>NC_140991.1:297546604-298795736 GCF_052327205.1 Somniosus microcephalus | reverse complement strand
TAAACTAAGGAAGAGTAGGTATAGACAATGTTGGGCTATTCTTCTTTTCCTAGAGTAGTGTGCCTCTGGAATACACTGCCAGCTACTGTGTCTGCATGCCTTCACGAGGGAACGGAACCGGTTCTTGACTGTGGCAGAGACTGCATCATATACAAGGTAAGTGTCTTTATAGGTAACACTTAGTCTACATGATCTACTGGGCTGGTTTTGATCACCTGAGGGGGTGGGGGGGTCAGAGAGCAATTTCCCCCTTATTGGCCCTGTTTCTTTTTGCCTTTTACAGGAACTTACATGGCTGGGGGGGGGGGGGGGGGGGGGGGGGGAAAAGAGAGAGGAGAAAGAGAAGAGGAAGTGTTTAGTCATGATGCTCCAGCCATCATGTGGGACAGGCTTGACGGACCAGCTGGTCTTTTCCTGTCCATCAATGTTGTATCTTCATAGGACTGGTCCCTTTGCCAACTGTATCCAGCAACTATGCACTGCTCGGGACTTTTGCCCAACTACCTGCAAATTGCAACACTTGCCCACCAAAGGGCCTCTGATCATTTTAGGGTACTCAATGCTGTAGACTGTACCACTAGTTTGACACAACAGTGTCCCAAATGTTCAGCTCCATGTGTGTCATTCCTGTGTGCGTGTGCAACTCTGGCTGGGCTTTTGGTTAGAGAATGCAGTCTAAAGTTTGAAACATTATTCTGCTCTTAAAGAACAGTTGTCCAGTTTATCTGGATGTTTGAGACATCAGAGATTCTAACTCTGATGTTGATTGTGTTGTTTCAGCAGTACCTTAAAGACTATGCATACCTCCTGCAGTTGTGCCTATTAAATGGATACTCAGTCTCCTTTGGATGCATCAGGCCATTTGGAGTAGGTTAAAACACTATTGTTATGAGGTCTCCGTGTAGACCATCATTGGTACCAGAGAATCCAGAGAGTGACCTCAAATTGGTTCTGCAGCATCAGAAAGTGTAGACTATAGTCAAGGGATACAAAAATCAGCCAATGCCTCACTCAACTCCCAGTTGTTAATGAGGCAATGAAGAGAGTTACAGGCATTATATTGTGATGATGAAAATGCACAAATTAAAAGGTTCGGCAGTCAAAGAAAAGCTTCTTTCGTGGCACACGCTAGTAATGCTATCAGTGGCATTATTCTTCGATAATTGCTGTACAACACAATAAATTTTAAATAAGGATGCCGTATTACCTTGGAGATAAAGCTCTTGTTCGTTCATTCTCTCTCCGTCTTCGTTCTATAGATCTACTTTTAGCTCGTCTGGGTGGGGACTTATTCCGCAAGGGAGACTGACTCGGTTTAGGCGCGCGATCATTAATAATAGGTGATCGGCTGTGTTTGGATGACTTTTCTCGATGTTGTTTCGGAGATAGGCTTCTCCTTTTAGGGGAAAGTGCAGGTTTCCTCAGCGGCGATCGATTCTCCTTTCCAGAAGGAACATCTTTTGATGGAGACTTAACAGATTTTTTTTCTTTTTCCATTTCAGATTTTCTAGGTCGCTTCTCGCGCTCTTTGGATTTAGATCTCTGGCTTCTGTCTCCCGACTTACTCCTTTTCACTGTGGGCGATTTAGATTTTTTATTTCGCTCCCTCGCTTTGCTTTCATTAGTTATATTCTTTCGATCCTTTGACCTGGTCCCATCTTCTGTGGGAGTTGATTTTTTATTCTTTTCTTGAGATCGTCTTTTAGTCGACGTCGGAGACTTTGGTTTTTCTCCAGACTTGCTGCTTTTGACAGGACTTTTTGATCGCTTCCGCTCATGCGATTTACTTCTCGTTTTTTCTTTATCTTTTTTGTGTTCTGAACTCACCCTACTTTTCTTTTTCTCAGATTTAGTATGTTTAGTCCTGTCTTTTGATCTGCTTTTACTTCGCCTCCTTGAAACAGGCTTAGATTCTATAGGTTCCCGTTTAGCTTTGCTGTCCCGAACGGGTAACATTTCAGAAACATCACGACTGGATGCAACTCTTTCACCGTTGTGAGTCTTCTCATGGATTTCCCCCTCTTCCTCAGAGTCAGACACATAACCCTGTAGAATTAAGCCCATGCCGGATTGAACCTTCCCTTCCATTAGTTCACTGTCCAATTCAGCTTTTATCATAGCCCTCTGTTTCTCCAAGTCCTCCAGAAGAGCATAATCATCAAACTTGGGTCTTTTTATTGAGTGATCATCATCCTTCTCAAAGCCTTCACTCTCTTTCCTTTTATGCTTTTTATGCTTGTGTTTGTGTTTATGCTTTCGGTCCTTGTCATCTTCTAAAGAGTGCTTATGCTTCTTGTGTTTACTCCGATGCTTGTGTTTCTTTTTCTTGTGTTTAGTGGATTTGCCTGGAGCTGTATTTGGAGCTGTATTGGGATCTCGATTTTCATCCGACACTTCCCCATTCTCTTCATTTCCACTTTTTTCAGATGAATCTGCAGCTTCCTGACTGCAAAATTAAAAAAAAGTTCAAAATAAGTAACAACGAGAAAAATGTTTACAACAAAAAAACACATAAATGGAGCTCACTTTCAAAACTAAGTATTCATTGCAATTTAATTTTTTTTCTGTATGGGGAACCCCTCCAAATAGTGACATCCCAGGGACCACTTTCCTGTAAGTAACCCAATGAAGACAGAGAAAAGTAGAGTACAAAATTCAAGATATTCTGCTTGCAACGCTGGCTATGCCTGGCCTAGAAAGACAAAAATATGACGACCTTGCAGACCCCCTTGGGGTATGGAATTGGCTCAAAAATAACCAATCTTTAGCTACAATTCTCTACCACGTTAGCCAGCAACTGAGAATGGACAGTTTTTGCCTACAATCATGTCGAACGCTGCACTGTGTACACAGCATAATAAAGGGTGGTAGCTTTGAATCCAATTCCTCTGCTTGGGTCAGTGAACATAGGGGAGCTGGGTTTAGAAGCAGTCAGAGCACCTTCCTTCCCCTCCCCCACCCACCCGTCGCCGCCAAAAAGATACAGGTGTTTTGTCTTTATGTTCTTGTGTACTAAGCTGCAAAGAAAGGTGGCAATGAAATTACATTGACATTTCTATAGCATATTTTATGGCACTTTATTCTGGATGAGATAGCATTATACTTATATACTGTTGACTTCATTTTTCTTGCAGTTCCTGGTTCAATTTGACAACATTTAATTCATTAAAAAATAAAATATATGAAACAGAAAATATTTTGCCGTGGAGTTTTTTGAACTAGAAATAAAATCGAAAATTTCATGATAGCAGGCATTAAAAAAAAAAGGTAATTTTCCTCTTTTTTGAAAAAAAAAGGAGGACAAACTAAACCTCAGGTAGGAAACCCTGTAGATTTTTCTACATAAAGTTAAAAACATTCCCACATTGACATAGTACAAGAAAAAAAACATTCCAACGCTTGCACAGGAAGTGAAATAATCAGGACACTGTTGCAATGTAATATTTTTTGAACTCAGCAAAATGCACAGAAACAGCAACTGTGACGCTCTTCAACTTAGGAACCCTGGGCAAAAGCTGCATTTATTTCGCACATGACTGCAGCAATTTTCTATTGTTGTAAGTTCTGTCTGTGCACTGCAAACATTCAGTTTTTAAATTAAAGATGTGACTTAGAACAACAAAACTTTGGAACACAAGGCTCGAGTTTGCCGCTTTTAATATGGAGAAAAATAACACTTAAGAAATGGAACTAACTTTAAGTAGGCTTACGCTACAGTACTAACCAGCTTGGAACAGGGATGATCAACATTAACTGATGTCTAATTTGACATCTGGATATGGTTAACAGGCAATTGCTAAATGTTGACTCAAACATTATCTAAGTTGTACACCATATTTTCTCTGCATTCCTCCCAACACCTTCCAGAATTAGGTTATCCATCAAAAAGGTTTCAACCTTTTTGTTCTGAAGGGAGAACCCTCCATCACTGATATCATTTCACTGCTATCTTCTTTTCAATACGGAACTATAGGTTTTGAGGGGTGATTTGATAGAGGTGTACAAGATTATGACGGGTTTGGACAGGCGAGACGGGGAAAGGCTGTTCCCACTAGTTGATGGTACAAGGACTAGGGGACACAGATTTAAGGTTTTGGGCAAGAGATATTGGGGGGAAGAGATGCGAGAAAAAACTTTTTTACGCAGCGAGTGGTGACGACCTGTAATTTGCTTTCGACGGAATAGGGGAAGAGGAGACACTCAATGTTTTCATGGGGAGACTGGATAGGCACTTGAGGGAAATAAACCTGCAAGGCTACGAGGATAGAGTGGGGGAATGGGACTGACTGGATTGCTCTACAGAGAGCCGCCACGGACTCGATGGGCCGAATGGCCTCCTTCTGTGCCATTATGATTATGTATTACAGGTGTGCTGGAGCGGAACAGTGGTGCAGATCTTTAAAGGTGGTACTGCTGGTCAAAAAAAATCAATGGGATTGTGAGTGCAACACATACTGATACTGAATAAAAAGCAAGGAAGTGATGCTGAATTTGCACAAAGCAATTCAGTTAGGCCACAGTTCAAGTGTTGTATTCCATTATAGGAGGGCTATTAAAAGACCTCGAGAGTAAAGATTCACTAGAATGATACCATAGTTATGAAAGATTGAAAAAAATGTGGAAATGTTATTACAGGTCCAGCTGAAGAAATAGCCCCAGCACAAACAATGGGATGGATGGCTTCCATCTGTGCTGTAAATTCTATTAAGTTCCTGATCCAAGGCTTGAAGCGGTGTCAAGCAAAGCTAGGCGAGACCCCCCCAACAGGCTACATATTACTCACCCAGGCAACTTGGGTGGTCAACGGTTTGGTGGGAATAGGGTTGAGAGAGCAAGAGGTGGGTCTCATGGGCAAGATGAGATCGGAGAGGGCATGAGGTGGAGACGAGAGAAACTAGAGAAAGATGCAAGTCAAAGCTAGGGCAGGGGGTAAGCATGGCTTGGTGGGCTAGTGGAAGGGAGCGAAGCGGCAGAGGCAACTGAACAGATGGTCTCAATCTTAGTGACAAAAAAGTCCATGAGCTCCTCTCACTTGTTGAGGTGAGGGCGAAGAAAATAAGCTGGGGTTTTCATTGCATTCCAGGATGATCCTGGAGTAGTGAGCAGTTTTGGCAGGAGAGCTTGATCTGGTCCAGCCAGATCTGGCAATGAATGGCTAAAACAGTTCTGCACCATAAATATTCAAATCTGGACATCTTGACTTAAAGGAGCCTAGATAGGGGCCATACCAAGGGGAACAATCAGGGTGGGAGAGTGTAAGGGTTTTACTGGGGGAAACATTACAGATGGAGGCGAGGGTGTGAATGAGCATGTCAGTGGCTCAAGTATCACAGCGAATGGAGAGCCAAAGGCTAGACAGTTGGGAGTTTGAAAGAGCCATTGTAAGTGACTTGGGGGAAGTGTTTTTCCATGGGGCAGATGCAGAAGGAAGTGGGGAAGTGAATGGTGAGGGATACAAGGAACGGTGAATACGGGTAGGAGAGTTTACATGGAGGGAAAGTTTAACGGTGGACAGTAATGGAGACATGGTGACTGTTAATCTGCTGGCAGAATCCACGGGGTCAGTGGTTGAAGGAATGAGTGGGACAGGAAAGAGGTTGACAAGCGTTGGGTGGGACGGTCACGGCCGTGTAGGATGGGGCAGTTGGGGTCGTTCAAATGGAAATGGGGTCTGAAGATTTTAGCTATAACTATTTCTAGTTATTGCAGGATACATGTTTGGAGCATCTGGACAACCAAGACCATTCCAGGGCCGGGTTGTGGAAAGGAGGACTGAGTAACTGCAGTGAAGGGCAACCACCTAACAGAAGATACTTACCAGCAGAAATGGCGGCTTTTGTCCAAATCTGTGATGCATTTTGGGAAGAGGAATGAGGAGAGGCAATAAAAACCAACAAAGGGCCAGCACAAGCACGATGGGCTAAATGGCCTCCTTCTCTGCTGCAAGATTCTATGGAAGTATTTGGTAAAGCCAAAAATGTTTTTGTTCCCTTATTTAACATCATGTGTATCGAATGTCATAGCAATCAAAAAGATGCATGCTAGAACCAGGAGCAAGCTCTTATCTACTATATGACATCACTGAAAAAGATCCATTAGTATTTTGGCAATGCAATCTAATTCTGACAAAGTTTTTATAATGCTGGTGATGCCTGACTTCTTTCTCATGCCTACCAGCAGTACCCAAAGATCTGGTTTTCCCAGAACCAGCTGCATGTTGACTTAGTGCATTATTCTGGAATACAAAATTGACCTTAAAACCTACACCTGGTTTAAACCTGCACCAGGTCTTTAAAAAAAGTCTCCTTCAACTGCATTGCTAATCCAAAGTGGGTCAAGCGAAACAAGCATAAACAGAAGTCATTCTCAAAGTCAGTTATAGTTAGCCACCCATCAAAAGCTCAGTTTAGTGTATGGTAGAAAAAATTAGCATGCATATATTTTGTGGCAGGAGTATTGATGCTTACAGCAAATGTAATTTGTAGTGTAGAAGGATTCAAATAAACTGGGTAAACAGATTACATTTCATCAAGGTTAAATTTCAAGCAGTCACCACCACTTAAAACTGTCCACATTTAAATCAGGAAAATATCAGCAACCAATTTCCATTATTGATTACAAAGTTGTCACTTACAGCGTGCTGGCTATTTCGGGCAGAAACAGATGTTCAGGAAGTAGATTGCATCTTATTACAGTGCACTTCTTAGTAACTTACATGACAATAACCCAACCAAGCAGTTCAGGTACTGTTAATTCAGCCAGCTTTTTATAATACTCTTTTTTTGGTATTTGTTCACTATGCACAGGTTGGCAAAGGATTTATTTTTTGTCCATTTCAAGGTTTACTTAGGGTCAGAACTTTTTGATCACGTAAACCATCCCAAAACATATAGTGAACACATTGCGGTAGCACCAATACGTTTACTATAAGTGGTGGAGATTGTATTTTGAAAAGAAAATGTGCTTCACAAATGTACAATGAATGAAACACAAGGAGAATTTAAAGACAATTTTACTTTGGCATTGAGATGTCGCCAGAGTAGAGCTCAAGTGAAGACCCACAACCCCCAAGCACAACTGTTTTTTTTACTCCTCCCGTCTCTCTCTAGTCCCATGCTGGAAGACCAATAGAAGCAGTTGCTTTCCGCACTTCCACAGAAAATTGGGCCCTGGGTGTAGTCTGCAGTCTACCTTCTTTATATTAGAGTGCCTTGATTGTGGGAGAGCTGCTCACCTGCCATTATAGACACCAGTGCCAAAGTACATATAGAAAGTCACATGGCAAGAGTAAAGAAGTAACTTTCAATGTCTAGATAATATGGCAAAGGAACTAAAATAGTGAACAGAATGCTCTAACATATATCTAGAACAGCAGAGTTCAAGTCTATGCAATGTCTTTACAATGTACTTGTCACACAAGACTTGGGACTGTTGTGTTCAGTTCTGGTCACTTTTCCACAAATATTGTATATATGCTTTGGAAAAAGATGCAGAGCAGAATAGCAAGACTGATTCCAAGTGTGATGGGGATAAGCTATGAGGAAAGATTAGAGAAGCTGTTTGGGAGGAGGAACAACCTCATAAAAGCACAAATATTAAATGGGTAGCTATGGTAACCCCAGAACATGACTTCAAAGTAATCTAGGGAAGTAGGGCCACAGGACTCATCTAAATTGTTGAAAAGAAACACATCAGAAGCACTTCTTACTCAGAGCGATAAACTTGCCAGGCAGAGTCATCATAAACATGGAGAATGTTCACAATACAGTTGGATGCTAAGAGGAAAGTTACAATACTGGACTAATGAGTTCAATGCAGGAATGGTCTTTTATCATCATTGACTTGTCTTATGATCTTATAACCAGAAATACATTTAAGACGTTAAGGAAAATTCAGACTTTGTAACAGTGATATTCATCAGTACACTGCTACTTTACTTGTATTAGAAGATATTTATGCACATATATACTGTATATTATTAAACAATATTTGTTTAACATATTGTATCAGCATTAGGGAAATATGCTAAAGAACAATTAAGTGTAATGTTTAATTTTGAAACCCAGATACACTTATGAATGGATGATTTAAATGAAGTGCATCGCCTACATTGACTGCCCATTAATTTGGATTAAAAAAACCTTAAGGTGAGCAGTTTTAAAATTGTTTGGAGTAAAACCTTTGTTGAATGCAGATAAGTACCTGAGCAACAGAGACATTTTACCCCACTTTCTGTACCTCCTTTGAGATTCTACATGGCTGTGTTTATAAGCAAAGCCATGTGAGGGATGGAGGAGAAATAAAAAAACACTTTCTAAAATTTGCCACTTCCAAATTTAACTGATTAATCAATATGAAAACGGCCCAATATACCAAGATCTTTTCCTGGCAGCCAGCATTTGTTTAAAAATGTTTCCATTACAGTATTGTGCAGTTATTTATGATGTTATCCAAGTGCACTACTTGGTACTACAGGAAACTTTGATTTATCCGGAGGTTGTATGGCCGGAAACTTTGCACTAACGGCAGAAATCAGCAGCCGTTTTGGTTAGTTTTTTTTTCTTCTCCTAGCATTCTTTTAACAGGCAGGCTCTGGAAAGCGTCTTTGTAGCTTAGCAACAGCTTCAGAGACGCTTCAAGGTACGGGCCGAGTGTTTACGAGCTGTTGCTGAGCAACAGTGTTTGTTGTCAAATACGGAGATTTTCATCTCCGTATGCTTCAACGTTGACTTTGCATGTCCGGCACTTTTGATACATCGGCAACACGCTGGTCCTGTCGGTGCCGGATATCAGAACTTTTCCTGTATAGTAAGAAACAGGGATGCAACTACCATTTAAGGTAGATCTGATAGTGTTAGCAAAAAAGGTTACTTGCATCGCCCACCGTCAGCATCATCATAATCTACAAGCATCCTCGCTTGGGGGGCCCAACCATTTTCTTAAGTGCTCTACCACTCAACCTATTCTATGTTGCAAATAAAACTACTGTATTAATTTCCTTTAAAAAAAAAATAACCCAAGCTTCCTGTAACTTTCTACATTGTGTTTGAAAGTTGAAAGTACTGCATTTGTTTTATAAGCAAGAGAAGATTTCACACAAGAATTCAACATTCTTATTGATTACGAAAGAGACCCTATCTCGGTTCCCACCCCCCACCTCCCGAAAGTCATCCAACAACATACAATCAGTAGCTAAGTTACTGTAACAATCAACGCATATTACCATATAAAAACAAGTAACAAGCACTCCATGATCCATAATATGCACAAGAAACATAAAAACAAGGATTGCAATGTGTGTACTCTGACTCCAGTGCCTGGGAAAGCAAGTTGCAAGCCTATCACACCACCTCCCCTTTGTTTTTGCTCTATCTCAACAAATAGGAATCAAACAGGAAGAGAAATGCTTCAAGTTTCAAAATTTCCACAATGTAACTTTAATTCAGCAATGTAGCATCCCTACTGCTAGTATCATATAGATGTTACATTTGCAGACTAGAGAAAAGAGAGATCAGAAATGGACTTGTCTCCAGTGCTGATTGAATTAGGCCAAGCTCATGAACTCCCATCAGCTTCAGAGGATAGATTAAAATGGGGGTAACATTTTTAATAAATGTTGACATTAGATATTTGTAGACCCCACCAAAATTTGCTCCATGAATTATGAAATTCTAAAATCATATGCTGTTTTTATTTATAAATACTGCTTAAAAATTCACCAAAACAAACCACCTTCCAAAGTAATGTAAATTGATTCGGATCTATTTCGAGATATGAGAAAATCAAGTAGCTCCTTTGCAGATATGAAAGACCCAAAGTTCAAAGATCGCAAATTCATGAGTTTTCTGACACACCAGAGTCAGTCATGGCTCAGTGGGTAGCACGCTCAGCCGAGTCAGAAGGTTGTGGATTCAATTCCCACTCGAGACAAGAGACTTGAGCACAAAAATCTAGGTCGACACTCCAGTGCAATACTGAGGGAGTGCTGCACTGTCGGAGGTGCCGTCTTTCGGATGAGACGTTAAACCGAGGCCCTGTCTGCCCTCTCAGGTGGGCGTAAAAGATCCCGTGGCACTATTTTGAAGAGAAGCAGTGGAGTTCTCCCCGGTGTCCTGGCCAATATTTATCCCTCAATCAACATCACTAAAACAGATTATCTGGTCATTATCAAATTGGCTGCCGCGCTTCCTACATTACAACGGTGACAACACGTCAAAAATACTTCGTTGGCTGTAAAGCGCTTTGGGACATCCAGTGGTCATGGAAGGCGCTGTATAAATGCAAAGTCTTTTCTTTCTTTTTCCAAAAGTGAAAATACCTCAAATTCGTTGTCACCAAGATTTCGTGGGTACCCAGCAAACAGCTCCAAATAAAATCAATGAGCTTGCTATAAATGAAATGGAAGTCCTAGGCAAGCTAATTGGACTCAAAACAAGTAAATCCTTGGAACAGATGGTATTTATCCAGGAGTGCCGAGAGGGACTAGGAGTTTTGTGAAGCAATCATTATGTGGGAGGCAGTGGACATAAAGGTGGTGCCAGAAGATTGGAAACAGGCTAATGTGGTGCCTATAATCCAAAAGGGTGCAAAAAACACACAGGCGACGACAGGCCTATTGAGCCTTGCTTGCACTCCGTGTAAAATAATGGACTCAATTATCAGGTGTAAATTTGAGGATCATCTGTACAACACTGAACTCAGTATCAGCAGTCAACATGGATTCAGAAAGGGAACATTGTGACTGCTCAACCACAACTTCTTTGAGGAACGACATCCCAGGTGGACTGTGCTAAGCCCTATGATGTGGTCTGTCTTGAATTCCAAAAGGCTTTTGACAGTTACACACAAAAGTGTATTCGTTAAACATAAAGTTGTGGGGATTCTGGGCTAACCCCAAGAATGGATAATATGGTTCAAGGGCAGGAATCAGTACTTGTTAGAGAAGTTATGTCAGAGTGGGGAGAAGGGGTAAACGGAGGAAAAGAGGAAGGATGGTGGGGAGCAAGAGGGAAAGTGCTGACTGGGCTGCCTCATGGCTCAATGCTGGGACCAGAACATTTTCAAATTTACATCAATGACCTGGATTCGTGTACTCAATGCAAAGTGGTCAAATTTGCAGACGATACCAAACTAGGAAAGGCAGTGGAATTGGAAGAGGCAGTTCAGACACAACAGAATTAATAGTATAAAATATGAAGGTGGGCAGAGCAATGGCAGATGAAACTCAATGCAAATATTGTACTGCACAGAAGAAGAAAAAAAATATATAATACACATATTCCATGCATGGTGTTGAAATACCTATGCCTGAAGCCCAACCAGACCAGAGAGTCTTTGTAGGCTCAATGCCAAACATGTCTGTCTAATGCAGAGCAGCAAACAAAGCCAATAGGATGTTCAACCACAATGCCAAAACTGTACAATACAAGGAGTGATCAAAGTTTACAATGTTCTAGTGAGACCGCACCTTGACTATTGCATCCAGCTCTGGTCACCAAAAAAGAGGCGCATTCAAGTGCTTGATGCAGGGCAAAAAGCTGCAAGACAGATCTCCAGTGTTATGAGGAAAGACGAGAGAAGGGTCTTATAGTCTGGAAAGGAGATTAAGAGGTATACAAGAGTGTTACGGGTACAGAAAAAGTTAACCTAGAATATTACTTCAATCTGGATGGACGATTTAAGATGGGCCAAATACCCTTCTCGTCAGTAACTATCTTGAGATCTTTATGAACAAATTTGCAAACATGCAAAGCTGCCAAATATTAGGTGCGGTGACCAGTGAAATACTAATTCATACTCAAAGTAACCGACATCTCACCAGTGAATTACAAGCTTCTCCTCCTCAAATGTTGAAGACCCATAACTCTCGGGCACAATCTTGTATACCAATAATCTTTAAAACTCACAACCCTCTGTTGTTAGATGAATGAATATTCCATCAAATCTTAGTTCAGTCATGAATTGTAACAGACTGTCTTACTTTCAAAAGATTACTCACTACCTCTGAGGAAATAGAAATATGCATTTACACAACTTTAGATCCCTGGATACGTTACCAGCAAGTTAAAAAATAAAAGTGGACAGCAAATCTAAAAATCACATTAAAAAAAATATTGAATCTTCCATTCATTACAATGGCTGTTTCTAGCAATTTTGGGCTTCAAAAATGTGCAGAATGGGTTTTAAAAAGCAGAGTCAAAACGACAGGAGCTTCCACTTGTGGAAGTTATTTCTACATTCAAACTATTTCTAAATTGCCATGGTCTGACTAAGCACAGAGTGATGTTTACAAACATACTGGAAAAAAATTGAACTTGAAAGAAAGATACAAAGCTGAATTTATTTTCGTAGTGGAATTTGGGAATTGACAGATCTGCTTGCCAGACTAGTAAAATATACTAAAATGTCAGCTTGGCTCCATTTGTAGCATTCTTGCCCAAGTCAGAAGTTTATGAACTTCACTATGCACTTGAAAATAACATAAGTTGAACACAAGGGAGAGAATGCTATATTGCTGGAGGTGCCACCTTTCAGATGAGACATTAAACCGAGACCCTGCCTGCCTCTTCCAGTTGACAGAAAAGATCCCGTAACACTGCTTGAAAAGTCAGAAATTGTTCCAGTATTCTAGCCAATAATTGTTCTTCAACTAACACCACCAAAAAAACCCCCAGATTATCTGGTCATTCATTCACTTGCTGTCTGTGCTGAAACTAGCAACCGTGTTTGTGTACTAATTGCAGTGACTACACTTCAAAAATAATCCATTGCTTTAAAGTACTTTGGGACATCCCAAGGATGCAATATGGCAACATTTAAATACAAGTTCTTTTTGTTGACTTATGTGGATTATTGTTCCAGAGTCAGTATTTCGATATATTTAGAAAGAACCAATTTTAGAAAAATAATTTATATACTCCAGTTATAACTCTACAATCTATAATTAGTCCATTAAACAGATTCGTTGGTCAAATAGTGAATAGACACATGCAGGTTACTTTAAACAAAAAAAATTGAACTGTCAAGCAGGAAACACACAAGAGATAATCACAAAGTAGGATAAAATAATCAACAGCAAGGATAATTAATTTAGAATGGGAAGGGGGAAATTGCAGGATGAATAAATCAACAGGAAGGATAATGAAATAAAAGCAATAAAATACTGTATAAACACCCAGCAGGTCAGGCAGCGTCTGTGGAGGGGGAAGGATAATGAATTTAGCATAGAGGGAGAAAATAATGGGAAGGGATGGGGGGGATAATATGGGATCGAGATGATGAGTGAAAAGATACCTATTCCTTCATCTTCTCCTCGCCAAATCAAATACTGTACAACAAACCAGCATAGAGAGAAATTAATGGGAAGCGAGGGGGCAATAATATGGGATCGGGAAGGAAATGAGTGAAAATAGAGCTCTCTCTTCACCTTCTCCAAACCAAATACAACCAACCAGCATACAGGGAGAAATTAATGGGATGGGAAGGAAAGGGGGGAATAATACGGGATCGTGGAGGGGATGAGTGAAGAGAAAACCTGCTCCCTCCCCCTCCAAACCAGCTTGGCCTCTGTTACTCACATGCTGAGTGAGGCCCAACAGCCGCTTCGCTCAAAAGCGCCAGCGGCATAGTGTGACTTTCAGAGCGGCCGGGCGGCAACTTCTTTGCGCCCGAGAAACCGGCCGAACCGTGGAAAAGACAGGCGGTAGCCGCGCCCGCGGGGGAGAGCGGCCCGTGTGGCGCAGGCCCCACGTTATTATTTAAACCACAAGCAGCGCGGCCACCCGCCTACCGGCTCTCACACACACTCTCTCTCACACACACACGAGGTTTAACGGTAGGTTTATTTAATCAATCGTTAAAATAAAAATCAATTCTATTCTGCGTCGACACCCGGAGCGCGGACGGCTCTCTTACTCTTCCCCCACGCCGGCCGTCAGCCGCTCGTTCTTGCTCCAGTCCGCCTCTTCCTCCGGCTTGTGAACATCCGCCATTTCGCCGGGGCCGTCTCTCGCCATCAGCTCCGCTCTGCCACTTCCCCACAATGCACCCGCGCACCTCCTCCTCCAGTATCCCACAATGCAGCCGCGCACCACCTCCTCCACCATCCCACAATGCAACCGCGCTCGGTCACCCAACCCAGCGCGCATGCGCCGAGGCAGAACTGGGGCTGCAGGGGCCATTGAGTGGCCAAACCTGTTGACTGCTATCTCTGTCTCTCTCTCCCTGTTAGAGGTTAATTTAGAATCTGCCATATTTTATGTGCAAAACAATCAAATCAAAAGAAACTAGAAATCTGAAATAAAAACAGAAATTGGTAGAATATATATAGAGGTATGTCACCAACTGTAAAGAGGAAAGACAACTGAATAGGTAAAAACAGTTCTTACGAAGCGTTAATTCTGTTACTTTCTCCACAGATGCTGCCTGGTCTGCTGAGTGTTTCCAACAGCCACAGTATTTTGCTTTTGTATTAATACTTAGATTGTGTGTCTGCAGCCTTTGACACTCCATCCATTCTTATCTATCTGATCGTAGCCAGAGAATCACCTGCAACGGCTTCTCTTCCCGCTCCCGCATCGTTACCTCTGGTGTCCCCCAAGGATCTATCCTTGGCCTCCTCCTATTTCTCATCTACTTGCTGCCCCTTGGCGGCATCATCTGAAAACACAGCGCCAGTTTCCACATGTACGCTGACGACACCCAGCTCTACCTCACTTCCTCTTCTCTCGACCCCTCCACGGTCTCTAAATTGTCAGACTGCTTGTCCAATTAAATATTGGGAAGACCAAAGCCATTGTTTTCTGTCCCCGCCACGAACTCCGTTCCCTAGCCACTCCATCCCTCTCCCTAACATCTGTCTGAGGCTGAACCACACTGTTTGCAACCTTGGCGTCATATCCGACCACATATCCACAGCATAACTAAGATCGCCTATTTCCACCTCCGTAACATCGCCCGTCTCTGCCCTTGCCTCAGCTCATTCGCTGCTGAAACCCTCATCCCTGCCTTTGTTATCTCTAGACTTGACTATTCCAACGCAATCCTGGCTGGCCTCCCACATCCAACCCTACGTATACTTGAGTTCATCCAAAACTCGGCTGCCCGTGCCCTAACTCGCACCAAGTTCCGTTCACCCATCACCCGTGCTCACTGACCTACATTGGCTCCCGGTTAAGCAACGCCTCGATTTCAAAATTCTCATCCTTGTTTTCAAATCCTTCCATGGCCTCACATCTCCCTATCTCTCTAATCTCCTCCAGCCCCACAACCAACACCCCCCCTACTGGTATAGTATTGAGCCATATGGACCAAGAAGTATGCTCATTTGCTTCTTCTTGGGCAGTCCCTCAGAACCGAGGATGACTTGCTTCCACACTAAAAATGAGTTCTCAGGTGACTGATGAGTCCAATGTGGGACCTACAGTCTCTGTCAGAGGTGGGGCAGACGGTGGTTGAAGGGGCGGGTGGGTGGGGTGCTTGGGTTGACGTGCGCTCCTTCCGCTGTTTGCGCTTGGCTTCTGCTTGGTCCCGGAGAAGAGACTCGAAGTGTTCGGCGCCTTCCTGGATGCTTCTCCTCCACTTTGTGCGGTCTTGGGCCAGGGATTCCCAGGTGTCGGTGGGTGTTTTCAAGGAGGCTTTGAGGGTGTCCTTGAAGCGTTTCCTCTGCCCACCTGGGGCTCTCTTGCCGTGTCGGAGCTCCGAGTAGAGCGCTTGTTTTGGGAGTCTCGTATCGGGCATGCGGACAATGTGACCCGTCCATCAGAGCTGATCGAGCGTGGTCAAAGCTTCGATGCTGGGGATGTTGGCCTGAGCGAGAACACTAACGTTGGTGCGCCTATCCTGCCAATGGATTTGCAGGATCTCAGCTGCTTGCAGATTAAAAATACCAACACACTTACTGTGTTTTTCCAGCATTTTCTGTTTTTATTTCGGATTCCTCATTGTGTAGACCTAATTGCCTTAGTTTCCCCCAGTGGCTCCGCTCATTAAAGGAGTGAGCATCTGAGCTATAGACAGGAAGGCTCTCGGTTCAATCCTCCATCAGCTAACCATAGTCTTAGTCCCTCTCAATTAGGGACCAGAACATTTCTGAGGATTCCAGCTGGAATGTGTGGAGAAAATCACCCCCCACACACACACACCTGTTTTTGAGTAATTTGCCAACACTGTTTAGGTTAACACGTGAATAATGGCTGCCTGTGTTAGGTATTGAGGGCAAAGGAACCACACCCCAGCGAAGAGTCAACATATTCAGTAGAGCAGGAAGGAAGGAAAGAAAGTTAGCAGAAGAAAAGGGTTGGTTGTTCTCATCATGATGACAGTTACGGATGTTACAAGAGACTTTATTGTCCACAGACTGGAGAAGGGGAAAAGCAGTCTTTGTTTTGCTGTTTGTTATCTAATGACTTCTGCTGGATTTATCCATTTTATTCAACTTCCTTTTGGATTCCACCCCCCCCCCCCAGAGTAATTTTTATAGTCTTTTGTGAGGACTTCACAATATTTAAGCTAACACAAGCTATTGTTTCCACGTTTGAACAAGTAACCAACATAGCATTGTTCTCTTTCATAATTCAACTTTATCAATGTAGAAACAGCAATACTATCAAAGTCCATATGACACTGGGGCTCTTTATAAACAGCAATAAAAGTACAGCTATGTCTAATGCTCAATTAGAAGTATATATTCAGACATAAAATTTAACACGCATGTGTGTCTCAATTTTATGTCACTTACACTACAGTTACAACAATGCAGCATTGACTGCATTTTTAACAGTGATCCAATCTGAGAATTGCAGTTTCACTTAATATTTGGGCCTTTAGTAAAACAGATTTAACTTTAGACATGTCTCAATGATGGAATGACCTGTTCATAAACAGTTTTCACACGTCCCTCTTCTTAACCAACTCTTCATCAAGCACAGAAACATTTTCTCTTAATTTCTTGTGTGTGTGGTTTTTTTTTACACCAAGTCATTCTTTAGTATCATTTAAATATTTTCTTTACTGTTTGGTATGATTTCTGCCATATCAAAATGTGAAGTCTTGGTTCCACCTATAACATGGAGGAAAAAACATCTTGTGTCTACACTATAATAACTTTGTGTTGAGCTAGATATATTTAGTTTGTACGGAATATTCAACAGACAGAACTTGTCACAATTGTCACTTTATTAAATATTAGTTGAACAGAACAGCAATCACTTACAAACACTTTCATATTTGTATTGGCTTTCATGTTGAAAAGTAAATGTATTCAATAGAATAAACAATGTGCAAAGAATACATAATACATCAGAGATAACATGCTGATAATGATTGACTAGGTAAAAAGTTTAATAAACAAGGATGTGTTAGATAGCATTACAACTTATTACAGCTAGTTAAGCACCATGTCTGCTTATTCTCTACGTCCTGCTGGTGAGAATACAACACAATTATCATTGCTTTTCTTTCATGCTGAACCAGAATTGTTAAAGTAAATGATGGACACTGGGTTGTCATGAACTATACATATTAGAATCTCAGGCTCGAACCCGGATGTGTTTGGTTAGGTTATTTAATCAGGACAATATTTGGATACTACAATTGGCTCTCTGTGTCCCTGGTCTAGGGAGGTGGAAAAACTACCCAAAGTTCCCATTCATTACTGCATAGGTATCCCTGTCAGAAGGTGTGTGTAGACAGCAGGTGAAGCCATCGTGGGCTTGGCTGGGATAGCTTCCATGATCAAACAGCCTGCCAACACTTAGGGTTGGATTTTCATTGAGGAGTCGGGTAGGAGGCGGGACTACAACTTTCAGGGTTGTAGTCCCGCCTCCATCGAGTTCTAGCCAACCCACGCGATTTAGATTTGATTGACCTGGTTGAGCCCGCCCAGCAGGCTCAGCAGGCCAATTAGGGGCCACCCGGCAACAGGTGACATCACAGATTGATATTTCATCTGTCAAGACCTTTTGACAGATGAAATATCAGCGTTTCACAGCTGTTTGAACCTGTCAAACACTGAATCTGTATTCTAAGTTAATTCCTTCCTCTCAGGATGATTTAGAGATCTCCCCGGAACAGAAAGCCGAATGTTGCAATTTTTGACAGCTTGCAGCCATTCTGCTTTCTGTGCCGGTGAGATGAGGTACTCCCGAGAGTTGAAGGAAGGAAGGCTGTAAAGGTAAGTAAAGGTATGTAAAACTTATTTAAACACTTTACACACACCAAACATACTTACCTTTGCACTCATGCACCCATCACTCACCTGAACACCGGACATCTTGACCCCTCCAAGTCCTTCATCCCGACAGTCCGCCTCCTCTAACTTGGCGTGGTTTGGAGCTGTCGGGAATCCCACACTTCAACATTAAAAATAGGGATTAGGCTAAAAACTGCCTGTTAACTACCTGTTAAACAAGGATGTGTTAGATAGCATTACAACTTACTACAGCTAGTTAAGCACCATGTCTGCTTATTCTCTACATCCTGCTGGTGAGAATACAACACAATTATCATTGCCTTTCTTTCATGCTGAACCAGAATTGTTGAAGTAAATGATGGACACTGGGTTCACCCTGTTAACAGGCAGTTAATTGGCACTAATCCCCTTCCCCCCTCGGGGAGGCGGGTCCCAGTGCAGGGTGGGTACCCGCCTCCTTTGAAACTGGCACGGAAGCGGGTTGGGACGGGATGGGTTTGGGACCCCCAATTTCGGGATTTTAACCCCCCACATGCCTCCAATCCCGCCTCCACGGCCCAATGAAATCCTGCCCTTACTGTCTAGGCGCACACAGAAAGACTGGTCGCTTGGGGAATATACTGGAGGGTTGTTGGTACATATTATACTTTACTCTGTCATGAATTACCACCTTTGGGAATACAGGAGAGAAAATTAAAATTAGGGCAACATCTGACCTGTAACTACATTTGTTTTAAATAAATAATTTTGCAGGAAAATGGAGCATGATACCTGCTCCAAGAACACTACGCACCACACTTGTTTCAACTAATATTTTTATATTGAATAACAGCTTCAAAAAGTTAATTCTGCAATATTATTTGAGGGTTCTAGTGCTACATAAGAACAGCAGAAGTAGGCCATTCGGCCCCTCGAGCCTGCTCTGCCATTCAATGAGATCATGGACCTCAAATCCACTTTCCTGCCCAATACCCATATCCCTTGATTCCCCACAGAGTCCAAAAATCTATCTATCTCAGCCTTGAATATACTCAACAATTCAGCATCCACAGCCCTTTGGGGTAGAAAATTCCAAAGATTCACAACCCTCTGAGTGAAGAAATTCCTCATCATCTCGGTCTTAAATGGCCGATCCCTTATCCTGAGACTATGACCCCTAGTTCTAGTTCTGGTGCTGTAAAGATTGTTGGGCAAATTCACCAATAGTTGGGACAATAGGAAAAGCAACTGTGTGTGCACAATCTCTTGCAATGTGCAGTTGTTTTAAAGTTGCAGTTCAATACTCTATTTCTGGCTGAGGTATAGAAGTGCAGACTAGTGAGCTGGTAGGATCAGACAAGATGGCTGCCTGTGCCTTCAACAACACTTGAATTGTCACTGGGGATGTCACTGCCAGTAGAGCTGCTGACAAAAACAACTTCTTTGGGTGAATGCTCTGAGCTTCCTTAGAGACCAGGGTGTTGAAGTCAAGATTAATGCAGCATACCATTCAATAAGGGAGAGATTTTGCATTTAATGCAGTGTTTCAGATTGGTACCAACAGAATACCATTTGTGACACATCTTTGAAATCTCTCAGTCTACCATTTCCCTCACTAACTTTTGCAATCTCTTAACTGGGGGAACCAAACTTTTAACTTCCAATTGGGTAGATACCCGGAGGACCTGCCGAATTTAAACATCATTTAAATGTTTTTTCTCTGTTTCCCGGCTGGCTGGCTGCCGTGTGGGAAAGCTCACAGCACCAGGCCACAGCTGGGGAGAGGAGGGAGGGAAGGAGACACTGTGGAGGCTGAGGGTGGGGGGGATGATGGGGGAGATCATAAGCCTAAAATATCACTCACTTAAAAGTGAATTGTGAACCTTGATTTGTGCTTCTCAGGGGGAACGTCACTTGCCTTAGCTTGTTGAATTAGAAACTTTGGAATAGCAACAACAACTTGTATTTATATAGCACCTTTAACGTAGTAAAACGTCTCAAAGCTCTTCACAGGAGTATTATCAGACAAAAATTTGACACCAGGCGACATAAAAAATTAGGACATATGACCAGCAGGCACATTTCAGGAGTTGTTACAATATAAGCCGGAGATCTGATCCTGTAATTAGAGGAAGGCAATGATCTAAGCTGTGTAATGCTATTAAATATCACAAACCAGCATCCCAGTTGGCACTGTGTTGTGGAGGCCAGGGAGGGAGGTCGGGGAAGGGGAAAGTTTGGAAAGAGGTCGTGGTTATCGGCGGATCGCAGGGGGGAGATCAGGAAAGGTCGGGGGGGGGGGGTTAGCGGATCGTGAGGGGAGTCCAATCGTGGATGGGGTCCGATCACGGGGAGGGGGGTCCGATCACAGGGAGGGAAGCAGGTTAGCTTAAGGGACGGGGGGGGGGGGGGGGGCGCCCACAGGCAATGCCGGAAAGGCACTTACCTACTGGATCTGGCCGTTCTCACCTCCATCCAGCTGCCGGGTTTCCCGAGCCCTGGGAAACCCAGCACGCAGCACTTACATTTAAAACTGTGGAAAAATTTGAGGCACGCAGCCTCATTAAAATATTTAAATTAGGGTTCTGCCTCTGGAGAGCAGGTTAGTCGCCTGCCCCCCAACCCGCCTACGTTAAAAACCGGAAGTGGGCTCGTTGAAAGCTGGTTGGTGTTTGGGTATCCGAGTTTATAAATTTTACGCTCCCCCTGCCCCTCCACCCACCTGTCATGGGCGGTTTTAATTTCCCCTGGATTTAGCCATGTTTCTGTTATTTCCAATACAAGTTCCCTACTGTCACCATAGCCTCCAGTTCTAATCTTCCAGCATTCATGCATATACATCTTACAGATTTACTACCTTTCATGTCCCCCAGTGTTTGCCTATTCCTGGTCTCCAGTTCATGTATATCGATGTGGGTATTATTGTCTCTTTTGGTTTCATTAAGGTGAGCCATGTCTGTGCTGAGGAATAGAACGCTTTGCTTGCGTCAGTGTCAAGCACTCACAGGTCAGATCATTCTTAAAGTTTTCACAGCAGGTATTATTGTTCAAAATAAACAGTGGAAATGAATTATATATCAACAGCTAAGAACATAACAACTTCAGAAATAGGAGGAGTAAGCCATTCAGCCCTTTGAGCCTGCGACCTCAACTCCACCTTCCTGCACTATCCCCATATCCCTTGGTTCCCTTCGAATCCAAAAATTTATCGATCTCTGTCTTGAATCTACTCAACAACTGAGCATCCACAGCCCTCTGGGGTAGAGAATTCCAAAGATTCACAACCCTTTGAGTGAAGAAATTTCTCCTCATCTCAGCCTCAAATGGCCGACCCCTTATTCTGAGACTGTGACCCCTAGTTCTAGGCTCCCCAGCCAGGGGAAACATGCTCCCAGCATCTAATCTGTCAAGCCCCTTAAGAATTTTATACGTTTCAATGAGATCGCGGGGGAGTCCAGAACCAGCGGTCACAGTCTAAAGATAAGGGGTAAGCCATTTAGGACTGAGATGAGGAGGAACTTCTTCACCCAGAGTGTGGTGAACTTGTCCAATTCTCTATCACAGAAGGCAGTTGAGGCCAATTCATTAAATATATTCAAGAAGGAGTTAGATATATTTCTTAAGGCTAAAGGGATCAAGGGATATGGCGAGAAGGCAGGGGCAGGTTACTGAATTTGGATGATCTCAGGCTCAAGGGGCCGAATGGCCTACTCCTGCTCCTATCTTCTATGTTTCTATGACCTCATTCTTCTAAACTCTAGGGAATATAGGCCTAGTTGACTCAATCTCTCCTCAGAGGACAATTCCCCCATCCCAGGATTCAGTCTAGTAAACCTTTGTTGCACTCCCTCTAAGGCAAGTATATATATCCTTCCTTAGGTAAGGAGACCAAAACTGTACACAGCTACAGGCTAATTTAAAATGGGGAAATAAAAAATTCAAAACAAATAAAAATATAAAAAATAGGATCAGAAAGGTACAACTCAATGTTTCACCATTCTTGCAGGTAGTGTCTTCAGTAAAGACAAATTAAAAACTCTGTTACATAGTAGCAAAAACAGGTCAGATAACGCATGGCCAGCTGCAGAATAATGCTTCCTCTACTTTGCTATTCAGAATGTGCTTTAACTCCAACATCTCTACTGTACTGGCGTAAATGTTCCTACTTCATTCGCCAGCCATCCTAATGAGTGAGATTGTGAGTTTAGTGACAGTTTATACCAAATTACGGGGAGTTTTGTGCAATGGAGGTAAATACACCAGGAACTGGAGTGACATTACCTCCATTTATTTCACATGGGACCTATACACTCAGCAGAGAGATGAAAAACTTTCATCCCATCCAAGTTTCATCTGCCATTGTTCTGTCTACTTACATACAGTATTTTATTTAACTCATTCGGTAATTTCTGAACTGCCCCCTCCGATTCCACCTATACACCATCTCCTTTTCTGTCCACTCCGCGATTTCGCCCGCCATGGCGAGTCCGGTGCGGCCGGAACAGACAGCGGCCTCAAACTCCGCACCCGTCTTCATTCCACCTCCTCCAAGTGATTTTGCCCTGATTGGGCTCGTTAAGCCCGCCCTGCGAGGTTCCCGGCCAATTAAAAGGAAGCGGGTCTGATGACATCATCTGATGATGCCTCATCAGCCAGTTTCCTTAAAGGGGCCATATCCAAATTCATTTTGATAGTTGTGCTGTCAGTGTTCTACAGCACTGAGGTGCTGCAAACACTGCACAAAGGTGCACGGCTGCACCCAGGCTCGCCCATGACTCCCTCTATATGCTTATGGAGAGAGTCACAGCACGCAGGAAGGTTCCCTTCCCTCCTAATGAGCGGAAGACACCTCCCCAGGACACCAATGCAGCCTGGTTGCACATTGCACAGGAGGTCACAAGCAGGGATGTTGTCAGGAGAATCTGGCTGCAGTGGCGCAAACGTTTCAATAATCATAGTCGATCATGAAACGTTACTGCAAAGCCACACTCATCCTGCTGTGCCACTCATCACATCCCCGTCACTCTGCCTTCCCTACCCTACTCCCACACATCCTTACTCATACCATCTTAACTTGCACCTCCACCCATCCCTCTCTATCTATATCATCACTTCCCCATCTCACTAGCCACCCCTCATCCTAGTCCAATCATACCACCTAACAACACACAAGGGTAGGCACTTGGGTGTTTTAGCCAATGGTCATATAAACTTTCTGTTAATGTGTTGTCAAGCATTGAAATCCTTATTGTCACCACTTTGCCTTCTTGGATAGATTTGTGTGCACCTTTGAAAGTGTGTTAGTGAGTTCCAGTGAATAGTGAGACATAATGCCCCCCCCCAATGGTGCTGAGTGTGAAAGGAATGGCTTGGGGACATGTAGGGATGCTTTATGGTGTTGGTGTGGGGTGGTGCCAACCTGGAGCATCATGTGGCAGCCAGGGTGTACAGTATTAAGTGAAGCAAACCTGGATATGGTGAGGCCATCACTGGCATCCTGGGCAGCACAGGTGATGATGCCCTGTGTCCAGTTGATTGCGGAGAAGGCTGGTGTGGATGTTGGTGCTGCTGGTGTGCCCGGTGATGCTGGTGTTGGGGCTGATTGTGTTGGGATTCTAAGGACCAAGGTGAGATCTTTTCAAGGGCACCGATGCTGATGGAATAGATGGCAGGTGAGGTTGAGATGACAGAAGTAATCTGTCAATGTTGAGATAGGTTGTTCCAAGGAGGTGACAGTGGATAGAGAGATTACTCCGAACACTTCAAAAGTGCATAATGCTCAAAAGTGGGTTCCAAATCATTAATGCTCCAGCTTCTAAGATTGGGAAGTGAACAGCTGTGAAATGATAGCTGCAAAAGTGGTCTAAAACCTTTCACCTATTCACAGCAATCCACAGTCATTGAGAACCCGACATACTTACCTGACGCGATAGCCGCTCTCCAGGAACCTCATTGGAAAACCTGGGAAAATGGTAAGTACATGGGAAAATGGTTCTTAACTACCTTTTAACTATCTAAATTGGCTGACCCGCCACTTGGTGTCGGGTCTGTTCAGGGATGACATACCCGACACTTGGGAAACTGACAAGGAGGCGGGTTTACAGCGGGATACCAACCCACTGTCAATCTTTGTGATTTTGACAGCGGACCTGCCTCCAAACCCACACTCTGAGCACCGGCAAAATTCAGCCCTTTCTCTGTAAAGACCCTATACCTTTGAATGTTAAATTTATTTCCATCCTCTGGATTTAGCCATATTTCTGTTATTCCCACTACATTATTGTTCCCTACTGTCAGTATAGCGCCCAGTTCTGGCATCTTATTTATAATGCTTCTAGCATTCATGTATATACCACCTTTCATATCCCCCAGTGTCTGCCTAGTCCTGGTCTCCGGTTCATGTATATTGATCTGGGTATTATTGTCTATATTCACCTGTTGACTATCTTCTACCCTGCAATTTGTCTTTTCTGGGATTTGGATTTCTACTTGCTCTCTCTCCCCACCTCCACCCGACCTAGTTTAAATGATTTTTGACTGCTGCTTCAAAGTTCTTCACAAATCTCTTTGTTCCTACTTGGGTTGGATCATTGAATAGTAATCAGGAAGGAAAACCCTGGCCAATTTTTAACCCAGAGGCACTAAGGTCAAATTGCACCAACTTTACTGTCGCCCTCAGCTGGTATCAGTTAAGGCAGCACAGACATCATCCTTGTGAACCTGTGTTGTACCTTCTCTGAAGCCTCAATATTCTTCTTATAGGGGGGAGCCCAATACTGCACAGAGTACTCTAACTGAGATCTTATTAAGGCTTTATATAGGCTCATGATTACCTGCTGGCTGAGGAGGTGCTGCACCGTCTTTCGGATGAGACGTTAATCCGCGGCCCCGTCTGCTCTCAGGTGGACGTAAAAGGTCCCATGGCACTATTTCTTAGAAAAGCGGGGGAGTTCTCCCCGGTGTCCTGGCCAATACTTACCCCTCAATCAACATCACTAAAACAGATTATCTGGTCTGTAAGTATCTATATTTGCTGTTTGTGGGAGCTTGCTGTGTGCAATTTGGCTGCCGCGTTGCCTACATTCCGAAAGCTCGCCGAGGTTGTGAAAGGAGCTGTGTAAATGCGAGATAAAAACAGAAAATGCTGGAAATACTCAGCAGGTCAGGCAGCATCTGTGGAGAGAGAAACAGAGTTAACGTTTCAGGTCGATGACCCTTTGTCAGAACTGGAAAAAGTTGGAGATGGAACAGGTTTTAAGCAAGTGCAGGGGCAGGGAAAGGGGGGGGGGGGAGGAGGAGGAAAGAACAAAAGGGAAGGTCTGTGATAGGATGGAAGGCAGGAGAGATTAAGAGACAAAAGGGATGATGGTGCAAGGCAAAAGGAGATGGTAATGGGACAAGTTAAGAAACAAAAGACGACTGTGTAAATGCAAGTCTTTCTTTCTTTCGAGGAACAAATCATACTTAGATTTCTCACCAGCAAAAAAAACCCACAGTAGTGGTGTGTAGAAATTACTTTTGGTAACCTATCCTGCTAACTATGCCCCTCCCCCACCCTCCACTGAACATGCACTGGCGGCAGTATACTGCCAGACACGTGACCTCACAGGCTCCCCGCCCGCTGCATTCTGGGAATTGTAGTTCTCGGGCTCGCCCATCGCTTTTCTGACGTCACGGGATGGAACTACAACTCCCAGCGCGCATTGTGTGGGTTTGGGTCGCGCGCACCTTCCTGGTGCTGAAGTGAGGAGGCGGCGGGAGCCGCGATGATGTCCCTGTTCTTCGGCCTAATGACACAGTCAGATCCAAGGAGAAGAGTAAAAAAGTTCTCGTCTTTTTTGAGGCTGCAACCAGAGGATTAGCTCAGATAACCTTGCCCGGACAATCAATCAACTGCCAAGCTGTCCGAGGTCTGTGTGTAACCCTATTGATTGTTAACACTGGAACAAGTTTGTCAGCAAGAAATTTCCATCGCTGTCTTAGTTTTGCTAGTAGTAAATGTGCCATATCCATAGGTGAGGGTTAATATTGTGTGATTGCTGATGGTTTCCTTGTTGTTTTACTATTATTACCATCGTGCTATTATACACACACACACACGGCAGCTGTTGGGAAATTCCTCTTAACATGCGCACAAGTGTTCATGTGTGACTGCAATTACAGCACAGGCCAGAGTGCAAAATGTTTGAGTTAAGAAAAAATATGTGGGCATTGGAGGCTAGCCTTTTCAGTAAAAGTCATCGAACATTTTCAGAAAGCTAAGCAGAGCCAGGCCTGGTTAGTACCTGGAGGGGTGACCATCAGGGAAGACCAGGTGCAGAAGGTCACGGAAGGAGTCCCGAAGAGGGGCGGTTGGTGAGAAGGTCACGGAAGGAGGAGCGGCTGGTGAGCAGGCCCGGGCGTTGGGCTGAAGATTGTCGGACAGGAGGAATGGTGGAAATGGAATGGCGGCGCGCACCGGCTTTGCTTCTCCCAGTCATGGGAGCTTGCAAGATCACATTTCGTTGTTCATGTACTTGTGCAATGACAAAGTTGAATTATTATTATTACTATTTTGGTAAAGAGTCCAGTGATGTGTTTGAAAGTTCACATGATGCATGTTTACAACCAGGTGTGGAGTTAGGGTTTTTAAGAGGAAGGGCAGAATATTTGGGAAGTTACTCAACTAAGGCGGTTCTATGGCTGAAGTTTTGTTTCCGTTTTAACTATTAAAACTCTTTCCTCCTCTCCCAGTTCCTTATGGTCCCTGGAAGAGCTTCAAGTCTATTGTTAAAATGACATTTTAAATAGTAAATGTCCCATGTCCTTGCCCACAGGCAAAATGGATCGGATTGTAATAAGAGATGTGGTGAAGTTATAAATTGAGATGGGAACTTTATTAAATTAGTAATGGATCTCATATAGTGTTGCTGGTGGTGTGGTGTGGTGTGAGGAGGCAGACTCTGACAGTATTGGGGCCCAGGGTTCTGGCAGTAGTATGGAAAGAGGGGTCTGCCAATGTCTTTTATGTGCATGGTTTTAGGTCAGAATTAGGATTGATGTTTGCCTTTATGTAGAAGAACAAACTAAATATACAGCAGCAAACTGCATAACCTGTTTTCAGTAATCCAGAAAATGTTAGAATCCAAACATGTACAATATTACACCATGCACCATAATCCAGTTTAGGCAAGTGTAGGATGAAGGTGTGGAAATTGTGCCCATTTAATTTTAAGGATAAAGTAAATGTGAGTAGATAATGGGAAATCTCACCCTGTAATCATGCCAACATTTTGGTTATTGACAAGGAATTTCAATCCTTGGTTTCTTTGTTATTTTGATTTATTTAATGACCTCAATTTTGGCTACCAGCATGTCTAATAATATACCTCGCAATTTAAAAATGCGGAGTTAATTATGACCTTTAGTATCATAAGACATTCCACAGAAGAGTATTTTTTACTTCATGAATTGTATTTGAAGAGCTACATTCTGCTGCATCATAAACTTTGAGTAAGGGTTTACCCAGCAGTGAAAACAAAACCAGTAGTTAATGTCATGGATTTAAAGTTTGTCATTTTAATCTGTATTTGCAGATATGATTATTTTAAAGAAGATGAATGAAGCAACATTCGTCTTCCAGAACATTCAGCCAGTGACTTTACATTTATCAGAAGAGACAACCACGTCGAGTTTGTGCGTAAGCAATATGGAAGGCATCGAGTGCCAGTTTAAAGACTTTGTGGAGATATTCCTTGTTGAAGTTTACAGATGCAAAATCTGTGCATTCACCTGCAGCCTGAAGATCAAAATGAACTCTCACATGGAAGACAGTCACAAACCCCGGGCCAGTGATCAGCTTTCTAAGAAGATGGCTGGCACCCGTCACACAGAACACGACCCCTCATACAGCACGGCGGTAGACATGGACACTGAAAGTAAAGTGGCTGAGGACATTATTGTGGACAACCTGGAGAGGATGTCTTTTCTTCTTCCCATGTACAGGATGCTTCACAATATTAGCCCAGTGGCCTGTGAAATGGGACTGGGAGGGCGCAACGATAATCTGCACGCCGCTGATCCATGTGAGGTCAGCACCTTGTTAGAAGGGGAGTCTACACCTTTTCAATTAGATGGACCCCACCCTGTGACATCAGGGCCACAGCCATCCCCAGTTGGGACGGCCATGCCTGGTATGTGTGAAGATGATGAAGAAGCTCAGTCAGAGCACCTTATGTCGCTAGGCCTCTGTCGGATATCCAATAATAATAAAACTCATACGGCGAGCTTAGAAGCCTACTGCCAGAAAGCCGATGGCGATCGTGCAATTCCCAAGAAGCAAAGGCAGCTCAGTAAGAAAAAGTGGAGTGAAAACCAGCATTCCTACAATGCTGAAAACTCTCAAACGGTCTTGAAAAGTGAACATTATTTTTGCGAGTTGTGCAAACTGGACTTGAAGGCAAAAGACATTTACGACCTTCACTTGAACTGTCACGATGGGGACACGTGCTTTAAGTGCACGTACTGCAGTTCCTGCACGACTGAGTGGAACCTGATGGAAAAGCACCTCAAGACCCACAGTGCTGGAAGGTGGACCTACAGTTGCTCATTCTGCAAGAAAGTATTCACGAGGCAAACTGCTTGGAAACTGCACGAAGACAGCCACCAACAAAAGTCAGGCCTCTTCTACTGTCCAAAGTGTCCGTCTTTCTATTCCTCTAAGAATGTGAGAGATTTGCATTCTGCCTGCCATTATGAGGATGGCTTTAAGTGTACACAGTGTGATTTTACTGGTAGGTCTTTTCATTTCCTCGCCCTCCCCCCAAGAAATTGGCAAGAACTCCTTGACACTTGCTTTTTATTTTTGCCGAGTCTGCCCCATCTTACAAACATACGAACAATGATGGACAGGTAAAGACCCTCTGGTCCATCCAGCTTGTCCCACACAATTGTGATACCTTGTGTACCACAATATATACACTCTATCCCACCCAAAACCATGAGATCTCCTGGGAGAGGCAAATTTTTTTAAAAACCCAGGCCAATTTGGGAAAACCAATCTGGGAAATCCCTGTCCAACCCATCCAGACGATCAAAACTGGTCCAGATCACCACTTCTGGCCCTGAAGTACCTACCTTCTGTAAGAGGTGATCTCCACCCCAGCCAGAAAAAAAGGACCCTGGTTTGATCCCTAGCCTGAGCCAAGACCACTTATCTCAGCTGGAGTAGTGGTTGGCCTCAGCAACCCTGAGCTAGCGAGGAGAAAAATCAACCAGGATTTCCTCTCCCGATGCTTTTTAGTAACCCCTGTTGGAAAGTGCACATGCGTAGGGACAGGATTAGGCTGAACTGATTTCTGCACAGCCCGTCGCCCTCTTCATCTAGCCTATCAACACATGAAGCTTAGCCATGTGGGTGACATAGCCAGAGAGCAGTCAACACCCACAGGACCATACCCTAGCATGAGCCAGCATCCTGGCACGGCGGGGCAGGGGGAGAGAAGAGATGATGGCTTTTAAGTGTAACAGATTGCACATTATTCTCCATGAGAGAAAAACACACACACACACACATCTGCCGGCCTAATCGCTGAAGCAAAATACTGCAGATCTTAAATAGAAACACTCAGCAGGTCAGGAAGTATCTGTGGAGTGAGAAACTGATAAATTTATGTTTCAGGAATGGGCCCTTCATCAGAACACAACAACTTGTATTTATATAGCGCCTTTATAATGTAGTAAAAAGCATTTAAAAGACGAGGAGGAGGAGGGAAAAAAAAAGCACATATAGGAAAAGAAATAGTATAGTAGCAGAAGTAATAATAAACAGACAACAGGAAGTATAATGAGAGAAACAAAAGGACATATATGTGACACAAATTGTGTGAATAGCAAAAGGGGTGGTGCATAGCCTGGTGGAAAAGGAAGCAGCAAACTGGTAAAGTGGGAGAAGACTTTAGTGGGCCAGGTAGAAGGAAAAAGCAGGTTCTCACCAAGGATTCCAACCACTCCACCAGCAAGGTGTTCCGACGGGTGGAGTAACTGGGAGAAGGAAATGAAGCCCTTACAGGAAGCCGGGTAGGAAGAAGTATAATCCAGGTCACTGTGGGGGTCAGTGGGCTTGAATTTTTTTAGTGGAAAGCCCATCCCCAGTTTGGAGCGTGGACTGGACTTTAATTTCAGTTCTACCAATTTAAAAAAAATAAAATAAATATTTATTTGTACTGTAGCACATCTTTCTAATTTGTCAGAATGTAAAGTCACCCACAGGGATTTCAGTATAGTCCTGTAATGGAAACAGAAATAGCACTTTAGATAAAGGAGCAGATTATTTGTACTTTAGAAGTTCAACTTTTAATCCACAGCACCTCTCTGCTAGCTTTTTTAAAAAAAAAAAAGCATATTTACACTTAAAGTATGTTTTGTCCATTGCCATATTGCAACAGTGGTAACAATTTATAGCTCTCTCAGGGATAACATTGTGTCTTGTTTTGATTAACTTTGTGTTGCATATAATTGCTGTCACTGAGTCAGTCAGTGTGTTCCTATGCTTCTGCGAACATCGTTCGATAGCTAAAGATATATAAAAGTGGTTTGCGATGGTTCACGTTGCTTTATTTTTCTTAATTGCTGGGATAAAGCATCTGACCTCAGGTCTGTGTCTATCTCTGACAAAATAGCTTATAAATGTGTGAACTAGGTGCCATATCATTCTGTGGCATAGCACTACCCAAGTTAAATACTGTACAAGTTAATTTAATATCTAGTGTTACAGAAGTTATCCATTATTAATGTGGTCAACTGTATGTAAATAGGGCCATTAGCCTTGGCTCAGTGGCTAGCACTTTCACATTGGAGTCAGAAGGTCATGGGTGCAAGCTCACGCTGGAGACTTGAACACCATCTCAAGGCTAACACAGCTGTGTAGTACTGAGGGAGTGCTGCACTGTCAGAGGTGTCGTCTTTCCGATGAGTCGCTAAACCGAGGCCCCGTCTGCCCCCCTCAGGTGAACGTAAAAGATCTCGTGGCACTATTTGAAGTAGCAGGGGAGTTCTCCTGGTGTCCTGGCCAATATTTATCCCTCAGACAACATCACTAAGAGAGATTATCTGGTCGTTTGTTTCACTGTTTGTGGGGCCTTGCTGCGTTTGCCAACACTACAACAGTGACTTCGTTGGTTGAGAAAAGCTCTGGGAAATCCGGAGGTCATGAAAGGCACTATATAAATGCAGTTCTTTCATTAAATGCTACACCATAAAAAATGCTTCATTCTAGTTTGAAAGCAATTAAAATAGCATAATTTACAGTGAGGTGGCCCAGCAACTGTTATTTTACTGGACTAGTAATTCAGAGGCTTGGACTAATAATCCAGCAAACACGAGTTTAAATCCCACCATAGTAGTTTGAGAAATTGAATTCAGTTTAAAAATTCTGGAAATAAAAAGCCAATATCAATAAAAGTAACCATGAAGCTGTCAAATTGTCATAAAAACCCAACTGGCATGTCCCATTAGGGAGGGAAACCTGGTGTCCTTACCTGGTCTGGCTTCAATGTGACTCCAGTCCCACACCAACTCTTAACTGAGCTCTGAAGTGGCCGACCAAGTCACTCCGTTGTATCAAACCGCTTACCTCCTTATCACAGCAACTAGAGATGGGCAATGCATGCTGGCTTTGTCCATATCCCAGGAACAAATATTAAAAAAGTGATGCATATTCTAAGGGAACCTGGGACAAAATTGAAGTTTTCATTATCACAAAACTTTGACTGGGCAGAATTATCAGAGGTACATTTATGCCTCCGGATCAGCTACCTAAACGCCTTATTGGAATTTGTACAAACCACATTTTAATCATCATACAATGATTATCCTTTGACTCGGTGTGAGCAATGCTGTGGGCGATCTGCTAGTCTATAGAAATATTTTTTTATATATATATATATATCTCCTTTTTTCAGACTTGGAAAGTTACAGTATGCAGATTTTCTTTACTAACAGTAATAAACATCCAATTGACCTCCGCTTTGTTACAAGATCACAAGAATTAAGAGCAGGAGTCGGCCATACAGCCCTTCGAGCCTGCTCCGCCATTCAATAAGATCAAGGCTGATCTTCAACCTCAACTCCACTTTCCCGCCCGATCTCCATATCCCTTGCTTCCCCTAAAGTCCAAAAATCTTATCTAACTCAGCCTTGAATATACTCAAAGACTCAGTATTCACAGCCCTCTGGGGTATAGAATTATAAAGATTCACAACTCTGAGTGAAGAAATTCCCCCTCATCTCAGTCTTAAATGGCCTATCCCTTATCCTGAGACTGTCCCCCAGTTCTAGACACTCCAGCCAGGGGAAACAACCTCTCAGCATCTACCCTGTCAATCCCCCTCAGAATCTTGTATGTTTCAATGAGATCACCTCTCATTCTTCTAAACTCCACAGAGTAGAAACCCATTCTACTCAATCGCTCCTCATTAGGACAACCCTCACATCCCAGGTATCAATCTAGTGAACCTTCGTTGCACCACGTCTAAGACATGCATGTCCTTTCTCAGATAAGGAAACCAGAACTGTGCACAGTACTCCAGGTGTGGTCTCACCAAAGCCCTGTACAATTGTAGTAAGACTTCCTTACTCTTGCACTCCAACCCCCTTGCAACAAAGGCCAACATCCCATTTCCCTTCCTAATTGTTTGCTGTACCTGCTGGCTAACTTTGTGTTTCCTGTACTAGGACACCTAAATCTCTCTGAACACCAACATTTAATAGTTCCTCACCATTTAAAAAATACTCTTTTTCTATTCTTCCTACCAAAGTGAATAACCTCACATTTCCTCACATTCTACTCCATCTGCCACCTTATTGCCCACTCACTTAACCGGTCTATATCCCTTTGCAGGCTCTTGGTGTCCTCCTCACAGCTTACTTTCCCACCTAGCTTTGTATGGTCAGCAAACTTGGTACATTACACTCGGTCCCTTCATTTAAGTCATTAATATAGATTGTAAATAGCTGAGGCTCAAGCATTGATCCTTGCGGCACCCCACTAGTTACAACCTGCCAACTGGAAAATGACCCGTTTATCCCTACTCTCTGTTTTCTGTCTGTTAACTAATCCTCTATCTATGCTAATAATTACCCCAATCCCATGAGCCCTGATCTTGAATAGCAATCTTTTATGTGGCACCTTACCGAATGCTTTTTGGAAATCCAAATATACTACTTCCACTGGTTCCCCTTTATCTACCATGCTAGTTACATCCTCAAAAAACCTCGAATAAATTTGTTAAACACTATTTTCCTGTCACAAAACCATGTTGACTGCCTAATCATATTATGATTTTCTAAGTGCCCTGTTACCACTTCTTTAACAATGGATTCCAGCATTTTCCCAACGACTGATGTCAGGCTAACCGGCCTGTAGTTCCCGGTTTTCTCTCCCCCCTCCTTTCTTGAATAGCGGGGTCACATTTGCTACCTTCCAATCTGCTGGGACCGTTCTAGAATCTAGGGAATTTTGGAAGATCACGACCAATGCATCCACTATTTCTGCAGCCACCTCTTTTAGAGCCCTAGGATGTAGGCCATCTGGTTATGGGGATTTGTCGGCTTTTAGCCTTCACGAATAAGTAGCAATTAGACTATGTGGCCAGGTTAAACATAGCTGTAGCTTTGCAGCAAAATAACAGTGCATAACATGGTATAATATTCCTGTTATGAAACAGTACATCATCTGACTTACCAAAAGCGCTGTCATGGGGCGATCTGATAACACTCCTGTGAAGCGCCTTGGAACATTTTACTACGTTAAAGGCACGGTATAAATGCAAGTCGTTGTTGTTCCCATTAGTTTTCTCCCCTCGTCTGCTTTTGTGGAAGCAGCGACTCCTTCCACAGGCAATGGTCACCCTGCAGTGCTTCACCCAAGTTACTGTTTAACTCAAAATTTGAGAGATTTGACACAGACGGTCAGCAAGTTATTGAGTGCAGGTACCGTCACAACCCTGTCCTGACCCAACATTCACCAATCCAGCAGGGATTGCTGAACAGTGATAGGGAACAGGAACCCTGGATATTCCCCCCCTCCCTTTAATGGCAACACCAATTGCAGCATCCCTAATGTCTAGCGGAGACTCAGCACAAACATTGTGTAAAAAAAGTAAATGACTGTTTGTATATATACACACACACACACACACACACACACACACACACACACATGTATTTTTCCCTATACAAATGGAGGAAAGAAAGGTGCTATATAAATGCAAGTCTTTCACGACCACCGGACATCTCAAAGTGCTTTACAGCCAATTAAGTACTTTTGAAGTGTAGTCACTGTTGTAATGTGGGAAACTTAGCAGCCAATTTGCACACAGCAAGCTCCCACAAACAGCAGTGTGAAAATGACCAGATAATCTGTTTGTGATGTTGATTGAGGGATAAATATTGGCCTAGGACACCGGGGAGAACTCCCCTGCTCTTCTTCGAAACAGTGCCATGGGATCTTTTATGTCCACATAAGAGAATAGACGAGGCCTCGGTTTAACGTCTCATCCGAAAGACGGCACCTCCGACAGTGCAGCGCTCCCTCAGCACTGCACTGGAGTGTCAGCCTAGCTTTGTGCTCAGGTCCCTGGAGTGGGACTTGAACCCACAACCTTCTGACTCAGAGGCGAGGGTGCTACCCACTGAGCCACAGCTGACACGGTGAGCCAAAATACTTTGAGCAAAAGGTAGTCTTTTCCCCTCCCCAACATAGAGTTGCCTTCCCATTTAAGGTATTGATCAAAAGGCAGCCACAAGCACTGTATCGATTTAAACCAAATTATATTTTCTTTTTAATCAGATGAAGCATGGAGCAAGGTTTATAAACATCTGTGCAACCACGACAGCAGTATTAAGCCACACGGGTGCCCGGAGTGTGACAAGAGATTCTTCAGAATGTAAGTGCTCTACGGGACTCCGTGGTGTAACTTACTAGAATCAGCAGGCACAGCATTAATGGCCATGGAGAAATGTACAGCCCAGATTTTTCTTACCCCCTGAGCCAGGAGCAGAGACTGGGGGGATTGTGGAAGGCTAGATTTCAGAATTTATCTGTTTTAGTAAAACTTCAGTAGTCAAAACATCCCATTTTCCTAATAATGTATTCCCAAAAAAGCAAGTTTTTGTAATAAAAATATATAGTGTGTAATTCCTATTTGTTTACTAGTGTGAAACACACTGGTTAGGTTTGAAGGTCATCATAAAGTAATTTCAACACTAACCTTTTCTGGCATACAGGATCCTTTATACTACAGGAAACTTTGTGATATCCGGCACCGACGGGACCGAGCTGTTGCCGTCCCATCAAAACTGCCGGACAAACCAGCGCTAATGTTAAAACATACTGAGCTTTTGAGCTCCGTATCTAGCAACAAACCCTGTTGCTTAACAGCTTCTAAACAGTCGGCCGTACCTTGCAAGCGTCTCTGTAGCTAAGCAACAGCTTTAGCTAGACCTTGCAGAGCCTGACTGGTTGGAAAAAAAAAAAGCAACGAAAAGAAAAAAAACTTACTGAACCGACTCCTGAATTTTGTCGGTGGCTCGAGCATTCTGGACAGCTAACCTCCGGATAAACCAAAGTTTCCTGTATTTAAAAAGGCACATGATGCCAGCTTTTTAATTCACAGTAAAAAGTCAGCTTAATTTACTGCTAACAACTGGCAAAAACAGCAACACAACCCTCTCCACCCAAGGCCTATTGTTGGACAGGCACAAAACAACTCATCTGCTTGCAAGTCAGAAGCGTACATCAGAGAAGGCAATGTTATCCATAAAATATACACCAATATCTGTAAAACACAACAACTTGTATTTATATAGTGCCTTTAATGTAGCAAAACATCCCAAGGCGCTTCAAAGGAGTGTTATAAGACAAAAAAAATGACACCGAGCCACATAAGGAGAAATTGGGGTAGATGACCAAAAGCTTGGTCAAAGAGGTAGGTTTTAAGGAGCATCTTAAAAAGGAGGAAAGAGAGGTTTAGGGAGGGAATGCCAGAACTTAAGGCCCAGGCAACAGAAGGCACGGCCACCAATGGTTGAGTGATTATAATCAGGGATGCTCAAGAGGGCAGAATTAGGGGAGCGCAGATATCTCAGGGAAGTTGTGGGGCTGGAGGTGATTACAGAACTAGGGAGGGGCGAGGCCATGGAGGGATTTGAAAACACGCCCTAATACTATCCATAAAACTTAATCCCCATTTTGTTCATTAAACAGATCCCCCAATAAGCTCCATCTGGCCCCACAAGGAACATTAAAAAAAAAGTAGTTTAAAAGACTTACCTCTTTGGGCCTCTTCCCACAAGGCTGATCTGGTGGGAAACCCACAATGACTTCCCTGCTCAGGCCCATGGTTAAAATAGCAGTCAGACCCTGATGATGTCATCAGAGTAGGATCTGTATATTTAAAGAAGGACCCCACTGGTTTCTGGCAGGTGTTCTTCCTTTCTGCCTGCGCAGAAGGGCAAGTTAAATTGCAGAAATCGGGATGTTGGCAGTATGTCCCCTGGGTGATTTTAACCGCCTGCCCACCTGGTTTCTGCCGGACTGGCAGGATCAATGTCACCCCTACAGTGTCTAGACTCAGAGATGAAGAATGGTTGTAGATGGCCTCTCTGTGGGACCATATCACAACAAGAGTCTGCATCTCTAGGAGGAACGGAGATAAAAATGGAGGGAAAAGAAAAGTTTTTTAAAAAATGGTGAAAGCTCATTTTTCTCAGCTTGATATTCGATCATTGGGCCTTTTCCTTCGATTATCTATAAGCCTGTTCAATATACAGCAATTTATGTACGAGCAGGGTGATCTGCTTTTTTTTTTGCAGCATGCGATGGAATTATTTTCTGCTTTTGTCAGAGTTGAACTGAAGGAACACGTGGCAAAGCATAACGAGGCGAGGCCATTTCTCTGCCAGTTTTGTGGACGGACATTCAAGTACAGGCGGCAGATGAATAAACACCGCAGACAAGCCCATCAGAAGACAAAGGACAAGAGGAGAGAAAATGAAAATGGTCTGACAAGTAGAAGGCACGAGGAGAAGGTGCCTCGAATTAAGACAAAGAAATCAAGCAAGGAATTCATCTGCAACATTTGTACCAGGTAATAACTCACCAAGCTAAGAAATACTAAATAGTATTTTTAAACAGTGACTATTGCCTCTTGAAACATAGGGGTATAAGCTAAGGAACTTCTGAAACCCTTATCTGCATTTTTGTCACCTTGAGACTCAATTTCTCTTGTGTCCTTCTTGCTGGCCTGCCATCCTGTCCCTCCATAGACTCCCAACCGGTACAAATCTCAGACGCCTATATCCTGTCCTCCACTCAGTGCCACTCACCCCATCCCTGTTGCACTACATCAGCCCACAACGCATTCAACCTAAGATCTTCAGTCTCCTCCCACCACAGCCTCACGCATCTATCCCTGCAACCTCCTCTGGGCCTGTATTTCCTGCTGAACCCTTTGATCCTCTGACATTAACTTGTTATGTTTCTCGCCCTCCCTTTGCCCACCATTTATAGCAGAGCCGTCAGCTGCCTTGGCCTTACTCTCTGGAACACCCTCCCAAAGCTCCTCTGCCTATCCTCACCGCGGCTCAGTGGGTAGCACACTCGGCTCTGAGTCCGAAGGTTGTGGGTTCAAATCCCACGCCAGAGACTTGAGCACATAAATCTAGGCTGACACTCCAGTGCAGTGCTGAGGGAGTGCTGCACTGTCGGAGGTGCCATCTTTCGGATGAGATGTTGAACCGAGGCCCTGTCTGCTCTCTCAGGCGGAGGTAAAAGATCCCATGGCACAATTTCGAAGAAGAGCAGGGGTGTTATTCCCGGTGTCCTGGCCAATATTTATCCCTCATTCAACATCACAAAAAAACAGATTATCTGGTCATTTATCTCATTGCTGTTTGTGGGAGTTTGCTGTGCACAAATTGGCTGCCGCATTTCCTACATTAAAACAGTGACTACACTCCAAAAGTACTTCATTGGCTGTAAAGTGCTTTGGGAAGACGAGGTCATGTAAGGTGCTATAGAAATGGAAAGTCTTTCTTTTCCTCTTCTCTCTCCTTCTCAAAACCCATCTTTTTACCCAAGCTTTTGGCTACCTCCCTAATCTCACCCTCCATAACTTGGCATCTTTTCCTCATCTGCTTCCTTTTGTTTTTGATTGCTATCCCCTATGTTGAAGATACTATGTAAATGCAAGTTGATTTTTATTCAACTGTGTGTTTTATATTGTGGTATATACGAGTTACAATGTATTTTATTAGTTAGATTTCATTGGTAACCAACTATTGCCACTCTCCATTTATGTAAAAAAATCAATTACATCTTGAAATGGTGGTCACAAACTACCAATTTATGGAGCTATAATTTAAATAACTATTTCAAAAAAGTAATTTTATCACAATAAATGTTCAAAATGTCACGCTTTGCTTCATGTGTATTAACACAACACAGATTGACATTTTGGGCAGAGCAGAACCTGGGCTCTGTTTTGTTTCAGATTTCCACCATTTGCAGTTTTTTGCTTTTTATTAAGATTTCCATTTAGTTTAATTACAAAGTAGATTGTAGTCTCCGAGATTGCTGGAACTTGTGCTTTTATAATTACAGAAAATGTATATTTTTAAGAGATTTTGTTAGTAATATATAAAGGACTGTTGTTGAGACTACATTCGATTTTATATCCAAGTAATCTTCTCATAACATGACCTGATTTGGCCCATAGTTGCTGGGACTCTGCAACTTTTATAGTGCTGTTGGATATCTGACTTGCTTTGGTTATTATGGTTTTTCAGCCGAATACCAAACTTCTCCTCTGCACGTGTTTTGAGGCCTTGGCTGAGAAACTGTTTCAGGATTCTTGCTTTTTGTACGGGTTTGTGATAATTCATGAGAAGCAACATTCCCAGGCTTGAGCGTCTGATTCCCACATTAATAATAAACAACAATCGGCTCTATCTCACCACCACCTCTCTGGACCCCTCCACTGTCTCTGATTTATCACACTGCTTGTGTCTGACATCTAGCATTGGATGAGCAGAAATTTCCTCCAACTAAATATTGGGAAGACTGAAGCCATTGTCTTTGGTGCCATGCCACAAACTCTGGCCCCTGTCCACCGTTTCCATCCCTGGCAACTGTCTGAAGCTGAGCCAGACCGTTCGCAAGCTTGGTGTTGTTTGTCCCCGAGGTGAGCTTCCAACCACATATCTGTACCATCACCAAGACTGCCTAACTTCCACCTCCGTAACATCGCCCGACTCAGATCCTTGCCTCAGCTCATCAGCTGCTGAAACCCTCATCCATGCCTTTGTCACCTCTAGACTTGACTATTCCAAAGCTCTCCAGGCCGGCCTCCCACATTCCACCCTACGTAAACTTGTGCTCATCTAAAACTCTGCTGCCTGTATCTTAACTCACTCCAAGTCTCGTTCACCCATCACCCCTGTGCTTGCTGACCTACACTGGCTCTCGGTCCAACAACGCTTCAGTTTAAAAAAAATCCTCATCCTTGTTTTCAAATCCCTCCATGGCCTCGTCCCTCCCTATCTCTGTAACCTCCTCCAGCCCTACAAGCCGTCGAGATATCTGCGCTCCTCCAATTCTGGCTTCTTGCGCATCCCTGATTTTAATCGCTCCACCGTTGGCGGCCGTGCTTTCAGCTGCCTAGGCCCCAAGCTCTGGAATTCCCTCCCTAAATCTCTCTCCTCCTTAAGATGCTCCTTAAACCTACCTCTTTGACCAAGCTTTTGGTCATATGTACTGATACCTCCTTCTGTGGCTTGGTGTCAAAAATATTTTCATTGATAGCGCTCTTGTTAAGCGCCTTGGGACGTTTAGCTACGATAAATGCGCCATATGAATGTAAGTGGTTATATATTAATAAACTAAATGTCTCTACCAATGAAGAAATGCTTCGACCCATAGTTTTGAAAATATGGGCCCAGAATTTCGGGTCGGAGGCTTCCCGCGGGTGCAAGCCTCTGACCACTTACCTAGCGCGCCGGCCGTTGAGCTGTGGGCCCGCGTGGGATTCCGATCCTGGGCCTGCTCCAACTGCCGGCGCACAGTGCTTGCGTATCCCAGGGGCGCAGTTAGTTCGAAGCGTCACGTGGGATCACGTGGGCCATGGAGAGCTAATGGTAGCAGGGAATGCTTCATTCATAAGTTTAACAGGAAGAGCTGTCAAACCTATAAATACTATAAGCCCCAAAACATCACTAAAACTTCAAATAATGTTTTTTTTTAATCACATTTTTAAAATAACTATAAATTACATGAAATAACTATTTTAAACAATAATTTAAAATTTTGAAAAAATTAATTACATTTTCTAACGGGGCTAAAAATAAACTTACCTTTCTTTAAAGTATTTAAAAATAATAAACCTGTGGAAAACATGTTTTAATTTTAATTAATTCACCACTTACCTTGTTAAAAGCAGGCCTTGCGCCTGCTTTTTAAAAGTGTAACTGCTGGAGACTTGCCCTCCCGGAGAAACCTGCAAAAAAACATAAGTTCGATGTGCACGCGCTGCCTCTCCGGCGCACGCGTTCCACCTCTCAACCCCTTCTTTCAGGGGAACGGAAGTGCCGGTTTCCCGCGCATGCGCAGTGCATGCACGAAACCAGCACTTTCGTTGGGCCTACGCGTGAGTACCCAGCGCGTACTCACGCGTGGGGACCCGAATTTCTGGCCCATTGTGCGCACTTTTTCCTGCTGTGTGAGCTTCGTGTTTAAAAAAAAATAATAGCTGTTAAATATTTCATTGGTTTTAGATATTGGTTGAATTGTATGTTTTGTTTGCACAATATTTGTAGGAGTATACATTAATCCATTGAGTCTGTTGGCATAGTTGCAGTATTTGGAGGAGCTGTGGATTAGAAGTGGGAGGGTGCAGTATAGCTAAATGTTCCATATAAGCTGTGCAGCCGGCTTGCAAATAGAAAAACCGCACATGCGTGGTATTTTGAATGGACTGCGCAGCCCCTTAAAGGGGCCATGTGGCCCAAAAAATAAATTACAGGGAACATTGGTATAGATGGCGGGACATTTGAGATTTCTTCCTACTTGTTTTGAGATGGTGTTGGATTGGTCAATTGCTCTTTGATTGGGCTGTCCTTCCTCCTATAGTGTTGTGCGATGATATTTATGAAGTATTGTTGTCTAAACCTCCAGGCAGAAGGCTCGGACTGCTTGATATTTCTCCACACACATCAGGTCCAGGCTGTAAATTATTTACTCATTGATCTATGTCACATAGGTACCTTATTCACATCTCTGTTATGGGGAGAAGGAGGAAGGACAGATGAATTCCTGTAACATGCAAGTTGGAACCACTGTCCCCCTCCAATAGGAAGCCTCTGTCTATATTATGAACTCACTTTACTATAAAAACACTTATTGGTATTTGTTGGTTATGTGGTAAATTCTTCTATCCTGTGCTCCAAGTGGGGAAACCGTGCTTGGAGAGGGCTACAGCACTGCAACCCGATTCTCCAGCCAAACTCTCTGCGAGTGCAGTTCCCCACTGTAAATGTACTTTTATACAAAATAGGCATTTTACATTTTTCCTATTGACTAACCAAAATGATGCACATTTGTGATGGGGAACTGTGCTACAGTAATGTCGCCAACTACAAAACGCTTCAGTTATGCTTCAGAAATAATTTTCTCTTGCCAGATACGGAGTTGGACTTATACACTCTGGAGTTTAGAAGAATGAGAGGTGATCTCATTGAAACAGATAAGATTCTGAGGGGGATTGACAGGGTAGATGCTGAGAGGTTGTTTCTCCGGACTGGAGAGTCTAGAACTAGGGGGCATAGTCTCAGGATAAAGGGTCGGCCATTTAAGACTGAGATAAGGAGGAATTTCTTCACTCGGAGGGTTGTGAAACTTTGGAATTCTCTGCCTCAACGGGCTGTGGCTGTTGAGTATATTCAAGGCTGAGATAGATGGATTTTTGGACTCTAGGGGAATCATGGGATATGGGGATCGGGCGGGAAAGTGGAGTTGAGGTTGATGATCAGCCATGATCTTATTGAATGGCGGAGCAGGCTCGAGGGGCCGTATGGCCGACTCCTGCTCTTATTTTTTATGTTCTTGGAGTTCTTTTTTTTTGTAAATGAAGACGGCCGCATTGCTCTAACTTCCCCCTAGTACTTGATTAATTAGCCCCAATGAGTTAGGTTCAAAATGTGAAACAGCCCAAACTAGACCTGTTGTGGCACTCCATTAGAGCTTGCAAACTTTGGTTGCCTTATTTCAGCATCTTAATACAGTTACTGTAGCTCTTGACACTGGGTAATGCACACTGTTGCTTGTAACACTGAGGCAAAGGTTCTGATTCTGGCGCAGAGACATCATTTATCACAGTATGATGGGAACGGTAGCATCGTGGTTGTGCTACTGGACTAGTAATCCAGAGGCCTGGACTAATAATCTGGAGACATGAGACCACATCCCACCACGACAGCTGGGGAATTTAAATTCAGTTACAGGAAATTTTCTGGTATCCAGCACTGAGCTGGTGCCGTACCATCAAAACTGCCGTAGAAACCAGCGCTAATGTTAAAACATACGGAGCTTTTGAGCTCCGTGTGAATCAACAAACCCTGTTGCTTAGCAACAGCTTCAAAACAGTCAGCCCGCAGCTTAAAAGCATCTCTGTAGCTAAGCAACAGCTTCAGCTAGACCTTGCAGAGCCTGACTGGGGAAAAAAAAAGCAACGAGAAGTAAAAAAAACTTACAGGAAACGGCTCCTGAATTTTGCCGGTAGATAGAGCTTTCCGGACATTAAACGAAAGTTTCCTGTAATTAAATAAATCTGGAATAAAAAGCTAGTATCAGTAACGGTGACCATGAAACTACCAGATTGTCATAAAAACCCATCTGGTTCACTAATGCCCTTTAGGGAAGGAAATCTGCCGTCCTTACCTGGTCTGGCCTATATGTGACTCCAGACCCACAGCAATGTGGTTGACTCTTAACTGCCCTCTGAAATGGCCTAGCAAGCCACTCAGTTGTACCAAACCGCTAGGATAAAGTTGCTGTGGGAGTACCTTCACCACACGGATTGCAGCGGTTCAAGAAGGCAGCTCACTACCACCTTCGGGCAATAAATGCCAGCCTTTCCAGCGATGCCCGCATCCCATGAATGAATTTTTAAAAAGTACAGCATTACACATTGCACCAACCTAACGATGTACACGCTGCTGGCAAATTAGCTTATTTTTAGTGGACGCTGGAAATGTTAATTATTCAGATCATTAGCCTACACTAAACCACAGAACTGTTTGAAAAAATTGACATAAGAAGTCATTTAACTTTACCTCTAGCATATTACTCCTCAAATTATAATATATTCTCCTCCTGCCCCTGCCTCTCTCCAACATCTCAATTTCCAGGGAAAACAACACGTCATTATTTCTCCAGCGCAGTGAGGCACTGCACCAACTTGTGTTGTCGTGAAATAGTGGGCTACAGGTCAGTCTCTATCTGAATTCAGCCACGCAACATAGGGCAGGTGCTGAGTGATGGCCAGGTGCTTCCCCTCGATGTGGGGAGCTGGGCAGCATCTGCGTCAGAGCAGCATTGGCAGATCCTCTGGAGCGTGGTGCCTGTTTACCTCCTCAGCTCCTACCTGTTTGGCCACGTGTCTTCCCCAACAAGCTGACTATATACACACCTAAAAAGATAGCATTTATAACAGAAACACACACAAACTCAAAATGTATTTAAACATACCCTTAAATTGCCCTTGTCCTTTTGGGAATCTGTCTAACAAGTTTTGTCGTCAAAACCCAACCTCTCGCCGGGTCTTCAGTACAGCTGGAGCTTCTGTTCTGGTTTTTTTTTTCACCATGCTGTTCACCATACACATCCTTTCAGGCCTCTGTGCATTAGAAGTAACAGTTACTCATTCACATTCCCCTGCTGTTGATCCAGTAAGTGACAGAAAAGAACCTCAACTAAAATCACTGGCAATCATCCCAAGAAACAGAGCATTTCTGTAAATAAAAACCAGATTAGGAGAAATTATAGATCACTTCACACCCGCAAAGGGAACAATTCCACCGCGATGATTCTCCTAATTTAGATTTAATTATGAAAATCAGTCTCTCGTGGGTGCGATCATGCCTATTGTAAACCTTACAAGACAAATGTTCAATTTGAACTAACATTGATGGGGTTGGTGCTGCCTTTGGCTCAATCTCAGGATGCAGTTTTACCTCATTTACTTCCAGCTGTTCATCATTATTGTGGGACCTTGCAGTACAGAGGTGCAGGCACCACAAGTATTACTCAGTAGGAAGGCCAGTCACAAAAACCAGAGCGTGTCAGGAAGGGGCAGAAGGTATGGAGTAAAAGGTAAAGTAATAAAAAGGGCAAAAGCAGGAACTAAGTCACAAAACATATTTGAAAGTTCTCTATCTGAATGCACGTAGCATTCGTAACAAAATAGACGAGTTAATGGCACAAATAACTACATATGGGTATGATCTTGTGGCCATTACAGAAACATGGCTGCAGGGTGACAATGCCTGGGAATTAAACATACCAGGTTATTTAACGATCAGGAAGGACAGGAAGGGGAGGTGGGGTGGCTATGTTAATAAAGGAAGGAATCACTGTAATACAGAGAAATGATATTGGGTCAAAAGATCAGGATAATGAAACGGTTTGGGTGGAGATAAGGAATAATAAGGGGAAAAAAACACTAGTGGGCGTAGTCTATAGGCCTCCGAACAGTTGCAACTCTGTTGGACGGAATATCAATCAGGAAATAGTTGAGGCTTGTAATAAGGGAACATCTATAATTATGGGGGATTTTAACTATCATATTAATTGGACAAATCAAATTGGGCAGGGCTGCCTTGAGGATGAGTTCATTGAGTGTATTAGGGATGGGTTTCTTGAGCAGTATGTAACTGAACCGACCAGGGGGCAAGCAACCTTAGATCTGGTCCTGTGTAACGAGACAGGATTAATTAAAAATGTCCTAGTAAAGGATCCCCTTGGAATGAGTGACCATAACATGGTTGAATCCCATATTCAATTAGAGGGTGAGAAGGTTGGATCTCAAACAAGTGTGCTAAGTTTGAATAAAGGAGACTATGAAGGTATGAGAGCGGAATTGAGTGGATTGGGAAACTAGATTAAAGGGTAAGACGATACATGATCAGTGGTGTACATTTAAGGAGTTATTTTACAACTTCCAAAAAAAATATATTCCACTGAGAAGAAAAGGGTGTAAAAGAAAAGACAGCCATCCGTGGCTAAGTAAAGAAATTAAGGATAGTATTTGACTAAAAACAAGGGCATATAAGGTAGCCAAATCTAGTGGGAGGATAGAGGATTGGGAAAACTTTAAAAGACAGCAAAAAATAACAAAAAGATTGATTAAGAAAGGGAAGATAGATTATGAAAGTAAATTAGCAAAAAATATAAAAAGAGATAGTAAGAGTTTTTATAGTTATATAAAAAGAAAAAGGGTGGCTAAAGTAAATGTTGGTCCCTTAGAGGATGAGACCGGGAAATTAATGGTGGGAAATATGGAGATGGCAAAAACACTGAATGAATATTTTGTATCAGTCTTTACAGTAGAGGACACTAAGAATATCCCAACACTGGACAAACAGGGGGCTATAGGGGGGGAGGAGCTAAACACGATCAAAATCACTAAGGAAGTGGTACTCGGTAAAATAATGGGACTCGAGGCGGATAAATCACCTGGACCTGATGACTTACATCCTAGGGTCTTGAGGGAAGTGGCGGTAGGGATTGTGGATGCATTGGTAATAATTTTCCAAAACTCCCTGGACTCAGCAAAGGTCCCGGCAGACTAGAAAACTGCTAATGTAACACCCTTATTTAAAAAGGGCAGTAGACAGAAGGCTGGAAACTATAGACCGGTTAGCCTAACATCTGTGGTAGGTAAAATTTTGGAGTCCATTATTAAGGAGACAGTAACAGGACATTTGGATAAACATAATTTAATAGGACAAAGTCAGCATGGTTTTATGAAGGGGAAGTCATGTTTGACAAATTTGCTGGAGTTCTTTGAAAGTAACATATAGGGTGGATAAAGGGGAACCAGTGGACGTAGTGTATTTAGACTTCCAAAAGGCATTTGACAAGGTGCCACACAAAAGATTATTGCTTAAGATAAAAAATCACGGGATTGGGGGTAATATTCTGGCATGGATAGAGGATTGGCTATCTAACAGAAGGCAGAGAGTTGGGATAAATGGTTCATTCTCAGACTGGAAATCAGTAACTAGTGGTGTTCCACAGGGGTCAGTGCTGGGTCCCCAACTCTTTACAATCTATATTAACGATTTGGAGGAGGGGACCGAGTGTAACATATCAAAGTTTGCAGATGATACTAAGATGGGAGGGAAAGTAGTGAGTGAGGAGGACATAAAAAACCTTCAAGGGGACATAGACAGGCTAAGTAAGTGGGCAGAGATTTGGCAGATGGAATACAATACTGGAAAGTGTGAGGTTATGCACTTTGGCAGGAAAAATCGTAGAGCAAGTTATTATCTTAATGGCAAGAAACTGGAAAGTACTGAAGTACAAAGGGATCTGGGGGTCCTGGTGCACGAAACTCAAAAGGTTAGTATGCAGGTGCAGCAAGTGATTAAGAAGGCCAATGGAATGTTGGCTTTCATTGCTAGGGGGTTAGAATATAATAATAGGGAGGTATTGCTTCAGTTGTACAAGGTATTGGTGAGACCGCACCTGGAATACTGCATACAGTTTTGGTGTCCATACTTAAGAAAAGACATACTTGCTCTCGAGTCAGTACAAAGAAGGTTCACTTGGTTAATCCCGGGGATGGACATATGAGGAGAGGCTGAGTAGATTGGGACTCTACTCATTGGAGTTCAGAAGAATGAGAGGCGAACTTATTGAAACATATAAGATTGTGAAGGGGTTGGATCGGGTGGATGCGGGGAGGATGTTCCCGATGATGGGTGAAACTAGAACTAGGGGGCATAGTCTTAGAATAAGGGGCTGCTCTTTCAAAACTGAGATGAGGAGGAACTACTTCACTCAGAGGGTGGTAGGTCCATGGAATATGCTGCCCCAAAAAGCTGTAGAAGCTACATCATTACATAAATTTAAAACAGAAATAGACAGTTTCCTGGAAGTAAAGGGAATTAAGGGTTACGGGGAGCGGGCAGGAATTTGGACATGAGTCTAGGTTCGGCTCGGTCATGGCCCAGGGGCCGTGTAGCCTGATCCTGCTCCTATTTCGTGTGTCTAATTCTGTTAGATTCAGGAGATGGTTCTGTGATAGTAGATTGGTGGTTAGGATCAGATCAGCCATGATCTTATTGAATGGCGGAGCAGGCTCGAGGGGCCGATTGGCCTACTCCTGCTCCTATTTCTTATGTTCTTATATGTTGATGTCTGTTATGGTAAGAATAAGCACAATACCTTGCATTCAAATGGGCTTAGTATACGTCACTCTTCCTGATCAGAAATGTCACTCCTAATATTTCTCACTATGTTGACAGCCTAAGATCGAGCTGAGTTTAATGCCCATTTAATAAGTAATACGAAGATGTGTAGGAAGATGTGACCCGTCTCAAAATGTTACTGCAAAAGTAAATTTTAAATTACATCCTTGTGCAAACACACACAAATAATAATAGATTATAATTAGTTTTTCTGAAGTTACTGGTGTTATAAAAGCGTATTTTCCGATTCATCACCAAACTATATTTATGTAGTAGCTTTAATGTAGAAAAATGACGCACGGCACTTTACAGAGAGAATTTTTTTTTAAAAAGTGTCGGATAGTCATGGTGGGAGAGTTAAGAGAGGCGACTGAAAGCCTGGTTGAAAAGATGGGTTTTATGGAAGCATTTAAAGATGAAGAAAGAAGGAGAAAGATAGAAGGATTTCAAAAGCAAGTTCCAGAGAATTGGGCCAATGGGACTGAAGGCTGTGGTGGCGCAAAAGGAGGAGGGAGAATGCACAGAAGAGCAGAGTTGGAGGGATTGAAGGAGCAAGAAGTGGGTGATGGAGGTAGAGTGGGTCGTGTGGGAGCAAGCCCATGGAGGAGATTCAATTCAATTCAATGTTATTTGCCATATGTACTAGTACAATGGAATGCTTATTCCCCGTAGGGACACGTCCGCTATTTTCACAGCGCCGTGTTCAGAAAGTCAATTCTTCGCCATCCAGTGGCAGTGGGAGCACGATTGAAGATGAGGACGAGGAACATAGGACATAGGAACAGGAGGAGGCCATTCAGCCCCTCAAGCCTGTTCCTCCATTCAATGCGATCATGGTCGATCTGTGACCTAACTCCATATACCCGCCTTTGCCCCATATCCCTTAATACCTTTGGTTAACAAAAATCTATCAATCTCCGATTTAAAATTTACAATTGATCTAGCATCAATTGCCGTTTGCGGAAGAGAGTTCCAAACTTCTACCACTCTTTGCGTGTAGGAGTGTTTCCTAATTCCACTCCTGAAAGGTCTGGCTCTAATTTTTAGACTATGCCCCCTAGTCCTAGAATCCCCAACCAGCAAAAATAGTTTCTCTCTATCTACCCTATCAGCTCTACTTAATATCTTGAAAACTTCGATCAAATCACCCCTTCAGCTTCTAAATTCCAGGGAATACAGCCCTAGTTTGTGTAACCAACAACCCTAGTTTGTGTAGGAGTTTAAATTCAATGCGTTGGGGGGCCAGGCAGCCGGTGTAGATCAGTGAGGATTGGAGTGATGAAAGAGCAGACCAGGACACGGGTTGGGGTTCACGGAAAAAGGAGGATGGCAAAGAGGAGGATGACGAAAGCATGGATAAAGAGTATTGTGCATGGAGAACGGTCAGCTATATTCAATGTCGAGGAAGGAAAGCACACTGATATTGCAGTCACCGAGAACATGATCACGTACCCAATTCACGTACGGACCAGGGTCAAGCAAGGCTGTGTCGTCGCATCAACGCTCTTCTCAATCTTCCTTGCTGCAGTGCTCCATCTCACCCTCAGTAAGCTCCCCACTGGAGTGGAGCTAATCTACAGAACAAATGGGAAACTGTTCAACCTCCATCGCCTCCAGTCCAGATCCAAGGTCGTCCCATCCTCTGTCATTGAATTACAGTATGCAGACGACGCTTGCGTCTGCGCACACTCTGAGGCCGAACTCCAAACCATCGTCAACACCTTCATCAAAGCGTACGAGAGCATAGACCTTACACTAAACATGTGTAAGACAAAGGTCCTCTACCAACCTGTCCCTGCCACACAGTACTGCCCCCCGATTATCAAAATCCACAATGAGGTCTTGGACAATGTGAACCACTTTCCATACCTCAGGAGCCTACTGTCAACAAGGGCAGACGTCGATGACGAAGTCCAACACCGCCTTCAGTGTGCCAGTGCAGCCTTCGGTCGCCTGAGGAAGAGAGCGTTTGAAGATCAGGACCTCAAACCCGGCACCAAGCTCATGGGTTACAGAGCAGTAGTGATTCCCGCCCTGCTGTATGCCTCAGACACATGGACCATGTACAGCAGGCACCTCAAAGCACTGGAGAGGTACCACCAACGCTGCCTCCGCAAGATCCTGCAAATCCATTGGCAGGATAGGCGCACCAACGTCAGTGTTATCGCTCAGGCCAACATCCCCAGCATCGAAGCTTTGACCACGCTCGATCAGCTCCGATGGACGGGCCACATCGTCAGTGTAATAAAACTCACTACGCACTTGGTTTGAGTATAAAGCAAGGCTTTAATCAACTTGTTTCAGAACATGGAAGTCTAGTTGTATTTCACTAGTTCCTTGTCTTACAAAATGTCCCTGGCAAGCTGGGGCCCACGCCCGAGTATTCATACTCCTTGGACAGCGCCACCAGCTGGCCGTCCAGCGTTATTTCACGAGTAGTTTCTTGATGAGATTTATAACAGTCAGCATGCCCAATACGAGACTCCCAAAACGAGCGCTCTACTCGGAACTCCGACACGACAGGAGAACCCCAGGTGGGCAGAGGAAACGCTTCAAAGACACCCTCAAAGCCGCCTTGAAAAGGTGCAACATCCCCACCGACACCTGGGAATCCCTGGCCCAAGATCACTCAAAGTGGAGGAGAAGCATCCGGGAAGGCGCCGAACACCTCGAGTCTCTTCGCCGGGAGCAAGTGGAAGCCAAACGCAAACAGCGGAAGGAGCGCACGTCAACCCAAGCACCCCACCCACCCGCCCCTTCAACCACTGTCTGCCCCACCTGTGACAGAGACTGTAGGTCCCGCATTGGACTCATCAGTCACCTGAGAACTCATTTTTAGTGTGGAAGCAAGTCATCCTCGGTTCTGAGGGACTGCCTAAGAGAAGAGATCTGTGATTTTGGCCAGGGTGCTCTCAATGCTAGGTACAAGGCAGAAGCTGAACTATTGGGGGCAGGGGGGATTTGAACAGGGAGTTTTGGGAGAGATGGGCATGGAGTTGGGAGGTGACAACATGTTTAAGGACTTTGGGAGAAAAGGGCTAGACATGGTTGGTAGTTGGAGATGACAGACAAGTCAAGGGGGGTTGTTTCAACAGTAGAGTGATGATGGCTGTTTTCAAAAGGAAAGGGCAGTGCCCGAGCAAAGCAAGCTACTAACAAGATCGGCAGGCACAGGGACCAGGAATGATAATTGAATGGTTAGAATTCAGGAAAGGGAACGGGAGGTGGGTTTCATGGAAGAGATGAGCTTGTAGAGAGCATGGTGGAGATGGGCGAAACTAAAGAATACCCTATCCAGCGAATGACAGTGTGGAATCCAAGAACAGCAACAGAAAGGAGATCTAATAAAGCACATGGCTCCACAAGGGTACAGATAGAACGTACAGTAGGCGTGCTGAAACAAGAGATTGTGTTGTCTGGATAGGTCGGAGTGTGTGCTGCAGTACACCCCTGAAATATAGTGATGGTGGTAGGCCAGGTGCTGCACAAGTCACCATGCAGCAGGTGCAAGGGGAGGGTCAGGAAAGGCCAGAAGAAGATAGAGATAAGCAGCCACAGGCGGAAGATTTGCCAGCTGCACCAAAGCTGTACGTAAAAGACAAATCAGCAACATCTAAAAGATAACCATTTTGAATAAAAATGAAAGGAACACCTATACAAGTGTTTCTGAATACATGTTCCCAATGAACTGGCATGTGCCAAACCCCCCACACACAACATTATCCTCTATTTGACATCCACCATTATGCATGCAATTCCTTTCATCTCCTGCTATAGAAATGTGTCCAATGCAAATGAATGCTGCACAAAGTTGAAATCAAATTCCAATAATTTATTTCTCTAACAGTGTGCTATCGATGTCTTTGAGCTATCTCTTACTGACTGTATGATGCGTGTCTCCTACTAGCTGATCAGGTGCTCCTCTTGTGGGAGGAGGCGGTGAAGTGACTGGGTGCTGTATGTCCCCAAGGGCTTCCTGGGATTGTTGATGGCTCTGTAGGTGGCCGCCTTCTGCAAGATGTTGAGGCCAACCATTGCAGGTGCCACATCTGATAAAGTGATGGATACCTAGGCTTTCCCACTTATTGAGTTATTTGAGTGGGTCCAATGGACAGAGTCACTCTGAGAACTACCTCTCTTACTTGTGCTGACTCTTGCCATGCTTCTGCTGCTGGGCATTCCTACAGCATGTCCTGCCATCTGTGTGAGGACAGATTGCAGGAATGGAATTGGCTTCCTGAAAGCCTACATCAAGCTGCTCTCCAGATGATTACCCAGCATGCTGAATCCAGACAGAACCTACCCAGACGTTGGAGCCCAAGGTTTTTATAGCACATGATGTTCCCTTTAGAACCCCCCTTCTTCTTAGGCAGTCCCTCGGAACTGAGAATGACTTGCTTCCACGCTAAAAATAAGTTCTCAGGTGACTGATGTGTCCAATGCGGGACCTACAGTCTCTGTCACAGGTGGGGCAGATGGTGGTTGAAGGGGCGGGTGGGTGGGGTGCGTGGGTTGACGTTTGGGTGGTCCATGAGGGTCCTGACGTTCTAGGTCCTGAACTTCATTTTAAAGGGTGGAAGATGCCTGTGCGTGAATTCTTTTAACGTGGGGTGGCTGTTGCACACCAGCTACCACACGGGCTTGACAGAGCAAGGTCTTGGTCCAATGGCCCATAGCAGTGATTAAGACCTCTGTTACAGATGTTGTTGGTGGTGCCACACGCTCCAGGGTGGACTGCAGTTCTGCGAAATGGCTATACGCAACTGATGTGAGTCGTGGACTCCTCTGTATTAGCTGTTGCACCTTAAAGGATGCTTTGCATTCTCTCAAACAACACAAAAAATGGATAGTTCTCAAAGTAGTATTCTTTAGTAGGCCAACCCCTTCCTGTTCCTCTTCTGCCACCTATACCTACTCCTACTTATTTGTGATGAGTTTCAGCTGATGCTCCCTGCCCATCTGATTTCCCAGAATGGATATACTTGGGCAGATGCTTGCTGCAAGATAAGTGAGTATATAAACTAAATTTATAGAAGTTAAATGGTGCAATTGGAAGTGTAGTAAGCAGTGAGGAAGATAGTAATAGACTTCAAGAGGACACAGGTGGGCTGGTGGAATGGGCTGACAGCTGGACACTTAGCAAATGAAATTCAACGCAGAAAAGTGTGAGGTGATACATTTTGGTAGGAAAACTGAGGAGAGACAATACATGCTAAATGGTACAATTTTAAAGGGGTTGCAGGAACAGAGAGACCTGGGGGTGTATGGACACTAATCTTTGAAGTGGCAGGACAAGTTGATAAGGCTGTTAAGCATATGGGATCCTGGGCTTTAGAAATAGAGGCATTGAGTTAAAAAGCCAGGAAGTTATGCTAAACCTTTATAGGTTAGGCCCCAGTTGGAGTATTGTATCCAATTCTGGGCACCACACTTTAGGAAGGATGTCAAGGCCTTAGAGAGGGTGCAGAGGAGATTTACCAAAATGGTACCCAGGATGTGGGACTTCAGTTATGTGGAGAGACTAGAGAAGCTGGGGTTGTTCTCCTTCGAGCAGAGAAGATTAAGTGGAGATGTTCAACATTATGAGGGGTGTTGATAGAGTAGGTAGGGAGAAACTGTTTCCACTGGCAGGAGGGTCGGTAACTGGAGGACACAGATTTAAGGGTAATTGGCAAAAAATCCAGGGCGGAAATGTGAAGAAATCTTTTACACAGCGAGTTGTTATGATGTGGCACGCACTACCTGAAAGGGTGGTGGAAGCAGATTGCAAAACAAAATGTTTTACGGGGAAAGTGTGTGTGTGTGTGTGTGGAATGACTTTCAAAAGTGAATTGGATAAATACTCAAAGTAGAAATGTGCAGGGCTATATGGAAAGAGCGGGGGAGTGGGACTAATTGGATAGCTCTTCAAAGAGCTGGCCTCCTCCTGTGCTGTATGAGTCTATGAGTAGTGCTGTGTGGCATGAGGTGGATGCCCTGCAGTCTCTGGACTCTGCAAGCTGTGGTAGTCGGCGATTCCTATGTAAATATAATGGAATGAAGCATTTATTGCTATCAGCAAGACAATTCATAACCCATTTCACCAGACAAACACACCATAAGGTCATGGGGGTTTACTGACTTTCCTAATGACAGAATACATTCTCCAAAGTGCTCAACGGAGTGAGCCACATCAGGTTGCAGGGTTAATTCCTCTGAATTGGTATGGGATTTTTCAGTTTGGGTGTGCCTCTACCATTTAATAGCCTCTCCCTTTCGTTAGACACTTCTTCCTGCAATGATAAAGGTAATGGGCCAACATTTGCGATCGGAGGCTTCCCACGGGCAGATGCCTCTGACCTGTAAAAATTCTACCCGGTGGCCCGGGAGATACGGAGGCTTGTGCTCCTGGGCCTCTCCGGGTCCGGGCGGGCAGAGCTCCCCATATCCCAGGGACGCAGGCGGTTCGTAGGCGCCCCTGGGTTCACGTGGGCCGGCCCAACCACTAAAAGAAGGGAATCCCCATTCATACTTATTGGAGTTCTGTACGTATGGAACTCCAATAAGTATGAATGGGGATCACTTAAAAAATACACCAACGCATGCAATACATTTTTTAAATTACATTATTTAAAATGAATTAAAAGTGCCCAAAAATTATGTTTTACGAGGCTAAAAATAAACTTTCCTTATTGAAGAGTATTTTTAATTTATAAATGAGAGAAAAATAAAATGTTATCAATTTTTTAAAACTCTTATGCTGGTAAAAGCGGGCCTTACGCCTGCGTTTACCAGGCGTAAGAATTTGACGGGCATTCAGCGGGCGGGAGTTGGGCAAATAGCGCAACTCTCCGCCCGCAGAGGCCCGTCTCCCGCGGATGCGGAGGATCTGTCAAGCGCAAGTGCCGGGTTTTCGCGCGTGCGCTTCGCATACCTGAACCCGGAACTTGCGCGGCCCCTCCGGGCGCGTGCACACCCGTAGGGGTCGCAAAATACGGCCCATTGTTGAAACCTGAGCCCTGCCCTTGCTATGGAATTAGCCACTGTGCATCCCAAACCATGAGTGCACGAACATGCAGCGTGCAAGCAGGGTTTGCTGCAGTCTTTTATGGCCTTACCCACCATTATTAAAAGATTCGCTTGGAATGTGAAAGGTGTCCTGTCTAAATATTGGTTGCCTAGTGATCGTGTTGGGCAGGCCCGAGTTCCTAAAGATAAGCAAGAATACTATTTGCATATACAACTTATGGAGGTAAAGGTCAGTGTTACTGTCGTGCAGTAGAACCGTGGAAAGAGATACTTCAGCAAACAATTATCTTGGCCAGTGTCTTCTAGTTGTGCTTTCCTTTGCATCAGGGTTGCTGATATTTTTACCTCTGAGCAAAGATAGCAGCCCTTCTTTGTCTCACCTCCCCCTGCTTTATCTCCCAGGCTCCATCAGAAAAAGGAACAGCCCTCCCTTTTCCCTGGACCCTTGCAGATTCTCGGACATCTGCAGAAAAGTCCCATCAAAATGAATTGTAGTGAATGATCCATCACAACAGGAAATGCAGGTGCCCCTTTAAGATGCTGCAGCTGCTGTTCTCTAACTGTGCCCTGAATATCCTGCCCCTCCCCAGTCTCCATGCTCCCAGCACAAGACCCAATCAACTGTGGGAATGCTCCATAATTATGTAAGAAACCGTGGAAAATACTGGATGTCCCTCCCTTGATCCATGGTGTGAGCTGCACCAATGCATTCCTGCATGCACTAGCGCATTCCTGGGTGTGCCTCCACTGCGGCTGTAACGGAAGATCTCCCCCTTTCTGATCCTTTTTCCCCAAAAAATTGCTGCAGCAATGCAAAGGTTTGAAAGTTTCCCATAAAATTAACCAAATAGCTTTGTGCTCCTGTAAGAATGATCCAGTGAAAGACCCACACAGATTGCTTTTTGTTTGCGAATCGTGTGAGAGCAGCTGTCGTCATTGGGGAAACTGCTGGTTAACCTTTAAAAAATGTCACGAGTTGAGGCCAGCAGCTATTCGTGTTGCTTCCAGTAGAGGGCAGCAAAGGATAGTTATTTCACGCCCGCCTCATGTCTCCCTCCCAGCTCGACACACACACACTTTCCCCGTAAAACATTTTGTTTTGTCGTAAAATTAAAGGTTGCTGGATTCTAAGTTAGTATTGTTTTTAAGCTACTTTAGGTAGAAGACGGTAATAAATCCAATAGGGAATTTAAGCGAACGTTCTTTACCCCGAGAGTGGTTAGAATGTGGCACTCGCTACCGCAGGGGGTAGTTGAGGCGAATAGCACTGATGCATTTAAGGGAAAGCTAATAAGTACATGAGGGAGAAAGGAATAGATATGCTGATAGGGTTAGATGAAGAGGGGTGGGTGAAGGCTCGTGTGGAGCGTAAACACCAGCATAGACCAGTTGGGCCGAACGGCCTGTTTCTGTGCTGTAATTTTTATGTTAGAAGAAATTGTCTTGGGATAATTGTTCATGAATTGAGGTTACAATCCAGGTTTTGCGGAATCTCACTGTAAGAAATGCAAAACTTTGTAAGACCTTTTTACCTATTTTTATAATGTGAATAGGTTGTGAAGTTTGTCTGTCCCAGAAAAGTGTCCACCACTCTATCAAAACAAGCTTTTAAATTCTCGTGAGGAACGTTTGCCTAAAGGACTGATTTTGACACAGCTCACATATATTGTAGCTAACAGTCAGACCGAGGTTGCCTAGGGCTGAGTTTGTCTCTCGGGAAAATGTTTCTGTTCTAACCATTGATCTGTGTGGTAGCATTATTTCTGGGAAGGAAAATAAACTTGCTCCTCTGTTGACTGGACACTTTTACATCATAGTTGTCATCAATAAAGATGTCATCAATCCTCAGAAGATGTTTACGTGACCTTATCTACGTTTTTATAAGCATCTGCAGCCCTCTGGTACCTTACCCAAGTGGCTGTTCTTCACGTGCGAGTGCAGCGTGCTTTCAATCCTGGAGGACAGTGCAGTGGAGCCATATCCTGCATTACACACACTTTACCAGCAGGAGTCACTGGATAGTAATCAGGCGGCATGAGTCCCGACTGATACCTCCTTCCCTAAGCCGGGGGGTGCTGAGACCAACTATAGCCGCCCTATTGCCGCTCTGATTGAGATCAGCTGACCAGACAGATTGGGGATTGGATCTGGTCCATGTGGTTTGGTACCACACTGGGTGTGCCCATAAACCAGTAGGACATCAAATTATATCTTTAACTAAAACATTGAATAATGTGTACAATTAACAACGTTTTGGACCGTATATTTACAGCAAAGTTTTGGCCTATAAAGTGGAGCAATGTAAAGCTTAGTATGACTGTACCATCACAGAATTTAAAATGGGAGTTCATCCAGTAATAAAAAATGAGCTCCATTTCAGTATTTAGCCACTAAAATCTCATTTTTCCCTCATTGGCTTTCTGATAATGTCTGTATAATATACAGGTATAGTTTTGGAGTCTATACAAAACTGTACACTTGAGCAGAAGACTTGATGCCCGCATTCTCATGTGTGCACATAAAATAGCTTCCAAAATTTAAGGGAAACTAGAAAGAAATCTGCATTTGTTGCACATGAGATTTTTGACAATTAGATTTGGTCTCAAATTTTCAGGGGGAGAAATTCATTATAGCCTCGTTTGGGGCGCTAAATCTTAAAAGTTTGGAAAATTAGCACCAGGCGCTAATGTTTCCAAACTTTAAAAAAATTATTTTTTGCGCTCCAAGAAGGAAGGGGCGCGCTAAATCAAGCCCCCCGCTTCCTTCTAGAAGCGCAATCGGCAGCAGGCGGGGCGGTAGGTGAGCAGCGCTGCCGCGTTCAAAGGCTCCTTCCCTCCCTTAAAGGGAAGGGCCATCGCTGCAGGCTCTGCAATAGAAAAATTACCTACCCGGACCAGCGAGGCAGTCGCGATCCCGCGTGATCAACCCGGTTCTCAAGCAGAGTGCTAATCGATCGCGGGCAGGAAAGTGGAACAAGAAAGGTAAGTTTTTTTTTACTTACCTCTGCCACCTCGCCTTTAATTATTGCCCCCGAAGCGGCCGGCCGACCGATGCACGCCTCCTGCAGCTGTTGATGTTTTTTGCCCGCGCTGCTGCAGGAGGCGGTAGTCAATTTTGGGTCCGGGGCGCTCCTGGAGCGATGCACGCGCAATGACGTCACAATCTCAGGGGCGCTAACGGGAGGCATAAAGGCACCCAATTTTACCTCCTCAGTGTCCTGAATAATCTAGCCTGAGCTAAATGTCATTGCTGGAATTCCTGGATGCATTTTTTTTGGGCAATTCTTCTTTACTCTTCCCTTTCCCCCCCCCCCCCCCCAACACACACAATTCCCTGTCCAAGTGGAAGGGCAGTTGACCAGTTCCCAAGCTCCTGCCAAATGCTCCTCTTGACCGACCAGCTGAAACTAGACCCTACTGTGTTTCAGAGATGTACACTTTTTCTGTAGCTAAAACGAAACGCCGCACCTTAGTGACATCCCACTTACTGGCAACGTTCCCACTAAGCTGCGCGGCCGCACAGTGGTCTGGAGGTCCTGCGCAGGCCACTCACCAGCTTTTACGTGGTAGAAACCGTACATGCGTGAAAATTTGAAACGGCTATGCAGCCACTTAAAGGGACCGCACATGAAAAAATACTAGAGGGTACACAGAAAAATAGGAGCAGGAGTAGGCCCTTCGAGCCTGCTCCGCCATTCAATATGATCATGGCTGATCCTCTATCGCAATACCATATTCCCGCTCTCTCCCCATACCCCTTGATGCCTTTTGTGTCTAGAAATCTATCTATCTACCACAGCCTTCTGTGGTAGAAAATTCCACAGGTTCACCACCCTCTGAGTGAAGAAATTTCTCCTCATCTCAGTCCTAAATGTTCTACCCCGTATCCTGAGACTGTGACCCCTCGTTCTAGACCCCCCAGCTAGGGGAAACATCCTCCCTGCATCCAGTCTGTCTAGCCCTGTCAGAATTTTATACATTTCAATGAGATCCCCTCTCAGTTTTCTAAACTCTAGTGAATACAGGCCTGGTCGAACCAATCTCTCCTCATACGACAGTCCTGCCATCCCAGGAATCAGTCTGGTGAACCTTCACTGCACTCCCTCTATGGCAAGTATATCCTTTCTTAGGTAAGGAGACCAAAACTGCACACAGTACTCCAGGTGTGGTCTCACCAAGGCCCTGTATAACTGTAGTAAGACATCCTTGCTCCTGTACTCAAATCCTCTTGCCATGAAGGCCAGCATACCATTTGCCTTCCTAACTGCTTGCTGCACCTGCATGTTTGCTTTCAGTGACTGGTGTACAAGGACACCCAGGTCCCTTTGTAGATCAGCATTTCCCAATCTATCACCATTTAAATAATACTCTACCTTTCTGTTTTTCCTACCAAAGTGGATAACTTCACATTTATCCACGTTCTACTGCATCTGCCATGTATTTGCCCACTCACTCAACTTGTCTAAATCGCCTTGAAGCCTCTTTGCATCCTCCTCACAACTCACGATCCATCTAGTTTCGTGTCGTCAGCAAACTTGGAAATATTACATTTGGTTCCCTCATCCAAATCATCATTGATATATATATTGGCCCAGAAATTGGTGTCGGGGGCTTCCCGCGGGTGCAAGCCCCCGACCTACACTTACATAGCGCGCCGACAGTTGAAGCCTGGCCCTGCGTGGATTTCCTGTCAGTGGCCCGGTTCAGCTCCCGGCGCGCTGTGCTTGCGTGATCCAGCGGCGTAGTTAGTTCGATGAGCCGGCTGGGATCACGTGAGCACTGGGCAACCAATCGGAGGTTGCAAAAGTTCATTCATGAGTTTGATAGTAAGAACTGTCAAACTCATGAAAACTTCAGACGCCCAAAACAGTACTTAAACTTCAAATAAAAGTTTTAAAGAATCCCACTAATTAAATCAACTAATAATAACTGTAAAAAACTATTTTAAACAATTATTCAAATTTCTGAAAAATTTTTTTTTTTTACGAATTCGGGTCTAAAAATACACTTACCTTACTGTAAAGTCTTTAAAAATAATAAACCTGTGGAAAAAAATTCTAACTTTAATTATTAGACCACTTACCTTTTAAAACGAAGTCCTTACGTCTGCTTTTTTCATTCGTAAAAAGTTGAGGCCTTCACGCACGGGCAAACCTTTATTTAAAAAAGGAATTTCAGCGCGCTCGCGCAGACTCCTGCGTGCATGCGTTCCACCTCTGAACCCCTTGGTTCAGAGGAAAGGAAATGCCGGTTTTCCGTGCATGCTGAAAACCGGCACTTCCATCGGGCTCACGCGTGAGTACCCCGTCCGTACTCACGCATTGGGACCCGAATTACTGGGCCATTGTGAATAGCTGGGCCCAAGCACTGATCCCTGTGGTACCCCACTAGTCTCCGCCTGCCACCCTGAAAAAGACCCATTTATTCCTACTCTCGGTTTCCTGTCTGTTAACCAATTTTCAATCCATTGCTTACTGGTAGCTATTCTATGATTTAATTAGTGATCGGAAGCATCGTAGTATGTGCACTGGGTACTGACGGTTCAAATACCCGTCTGTGGTCAGAATTTTTAAAGTTTTTTTAAAAATAGAATTAAGTAGTCAATTCAATCACTGCTTAAAAAAAAAAAAAAAAAAGTGCACTTTGAAAAGTTCATATTAATGCAAGTCTTTGCTCTTTCTGCTACCTTGATGGTGTGTGTCATGTTTGACTCATGTCTTAATTTATTTTCCTCTTGGACCATAATTGAATTGCTATCTTCTGATCTCACTAATTCACTTGCTGAAGTAGCAATTATGGGGAATGATGCATATGGGTTTTTGCCAGACTTGCATTGGGTATGTATTTTATAAAAACACTCATTCCAGCTACAGGGTATTCTCTGTAGACTATAGGAGCTGTGGTGATGTAATTCGGCTCCTTGAGCTTTGCCTCCACACTGGTTGTGGATCAAACTTCTGTTTACTCATGCCCAACAGATCTGATGACCGAGGTCACTTACTTGGAGGTCAGTTTGCAGGGCAGAGTTAGTACAAAGAGTGGTTCAGTGGTAGCACCCTCGCCTTTGAGTTAGAAGGTCGTGGCTTTAAGACCCACTCCAGAGACTTGAGCACATAATCTAGGCTAATACTTCAGTGCAGTCCTGAGGGAGTGCTACACTGTCAGAGGTGCCGTCTTTCGGATGAGACATTAAACCGCAGCCCTGCCTGCCCCCTCAGATGGACGTAACAGATCCCATGGTACTATTCGAAGAAGAGCAGGGGAGTTCTGCCGATATCCTGGCCAATATTTATCCCACAACCAGATTATCTGGTCATTATCACATTGCTGCTTGTGGGGCCTTGCTGAGTGCAAATTGGCTGCCGTGTTTCCTACATTACAACAGTGACTATGATTCAAAAGTACTTAATTGGCTGTAAAGCACTTTGGGATGTCCTGATGGTCGTGAAAGATGCAAGTACTTCCCTTTATCAGAAGATCACAGTATTACATGAGACGGTTGAAGTGAGTCGTGTGTCCTTGTGAGAAATACTTTACCCATGAGGTTCAGTTGAATCCTTTTTGAGGATGGCCGTATTGCATCCTATCCTATCACCTGCTTATGGATTATAGATTATGGATAGTGTAATCAATCTTCTGCAGTCAAAATTTGATTCAAACCTCAAAGAAAAATTTACCTTTTTTTTTTTAATGCTTGCCACCTGTGAAATACAACACTGGGTGTGTTAACCCTGGAAACGCTGTAATCTAATAAAGCCATTTTGAGGAATTTTCAACTTCTACGAGGGCCTAAAACAGGCGGTAACAGATCGGCCAGCCGTTATAAACCCCACCTGATTTCCCTTTCCATTACCCTCCGTCCATTGTGTTAATCAACATCAACTTGCATTTATATAGTGCCTTAAACATCCCAAGGTGCTACACAGAAGCATAACCGGACAAAAAATAGACGCTGAACCAAAGAAGGACAGAGTGGCAGGGATGATTAAAAGCTTGGTTAAAGAGCTGGGTTTTAAGGAGGAAAGGGAGGTGGGGAGATAGTGGGGTTTAGCAAGAGAATTCCAGCGCGTGGGGCCTGTGACCGAAGGCATAGCTTCCAAAGGTGGGAGGAGGGGATGTACAAGAGGCTGGAGGAACGGAGAGTTGGGGGGGCGGATGGTGGGGGTTGGTTAATCCTTGGATCTGTCAACATGTATTTTGCAACATTACATCAGTCCTTCCTTTCTCATTTTGTTTATAATATAATTATAATAATTGTCTGCTGACTTTATAAAAGTTCAGCCTCGATATTTTCAGAACTTGTCTTAGTGTTGCTAATAGTCTGGTTGTGATACTTGGCCTTAAGCATGTGTCTGCACTTAATCGGAGATGTACATTTTAGATAGGCTAGGAAGTTCCTAACTTCCATTTATGGAATGTCTTCTGGTGGCTCACCGGTGATTGCAAGATGTTGGCCACGCAGCTTCTATATAGGGAGGGGCATCTGAGTGATGGTGGTATAAGTGTGATTTAAAAAAAAAAAAATCAAAATGTGTATTAAAACAGTTCCACCCTTGTACTTTACTCCCGTCTTTCCCAAAGACTATGCAGACTTAGTTCTTTTGGGTGCTGTTTGTCCTCCGATAGCTTCCCTAAGTGGTCATCTTTATTTGGGAGATGGATGCTGAATTTTGGAAGGCTATTTGATCATGCAGCTGAGCCAATCTTGTGATCACCCGACAACTAGATGCACACTTTACATTAGGGTTTCTTGGATAGAAGGCAAGCAAAGGAATCCTGGCTGACTGCACGCCCCCGCCCCCCCCCCGGCCCCACCACTTCTAGAGTCCATTATAAAAGATGTAATAGCAGAGCACTTGGAAAACAGAAAACAGTGACAGGATCGGACAAAAGGTAAATCGTGCTTGACTAATCTACTGGAATTTTTTGAGGATGTATCTGGTAGAATAGATAAGGGAGAACCAGTGGATGTGGTGTATTTGGACTTTCAGAAGGCTTTCGATAAGTGCACGCCAAGTTAAAGCACATGGGATTGGGGGTACGGTACTGACTTGGATAGAGAACTGGTTGGCAGACAGGAAGCAAAGAGTTGGAATAAACGGGTCTTTTTCCGAGTGGCAGGCAGTGACCAGTGGGGTACTGCAGGGATCGGTGCTAGGACCCCAGCTATTCACAATATATATATTAATCTAGATGAGGGAACTAGATGTAATATCTCCAAGTTTGCAGACGACACAAAGCTGGGTGGACGTGTGTGCTGTGAGGAGGATGCAGAGAAACTCCAGTATGATTTGGACAGGTTGTGTGATTGGGCAGTTGCAGTATAATGTGGATAAATGCGAGGTTATCCACTTTGGTGGCAAAAACAGGAAGACAGATTATTATCTGAACGGCAATAGATTGGGAGAAGGGGAAGTGCAACGAGACCTGGGTGTCCTTGTGCACCAGTTGCTGAAGGTAAGCATGCGGTTAAGAAGGCAAATGGTATGTTGGCCTTCATAGCGAGAGGATTCGAGTACAGGAGCACGGATGTCTTGCTGCAGTTGTACAGGGCCTTGGTGAGACCACACCTTGAGTATTGTGTGCAGTTTTGTTCGCCTTATCTGAGGAAGGATGTTCTTGCCATGGAGGGAGTGCAGCGAAGATTCACCAGACTGATAGGGATGGCAGGAATGACGTATGAAGTGAGATTGGGTCGATTAGGCTTATATTCGCTAGAGTTTAGAAGAATGAGAGGGGTTCTCATTGAAACTTATAACATTCTAACAGGACTAGACAGACTAGATGCAGGAAGGATGTTCCCGATGGTGGGGGAGTCCAGAACCAGGGGTCACAGTCTAAGGATAAGGGGTAAGCCATTTAAGACTGAGATGAGGAGGAATTTCTTCACCCAGAGAGTGGTGAACCTGTGGAATTCTCTTCCACAGAAGGCAGTACAGGCCCATTCATTAAATATATTCAAGAAGGAGTTGGATATATTCTTTAAGGCTAAAGGGATCAAGGGATATGGGGAGAAAGCAGGGACAGGGTACTGAATTTGGATGATCAGCCATGATCTCATTAATTGGTGGAGCAGGCTCGAGGGGCCGAATGGCCTACTCCTGCTCCTATCTTCTATAAACTGTGTGCTGAGGCCAACTTGCTGAGATCAGCTAACTCAGCACAGAGTAGGGATCAAACCTGGTGCCTTCTTGCATTGCATGGTTTCGCACTATACTGGGAAGCATACTTAACAATATCGTGTTTGAGTCAGAAGATTGTGGGTTTAAGCTCCACTCAGGATTTAAGCACTCTATCTAGGCACACACCTCAGTGCAGTACTGAGGGAGTTCTACATTTGTTGCAGATGCTATCTTTCAGATGAGACGTTAAACTGAAGCCTTGTCCAGCTGTTCAGGTGGATATAAAAGATCCCACGGTACTATTCGGTGAAGATCAGGGTGTTCCGCTACTGTCCTGGACAACATTCCACCCTCCACCAATAACACCCCAAAAAAATCAAACTGCTGTAATAAAAACTAGCTGCTTTTATTTTCAGACCCTCTAGAATATTCCGTAAAGAATGACAAAAGCAATACAAGAGATACCTTGGAGTGTAATTGCTACAATGTGCTTGCTCACATCAGGGGGCCATCTAGTTAACAACATGCAAGTACCATACATATCAATTGTTATTAGAAGTAAAAGATTAGACTGTCTATTGACACCACTGTGTCAACTAATGAGTTGGAGGTAGGGCGGGACTTACAATTGGACTCAAGCAAAGTCCTATGTACTTAGTAAACTGCAAAGCAAATGAAGTGTATTTACTCAGCAAACAGAGTTTGTTTAAACAGCACACTACGGCAAACAGTCTACAGAGTCTATTTAAAAAGACTTTCTACAAAATACAGCAAACCGAACTCATGACCGAAACTACAGCAACTTCTCCAGATTAAAAGCAGGGTGATTTCTCCAGGAAAATAGTGTGTGGAGGATAGTATTGTATTACACATTGATTAATTCTCCAGCAGATTGCCGCGAGTTATGTGTATAAAATCAGTCCCAGTCATGTAACAGCAGTGATTGACGGGGGAATTACCCAATCGTCTGCATTCTGCCGGGGAATAATGGTATCACTATATGCAGCCATAAAAGATTGGCGTCAAACATCTTTGGACTGGAAAGCAGATTATCTTAACGAGCTTAAAATAGATTGCAGATGGGACCGTGGAAAAATTGATTGTGACAAAATGTCTGTAATAACCACTTTGTTGTAATGGTATTTAAGCACACTTGGTATATTTCAGTACTGTTTAAGTGCCTTGGGACGTTTTGCTACGTTAAAGGCGCTATATAAATGCAAGTTGTACAGCTTTTGTTAGTGTTCATTTTTTATAGTTCTCAATTTTATCCAGCAGAGTAAGGGGTAAATAAAACAATGGCCCAGAAATTCGGGTCTCCACGGGTGAGTACGCAAGGGGTACTCACCCGTAGGCCCAATGGAAGAGCCAGTTTCCTGTATACACTGCGCATGCGCGGGAAACCGGCACTTCCGTTCCCCTGAAAGCAGGGGTTCAGAGGCCGAACGCGTGCGCGGGAGAGGCTGTGCGTGCGCATCGAACTTCGTTTTTTTTTTTTTTAACAGGTTTTCCCGGGAGGGTTTATTATTTTTAAATACTTTAAAGAAAGGTAAATTTATTTTTAGCCCCGTTAGAAAATAAAATTATTTTTTTCAAAAATTTAAATTATTGTTTAAAATAGTTATTTCATGTAATTTTATAGTTTACTAGCCAGGGCAGTTTAGAGGGCCGCGCGGTTGACGGCTGCTCGCTGCCACTCCCCCGCTCTGTGACTTGGGCCAAGTGGTTGTGAGGCCCGGCCCGAGTGACCCCAACTCGCCTCCCGCTCCGGCGGGCCAACGCAGCTGCCCCGCTCGCTGTTGAGGAAAAGCAGGGGAAAAAATGGTGGCGAAGTTTCGGGAGGCTGCAGGATTAGGTCCCGCCCGTGACGCACCGATTGGTCAACCATCAGGTGACTGAACTGTAGGATTGGTCAACCATCACGTCACTCAACGCTAATGAGCGGTAGGATTGGTCAACCGCTAATGAGCAGATTTTTGAACGTTTTTTGTATACTGTCCGAACAATTTTTGTCTGACCAAAAAGTAAATATGCCTATGACACTCCCCTGATCATCAGCTTTCTTTTGATATAACATATGTGTAGGTACGCTCTAACTTTTGAGTGTATAGCGGACAGGCGGACAGACATACATACTGCTTTTTTCTTATATATAGATTTTAAAAATGTGATTTAAAAAGAAATGTATTTGAAGATTTAGTGATGTTCTGGGGCCCGTAGTATTTCTAAGTTTTGACAGGTCTTCCTGTCAGACTTATGAATGGAGCATTCCCTGCTCCGATTGGCTCCCCATGGCCCACGTGATCCCAGGGGACGCATCGAACTAACTACGCCCCTGGGATACGCAAGCACTGCGCGCCGGCAGCTGGAGCAGGCCTAGGATCGGAATTTCACGGGGGCCCACAGCTCAACGGCCGGCGCGCAAGGTAAGTGCAGGTCAGGGGCTTGCACCCGCGGGAAGCCCCCGACCCAAATTTCTGGGCCAATGCTTATTAAATGGCAGTAAACAATTGTAACCTTGAAATGTGAATGAAAAGTGCCGTGAAATGTTTTGTGAAGGTGATGAGTCTGTTTCCTCCTGCACAGGAAATGCTCCTCCAAGTTGGCACTCCAGAGACACATGGGAACACACACTGGTATAAAACCATTCCATTGTCAGCACTGTGATTATAAGACCAGACTGAAGGCATCACTGATACAGCACCTGAGAATTCATACAGGTAAGAATAAGGTACCACATATTGGACAAGTGTTTTCTGTTGTCTAACATGTACTATAAAATTCAGCCAATTTGTTGTCCAAAGAATAATTTGAAATGATTTTAAGTGTGTTTTTCCCCACTTGTTAAGGTTTGAAGTTCCTATGTTCTCTCTCCAGTCTCCCTTACGGTTTCTGTGGATCTGGAAGCCCAGGCAGCATCACTAACATGCTTCCAGCTTTGCTTTCTGTAACTCTGAGTTGGCCATTGGAAGGTTCATGAGGTGATCTTGAAATGACTCTGATTTCCCCTCCCACCTCTTGGCATGAAGAGGGGCTTGACTTGACATTCCCCTCGCCTTCCACCGGGGACGAGGGCATCAAAGGTGGAGATGAGGAAGTGGTTGAGCCAATCAACTGCTGCAGTTACTGTGGCAAGTGGAGGGTCAAAGGCATGGCAGTTGACAGTTTGAAAGTGCAGCTGTAAGCGACTTGGGGACTGTTCTTTCCAGGGGCGGATGCAGAAGGAAGTGAGCTCGGAAGGGAATGGGGGATGTGGGTGGTGAGGGACACAAAGAAGCGGTCAAAGGATGGCCTTGTTATTGACCGAGGCTACGGGAGGTGGTGAGGTTGAGGGGATGGCCATGAATATGGGTAGGAGAGCTTATGTAGAAGGAGAAGTTGATGGAGAACGGGTGGGCAGTGAATTCAAAAAATACAAAACTTGAGCACTATCTTCAGAAAGTCATACAAATCGAGAAAATTACATTTAATTGCGATCTTCATTTTGTGATTTAATTTGCCTACATAACAACTGTGATTGCACTTCAGAAAGTAATTTGTTGGTTATAAAGTGCTTTGGGAGGTTAGTTGTTATGATAAAACACTTTTTAAAATTTAGGGAGCTATGAAGTATTTTTTAACAACTTTCTTTGTGAAAAGCACACACTTTACCTGTCCTCTTTCCCCTTTCATTATCTTGTTATCTTCTTTGATGAATTTGTTTGAAGGATTACTATATATGCAAATTGTATTTCCATGAACATGATGCCTCTCTTTCAGACAGTGAAGATTACTGTGTATGAGCTGCTGAGTTACTGCACAGATATTTCTTGTACATGTCACTGCTGGGTCTCTTCACTGCACTGGGTATTCAGGTTCTGAATAATTAATTCTCCAGTTTGATTTGTAGGGGATGGTGGTCAGGGAGGTGAACTCATTAAGTACAATGCGATGTGTTACTATAATGCTCACACTACGGTCAATTCTCTGGAGTACAAAGGACAATGAAAACGAAGTCAATGGAAAGTAATTAGGAAAGCAAATGGTATGTTAGTTAGCCTTTATTAAAAAGGGATTGGAGTATAAGGGTAAAGCAGTCTCACTACAATTATATAGGGCCTTGGTGAGACCACATCTGGAGTAGTGTGTATAGTTTTGGTCTCCTTCCCTAAGGAAGGATATACTTGCCTTAGAGGGAGTGCAACAAAGGTTCACTAGACTGATTCCTGGGATGAGGGGATTGTCCTGAAAGGAGAGATTGAGTAGACTAGGCCTGTATTCCCTAGAGTTTAGAAGAATGAGAAGTGATCTCATTGAAACATATAAAATTCTTAAAGGGCTTGACAGGGTAGATGCTGAGAGGATGTTTCCCCTGGCTGGGGTATCTAGAATTAGGGGTCACAGAATAAGGGGTCGGCCATTTAGGACTGAGATGAGAAATTTCTTCACTCAGAGGGTTGTGAATCTTTGGAATTCTCTACTCCAGAGAGCGATAGATTTTTGGATACTAAGGAAACTTAGGGATATGGAGATAGTTCAGGAAAGTGGAGATGAGCTGGAGGATCAGCCATGATCTTATTCACAGAAACCCCACAGTGCAGATAGAGGCCATTTCGGCCCATCGAGCCTGCACCGACACATATCCCACCCGATCCCCGTAACCCCCACACCAACACATATCCCACCCTATCCCCGTAACCCCACGTATTTAATCCCCCTAACACTAAGGGTCAATTTATCATAGCCAATCAACCTAACCCGCACATCTTTGGACTGTGGGAGGAAACCGGAGCACCCGGAGAAAACCCACGCAAACACGGGGAGAATGTCTGTGTGGAGTTTGCACAGTCACCCGAGGCCAGATTCGAACCCGGGTCCCTGGCGCTGTGAGGCAACAGTGCTAACCACTGGCTTGAAGCTGGCTTGAAGGGCCAAATGGCCTCCTGCTCCTATTTCTTATGTTCTTAAAGGAAAATCAGGCAGAGTGTATAACGTGCGGCCGAGCCGATTCCACCCGTGTTACGCCTCCGCCGAAGTTGAAAGTTCTGCCCATAGTGTTCTACACAATAAGTACTTTTAGATGAATGTAGTTTGGAGATCTGTGTTGCAGAGGGGAGGAGAAATGGAAGTAATTGTTGTATTTTTGAATTGCACATACAGATCTGAATGAGAAGCTGTTTTACGCAGTATTTTATCTTTCTTTCGCATCCAAAGGTGAGAAGCCCTTCAAGTGTACAATCTGCCAGTATGCCTCCATTGATGCCAGCTCTCTGAGACGGCATTCCCGCACACATTCTACTGAGAAGCCTTACAAATGCCAGCTCTGCTCCTATAGTTGGTAAGTGGAAACATTATCCATTATTATCAGGAGTTTTCATGTTCCTGACCTTATTTACCTTTCCCACTCCACGTACCCTAGGAGCGTTCAACTTTGCCCAACTGAGGGGATAGAAACCCTAACCCTCAATAAGTACTGTACTGAAACGGCCAATAAGAATCGTGGACTTTCCAAGAACATTTTGCCCCTTAAATGTGGATGTAGATGCTCTGTCATTGAGTATATTCAAAGCTGCGATCGCTAGGTTTTTGGACTCTTAAGGGAATCAAGGGATTTGGGGATCGGGCAGGAAAGTGGAGCTGAGGTTGAAGATCAGCCATGATCCTATTGAATGGCGGAGGGGCCGTATTGGCCTACTCCTGCCCCTAATTCTTCTTCTTATTTTAAACTATGCATTTCCTGGGGGAGCCTCAGCTGAAATCAGAAACACTCTGGGCTGAATTTTGCTGGCACTCAGCAGGTGGGTTTGGAGGTGGGTCCGCCGTCAAAATCAAAACGATTGACAGCGGGCCGCTATCCTGCTCTGAACCCACCCCCTTGTCAGTTTCCCGAGTGCCGGTTCTGCCTGCGCTTTGCAGACATGGCACTAAGCGGCGGGTCATTCAATCGTGCTGGTTAGGAGGCTGTTTAAAGTAACTTAAAGTAATTGCAGACGACACAAAGCTGGGTGGGCGTGTGTGCTGTGAGGAGGATGCAGAGAAACTCCAGTATGATTTGGACAGGTTGGGTGATTGGGCAGATGCATGGCAGATGCAGTATAATGTGGATAAATGCGAGGTTATCCACTTTGGTGGCAAAAACAGGAAGACAGATTATTATCTGAACGGCAATAGATTGGGAAAAGGGGAAGTACAACGAGACCTGGGTGTCCTTGTGCACCAGTCGCTGAAGGTAAGCATGCAGGTACAGCAGGTGGTTAAGAAGGCAAATGGTATGCTGGCTTTCATAGCGAGAGGATTCGAGTACAGGAGCAAGGATGTCTTGCTGTAGTTGTACAGGGCCTTGGTGAGACCACACCTTGAGTATTGTGTGCAGTTTTGGTCGCCTTATCTGAGGAAGGATGTTCTTGCCATGGAGGGAGTGCTGCGAAGATTCACCAGACTGATACCTGGGATGGCAGGAATGACGTATGAAGAGAGATTGGGTCGATTAGGCTTATATTCGCTAGAGTTTAGAAGAATGAGAGGGGGTCTCATTGAAACTTTTAAAATTCTAACAGGACTAGACAGACTAGATGCAGGAAGGGTGTTCCCGATGGCGGGGGAGTCCAGAACCAGGGGTCACAGTCTAAAGATAAGGGGTAAGCCATTTAGGACTGAAATGAGGAGGAATTTATTCACCCAGAGAGTGGTGAACCTGTGGAATTCTCTACCACAGAAGACAGTTGAGGCCAACTTATTAAATATATTCAAGAAGGAGTTAGATATTTTTTTTTAAGGCTAAAGGGATCAAGGGATATGGGGAGAAAGCAGGGACAGGATACTGAATTTGGATGATCAGCCATGATCTCATTAAATGGCGGAGCATGCTCGAGGAGCCGAATGGCCTACTCCTGCTCCTATCTTCTATGTTTCTATGTAAATCCCAATTTTCCCAGTTCCAAAGCATTTTGCCAAGTCTTCCACAAGGTTCCCGTTACTCAGGGATTACACCAGGTAAGTATGTCATGTTCCGAACAACTCTCTCTTTCTTTCAATAGGTGACAGCTGCAAAAGTGGTTTAAAACCTGCCATTTTACAGCTGGTCACTTTCCAATCTCAGAAGCTGCAGACTTCATTATTTGGAACCCACTTTTGAGCTTTATGCACTTTTGAAGTGTTTGGAGTAATCTCTCTAACCACTGTGACCTCCTTGGAGCAACCTATCTCAACATTAACAGATTACTTCTGTCATCTCAACCTCACCTGCCATCTATTCCATCAGCATCGGTGCCCTTGAAAAAATCTCATCTTGGTCCTCAGAAACCCAAAACGATCAGTCCCAACACCAGCATCACCGGGCACACCAGCAGCACCAACATCTACACCAACCTTCTCTGCAATCAACTGATGCTGTACTGGACACAGGGCATCATCACCCATACACATTGCTGCCCGGGAGGCCAGCGATGGCCTCACCATGTCCAGATTTGCTTCACTTAACACTGTACACCCTAGTTGCCACAGGTTGGCAGCACCATGAAGCATCCCTACAATGTCCAAGCCATTCCTTTCACACTCAGCGCCATTGTGGCAGGGGGTGGGGGGAGGGGGGAAGTTATGTCTCACCATTCACTGCAGCTCACTAAGACACTTCCAAAGGTGCACACAAATCTGTCAAAGAAGGCAAAGTGTTGAAAATAAAGAATATCAATGCTTGACAACATATTAGAATACACTTTACACAAACATTGGCTAAAGCACACAAGTGTCTACCCTTGTGTGTTATTTGATATGATTGGACAAGGATGAGGGCGAGTGTGAGGGGTGGCTAGTGAGATGGGGAAGTGATAATGTAGATCGAGAGGGATGGGTGGAGGTGCAAGGTAAGTTGGTGTGAGTAAGGATGAGCAGGAGTAGGGTCGGGAAGGCAGAGTGATGGGGGTGTGATGAGTGGCACAGCAGGGCGAGGTTGAGTGTGGCTTTGCAGTAACGTTTCGTGATCTACTGTGATCATTGACAGGTTTGCGCCACTGCAGCCTGGTCCTCCTGACAACATCCCTGCTTGTGCCCTCCTGTGCAATGTGCAACCAGGCTGCGTTGGTCTGCTGGGGAGGTGCCTTCTGCCCATTGGAAGGGAAGAGAACCTCCCTGCATGATGCGACTCCCTCCATAAGCATATGGAGGGAGTCATGCAAGAGCCTGGGTGCAGCCGTGCACCTTTGTGCAGTGCTTGTCAGTGTTTGTAGCACCTCAATGCGACAGAACACTGACAGCACAATTGCTAAAATTATTGTGGACATGGTCCCTTTAAGGAAACCGGCTGATGACGTGTCATCAAATGACGTCATCAGACCCGCTTCCTATTAATTGGCCGGAAACCTCGCAGGGCGGGCTTAACAAGCCCCATCAACGGAACATCTTGTTGGAGTCCGGGATCGACACAGATGCGGGGTCCCCACACGCCACCGACGTCGCCCGCCGAGATTGGAAAAATCCAGCCCTCTGTGTGGGATGAGCTCGACAGACCAGTGTGGGAATGTGCTTAAGAAAATATACAAATTTTATAAACAGCCCAAACAACTTCTGGCTGTTGGGGTAACAATTTCTGATTCATTTGTTGTCTGGGTGGATTCCATCCCACGTGTCAGCTGCTGTAGGAGGCTTTCTCTCCCATTGCAAGATTGTTTTAATAACCAACCAAAATATGCTGTTTTTCTTCCCCATCCCTTCTGATTTAAATTTAAGTATTTTATTCTTCAGTATATTGGCTTTTATTGCTTGTTTCTTCAGCCGAGAGTGGCTTGCCTTTTTCTGCAAAACGTAAAAATCTTAAAGACAAAGAAATCAGGCAGTTGCATGATTATCATTAAAGCAGGAAGGAAATGGCAGAGAAACGAGAGGCCCCATGACATCCAGACTCTGCAGATTTTTGCTGTAGTATTGGCCTATTGTAGGAAAGTGGTTAGATCAACAACATTTATAAATGTTTTCCGGCACTATAACTTGTATTTTTGTTTTTGAGAGTTTCTGCTATTTAAACTTAAGTACCAGCTCAGTTGTTAAATGCATTGCTTGGAGTGGTATTGATCCACGCAGACCAATGTTTAGACCCTGGTCTGTGCCCAGTTCACTGGTCGCAATTAGGGGGCGCGATCTTGCCAGCCCTGGGGAGGCGGGACTGCCGGGAAAATGGCAGAATCTGGGGGCGGGTGCCCATCCCGCCTCCGTGCCATCTTGCCAGGAGGCAGGTAGCTGACACACGCCGGGTCCCGTCTCCTTGGAGGCGGGAAGGGGATTAGTGCCACTTATCTACCTGTTAACAGGTAGTTAACCGGCAGATAAGAGGATTATCCCCAGTTTACCCACACAAGTGCGGGCTTCCCGAAGGCTGCGAACCCCGCCAGGGTCACCGAGGCGAGTAGTGGGTCGGAGGGGTGCAAAAGTGCGCTGTGAAGTTAAGTGATGGGTGCAAGTGTGGTGAGGTGAGTATGTCAGGTAAGTGTAAAGTGTTAGTAAAAGTTTACTTACCTTTGTTTCTTCCTGCAGGCTTCAGGAGTTGGGGATGCGGAGAGTCTCGCACCTCACCGGCAGAGATGACAGATGGCTGTTGCATTCTCCAATGCAGCAACCATCTAATTTCTGCTAAAGAAAGAGGTTTGATGAGTCTTGAATTCAAGAAGTCATCAAACTACAGAGAATGTCAGTTTCACAGAGCTGTCAAACGATGACAATTCATCTGTCAAAAATTTTTGACAGTTGAAACGTCATATGTTGATGTTCTCTGTAACCAGCTTTCCCTTAATTGGCCTGCTGGACGGACTTATCAAGGTCAATCAAGGGAAAATAGCATGGGTTGGCCAGAAGTTGATGGAGGCGGGACTAAAACCCAACAAGTGGGAGTCCCGCCTCCAAAAGCTTCCCATTGGCAAATTCCAGCTCGGGGTGTCCGTGGAGGTACTGTAGTCGGTGTAACTGTTGGAAAGTGGAACATTTGGTCAACATTCATGGTTTCTGTTTGTTATCCAGTCATTAGACTCAACTGTAATATACTCTCCCTCAAACAGTTAATACCCTGCTGACACTTTGGCCTAGGTTTTCCAATTGTTACACCAATGGTGACCCACTTAAAATGAAATGGTTACTGTTGTAAAACCTAGGTCTCGCCGTGTGAGGCCACACAAAAAGGAACAGTCTAAAAATGACCTTTTTCAATTTCTGTTTCCAGTAACAGCTTATTTGCACTTCTGAGGGGATATGCTTCAAAAAATATATGTTTTTAAAAATAAATTATATTTAGAGAGAAAAAAAATACTTAATGGAAAATAGTGCTGGAACTCTATGGGCTCCCAGTGCCAGTTGTTTGAGTCCTTATTTACCAATACAATAATTTTATTTTCACATAAAAGGTTGAAAAAAAGCCAAAAGATTTTTTATTTTAAAACACTTTCCCTAACTAATGGATTAGATTTTTGTCTGCCACTGGGGGAAGAAGCTTCAAATTGTAACCAAATTTTCAAATAGCAAATGAGAGGTTATATTTGCACCCAAATGCAGGGCTTTAATCTCATACCCGCTATTGAGGATTCCTACGGTAGACATTTTTGGCTCTCTTTTTGCCACCTCTAGTTTTCTTGCACTCTCCTTTGACATCTCTGACTTAAGTTGCACACTTGCTCTTGTGTACATTCTTTCTCGTTTTACTAACACAAGGCACAAGTCAGGAGTGTGATGGAATACTCTCCACTTGCCTGGATGAGTGCAGCTCCAACAACACTCAAGACGCTCGACACCATCCAGGACAAAGCAGCTTGTTTGATTGGCACCCCATCCACCACCTTAAACATTCACTCCCTCCACCACTGGCGTACTGTGGCTGCAGTGTGTACCATCTACAAGATGCACTGCAGCAACTCACCAAGGCTTCTTCGGCAGCACCTCCCAACCCTGCGACCTCTTCCACCTAGAAGGACAAGGGCAGCAAGCGCATGGGAACACCACCACCTCCAAGTTCCCCTCCGAGTCACACACCATCCTGACTTAGTATATCGCCGATCCTTCATCGTCGCTGGGTCAAAATCCTGGAACTCCCTACCTAACAGCACTGTAGCACCTTCACCACACGGACTGCAGTGGTTCAAGAAGGCGGCTCGCCACCACCTTCTCAAGGGCAATTAGGGATGGGCAATAAATGCTGGGACGCCCACATCCCATAAGCAAATAAAAAAAACCTCAGTTTCTTTTGCTGTCTATTTTTGTTGTTCTCATGCTCCTTTGTTTCCGATTCTCTTTTTTTCCTCGCTCTGCCCCTCTCCTTTCCTCTTTTTTATTTTGTTTGGTGCATTCCCTCCTGTTCACTGTTGCCACTTTGGGAGGAGGGGGGTCTTTTATCTTCTGTTCTCAAAACACGCGGCTCTGAAGCACTAGCAAAATGGGAGAGATAACAAAAGATGAATATTGCATAAAGATGGTTGCTCGTAAAACAAGAATTGCATTGGGGAAACAGCCATATACCCAAAAATGTTACCGAGGGAATGAGGACATGTTGTCGCTTAGCAACGTAAGCATCTCGTGATTTTTTTTTTTGCTGTTACTTCTAAATCTACTTTAATGACTCTCTGATTTTTGCACACTAGATTAGCAGTACTGTTCATCTTCAGCTTCACCGACAACCGTGACTGGGCGGGGGGGGGGGGGGGGTTAATTTTTATGCAGTAGTTGAAGTGCTGTTAGGTGAACAATTCTGCCCTTTGACCTTGCTACAGTTAGCTCCCTCAGCAACAGTGCTCACACCTTATTGAGAGAATAGTGGATTTGACTCCCTTTGAGGTTTTCTTTTTCTAATTATTTTTGCAAACTTGCCGTTGACTTTTGTTACACGGGGGGGGCAACAGAAGTGTGTGCAGAGCATTGCATGAAAAGAACTCGATTGGCAGCTGCAAACGCAAAGTGACTGATGAAATGAAAAACAAACAGGAGTTACGTGTTGAAAATCAATGGAACTTAAGAATAGGTGAGCGTTGTGAAGTTAAATGAGAGGGCATTTAATGGAAAGAAAAATCATTCAAAATGGAACTGCTTCTATCTAACTCTGTGAAGTTTGGATTTTAAAGCCAGTTTGTTGGGTTTTCATTCTATTATATATTTTACAGGTTGCAGCTCCCCAAATAAGTGCAAAATGGTTATTTATTTTTTAAAGTACTAGATAGAAATGACTCCAAAATAAAAATCACAACAGGTTAATAAACTACTGAGCCAGGGACTGAGCTGTGGCTCAGTGGCTAGCACTCTCCAGAGACTTGAACACGAAAATCTAGACTGGCACTCCAGTGCAGTACTGAGGGAGGTGCCGTCTTTCGGATGAGACGTTAAACCGAGGCCCCGTCTGCTCTCTCAGGTGGACGTAAATGACCCCATGGCACTATTTCGAAGAAGAGCAGGGGTGCTCTCCCCAGTGTCCTGGTCAATATTTATCCCTCAATCAACATCACTAAAACAGATGATCAGGTCATTATCACATTGCTGTTTGTGGGAGCTTCCTGTGTGCAAATTGGCTGCTGCGTTTCCTACATTACAACAGTGACTACACTTCAAAAAGTACTTCATTGGCTGTAAAGTGCTTTGGGACATCCGGTGGTCATGAAAGGCACTATACAAATGCAATCTTTTCAGAAATATTAATGAATAGATGTGACAGTTTAGATTTTCTGCGTAAGCAAAATATATATTTTACCATCAGTGTTTCTGCTTTGCAGGAAGGATTAAAGATAGCAATAAGACTGGTTGGTCTGTACTGGTCTGTCACTATTTGAAGTTGTAGCACCTTCTTCCTAATTGCAGTGAGTTAACAAACTGGTTAATTAAAGGAAATGGAACTCGTGTAAAGGCTAATCTTGTTATCTGCAAAGCAGTTAATGTCACAGGCTGCCATTTTTCAGCCCATTCAGCCCGCCAATGCTGTTCTTGCATTGTCAGGCTGTACAGATCTTTCCCAGCCGGCAGCGAATCCTGACAGGTCAGATAGCCAAAGTCACAATCGGAACTTTAAAAAGAAAATTGGGCACGCGCAAGTGCACGTTTATTCTCGTGCTGCCGTGGTGCTTTGGAATGCATCCTGCACCGTCGACAGGGGAGATTTCCGACTCCGGGCAAAATGGAACTGCTTCTATCCAAAGTGGTTCTGCAGAATATAAATAATATAAATACAAAGACACATTGAAGTCGCAAGTTTTAATTGGCTTTGATTCTTTTCTGCCATGCAGCATTCAGAAGAAGAGCCTGGACCTTCACGTGCGCAGGCATCACACGGGCGAGACGTTCGGGTGTCACTTGTGTGTCTACTCCTCTCCTGACAAGCAGCTTTTGCAAAAACATCTGAAGAAACACCAGAAGGAGATGGAAGAATCATTAAGGAGCATACAAACAGCCCCTGGAGTGGAGCCATTCACAGCAGAACATTTTGTGGCAGCCCCTGACATCCTGCAAACTGGCAAATCCTAAGAATCTGTGAGATCTGCACATCTGCAGGCTGGGGATTTTTTTCCCCCTGTTTTGAAACAGGTCAGCTGGGCCAACTGCTATTATCTCCAGACTGAAGGAGCTAGCAGCAATTACTGAACTCGCTGAAGGCTAGGAGTACCTTCCAAGATTGTTAACATTCTGAAAGGAGCTTTGGTATGCCCAAGTTAGAATGCGTCAGTGAACTGTGAGAAAGTTAACTGTACAATCCCTTGTGCTTACAGAAAATAGTATCTCTTGTGTTCCGGACATTTAGACCTTTCACAACTGAGCATGCCCAACCCCAGTGTTACCTCCCCTGCTTATTTATTATTCAAGGGAGAGTTAAAGTGGTGGGTTTAATTTAATAAAGACAGTCTTTGCAGTAAGGCTGACCAGAGAAATTAAAAATACTTACCAAATAAAGAATGAAAATGACTCTCTTAATTTAAAAAAAAAAAAAAAAAAAAAAGCTGCTGCTGTATACTTTTAGTATATTGTTAATAAACAGTGTTCCGTAACTCTTAACACTTGCATCTAAAAACCGAGCTGGATAGAAGCAAGTTTGGCTTTTTCTGCAGATTTATGCCATGTTTGGTTCTTGTCACACATTCTGATGGTTCACCTGTTAGTTTAAGTTTCCATTATTGCATCATTCAGAGCTCTAAAATGTTTCCATCGCCACACAGCCTGCAATTGAATAACAGCTAGTTGCTTGCAATAGAAAACATAATTGATTTTAGATTTTGATAATTTCATTATTATCTGAAGTTCTCAACAAATGCAATTAATTACAAATAAACTAATGCCGCCATTTAAACAAAGTTACAAAGCAATAGGCAATGAGGTACCAGTAATGCATTTTTTCCTGAAGGAACAATAGCTTAGAAATTACATTTGGCAATATTAGTGGAGGAACACTTAATGCGTTGGCATGATGTTCCTCCTTGGTTGTCAGCCTTGACTTATTGCTGGCACTTACCTAGGAGTTAGAAGGTCGCAGGTTCAAATCTCACTCCAGACACATGAGCATATAATCTAGGCTGACACTTCAGTACAGTACTGAGGGAGTGCTGCACTGTTGGTGCTGTCTTTGAAATGAGACGTTAAACAAAGGCGCTGTCTGCCCTCTTTGTTGGATGTAAAAGATCCTACAGCAGTATTCGAAGAAGCAGTTATGCCGTTGTCCTGGCCAATGGTTATCCCTCAACCAACATCGGTAAAACTGATTTATCTGATTATCATTAATCTCACTGCTTTTGCTGTGTTCAAATTGGCTGCTGTGTTTCCCTACCTTACAACAGTGACTGTGCTTCAACAGTACTTCATTGGCTGTGAAGCAATTTGGGACATGCTGCAGTTGTGAAAGGTGCTATATAAATACAAGTTCCTTCTTTCTCTGTTAATTTAACAAAGGCATTAACACGTAAAATAAATGTGTTAATGTTAAAATAGCAGAGAGGAATGTCCTACCAATGTGTGAAGTATAACCCTGTTAATATTGTCAAAAGTAACTTCTCGACTAATATCTTCATTCTGTAAGAAAAATGTATCATGATTTGCACATGCTATTAATTAGCGTGGGTTAAATGCAGAGTCCGTCCCTTTAAGTTTCTTGGAATACCATACCTATAGCTAAAGAATAGGATTGCAAGCAGACGCAAAACTTAATTGTGGAAGTGATGTTGACATAGCTGAGCTAAATATGCAGCCCGGGGGTGGTGTTGCCAAAGAGGAACAACCTGCAGCACATTTAATTATTAATACTTCACTTGCAAATCCAGAGAAGCACACAGTGACATGGTAACACAAGAAATGTGGCAATTGGGGCCAGTGTATTCTCGAGCTGCGGATTGGATGTGAGTTGGTGTTTGTGTTGAGCTCTGATGCCTCAGTCCAGGCAGAGAAATGTAAAGTTCCAATGCCAAATGAAGTACAGCTGTCTAGTTTAAATCATTAACTCTCTAGATGTGACCATGAGAACTTCCCTGCTAAACCATTATATTTTCCCCTTGGCCTTATAAATTTTTTGGAAATGTTTCTTGTGTTTGTGTAGGTTTGTTTTGTTGAAGCCTGGCTTTCAGTAGCTCTGTAAGGCTGCATTTAGTATTCTGAATGGAAGTTACATTTGCATGTTAATTTGCTGATTCCAATGTCTTTTTTGGAATACTGAGACTCAAACCCCCCAGTGTCCATGGATTTTGAGTTGGCCGAAACCCAGCTCCTTTTGTTGTTTCTGATTTTCTGAAACAACTCGAGCCTCTTGCATTACTTTAGTTCTCCACTCTCAATGTGCAGTTGGCACTTGGCAGCATTAGGAAAATAAAGATATGGTGGCCTCCACATGACCGACATTTCGTAGATCTCCCAATCGACCACTAGAACCTCTCCCGGTGACCTTCTGAACATGCTGAATTGGATTAATGTGCTCATATCGTCAGATAACGTTCCCTGTGACCTATCTGATCTGTGTGGCTAGATATCGCAGCAGGCAGCAAATTCCCCCATTAAGACAGCTGGGGAGCCTAGTCAGCTGTGGCTCCGTTGGTAGCACACTCGCCTCTGAGTCAGAAGGTTGTGGGTTCAAGTCACACTCCAGGGACTTGAGCACATAAAGCTAGGCTGACACTCCCAGTGCAGTGCTGAGGGAGCACTGCACTGTCGGAGGTGCTGTCTTTCGGATGAGACGCTAAACCGAGGCCCCGTCTGCTCTCTCGGGTGGACGTAAAAGATCCCATGGCACTATTTCGAAGAAGAGCAGGGGAGTTCTCCCCAGTGTCCTGACCAATAGTTACCTCTCAATCAACACCACTAAAACAGATTATCTGGTCATTATCACATTGCTGTTTGTGGGAGCTTGCTGTGCGCAAATTGGCTGCCGTGTTTCCCACATTACAAGTGACTACACTCCAAAAGTACTTCATTGGCTGTAAAGCACTTTGAGACGTCCGGTGGTCGTGAAAGGCGCTATATAAATGCAAGTCTTACTTTCTTTATAGTGCTTTTTTTTAAACTTCAGTTTTTCTATGTTAGTCAGCCTCCCACCGATAACTAACTCAACATTTTATAGGTTAACGTCGCACTGTGCAGTGCATTTATCCAGTGAGGCAGCGGAAATGCATTCCTTCTCTGATTTCTTAAAAAAAAAATACACGCCTGGAATTTTTTGTTTACAAAGATGGAAAAAGAAATAAAAATCTGTAATGACCTTTGCAATAACAATCTTTCTCAAGCTCCTTCAAAATATATTCTCTATCGTTTTAAATGTTTTCTATGAAATTTGGAGCTTAATAGTTAAATGCATTGCTTAGTATAATACTAAGCCATGGCGATCAGGGGGTCCTCGGCTGAGCTGAACAGGTTAATCTCAGCTGGGACGGGAGTTAATTTTGTTCTTGGAATGTGGGCAACACTGGCAAAGCCACATATATTGCCCACCCTTAATTGGCTTCTTGCGAAATAAAAGAAAAAGATGCGTTTATATAGTGCCTTTCACGGCCTCAGGACACCCCAAAGCGCTTTACAGGCATCGAAGTACTCTTTTTGAAACGCAGTCGCTGTTGTAATGTAGGAAACGTGGCACCCGATTTGCGCACAGCAAGCTCCCACCAACAGCTATGAAATAAATGACCAGATCATCTGTTTTAGGTGTTGGTTGAGGGATAAATATTGTCCAGGACACCGGGGAGAACTCCCCCACTCGTCTTCGAATAGCACCGTGGGATCTTTCACGTCCACTTGAGAGAGCAGCCATGGCCTTGGTTTAGCGTCTCAAAAAATGATCATTGTTTTTACAACTGAGTGGCTTGCTTGTCCGCTTCAGAGGACATTATGGTACTGGAGCCACGTGAAGGCTCGACCAGGTAGGAGTGGCAGGTTCCTAACCGTGAAGGACATTCGTCAACCAGTTGAGTTTTTAGATCAATCGGGCTGGTTTTTTTAGTTTTCTGATGTCAGCCCACAAATTGCTAGATATTTTTGAACTCCGCTTCACAATTTGCCATGGTGGGATTTTGAACTCACAATCTGTGTGTTGCCAGTCCAGCACCATAGTCACTACACTGCCAGAGCCCGTTGGGGCGCCACGATTGGTTTTGGAGGGGATTCCTGGGTTCCCACTCCTGATCACTATCCAGTGACTCTTGGAAAGTGTGCACGTGTGGGTGTCACATAGGGACAGAGTTGAGCTCAGCTGTGATGTCCCCTAATGCTCACTGCCCAAGCCCACACATGAAGAATAGTTGCCTAAGTGAGATTCTGGAGAACTGCTGACCAGACTCTGTGCTTTCGGGAGAAACGGAGAGAAAATTGGCAAAAGAAAAGTCTACAAAAACGCTGTAAATATTGTAATAAGCTCCAACTCCTCGCATCTTTGTACTTGTTTCTTAGGTTTAACAGCCATGAAGTAATGCCTCGCCCTCCTTAAAGGAAACCATAGCTTTCTAATATGTCGATGTATTGACAAATTTTAAAAAGAACCCAGGATGGGAAGGTCTAGTATCTATTCCAGCTGCATTGGAAAGATACAAAGGTGAGCAACAAAAATGGTTCTGGATATCGGGAATTTAAGTTGAACTTTTTTTCTGTGGAAAAGAGGCACTGAATCCTGGAGTGACCCCATTTTGAAGGAAACAATATTGTGTGTGTGTGTGCTGGGTGAAGCTGTGAAATGAGTTCCAAAATGTTATGGCGCAGGCAAGAGGAACTCCTGTTATCTGGAACACTGCCTTGAGATGCTGATCATTATTTTAAAGATTTCTTTGCTTCCTACAGCGACACGCAATTACATTCAGTGATTGCTCTAAGATTGTGTTTGTTGCTTCATTGAGTTCTTATTACAAATTGGAATTACCTGAGTCAAGGCCCCTGATTTTATAGTAGTTTGATTAACTGACAACAAATACAGTGGGTTTTTTTTATTCACGGGATGTGGGCGTCTGCCCATCCCTAATTTCCCTTGAGAAGGTGGCAGTGAGCCGCTGCCTTGAACCGCTGCAGTCCGTGTGGTGAAGGTACTCCCACAGCGACTTTGTCGTAGTGGTTTGGTACAACTGAGTGGCTTGCTAGGCCATTTCAGAGGGCAGTTAAGAGTCAACCACATTGCTGTGGGTTTGGAATCACATATAGGCCAGACTGGATGAGGACGGCAGATTTCCTTCCCTTAAGGGCATTAGTGAACCAGCTGGGTTTTTACGACAAGAAAAATGGTAGTTACATGGTCATTACTGGTACTAGCTTTTTTATTTCATTAACTTAATTTAAACGCCCCAGCTGCCATGGTGGGATTTGAACTCATGTTTCACCGATTATTAGTTCAGGCCGATTGGGTTAGTCCAGTACGCTAGCCTTCCCATGTGAAATGTCATTAGCTGTTAATCATGAATAGACTTTCCCCTTCCCCCTTGCACTGTGTCATTTGATTATGCATATTCTTTCTTTAATCCAGTCTTCCACCTTTTTCTCCCCATCTCTCCCGAAGAAGGTTTTGACTTCTGTTGGGATACGGTTGCATAGACATCGTGCAATAACTTTCCCAAAAGACAAACCTTCATGTATGAGCCTACGCAATGAAGGCCAATGGGCTTTTTGTGGAGGGAATCACGCCTGATTTTGACTTCACCTGACATCCATTACAGCAGTGACTCCACTTCAAACGAACTTCATTGGCTGTAAAGCGCTTTGGGACATCCAGTGGTCGTGAAAGGCGCTATATAAATGCAAGTCTGTCTTTTTTTCTTTTTCATTCACACATTCCCCAGGCAGCTGCCCCCGAGTAGCATCGTCGGCCATATACAGCTGCATTTGAAAGGGCATGAGGGTGAGCAACAAAGATGGTTCTGGATATCGGGAGTTTGAGTTATGAGGAAAGGTTTCTGTGGGAAAGAGGTGATTTCAAGATGCTGCGATTGAAGTTTTCAGAATTGTGAAGGAGCTGCCAAAATTGATCATGGCAAATTGTTCACTTATGGTGAAAGATTCAAATATCAGGCGACATGAATACAAAATTAAAAATTAGGAATAATAGAGATTATGGGTTGGAACTTCATTCAAAGACTGATAATTGTGGAATTAATTACAAGGTACAAATGGATTCAAGAAACAATTGCACGCATTTCTGGAGAGAGAGCGATAGATTTTGCTGTATCTACGCATGGGTGTATTGGATTGCCTTTGTGCAACAAAAAGAACAAAGTCAGATGGGGAGGATCACAAGCCGGCCTGATTTTTCAGCCATTAACTTAAATGGAAGCAAAATTGTGTGAGATCCCTTACAGGCGCGCCTAATGGCCTTTTCCTGTTCCTGAAAATTCTAGGTTCTTGTAGCGATCATGAGTCGGGACCCTGGCTGTTTCTGTCGCCCTCTCCCTCGGTCAGGCTACCGAGTGCAGTTACAGCAACCTCACTGCTGCTCTAGGGTCAAACTGGGGGTTGGACCTGGGACTTAACTGACTGAATACCACTCTGGGTGATACATTAACCCACTACGTTTTCAGGAAAGTATCTAATTCTGCATTTTTTTTTGGTCAGGGCATTTCAATTTCCTTTTTCCTAACCTTAAGGATCTGTGTAAGAATGCGCGGGGCCTGCAGAACGCTGCGCGGCCACGCAGCGTAAAGGGAACACTGCCCATGGCCTTTCCTAAACTATTCAGTTCAAATAATTGGTCTACATAAACACAATCTGGTTCCGACAGTTTTTGAATGAGTTTGTCCAATAAAGCTTCTTAAAAATGGCAATTAAACTCACTCATTGTTTATTTTCTGCTCCAAATATGAGCACATGTAAAACCCTGGAGATCAGCATTACCAGAAAAATATTTTTGCAACAACATTTTTGGACTGCATTCCACTCTCCGCTCATTAGTTTATGGCAAATGGGGTGATTGCATCATTCATGGTTCTTCAGAGTAACACACATTTTTAATAACTGATTGGAACCGTGAAAAATGCATAAATTTTAAAAGAGATACAATTTATTTTTCTTTCCAAATAAAAGTATTTCTGGAATACTTTAGCTCATAGCTTTTTCCAGCAAGACCCCCCCCCCCCCCAACATCATTAGAAATTGATGTTTTAAAAAAATAAGTATAAAGCTGTTCCACTGGAGGGGTAATGGGATAGCTGATTGCAGATCCTAATTGCAAATTAACGTTCCTGGCAATCTTGGGGTGAAATGGGATAAAGGGAGTCGTGACTTTGTGACATATGATTGTCACGTTGATGTAGTAAATGGGACTTAATCCCACCCAAAGCAGTTGAGTTTGCATCACTTCACTTCAAAAATAAAAGTAGCTGGATAAATATCTAGTTGGGTATGAGATTGGAGGCAAGGGATAAGAACAGACTGAGATAATCAAATGGTCCATGGGACACAGTCAAGGCCACCGACTTGCAGTTTTCACAGATGAATGGACACAATCCTGAAATGCAGGTACAAATCCCGAAAACTATATTATAAAAATGTAACAGCAGCAGAAGTGCAAGAAGTACACACAGCGTCAAGTAGCGCCCACAAAGCGAAAAGAGAGGTTATTATTTTGGACGTATCAGTATTCTAAAGAAAGGTCCCTGCCCAAAATGTTAATGCATCTTTACTCTTTATTGATGCTGACTGACATGCTATTCAGCCAGCGTTTAAAACCAGCGCCCCCAAACACGATGGTGTTTCTCTGCCGCTGAGGCCTCAGGAAAATGGGGAATGTTGACTGGAGGGCAGCATTAAATAGTGTGGGGATGGATGAACATCTTGGATTTCCCATCCACAAACCTTGCTTCCTGATGTTTGGTCCTGCATTGCTGTCGATATTTCCCATTGAATTTTGTAATGTCAGCTGTCATGGTGCACTGGCAGGTTCTGGCCACTAGGTGGCTCTATGGAGTGAGTTTCTGAAGTCTGCCAACTCCATCACCATCTGGTTTTCTTAATTCGTTCGTGGGATGTGGGCATCGCTGGCAAAGCCAGCATTTATTGCCCATCCCTAATTGCCCTCGAGAAGGTGGTGGTGAGCCGCCTTCTTGAACCGCTGCAGTCCGTGTGGTGAAGGTACTCCCACAGTGCTGTTAGGGAGGGAGTTCCAGGATTTTGACCCAGCGACGATGAAGGAACGGCGATATATGTCCAAGTCAGGATGGTGTGTGTGACTTGGAGGGGAACTTGGAAGTGGTGGTGTTCCCATGCGCCTGCTGCCCTTGTCCTTCTAGGTGGTAGAGGTCGCGGGTTTGGGAGGTGTTGTCAAAGAAGCCTTGGCGAGTTTCTGCAGTGTGTGTGTATATGTGTATATATAATAAGCTTATATATTTTTTTAAAATCTATCAAAGGAACACGAATTCCTCTCTCTTTCCTGCTCTTCTTCCCTCCCCCCCCTTCACTGCTCACATCCCTCCTCCTCTTCTACATCAGCATTGACTCCCGTGTGCAACACGACAGATCTACTAGTAAAACCATTCCAGAATAAATTATTTTGGCTTCAATTGCTGAATCGCAGAACACTTCAACATGCTGGAAAAAGGCACCAAAAAATCAAAATTTCCTGGGGTTGAGGGCATGCCCTCAGGAAGACCCCCCTCCCCTTCCCGGTGCCCCTCTCAGAAATAAATTTTGCTGTATCAGAGATCACTTTCCTACTCAAACAATTCTACATCAATCACTGCAAAAATTGCACTTTTGTGTAGTTTTATCCCATATAATACAACTGATGTATACAATATTGGGTATAGCTGTCATGTTTCCTTTGCACTCCCATTGTAATTACTTCTTCTCATATGTCATACACGGAAAACCCAAATTGAATTGTGGAATGTGATCTCAAATACTGCTAGATGTCCTGAAAGAAAAAGCAAGTTAACTTATTCAGTCACCTTGAGGTAATGGCCTTGGTCAAAGGCATTTTATACAGGGCTGTTTTTCAGTTGTGTATGTTTGTTTCGGGCTGTGTCCACTTTTTTTTAAAGCTATTGGTCAGCTTCTCCAAGTTTTGTGGGTTGGTACGTATGACTTCTAATTTCTTCTAACTAAACCTATTAAAAGCCTTAGCCTTGTCGTATGATAACAGGGTGCCGAGCCAGGACGATTCAGTTAGGTACATTCATGTAGGCTTTTTCCGTAGTGGTCCTTATTTTCTTCAATCAGTCGGGAAGGTCCATAATATCGAGCTGTGACTAGTGCCATTCTGAGCAGCCAACAGGGAGGGGCATCTATTAGTAGAGGGTAAGTTGGCCAAACTGAGTACTTCTTCCCTCTATTCCCCACCATCCCGCCCCCTGCCCTCCTCAAGTTTTGGATCCCTGAGATGGTAGCTGAGCCAAGAAATAGACTAGTCCTACCTGTGATTATTGACATTGGGAACCCTTGGAACTTGCATATGTGAGCATCTGGTTCTGAACCAAGGACTGTACCAGCAGGCCACAGCACCGCTCAGAATGTAACGGGATGTGTTGTGTTACAATTACCCATTAATTACATAGCATCAGCAGTGTTTGTGTTTGAAGTCAAGAAGATTCATCAGGCTAATTGATCAGCAGTGTGTGGCTATAATTGTTTGTTTACCATTGAATGGAACGTTAGGAGGTAGGCTATGAGATTGATTTGACTAACAATTTATGTGAAAATGATTTCTACTGACAATAAAGTGGTTCCAGAAATCTCAGACAAGACGATATTTCTATTTGATGCATGTATTATACCATAGCCTGTACAGAAAATATTATTGGAATCAAATGAAAATTTTGAATCATTCCTTCTGTGTATGTATGAAAATGTACAATCAAACTAGAGAGAAGTTTGACAGAATTTCTCATGTCAGCTAAACAATTCAGACAGTTTAAATTTCTTTCCCTCGTTTACACAAGCTGCGGCATTGTTTACACAGTACAAAGAGTACTTGGTGAATTTATACTGATGTGTGACAGGGCGCTGTGTACAACAGTGTTGACTCTGGGTGGAATGTAACCAGGCACTTAATAATTAGCTGTATTTGGGAGCTTACAGCAAACAGTGGGAAGTAGGAATTGCTTGGCACTTGTGAATTGGCACCAGGAGAATCTGATTGAGGAGTCCCTTGGAGCTACTGAGACAGAGTGGACAAGAGAGGAACTGCAGAAAGTTTTAAAGCGCAGTGTCTTTCAAAACTCTATTATAAAGCATACCATGTATTTGCCTGAAATGTAGTGCGCTTATAGCAATTTTGAAGGATGTGTACATAAATAATGATGGGGGAAAAATTCAGTTGCTTTGCGCCTCCCGTTGGCACCCTAACGGGGCGCAAAGCAACTTAGCGCCCGGGCGCGGCGCCACCAACACCTCCCGCGAAATTCAGCGGGAGGTTAGCAGCAGCGGCGGTAACCGTTAGCGCCCCACGGCGCTGTGCTGCCGGTGATGACGCCATCACCGTGCGCAGCGCCCCAGCCCCGATCTTCGGTGGCGCCCTCTGACTTACCGCCGGACACTATGTCCGACAGGGTCAGGAGGGCCTACCTGCGGCCGGGGCGGCGCTATTTAAAGGCGAGATGCCAGGCGGCCATTTTCGTTGCTGGCCGCCTGCCAGCACCTGCCCCCGCTGCTGTCCCCGTCCCCTGTGAAGGCCCCCCCCCAAGGAGTGCCGGCTGCTCTCTGTGAGTCCAACACTCCTCTTGAGTGCCGGGCTCGTTTGCCGGCACTTCCGATCCCTGGTGGTCCAGCTGGGCGCCGGGACTCGCTGCGCCAGGCCCCTCCCCTTTAAGAAGGGGAGGAAGGCCTGCAGTACTGCCGCGTGACATGCGGCAGTGCGTGGCGCTGTGGCACGTAGCGCCAAAATATTGCCTCGCAGCGCCCCAAGAGGGATGTGGGGCGCTTCCAATAGCGCCCCTCCTCCATCTCGGAGCGCTACCTGGAAAATCGGCCGCGGTGGCACTAATTTTTTCTGGGCGCTAAAAGTAGCACCCCGGTGAACTTAGCACCCCAAAGGGGGCGTGACTCAATTTTTCCCCCATTGTCGTTCTAATAATTCTTGTGTGTCCAGTCTATTGCCTACATTGTAACAGTTTGTTAAATTTTTTCAGGTTTATGTCCTTTAATCATTTTCTATTTAATTTTATTTTTGCTATTCAAGCATATTACATAAAACCTTTCTCCCCAATTTCATTCACCATTCTACCAAAAACAATTCTCCAAGGTACAGCATCCATAAATGTTCCTCATCCACTTCACTCCATACCCTTTACAAACATATTTATTACATAACAAGCACAGGAAAGTATTTTTATAAAAGCCAATAATCATAAGAACATGAGAAATAGGAGCGGGAGTAGGCCATTTGGCCCTTCGAGCCTGCTCCACCATTCAATAAGATCATGGCTGATTTTCTACCTCAACTCCACCTTTCCGCCCGATACCCCATATCTCTTGATTCCTTTAGTGCCCAAAAATCTATCGATCTCTGTCTTGAATCTACTCAACGACTGAGCACCCACAGCTCTCTGGGGTTAGAGAATTCCAAAGATTCACAACCCTTTGACAACCTGGCTCCAACAATGTTCCCTTCCTTCCACAAAAGGTAGAAGGCACCCTTGGGAAATCCTGCCCTCTGGGTATACCCTCTCAGTCAATGCATAGACACAGACATTTATCTCTGATGTAAAAGACTACCATTCCCATGGACTTCCATGGGTGTTCCCTCCTACTGTCTGGAATCATTCAGTGGGGATTGAATGATTTCAGACAATGGGAGGAAGCAGTGGGCAGAAAATAAAAATGAAAAGAATTAAGGAGACTAACAGGAGAGAGAAGAAAACAAGAGTAACAAAGTAACCACGCCTAAAGTGAAAATGACTCCCCATGTGACTGGCGTGCAAGTTGCATGTACAGCTGACCGTTCATTATTTTCCACAGGCTCCCTGAATAGACCGCCATATACACAGGCAGTTCACTGAGGTCGCCGGGTGCGATAACCAGCAGGTCAGCAGCTCTTAAAAGGTTGCTGCTCGCAATTAAAAATGAGCCGGAGATTTTCTAAGTTTGACTTTTCCTGATACCACTTGAATATGATGGCAAAAAAGGAAGTGGAGCAGGACTGGTGCTTTTGACAGCCCGGCTCCGAGGATGCTGCTTCAGGAGGTACGGCAAAGGATGGTTTCCCGCTTTGGAGTTGAGGGCTTGACCCTTTGCTTAGGAGATTGGTTTGAAATGCCTAGATGGAGGTAGAGGAGCAAGTCTCCCTACATTCGTAGATTGTGAGTGCAGTTGTGGAAGACATTTTCTGGGCTCTTGCAGATTGCCAAGGTAAGGGTACCCACACTTCTACTTATAGTATATAGACTTACAATGAATGCCAACAAGAGTTTACTCATAGGAAAAGGAGTAGGCCATTCAGCCCCTCGAGCCTGTTCCACAATTCAGTCAGATCATAGCTGATCGTTACCTCAACTCCATTTACCCACCTTTGTTCCATATCCCTTGATACCCTTACCTAACAAAAATCTATCGATCATAGTCTTAAAAATTTCAATTGTCTCAGCCTCCACAGCTTATTGAGGAGAGAGTTCCAAATTTCCACTACCCTTTGTGTGGAAAAAGTGCTTCCTGATTTCACTTCTAATTTTAAGATTGTTCCCTTGTATTCTGGAGTCCCCTACCAGAGGAAATAGTTTCTACTGTGAAGACCTCGATCAGATCACCCCTCAACCTTCTAAACTCAAGGGAATACAAACCAAGTTTATGCAACCTGTCCTCATAATTTCACCCTTTAAGTCCTAGTATCATTCTGGTGAATTTGCACTGCACCCCTTGAAGGCCAATATATCCTTCCTGAGGTTTGGTGCACAAAATTGAACACGGTACTCCAGATGGCATCTTACCAACTCTCTGTACAACTGAACCATCTCATGATCTAGCACAAGGAACTATTCGACCACCTTTGTCCTGAGGGGCACACACCGACACCCATCAGCCATCCACCCTACTCACTGTATCCAGAGGTGAATCGCTGCCAATAGGTGCTGTATTAAGTAATCAAGGCCATACACCTTATACATTTATAAAGGGTAAGCACTGGCACAAGACTGATGTAGGGGAGAGGACATTAGCGGGATAGTGCATTGGTCCACTTTTTTTGGGCCTAAGTGGATATTACTGTTGTGCATTGGGCAGACTGGCACTTAAGAAGGACTTAGCCCTGGAAACTTATACATCTGTCACCTGCTAGATGAATTGGTGCACTGCTGGTTGCAAAAGTTGACATATGTCCTCAGCTGTTGCTTAAAAGGATCCAGTAGCATCGAAGACGAAGGATGCGGCCACCTTAAAAACCACTGACCGAGTCATTCCTATCATGGTACTTGTCTGCAGGTCTAGCATATGTTAGTGTGACTATGTCCCTGGTTCCTAGTATAAAAAGCAATGTCAGATCTCTTCAGACACTGCTAAGTAGATGCCCCTTGGTCTGTAGACACAAGTGCCCAGCCGATAGAGAGGTAAACCCAGTGGTATGTCCATCTTGAGAATTATGGATGTGGCAACTTGGACTGCAGCTACGAACAAGCTGCAGGTGAAAAATGGGGAGCCGTAGACAAATCCAAAAAAAGCAAAATCTAGGCCACAGTCATATAAAGGCCAACAATGAGTGCTGTAGTGAAACAAAGTTCGACAGTTAATGAGATACTGTGGCCAAAATGGACGAAGACCATTCAAAGCAGCGCTTGTTTTCAATGGGCAGTGAACGCCAAAATGCCAACAACGTATACTTTAAATTAGTTCGTATGCTTTTCAAAGGTTTAATGAGAAGGTCACATGAAAAGGGCAATCGCCCACTGCTCTTAAATCGCAGAATGGGGCCCCTGTACACAGCAGTCAAGGAATAGGCCTAAGGCTGGCTTGCCCTATAATACATCCCCTACTTCTTCTAGTGGCACCGAAGCACACAGTCACATAATCGCTCCCATAATAGATACAAAAGTAATTGCCTGTAAAATTTCAGTTAATGGACATTATGATATAGTATTTACAGAGATATGTGTTGCACTCAATTCACAGTGCCCTTTGAAAAGAAATTAAATGTGAAAGATTTTGCAATTTTTACACATACACTCCGTCAGACCTAAAAAGGGTTAGCATAAGAATATCTACTGTTTGTTCTGAAAATAAAGTTCTACCTCATCAAAGAGGAAGTGCTCTGCACAGAATGCTCTGCTGTGTCTGCTGCTGCTGCCGCTGACAGGCATTTGTGGTTCTCGTTATAATTCCATGTTATTGCAGTTATGTTGTCTGCTACATGCCTGGTTCCAGAAATTTATGTCAGATTCAATAACAAAAAGAAACTCAGTTCACATTTCCCTCTTGCAGAAACAATTTAGACTTGATAGAGTATGTTTCTGATTTTTACCACCTAGGCATAAAGCCTAGTCTGGTTAGAGCACAGAGAGGAGAACCGGATGGGGAGGGTCCTATGCCCGTAATGAAGCCCACCCGATTTTCCTTTTTAATTTTTTAAAAACTTTACGCCACTTCTCCTGAACGCACCGATTGATGCTGAGGTAACTTCACAGACCTTTCTCTTCACAGTTGAACTTTGTCAATCAGGGTGAATGGACTATTTGAGTGTAAGGGACCATCACCAGTCACATCTGACCTTTTCCTAATCCACCATCCACAGGCATGTACTTCCAGCACGGAGCGACTGAATAATGAGCAAGAGCAGGGCTGCTGGCTGATTCCTCCTTCCCTTCAGCGTGAGAACAATGGGACTACTTACAGCACCCGCCACATCACTAATTCAATACAGATGAGGAACTGAGCTTGAAACCTTGTTGGTCTGTATGGGCTCAATGTCACAACTCATGATACATTTGTCCACACTCAATGGTATTTTGGGGATAATAGAAGCTTGTTTCTTTGAAGATAAACATGAAGAAGCAGATGGTTACATTAGCTTGTTATGTAATTGGTCAATTAAAACCCAGTAAAGATACTTGAGGATTGACTTTGACCTGAATTGTTAGATTTTACATTCTGGTCCCAGGAGCAGCCTGATATACGTTGGCCTAGCCTAGAATCATAGAATGGTTACAGCCATTCGGCCCGTTGAGCCCGTGCCGGCTCTCTGCAAGAGCACTTCAGCTAATCCCACTCCCCCACCCTTTCCCTGTAGCCCTGCAAATTTCTTTCCATCAGATACTTATCCAACTCCCTTTTGAAAGATAAGATTGAGTCTGTCTCCACCACCCTTTCAGGCAGTGCATTCCAGATCCCAACCACTCGCTGCGTAAAAAAGTTTTTTCTTACGTCACCTTTGGTTCTTTTGCCAATCACCTTCAATCTGTGTCCTCTGCTTCTCGACCCTTCTGCCAATGGGAACAGTTTCTCTCTATCTACTCTGTCCAGACCCCTGACGATTTTGAACACCTCTATCAAATCTCCTCTCAATCTTCTCTGCTCCAAGGAGAACAACCCCAGCTTCTCCAGTCTATCAACATAACTGAAGTCCCTCATTCCTGGAATCATTCTCGTAAATCTTTTCTGCACCCTCTCTAAGGCCTTCACATCCTTCCTAAAGTGTGGTGCCCAGAATTGGACACAATACTCCAGTTGGAGCCGAACCACTGTTTTATACAAGTTCATCATAATTTCCACACTTCTGTACTCTATACCTCTATTTATGAAGCCCAGGATCCCTTAAGCCCTTTTAACTGCTTTCTCAACCTGCCCTGCCACCTTATACACTTAGGTGCTCCTGCTTTGCTCTTGGTGCAATGGGATCTAGGAATCTTGCTTGTTTCAGAACGGTTTTTTATCTTTTTAAAAAAAATCAGATTTCACACCCGTGTTGCCAATACTGGATGTGCCATTTGGGAATTATTCATATATCACATTTCCCCCCCTTTGTTGTTCTACACTAAACATTATTTTGACTGGTATGAATCTTTAAATAAAAATGAAAACAAAATGGCTGGTAAAAATCAGCACCACAGCAACTCATCAACAGCTCCTGGAACAGGTCAGCGGCATGAGTGAATGGAGTTTGTTTCTCTCCCGCTGGTTTTGAACAGAAAAAGGAGTGTTGCAGAGAACATGTCGCAGCTTCCAAATCCGTCCTCACAATACAGTTGAATAAAGTGCCTGTTTCCTCCGAGAATGATTTGCCCTCAGCGATCTTCCTGTCACTACTTGCTGCGAGTTGTGGTTGGAGTTGTTATTTTACCTGACTTTGTTGTTTCCATGGCACATGAGGGGTTCCAGCTGGATGATGATTGTTTCTGCGAGTGGTTCGCTTTAAACAATAAACCACAGCAGCTATCCCGAATGGCGCATTTGGTAAAGGCAGTCTGAAACCAAACCATTCAAATCAGGAGCTTGTCGCTTCAATACCCAATCTTGCTGCATTATTTTTTTATTCATTCACCAGATGTGGGCATCGCTGGCAGGGCCAGCATTTCTTGCCAACCCTAATTGTCCTTGAGATGAGCTACCTTCTTGACAACTGAGTGGCTTGCTAGGCCATTTCAGAGTCAACTCCATTGCTGTGGGTCTGGAGTCGATAGATCGAGGTTTCCGGACATACAACCTCCGGATAAACCAAAGTTTCCTGTAGTTTCATGGTCAACATTACCAATAATAGTTTACATTACTGATGCTGGCTTTTTATTCCAGATTTATTTAGTTAACTGAACTTAAATTCCCCAGCTGCCCTGGTGGAATTATGAACTCATGTCTCCGGGCATATTAGTCCAGGCCTCTGGATTACTAGTTATGAGCGACCGTTCCCATATTAGCTGATCTTAGCTGGAGTAGTGATAGGGTGTGGTACCCTTGGCCTTTATCTCCTTTGGATAGGAAGGGGCGAACCAGCCAGGGCTCCTCCTCCTGACATCTGCTGGGACGTGCACGTGCAGATGTTGGATGAGCAAACGATCGAGTTTGGGTGTGAGGCCCTCCATCTAAAACAGCCCATGTCCATTGTCCAGACTCGTACATAAAGAATGGCCAATGGGAAAGGTATCTGAGGGCACGCAATACTAGTGGGACCATACCCCAAGCAAAGAGTCCATGCCTTCAGGAAAGGAGGCGGGGTAAAAGAGGAAAGAATAAATAAACCACTTTGTGGCATCAGTTCAGTACTACCTTGTAGAACCCATCAGATTTGTAAACCATGCCTTGCAATGACAAATAATGGATTACATTCCAGTAAAACATTATTCACTATTAACCATTTCTTTAGGGTAGCTCTGATGGCCTAATGGGCAAAGAAGGTTGCCTAGAATACCGCCTTGTCATTCAGAGTGAACTGTGACTTCCATAACCACATGGCTCATTTCTTTTCTTATATTTCTTGTCTCCTTGGCCCAAGCTTTCCACCTCTATTCCCCCACTCCCGGGCTGATTTTACAGTGGAGTTTGGGGGTGGGCAGAGATGGAGCATGACTCAGAGTGCACTCCGCTCCACTCCGCTGCTACCTCCCTGCTGTTTCCCTGTGTCTAGTCCCCTTGTATGAAAGTGCATCTGCTGTGTTTCTCATCATTTGCACTCTTAGACCACTAACTACAGGGGCTGCCTGTTAGCCCCCAGTATCCAGTATTGAGAGATCAGCAGAAGGGGCACTAGGGGAAAAGAGCGGCTTGTCTAAGGTGTACACGCTCTCAGAGCGTTTCTAAGCAAACATTTTTTAAACAGGCACCTCCCCAGCCACCTCTTGTTCCTGCCGCAGCAGGTCTTCAACCCCCCTTACTGGCGTGACTCTCCACCGGAGCCCTGGGAACCTGCATCCCAAAGGAAAGTGGTGCTAGGCTCAGACATATGGCTGGGATCAAAGGGACATCTCTGGGATGAGCACAGGCTCTGCCTTGCCAGAGGCGGGGCCAGAGGCTACAAGAGCAGGTCAGAGGCTAGGTATTCTGTGACGAGTGACTCACCTCCTGATTCCCAAAGCCTTTCCACCATCTACAAGGCACAAGTAAGGAGTGTGATGGAATACTCTGCACTTGCCTGGATGAGTGCAGCTCCAACACTCAAGAAGCTCGACACCATCCAGGACAAAGCAGCCCGCTTGATTGGCACCCCATCCACCACCTTCAACATTCACTCCCTCCACCACCAGTGCACTGTGGCTGCAGTGTGTACCATCTACAAGATGCACTGCAGCAACTCGCCAAGGCTTCTTCGACAGCACCTCCCAAATCCACGACCCCTACTACCTGGAAGGAAAAGGGCAGCAGGCGCATGGGAACACCACCACCTCCAAGTTCCCCTCCAAGTCACACAACATCCTGGCTTAGAAATATATCGCCGATCCTTCATCGTCGCTGGGTCAAAATTCTGGAACTCCCTCCCTAACAGCACTGCAGGAGTACCTTCACCACACGGACTGCAGCGGTTTAAGAGACAGTTAAACCAACACCTTTTCAAGGGCTTTAATGTATTAGCACATGGTTTGGTATGAGCATGCTCAGTTCGCTCTAGCCTAATAAAGCAAGCACATGGACTAGCAACTCATCGTGTCCGTGTCCTTCATTTGTTCTACCCAAGTATATTACATTTTGGCGATGAGGATGGGATCCGAAAGCCATTTTTAGGGAACAAATGAAGGACATGGACATGGACACGGTGAGTTGCTCGTCCATCTGCTTGCTTTATTAGGCCAGAGCGAACTGAGGATGCTCATACCAAACCATGTGCTAACACATTACAGGAGCAATTAGGGATGGGCAATAAATGCTGGCCTTGATAGCGACGCCCACATCCATGAATGAATTAAAAAAATTGCATAGGGGGAGCGCCGAAAGCCCTTATGCCTTTATCTCTTGCCTCCAATTTTAGCACTAACATATGTTTTTCCAATATTGGATTGATACCAGTGAGCTCATTATGTTATTTGCACATCTTTCAGTTGATCCTTTTTAAACGATTTACAAAACCTGTGTCACCACTTTTTTTTTTAAGTCATGGTCACCAAAAGTACACATCGCCTCATTTTAATTAAAACCGGGTGAGACACGTTGCCTAATTTGTTGATTCTGACAGACAATCCCACAAAAATGTATTGAGTCTGACTTCTAACAAAGGCCAGCTTCTGAACGAAAACATAAAAAAAAGAAATATGCGAAACTGTTATTAAAAACAGAGTCAATGAATTGTCCAGCCTGGCTTCCAAAACCACAAGGCTCTCAAAACAACACATTTCCAACTGAGGCTTTCCTACCCCAGAAATGCTGGGGTTTCTGAAGGCCGGCAGATTATTGAATTTGTTAATGCCCACTATTGAATTAGTTAACTAGGGCACATTATTGAATTAATTTTTGAAAGTCTTCATTCAGTTGGTAGAATGAGTTAATTATGTACATTCTACCAGATAATTACAGAGGCAGTACAATCCTGCTTAATTGACATGGAGATGTGTAACAACATAGTTGATTTGCCCGATTGTGACAAAAACAAAAGCATTTTTGTCTATGATGTGCCATGGCATTGGTTTGTTTTTTTTGTGTCACAGCGCACGTGGATGAAAAGCAAGGTTTACTCACGGAAAAGGGCCCGGCCTGTCTTGTTTTGATACACAGGGGGAGAATTTTCCTTTGAAGCTTTCCAGCATAACTTGGGTGGCCAGGCGTGGGAAATTGGCAAGGGGACCCATCTCTGCCCATACTGCCCCCATAGCATCATTCCCCCTGGACCCAGGGTGCAACCAAATAAGACAGCATTAACGTTATACAGGAATCCCGCCCCAACCGCGGTTTTGCCATGCGCGGATTTCACGTATACACGGTTTCCACTCTGCGCCATTTTTTGCCAACCGCGGCAGTGAGATTCGCGTATCCGCGGTTTTTAATTTAGGAATAAGGTAAATAACATGCTTTTTATATGCTTTTTTATTGTGTTTATACACATTTATACTGAATTTGCCAACCGCAGTTTTACCAACCGCGGGGGTTTTCAGGGACGTATCCCCCGCGGTTGGGGAGGGATCCCTGTACGTCATATTTTCTGTCATTATCACCATAGCAACGTTGCTTGTAAGGAACATTTGTATGCAAATGCCTGTGAAGGGCTTTTAAAAATTAAAAGCTTACCACGTGGAGTGCGTTCGATTGCAGGGTGGTTGATTCGTGAGTCCCCACTGGCTCTTCACACGGGACCTGTCAGAGGCCAGAACGTTTCCCTGGTCTTCGTAGAGCACGGACTTTTTTTTAATAACAACAGAAAATGCTGGAAAAACTCAGCAGGCCAGGCAACATCCGTGGAGAGAAAATAGAGTCAACGTTTCGGGTCACAACCCTTTATCAAGACTGAGGAAGCACAGGAAATGAAATAGATTAAAAGGCCAGTATGGGGGCTGGGAGAGAACAAAAGAGAAGTGAAGAGACATTAAGAGGTATTCAAAACGAGACGAGATGGTGATAGGACTTGTGGAGACAAAAGACGGCTCTAGATTAGGTGTGAAATGCGATCAAACACGAGAAGGGAAACTGAAAGTAATGAAGATGAACAAGGTTGAAGAGCCAAACGGAGATCCCGTTGAAGAGAAGAGCAGAACTTCTTCAAGGTAGGCATTCCTAGAAGAGGTGTGGCAGTGAACCAAACACTACAGGTAGTACGATAGCAAAATACTGCAGATGCTGGAAATCCGAAATAACAACAGAAAATGCTGGAAAAACTCAGCAGGCCAGGCAGCATCCGTGGAGAGAAAATAGACTATTTTTATCTGGTGCAGGCGCCTGGCCCTGTAGCTGCAGGAATTTTCCACACCTCCCCTCCCCCAGAGACCTTCCTAGAATAAACAGAAACCCCGCTAGAAGCTCACTTAAAATATTTAAATGAGACTTGCGTCAAAGGCACATCAGTTGGGCAGACAGAAGTCATAGAGTCATAACGGCACAGAAGGTGGCCATTCGGCCCATCGAGTCCGTGCCGGCTCTCTGCAGAGCAATCCAGTCAGTCCCATTCCCCCACTCTATCCCTGTAGCCCTGCAAGTTTATTTCCCTCAAGTCCCTATCCAGTCTCCCCTTGAAAACATTGAGGCCTAGAAATTCAGTTAAGGCCCGCCAGCAGGCTAACGGCCAAAAGTTAGCGCTGCGCGCGGAGCCAGTTGCGCCCGCCAGAAATTCACTTTTAGCGCCCCAAGTCAGAACCGGGCGCTGTTCCAGGGTGTGCCCGCCTCCGCTTGGGGCGCTGAAAGTGAATTTCAGCGCTCCAGCTGCTGCTGCGCCACCCGATGTGGTGCGGCAGGCTGGGGTACTGCAGGCCTCCTCCTTCTCTTAAGGAGGAGCTGCCTGCAGCCGTGAGATCGCCGCTGGATTCTGCTGGCAAATGAGCCGGTACCACGGAGAAGTGCCGGGCTCGCGGGAATCAGCCACCAATGCCGCGGGGGGGGTGGTGTAGGAGGCCGGGGAGGGAGGTGCGGGCAGGCGGCCGCCGAAAAAGCGGCCGGCCGCACCTCCACCTTAAAGCGCCCCAGTAACGCAGCAGTACGGCCCCGTTTTTCCAGCGCTGTTTGCGGCCACTGCAGAAGAGGCGGCCGCAACTAAATATGGGGATTGGGCCGGAAGCGGGGCGGAACCGGGGCACTGCGCACACCGATGACGTCATCGGTGTCGGCGGAGCGCTACCGGCTACCGCCGCCATTACCGCAGCGCTGAATATCAGCGCACCCTCTTACACTGGCGCAGAAACCCTCTTTGGGCGAAAAGTGGGCGCAAAGCCTACTGAATTTCTAGGCCTGAGTGTCTCCGCTTCCACCACTTCCGTCGGCAGCGAGTTCCAGGTCCTCACCACTTGCTGCGTAAAAAAGTTTTTCCTCACATCCCCCCTGTATCTCTTGCCCAAAACCTTAAATCTGTGTCCCCTACTCCTTGTACCATCAACTAGTGGGAACAGCCTTTCCTCGTCTAGCCTACCCAAACCCATCATAATCTTGTACACCTCTATCAAATCACCCCTCAACCTCCTTTGCTCGAATGAAAACAAATCCAGCTTCTCCAACCTGTCCTTGTAGCTAAGATCCCCCATCCCCGAAACCATTCTGGTAAATCTCCTCTGCACCCTCTCAAGGGCCTTCACATCCTTCCTAAAGTGTGGTGACCAGAACTGGATGCAATACTCCAGTTGTGGCCTAACTAGCACTTTATAAAGGTTCAGCACAACTTCTCTACTTTTGTACTCAATACCTCTATTTATGAAGCCCAAGATCCCATATGCTTTGCTAAGCACTCTCTCAATATGTCCCGTCACCTTCAGGGACCTATGCACATTCACTCCCAGGTCCCTCTGTCCCTGCACACTCTTTAAAACTGTGCCATTAAGTGTATATTGCCTCTCCCGGCTCCTTCTGCCAAAATGCATCACCTCACACTTCTCTATATTAAATTCCATCTGCCACTTGTCTGTCCATTCTGCTAGCCTTTCTATGTCCTGTTGCAGTCAATTGGTATTATCCTCACTGTTTGCCACACCCCCAAGTTTGATGTCATCGGCAAAGTTAGAAATTCTACTCTGTATTCCAATATCCAGGTCATTTATATATATCAAAAATAGCAGTGGCCCCAGCACTGACTCTTGGGGAACACCACTGTCTACCATCCTCCAGTCTGAAAAACAGCCATTTACCACAACTCGCTGTTTTCTGTCCTTAAGCCAATTGCTTAGCCAAGCTGCCACTGACCCACTTATTCCATGAGCCTCAATTTTGTTAACCAGCCTCCTATGTGGTACTTTGTCAAACGCCTTCCTAAAATCCATGTAGACAACTTCCATTGCATTCCCTTCATCAATCCTCCTTGTTACTTCATCAAAAAATTCAATTAGATTAGAGAAGTCCGGCTCTACCACACTAGTGGTGGCATAGCTGTCAGAGAGAAAAATCTAGGCCACAATGTCCCAGAGAATAGGCAAGGAGGGGCCTAGCCATTCAATTCAAATATAGGCATTTTGTGGATTTTGTTTAAATATGTATTTGATTGGCAGCTCTTTTTGAGGTTAAGAGATCTCATTTAAATTTTTTAAAAGAACAGAAATCTGCAAATGCTGCAAATGTGAAATTAAAATGCTGGATATACGCAGCAAGTCAGTCAGCATCCGTAAAGAGAAAAGACAAGGGTTGGGAATCTTTGGAATTCTCTACCTCAGAGGGCTGTGGAGGCTCAGTCGGTGAGTATATTCAAGACAGAGATCGATAGATATTTGGATATGGAGGGAATCAAGGGATATGGGGATAGTGCAGGAAGGTGGAGTTGAGGTAGAAGATCAGCCATGATCTTATTGAATGGCAGAGCAGGCTCGAAGGGCCGAATGGCCGACTCCTGCTCCTATTTCTTATGTTCTTAACATTTTAGGTGTGTATCCTTCATCAGAACTGAAGATTAAAAGATAAGCAAACTGTAAAGTCTGTGGGTTATATGGTGAATTAATACACAGACTACAAGAGTAACTTTAACAGGACTTTACTATTCGAAGGTCAGGGCGAATCTGCCCAATAAATCCTTACACAGCACTTATATACCGGTGTGGTCACTCCCGGTATTACAGTATACAGCAGCCAAGATAAAGTAGTGCAACACCTAAAATAGTTCTCTTAAAGGTGGACGGTTACATACAATAGTTCTCTTAAAGGTAGAACGGTTACATACACTACAATCCTCCCTTTTTAGCTTACAACATACTTATTCCCCATTAAACATAACATATATCCAACTTCATGTAAAAACAGTTCACAGATGTAGTCTCTGCGGAAACAGTTCACAGATTCAGTCTCTGCGGGAAACAGTTCACAGATTCAGTCTCTGCGGAAAACAGTTCACAGATTCAGTCTCGGTGTAGTCGGTTCACGTTGCTGGAGTGACTCATCCAATAGTCCTTCACTGGACTTAACAGCTTGAACTTCCGTCACTTCTGAACCAGCATTGTTGACTTTTAAAAGCTTGAGTACCTTGGGAAGTTTTTCTACTTCCAAACTGGTTTGGCTCCGTACGGAGAGACCACATGCGTGACCTGGTAGAGGTGATAATGGTTCAGATGGTCACCATCTTCTGCTTCGTCTTTTCCTTTTCTGCTTCTTGGAGACTCTCTGGGCTCCACTGTCAGCTGCCAGCTGCATGCACCGTTCCTCCTTCTCGTCCTCCTTTTTCCGTAGTAGCGCCACCACCTCCCGATGTTCCTTAGACTTTAGGTGATTCTTCATGGTTTCTGCACTTTGGGAGTTTTCATCACAAGCTGGGCAGAGCAGGTCATCGTAATATTCGGTGTCGTCCAACAGGTCATGGTAATATTCGGTGTCGTCCTGAGCTAGGCCAGCGAGAGGGTCTTCTATTTCCTCCATACCCAGCTGGACGTTAGCCAGCTTTTGTTCCAAATCCAGACATCTTTCCTGAAGAGACTTCTTCATGCGTTCAGTTTCATCCAGCTTTTTCTGGGCTTCCTGCAAGTCTTTTACTAATGACCTCATTCGTGATTTCAATACTTCAACTTCATTGGGAGATTGATTGATTGTATTATTCAATCCCTCTACTGGAGCAGCTGTTTCAGCATTCTGTTGTTCAACATTGACGTGAATCAGCGTACTTTTGGCATCCAAGGTTTGCTCTGCTGCCATCTTCTCAGTCTGTGTTGCAACCTCAGCTATTCCAATAACTTTTGGGAGCTCCAAACCCCTCTCCTTTGAAGATTTAGACTCATGTCCAAATTGTTCCCATTTCAGAGTCTTGTCCCTCAGCATATAAAGGAGTTGGCTGACCGTTGACTCTTCTGACCTCATCTGTTTCCCAGTAGCTGCAGGGCTGTTTATAACCTTGCCCTGGGGCTCCTTTGCTGTTTCTACTTCACCATCATCCGCAGCCTCCACCATTCGAATTTCCACAAATGAATCGTCCGGTGATGCTGCACCCAACTTCAGTAGGAGCTCGGAATTCATGGCGACCAACTCAGCCTTTTCTGCCTGCAATCTGCTAACAAGCGCCTTCAGTTGCTGAACATCTTGCTCCACCAGATTAGAGCACGCCCCTTCAGAAACCGAATCAGCTTTGATTCGTTTGGCCTCCTTGCGCAGACGGTTTGTGTGCTCCTGCTCCTTTTTCTCCCTCAGCTGTTTCTGTTGTCTTTCCAGATTCTCCCACTCTGCGTCAAAGAACGTTTTCATTGCTTTTATCTCTTGCTCGAGACGGCAACTCAATTGTTCTAATTGCTGTTGTAATTTGAAATGGAGTTGAGTTCGAGCCCGGTGTTCCTCAGACTTGTGCATGTCTGTAACCTGGACAGACTCAGAATTCTCTGTTGTTGTTGTTCAGTGGAATTCTGCTCTGAAACTTTGTTCTCCTTTGAAGCATTAGTATTTATGCACTCCTTCGTTTTTCCAACCTTAGTCAGCAAGTCCATTTTAGACTTGTCTTTCGCACCTGGGCTGGTCTTGTCGTCATCCGTTTCAGAGTCTGAGCTGATTGTCTTCACCGAGTTCTCACTCGTTATTGCTTTTAGGTAGTGCCATTCCATGTTTATTTCCCTGATCCACTCCTGTCCCAGAAGTGGTGGACCTCCCTCAGGTAGTACATATAAGTCCATTCCTTGGTGTTCTTTGCCCCTGTCTCTCACCTTGACTTGTATCTTTCCCATGGGGTATACTTTATGCCCCGTGTATGTCTGCAATACGATCTTGGTATCTCTCAAGGGTATATGTGAGAATAGCCGGTTGTAATCCCTTCGATTTATGACTGATAGGGCTGATCCTGTGTCCAATTCCATTTTCACTTGGACTCCGGCTACTTTTAGTGTGACCCAGATAGTTTGTAGGTCAGCTTCCTTACTCACATTGTAAATTCTCAGACTACCCAGTTCCTGGCCGTTCGGGTCTGAATCCGAATTCTGTTCATCTGAACTCTTCTCAGCCACCTTGTGTACCTTGCTGTACTTTTCCTGCGGTGACTTTTTTCTGTTGTTGGTCTTCTTTCCTGACCGGCATACTTTAGCTATGTGACCAAGCTTGCCACATTTTCTACATTCCTGGTTTTTAAACCAGCATTGGTTCTGGTCGTGTGTTGTCTTCCCACAACGATAACATTTTGTTGTACCCGAAGTCATTTGATCCACGCTGAGTACCGCTGCCTTCAGCTGCATTTCCGCAGTGCCTCTCGCGGCTGCTTCGTGTGATGCTGCAATAAGGACAGCCTTGTCAAGTGTAAGATCGTTCTCTTCGAGCAGTCGCTTTTGTGTTCCTTCCTTCGACAACCCGCACACGAACTTGTCTCTCAATGCCTCTGTCAGATTTTCCCCAAACTGGCAGTATTTCGCTAGTCTACGCAGTTCGACCAAGTATTCCGCGTTGCTTTCCTCTTTCCGTTGCGTTCTCGCATAAAATTTTGAATCGTTCCGCCAACATCAGCGGTGTGGGGTTCAAATGATCCTTCAGGACAGCAACAATATCAGCGAAAGTCTGATCCGCCGGTTTAGCTGGTGATAGAAGATGCTTCAATAGCCCGTATGTCTTCGCCCCCATTGCGTTTAATAAGGTGAGAGCTTTATCATCATCTGCTATTTTATTGGCCTCACAATATATCTCGATGCGTTCTACGTACGTGGCCCAATCTTCCACCTCGGAATCGAAGTTGTTGATGTTACCATGCTTAGGCATCTTCACTATCTTTTTGAGAAACCACAACGAATTTGTTCGTTACTTTTTTTTTCCAAAAATGGCGGTTTCCCGCGCTTGTCTTCTTCCCCGCCCACTTTCAAAATGGCGGTTTCCCGCTTCTGTCTTCTCCCCCGCCTACTGGCGGCTTCCCGCGTTTCTTCCCCTGGCGGGAGGGGTAAGCTTTCCTTCGGGCGACGACCGCTGGCTTTCGGAGTTCGCAGCCTGCGCGCCGGCTTCAGTGCGTTCCTTGTTCCCTTTTCTCGGCCGGCAACCGGCGCTGGGGACAACCCATTGGCGGCGAACAGTTCCAGCCGCTGGGCGGAATCTCGCTCGGTCTCCCTTGCTCGGTCCCGTTCCCCCTTCACTCGGGCTCTGTCTCTCCCTCAGCGGCTTCCAATCGCGCCTCCCCGCCCTCTCGCAGTCCGATCCTTTCCTCCCCCGGCTGCGGCTGAGTTCTCCGCGGTTTTATTTATTTTTATATCTTCCCGCGCCTTACGACCCCGGTCGCAGCGCCGCGTGGCCTCGGTAGCTGCCTGGCCTTTTTCGCCGGTCGCGGTCTAGCTGTCTCACGACGCTGTTGCGTCTCCCAGCCCGCTTGTAGCCCGGTCTCTCACACCGGCTGCGTTCCCGCTTGTAGCCCGGTCTCTCACACCGGCTGCATTCCCGCTTGTACCGCGGCTTCCGTGCCCTACGCTGCCCCAGTCTCAGCGCCTCTGGGCCCGACTTCTGTCCGGCTCCTTTCCCCCGACCGTGGTCGAGTTCACCGCCCTTATCCTCCGTTTCTTTTTATTTTCCCCCTACTCACAGTCAACGTGGCCGACTTGCTTCTCTTGGCTGATCGGCTCACTCACCGCCGTGGCAGAAGGGACAATAACAGCCTGTTGCTGATGGAAGGCTTCATGTCTGAATCCTTCCTTCTTCCTTGCTCTGCAGACTCGAGTCTTCTCTCAGCAGAACGACGAGGGCGGGTGCCTCTTCTCGACGCTCGTTAACTGCTTCGGGTGTGTCGCTGCCGCAGGGTAAGATCGAACCCGTCGCCACTGTAAAGTCTGTGGGTTATATGGTGAATTAATACACAGACTACAAGAGTAACTTTAACAGGACTTTACTATTCGAAGGTCAGGGCGAATCTGCCCAATAAATCCTTACACAGCACTTATATACCGGTGTGGTCACTCCCGGTATTACAGTATACAGCAGCCAAGATAAAGTAGTGCAACACCTAAAATAGTTCTCTTAATGGTGGACGGTTACATACAATAGTTCTCTTAAAGGTAGAACGGTTACATACACTACACAAACATTTATGGTCAGGATGGAAAAAATAGAGAGGAAAAGAGGAAGAGAAGAAACAACATATACTCCAGTCACACAGAGAGGGAATTAATGATTTGAATGAGATGAAACCTGTAAATTTGGTACCTGCTTAGCCGAACGCCTGTTCTATCCGCAAGTGTGTGACCCTGACCTAGCTCGCCACTTTACTTCCCCCTCCCATTCCCACTTTGACCCTCCGTCTTTCGCCTCCTATGTTACTATGCCAACCAGGCTCAATGCAAGCTTCAGGAACGGTATTTCATCTTTCTGTTGGGCACTCTTCAGCCCTCTGGTCTGAACTTTAGTACCTTAAGACCATAACCACATCTTCCATTTCCTTTACAGTAGGAAGTGCCAGTGATGTGGGATGGGTCTGTTGGTGTCTGGGGGAGGAGAGCGGATTGCTGTTTCAGGTGTAGATACTTTGTCAGAGAGCATTTGGGGATTAAATGCTCCACCATTGGTGGCCGAGCCTTAAGCTGCCGAAATCCTAAACTCTAGAATTCCCTCCCTAAACCTCTCCGCCTCTCTACCTCTCTCTCCTCCTTTAAGATGCTCCTTAATACCTACCTCTTTGACCAAGCTTTTGATCATCTGTCCTAATATCTCTTTATGTGGCACGCTATATAAATGCAAGCTGTTGTTGTTGATTCTACACCCATGGAGTTGGCCTCTTTTTAACCTTTGACACTGGTGGAACCACTGTGCTTTGCCAGCCTTTTCTGTTTTCATTTTAGACTTCCTGTATTTGCATTTTGATTTTAATTTTCTCCAATTTCCCAAGGTTTCTGCCTTTCTGTTTGTGTGGGTCTCTCCCATATCTTTTTACCCTCTTAACAGAAGAGATTTTCTAGAATGGTTCCAGAGATGAGGGAATACAGTTACGTGAATAGACTGGAGAAGCTGGGGTTGTTCTCCTTAGAGCAGAGAAGGCTAAGAGGAGATTTGATAGAGGTGTTCAAAATCATGAAGGATTTAGACAGAGTAAATAAAGAGAAACTGTTTCCAATGACTGAAGGGTTGATAACCAGAGGCCTCAGATTTAAGGTGATTGGCAAAAGAACCAGAGGTGACATGAGGAAAAACCTTTTTACGCAAGGAGTGGTTCGGATTTGGAATGCGCTGCCTGATAGGGCGGTGGATACAGATTCAATAGTAGCCTTCAAAAGGGAATTGGATAAATACTTGAAGGAGAAAAAATTGCAGGGATATGGGGAAAGAGCGGGGGAGTGGGACTAACTGGATTGCTCTTCGAAAGAGCCAGCCCAGACTCGATGGGCCAAATGGCCTCCTTCTGTGCTGTACTATTCTATGTTTCTATGATTCTAACTCTTTGCATGTTCCTTTGTACTTTTAATGCCCATCCATTTCCTCACTTACAGTCTTTTATATGATCAAGTAGTTTGTAGGTTGTTCAACCCAGTAACACCCACTCAATGGTTCGAGTATCTGTTGTTTCATTGGCCCTCCCCTTTTCCAGTAATCCAGGAGTGAGTATTCAACAAGGATGTTAGAAAGTTGCTGCTAATTCCAGTTATTGCTGACAGGAGCATCACACAGCCCCTCTCGTCACACACAGTAGAAAACACAATATTGCGTTGTTTCTTAAAGTATGAGAGACAGCCATTGGAGCTCACACTTCCTGAATGGCTCAGCAGATATTCCAGTCTCCCTTTGCAGCAAACACCCACTAACTGGCATACTAATCCCACAGGCTCATTGAAACTATTACCAGCACAGCTTGTCAATGTCATCAGAATTAGAAACCGCACGTTAGCATTTAAACTCCAAGCTGTGCTCACTTTATTCCTATGCTGCTATGTACTCAGCTTGTGTTTCAGCACAGCCTGAACATTTGATTTATTCACATCAAAGCTTTGGCTCATTGTCTCTGACTTTGGCCAGTGTTATTCTTTATTACAAAAAGCAAAATACTGCAGATGTTGGAAATCTGAAATAAAAACAGAAAATGCTGGAAATACTCGGCAGGTCAGGCATCATCTGTGGAGAGAGAAACAGAGTTAACGTTTCAGGTCGATGACCCTTAGTCAGAACAATTATTCTTTATTACATTCAATTCATTCCACCCTTTTATTTTGGCTTTAGATGTGTTAGATGGCCCTTTGTGGTGGTTCTTCATTATCATCAACAATGACAATGGCAACAACAACAACAATCTAAGTAGCGCCTTTAACACAGAAAAAGATCTCAAAGTGCTTCACAAAGGCATAACAACATCAACTTGTATTTATATAGCGCCTTTAACGTAGTAAAACGTTCCAAGGCGCTTCACAGGAGTGATTATCAAACAAAATTTGACACCGAGCCACCTAGGCGATATTAGGGCAGATGACCAAAAGCTTGGTCAAAGAGGTAGGTTTTAAGCTGCGTCGTAAAGGAGGAGAGAGAGGCGGAGAGGTTTAGGGAGGGAATTCCAGAGCTCGGGGCCCAGGCAGCTGAAGTCAAGGCGGTTTTGTGGGAGGGTGGTTGTGGGGCTGGAGAAATGTTCACAAACGTTCGGAGTGAAATGAATTGTTCCAGATTCCTATTAGTGTTTATCGTGGAAGCTTCAAGTAATTGAGGATTTAATTGGTAGATTGTTTAAGGCAAACAGGCAATCTACAAGTTGTTATCAGCATGCTTGTGAAATAATGGAACCTGGGCATCAATGAATATGTCTTCCTTTCTCCTCCACCGTGGTTGACATGCCCCTCGACCGTGTCTGTCCTATTTCCCGCAATCCTGCTCTCACCCCTTCTCCTCCCTCCCAGAACCCCTTGTCCTCACCTTTCACCCCACCAGCCTTCACATTCAACGTATCATCCTCCGCCATTTCTGCCACCTCCTGCGAGTTCCCACCACCAAACACATCTTCCCCTCCCCTTTCAGCATTCCGAAGGGATCGTTCCCTCCGCAACACCCTGATGCACTCTTCAATCACCCCCAACACCCCCTCCCCTTCCCATGGCACCTTCCCGTGCAAGCGCAGGTGATGCAACACCTGCCCTTTTACCTCCTCCCTTCCCACCATCCTAGACTCCTTCCAGGTGAAACAGCGATTTACTTGTACTTCTTACAGTTTACTATACTGTATTTACTGCTCACGATGCGGCCTCCTCTACATTGGGGAGACCAAACGCAGATTGGGTGACCACTTTGCGGAACTCCTCTGTTAAGTCCACAAGTGCGACCCCAAACTTCCCGTTGCCTGTCATTTTAATTCTCCGCCCTACTCCCACTCTAATCTCTCTGTCCTCGGCCTCCTACACTGTTCCAATGAAGCTCAACGTATGCTTGAGAAACAGCATCTCATCTTTCGATTAGGTATGTTACAGCCTTCTGGACTCAACATTGAGTTCGACAATTTCAGATCATAACTACTGCCCCCATTTTCTTGGACAGTAGCTGTTGGTAACGATTCTGCTGTTGCCATTTACACCTCCTCTAGGCCCATCTTTTGTTTCTTTACTTGCCCCATTTTGCCTCGCACCATCATCCCTTTTGTCATTTAACCACTCCTGCCTTCCACCCTATCACAGACATTCCCTTTTGTTCTCTCCTCCCATTCCCCTTTTCCCTGCCCCAGCACTTGCTTGAAACCTGTTACATCTCTAACTTTTTCCAGTTCTGATGAAAGGTCATCGACCTCAAATGTTAACTCTGTTTCTCTCTCCACAGTTGCTACCTGACCCGCTGAGTATTTCCAGCATTTTTTTGTTTTTATTTCAGATTTCCAGCATCCGCAGTATTTTGCATTTGAACTAATATGGCAAGTTTGGCAAGCAGTTAACTTAAAACAGTCACATTGGGATGAAAATAAGTGGTTGGCTTCCTGACTGAAAAAAAAGAAACACATGCATTTATATGGCATCTTTCACAAATTGCTTTATAACCAATTAATTACTTTTTTTGAGGTGCAATCACTGTTCCTTTGTAGACAAAACCAGCAGCGAATTTGCACACAGCAAGGTCCCATCAACCGCAACGAGATTAATGGTCAATTATCTATTTTGAGTGTTAGTTGAGGGCTGACTGTTGGTCAGGACACTGGCAAAACTCCCTGTTCAACTTTTTAAAAAATGCCTTGGGAGCCTAATGATTCATTATTATCTGTCTTGCTGCAGTTGTACAGGGCCTTGGTGAGACCACACCTTGAGTATTGTGTGCAGTTTTGGTCGCCTTATCTGAGGAAGGATGTTCTTGCCATGGAGGGAGTGCAGCGAAGATTCACCAGATTGATAACTGGGATGGCAGGAATGACGTATAAGGAGAGATTGGGTCAATTGGGCTTGTATTCGCTAGAGTTTAGAAGAATGAGAGGGGATCTCATTGAAACTTAAAAAATTCTAACAGGACTAGACAGACTAGATGCAGGAAGGATGTTCCCGATGGCAGGGGAGCCCAGAACCAGGGGTCACAGTCTAAGGATAAGGGGTAAGCCATTTAGTACTGAGATGAGGAGGAATTTCTTCACCCAGAGAGTGGTGAACCTGTGGAATTCTCTACCACACAAGGCAGTTGAGGCCAATTCATTAAATATATTCAAGAAGGAGTTAGATATATTTCTTAAGGTTAAAGGGATCAAGGGATATGGGGAGAAAGCAGGGACAGGGTACTGAATTTGGATGATCAGCTATTATCTCATTAAATGGCGGAGCAGGCTCGAGGGGCCGAATGGCCTACTCCTGCTCCTATCTTCTATGTTTCTATGTTTCAGAGGCAAGATCCTACCATTGACGCTAGCTGATATTTAATGGTGGGTCTTCAAATTAGTGGGACATAACTTTCATTGAAATTACTGTCACAAAAATCTAGAGGGGTAGGGAGCCATAAGCAACGGGCCTTTGGTGTATTGGGGGTACATCTGCAGTTCCCCTCTCCCCATACCAAAGAGCCCGGAAATGGCAGCTGAACCTTGCTGTCCTGAGGTGGCTGCTGGGTCTACCCCAGAAAGGGGAAGAGTAGCCTCTAATGCCTTTCTGTGTCTGGGACTCACTTGCAACATTAAATTAAAAAATGTCCTCTAGTCTTTGGGGGTCCTGGCCCCGATCCTAACCTGTACCCCCAGGTGGAACCCCACTTCCATAAGGTTTCGGGGAGGTAGGCGTGCTCTGACCAGACATACCTCTGCTGATGCTACACCGAAGACCGGGGAAACAGGAACTCCCAACATGAGTTGCGATCGGGGAGAGTGGGGGTCCCGGAGCGGCAGCGGCACAAATTATTTTTATGGGCCCCTGTCCTTCCATCACCCGTGGAACTGAGTGGAGCCTGCACTGCTCAGGCCCCGACCAGTTCCTACCTAAAATGGCAATTGGTGTCCTATTTACGTCATAGGAGCTGGATTTCCATATAAATGGGGCCTATTGCCAGAATCAGGCGGGTGCTTTGGTCACCCGGCAGTAGGCCCCTTTTAAAATGGAGCCGACTGCATCACCGGTGTTGCAGGGATGGTAAGGCCACAGACCCCATTTTGAGGTCATTATCGCTCAGTTAACGCCAGGCGAGGGCGCTCATAAAACAACCCCATTATTTGTAAGAATCCACGCTTCCACAAACTTACACAATTCCTTGTTATTAATAACATCTACTACAACCAAAAACCTCTTCTTATATACCACCCAAGGTATTATCCATTTCATTGCTTGAGTGACCCACTTACTTGAGTTGTCAAAGGGCAGACTTCTGGATGCTTAGAACAATAGACCACACGGTCATGTGATGTTTGGATGTGGGTTGCTGCTTTGGATGAGATCCACTAACTTGCAGACTGAGCATCAAATCTGGGAATCTTCCTGGTCGAGATGACTCAGTGCCACACAACATGGTGCATTTATTGTGCGCCAAATATTTTTTTAATAAGCACATATACTTCAGACTTGCTTTTTATAAAGACAGTTGAGATGTCCTTTGTTCCTGATTGTAGTTTCATCTGCAATCACGATACAGTCTGACGTAAGAAAACTACTAGGCACTTGGTCTAAGCGTTAAACAAAGCTTTGATCAACTGTTTTACAACATGGAAGTCTAGTTGTGTCCTTCACTAGTTCCTGTTAAGAATGTCCTGCGCAAGCTGGGCCCGTGCCCGAGTATTTATACTCTCCCTGGACAGCGCCACCCACAGGCCGCTCAGTATTATTTCATAAGTTTTTCTTTCATGAATGACTGATTCACGTCACAGTCCATGTATTTATTATGTTGTGGCGGAACCACCAGAGGATTACGGACAATTGTATATAATTCCTTTTACAGCAATGTAGTACAGCTGGGGGCTGCACCTTTAATGTATCTGTTAACTGTACTAGGGCTTCTTTCCTGTACTCCGCGTGATGACGTCATGCCGTCCGTCATGTGATCTCTCAACGGCGGGAAGTACGTGATGACGTCATGACGTCAGAGCTCGGAACCTTCTAGCAGTAGAGCTCGGAACCTTCTAGCAGTTGAGCTCGGAACCTGCTAGCAGTTGAGCTCGGAACCTGCTAGCAATTGAGCTCGGAACCTTCTAGCAGTTTCCAGAGAGGCTTTCAAGCAGACCAGACCTATTTGCATTGTATCCTACAGTTTCCTGTACAGCTTCGTTTGTTCATTAAATTTTATTGTTTTTGATTTTCTGAGTCGATCTCAATTCTTCGGCTAGGAACCCCAGTTCCTACACTTGTGACCCCGATTTCTTCGAACAATTTTCGTTGAAGTTACATCATGGACACGAATGCCGTCACCCTCAAACTGCCGCAATTTTGGGAGCAACAACCGGCCGCGTGGTTTTTCCAGGCGGAAGCCCAATTTGCAATCTGGGGAGTAGCAGCGGATTCGACCCGTTATTATCTCGTGGTCTCCGCCCTCGACAGCGCCACGGCCTCGCGGGTCATCAGCCTCCTTGAGAGTCCACCGAACGATGGCAAGTACAAAGCTTTAAAAGCACGTTTACTGCAGATTTTCGGTCTGTCCAAGTCGGAGCGCGCTCGCAGACTTATCTCCATGCCCGGCCTCGGGGACTCAAAACCCTCAGAGCTCATGAGCCAAATGCTCATGCTTTTGGGCTCGGAATCGCAATGTTTTCTGTTCCGCGAGCTGTTTCTCTGTCAACTACCAGAGCCAGTACAGACGGCCTTGGCCAATTCCGCGATCACGGATTGTGCTGAACTCGCCGCGGAAGCGGATAAAATATTCACCGTCTCACAACAATCTTGTGCAGCCACGAGGTGCCCATCCCCCACAAGAGCGAATCTGACTCCTCCTCCTGCAGGCTGGTGTGCATACCACGCTCGTTTCGGCGCGAAGGCCAGAAATTGCCGTCCGCCCTGCAGTTTCTCACCAAAAAAAAAACCTACCTCAAACCAGCGGTTTCTGAGAAGATCAATAAGGCCTAAGGGACGTGCCGGAGTTGCGATGGCCGTCGGGTCCGCAGGGAAACTCCTATATATTACAGACTCCCTGTCAGGGTGACGTTTTCTCTGTGATACTGGCTCCCAGTGCAGTGTCCTACCAGCGTCGAAGCTAGATCTTCAACCCGGCGGTCAAGGTCCCCCCCTCGAGGCAGCCAATGGTGCGGCCATTCGCGCGTTCAAAAGCGTAGGGTCCAGTTGAGTTTTGGCGGCCAACGTTTTGTTTGGGAGTTCATCACGGCGAAAGTCTCACAGGCCATCCTGGGGGTAGATTTCTTCTGCGCAAACGGGTTTCTCGTCGACGTCCGACACTGCCGGCTAATCAGTGCCTCCACTTTTCACTCGGTCCCCTGCCACCGAAGCACCGCGATGTCTTGGTCAGTTGCCTGTGCAGTCCCATCTCAAAATGAGTTCTCTCGTCTTCTCAGTGAGTTCCCTGAGCTCACCAGGCCCACATTTTCTTCTTCAGTCGCGAGGCACGGTGTGGCGCACCACATTACCACAACAGGATCCCCCGTTTATGCGAGAGCTCGAAGGCTGGAACCCGGTAAACTCGCGACCGCCAAGGCGGAGTTCCATACAATGGAACGCCTGGGTATTATTCAACGTTCGAATAGTCCTTGGTCCTCGCCATTACACATTGTTCCTAAGCCGGGCGGCAGATGGCGACCATGCGGCGACTACAGACGCCTGAATGAGGCTACCACACCGGATCGGTACCCAATTCTTCACATTCAGGATTTTTCGGCCCATCTGGCAGGGAATTCCATCTTTTCCAAAGTAGACCTCGTCCGAGGCTATCATCAAGTGCCCGTGCATCCTCAGGACGTCCCCAAAACTGCTGTCATCACACCTTTCGGGCTCTTTGAGTTCCTTCGTATGCCGTTTGGGCTGAAGAATGCAGCACAAGCCTTCCAACGTCTCATGGATTCCGTGTTGCGTGATCTGCCGTTCATCTTCGTCTACCTAGACGACATCCTTATTGCCAGTAACAGCAAAAAAGAACACATTACGCACTTGCGTACCCTTTTTTCTCGTCTCAGCCAACATGGCCTTATTATCAACCCGGCCAAGTGCCAGTTTGGGTTGCACAGCATTGATTTTCTCGGACACAGAATCACCTCAGAAGTCACCGTCCCGCTGGCCACGAAGGTGGACGCAGTCACCTCGTTCCCTCCTCAGACCGGCCGGGCCCTCCAGGAATTTCTGGGAATGGTCAATTTTTATCATTGGTTCGTTCCCAAGGCGGCATTGTACGAGGCCCTCAGAGGTAAATCGGGCAAAGACCCGATCGATTGGACACCCCAGATGGACCAGGCTTTCCTCGACACTAAGAACGCTTTGGCTACTGCGACCATGTTGGCACATCCCCTTTGGGCGCAACCATTGCCCTTACCACCGACGCATCTGATTATGCCATCGGGGCAGTACAGGAGCAGTGGGTCGAGGGCACATGGCAACCACTGGCTTTCTTCAGCTGCCAATTGCGGAAGAACGAACGCAAGTATAGTACTTTTGATAGGGAGTTGTTGGCATTGTTTCTGGCCATCCGCCATTTTCACTTCCTACTGGAAGGACACCCATTCACGGCTTTTGTAGACCACAAGCCACTCACTTTTGCGATGGCCAAGACAGCGGAACCATGGTCGGCACAGCAACAACGTCATCTTACGTACATATCTGAATTTACAACCGACATACAACATGTCTCGGGCAAAGACAACCTGGTGGCGGATTGTCTCTCCCGCGCCCAGCTCCACGCAGTACACCTGGGAGTCAACTATGTTGGTTTGGCAAAAGAACAGAAGGCAGACCCTGAAGTGCAGCCATACCGGACCGCACCTTTCAGCTTACAAGTGGCTGATGTCAGTTTCCAGGCCGCAGGGACCACACTCCTGTGTGACATCTCGATGGGCGTCCCACGTCCAATCGTTCCAGTGGAATGGCGCAGGAGAATTTTCGACACTATCCACGGGTTGTCACACCCTGGCATGAGAGCGTCACAACGACTCATGGCAAAGAAATTCGTCTGGAAGGGCATGCATCTCGACGTCCGTGACTGGACAAATACCTGCGTGAGTTGCCAGAAGTCCAAGATACAACACCATGTTAAGGCCCCAGCCGCCAATTTTCCGGTTCCGGAGCGTCGATTCGACCATGTGCACGTGGATCTGGTTGGTCCTCTCCCTTCCTCTCGCGGGTACACTCACCTCCTCACCGTGGTAGACCGCACCACCAGGTGGCCAGAGGCAATTCCTTTGGTTGCCACCACAGCGGCAGATGTCTCCAGAGCCTTCATCTCGTCGTGGGTAGCTCGGTTCGGGGTACCGGCTGACATCTCCTCTGACCGGGGGCCTCAATTTACCTCTGAGCTTTGGAACGCCGTAGCTCAAGGTTTGGGCACCAAGCTTCATCGTACCACCGCCTACCATCCACAGGTGAACGGTCTGTGTGAAAGATTCCACAGGTCCCTTAAAGCCGCACTGCGTGCTAGTCTCCGTGGGCCTAGTTGGGTGGACAGGCTCCCTTGGGTGCTGCTAGGTCTTCGCATGGCGCCTAAGGACGACCTGCATTCTTCTTCAGCAGAGCTGGTTTACGGCCAACCACTCAGAGTGCCTGACGATTTTCTTCCTCCTCACACGGAACCCTGGTCCCCAGCTCAGCAGCTCGCCAGCTACCAGGAAGCAGCTAGGAATTTCATCCCAGTGCCTACGTCGCATCAAGACCTGCAGCGCTCCCATGTCCCAGTGGATCTTAAGAGCGCAGAATACGTGTTCATTCGGCAGGATGCTCGCAAAAACCTGCTCAAACCGCCTTACACAGGTCCGTTCCGCGTCATCTCGTCAGGTGACAAGTCCTTCACAGTCGACATCGGCGGTAAGCCTGACCACATCTCCATCGACCGGTTGAAACCGGCGCATCTGGATCTGAGCGAACCAGTCGTCACCGCTCAGCCGCCTCGTCGTGGTCGTCCACCGTCAACTGCCGGTCCAGTACAGCCACAGTCATCCGCCGAGTCGCCAGTGCCCGCCTCACCGGGTCGACCACAGCCGGCCTCTTCTTCTCCTCCGCCTGCGGCGTCATCCCAACCACAGCCAACGGCCAGTTTGTCTTCTAGCGCTCCGTTCCAGCTGCCGGGGTATCGCAGTCGGTCGGACAGACTCGTCAGACCCCCTTCTCGCCTTACCTTCTCTGTTAAAAGTAATTCTGGGGGGGCGCATGTGGCGGAACCACCAGAGGATTACGGACAATTGTATATAATTCCTTTTACAGCAATGTAGTATAGCTGGAGGCTGCACCTTTAATGTATCTGTTAACTGTACTAGGGCTTCTTTCCTGTACTCCGCGTGATGACGTCATGCCGTCCGTCACGTGATCTCTCAACGGCGGGAAGAACGTGATGACGTCATGACGTCAGAGCTCGGAACCTTCTAGCAGTAGAGCTCGGAACCTTCTAGCAGTTTCCAGAGAGGCTTTCAAGCAGACCAGACTTATTTGCATTCTATCCTACAGTTTCCTGTACAGCTTCATTTGTTCATTAAATTTTATTGTTTTTGATTTTCTGAGTCGATCTCAATTCTTCGGCTAGGAACCCCAGTTCTTACAATGTAATATTAAAGCGACATAGAAATACATAGAAGTTACAGCACGGAAACAGGCCATTCGGACCAAACCGGTCCTTGTCACCGTTTACCCTCCATGTGAGCAAATAGTCCCAATTACATTTACCTGTCCTCTTCCCGTAACCCTTTTATTTTATCCACCTATCCAATCTAACCTTGAATGTTGACATTTGGGCTGATTTTAACCTCCTGTGCCTGGCGAGAATGGGGCCGTGGTGGGGTGGGGGGGGGTAAAACAGAGGCAGCGTCCTGCCCTCCAGCTTGATGCCGAATTCATGCCGGCCACTGACCCTGTAAGTAAACTCCACAGCTTCTCAACTCCTAAAGAGGTTTCTCTGCCTCCCTGTTCCAGAACTCCTGGATTTAATCTTGTATCTATGGCTCCTTGTTCTAGATCCCTCATCTACTTGTCACTCTCTCTCTCTCTCGTTGTACAATAGCACCACTTTACTTACCACATTGTGGACGAAATGACTGACGCCTGTGGATTTTTTTTGGCACCCCCATATTTATACATAAAAACAAGTTTGGAACTGTGGACAGGAACAAAGTGAGCTTGGAGAGCGGGCTTCCTGCATATGGCAGCGGGAATGTTTGTGGCTTTGGCAGGATACTAAAATTTTCAGTGCTGCCCAAGTTCAGGTTAGTGGGGCAAATGGGGCTCCAGAGCATTGAACCAAGTGGGGTAAAAATTGAACTTTTCTGTGCTTGTTTTACGGACATAAATTGGGCACAAGGGATATTTTGGGACCTGAAGGACATCCGACCTGATAATTGGGTCAGGCAATTTTTCAGGCGTTCCTGGCAGCTGCCTAAAACAGGCGTTAGGCCCCTTGCATGTGTAAATAAAGGACCCAATGCAGAGCAATGAGCAGGGCTGGAGGCGGGTCTGCTCCGTCAGGATCCTATAGCGGCTGGCAACGTTTTTTAAAGAGAAAACTTCAAAATCGTCCCTGTGGAATCAGGAGGAGCGGGAGTGCTGCCCCGACTCTACACTGTACCCTCAATCCCCCCTCTATTGCCACTTTACCTCCCCTCTCAGGGCCTGCCTTTGGCCACTGCCGGAAAGGCAAACGGCCCGACATTCATCTGTTTAAAATGGGCAAGCTGTCTGTGGAGGAGGTAACTCGCTCCAATAATACTAATGAGGCTTGAGGCCCAATTTCAGGCTGGCCTCGGGCCTTGGGCCTCCCAGTTTCGGGCCCAAAAACGGGCCAAAAGGAATTTCCACCCCAGCATCTGCTTAATTCCTGCTTTCACAAAATACTGCTCATTCGAAACAAACCCCCCCCCTTAATTTTGGTGTCAAAATGCTGCCAAAGTTACTTAAAGGAAACATTTTAATGAATGTTTACATGGCTGATAAATCATCACAACCTCATGATGTAGCAGCACTCACAACATAGTGTAGATTCAGTAATGTAGTTACTAATTTGTGATAATTTGGAGAGATTAGAGGAACGTGTACATTATTACAGTGTTACCGCCAGTGTTGCACTGTTAGACCCATTATATATCGCAATTCTGCCAGACCTGTATAGAGTTACAGTTCTCCCAGACTCATTGATAATGGACCTTGTGAAGAAATTTGGGTTGTGTATGAAAGGTCAGAACAGATGCGTCTCACCTGCTATCATCTGCTCTTTGAAGGGCAATGTGGGAGGCCTATGTGACTAACAGATGACAGCTCTTTCAATAGTCCTAAGAATTGTAGATGTATAGAATGAACAATTACAGCGCCCACTCTTTCAGTCTGGAATCCTTTCTGCAGCTTTATAGAACTTTGCTAACCAGAAAAGCTGGCTTGTTTTCTTTCTTTCTTTCTTTCTTTCTTTCCCCATTTTCTTCTACCCATTATTCCTATTGTACACCCTCCTTCCGGCAGGAGGGGATTATTTTTGTAATCGTTCGCAAGGACAGTTACATTTTTACTTTTACTGTGTAAAAAAGTTCCCCAGAGATTTTTCAAGTTTCATTAAAAAAAAATATCCACTTGAAAATCAAGCGAAAAAAAAGAGGGGAGGCGAACCCTTTGGGCGGAACTTTCAACTTTGAATCAGTCGCCCTTTATGCACCCGCCCGACATTCCTTTCCATTGACTTCAATCTCATTCCATATTGGCCCTGAGAAATTGGAGGGTCGGGTGGGTCGGGCAGCCCAATATCGCCCGTTTTACCCCCTTGCTGAATGATGATGATGTCTGCACTTCAGTGCAGTACTAAGGGTGTGCTGCACTGTCGGAGGTGCCATCTTTCAGATGAGATGATGTGAGTACGCGCTGGGTACTCACCCGTAGGGCCAATGGAAGTGCCGGTTTCGCGCATGCACTGCGCATGCGCTGGAAACTGGAACTTCCGTTCTCTTGCAGGAAGGGGTTTGGAGGTCAACCGCCTGCGCCGGAGAGGCAGCGCGTACGCATCGAACTTCCGCTTTTTTCTCAGTTTTTTCAGTGCGGGTAAGTCCCTAGCAGCTGCGCCTGGAAAAGCAGGCGCAAGGCCTGCTGTTAACAAGGTAAGAGGTGAAGTAAGTAAAATTAAAACATTTTTTCCACAGGTTTATCATTTTAAAATACTTTAAAGAAAGGTAAGTTTATTTTTAGCCCCGTTAAAAACTTTAATTATTTTTTTCAAAAATTTAAATTTTTGTTTAAAATAGTTAATTTGTGTAATTTATAGTTATTTTAAAAATGTGATTTAAAAAAAAAATTATTTGAATTTTTACTTAGGTTTTAAGGGGCTGATCTCTATTCATAGATTTGACAGGTCTTCCTGTCAAATCTATGAATGGAGATTCCCTGTTCCGATTGGCTCCCCATGGCCCACGTGATCCCAGGGACGCTGCGAGCTAACTGCGCCCCTGGGATACACGTGCCCTGCACAGCGGCAGTTGGAGGAGGCACATCAATGGAATTCAGCGCGAGCCCAGAGCATAATGGTAGGCGCACTTCTTAAGTGCAGGTCGGGGGCTTGCGCCCGCGGGAAACCTCCGACCGGAATTTCTGGGCCGTTAAATCTCAAGGGAATCAAGGGAAATGGGGATGGTACGGGAAGGTGGAGTTGAGGTAGAAGTTCAGCCATCAAGCTCGAAGGGCCGCATGGCCGACTCCTGCTCCTATTTCTTATGTTCTTATGTTCCATCTGCTCTCTCGGGTGGACGTTAAAAATCCCACGGCACTATTTCGAAGAAGAGCAGGGGAGTTATCCCCAGTGTCCTGGCCAATATTTATCCCTCAATCAACATGATGTGGGTCTGAGATGCCGGAAGCCTGCCCATTCCGGTAGCAAAAGAAACTCGAGCCATTTTTGAGACCTGGGCCACACTTAAATGGATCTGGGCGATGTGCGGGTGCTAAACGGGCGTCCCACTGTAGCTCACCGGATTTGCACTGGCTTAATATCGGGTGTCCCGGAGGCCGCCCAGAAAGCAGCACAGTAAGTCGGAGGAGGGAGCATCGTGATTGTGAAGGGGGTGGAGGGGAGCCTGGGGCTGCAGCAGCCCAGAGTACTTTTGTGGGACAAAATGCATGGCGTATCCCAGCTCCTCACTGGAATTCCAGGTCCATGTATCCCAGCTCCTCACTGGAATTCCAGGTCTGTGTATCCCAGCTCCTCACTGGAATTCCAGGTCTGTGTATCCCAGCTCCAGGCTGGAATTCCAGGTCAGTGTATCCCAGCTCCAGACTGGAATTCCAGGTCTGTGTATCCCAGCTCCAGACTGGAATTCCAGGTCCGTGTATCCCAGCTCCAGACTGGAATTCCAGGTCCGTGTATCCCAGCTCCAGACTGGAATTCCAGGTCCGTGTATCCCAGCTCCAGGCTGGAATTCCAGGTCAGTGTATCCCAGCTCCAGACTGGAATTCCAGGTCTGTGTATCCCAGCTCCAGACTGGAATTCCAGGTCTGTGTATCCCAGTTCCAGACTGGAATTCCAGGTCCGTGTATCCCAGCTCCAGACTGGAATTCCAGGTCCGTGTATCCCAGCTCCAGACTGGAATTCCAGGTCCGTGTATCCCAGCTCCAGACTGGAATTCCAGGTCCGTGTATCCCAGCTCCAGACTGGAATTCCAGGTCAGTGTATCCCAGCTCCAGACTGGAATTCCAGGTCCGTGTATCCCAGCTCCAGACTGGAATTCCAGGTCCGTGTATCCCAGCTCCAGGCTGGAATTCCAGGCCAGTGTATCCCAGCTCCAGACTGGAATTCCAGGTCTGTGTATCCCAGCTCCAGACTGGAATTCCAGGTCAGTGTGCCCCAGTTCCAGACTGGAATTCCAGGTCCGTGTATCCCAGCTCCAGACTGGAATTCCAGGTCAGTGTGCCCCAGCTCCAGACTGGAATTCCAGGCCAGTGTATCCCAGCTCCAGACTGGAATTCCAGGTCCGTGTATCCCAGCTCCAGGCTGGAATTCCAGGCCAGTGTATCCCAGCTCCAGACTGGAATTCCAGGTCTGTGTATCCCAGCTCCAGACTGGAATTCCAGGTCTGTGTATCCCAGTTCCAGACTGGAATTCCAGGTCCGTGTACCCCAGCTCCAGACTGGAATTCCAGGTCCGTGTATCCCAGCTCCAGACTGGAATTCCAGGTCAGTGTATCCCAGCTCCAGTCTGGAATTCCAGATCCGTGTATCCCAGCTCCAGACTGGAATTCCAGGTCAGTGTATCCCAGCTCCAGACTGGAATTCCAGGTCCGTGTATCCCAGCTCCAGTCTGGAATTCCAGATCCGTGTACCCCAGCTCCAGACTGGAATTCCAGGTCCGTGTATCCCAGCTCCTCACTGGAATTCCAGGTCCGTGTATCCCAGCTCCTCACTGGAATTCCAGGTCCGTGTATCCCAGCTCCTCACTGGAATTCCAGGTACGTGTATCCCAGTTCCATACTGGAATTCCAGGTCCGTGTATCCCAGTTCCATACTGGAATTCCAGGTCCGTATATCCCAGTTCCAGACTGGAATTCCAGGTCAGTGTATCCCAGCTCCAGACTGGAATTCCAGGTCAGTGTATCCCAGCTCCTCACTGGAATTCCAGGTCTGTGTATCCCAGCTCCAGACTGGAATTCCAGGTCCGTGTACCCCAGCTCCAGACTGGAATTCCAGGTCCGTGTATCCCAGCTCCAGACTGGAATTCCAGGTCAGTGTGTCCCAGCTCCAGACTGGAATTCCAGGCCAGTGTATCCCAGCTCCAGACTGGAATTCCAGGTCTGTGTACCCCAGCTCCAGACTGGAATTCCAGGTCAGTGTGTCCCAGCTCCAGACTGGAATTCCAGGTCTGTGTATCCCAGCTCCAGACTGGAATTCCAGGTCTGTGTACCCCAGCTCCAGACTGGAATTCCAGGTCAGTGTGTCCCAGCTCCAGACTGGAATTCCAGGTCAGTGTGTCCCAGCTCCAGACTGGAATTCCAGGTCTGTGTATCCCAGCTCCAGACTGGAATTCCAGGTCCGTGTATCCCAGCTCCAGACTGGAATTCCAGGTCTGTGTATCCCAGCTCCAGACTGGAATTCCAGGTCTGTGTACCCCAGCTCCAGACTGGAATTCCAGGTCCGTGTATCCCAGCTCCAGACTGGAATTCCAGGTCCGTGTATCCCAGTTCCAGACTGGAATTCCAGGTCAGTGTATCCCAGCTCCAGACTGGAATTCCAGGTCAGTGTATCCCAGCTCCAGACTGGAATTCCAGGTCAGTGTATCCCAGCTCCTCACTGGAATTCCAGGTCTGTGTATCCCAGCTCCAGACTGGAATTCCAGGTCCGTGTACCCCAGCTCCAGACTGGAATTCCAGGTCCGTGTATCCCAGCTCCAGACTGGAATTCCAGGTCAGTGTGTCCCAGCTCCAGACTGGAATTCCAGGCCAGTGTATCCCAGCTCCAGACTGGAATTCCAGGTCTGTGTACCCCAGCTCCAGACTGGAATTCCAGGTCTGTGTATCCCAGCTCCAGACTGGAATTCCAGGTCTGTGTACCCCAGCTCCAGACTGGAATTCCAGGTCCGTGTATCCCAGCTCCAGACTGGAATTCCAGGTCAGTGTGTCCCAGCTGCAGACTGGAATTCCAGGTCTGTGTATCCCAGCTCCAGACTGGAATTCCAGGTCCGTGTATCCCAGCTCCTCACTGGAATTCCAGGTCCGTGTATCCCAGCTCCAGACTGCAATATTTGCTTTGTGGCTTCTCACACTGTGGAAGTCGATTTTACAAAACCTTTAATTAGCCACAGCATTTGTTCCCTAGAAATCTGTGCAACTAAACTGCCGGAGGGCCTAGGAATCACAAATACAATACCAAGTTGGAGATAATCTTCTTGCTGGTCTTGTTCTTGCTGTTGGCCCCTGTCTGGTATACCTTCAGACATGGTGATCTCGCCTGTCATGCCTTCCTTTAGATTGGCCAACCCATTGCCTAAGCCTTATGACAGTTTTCTACCATTGACACTAGGAAGAGAAGACTATCAGAAATCTGACAGTTTTATCTTACTCCTGCCAGGAGTTTGAAAATCAAGGTGAAATTGTTACTCCCAGCAACAAATTCCCCAGCCCCAAGTGCTTTCCTTTCTACCTGGCTGTGTCAATGTGAGGCAGTTGATAGCACTCTTGTCTTTAAGTCAGAAGCTTGTAAATTCATGAACAACCTAAGCCAACACTCCGACAATACTGAGGGGGTACTGCATTGCTGGAGGTAGCTGCCTTCGGATGAGGTAAAGGTCCTTTCTGCCTGTACCCAGGCAGTCACACAAGAGACGTAGCCCACAACGGCTGCTTCCCAGGACTCAGCGTCACAAAACGATAACAATCCTGCCTGAGCAACTTCCTTAATTTCTTTGAGGAAGTGACAACCCAAGTTGACTGTGGTAAAACCTATAACATTGTGCACTTAGACTTCTAAAAAGCATTTGATAAAGTTCCCCACGCAGGGTTATTAGTTTAGCTCTGAGAATTCGGGGCAAAACTTGGGCTTGGATAAGAGATTGACTGAAGGGCAGAAACAACGGGTTGTAGGAGTCTACGTACTCCTAGCAAAAAATACTGAACTCAGAGAGGTTCAACAGAAAAGGTTTAATTGTTGAGGCTGCATGCTGAACACAAAATGGAGTCAGAGACTACACAAAGTACGACTGCCTTTCATCAGTGCACAGCTTCGACTGCTCCTCCCCCGCTCTGGGCTTAACTATGTTGCAGATCGAGTTTCTTAAAGGTGTGATCCTTCTTAAAGGCATGACGCCTGATTTATAGTCTACGGACCGGAAAGCGGATTGTGTCCTTTCTGTGATCGGTACGCCACAGGGTACTCTTTAGAGGAGGAACGTTAGGGTGAGTGGAAGTAGTGAGAGTGGTGCCGCACATTGGGACCACCACTACTGTTTCTAATTTACATCAATGGCATGGATTCAGAAACTCAATGCATAGCGGTCAAATTTGAAGCTGACACTAATCTTGGAGGGGCAGCGGAATCGAAGGAGCAGGGCAGAAATTACAGAATGAGTTAAATAGAAGATGTGAATGGGCAGAACAATGGCAGATGAAATTTAATGCAGGCAAAGTATTGTACACAGGAAGGAAAAATAGGAAACATACACACACCAGGAGGCCTAAAGAGACCTGGGAGTCTTAGTAGACTCAACACAGACTCACTTTAATCCAAGGAGAAGGTATTTCTAATAATCTCTCTATGAACATCCCTGGCAGCCAACATGAAAGAGTCCTTCGAGTGCTGATTCTCTACTAGGTTCCTCAGCATCCTTAGCATCTGGGACCACTTTCTCCTGCCATGCCATGTTCAGCACTTTCTCAATCATAAAGTTGTTGACTGGCACAGCAAGTAGCCGTGATCTGCGAGATTTGCTCGGGAGCATATAGCAGTGCCCACCCCCCCCCCCCCAATCTGTGAAATCTCACCTTCAGCACCTCCTAGAATCATTAAATGATTACAGCACGAAAGAAGGCCATTCGGCCCGTCGAGCCCGTGCTCACTCTCGGCTAGTCCCACTCCTTTCCCCGTAGCCCTGCAATTTTTTTTCCTTCAGATACTTATCCAACTCCCTTTTGAAAGATAAGATTGAGTCTGCCTCCACCACCCGCTCAGGCAGTGCGTTCCAGATCTTACCCACTCGCTGCGTAAAAAAGTTTTTCCTCATATCGTCTTTGGTTCTTTTGCCAATCACCTTAAATCTGTGTCCTCTGGTTCTCGACCCTTCTGCCAATGGGAAGTTTCCCTCTATCTACTCTGTCCAGACCCCTCATGATTTTGAACACCTCTATCAAATCTCCTCTCAATCTTCTCTGCTCCAAGGAGAACAACCCCAGCTTCTCCAGTCTATCAACTTAACTGAAGTCCCTCATTCCTGGAATCATTCCCGTAAATCTTTTCTGCACCCTCTCTAAGGCCTTCACATCCTTCCTAAAGTGCGGTGCCCAGAATTGGACACAATACTCCAGTTGGAGCCGAACCAGTGTTTTATACAGCTTCATCATAATTTCCACACTTTTGTACTCTATACCTCTATTCATGAAGCCCAGGATCCCGTAAGCCTTTTCAACTGCTTCCTTAACCTGCCCTGCCACTTTCAACGATTTGTGCACACATACCCCCAGGTCTCTCTGTTCATGCACCCCTCAACGACGACACTGGTGGATGCCTGGGCTTCATTGTAGTGATGTTCTGCTGGTGAGCTTGACATTGCAAGAGATGCCACCAGCAGCAGCGCCCTGTCTAGGAACAAGCTACCATGAGGCAAGGGCCACCTCAGTTCCATGAGCACAAGGAGCCAACCACCTCTCCCAATACCGGCTCTTATGGGGCACCTAGAAGAAGCATGAGAATAGGCTAAAAAAAAAGGCACTTGTAGGCACCCGGGGGAAGCTTGGTGTTAAGAAAGATTAGGTTGATTGTGTCTACTTTGGAATTCACGTAATAAAATAGAATGTGCACGGACATGGTACTTTGTTATTAATGGAGGTTGGGGTCATACAGGAAACGGTGCACTTATGTAGTGCTGACGCCTTCACTCAGTTGATGATGATTAGCACGGTCATGCCGGGGCAAAGAAAGATGATGTGTTGTCATGTGGTAGGACAGGAAATGGTTTGAGGGAATGTCCCTTTATTTGAAAGTGTGGGAGAAGGAGGTACGGCTGTGGTGTCAAAAGTAGATGGTGTTGCACAGAAGACTTCGGTAACAATATGTGCGATGCCTCTTGCAGTAAATGCTGCCTGGGTCTCCTTTGCTCCATCCCGTGCTCCTCTCCTCTCCTCCATGATAATGGCGGACAAAGACAGGCCTGTAGGTAGGGGATGGGGCTGTGCCATAGGGGTTCCAACAATCTGCCGGCGGTCTGACCCTATGAGAAGCATACGAACATACGAACAATGACAGACAGGTAAAGACTCTCTGGTCCACCTAGCCTGTCCCACACAATCGTGATACCTTGTGTATCACAATGGCCCAGAAATTCGGGTCTCCACGGGTGAGTACGCATAGGGTACTCACCCGTAAGCCCAATGGAAGTGCCGGTTTCGTGCATGCACTGCGCATGCGTGAGAAACCGGCACTTCCGTTCCCCTGAAAGAAGGGGTTCAGAAGTCGAACGCGCGCGCAGGAGAGGCAGCGCGTGCGCATCGAACTTACGCTCTTTTTGCAGGTTTTCCCGGGAGGGTAAGTCTCCAGAAGTTAGACATGTAAAAAGCAGTTGCAAGGCCTGCTTTTTACAAGGTAAGTGGTGAATTAATTAAAATTAAAACATTTTTTCCACAGGTTTATTATTTTTAAATACTTTAAAGAAAGGTAAGTTTATTTTTAGCCCCGTTAGAAAATGTAATTAATTTTTTCAAAAATTTAAGTTGTTTAAAATAGTTATTTCATGTAATTTATAGTTTATTTTAAAAATGTGATTTAAAAAAAAATTATTTGAAGATTTAGTGATGTTTTGGGGCTTATAGTATTTATAGGTTTGACAAACTTATGAATGAAGCATTCCCTGCTGCCATTGGCTCTCCATGGCCCACGTGATCCTAGGGGACGCATCAAACTAACTGCGCCCCTGGGATACGCAAGCACTGCGCGCCGGCAGTTGGAGGAGGCCCAGGATCGGAATCCCACGCGGGCCCACAGCTCAACGGCCAGTGCGGTAGGTAAGTGCAGGTCGGGGGCTTGCACCCGCGGGAAGCCCCCGACCCGAATTTCTGGACCAATATATACACTCCCCACCCCGCCTGAAACCATGTGATCTCCTGGGAGAGACAAAAAAAAGGTTAAAAACCCAATGTGGGGGTAACAAATCTGGGAAATTCCTCTCCGACCCATCTGGACGATCGAAACTAGTCCCGGAGATCGCTCTGGCCCTGAATTCACTGCAGTGCCTACCTTCTGTAAGCAGTGAGAAAGTCAACGTGTGTGTAGTCATAATGGCAGAAACATTGCTGGAAAAAAGCATCTCCCAGTTGCAGAAATTGCTATTCAAAATCTTCAGACTCTTCCCTGTCAGAAATTTCTCACCTCCACCTGTATCAGTTGATCCCGGCTGCTGTGCCTCATAAATCTGTCCAGGTTAATAAGAATCTAAAGGCAGGAAACTCAGAGCTGCTGCGTCACTGGCTCTCACTCTGACATATACTTTGGTGGATCGTGGAAAGGTTCCAAAAGTCAGAGGAACTCGGAAAACTGTTTCAATGGTGAAAGACGGGCGGTCACGGCTTCCGTCCAATCTCGCTGCCTTGGAAAAGTTTGCTGCGCTGTTGATGCAGCACTAATAAGCTGAAAACACTGAGGAAATTCATCTCCATAGCGCGCAATCCATCTTGCTCTCTCAATCCGGAAGGCGGTTCACGTCAGGGCGCCCTGCCTCGATGGAGAGGCCATCGAGCAGCTGTTGCAGGAAGTCGAGCAAAGGAGGGATGCCCCAGTTCCTCGCCATGGAAAGAAGGCCCTGAAGATTGGGGCACGCTGAGCATGACAAGAGATGGCTGAGGCCATCAATAACAGCAGCCCGGCCCAAAATACATGGATGCGATACTGAAAGAACTGTAATGACCTCAGCTGTAATATACAAAAGTAAAATACCGCGGAAGCTGGAAATCTGAAATAAAAACAGAAAATGCTGGAAATACTCAGCAGGTCAGGCAGCATCTGCGGAGAGAGAAACAGAGTTAACGTTTCAGGTCGATGACCCTTCGTCTGATGAAAGGTCATCGACCTGAAATGTTATCTCTGTTTCTCTCTCCACAGATGCTGCCTGACCTGCTGAGTATTTCCAGCATTTTCTGCTTTTATTTCAGCTGTAATATATGTGGGTGCAACAAATGAAGGACAGGGACAGGATGAGTTGCTAGTCCAGGAGTTAGTTTACTAGGCCAGAGCGAACTGAGCATGCTCATACTATACCATGTGATAAACCATGTGATAATACATTACACTGCTTTCCCCTTTAAAAAAAAGTATGTATTCCACTCTCAAATACAACAAAACTATGGTCCCACCTTTCCCAGCATTACATGTTCCACATAAAAAAAAAACTCCTGACAATTTTTTCTTTTAAATGAATTACAAATCCTACAAATGAACGACAAATCCAGTTTAATAACAGGTTTGCGGAGCCTTCCTGATCTTACAAAAGGTTTTGACGTTGAACCAATTTTCGGGCTTTTTTGTTTTGGTTCCAAACTCAAAGATGATCCTGTTTCTATCTCAGATTTGTTTGAACCTGGTACTTCAGTTACTGAAGTCTGAACGGAGTCAAACTCATGTACTTGTTCATGATCAAGTGGTTCAAGAACACGTCTTGGTTCATCTCTAGCAGAGATCATTTGATCTACTTGAACACTTCGGATGTTGTCACCAATCTCATCCAAATATCTCTTGGTTTCACCAACCTCTACCACAGTTCCTACATCCCACGTGTGTGAACTCGACTTGCCGGGGGGACTGAGAACACGAACACACTCGTTTTGTTTGACACTGTGTTCTTTCTGATTGCTGTCATAATAATGTTTCAGACTCAACTGTTTCTGTTCAACTCTTGAGGCCAAATTCGGATGAACAAGATTCAATCGTGTTCTCAATCACCTCTTCATCAAGAGTTCTGCTAGGGTATATCCAGTTGTAGTGTGCGGAGTAGTTCTGTACTTCAGCAATAAATTTGCCAAACGTTGCTTCATGCTGAGTCCCGAACAACCCTGCTTTTTGAGAGCTTCTTACACTATTCTGACTGACCTTTCGGCTGCTCCATTTGAAGCTGGATGATACGGTGGAACGAGAGTGTGTTTGATACCGTTCCATTTCATGAACTCTTGGAATAGAGCAGAACGGAACTGAGGGCCATTGTCAGAAACAAACTCTTCAGTAAGCCATGACATGTGAAGATAGACCTCAACTCACCTGTGGTACGTTCAGTTGTAGTATATCCATGTGTTTCACTTCAATCCACTTTGAGTGACTATCTCCAAGTACCAGGAAATAATCATTTGCTTTCTCACAGAAGTCTACATGTACTCTCTGAAAAGGTCTACTTGGCCATGACCAGGGTTGTAGTAGAGTTTTGGGCGGTTTATTTCTGCAATTTTGGCAAACGCTGTATTTGCTGACAAGTGATTCAAGATCACTGACCAATCCAGGGCAATAAACAAAGCTTCTTGCATTTGATTTCATACTGACGATCCCTGGATGTTCAGTATGAAGTTTGGCCAGAATTCTATCTCTCAAAGAAGTAGGTACCACCACTCTGTTTCCCCACTTGATACAACCTTGCTCACAAGACAATTCAGTATGACAGTTATGGAATAGTTTCAATTCTGCGTCCATACACTGATCAGTCCATCAATTCAAGGTGTTTTCATACACTCTTTTCTGTAATGAGTCCTTTTAAGTCTCATTTGCAATCTCAGTTGTATTCATGGGAAAGTCTTTGTCAACTGTACCTAGAGTGAAAATTTCACCTTCACTCCCAACACGAGTCCTCATGAGGCAACCTGGACAAGGCATCTGCGATTGCATTTTGCTTTGAAGTGCGATATTCAATCGTGTAGTCATATTGTGACAACAACACTGCCCAATGTTGCATTCTTGATGTGGCCATTGCAGGGATGGCAAATTTGGGCCCCAATATTGCTAGGAGCAGTTTGTGATTGGTTATCATGTTAAACTTTCTGCCGATTAGGAACGGTTGGAATTTCTTGATTCCAAACACTATGGCGAGTGTTTCTTTATCAATTTATGCGTAGTTCCTTTCGCTCTTTGTGAGGATTCGCGATGCGAACGTGATTGGTTTCTCTTGGCCGTCATCCATTACGTGACTAATGACAGCTCCCACACCATAGCTAGAAGCATCACACGCTAACTTAAGCTCACGCTCTGTTTCGTAGTGCACAAGTAGAGCATTGCTAGAGAGACTTCTCTTACAAGCGTCGGAAGCTTCCTGTTGTGCTTTTGTCCACTTCCACTGGACATCCTTCTTGAGGAGCTTGTGCAATGGAGCTAACATGGTCGCTAACTCAGGTAAGAAATGTGCGAAGTACTGGGCCATTCCAAGGAGAGATCTTAACTCAGACCCATTCTGTGGCTTTGGAGCATTGATGACAGCATCAACCTTTTCCTTAACTGGCTGCAAGCCATTTGCATCAACTTTCAGACCAAACTACACAACCTCAGGCTGCACAAAAGCACATTTGCTCCTTTTCAATTTGACATTGTGGGCATTCAACCTTTGAAGCAACATATCTAACACTTCTAGATTTTCTTCCTCACTGCTTGTTGCGATCAGCACATCGTCTTGATTGCATAAGCAATTTGGAACTCCTTGCAAAATCTTAGCCATCGTAGCCTGGAAGATTTTGGGGGAGGACTTTACACCATACAGCAGCTTGGTGTATGAGTACAGTCCCTTGTGTGTGTTGATGGTGAGATACTGTTGACTCTCTTTGTCAACATTCAGCTGAGTGTAAGCAGGTGTCAGGCCAAGCTTAGAGAAAACCTTTGACCCAGAGAGTGCTGCATACAAATCTTGTGATGTCGGTAACGGGTACTGCTCATCGTAAACTGCTTGTTTGACAGTAACTTTGTAGTCACCGCACAAGCGTACAGTTTGTCTGCTTTGGGCACTACCACAATCGGGGTTGTCCATTCACTTTTGTCAGTTTTTACTAGCACCCCGTTCTCTCTGAGCTTCGCTAGCTCTTCCTCCACCTGACTTTTCAACGAATAGGGGACTGGCCTTGCCTTACAATAGACAGGCTTTGCATTGGACTTGATGCGGATATGCTCGTCATACCCAGTGATGCCCTCATAACTGTCTGTGAACATGCTTTCGTATTTGTTCAGCATTGTGTCCAGTCGCTTCTTTGAAGCATCTACACTGAAGATGTTTTTCCAGTCTAGGTTTAACTTTCTCAACCAGTCTTTGCCCATGAGGGTTGGCCTGTTGTTGTGGCTCGCTACAATAATAGGTAGCTTTACTGACTGGCCATTGTTTGAACTATACATTCCATTTGTTCACATGTCTCTAGGATTTCTCTGGAGTAGGTTTTTAACTCTACGGTACTCTTTGTAAGTGGTATTTGATTAAACTTACTTTCATATGTGTCCTTACTCGTGATAGAGCAGTCTGTCGCTGTGTCGATACACATATCAATATATTGCTCGTTGATCAAAGGTTTTGTATGGAAGTCTTTCTCACGACTGCTTGCGTTGCCACTAGTGACATAGATACTGTAAATGCCTAGACTTCAACATCAGGTGTGTTCACTTCAATATTGTGAATTCCTCCCTTTTGTTGTGCTGCTTTGCATTGCCACTAGAATGGTTCTTACTTCCTGCTTTCGATCTAGCTCTGTGAGCTGTTGAAATATGGCCTTGCTTCTGGCAGTGAAAACACTTTGCATTTCTGTATTGGCAGGACTGTGGTGAGTGATTTCCATTGCAGTGATAACAATTCACTGAACTGCTCTCACTGACATGCTTTTGACTCGGTCTCACAGCTTTAGGCTAGGCAGTGGCTTTGTGACTGTAGACCTCAGCTGCACTAGTCACTTGAGTTGGACGGAGCTCCCTATCATTCTTAGATGCCATCTCCATAGATAGGGCAATTTTGCTTGCTATGTCAAATGTTAGGTTCGGAGTGTTCAGTAACTTGGACTGTGTGCGGTCATCCACCAGTCCACACACAAACTTATCTCACAATGTACAATCTAAATATGTGTCGAAGTTACAATGCAAAGACAGGTTTTTAAGAGCTACAATGCACTCACTGATGGTTTCACTTTGTTTTTGGTTTCTGGTACCAAACTTATAGTTCTCTGCTATTTCTAACGGCTTTGGGTCAAAATGGTCCTCGAGTTTCTCGACAATGTCTTCAAACGACGCATCCTTCACTTTCCCTGGTGTGAATAGGTTTGTCAACATTCCGTAGACATCTGGCCCGATCTTCGTTAGAAAAATTGCTTTTTTACGTTCATTAATTACTTTATTTTGAGCTTGAACATTCTCTTCTTCACCTTCGGTCTCAATAATGTTATTGGCCTGAAAACCATCTCCATCCGATCAATGTAAGAACTGAATGGTTCGCGAGCTCGGTCACACAGGCTGAGGCTTCTAATGAATCCCGTAGGCGCGGCCATGATTGTCCCGATCCCGTTGAACAGTGACTCAGCACGCTACCTGTGTACCTGTGAGAATCAATGCTGCTGTTACTGTGTATACACACAGGCGAAGGTGAAGCACAGACGATTCTGCATCAGCATTAACAGTAAAACATTGCAAAAATTCAGTTTAGGTGTCACAAGTTCACCTTAAGCTTTTCCACTTGAAGGTTGAACACTGTGTCCTTCCATGATCCCTAAAAATGGCTTTGATATCCCATTCTCGTCGACAAAATGTAATATATGTGGATAGAACAAATGAAGGACAGAGACAGGATGAGTTGCTAGTCCATGTGCTTGCTTTATTAGGCCAGAGCGAACTGAGCATGCTCATACTAAACCATATGACAAACCATGCGCTAATACATTACATCAGCAGGCAGGCGAAAGTAAGTGTGATCCTTTACACATGTATAAATCTGTTTCTGGGCCCCTTGCCAGCAAGCTACTGTTTCCTATCACACAATGTTATGTTATCATTCAAACTACATAATGGAAGCCTGCAGAGTCTCAGGCCCAATTTGGTGTGTGGCATCTGGTCACAATCTACATGCCCTCTACACGAGTGCTTGAAAGGTGCTAATGCATGAAAGAACATGAAAACGGTAGCAACTTCAAATTCACTGTAACCCATTGCATAGGGAGATGCCTCAGCTAATGTTGCCGGGTGCCCTAATACTGCTCTAGTGATGAAAGCTTCATACGTTTCTGCTGGAGAAGACCTGTTAGCAGAATGCAGACCAGTGCCAGTGGAGGAGGACCCGCTACAATCCAGGAAGCGACCCTGTTTGGAGAAAGGGGCTACAGAGCTACAACAATGCAACTCGCGAGGGTTCCCTCCCTCCCCCTCGTCCACCAGGCCAAACTTCCTCTAAGGTTCCCCCCTGCCCTAGCCCTACACTCGCATCTTTCTCTAGTTTCTCTCCTATCTCCCCTCATGCCCTCTCTACGCTCATCTTGTCCATGAGACCCACTTCCTGCTCCATCGACCCTATTGCCACCAAACTGCTGACCACCCAACTTCCCTTCCTGGTCCCCCATGCTAGCTGATATTGTTAACGGTTCTCCGTCCTTAGGTACTGTGCCCCTCCCCTTTAAATCTGCCGTCATCGCCCCCTCTTCAAAAAAATCCCACCCTTGACCCCTCTGTCCTTGCAAACTACTGCCCCATCTTCAGCCTCCCTTTCCTCTCCATAGTCCTTGAAAGTGCTATCGCCTCCCAAATCCGTGCCCACCTTTGACGGAACTCCATGTTTGAATCCCTCCAATCAGGTTTCCACCCCTGCGACAGTACGGAAATGGCCCTTATCAAAGTTTCATCACTATGTGACTGTGACCGTGGTAAATTATCCCTCCTCGTCCTTCTTGACCAGTCTGCGGCCTTTGACATGAATGACCATGCCATCCTCCTCTAACGCCTCTCCACCGTCATCGAGCTGGGTGGGACTGCATTCACCTGGTTTCACTCTTAGCTATCTAATCATAGCCAGAGAATCACCTGCAATGGTTTCTCCTCCCGCTCCCCCACTGTTACCTCTGGAGTCCCCCAAAGATCTATCCTTGGGCCCCCTCCTATTTCTCATCTACAGGCAGCCCTTCGGCGACATCATCTGAAAACACAACGCCAGATTCCTCGAGAGAGGTGGTGGTGACGACACCCAGCTTTACCTCACCACCACCTCTCTCGACCCCTCCACTGTCTCTAAATTGTCAGACTGCTTGTCCGACATCCAGTACTGGATGAGCAGAAATTTCCTCCAACTAAATATTGGGAAGACCGAAGCCATTGTCTTCGGTCACCGCCACAAACTCCGTTCTCTAGCCACCGACTCCATCCATCTCCCTGGCAACTGTCAATGGCTGAACCAGACTGTTTGCAACCATGGTGTCATACTTGGCCCTGAGCTGTGCTGGCCTGAAGGAAGGTGGTGATAAGGATTGTGGTACTGTTGGTGTTTAAGGGATTGGAGGGATGGTTCACGTGAAGGGTTTTTGGATGAGCTGCTCTCTGAGGGCTCTGGCAGCAAGGGGCACTGGTGCCATTACATATCTTCCTCCTCTTCATGCTCCTCCTCCTCCTCCTTCTGCTCCTGCTGCATTTCTTGCTGCCCAGGTGGTGGTAAGGGCTGGTCCTTCAGGATGTCAAAGTAATGGAGAACGGAGCAAACAACCACAAGTCAAGATACCTGCTCAGGGCTGTACTACAAAGCTCCTCCTGATAGGTCCGGGCAGCAGTCTAGTTCTTGCTCCTCCTGAGCACGCCAACTGTCTGATCGATGATGTTCCTGGTGGCAGCACGGCTCTGGTTGTTGGCCATCTCAGCCCGGGTTCCGGACAGGAGTCATGAGCCAAGTCTGAAGGGGATAGCCTTTATCGCTCAGTGGCAGAGTGTGCACTGGCAGCCCAGTTGGAATAAAAGCAGCAAAGAGAACTGGCTCATGATAAATGAATCATGAATGCTGCCAGGAAACTGGCCGCACACCTGCATGATGCACTGCTTTCGGTTGCAAACCAGCTAGAAGTTGAAGGAGTGAAGTCCCCTTCCATTGAGTAAGATGCCAGACTAGTGATGGGGAGCACGCAAGGCAATGTGAGTGCCGTCTACGGTACCTTGGACCCCGGGGAAGCCTGCAATCCAGACAAAGTCCAGTACATGCTCATCCTGCTTCGCTCTGCCCATGGGGAAAGAGGTGTAGGTGTTCCTCCGAGTGTAGAGAGCCTCGGTGACATCGCTGATACAGTATCGGACCACGCACTGGGAGATATCGCTGGTATCACCTGCTGCAGCCTTATTGGAGCCTGTGGCATAACAGTCAAGGGCCACGCTGATATCGACAGCCACAGGCAGTGCTGTCCGTGCCCTGGTACGAGGCTCGAGTTGTGGCTGCAGCAGGTGACAGAGCTCAGTGACAGCTTTCTTTGTAAAGTGGAGACGCCTGAGACATTGCTCCTCCGAGAAGTTCATGTCGGAGAAGCGCTTTCCTAAAGACCAGCTGTGGGTATGGCCTCCTGAGCAGTGCCCTCTTCCTCCCTCTTCTGCAAGCTGCTCCTGTTCCCCCTTGTCCTCTAGCCCTACTGGTCCTACTGGGCCCCCCATAACTGTGGTAAAACTGCTTAGAAGGCAGCCAAAAGAAGTCCTGTCCTCGCAAGAACTAGTCAGAAATCAGTTCTCTGTCAGGAAGCAGGCCAAAAAACGCCCAGAAGCTAACCAGCAGCCTCAAAGGACAAACCAGTGACTAACCTGCATTAAGTGGATGATCTCTTTAAATAGCACTGCTGAAGGGTCCTACTCGCCTGTTAGTGCCGCGAGTTTCTGGGCGAGTCAGGCGCGTGGGCAGCCCAATTTCACAAAGGGGGTCCTACAACAAGCGTAGGATCCTAATTTGAATATTTTAATCAGTGATTTAATTGGTTCTGGCGTGGGCCCTGGGCGCCTACTGAGCAGCCCGATCCAATATGGCAGGCGGTGCACTTCCAGCGCGTAATGAGCGTGTGCGCCCAGCCGCCATATTGGATGCTCACCGTCCTCGGCCTCTTGCATTGTTTCACGGAAGCTCAGCGTAAGCTCGAGGAACAGCACCTCATCTTTCGATTAGGCACTTTACAGCCCTCTGGACTCAACATCGAGTTCAACAATTTCAGATCATAACCCCGGCCCCTATCATATATATATTTTTATCCACACTTTTTGTTTGTGCTTTTTATTTCTTCCCTCCCACAGGGCAGCTGTCTCTCACTCTGCCAGTGCAATTCACACCCCATCTAGAGCCATCCTTTGTTTCTTAACCTGTCCCATTACCATCTCCTCTTGCCTTGAATATCTCTTAATGCCTCTTTTCTTCTCCTGCCTTCCATCCTATCACAGACCTCCCCTTTTGTTCTTTCATCCCCTCCCCCATTTCCCAGCCCCTAAACTTGCTTTAAAATCTGTTCCTTTTCCTGCTTTTTTCCAGTTCTGACGAGAGGTCTTCGACCTGAAACGTTGACTCTATTTCTCTCTCCATGGATGTTGCCTGGCCTGCTGAGTTTTTCCAGCGTTTTCTGTTGTTATTTCAGATTTCCAGCATCCGCAGTATTTTGCTATTGTATTGGATGTTTAGGCCCCTGTTTCGCACCTGAAGAACGGACGTGGTGCCATCAGAGTTCCAGGCGGAATTCTCCCGACGTAAACTGCCAGCTGGATTTGCCAGTTGAATCTCTATGACTTCTGCCCTACCAAATCTAATCGCTTTCCTCCCAAGAGCAGGGAATTCTCATGGCATCCTGACCAACATTCCTCCCTCAATCAACAGCACCAAAATCAGACGTACAGGCCCTTCATCTCATTGCTGCTTGTGGGACTTTCAAACTAGCTGCTGCCTTTACTCACATACCATAAGTATATAAAAAAAGAAAGACTTGCATTTATATAGCTCCTTTAATAATGACCTCATGGAGGCCCAAAGTGCTTTACAGCCAATGAAGGACTTCTGAAGTGGAGTTACTGTTGTAATGTCGGAAACACAGCAGCCAATTTGTGCACAGCAAGCTCCCACAAACAGCCATGTGATAATGACCAGATGATCTGTTTTAGTGATGTTGATTGAGGGATAAATATTAGCCAGAACACCGGGGATAATTCCCCTGCTCTTCTTCGAAATAGTGCCATGGGATCTTTTACGTCCACCTGCGAGAGCAGACGGGACCTCGGTTTAAGGTCTCATCCGAAAGATGGCACCTCTGACAGTGCAGCACTCCCTCAGCACTGCACTGGGAGTGTCAGCCTAGATATTTGTGCTCAAGTCTCTGGAGTGGGCCTTGAACCCACAACCTTCTGACTCAGAGGCAAGGTTGCTACAAACAGCCACTGGGCTGCCCCAACATAATTCATTTTATGTGGAGCACTTTGGGATGTTTCTGGTTGATGTGATAAGGCGTTAAATACATGCAAGTTCTTTCTTTTCTCTGTATCGGTTCCTCCTCCTTCTCTACCATTATGAGCCCTCCTCTTCTGCCTTTCTGGAATAAAATAAAAAGTATTAAAAACCTGCGCATGTGTACAACATATGACATGCGCAGCTTGGCAGTGTGCGTGCATGCATGCAGGTTTATTTTACATTTATTTTTAATTAGAGTCATTATGGGAAGCGAGGGAAGAACCAATTGTCAGAAAGGGGGAAAAGTCTCCAGAAGGACATTGCTCTAAACTGGAGTTGCCTAGTAGTGCAAACAGCTTCAAGCGGTGAGTCCAGATTCAAAATTTCATCGGCTGTTTAGAAAAAGTAAATGGCAAGAAAAGTTCCAGCAGTGAAGAGATTGATGAAGAGAATAGAAAAACTCGGACCGAGAATAGAGAAGCTGGGAAAAGAAGGAATAGAGAAACCGGCGGAGAGTAGGAATGGAAGAACTAGGAAAGAACAGAGAGAGTGGGGAAGAAAAGGAGATGAGCTGTGTTATAAATCTCATCATCATAAAGAAACTACTCATGAAATAACGCTGGACGGCCAGCTGGTGGCACCGTCCAAGGAGTATAAATACTCGGGCGTGGGTCCAGCTTGCACAGGGACATTTTGTAAGACAGAAACTAGTGAAGTACAACTAGACCTCCATGTTCTGAAACAAGTTGATCAAAGCCTTGCTTTATACTCAAGCCAAGTGCGTAGTGAGTTTTATTACGTCAAGCTGGTAGGGAGAAGGAATAGAAAACTGAGGAAAAGGAGCTGCTGTACACTAACACTCCAAGAATCCCTTGAATGGATCCATGGATACCTTTATTACAGTCCTTGATGTCTCCCTCCACATTGTTTCTTATCGTGTATGACAAGCATGCAGGACCCTGGTATCACAACACAATTCTTTAAATATTTAGTGTTACACTCTTTCACTTGGTGTACCATACCTCCAAGAATAGCCATCTTTGTTTGTCTGGGGAGATTGTGCCTTCTAGATAATCCTCTCAATCCTCCTTTTGTTTGCTTCTGTTTTATTCAGTATCCGTTGTGTCAGCTGATCAGCTGTCATAGGGACACAAAAGGCCGCTACGCGCATGCAACTTCAAACTGATTATGTCCATGAAGTTATCTACTCAAGGTAGTGTCGAAAATGTTATGTTTAATGTCAAGTCCCTTCTCTAAGGAGTTTGGCTAAATGCACAATTCATGCATGAAGCTGCTACACAATAGAGAGTTGCTGCACAACCCCCCAAAAATCTCCCTTTCTAAAAATTATCGCATTTCTATTCACTTCCAGTAAGAGATTCTAGCTAATTAGTTACACTTTCATGATTGAACTGTAGATTTGTGCCATCGGTTCTGTAGTGCTGCTGCTGCTAAGGAATATTCTAAGCTTCAAAAGGTGGGCATCACACCCTTTTCACCTAGAAACATAGAAGATAGGAGCAGGAGTAGGCCATTCGGCCCCTCGAGCCTACTCCGCCATTCAATGAGATCATGGCTGATCATCCAAGTTCAGTACCCTGTCCCTGCCTTCTCCCCATATCCCTTGATTCCTTTAGCCTTAAGAAATATATCTATCTCAAGAGAAGGTTTAAAATATGTTAGTGCTCAGATGTGGAATCATCAGACTAGTGATTGCCATCGCTCTCAACCTCTCCCATCCTCCTCTTGCTACTCACCCTCCTTTGCACACATGCATTATGGTTGCACTGTACTTTTTTCCCTGAATTTTGTAAACTCTTTTTTAAACTTGTGGCCCGATTTTAACTCCGGGCCAGTTTTCAGCGGGCGAGTAGCGGCGTGAGTTAGAACCTCAAATGCTGCTCCAGAAATCAGGCCCCGGGGTATCCTGGGCCTCATTTAAACACCACTGGCCGACTTCCCACCCATTCCGGCTGGGAAGTTGGTGGAAAATTTTGCCAACTGGTAAGTGGCGGTATCGGCTGCCTGGCCTGCCTTGCGAGGGTTTCACAATTGAGAGGTAGGTGGGGGGGGGGGGAGGTGGGGCGAGGGAGGCGGTTCTGTGGCTGGGGAGGCCTGAGCTTCTCTGCTCCACCTGGTTCCACTAGGAAAGTAATTTTTTTTAATGATCTTTTTGGGCCTCTTCCTGCCCAGATCTTTCCCCCCGCTAGGTTGGCCTGGTAAGAAACTCACTGTGGCTTCCCGTTCGGGACGCTGAGTTAAAATTGCAGTCGGCTCCCAATGACGGCATCAGGAGCCGACATGCAGATGTAAAAATGGACGCCCTTGGCTTTGAACAGGTGTCCTCGCCGCCTGCTCAGTTGAGCAGGTTAAAATCGGGAGCCGTCAGCTCCCAGCATCTCCAGAGCGGGTAAGTAACCTGGGTGATTTGAACTGCCCACCTGCCTGGTTTCCACAGGGTGGTTAGGGTTACAATTGCCGCCTTGATTATCTGTTAGTCTTTGTGGAGTGGCCAGAATAAATAGGGGAAAACTGCTGTAAAGTAGGCAAGTCAGGTAAAGGGGGACAAGAGTTGTATTGCAATGATGGCCATTTCCCAGACACACTGGATTCATGCGATTCACATAAACAGCCCCTTCAGCCCATCAAGCCTGTGCTAATATTTAGGTAGCAGGCCAAGTAGATAAGGTGGTTAAGAAGGCATATGGAATACTTGCCTTTATTACCCAAGGCATAGAATACAAGAGCAGGGAGGTTATGCTTGAACTGTATGAAACACTAGTTAGGCCTCAGCTAGAGTACTGCGTGCAGTTCTGGTCACCACATTACAGGAAAGATGTGATTGCGCTAGCGAGGGTACAGAGGAGATTTACGAGGATGTTACCTGGACTGCAGAATTTTAGCTATGAGGAAAGATTGGATAGGCTGGGTTTGTTTTCTTTGGAACAGAGGAGGCTGAGGGGAGACCTTATTGAGGTGTGTAAAATTATGAGGGGCCTAGATAGAGTGGATAGAAAGGACCTATTTCCCTTAGCAGAGGGGTCAATAACCAGGGGGCATAGATTTAAAGTAATTGGTAGGAGATTTAGAGGGGATTTGAGGGGAAATTTCTTCACCGAGAGGGTGGTTGGGGTCTGGAACTCACTGCCTGAAAGGGTGGTAGAGGCAGAAACCCTCACATTTAAAAAGTACTTGGATAGGCACTTGAAGTGCCGTAACCTACAGGGCTACGGACCAAGAGCTGGAAAGTGGGATTAGGCTGGATAGCTCTTTGTCGGCTGGCACGGACACGATGGGCCGAATGGCCTCCTTCCGTGCTGTAACTTTCTATGATTCTATGATATGATTCAACATGAGCCACTAGTCGAATCCAGCATTCCTGCTCAGTCCACCAACTCTTTAGTATTCCACTTTTTCAATCTAATTTCCTATCAAGAGAATTTATTGACTCTGTTTCAATATTGGCTTGTAGCAGAGAATTTTGCATTCTAACCACCCTCTATCTAAATAAATAGGCCCTGAATTTCCACGGGGTTCTGCTGCCAAAATTTTGATGGGAGACCAGTGGAGCCCATAGACAAGCGGCTGTTTTCAGACCTTTACCCTGTCTCTCCAGGAGTTCCGCTGATCTCCCGCCACAGGTATGGCAGGAGATTGGGAATATGCCTGTAGATACCTAGGGCTCAAGTGCTCAGTCAATAGCATGGCTTAGAGCTCAAAACTCCCTCACTCAGAGCTGAGAGTACGACCAATTTAGCAAAGTTGACACTTTAGTGTCAAATAGAAACATAGAAGATAGGAGCAGGAGTAGGCCATTCGGCCCCTCGAGCCTGCTCCACCATTCAATGCGATCATGGCTGATCATCCAAATTCAGTACCCTGTCCCTGCTTTCTCCCCCTATCCCTTGATCCCTTTAGCCTTAAGAAATATATCTAACTCCTTCTTGAATATATTTAATGTATTGGCATCTACTGCCTTCTGTGGTAGAGAATTCCACAGGTTCACCACTCTCTGGGTGAAGAAATTCGTCCTCATTTCTGTCCTAAATGGCCTACCCCTTATCTTTAGACTGTGACCCCTGGTTCTGGACTCCCCAACTATCGGGAACATCCTTCCTGCATCTAGTCTGTCCAGTCCTGTCAGAATCTTATAAGTTTCAATGAGATCCCCTCTCATTCTTCTAAACTCCAGCGAGTACAAGCCCAATCGACCCAATCTCTCCTCATACGTCATTCCTGCCATCCCAGGCATCAGCCTGGTGAATCTTCGCTGAACTCCCTCCATGGCAAGAACATTCTTCCTCGGTTAAGGCGACCAAAACTGCACACAATACTCAAGATGTGGTCTCACCAAGGCCCTGTACAACTGCAGCAAGACATCCTTGTTCCTGTACTCAAACCGTCTCGCTATGAAGGCCAACATGCCATTTACCTTCTTAACCGCCTGCTGCACCTGCATGCTTACCTTCAGCGACTGGTGCACAAGGACACCCAGGTCTCGTTGCACTTCCCCTACTCCCAATCTATTGCCATTCAGATAATAATCTGCCTTCCTGTTTTTGCCACCAAAGTGGATAACCTCGCGTTTATCCACGTTATATTGCATCTGCCATGTTTTTGCCCAATCACCCAACCTGTCTAAAGCATCCTGGAGTTTCTCGGCATCCTCCTCACAGCACACACGCCCACCCAGCTTTGTGTCATCTGCAAATTTGGAGATATTACATCTAGTTCCCTTGTCTAGATCATTAATATATATTGTGAATAGCTGGGGCCCAAGGACCGATCCCTGCGGTACCCCACTAGTCACTGCTTGCCACTCGGAAAAAGACCTGTTTATTCCAACTCTTTGCTTTCTGTCTGCCAACCAGTTCTCTATCCAAGTCAATACCTTGCCCCCAATCCCATGTGCCTTAACTTTACACACTAATCTCTTATGCGGGACCTTATCAAAAGCCTTCTGAAAGTCCAAATACACCACATCCACTGGTTCTCCCTTATCTATTTTACCAGTTACATCCTCAAAAATGTGATCTAATCTTCTTATTCATCCATGGAAATCCCAGCCCCATTTGGAGTTTTCATTCTTGTTAACTGGCTGGGACCTCTAATACCCTCCAGAGGAGTAGATGGAGATTTAAGTTTGGCCTTGATTTTTACAGGGGTTTGGGAAGGATGCACGGGAGCCTGGTCGCAAGTGACAAACCCGGAAAGGTTAGGGACGTGGAGATCCTGCCGATCATAACAACAGGGCCCTATGTGAATAAATATTTGCAGAGTCCGGTGCGACACCCGGCCAGATTGACTGCCTGGCCGGCGGGCAGGAGTGTAATTTAGCCACAGCTGGGGGACCCATGGGGACGGTTCCCAGCAGTCAGTGGCTGGAGGGACCTGGCGCAACACTCCTGCTTGATGTAAAAAGACTGAGCACTTGGTTTGAGTATAAAACAAGGCTTTAATCAACTGTTTCACAACCATGAGATTCTAGTTACATCACTAGTTCCTGGTTACAAAAACGTCCTGAGCAAGCTGGGCCCACGCCCAAGTATTTATACTCCTTGGACGGCGCCACCAGCTGGCCGCCCAGTGTTACTTCATGAGTCATTTCTTCATGAATGATAAGATTCATGACACTGCTCCTGCTCCTCCTGGCCCACGGGGCATTCAAAGAGAGGGAATGTTTTGAAATCTTCCCTGGGCCTTTTCTGGCCAGATGGCTCCTCCCGCCAGGTTTCTGCTGCCGGGGTGCAGAAGGTGCGGGACACCGCCCCTGCGTGGACCTTAAATATCCGTCACCGTCGGGGCGCGACTTTTGAATCTTAATGAGACCCCGCCTACTTTTAGCAGGTTGGAGGCGGGATCTCGATTTTTAGGATTTCAACCCCTTGCCCGACCCTATCCTGCCTATAGAGGGGTGGAGGGGGAAGTTAAAACAGAGGACTTTGTTTCTGCAGTGAAACTCGTTTATAATGAAATCCTAAATAACAACAGAAAACGCTGGAAAAACTCAGCAGGCCAGGCAGCATCCGTGGAGAGAGAAACAGAGTTAACGGGCTGGATTTTCATTGGGCCATGGAGGTGGGCTTCGAGGCATGGGCGGGGGGTTAAAATCCCGAAATCGGGGGTCCCGACACCATCCCGCCCCCATGCCAGTTTCAAAGGAGGTGGGTACCCGCCCCGCACTGGGACCCGCCTCCCTGAGGCGGGAAGGGGATTAGTGCCAGTTAACTGCCTGTTAACAGGTAGTTAACAGGCAGTTTTTAGCCTAATCCCTATTTTTAAGGTTGAAGTGTGGGATTCCTGACGGCTCCAAACCACGGCAAGTTAGAGGAGGCGGGCCATCGGGTTGAAGGACTTGGAGGGGTCGAGATGTCGGTGTTCAGGTGAGTGATATGTGCATAAGTGCAAAGGTAAGTGTGTTTGGTGTGTCTAAAGTGTTTAAAGAAGTTTAAATGACCTTTTCTTACCTTTACAGCCTTCCTTCCTTTAGGTCTCGGGAGTCCCTCATTTCACCGGCACAGAAAGCAAAATGGCTACGAACTGTCAAAAGTGACAGCCTTCAGCTTTCTGTGCAGGAGAGATTTCTAACTGAGTCTGTGGAGAAGGACTCATGTTAGCAGTAAGACTGTCAGTGTTTGACAGCTTCAAAGTGCTTTCAAACACTGATATTTCATCTGTCAAAACCTCTTGACAGATGAAATTTCAGTCTGTGACGTCACCTGTTGCTGGGTGGCCCTTAATTGGCCTGCTGAGCCTGCGGGGCGGGCTCAACAAGGTCAATCAAGTTAAAATCACGTGGATTGGCCACATCTCGATGGAGGCGGGACAACAACCCCGAAAGTTGTAGTCCCGGCTCCATCACGTCCCCTGATTGAAAATCCAGCCCAACGTTTCAGGTCGAAGACCTTTCGTCAGACGAAAGGTCATCGACCTGAAACGTTAACTCTGTTTCTCTCTCCATGGATGTTGCCTGGCCTGCTGAGTTTTCACAGCGTTTTCTGTTGTTATTTCGGATTTCCAGCATCTGCAGTATTTTGCTATCGTATAATGAAATCCTGTTTGCTGCCACTTCAGAAGACACCAACTGATTAAAATGGCAGGTCAGTTAAAAGTGGTAAAGCATGTGTTACAGCACATTGCTCCTTAAAATAGGACTCTGTTCTTTTTGTTGTAACATCATCTAACATTAACTCCATAGCTTGAAAATCTGCCCTTTTAAAAGCTTACCATGAATCTCAGAATGAACACAATAAGCGTTTGTTTCAATTGATACCTCAGCTTTTAAATTATTTTGAGGGTAAAATTCCCCCTGTCAATAATAGCAAAAAGGCAGCATGAGTACATAAACAGTAAGCCCCTCCCCTCCCATGGCCTCTTCAACTCTTTTAGTCAAATTGCCAACCGGAGGAATTTCACCCCCTTCTTCTCTTTGCTTTGGTCCCCTAGTGTTACTCAGCATCCAAGAACTCCAAACAGCACTCTCATTCCTCAGCCAATGATGCAGCGTACCTGATTGATCAGAGGTGTGTGCGCGGGGGCCTAGCTATCCTTTTATTCCCTGTGGGAAGCTATGCGCCCCAATTCCACACTCCCATAATTGGCTGAAATCGGAAACTCACTATGGGCAGGATTTTCATTGGGCCGTGGAGGCGGGATTGGAGGCGTGTGGGGGGTTAAAATCCCGAAATCGGGGGGCACGTACCCATCCCGCCCCCAACCCGCCTCCATGCCAGTTTCAAATGAGGCGGGTACCCCGACCCGCACTGGGACCCGCCTCCCCGAGGCGGGAAGGGGATTAGTGCAAATTAACTGCCTGTTAACAGGTAGTTAACAGGCAGTTTTTAGCCTAATCCCTATTTTTATTGGTGAAGTGTGGGATTCCCGACGGCTCCAAACCACGCCAAGTTAGCGAGGCGGGCCGTCGGGCTGAAGGGCTTGGAGGGGTCGAGATGTCGGTGTTCAGGTGAGTGATGTGTGCATGAGTGCAAAGGTAAGTGTGTTTGGTGTGTTTTAAGTGTTTAAAGAAGTTTTACTGACCTTTACTTACCTTTACAGCCTTCCTTTCTTCAGATCTCGAGAGTCCCTCATCTCACCGGCACAGAAAGCAGAATGGCTGCGATCTGTCAAAAATTGCAGCATTCAGCTTTCTATTCCGGAGAGATCTCTAAATTATCCTGAGAGGAAGGAATTAACTTACAGTACAGATTGTCAGTGTTTGACAGCTTCAAACAGCTGTCAAACGCTGATATTTCATCTGTCATAAGGTCTTGACAGATGAAATATCAGTCTGTGATGTCACCTGTTGCCGGGTGGCCCTTAATTGGCCTGCTGAGCCCGCTGGGCGGGCTCAACAAGGTCAATCAAGTCAAAATCGGGTTGGCTACAACTCGATGGAGGCGGGACTACAACCCCGAAAGTTGTAGTCCCGCCTCCTACCCGCCTCCTCAATGAAAATCCAGCCCACTGTGTAGGAAATCAATGGTACATTCTATGCATCTCACTCTCACTCCCTAGTGATGTGCCTTGTAAAACCAACATACTGCATCAATGCGGTGCTATTTGGTCATTTGACAATGAATAACATGCCAAGCACGTTGTAAGCTTCTATTGAATGCAAGTGGATTTGCACAAAGTATATTTGAAATGGGTCGATCTGCAAGGAATTGCAATGTAATCCTTTGACAGTAAAGATATACGCTGATAAAATACATCATAATTTACACATTGATGGCTTAGAGTTGGAAGGCTTGGAAGTGAGACTTGTAAGAGCTCTTGATTTATTTATCAGATTGTTTATCAGATCAATTGCTTTACATATTCTCTTGGTAACAGCCCTGATAAGATTGATAATCATGCAGGAGCTACAATGCTGATGACTACGTTCACATGGAGGTGTGCTCAGTCTGAAAACACAACAGGAAGATTGAGAAGAATAGGAGGTATTTGAAGGTCATGATCCATACTGCAGTCCGAAGGGAAAGAACGGGACTTGACTTGTAAATAAGCAACAACTGCAGCAGTATCTGCAGACTGTCCGCAGCAACGCAAAGATTCCAGATATTGTTTCATTCTGTTTTCCAGACAACTGGAGTGAAATGACAATAAGAGCGTTTCACGCCGGTACAATGTGGGTTTCCCCAGAGAAATGGCTCGGGAAGAACCAGTTTACAATACATCGCCGTAAATGAAGTCAGTCACTCTGTTACTGCAACTGTGAAGAGAATGACCTAGCTGTCCTTGTAGAGACAGCTGAGCTGGAACTTAACAAGGAAATGAGAATGGAAACTATACACGTGCATTAAAGTTTGGTGTACGGAAAGAGACAATGGCTTAGCATTGACAATATGTGATATTGCAGATTTAAAAAAACATCAATGGGAATCTACTAAAAAGAATGAAGACTTTAGAAAGAATAAACTTATACAGAATACACATCTGGCTTTGTCTACAGTGCAGATAAACAAGGTGGCACTGCTTCCTCTGGGGTCTTCAAGGCCCACCTAAAGTGGTTATTTTGACTGGTTCTTCCAGAGGTGGTGGCACCCCTAGCAACAACATAAATATTGTCTTCAGAAGCAGAGTCACCTGTATTGTCTCTTATACTTGATGGTAAAATATGAATGAAGCAATGACAGAGAGGTTGTAACTTTTATAGTTTGCATCCTTTACTCCATAATTCTGCACTCATTTAGTTTCACTTTTTCTTAGCCATGGAAGGGTGGCTGATATTATCGTGCGATACCCTTAACATGCTCAGATCAAACTCCTCTCTTCACTATTTTAATAGAGGCTTTAACTTGTGTGTATTCAACTATTAAAGCTGATCAATGTGATATGGTGACATATTGCACTGATCGGTTGATGCAGGATATGGGTTCACTCCCACAGTCCCTGCATTTGAAGAAAACTCAAGCCTCAATCAGGGCTATCGGGAGGTCACATACCAAGCAGAGGCAATGGGCTTGAATTTCCAACCCCCGTGGAGGCGGGTTTGGAGGCGGGAGTGGGGGGAAGATTGCAGAACCCTTCCCGCCCCAAACCCGCCTCCATGCCCGTTTCCCAGGAAGCGGGTACCCGACCTGTGCTGGGAGCCGCCTCCCCGAGGCGGGAAGGGGATTATTGCCAATTAACTGCCTGTTAACAGGTAGTTAACAGGCAGTTTTTGGCCTAATCCCTATTTTTAGCCCTGAAGTGTGGGCTGCCTGGCTCCAAACCATGCCAAGTTAGCGAGGCAGGCTGAAGGGCTTGGAGGGGTCGAGATGTCCAGTGTTCAGGTGAGTGATGGGTGCATGAGTGCAGAGGCAAGTGTGTTTGGTGTGTGTAAAGTGTTTAAATAAGTTTTACTTACCTTTACTTACTAATGCAGGCTTCCTTCCTTCAGGTCTCGGGGGTCCCTCATCTCACTGGCACAGAAAGCAGAATGGCCGTGAGCTGTCAAAAGCTGCAGCATTCTGCTTTCTGTTCTGGAGAGATTGCTAACTGAGTCTGTGGAGAAGGACTCAAGTTAGAAGTCAGATTGTCAGTGTTTGACAGCTTCACAGAGCTGTCAAACACTGATATTTCATCTGTCAAAAGCTCTTGACAGATGAAATGTCAATCCCTGACGTCACCTGTAACCGGGTGTCCCTTAGTTGGCCTGCTGAGCCCGCTGGGTGGGCTCAACTCGATGGAGGCGGGACTACAACCCAAAAAATGGGAGTCCCGCCTCCATCACGTCCCCATTGACAAAATCCAGCCCAATGTCCTCCCTGGAGGAAAGAATACTGGGAAGTACATCATTTTATATTGCCGTCACTCTTCTGCGAATGGTCAACTCGATTGGTCACAGCAGAGGCATCTGCCTGCTTTCTCCATCATGGAATGATTAAGAGCGTCAAATATAAGTTCTAACTGGAGGGGGGAGGGTTGGAAGAACATTTAAAAGAAAATCATTGCGCTGCAATTTTCGCTGTAGTTATCAGTCTCTGCAGTTTATACATCGCTGTGGTCATAACATGGCCCAGAGACAATACCAGCCCTGAGCAAACTTGCTGCTCTGAATTTCTCTGGTCTTCATTCCCAGCATACCCAGTGATATCTACACTGGGCTGAGATTCCCTGCTCTTCCCTCATGTTTTCTTCTCCAACAAAAGAAGAAGAAAGACTCGCATTTATATAACGCCTTTCATGACCACCAGATGTCTCAAAGCGCTTTACAGCCAATGAAGTACTTTTGAAGTGGAGTCATTGTTGTAATGTGGGAAACGCGGCAGCCAATTTGCACACAGCAAGCTCCCACAAACAGCAGTATGATAATGACCAGATAATCTGTTTTTGTTATGTTGATTGAGGGATAAATATTGGCCAGGACACCGGGGATAATGCCCCTGCTCGTCTTCGAAATAGTGCCTTGAATTCATTTACATCCACCTGAGAGAGCAGATAGGGCTTCAGTTTAGATATCTCATCCAAAAGACAGCACCTCTGACAGTGCAGCACTCCCTCAGCATTGCACTGGAGTGTCCACCTAGATTTTTGTGCTTAAGTCCCTGGAGTGGGACTTTGAACCCACAACCTTCTGACTCAGAGGCAAGTAGTGCTACCCACTGAGCCACGGCTCAGATAAGGGAAGGGGAGGTAAGGATAAAAGAAGATAAGGGAATGTTATTAGTCTGAATGGTTATGTCAGCTTCCATATAGCCAGTGAAAGATTCATATTAAAATAGAACCATTTAATAAAACTATTGGACCCGTAACTATTTTTACTTCTCATGGGATGATTACCCACAAGTGGCACAATTGAAATCAAGAGCTCGCAGCGACAAATTTCAAGTTTGCAGTCGAGTCACAACAATGCGTAGACATTTCTTCACACAGAGGATGGTGAATTTCTGGAATTCTCTACCCCAGAGGGCTGTGGAGGCTCAGTCATTGGGTATATTCAAAACAGAAGTCGATAGATTTCTGACTAGTAAGAGCATCAAGGGATATGGCGATAGGGCCGGTGAATGGAGTGGAGGCAGAAGATCAGCCATGATCTCATTGAATGGCGGAGCAGGCTCGAAGGGCCGAATGGCCTACTCCTGCTCCCATTTCTTATGTTATTAGTACAGGTTATTGCAGAATTGCTGTGAGTGGCTTTTGAGCACCTCCTCCTTAAAAAACTAATGAGTAACTCTGTCCAATATCATGGAGGTAACTGAGTAGCGCTCTGTTTAAACATTGTGCTGAGTATAACGAGGTAACATTAGTAAAGTGCACCAACATTCCACAACTGCTCTTCTACCTCAGTCATTGCTGCATATAAAATTAAGAGCTGAATTTTTTGAGCGAGGCTATTTTAAAATTTGTACTTGGGGTGTGGCCGACACTGGCAAGGCCACGTTTATCGCCCGTCCCTGGTTTAAACTGAGAAGGTGGTGCTGGGGCTTCTCCTGGAATCGCTGCAGTCCTTGTGATGACGGTGCTCCCACAATGGTGTTAGGTAAAGAATTTCAGGCTACTGACCTAGTGACCATGAAGGAGCAGTGATGTATGTTCAAGTCAGGATGGTGTGTGACTTCGGATGGGGCAGGATTTTCATTGTGCCGTGGAGTTGGGATTGGAGGCGTGGGGGGGTTAAAGTCCCAAACCCGCCCCCATGCCAGTTTCAAAGGAGGCGGGTACCCGCCCTGCACTGGGACCCACCTACCCAAGGCGGGAAGGGATTAGTGCCAATTAACTGCCTGTTAACAGGTAATTAACAGGCAGTTTTTAGCCTAATCCCTATTTTTGATATTGAAGTGTGGGATTCCTGACGGCTCCAAACCACGCCAGGTTAGAGGAGGCGGGCTGTCGGGTTGAAGGACTTGGAGGGGTTGAGATGTTCAGGTGAGTGGTGCGTGCATGAGTGCAAAGGTAAGTGCGTTTGGTGTGTCTAAAGTGATTAAATAAGTTTTACATACCTTTTCTTACCTTTTCAGCCTTCCTTCCTTTAGGTTCTGGGAGTCCCTCATCTCGCTGGCACAGAAAGCAGAATGGCTATGAACTGTCAAAAGTGACAACCTTCAGCTTTCTGTGCAGGAGAGATTTCTAACTGAGTCTGTGGAGAAGGACTCAGGTTAGAAGTAAGACTGTCAGTGTTTGACAGCTTCAAACAGCTGTGAAATGCTGATATTTCATCTGTCAAAAACTCTTGACAGATGAAATTTCAGTCTGTGACATCACCTGTTGCCGGGTGGCCCTTAATTGGCCTGCTGAGCCTGCGGGGCGGGCTCAACAAGGTCAATCAAGTTAAAATCACATGGATTGGTCGCATCTCGATGGAGGCGGGGCTACAACCCCGAAAGTTGCAGTCCCGTCTCCAACCCGACTCCTGAGTTAAATTCCTGCCCATGGTGTTCGCATGACATTGCTGTTCTTGTCCTTCTTGCTGATAGTCATCAAAGGGGAGGGAAGTGCTGTCGAAGTAATCTTGGTGATTGCTGCAGTGTATCCTGCAGATTGCACATATTGCGCCCACAGTTTGCCGGTGGTGGATGTGTTAGACATTGAGTCCAGTGGCAGGGGAACTAATGAAGTGAACTGCTCCGTCCTGGATGTTGTTGAAGAATTCCATCGCACTTCTGACTTGAGCCTTGTAGATGGTTGAGAGGCTTTCAGGAACCAGGAGGTGAGCCACTTGTCACAGAGTACTCAGCCTCTGCCCTGCCCCTCGAGTCACATTGTTAACATGGCTGGTGTTACGTCCGTGTATAATCAGACACAGACTGCGGAGAACGGTACAAACGATGTTTACTCAACGTGGCTCAGACTGCAACTGATCTGTACAGATTACTACTCAACGTTATATACAGGTGTGGTCACTGCCGGTACTACAGTATACATGAGCTGTAAAAAGTAGTTCCCCCCCTTAAAGGTACACACATTACAATTCCTCCCCTTTTAGATTAACAGTACCATAACACTCATTTAACAATTAAATATCAAACTAATTACAATTAACACTTTTAACATGCAACATTAGCTGAAAATAGTCTATTTATAAATTCAGTCTTTGGGGAGGCTTCCTGATCCTTTCTGGATAGCGCCTTTCCCGAGTGTCTTGCTCTTGGTGCGGAGGCAATTCTGGCCCCCTGTCGTTGGCTGGTTTATCAGCTTCCGATGCTACTGTTTCTGGGGTAGATGCTACCTGTACGTCGGGTTCATCACCAGGTAGATATGGGCGAGGCATGGGGTTGACTTGTTCCTGTGACTCTAGGATCTGGTCAGCATGGCGTCTCACGATGCTCTCCCCAACGTCCACTGTGTACATTAGTGGGCCCTGCCGTGTGCATATCGTTCCTGGCTGCCATTTTTCTGTTCGGTAGTCGCGGGCCAAGACTGGTTGCCCTACATTGAAGCTCCTTGTTGGCTTCTCATGGATGTGCTGGAATTGCTTACTCTCAACATCTCTTCGTACGTTTGGTTTGAGCAAATCCAGGCGAGATCTTAACCTTCGGTTAAAGAACATCATGGCTGGGGCCTGGTTGGTGACTGCATGTGTCGCATTCCGGTAGGCAAACAGGAAATTGTCCACCTTGTGCTGCAGCGGAATGTTGTCATTGTACATAGCCTTTATTGCCTTCTTAAAGGTTTGTACGAACCTCTCAGCCAATCCATTTGTGGCTGGATGATACGGGGCGGATGTGTAATGCCTTACCCCATTCTTTTTCAAGAACCTCCGGAACTCTTCGGACACAAACTGTGGTCCGTTGTCAGAGCAAATCTGCTCTGGCAAGCCATTCCTGGCAAAAATGGTCCGTAGGACTGCAATAGTTTTCTTCGTGGTGGTGGAGGACATTTTGATGACCTCAGGCCATTTCGAGTGCGCATCCACGGCTATTAAGAACATTGAGTCCATGAATGGACCAGCAAAATCAATATGCACCCGTTGCCATGGAGATGAGGGCCACTCCCATGGGTGTAGAGGGGCCTATGGTGGTGCATTTTGGACTTTCTGGCATCCTGAGCAGCTCTTGGTCAGGTCCTCGATTTGTTTATCGATTCCCGGCCACCACACATAAGCCCTGGCTAGGCTTTTCATTTTTACCCCTCCCAGATGACCCTCATGAAGCTCATTGAGCACTCTATCCCTTAACTTGGGTGGAATTACCACTCGGGACCCACACATCAAGGTTCCCCGGCACACTGACAGCTGTTCTCTCCTTGTCGAGAATGCTGGCAACAGTGAGTCGCCATGTGCTGGCCATCCCTTCACCGTCAAATCATATACCCGAGACAGTGTTGGGGCATTTCGGGTTTCCTTTTCGATACAAGCGTTAGTTACCGGTAGGTATTCAACTATAGTCGAATGGAATATTTCGACAGGATCCACTGCTGGTGCTTCCTCCGCAGTAGGCAGTGGCAGGCGTGATAGCCCATCAGCATTTCCATGCTGTTTCATGCCCTTATATTCAATCTCATAGTGGTGCGCCCCTAGAAAAAGTGACCATCTTTGTAGCCATTGCGCAGTCATCACCGGAACGCCCTTCTTTGGATTAAAAATGGAGACAAGAGGCTGGTGATCAGTCAGCAAGGTGAATTTCTGCCCGTGCAGATAGTGATTGAACTTTTTCACTCCCCACACTAGGCTGAGGGCCTCCCTCTCAATCTGGGCGTAGTTACACTCGGCTGAGGTTAGTGATCGTGACGCAAAGGCTATTGGCCTCTCTGAGCCGTCCGAGGATTTGTGCGACAGCACCGCTCCAATGCCGTAGGGTGACGCATCACATGCCAACCGAATTGGTAATGCTGGGTTGTAATGGGCCAATACCTCTTTCGGTGTGATTAGTGTTTTGCTCTTCTGGAAAGCTCGTCTACATTCGTCACTCCACTTCCATGGCACCCCAGTTTGCAGTAGGGTGTTCAGTGGGTGTAGTATTGTAGACAAATTTGGCAAGAACTTATGGTAGTAGTTTACCAGCCCGAGGAACGACCTCAGTTGTGACACATTTTCCGGTGCTGGAGCCTTGACTACTGCCTCAATCTTCTCTGGGGACTTATGTAACCCCTCTTTATCGATAATGTGGCCACAATACGAGATCTGTTTTCTAAAAAACTCGCATTTGGGGCGGTTAGCTCGGAGCCCATATTCCTGCAATCTAGTGAGCACCTGCTCCAGGTTGGCAAGGTGATCACTGTCATTTTCGCCCGTGACCAGGATGTCGTCCAAATAACACTGGGTCCCTGGGATCCCTTGCAGGACTTGTTCCATTGCCCTCTGCCAAATAGCCGGAGCTGATGCTACCCCGAATACCAGCCGGTTGTTTTGGTAGAGACCTTTATGGGTGTTGATTGTGAGGTATTTTTTTGATGCTTCTTCTACCTCCATTTGCAGATACACCTGGGCCAGATCAATCTTAGTGAAGCGTTTCCCTCCAGATAGCGAGGCGAAAATATCTTCAATCTGTGGAAGTGGATATTGTACGGTGTGAAGGACCGGGTTCACTGTTACCTTAACGTCCCCACAGATGCGAACCTTCCTTGGTTCCCCAGGCGTGCTGCTCAATGACTTTTTCATCACAGGGACGATGGGTGTAGCCCACTCGCTCCAATCTACCTTGGACAGTACACCTGAACGTTCCAGACTCTCCAGCTCTGCTTCGACGGCTGGGCGGATCGCATAAGGTCTGGCCTTAAAAAATTTTGGACTTGCGTTTTCTTCAATTTTAATCGTCGCTGTCATGCCTTTTAGTGTTCCGAGTCCTTGCTGGAATACTTCTTTCGCATCAGTTAGGATCTTTGACAGTTGCCTAGGTGTGACGTCGTCATCCTTTTTGTCAGCCACAGTCAGTGCCTGTATGGAATGCCAATCCAGTTGCATTTTCCGGATCCATTCACGTCCCAGTAATGGTGGTCCTCCATCTTGCAATACATACAGCTCTAGTTTTGGTGTTTCCTTACCGTTATATATAACGGTCACCCTTATTTTTCCTTTGGGGTAGACTTTTTGCCCCGTGTACGTCTTCAAAATAATTTTTGTGTCTCTCAAGGGTATGTGTGAGAATAGCCGCTCATAGTCCCGTCGGTTTATGACTGTTAGGGCTGATCCTGTGTCCAATTCCATCTTTACCTGGACTCCTGCTATCTTGAGAGTGACACAAATGGTTCGGTGATCCTCTGTTGTGATCACATTATGTAGTTTCAGACAACTCAGTTCCCTGCTTTCGGAGTCATTATCACTCTTTTGTTCGTCTGAACTATTCTCCGTTATCTTATGTACCTTTGTGGCGGAGCCACCAAGGGTCTCAGAACAATTAGTAATAATCCCTTTAACTACAGTGTAGTGCAGCCGCGGACTGCACCTTTAAACTGCCTGTTAGCTGTACTGTATTGTGTTTTCCTGCACGCCACGTGATGATGTCATGATGCCGATCACGTGACCACCAGTGGCGCGAAGAACGCGATGACGTCATGACGTCAGTTTCCACGCCTGTTTTGGCGCCAAAGCTTGATGCTGCCGGCCTCCTTGCAGTTTCCCTCAAGAAAAAAAAACTTCAACAAGCCCGCGTCCTCCCAGACGGACGACAAGGTCTGAAAAGCACGGCAAGTTAGCTATGGCGGCGGGCTCAGCGGGCAAACTCATTTACATTACGGATTCAGTTACGGGCCGACGATTCCTGTGGGACACTGCTTCACAGTGCAGCATCCTGCAAGCTTCAAAGCTGGACCTACTATCCGGCGGCCAGGGGCCTTCCCTCGTGGCAATAAACAGCGCGGCCATGCGTACGTTTGGTAAACGGACGGTAAACTTAACCTTCGCTGGTCAGCGTTTTGTCTGCGACTTTATTACAGCTAAGGTCTTACAGGCCATCCTGGGGGCTGATTTTTTCTGTGCCAACGGTCTGCTGGTCGACGTCCAACACTGCCGACTCATTAATGCGTCCACTTTCCACGCAGTGCCCTGCCACCGCAGCACCGCCGTGTCCTGGTCGGTGGCCTGTGCGGTTCCGTCGCAAGACGGGTTTACGCGCCTACTCAGCGAATTCCCGGAGCTCACCAGGCCTACTTTTTCGGCTGCAGGCACACGGCACGGGGTGGAGCACCATATCTCCATGACCGGAGCACCCGTTTACGCTCGGGCGCGGCGATTAGAAGCCGGCAAGCTGGCAGCAAAGGCTGAGTTCCAGACCATGGAGCGCCTCGGGATCATCCGGCGTTCGGACAGCCCTTGGTCCTCCCACTGCATATAGTACCCAAACCAGGCGGCGGATGGCGACCTTGCGGGGATTACAGACGCTTAAACGACGCCATGACACCGGACAGGTATCCTATTCCCCACATCCAAGATTTTTCGGCACATCTGGCTGGTAACTCTATATTTTCTAAAGTGGATCTCGTTCGTGGATATCACCAAGTTCCGGTGCACCCTCCAGACGTCCCCAAAACGGCAGTCATCACTCCGTTCGGCCTTTTTGAGTTCCTCCGCATGCCATTCGGTCTGAAAAACGCAGCTCAAGCATTCCAGCACTTGGACACCGCAAATGGACCAGGCGTTCCGCGATACCAAGGCGGCGTTGGCGGATGCAACTATGCTAGCACACCCACTCCCAGGCGTGACTGTTGCCCTCACTACGGATGCCTCTGACTACGCCATCGGAGCAGTTCAAGAGCAGTGGGTCGACGGGGGTTGGCAGCCGTTAGCCTTTTTCAGCCGCCAACTGCGCAAGAACGAGCGAAAGTATAGCACTTTTGACAGTGTTGCTGGCCCTGTTTTTGGCCATCCCGCATTTCCGTTTCCTTCTAGAAGGCCGTCCGTTCACTGCATTCGTGGACCACAGGCCGCTCACCTTCGCCATGGCCAAAACGGCGGAACCTTGGTCAGCTCGGCAGCGTGGCCACCTCACGTTTATATCCAAATTCACAACGGATTTGCGGCACATGTCAGGCAAGGATAATCTCGTGGCGGATTGCCTTTCCCGGGTTCCAGTCCAGGCAGTCCACCTGGGCATCGATTTTGTCGGACTGGCAGAGGATCAACTGGCAGACCCAGAGGTACAAGCGTTTAGGACCACGCCTTCCAGTTGGCAGGTGGCAGACGTGCCATTTCAAGCAGCAGGAACCGCGCTCTTGTGCGACACATCCATGGGGGTGCCCCGGCCCATTGTGCCGGTCGAATGGCGCAAGAAAGTATTCCAGGCAATCCACGGGTTATCTCACCCGGGGATGCGGGCTTCTCAACGGCTAATGTCCCGCAAATTTGTTTGGAAAGGCATGCATTTGGACGTCCGGGACTGGACAAACGATTGTGTCGATTGTCAAAAATCCAAAGTTCACCATCACGTCAAGGCTCCGGTAGCCAACTTCCCGGTGCCTGAGCGCCGTTTCGACCACGTTCACGTGGATTTAGTAGGTCCCCTTCCCGGGTCACGTGGATTCACACACCTCCTGACGGTGGTAGACCAGACCACCAGGTGGCCAGAGGCGATTCCCTTGGCCGTTACCACCGCAGCAGACGTCGCCAGGGCGTTTCTTTCGTCATGGGTGGCTCGGTTCGGGGTGCCATCGGACATCTCCTTGGACCGTGGTCCGCAATTCACATCAGAGCTGTGGAACGCAGTGGCACAAGGCCTGGGTACCAAGCTGCACCGTACCACCGCGTACCATCCGCAGGCGAATGGTCTGTGCGAAAGGTTCCATCGGTCTCTCAAAGCCTCCCTCCGTGCCAGCTTGAGGGGACCCAACTGGGTGGACAGGCTCCCATGGGTGATGCTGGGCCTCCGGACAGCCCCAAAGGAGGATCTTCAGTCTTCATCGGCTGAGCTGGTTTATGGCCAGACACTCAGAGTGCCAGGTGACTTTCTCCCTCCACACACCGAACCATGGTCTGCAGCTCAACAGCTCCTGCTACATCAGGAGGCGGCTAGGAATTTCCTGCCCATCCCAAACTCGCAGCATGACCTGCAGAGACCTCACGTCCCGTTTCCGCTGCCTGAGTTTCGCCGCCGTTCCACCAGGATCATTAAACCTCCTACTCGGTTGACAATGTCCGTTAAAGTGGATTCTGGGGGGCCGCCTGTGGCGGAGCCACCAAGGGTCTCAGAACAATTAGTAATAATCCCTTTAACTACAGTGTAGTGCAGCCGCAGACTACACCTTTAAACTGCCTGTTAACTGTACTGTATTGTGTTTTCCTGCACTCCACGTGATGACGTCATGACGCCGATCACGTGACCACCAGTGGCGCAAAGAACGCGATGACGTCATGACGTCAGCTTCCAGAATCTTCCAGTAGTCATCGAGAGCCCAGCAAGCTGATTAGACCTGTGTACCGTTTCTCCTGTAGTTTCCCTGTTAACTTCGTTGTTCGTTAAAACCTGTTGATTTGATTCATTGAGTCGAATACCTTTATTCAGATAGGAACCTCCGTTCCTACACCTTCTTGTAATTCCCTTTGGTCGGTTTCTTATTGCTGGTTTTCTTTCCCGACCTGCAGACTCGTGCTATGTGTCCTACTTTTCCACACTGTCTGCACACTTTGTCTTTGAACCAGCAATCATTCTGGTCGTGTGTTGTTCTGCCGCAGCGATAGCACTTCTCTGTTCCATATGACATTTCGTTTGTGCCATATTCTTGCGGTCTCTGTTGTATCTCTGCAGCGCCCCGTGCTGCTGCTTCATATGATACCGCAATGCTGAAAGCCTTTTCCAGCGTAAGGTCCTTTTCAGGTAAAAGCCGTTTCTGGGTTCCTTCACTTTGAAGCCCACACACAAACTTGTCCCTTAAGGTATCTGCCAGTCCCGCTCCAAACTGGCAGTGTTTCGATAGCTTGCGCAGTTCTGTTAAATAATCAGCATTGCTTTCACCCTTATGCTGGTTCCGTTTGTGAAACTTGAATCTTTCTGCTATCAGCAGCGGTGTGGGGTTTAAATGTTCCTTTAGTATCATTACTATGTCTTCAAAACTCTTTTCCATTGGCTTCGTTGGGGTTACTAGATTTCGCAATAACCCATACGTCTTTGCACCCATTAAATTCAACAATACCGACGCTTTCTTGTCATCTGACACCCCATTTGCCTTGCAGTACACCTCTATTCGTTCGACATATGTAGTCCAATCTTCGACTTCATTGTCAAATGCGGTGATACTGCCACTCTTCGGCATTTTGGGTGTGGTTTAAAATGGCGTCTCCCAATGGCTTAAAATGGCGTCTCCCGCGCTTTCCTTCCTCCCCCGCTGCTGCCGGTTCTCGTGGCAATGGCGGCGCCCTGCAGGTTTCGCGCGCTTCTCCTGCGCTGCTGCCAACGCCGCTCTCGGCGGTCCTCGTGGCAATGGCGGCGCCCTGTAGGTTTCGCGCGCTTCTCTCTCCCTCTCTCCGACGCTGCTTGGCCCCTGAACACCGGCTGCGTCCTGTGCGCTCTGCCCTTTCTCTCTCTCCCCCGTCGACGCTGCTTGGCCCTTTGCTATGCCGCTCGGTCGGGCTCTAGCCCGCCGCTGTCCGGGAAGGGTTGCCAGCCTGTTTCGCTGGACCACCTCGACTGGAAAGCCAAGCCTGGCTCTCGACAGCCTCCCCCGCAATTCTCGAGTCTCTGCTGGATGACTGGGCGGTTGCCCGTGGTCGACGCCCGAGTCTCTGGCCTTGACCTCCAATCCACTGATCTCCAGGAACGAATCCCCGGGAGGTGATGCAGAGTTGCAGGTAGGTTCGAACCTGCCTCGTCGCCAATGTTACGTCCGTGTATAATCAGACACAGACTGCGGAGAACGGTACAAACAGTGTTTACTCAACGTGGCTCAGACTGCAACTGATCTGTACAGATTACTACTCAATGTTATATACAGGTGTGGTCACTGCTGGTTCTACAGTATACATGAGCTGTAAAAAGTAGTTCCCCCCCTTAATAAAGGTGCATACATTACAGCTGGTCCTGTTAAGTTTCTGGAAGTATGATCTCCAGGACAGGGGGCTCAGTATTGGTAGTGCTTTTGAAGGTCAGGGGGAAGCAGTTGCACCTTTTCTTGTTGGAGATGGTCATTAGCTGGCAATTATATGATGCAAATGTTATCTCCCGTTTGTCAGCCCAAGCTTGGATATTGTCCAGGTCCTGCTGTAGGCTGGCATGGGCTGCTTCATTATCAGAGGTGTAGTAAATGGAGCTGAATACTATGGAATCATCAACAAACAGCTCCACTCCTGACCTTATTACAAAGTATTACATAGTATTTACAGCACAGAAACAGGCCATTCAGCTCAAGAGGCCCATGCCGGTGTTTATGCTCCACACGAGCCTCCTCCCACCCAACGTCATCTAACCCCATTGATGTGCCATCAATAACTCAAAGACAAGGGCCTAGAAATTCAGTGGTGTTAGCGCCCACTTAGCGCCTAAAGAGGTCTTTTGCGCCGGCGCTGTTGGTAGCCTGGAATTCAGTGTAGCGCAAATGGTGGCGTTAGCCGGTAGCGCTGCGCCGGCACCGATGACGTCATCGGTGTGCGCAGCGCCCCGGTTCCAACGCGATGCCGGCCCGACGCCCAAATTCAGTTGCGGCCGCCTCTCCCATAGCGGGCACAAAGAGCGTTTGTAAAACGGGGCCTTGCAGCTCCGAGAGGCCGGGGCGTAAAGGTGGAGGTGCGGCCGGCCGCTTTCCTGGCGGCCGCTTGGCCGCACCTTCCTCCCTGGACTCCCACACCACCCCCCCCGCGGCATTGGTCTCTGACCCCCGCGAGCCCGGCACTTCTCCGTGGTGCCGGGCTCATTTGCCGGGGGAATCCAGCGGGGATCTCATGGCTGCAGGCAGCTCCTCCTTAAGAGAAGGAGGAGGCCTGCAGTACCCCAGCCTGCCGCACCGCATCGGGTGGCGCTGCGGCAGCTGGACGCCTGAAATTGACTTTCAGCGCCCCAAGCGGAGGCGGCCAAACCCTGCAATAGCGCCCGCCTCCGTCTTGGGGCGCTGCAACTGAATTTCAGGCGGGCGCTACGGGAATCCGGGCGTGCGCTAACTTTCGGGCGCTAAAGACCTGGTGCGGCGATAGCGAATTTCTAGGCCAAGGAGTTTAAAGGATTCAACTAAAGGCTTTTAATCACTAAGAACATTGCAGGTCTTTACACATCGAGTTCGTCTGATAGAATGACTCATACAGCTCTTGAGACCTTTATATGACAAAAGACAGGGGCGTAGCCAATACACACAATAGGAAAAAGGGGGCGGTACACACAATACAAAGCAGGTAAAACACAAGGGCTGATGAAGGCATATATTTCATCACATTCACCCCTTCTACAGATTTAGTCTGTCCGGGGGTGTGATAGTCCTTCCCGAACGTCGCAACAGTACCTCGGGTTCCGACCGGGAGTCCGTGGTGCCCTCCTGGGCATACCCATGTGTTGGGGGTGTTGCGGGTACTTCTGGGGGTGGTGAGCCTGGGGATGGTGGAGGTTCTTCTGGGGGTGGTGGTGATGGGTCATCGTCGCTTCCTGCCGAGGCGAGGTCCTTTATGGACACGGTGTCCTCACGCCCGTCGGCGTGCTTGACGTACGCGTACTGTGGGTTTGCGTGGAGTAGGTGTACTGCCTCCATGAGTGGATCCGTTTTGTGGCCCCTCACATGCTTTCGTAATAGGACTGTCCCTGGGGTGGAGAGCCACGAGGGTAGGGACACTCCTGAGGTTGATTTGCGGGGAAAAACAAACATCTTCTCGTGAGGAGTGGCGTTAGTAGCAGTACACAGTAGCGACCTTATCGAGTGGAGTACGTCTGGGAGGACCTCTTGCCAGCGGGAGGTGGGGAGGCCTTTAGACCTTAGTGCTAAGGTGACCGCCTTCCACACTGTCGCGTTCTCCCTCTCCACTTGCCCATTACCCCGGGGGTTATAATTAGTGGTCCGACTCGTGGCTATCCCCTTCGACAGCAGGTATTGGCGCAGTTCGTCACTCATGAACGACGCCCCCCTGTCAGTGTGGATGTAGTTAGGCATGCCGAACGTGCAAAACAGGTTGCCGAGGCACTTGATGACCGTGGCACTGGTCATGTCTGGGCAGGGGTAGGCGAATGGGAAGCGGGAGTACTCGTCCACAATGTTGAGAAAGTACACATTGCTGTCGGTGGAGGGGAGTGGTCCCTTGAAATCTAAGCTCAGGCGCTCGAATGGCCGTGTAGCTTTGATCAGGTGGGCTCGGTCGGGCCTGAAAAAACGGGGCTTGCATTCCGCACAGGTGCGGCAATCCCTGGTCATAGACTGGACCTCCTCGATGGAATAGGGCAGGTTACGGGATTTTATAAAGTGAAATAGCCGGGTGACCCCCGGGTGGCAGAGGCCATTGTGGAGGCCCTGTAGCCTGCCCCCCTGGATGGTGGCACACATCCCTCGTGATAGGGCATCGAGGGATTCGTTGAGGGCCCCCGGCCTATATATTATTATGTCGTACTCAAACGTGGAGAGTTCGATCCGCCACCTGAGAATTTTGTCGTTCTTGATCTTCCCCCTCTGTTTGTTGTTAAACATGAAGGCTACCGACCGCTGGTCGGTAAGCAGGGTGAAGCGTTTGCCGGCTAGGTAGTGCCTCCAGTGCCGCACTGCCTCCACTATGGCCTGGGCCTCCTTCTCTACCGAGGAGTGCCTGATCTCGGGCCCTTGGAGGGTTCTTGAGAAAAAGGCTACGGGCCGCCCATCCTGGTTGAGGGTGGCTGCTAAAGTGAAGTCGGACGCATCGCTTTCGACCTGGAAAGGGATGTTTTCGTCCACTGCCTGCAGCGCGGCCTTCTCAATGTCGTGTTTAATGCTGTTGAAGGCGGCGTGGGCCTCGGCCGTGAGCGGGAAGGACGTTGATTTCAGGAGGGGACGGGCCTTGTTGGAATAATTGGGGACCCATTGGGCGTAATAGGAGAAGAACCCCAGGCACCTTTTCGGGGCCTTGGGAGTGTTTGGTAGGGGTAGCTCCCGTAGGGGGCGCAATCGGTCGGGGTCCGGACCGATTTCCCTGTTTTCCTCTATGTCCATCATCGATTTAGACAACGGATGCGGCCTGGATTGATCCACTGTGATCGAGGCCACCAGTGGGTCCTGGAGGTCCGTGTAGTCGGGGGAAGATGGTGGATTCCATGAGGGTGGACAAGATGGCGTCCAAGATGGCCGCTCCCACGGCGCGCATGCGGCGGTGGTGGAGTTGGAGGCGGGGTTCCCTCTGCAGACTTTGCTGAAATGTCCTTTCTTCCCACATTTAAAACAGGTGGTGCCCTTCGCTGGGCACAGATGCCTGGAGTGTTTGTCCTGGCCGCAGAAGTAGACCTTTATATGACAAAAGACAGGGGCGTAGCCAATACACACAATAGGAAAAAGGGGGCGGTACACACAATACAAAGCAGGTAAAACACAAGGGCTGATGAAGGCATATATTTCATCACACCCATCAACATATCCTTCTATTCCTTTCTCCCTCATGTGTTTATCTAGCTTCCCCTTATTTGAATCTATGGTATTCGCCTCAACTAATCCTTGTGGTAGCGAGTTCCATATTCTAACCACTCTCTGGGTAAAGATGTTTCTCCTGAATTCCCTATTGGACTTATTAGTGACTATCTTATATTTATGGCCCATAGTTCTCGTCTTGCCCGCAAGTGGTAACATCTTCTCTACATCTACCCTATCAAACCCTTTCATAATCGTAAAGGTCATATGATGAAACAGCTGAAAATGGCTGAGCTGAGGATGTTGCCTGGAGGAACTCCTGCAGTGAAGTCCTGGGGCTGTGGTGATTGGCACCTAACAACGATAAAAATCTTCCTTTGTGTCAGGTATGACTCCAGCCACTGGAGGGTTTTCCCTTTGACCTCCATTGACCTCTGTTTTGCTTGGGGTCCTTTGAGCCATAGTCCATTCTTCTTCATTGCAAATGGTCTACTCACCTGTGAATGAGCTTTCCCTGATGCCTTGGTGTCTATTTTCCACAACAAAAAAAACAGGGAAAGAGTACATTGTGTGTGTTATACAAAACAACAGATGGTCTGGGGATAAATGACAGATTAGGGGAGAGGCGGGGAGTGGGAGGATCCCTTAGTTAGGTTCAGGTTTATATGTGCACGAGCCACAATCCAATCTAACTCGGTACCATATACATACAGCTAACCTCCAGGCCCAAGTTACTCTTCATGTAACCTCAATGTGTGCAACTAATTATCTTTTCTATTGATCAGACAGTGGGATGTACATTGATTTAAAAAAAAAGGAGCTGAACTCATCTGTGGCTGCGAGACCCTTCCATAAGCACGTCATTGGATCATCACAGTGCTGAAGTCCGCAGTGGTCAGTTTAGGGTTTATAGTGGATTGGGAGGTTATGACCTGACGGCTGGGGATGCAGGCAGATGTTCTTTGTGCCTCAACAGATGCATCCTTCCTTTGTTTTGGCTGGTTTATGGGCTGAAGCTGAACTAGAGCAGCATCCTCTGAGCAGAAAGCGTCTGGCATATGCCAGAGCTGTAAAGTTGTATTCTTTGTCTTTAGGATTTATTTTCCCTCAATGAGAGATGGAACGGTGATCCTGGACTTCTGTCGGTTTTTCACCCCTTTTTTTCCCGTACAATTTGAGGACTTTACCAGACCAGCAGAGAGACCTGTGATTCATTCCCACGTCACAGTGTGAAGGAAGGCCTTTATGTCTTATCTCAAAGGGGACGTCTGGCAATTGAACCAAGCTGAATGAAGTAGTAACCAAAAGCAAATTCGAGTTACACACATGTTGCAGAACACTTGCAGTGAAACTCTAGCCAACGCAACTTGCGGTAGAACTCAAAATGGAAATAGCATATAACGTGGTGATTGAATTTTCAGCTTGGAAATTGCCTCACAGATTTAATTACAATTTTTTCTACTTTTTATTTCCGCCTCCCCCCTCCTCCTTTACAAGATGGACATATTAGCCTAGAAATTACGTTTGGTGATATCAGCAGATGAATGTTTAATGTGTTCATATGACATTCCTCTGCTGTCTATTTTAGCAGAGATGTTAACCCATTTAAAGTCCAGCATTAGAATGACGCACAGGAGAATGGCGTATGAATGTGTTTGCTGAGTAATACAGGTAGACTATCCCTTATCCGCACTTCCGAAAACCGAAAACCTCAAGTTTTTTCGTGGAGCGTAACTCGTGCGCACGGCATGACCCGAGTGGCGCAAAACATGACCCGACGCGGCCGATGCTTGACCCACGCAGGTGTGAGGCGTCAGTTGTGTCTGAGCGCTGTCACACGTGCGTCTGCTGCTCCCTTTGATATTTGTTATTTTTTTGTGATTTGTGAAAATGTTAAAAAGAGCTGCAGATACCCCTATGGGTAAGAGTGAGAAGCAGAGAAGGAAGCATCTCTCATTATCGATATCGCAGAAAGTGGAGTTATTGCAGAAGCTTGATCGTGATGTACCCTCTTCTCCAAGATCCTCAAGCCAGATGTAATGTACCTTTACTGCATGTACAGGTATTTAGCTTAGTTTGTACCTGTATATGTTTGAAGTTTTACTGAATGTTTTCCTTACAAATAAACTGTACTACAGTATTTATGGCCTACATTTCTCCCACTATTTAATTTACCAAATTATTACTGTACAAATAAACTGTAATACTATTTATAGTCTTTATTTATCCCATTCAGTGTGAATATTCATAAGGTTCGCTGCAGAAATATTAATGTGTTTGCTTACGGGGTGCTGCCCCGTAATACCGTTCTGAAATCCGAAAAATTCTGAATTCCGAAACACAGCTGGTCCCAAGGTTTTTGGGTAAGGGATAGTCTACCTGTATCGGCAACAGTAATTAAACCTATAAAATTCTGTCAGGTCTGGACAGACTAGATGCAGGAAGGATGTTTATGATGGCCGGGGAGTCCAGAACCAGGGGTCATAGTCTGAGGATAAGGGGTAAGCCATTTAGGACTGAAATGAGGAGGAATGAGGAGGCACGGTGGCATAGTGGTTAGCACCGTTGCCTCACAGCGCCAGGGACCCGGGTTCAAATCTGGCCTCGGGTGACTGTCTGTGTGGAGTTTGCACATTCTCCCCGTGTTTGCGTGGGTTTCCTCCGGGTGCTCCGGTTTCCTCCCACAGTCCAAAGATGTGCAGGTTAGGTTGATTTGGCTATGATAAATTGACCCTTAGTGTTAGGGGATTAAGTACGTGGGGTTACGGGGATAGGGTGGGATATGTGTCGGTGCAGGCTCGATGGGCCGAAATGGCCTCTATCTGCACTGTAGATTCTGTGATTCTGTGAATTTCTTCACCCAGAGAGTGGTGAACCTGTGGAATTCTCTGCCACAGAGGGTGGTGGAGGCCAGTTCATTAAATATATTCAAGAAAGAGTTGGATATATTTCTTGAGGCTAAAGGGATCAAGGGATATGGGGAAAAGGCAGGGACAGAGTACTGAATTTGGATGATCAGCCATGATCTCATTGAATGGCGGAGCAGGCTCGAGGGGCCGAATGGCCTACTCCTGCTCCTATCTTCTATGTTTCAGCGCCTTTGATATTTAAATTGATTTTCTTCAAACATTTATACAGCTATAGTAAATGTTAATATTTCAGACTTCATTGTTTTTCTTTAAATCACTACTATTGCTAACTAAGAACATTTATGTTACTTTTTATTTACTTATTCAGTTTTTCTTACTCTTACCTTTCAACCCCACCCCTTTTGGGCCTCCCTGGGCCGTGTACCAATCACTGGCTGAGATGATAAGCAGGCGGTCTCCTCTCAGGCTCCTGCCAGTGCCTTTCTTCAGAAGACGCACATCAGCAGCATGGAGTGACTCACCCTCTGATTTTCCCCCTTTTCTGTAGGGGAGGAATCTGCCACTGCTGGTGACTCTGATCAGAAACTTGTTGGGTGCGGTTTCGCAGGTTCATACCCAGATCCTGCCACTCTGCGGCCGAGCGCGATTACAACTTTAAAAGAAATCTGCTGTTTGGTGAGAGTGGCCCCACGGGTGGGTTGTGGGGGGGCCTTCTACATCCTCTATATTGTCTGTGGTTCAGGCTGAAATCGTGCAGCCAACTGAAGATCCGCATCTGCTCTGATGATGCCACCTTCCACACTAGTGCTTCCGACATGTCTTCCTTTTTCCTCAACCGAGGATTCCCCTCTACTGTGATTGACACGGCCCTTGATCGTGTCCATTCTATCTCCCGCACTTCTGCCCTCACCCCTGCCCCTCCCTCCCGGAACCACGATAGAGTTCCCCTTGTCCTCACCTTTCACCCCACCAGCCTCCACATTCAACGGATCATCCTCCGCCATTTCCGCCACCTCCAGCGTGATCCCACCACCAAACGCATCTTCCCCTCTCCTTCCCTTTCAGCATTCCGTAGGGACCGCTCCCTCCGCGACACCCTAGTCCACTCCTCTATCACCCCCAGCACCCCTTCCCCTTCGCCCGGCACCTTCCTGTGCAAGCGCCGGAAATGCAACACATGCCCTTATACCTTCCCCCTTCCCACTGTCCAGGGCCCCAAGCACCCCTTCCAGGTGAAACAGCGATTTACTTGTACTTCTTGCAATCTAGTATACTGTATTCGCTGCTCACGATGCGGTCTCCTCTACATTGGGGAGACCAAACGCAGATTGGGTGACTGCTTTGCGTAACACCTCCGTTCAGTCCGTAAGGGGGACCCCAAGCTTCCGGTCGCCTGTCACTTTAATTCACCGCTCCATTCCCACTCGGACCTCACTGTCCTCGGCCTCTTACATTGTTCCACGGAAGTTCGGCGTAAGCTCGAGGAACAGAACCTCATCTTTCGATTAGGCACTTTACAGCCTTCTGGACTCAACATAGAGTTCAACAATTTCAGATCATAACCTCGGCCCCTATCCTATATGTATTTTTTATCCACACCTTTTGTTTGTGTTTTTCTTCTCTCCCACATGGCAGCTGTCTTTCACTCTGCCAGCGCAATTTACACTTCATCTAGAGCCATCCTTTGTTTCTTAACCTGTCCCATTACCATCTGCTTTTGCCTTGAATATCTCTTAATGTCTCTTAACCTCTCCTGCCTTCTATCCGATCACAGACCTTCCCTTTTGTTCTTTCATCCCCTCCTCCTTTCCCAGTTCCTACACTTGCTTAAAAATCTGTTCCATTTCCTGCTTTTTTCCAGTTCTGACGAAAAGTCATCGACCTGAAATGTTGGGGTTGATTTTCCTGGAGCCGTCAGGCGGGGTTTCAGTCGTGTTGGGGGGGGGGAAATCCTGAATTCGGGGGTCCCGACACCATCCCACCCAAAACCCCGCTCCACGCAAATTTCAGAGGCGGTGGGTACCCGCCCTGCACTGGGACCCGCCGAAACCAGGCGGGAAGGGATTAGTGCCAATTAACTGCCTGTTAACAGGTAGTTAACAGGCAGTTTTTAGCCTAATCCCTATTTTGAGGGGTGTCATGTGGGATTCCCGACGGCTCCAAACCACGCCAGGTGAGAGCAGGCAGGCCGTCGGGTTGAAGGAGTTGGAGGGGTCGCGATGTCGGTGTTCAGGTGAGTAATGGGTGCATGAGTGCAAAGGTAAGTGTGTTTGGTGTGTCTAAAGTGTGTAATGAACTTTTACTTACCTGTACTTACCTTAACAGCCTTTCTTCCTGTAGGCGTCGGGAGCCCATCACTCAGCTGGCACTTAAAGCTGAACGGCTGCGATCTGTGAAAAGTGACAGCCTTCAGCTTTGAGTGCTGCTGAGAGTTCGAGCTGAGTCTGTGCAGAAGGACTCATGTTAGAACTCAGACTGTCAGTGTTTGGCAGCTTCAAACAGCTGTGAAACTGATATTTCATCTGTCAAGAACTCTTGGCAGATGAAATTTCAGTCTGTGACATCATCTGTTGCTGGGTGGCCCTTAATTGGCCTGCTGAGCCCGCTGGGCAGGCTTAACAAGGTAAATCAAGGGAAAATCGCACGGATTGGCCGGACGTCGATGTAGGCGGGTCTAAAACCCGAAAGTTGTTGTCCCGCCTTCTTCCCGACAGCTTTGGGAAAATCGACCCTGTTAACTCTGTTTCTCTCTTCACAGATGCTACCTGACCTGCTGAGTATCTCCAGCATTTTCTGTTTTTATTGAAGATCAGGGGAGTTATCCCCGGTGTCCTGGGGCCAATATTTATCCCTCAATCAACATCACTAAAAACAGATGATCTGGTCATTATCACATTGCTGGGAGCTTGCTGTGCGCAAATTGGCTGCCGCGTTTCCCACATTACAACAGTGACTACACTTCAAAAGTACTTCATTGCCTGTAAAGCACTTTGGGATGTCCGGTGGTCAGTGAAAGGCGCTATAAAAATGCAAGTCTTTCTTTCTTTCTAGCCATAACCCTTATTGCTCAGTCAGTGCTAGGTTTTGCTGGAGTGTTGGATGCAGTTGATACAAACAAAAGTATTTATTGGAACACAGGACAACCCAAGTAATTAACATTTATAAAGTTCGGACTACAGGCCTTACTACAGGCCATTCAGCGCAACCACAGGTATCATTAGAACTGGCTGTATCAGTCTGCGGTAGTAAACGTGCTTGATGTAAACATGTGACTCAGTCAACCTATTGCATGAGTAGCCAAGCCATACAGACATGGTGGCCCCGATATTTACCGAGCCGCGTGTTCGGGGCGGGGGTGGGGTGGGGGGATTGGTGGAGGAGTTGTGGCCAGGAAACCCAGGTTTCCCGAATTTCCCACCGTTTTGAACTGCGGGATGTCTTTTACATTTTCTCTCCACGTTTCCCGCCCGATAGCCAGTCTGAATGAGAGGCAGGCGGTAAGGCGGGCGGGAACGCCTGCAGCCGAAGGAGGCAGTGCAGGAGCAGGGAGAGATTGCCATCTCTCAATAACATTTCTGTATGGTGCAAAGATGAGGGGGGGGGCACATAGGGAAAATTGCCAAGGATATTTAATAAATTGCAACACCTAGGCTTGTCACACCTAACTTGAATGCAATATGCAAATACAACTAAACTCGCCCACTAGCTTGGAGGTGAATGACTCTGAGATAGCTGTGTACTTCAACTGTAACTTATGCTCCCCATGATGGGGAGGATGGCTCATCGCGACTGTCTACAAGTTTTTGGCTCAGGCAGTTTCCATTTGGGGCTGATCTCATATCTCTGATATATATGTATATATAAATACTCAATTTAAATCAGCCACGGTGTATCACTAGGAGCAAAACATAGAAGATAGGAGCAGGAGTAGACCATTCGGCCCCTCGAGCCTGCTCCGCCATTTAATGAGATCATGGCTGATCATCCAAATTCAGTACCCTGTCCCTGCCTTCTCCCCATATCCCTTGATCCCTTTAGCCTTAAGAAATATATCCAACTCCTTCTTGAATATATTTAATGAATTGGCCTCAACTGCCTTCTGTGATAGAGAATTCCACAGGTTCACCACTCTCTGGGTGAAGGAATTCCTCCTCATCTCTGTCCTAAATGGCTTACCCCTTACCCTTAGACTGTGACCCCTGGTTCTGGACTCACCCGCCATCGGGAACATCCTTCCTGCATCTAGTCTGTCTAGTCCTGTTAAAATGTTATAAGTTTCAATGATCTGCAAATAGATTTGTTGCTTGAATGGATTTTTGGCCATTAATTTCACTGGGACACTCTGACAAGAGCAATCTATTACTTCCATTGCTATCACTAAATTCCCTTGACAAGGAGTATCAGGTTATTTAAGTTAGATGTCTCACTGCGCCTGCTGCTGGAGCAGCCTTTAGATAGTCGCTGTGCTGTACTTGATAAATTTCTCAGTTAAAACCACCTGGTTTACAAGCAACGTAGTGTTGAGGTGAGGTGAGAGTGACTGCCCTTGTCATCAAGGCAGCATTTGACCGAGTGTGGCATCAAGGAGCCCTAGTAAAACTGAAGTCAATGGGAATCAGGGGGAAAACTCTCCCCTGGCTGGAGTCATACCTAGCACAAAGGAAGATTGTTGTGGTGGTTGGAGGTCAATTATCACAGTCCCAGGACATCGCTGCAGGAGTTCCTCAGGGCAGTGTCCTAGGCCCAACCATCTTCAGCTGCTTCATCAATGACCTTCCCTCCAACATAAGATCAGAAATGGGGACGTTCGCTGATGACTGCACAGTGTTCAGTGCCATTTGCAACTCCTCAGATAATGAAGCAGTCCATGCCCACAAGCAACAAGACCTGGACGACATTCAGGCTTGGGCTGATAAGTGGCAGGTAACATTTGCGCCACAAAAGTGCCAGGCAATGATTATCTCCAACAAGCGAGAGTCTAACCACCGCCCCTTGACATTCAATTGCCAAATCCCCCACCATCAACATCCTGGGGGGTCACCATTGACCAGAAGCTTAACTGGACCAGCCACATACTGTGGCAACAAGAGTAGGTCAGAGGCTAGGTATTCTGCGGCGAGTGTCTCACCTCCTGACTCCCCAAAGCCTTTCCACCATATACAAGGCACAAGTCAGGAGTGTGATGGAATACTCTCCACTTGCCTGGATGAGTGCAGCTCCAACAACACTCAAGAAGCTCGACATCATCCAGGACAAAGCAGCCCACTTGATTGGCACCCCATCCACCACCTTAAACATTTACTCCCTCCACCACTGGTGTACCATGGTTGCAGTGTGTACCATCTACAAGATGCACTGCAGCAACTCACCAAGGCTTCTTCGGCAGCACCTCCCAAACCCGTGACCTCTTCCACCTAGAAGGACAAGGGCAGCAGGCGCATGAGAACACTGATGCGCTATCAATTACTATAAAAGACGGAGAGTTAGGAGAGTAACTAAAGGCTTTTATTAGCAAAGAACAGAGCATGCCCCTCGTGGTTGACTGGGTTCCAAGAAGGCAGGGGGCTGCAGGTCAATCACCTTTATACCTGGGCCTGTGGGTGGAGCCAGCCGAGACATGTTGAGGCATGCATAGGTACAACAGTGGGCAGCAACAACCACAACAACAACAACAGTGAATAACAATAACAGTGGTTTACCACATTCACCCCTTGTTTAAAATTGAGTCCGGCGGGGTGAAGTGTACTAAAGGTTCGTGTAAGTAAGTCTATCAGGTGGCCTTGTATGCCGTCCTGATCGTCGTGGTGGCGGCGGTAATGGTGCAGCATCCAACGTTGAATCTGGCGTCTCATTGAGTGGTTGGGTGGTCAATGACGGGTCCTGGGGCTGCGGCATGCCGTCTAGCGGGGTTGGGTTGTGGGTAGTGGTGGATGGCAATGGTAGTGTTTCAGGGGCACCCAAAGGTGCGAGATCTCGTGTGGGGGCTGTGTCCTCCCGCCCGTCCGGGTACGCTACGTAAGCGTACTGGGGGTAGGCGTGGGTAGTGGTGGGTGGCGAGGGAGGTGTTTCGGGAGCACCCGAAGGTGCGAGGTCTCGTATGGAGACTGTGTCCTCCCGCCCGTCCGGGTACACCACGTAAGCATACTGAGGGTTGGCATGGAGGAGGCTCACCCTCTCGACCAGGGGGTCCGTCTTATGGGACCTCACGTGCTTCCGCAGTAGGACGGGTCCTGGAGAAGTCAGCCATGTCGGTAACGAGGTCCCCGATGTGGACTTCCTGGGGAAGGAGAACATTCTCTCGTGAGGGGTAGCATTGGTGGCTGTACAGAGCAGTGACCGAATGGAATGGAGCGCCGCAGGGAGGACTTCCTGCCAGCGAGAGGTCGGAAGGCCCTTAGATTTCAAGTTTAAAAGGACTGCCTTCCAGACCGTCGCATTCTCCCTTTCCACCTGGCCATTCCCCCGGGGGTTGTAGCTGGTGGTCCTGCTTGTAGCGATACCTCTCGAGAGCAGGTACTGCCGGAGTTCGTCGCTCATAAAGGATGAGCCCCTGTCGCTATGAATATAGCTAGGGAAACCGAACAAGGCGAAGAGGTCATTCAGACATTTAATGACCGTGGTACTGGTCATGTCTGAGCAAGGGATGGCAAACGGGAAACGGGAGTACTCATCAATTATGTTGAGGAAGTACACATTGCGGTCGGAGAAGGGGAGGGGCCCTTTAAAATCGACGCTCAGCCGTTCAAAGGGGCGCGTGGCTTTGATCAGGCTTGCTCTGTCTGGCCTATAAAAATGCGGTTTGCACTCGGCACAGATTTGGCAGTTCCTGGTCATGGTCCTGACCTCCTCGATGGAGTAGGGCAGGTTACGGGATTTGATGAAGTGAAAAAACCTGGTGACCCCCGGGTGGCAGAGGTCATTGTGGAGGGTCTTCAGTCTATCGACCTGCGCGTTGGCGCATGTACCACGTGATAGGGCATCTGGGGGCTCATTGAGTTTCCCGGGCCGGTACAAGATATCGTAATTGTAGGTGGAGAGTTCGATTCTCCACCTCAAGATCTTGTCGTTCTTGATTTTGCCCCTCTGCTTATTATTAAACATAAAAGCTACTGAACGCTGGTCAGTGAGCAGGGTAAATCGTTTTCCGGCCAGGTAATGCCTCCAATGTCGCACAGCTTCCACAATGGCCTGGGCCTCCTTTTCGACAGAGGAGTGTCGAATCTCGGGGCCCTGGAGGGTCCTTGAGAAAAAGGCCACGGGTCTCCCCGCCTGGTTAAGGGTTGCAGCTAGGGCAAAGTCGGATGCGTCGCTCTCCACTTGGAAAGGGATGGACTCATCCACTGCGTGCATTGTGGCCTTCGCAATATCTCCTTTTATGAGAGTGAAGGCTGCACAGGCCTCTGCTGTCAGGGGGAAGGAGGTGGACTTGATGAGGGGTCTGGCTTTGTCCGCATAGTTGGGCACCCACTGAGCATAGTACGAGAAAAACCCTAGGCATCTCTTCAGTGCTTTTTGGCAGTGGGGGAGGGGGAGCTCCATAAGGGGGCGCATCCTGTCGGGGTCGGGGCCGATGACTCCGTTCTCCACTACACAGCCAAGAATGGCAAGGCGCTTGGTACGAAACATACATTTGTCCTTGTTGTATGTTAGGTTCAGCCGCTGGGCCGTACGGAGGAATTTCTCTAGATTAACATCATGGTCCTGCTGGTCGCGGCCGCAGATGGTGACGTTGTCTAGATAGGGGAAAGTGGCCTGGAGCGCGTTCTGGTCAACCATCCGGTCCATCTCCCGTTGGAAGACTGAAACCCCGTTGGTGACGCCGAAGGGAACTCTGAGGAAGTGGTAGAGACGACCGTCAGCTTCAAAAGCTGTGTACTGGCGGTCCTCAGCCCTGATGGGGAGCTGGTGGTATGCCGACTTCAGATCAATCGTCGAGAACACCCGGTATTGTGCTATCTGATTGACCATGTCAGATATGCGGGGGAGTGGGTATGCATCTAGCTGGGTGTAGCGATTGATCGTCTGGCTGTAGTCAATAACTAGGCGCTGTTTTTCGCCAGTCTTCACTACCACCACTTGTGCTCGCCATGGGTTGGTGCTACTTTCAATAATCCCTTCCTTCAGGAGTCTTGCTACCTCGGATTTAATGAAGCTCCTATCCCCGGCACTGTAACGCCTGCTTTTGGTAGCGATGGGCTTACAGTCGCGGGTGAGGTTAGCGAACAAGGAGGGGGGGGGGACTTTAAGGGTGGAGAGGCTGCAAATGGTGCGCGGCGGGCGATTTAAAAGCTGCTGGCTGCAGACTGTGAGTGGGGGGAGGGGTCCGTTGTACGCTAATGTGACACTCTTAAGGTGGCACTGAAAATCCAACCCCAGTAGAACAGCAGCGCAAAGATGGGGCAGGACCAGGAGTTTAAAATTTTTGTATTCTGTGCCCCTTACTGAAAGGGTCACTATACAGTAGCCACCGACGTCCGCTGACTGGGCTTTGGAAGCCAAAGAGATCCGATGTCGCGTCGGCAGGACCGGGAGAGAGTAACTGCGCACCGTGTCGGGGTGGATAAAGCTTTCCGTGCTCCCGCTGTCAAAAAGGCAGGTAGTGGCGCGGCCGTTTACCGTAATGTCCATCATGGACCTGGACAGTTGATGAGGGAGAGATTGGTCCAGCGTCACGGAGGCCAGCGTATGGTCGAGCGAGTCGATGTGGTCGTCAGATGAGGCGGTGGTTGAGTCCGGGTCCCCCGTGGTTGAAGTTGGAGACGTCCGAGATGGCGGGCAAAATGGTGGCGCCCATGGTCCCGATCCCCACGCGGCTGGGGGAGCCCAAGATGGCGGACAAGATGGCTGCCCCCACGGTTCGCACGCAGCGCTGCTGGCGTTAGCGGTTTTACCTTTGCAGGCGCTGACATAGTGTCCTTTCTTCCCGCAGCCGGAGCAGGTAGCGTTTCTCGCCGGGCAGCGTGCTCTGGGGTGTTTTGCCTGGCCACAAAAATAACATTTCTGTGCCTTGGACATCGCAGCAGCAGTTGAAGGTGGTGGTCCCATGACCCAAGGTTGTGGCGTCCACGTTGCGGGGCGGTTAGGGGAGAAGGCGTCCATATTCCTGTGGGCCGCGTCGAGCGAGAGCGCGAGGGACACTGCCTTTCTCAGGTCCATTTCTCGCTTTTCCAACAGTCTCTGCCGGGAGTAGTCAGACCTTAGACCCGCAACGAAAGCATCTCGGATCAGTCCCTCCGTGTGTGCTGCGGCTGGTACTTCTTTGCAATCGCAGTCTCGGCCGAGTATCCGTAGTGCCCGTAGGAAGGCCTCCACCGATTCCCCGGGCTGCTGTCTGCGGGATCTTAAGAGGTGCCTGGCATAGACCGTATTTACCGGGCGTGCGTATTGCCCTTTTAGCAGATCGATAGCCGCCGCGTAGGTCGTCGCGTCCTGGATTATTGTATAAACTTGGTGGCTCACCTTTGAGGCCAGGATTTCCAACTTGTTTTCGTCCAGGGTCACAGTTGAGGCTTGCAGGTAGGCCTCGAAGCAACGCAGCCAATGCGCGAATTTGGTAGCCGAACCCGCTTCTTGTGGGTCTAGGTCCAGGCATGTTGGTCTGAGGGCTCGCAGCAGCTCCTGCTGCTCAGCGTTTGGTGCAGCAGCCTGCTGTTCAGCGTTTGTCGACATTTTGTTTTTGCTAATAAAATTGATGCACTATCAATTACTCATAAAAGACGGAGAGTTAGGAGAGTAACTAAAGGCTTTTATTAGCAAAGAACAGAGCATGCCTCTCATGGCTGACTGGGTTCCAAGAAGGCAGGGGGCTGCAGGTCAATCACCTTTATACCTGGGCCTGTGGGTGGAGCCAGCCGAGACATGTTGAGGCATGCATAGGTACAACAGTGTGTAACAACAACAACAACAACAGTGAATAACAATAACAGTGGTTTACCACAAACACCATCACCTCCAAGTTCCCCTCCAAGTCACACACCATCCTGTCTTGGAAATATATCTCTGATCCTTCATCGTCGCTGGGTCAAAATCCTGGAACTCCCTCCCTAACAACACTGTGGGAGCAACTTCACCACACAGAGTGCAGTGGTTGAAGAAGGCGGCTCACCACCACCTTCTGAAGGGAAATTAGGGATGGGCTATAATGCTGGACTTGCCAGCGACGCCCACATCCCATGAATGAATTTTTAAAAAGCATTCATTCTAAGATCAATTGGTAACAGTGTACAGGTGAATTCATGATAATTGCAAGTCCTGATTTTTTTGACAGCTACAATTTGTTCTGTACCTTGTCGTTAGCATTCAATAGCCTCCATTAATAACTGTAAACTTTGAACATACCTTAACTGACTCTCAAATTGTTTGCTGGATTTAAAAAAAATAACTTTTCCCTTCAGTTTCTCCCCTCCTCTCATGAAGCCACAGATTCATGGTTGCAGAGTTACCAGAAGCTTTCTGATACCTCACTGTCGAAGGTGCCGTCTTTCGGATGAGACTTTAAACCGAGGCTCCGTGGACGTAAAAGATCCCATGGCACTATTTCGAAGAAGAGCAGGGGAGTGCTCCCCGGTGTCCTGGACCAATATTTATCCCTCAATCAACATCACTAAAAACAAATGTCTGCCCATTATCACATTGCTGTTTGTGGGAGCTTGCTGAGCGCAGATCGGTTGCCTCATTCCCTGCATTACAGCAGTGACTACACTTCAAAAGTACTTCATTGACTGTAAAACGCTTTGGGACGTCCTGATGTTGTGAAGGGCGCTATATAAATGCAAGTCTTTCTTTCTTGACACTATTCTTTACGTGTAAATCTAGATGGTGGGGCAATTATTGTCTCCATTACGCCCCATAAATGATCAAAGACGGGCATAATGCTGCAGAAAGTTCACTGGACATCAGTTCCGCCTGATTTCACGCCCTTTGGGAGTAATTTTGACTTTGGGTGATATTGTAGAATGGGCGATATTGATTCAGCTGCCCGTTACACGGAGAAAGAATGCTGCCTTTTAATTTACAAATAGGACGGTCTTTAGTTATCGCAAGGAAGCCACTTGATAGGTAAGGACTTTCTTTTTATTTTGGAATGTTTCTAAATATAGGCTGGGAAATGCATGGTCCTCTGGCATGTAAACAGCTTTAATACTCTGAAAATATCACTCCATGTGGCTTTGATAACGCTGCACAGTACAGGAGGTTGAAAGAGCCCAGGTCATTCAGTGAAGCTTTACATGCCCGCAGCCCACACTAAAGAGTAAACAGGGAATGAGGAGCCTTCAAAGTGATTTGTATTGATAGATTAAATGTCAGGAGTGAATGGTTGCTCTCTAAATTGTGCTGGACAAATCTTTCCATTCTCAACAGTTCTGTGACACCTGAAATAAATCCTCATACAGCTGCAGGCTCCTTTTCTTTGAAAGAAACATTATCAGCTATTTTGCTCTCTTTCTTAATTCGCTCATTTTAAAGTTGTTGGGGGCAATTTTGGCTTTGCGTGATAGTGTAAATCAGGTGATAGCGAATCGGCAACCCGTTTTACATCTCTCCCGGTTTGTATTTCCAGCACCCATTTTACACTTTCGTACAAAGTCATAATTACCCCCCCCATCTATTTTCTTCTTTAAGGTTCTGTGTCAGCCTCGCCTCGGAGTCAGAAGGTTGTGGGTTCAAGTCCCACTCCAGGGACTTGAGCACAAAAATCTAGGCTGACACTCCAGTGCAGTGCTGAGGGAGTGCTGCACTGTCGGAGGTGCCGTCTTTCGGATGAGACGTTAAACCAAGATGAGACATCTGCTCTCTCAGGTGGATGTAAAAGATCCCATGGCACTGTTTCAAAGAAGAGCAGGGGAGTTATCCCCGGTGTCCTGGCCAATATTTAACTCTCAATCAACATCACTAAAACCAGATTATCTGGTCATTATCAAATTGCTGTTTGTGGGAGCTTGCTGTGCGCAAATTAGCTGCCACGTTTGCCACATTACAACAGTGACTACACTTCAAAAGTGCTTCATTGGCTGTAAAGCACTTTGGGAGGTCCTGAGGTCATGAAAGGCGCTATATAAATGCAAGTCTTTCTTTCCATGATTGTGGAGGTAAATGGCGGATGCCCCTGCCCAGAATGCACAGCGTACTAGAATACACCCTATACCTTTAAGAGGAAAGTAGCTTGCAGCTGCAGGAGGGGCTTTTTGTACGTCAGCTGGTGAATTTAGTAACTCGTTCTAAAGTTTCCTGTATGGAAGAAAAGAGTTGTGTTATGATTTAACACCAACATTTCTTGCCATCAAAATTCAAATTTGTATCAGGCAAAATTAGTTGGCAATTTGTACCCTGGAAACTGTGGAGAAATTTAATTCTTCCAACAGTTTTAACTAGTGTCTAGAAATAATTGAGGACAGCAAAAAGGCTAATATCCCTAATTGCACTAGATCCCACTGGATCTAAGTATAATTTTGAATATCGAAAAACACAATTTGGCTTTGGTGTTACTTGTCAAATTGTATTGTGCCGGCCACGGCTCGGTGGTAGCACTCCTGTCACTGAGTTAGAAGGTCGTGGGTTCTGAATCCACATTCCAGAGGCTTGAGCACAAAGTCTAGACTGACTCTCCGGTGCAGTACCGAAGGGGTGCTGCACTGTTGGAAGTGCCGTCTTTTGGATGCGACGTTAAACCAAGGCTCTCTCAGGTGGATGTAAAAGTTCACATGGCACAATTCGAAGAAGAGCAGGGGAGTTCTCCCCAGTGTCCTGGCCATCATTTATCCCTCATCCAACACCTTAAAAACAGGAGATCTGGTCATTATCACATTGCTGTTTGTGGGAGCTTGCTGTGCTCAAATTGGCTACCGCGTTTCCCACATTACAACAGTGACTTCATTGGCCCTAAAACGCCTTGGGGATGTTCTGAGGTCCAGTAAGGAATTATATAAATGCAAGTCTTTCTTTCAAACAGGTTGAGAGGAGATAACCCAGTTATCAAGGAGATGCAGACGCAGTTCCTAGTTCTGTTTTAAAAGAAAAAAACCTTCTTTTACACAACTGTGTATGAAAGACATGGAAAAATAAATATGTATTTAATGTGCAGGTTTCATCTTGAAATGCAGTCTGATAGTTCCACAAGAAATTAATTAGAGGATTAATTATGTTTTTTCAATTAACATGACCGTTTAATCTTCAGAAGTTTAATGCTTCATTGGGTTTATTAACATGTCTTCCAAGTTATTTTGAAGAGTCTAGACATGGAGAATCAGATTGCAAGGGTTCCCTCTTAGACGGAACAGTTAGAGGAAAGTATTTAGCATGCGGGGTCTAATTTCATATGGTAACATTTGACAACTGCGGGCAAGCTGCACGTGACCAGATGTCCTGTGACCGGATGTCCTGTGAGGTGATCAAACCTCCCGGAATACATCCAACCAGAGTTGGCTAGCCCAGTGGGGAAGCATTTCACAGCTTCAAACCTTCCCTCACCCCGATCAGTAATTCGCCATGGCATAAATTACAAGTGCAAGTCCATTTTAGGGCGACGGTGTTTGGGTACCCCATTACGTTGAGCCATCCCAGTGCACTTATCAGAGACTCAACCATGTATAGAGTTGGAAAGGGACATCAGGAGCAATTATGGAATTTGGAGCAGGGGGAAGGGTGAGCCACAACCTATACCAGAACGTATTTGAGGAACAGGTCCCCTGCATCATCCCTACCCTGGCCAGTGCTTGTGCTTACACCATCTATTCATTATGAGAATACTAGTCCATTGGTTGCTGAAACCATACCAGTATAGTTCGAAGAAGAAGAGAAAGTAATACCAGCAGCTCACAGTCACATAACGAGGGGCTCTTCCTGAGTGCCACTGAATACTGAACTCGTAAATCTAGTCCGTCAGAGACAACACCATTTTCAGAGCTGAAACTCAGAACCTAATTGCTCTTTTGCTGTGATAAAATGTCAGTATCACTGATCCATAAAATGTAAAAATCACAATGATTGAACAGGCCCATGAGATCGTGGGCCCAATTTCTTTACTTGCCCTTATTATCAGCCCTGGCACTGCACAAACAGTGAATTTTGGTGCCACTGTGTTATTTTTTTCTATTCCTATTTAAAACATTGAATAGTTTCACTTCCGCCATGCTATCGAGTCACCGTTCTCCTCTTTGAAATCACTGCAGGGAATGGAGGGGAGAAGTGAGCGGCCACAGCGCAGATAAATCTGAGCCCTCTCTCTTTCCCCTTCTTGTATTTCAGATTTACAAGGCAGATATTTTGCAGAAATAAAACATTCAGTTCTCTGTTCGGGCTCCAGTCTCATCAATTATTAAAAACTGCATTTCTTCAAACAAGCTTGATGCAGAAATGGCAGTTCTGTCATTAAAGTGTTGTCTGAAAATCAAACCGTACGTGATGAATAATATTGGGTGAACTGGTCTCAAGTTACAGAACAGTGCGAGGGAGATGAATGAACTATATTAGAGTAAATGATGTATCTTTAAATGAATCTGAGGGTAACTGGAACACAGGATACCGGAATCCTCAAAGAGGAGGATTAATAACAAGCCGCAGTCACAGTTACCCAGGATGTCCTTGGCGACTTTGATTCGGGCAGTTTTGGAAGCCAAACCCAAGAGATGATTTGAACAGGAAAGCGTAGGAGAAGTGGCTGTGCTAATGGCACTGTCCAGGACCTTTGAAGGAAAGGTGAGGCTAGAAATGGGAGGGCAAAGGATAACGGGCGGGCTTTTAAAGAGGGGGGCTTGGTGATGACAGCAGTTTTGAAGGCAGGGCAAACAACGTCTGGCAGGAAGTTAACGGTACTCATGAGCATCGGGCTGAGGAAAGGTCGCTAGGTGGTCAGGACCAATGCTCCCTGTGAGCCGTGCATTGTTCTGCGCGGCCCGTTTCTTTCAATGTGCGGTCCTTCTAAATTTTTGCGCATGCGCGGTAGTTACAACGGAGCAGCCGCTGAGCGGCCTGCGCGGGACCGTTCCCGTTACTGCGCGGCTGTGCAGCTTAGAGAGAACATTGGTCATGACCCTGGTTGGAATCAAAAAGCGGGAGAGGTGTTTAACTGAGCTGATATTGCGCACTTTGCACTATTTCTCAAAGTCAAACTGACCCCCACCTCGCTGCCCCCCACCCCGCACCCTCGCTGCCCCCCACCCCGCACCCCCGCCGCCCCCATAGACTCATGACAGAGTCTGCCTGATTTTCTTTCCATTGAAATGAATGGAAGGAAAATCGCTTTGGCTCTGGTACAAGCAGGCGATGCTCCCCACCTGATTTCTGTCTCTGGTTTTTCAGTCCATTCATTTTAAGAACATAAGAAATAGGAGCAGGAGTAGGCCACGTGGCCCCTCAAGCCTGCTCTGCCATTCAATAAGATCATGGCTGATCATCGACCTCAACTCCACTTTCCCGCCCGATCCCCATATCCCTTGATTCCCCTAGAGTCCAAAAATCTATCGATCTCAGCCTTGAATATACTCAACGACTCAACATCCACAGCCCTCTGGGGCAGAGAATTCCAAAGATTCACAACCCTCTGAGTGAAGAAATTCCCCCTCATCTCAGTATTATATGGCTGATCCCTGATCCTGAGACTATGCCCCTAGTTCTAGATGATCCAGTCAGTGGAAACAACCTCTCAGCATCTACCCTGTCAATCCCCCTCAGAATCTTATCTGTTTCAAGGATATATTTTATTGGACTAGAAGCTGAGTGCAGGCAATGTGCTTGTGCTTTGCTGAGGTGTGCAGCTGGTGGGTGTGGATCCCCATCAGCCATGCGAACTTGGAAAATGACACCCATTGGTTCCAACTTTACTCTTTATTTTAATGACATGATAAGAGAATTCACCAAAATAAATGCCAGGCTCGCGTTACCTGCAGTCTTGTGTCTAATTCCCTTGGCATTCTGGTGCTGGGTCTTAGGATGGGTGGGCCTGGATTTTTATTGCCAGCTGCAGGATGGTTAGGATTTGCCCAGGCGCCTGGCAGGTCTGTGTTCATTTGCTGGCTGTACGGTGGGATTAGTGAGAGGATGCATGTCCGTGTTTCCTGGGGGATTACAGAGGGTCGGGTACCGGACTGTAAGGACGAGGAGGAGGCTTCAGCTTTACAGCTGTTTGAATTTTATGTCCTTTTCAGCCAAATCTGAAATTTTAAAAATGCAAACATTCATCCCTAAATCCAGCGTTGAGTCACCATGAAATGCAGATTGTGTCCCACACTCCCAAGCAGTGAGTTCTCATGAGTTAATGTATAAATATTCTGGATGAGATGATGACCAATATAATTTATTGACAGACGTGATGGTGTTTCAAAAGGTAAGTGGTTTTAGTGGGTAATTGGGTTTAGCAAACGTGGAATTTTCACAGGAAGAAACGGATGGTTTGGAGGTGTGGGGGGGGCGGGGGGCGGGGGGAGTGAAAGTAGTAAAAATCTAAAACCTGACGCCAACCCGCCCACTTTCACCTTTTACTCAGACGGGACTGGGGGCGGGCAGCCAACCCGTTGCCAGGAGGCGGGTTGGCAATTTAAATATGATAATGAGGCCTGAAGCCTCTGCTTTAACCTACTTTGCAGGTTTTACTGCGGGCGGCCAGGGATCCTGGGGCTCAGGGTTCCCAGTGGCTGCAATGAGGTGGCCTCACCCTGGGGAGCAATCCTTGTGGGCCGGGAGGAGCAGGAGTGCTTCCTCCTGGCCCCCCAGGCTCCCCCAGTATCAGCCCGCACCCCCCTGGGGATTGGACCCCCCACCCTCCTGGGCTTGGAACACCACCTCCCACCCCCGGGATCACGACTCGGCCCTGGGGTCAGGGATCGGACCCCACCCCTGGAGATTGGACCCCCCTGGGGGATGGGGAATGGGGGACCCCCCTGTAGTGATCAATAACATGTCATTCTATAGTGGACACTAGGTGGAGCCGGAGAGCTGTATATAGCTGTATGTATAAGACTACACTACCCAGCTGTATGATATTAAGACTACATTACCCATGAGGCACTAGGCTACCCAGAAGGCAGCAGTCAAGATGGAAGCCTCTACAAGATGCTGTACAAGTCCACATGTGCTCAATAAAATAACTAGCAAAAGCTAGCTGTGTTCATAATAAGAATGTCTATTTATTAATGAACATAACATGGTACCAGGGTGGTGAAGATCTGTTGAAAATTGTGAAAAGCGACATGGAGAATTTGAAGCCACCAGAGCATTTGAATCTCACAGAAAAAATCGACTACAACTGGCAGACCTTTAAACAGCAATTCGAACTCTACATTGCAGCCATCGGATTCGGTACGAAGCCAGACGCAAGGAAGATAGCGTTGCTGCTTACGGTTGCAGGCCCACAGGCGATAGAGGTATCTAATACATTTGTATTTAATCCAGAGGAGAACAGAGGAAAATTAGAAGATGTGCTAAAAAAATTTGATGCACATTGCTCTCCAAAAAAGAATGAGACGTATGAAAGATACATCTTCCGTTCTCGGACACAGCAACAAAATGAGACTTTTGATAGCTTTATAACTGATCTAAAACTGAAAGCACAGACATGTAATTTCTCTGAGCTCAAAGCATCCATGATTTGTGACCAGATTGTGTTTGGTATTCACGATAAAAAAGTCAGGGAACGTCTGTTGAGAGAAACCGAACTAAATTTGGAAAATGTGGTGAAAATATGCCAAGCCAGCGAGCTAGCTCGAAATCACGCAAAGACTTTCAGTGAAATCAATAATGATGCGAATGTAATGAGTGATAATGCTGCTGTCGGTGCTGTGTCCTACAAGGGGAAGAAACGTGGGCAGAACAGAAATGAAAAGCAATCGGAGGATGAAATTTTTAATTGTAAACGCTGTGGTTACAAACACCAGTTAAGACAATGCCCAGCGTTTGGAAAAATGTGCACAAAGTGTAATGGAAAGAATCACTTTGCCAAACAATGCTTTTCAAAAGTAAAAACAATGAAAGGGCAACAAGTTAATGTGATTGAGGACACTGATTTAAGTGAGACATTTTTTGTAGGAATGGTGTCATGTGACGATATCAAAAAGGATACAGAAAATGTGCAGCCCTCAGAAATGGACAATGCTGAACATAAAGTTAATGCAGTAAAAGTGGACAAATGGATGATCCCACTGCAGGTAAATGGAGCATTAGTTACCTTGAAACTAGACACTGGGGCAAAAGCAAACTTAATCAGTGTGAGTGACATTAACAATATGAAAGAAAAGCCCAAAATACAGAAAAAGTCAGTACTACTGAAGGACTATAATGGACAGAAAATAGATAGCTTAGGTGTATGCAGACTCAAAGTGACAGTCAAAGACAAAGTGCATCATCTCATGTTTTCTGTTGTGGCTGAAAGACTTGATTCGATACTAGGTGACAAAGCTTGTGAAGACTTAGAACTGGTTAAGAGAGGCTACCGTATAAACTGTGCCATAAGCAGACCAGATGACTCAGGTGATGAAGCAGAGAGCCCATCAAGGATGAAAAGGCCAAAGGGTATCCATGTCTTCAAAAAGCCTAGTTTCTCCAAGAAGAAAGAAAACGACTTTAAGGTCAAAGAGGAAAAACACAAGGAGAAAAAGTCCAAAGATATAACCGCAGCAGATGTTGTTAAGCAGTGGAAAGAGAAAAAGAAAAAGAAGAAGCCTGCACCAGAGCAGGAAGCAGTTCCGGTGGATACTCCTTCTTCCCTCAGGCCAATCTTTGGTGTTCCATTAGCCGAGGCTGCTGAGAGGACTATGCTGTATGATGGGATCCAGCTGCCAGCAGTTTTTTGAGAGTGCATTGACTACATTGAGAGTTATGGCATGAAGAGTGAAGGAAACACTGAAACCCTCTCCAAGCAAAGATCGCAAGGAGACCTCGATCTATACAAGAGCAGATTGATGACAATGCCGCAACTGCATCTTATCATTCACCGCCAGAACAATCTCATGAAGACACATCAGACTTACCCGTGTTGAGAAGATCCACACGTGAAGTAAAAAAGCCTGATAGACTTAATCTTTGAGTACAATGTAAAGCTTTGAAAATGTGTTGACTGTTTTGAAAATGTTTATGTTTATAGAGCACTAACAAAAGTGTTACTGATATCATCTTTATTGTTTTCTTGAAAGTTGATTGATATTCATTTTGTTAAACCTCAAAGAAAGGGGGATGTAGTGATCAATAACATGTCATTCTATAGTGGACACTAGGTGGAGCCGGAGAGCTGTATATAGCTGTATGTATAAGACTACACTACCCAGCTGTATGATATTAAGACTACATTACCCATGAGGCACTAGGCTACCCACAAGGCAGTAGTCAAGATGGAAGCCTTTACAAGATGCTGTACAAGTCCACATGTGCTCAATAAAATAACTAGCAAAAGCTAGCTGTGTTCATAATAAGAATGTCTATTTATTAATGAACATAACATCCCCTGTAACGGGTTTGGACCCCCCACACCCCTCCACCACCCCCGCACGGCTTGGAACCCCACACCCCGCCCCCCCACCATCCTGGGCCCAGCACCTACCTGGTCCTGTGGCTTCCTGGTCTGTGTTCCCCGCACGACTGGAAGCCAGTCTGTCAATCAGGCTGACTTCCGGGCGGGAAACCCGCCCTTTATGTCGCACGCAATTCCACAGCGTGCTGAAAAACCCAAACTTCTGGGTTTCCCGCCGTCTCCTGGGTCCCCCAGCACTGTGCGGGCGGGAAACGGGAAAATCCAGCCATGGTTTATGTGCCATATTGTCCAAAAATCCTGATGTACTCAGTTTATACATATTATACAGATGTTCACACAGAGACATCAGCCCACTGGTGCACGCATAAAGCCCTTTTATAATTTCAGTGCCATTAAACACATCACACTTGCAAATGAATGCTGCTGTTGGCAGTAAAATTTGTCATGGATTCAAGTTTGATATTGAAACCCTCACTGGACTTAAAACATGAATGCAAATTTCATGCTGGAATCGTTACCAATCATGAAACTTCATTTTTCCTCGACTAACAAGCGGAATGCAACATGAAGCCAACTGAAGACGAAAGAGAATTGATCTTTGTGAAGTTAGCTTATGTCAGGCGGGGCTGCATTTGAGGCAGCAATAATTGCCCTCAATGACTCTGGGCTCGGAAGATGGAAAACAGGTCAGTGCCCACTCCTGATCACAACCCAGTAGCTTCTGCTGGAGAATAAACACATGTGTGGTTGCTGAGTGAAAACAAGATCAGACTTGGCTGTGATGTTATGCACAGGCAATTAGCCTGCTGATAGTTACTGTGCAGGCTGATACAGTGTGGCAAAAATGAAGCACTTTTGACTGTGATGGATTATTTATTTAGATTCTTTCTTGCTGGTGACTGCACGCGCACACAGTTAAAATTGGCGCTGCTAGCTATTTCCACAGGCTGCGGAGAATACAAGTCCCAAACTGGCTGATACCGGCTTGCTGATTATTGCTGTTGTTTTTGGATGGGGGCCTATATAAGGGCAACTGCACCAATCCAAATAGAAAGACTTGCATTTATATCGCGCCTTTCACAACCTCAGGACGTCCCAAAGTGCTTTACAGCCAGTGAAGTACTTTTTGGAGTGTAGTCACCGTTTTAATGTAGGAAACACGGCAGCCAATTTGCGCACAGCAAGCTCCCACAAACAGCAATGTGATAATGACCAGATCATCTGTTTTTAGTGATGTTGATTGAGGGATAAATATTGGCCAGGACACCGGGGATAACTCCCTTGCTCGCCTTCGAAATAGTGCCGTGGGATCTTTTACGTCCACCTGAGAGGGCTGACAGGGCCTCGGTTTAACGCTGCGAAAATATAGTTTCCCACTGCAGGGATTTGGTTAAAATTACCCCCAGGTTTGGCAGCTGTATGTGTTTGGACAAACACTTTTTTGAATCCTGTTAATTGGTGACCATCTAACGTACTTAAGAGAAATACCATTTTTCATTCTTTTTGTTTTGAGATTGTTTTCAAAGAAATTTGGAGCTCTATTGTGGCTGCTTTGCAATCAAACAACAGACATCCTGAAGCCGGCAGCGATATCATGGTCGTGTACAGCCAGATTAAAATGAAAGGAACCATGGGGGTTAAAATCCAGAGCGTGTGAAAAAGCAGGCGCTAGACGACCCAATTTAACCCCCCACCATGTTTACGGGATCTGTCTTGTGTTGAAAGTTAGTCCCTTTGTTGTTTTGGATTCCGAGGAAATCTGTAACTACTGCAAACCTGCTGATTTTAGTACCGTTCATTTACCTGTTCTAGCGTTCAATAAAATTGTCCAGTGGTTTTATAGCCTGAGCCGTGATCTGGCAAAGTATTATTCTTATGCCGATGAAAGTCAAGACAATTATGTAGCAGCATGTGATATATTCCAGCGACAGTGCCGTGACAAAGGCCCTACAGCTCGACACGACATTTACCTAGAGAGTAGGCAGGAAAAGACCGACTCTGGTTTGCAAGGGATGCGAGAATTGCTTATGGGAGTGGCCAATGATGCTGCACCCAAGGAAAATATAGCATAAAAACCCTGATGCGCTATCAATTACTGCGAAAGACTGGAAGTTAAGTGAGTAACAAACAGGCTTTTATTAGCTAAAGAACGAAGGCATGCCTCTAGTGGTCGACCGGTCCTGAATGCCTGGGGGACTGCAGAGCAGCCGCCTTTATACCAGGGCATGTGGGTGGAGCCAGGGACGGAGCCAGCTGAGGCATGCACAGACAGGTACAACAATGGGCAAGAGTGAACAACAGTGAAGTGAACAACAGTGGTTTACCACATTCACCCCTTGCTTAAAATGAGTCCGACGGGGTGAAGTGTATTAAAAGTTCGTATAATTGAGTCTTTCTGGGGGTCTTGTATGCCATCGTGATCGTCGTGGCGACGGCAGAGGTGGTGCAGCTTCCGACGCCGAGTCCCGCGTTGGCCGGCGCACTGGCGTGTCATCCTCCTGGGTGTTGGGTTGGTTGGTGATCAATGGCGGGTCACGGGGCCACGGCGTGCCATCTACAGGGGTTAGGTATGGGTCCGTTGCCGTAGGTACATTGTGGGTAGCGGTGATGTTGGTTTCAGGGGCCCCCGAGGGTGCGAGGTCTCGTATGGAGACTGTGTCCTCCCGCCCGTCCGGGTACGCAATGTAAGCGTACTGGGGGTTGGCGTGGAGGAGGTCGACCTTCTCGACCAGGAGGTCCATTTTATGGGTCCTCACGTGTCTTCTCAGTAGGACCGGCCCTGGGGACGTCAGCCATGGCGGTAGCGATGTCCCCGATGTGGACTTCCTTGGGAAGACAAACATTTTCTCGTGAGGGGTGGAGTTAGTGGCAGTGCAGAGCAGTGACCGAATAGAGTGAAGTGCATCGGGGAGCACATCCTGCCAGCAGGAGGTCGGAAGGCCCCTAGACTTTAAGGCTAGCAGGGCGGCCTTCCAAACTGTCGCATTCTCTCTTTCCACCTGTCCGTTCCCCCGGGGGTTGTAACTGGTGGTCCTGCTTGTGGCAATACCCCTAGCGAGCAGGTACTGGCGGAGTTCGTCGCTCATAAACGATGAGCCCCGGTCGCTATGGATATAGCTGGGGAAACCGAACAGGGTGAAGAGGTCGTTCAGACATTTAATGACCGTGGCACTGGTCATGTCCGGGCAGGGGATGGCGAACGGGAAGCGCGAGTACTCGTCAATAATGTTGAGGAAGTACACATTGCGGTCGGAGGAGGGGAGAGGCCCTTTAAAATCAACGCTCAGGCGCTCGAAGGGGCGAGTGGCTTTTATCAGGTGAGCCCTGTCTGGTCTATAAAAGTGCGGTTTGCACTCAGCGCAGACTTGGCAGTTCCTGGTCATGGTCCTGACCTCCTCAATGGAGTAAGGCAGGTTGCGGGCCTTGATAAAGTGGAAGAGCCTGGTGACCCCCAGGTGGCAGAGGTCATTGTGGAGGGCCCGCAGTCTATCAACCTGCGCGTTGGCGCAGGTGCCACGCGATAGAGCATCCGGGGGCTCATTGAGTTTCCCGGGCCGGTACAAGATATCGTAATTGTAGGTGGAAAGTTCAATTCTCCACCTCAAAATCTTGTCATTTTTGATTTTGCCCCTCTGCTTGTTATTAAACATAAAAGCAACTGAACGCTGGTCAGTGAGTAGGGTGAATCGTTTTCCGGCCAGGTAATGCCTCCAATGTCTCACAGCTTCCACAATGGCCTGGGCCTCCTTTTCGACAGAGGAGTGTCTGATTTCGGAGCCTTGGAGGGTTCGTGAAAAGAAGGCCACGGGCCTTCCCGGCTGGTTAAGGGTAGCGGCCAGAGCAAAGTCGAACGCATCGCTCTCCACCTGGAAGGGGATGGACTCGTCCACCGCGTGCATGGTGGCTTTAGCGATGTCCTCTTTGATACTGTGGAAGGCTAAGCCGGCCTCTGCCGCCAGGGGAAAAGAGGTGGACTTGATAAGTGGACGGGCTTTGTCCGCATAATTAGGGACCCACTGGGCATAGTAGGAGAAAAACCCCAGGCATCTCTTCAGGGCCTTGAGGCAGTGGGGCAGGGGAAGGTCCATAAGAGGACGCATGCGGTCGGGGTCGGGGCCGATGACTCCGTGTTCCACAACACAGCCAAGGATAGCGAGGCGGTTCGTGCGGAATATGCACTTCTCCTTGTTATACGTAAGGTTTAGGAGTTGGGCAGTGCGGAGGAATTTGTCGAGGTTGGCGTCATGGTCCTGCAGGTCATGGCCGCAGATGGTCACATTGTCCAGGTAGGGAAAAGTGGCCTGCAACGCATTTTGGTCGACCATCCGGTCCATCTCCCTTTGGAAAACGGAGACCCCGTTGGTGACGCCGAAGGGGACCCGAAGGAAGTGGTAGAGGCGGCCGTTTGCCTCGAAGGCAGTATACTGGCGGTCCTCATAGCGGATAGGGAGTTGGTGATATGCTGATTTAAGGTCAATAGTGGAGAATACGCAGTATTGCGCGATCTGATTGACCATATCAGATATGCGGGGGAGGGGGTATGCGTCCAGTTGGGTATATCGATTTATTGTTTGGCTGTAGTCAATGACCAGGCGCTGCTTCTCGCCGGTCTTGACGACTACAACCTGGGCTCGCCAGGGGCTGGTGCTAGCTTCGATAATCCCCTCCTTCAGGAGCCGCTCCACCTCAGATTTAATAAAAACTCTGTCACCAGCGCTGTATCGCCTGCTTTTGGTGGCGATTGGCTTACAGTCTGGGGCGAGGTTGGCGAACAACGGGGGGGGGGGTGACTTTAAGCGTGGAGAGGCTGCAAAAGGTGCGCGGCGGGCAATTTGAAAACTGCTGGTTGCAGACTGTGAGTGGGGGAAGGGGTCCACCGTACGCCATCGTGACACTCTTAAGGTGGCACTGAAAATCCAACCCCAGTAGAACGGCAGCGCAGAGATCGGGTAGGACAAGCAGTTTAAAGTTTCTGTACTCTGTGCCCCTCACCGAAAGGGTCACCATGCAGTAGCCGCCGACGTCCGCTGAATGGGACTTGGAGGCCATAGAGACCCGGTGGCGCGCTGGCAGGACCGGGAGAGAGTAACGCCGCACCGTGTCGGGGTGGATAAAGCTCTCTGTGCTCCCGCAGTCGAAAAGACAGGTCGTGGCGCGGCCGTTTACCTTTATGTCCATCATGGACCTGGCTAGTTGGTGAGGTCTAGACTGGTCCAGTGTAACGGAGGCCAGCGTAGGGTCAGGCGCGTCGCTGTAGTCATCAGGTGAGGCGGTGGGTGAGTCGGAGGCCCGTTGCAAAGATGGCGGCCGGAACGGATCACACATGGTCGAGGGCGTCCAAGATGGCGTCCAAGATGGCGGCGCCCATGATCCACACGTGGCTGGAGGCGTCCAAGATGGCGTCCAAGATGGCGGCATCCAAGATGGCGGCCCACTCGGCCCACACGCTGCACTGCTGGAGTTTGGGGTAGGTTTAGCCTTGCAGACGCTGGCGTAGTGCCCTTTCTTCCCACAACCAGAGCAGGTAGCGTTTTTCGCCTGGCAGCGCGCTCTGGGGTGTTTGGCTTGGCCACAGAAGTAACACTTCGGGCCCCGGGACATCGCTGCAGAAGTTGGGCCGTTGGCGGGATGTGGCGGGGGTGGCGCGGTGCCGGGTGGCGGTCCTACCGTGTCCCAGGATGGCGGCGCTCGCGCCATCCACGGTGCGGCCGTGCGGTCAGGTGAGTAGGCGTCCATATTCCGTTGGGCCACGTCTAGCGAAAGTGCGAGGGCCGTGGCCTTCTTCAGGTCGAGTTCGCCCTGCTCTAACAGTCTCTGCCGGGTGTAGTTGGACCTGAGGCCCACGACGAAGGCGTCCCGGACAAGTTCCTCCGTGTACACCGCGGCCGACACCTCTTTACATTTGCAGGCCCGGCCGAGCACCTTCAGCGCCCGTAGGTATACCTCCATCGATTCCCCGGGTTGCTGTTTGCGGGACCCCAGGAGGTGTCTGGCGTAAACTTCATTTACCGGGCGTGCGTACTGTTCTTTAAGAAGGTCGAGGGCACCATCATAGGTAGTCGCATCTTGGATGAGCGAATAAGCTTAGTGGTTCACCTTGGAGGTCAGAATTTTTAGTTTGTCGCCATCATTTTGAACAGAATCGACGGAGGCTTCTAGGAAAAGTTCAAAGCATCGCAGCCAGTGTGCAAACTTGGTAGATGCATCCGCCTCTTGAGGGTCTAGTTCCAGGCGTGCTGGTTTGAGGATTTGCTCCATCGGAAAAAAATTTAGCTAATAAAATTGATGCGCTATCAATTACTGCGAAAGACTGGAAGTTAAGTGAGTAACAAACAGGCTTTTATTAGCTAAAGAACGAAGGCATGCCTCTAGTGGTCGACCGGTCCTGAATGCCTGGGGGACTGCAGAGCAGCTGCCTTTATACCAGGGCATGTGGGTGGAGCCAGGGACGGAGCCAGCTGAGGCATGCACAGACAGGTACAACAATGGGCAAGAGTGAACAACAGTGAAGTGAACAACAGTGAAGTGAACAACAGTGGTTTACCACAAACCCCAAAATAGGAGCATGCATGAAAAAATGGCGACTTTGGTGAGGTAACAGAGTCAATACTTTCATTCAAGAAGGGGAGAAAACTGTGGAATAACAGAAAGAGGATGCCCTTTGTAGTGTATGTACCTTTAAGGGGAGAACTACTTTTTACAGCTCCTGTATACTGTAGTACCGGCAGTGACCACACCTGTATATAAACCCTGAGTAGGGATCTGTACTGTTAGTTTTTAGAGTAACCCTCATCCAGTAAACACCTGTTGTTTGTTATCTGCAGTCTCTGTCTATTTATTGAAGGATCAAGATACACGGATTTAACAGTGGCGACGAGTGGATTCAAACCTACCTGAAAAAAAAAAGAAGGCCGAGTCCAGAAATACGGGCGTCGACCATCCAGAGAAGACTTGAGCATCGCAGAGGAGGCTGTTAAGAGCTGGGCTTGGTTCTCCAGTCACGACGATCCAGCGCAACGGGCTGGCATCAGGTACGGCGCAGACCCTTCCCGGACAGCGACGGCACAGATAAAGGCCGAGCAGCGTCGACGGGGTAAGAGAGAGGGTAAAGCGCACAGGGCGCAGCCGGGGTTGAAGACCGAGCGGCATCGACGAAAAAAAAAAAAAGAGAGAGAGATGGTAAAGCGCACAGGGCGCAGCCGGGGTTCAGGACCGAGCGGCATCAACGAGAGAGGCGTGCAGGAAAATGCGCAGAGCACAGTCAGTGATCAAGGGCTGAGCAGCGTCCGCGGAGAAGAAAGGGAAGCGCGGGAGACGCCATCTGAGCCGCAGCGGAGAAGAAGGGAGAGTGCAGGAGACGCCATTTTTTTTTTAGCCGCAGCGGAGCAGAAGGGAGAGCGCGGGAGATGCCAGTTTGTTTGAGCCACAGCGGAGAAGAAGGGAGAGTGCGGGAGACGCCATTTTGAGCCAGTCTAACCACACCCAGGGATGCCGAAGAGTGGCAGTGTCACAGCGTTCGACAGTGAAGTCGAAGATTGGACGACATATGTCGAACACATAGAAGTATACTGCAAGGCGAATGAATTGCCAGATGACAGGAAAGCGCTGGTATTGTTCAATTCAATGGGTGCAAAAACGTATGGCTTGCTGCAAAACCTAGTAACCCCAGAGAAGCCAGCGGAAAAGGACATTGAAAACATAGTGTCAATACTACAGGACCACTTAGACCCCACACCGCTGCTGATAGCAGAAAGATTTAAGTTTCACAAAAGGAACCAGCATAAAGATGAAAGTAATGCTGAGTTTTTAACGGAACTGCGCAAGCTATCGAAACACTGCCAGTTTGGAACGGGACTAGCAGATACTTTAAGGGACAAGTTTGTGTGTGGGCTTCAAAGTGAAGGAACCCAGAAACGGCTTCTATCAGAAAGGATCTCACGCTGGACAAGGCTTTCAGCATGGCAGTATCACACGAAGCAGCAGCACGGGGCGCGGCAGAGATACAACGGAGACCGCAAAAATATGGCACAAATGAAATGTCATACGGAACAGTGAAGTGCTATCGCTGCGGCAGAACAACACACGACCATAAGGATTGCTGGTTCAAGGACCAAGTGTGCAGGCAGTGTGGAAAAGTAGGACACATAGCAAGAGTCTGCAGGTCGGAAGAGAAAACCAGCAGCAAGAAATCCCCACAGGAGAAGTACAAGAAGGTACATAAGGTGACGGAGAGTAGTTCAGACGAACTGCAGAGTGACACAGACTCCGGAAGCAAGAAGCTGGGTTGTCTGAAACTGCATAATGTGATCAAAACGGAGGATCACCAAACTATCTGGGGTCACGCTCAAGATAGTCGGAGTCCAAGTGAAAATGGAATTGGACACAGGATCAGCCCTAACAGTCATAAACCGAAGGGACTACAAGCGGCTATGCTCACATATACCCTTGAGAGATACGGAGATTGTCTTGAAGACGTACACGGGGCAAAACGTCTACCCCAAAGGAAAAATAAGGGTGAACGTTATATATAACGGCAAGGAAACACCCAAAATGGACCTATATGTATTGCCAGATGGAGGACCACCACTACTAGGTCGTGAATGGATCCGGAAGATACAGCTAGGTTGGCATTCCATACAAGCACTGACTGTAGAAGCCAAAAAGGATGATGACGTCACACCTGGACGACTGTCAAAAATGCTAACTGACGCACAAGAAGTGTTCCAGGAGGGGCTCAGAACACTAAAAGGCATAGCAGCGACGATCAAAATAGAGGAAAATGCAAGCCCAAAGTTTTTTAAGTTTTTTATGCGATCCGCCCAGCCATCGAAGCAGAGCTGGAAGGTTTGGAACTTTCAGGAGTACTGTCCAAAGTGGACTGGAGCAAGTGGGCTTCACCCATCGTTCCTGTAATGAAGAGGTCGTTGAGTAATACGCCTGGAGAACCAAAGAAGGTTCGCATCTGTGGGGATTTTAAGGTGACAGTGAACCCAGTCCTTCACACTGTACAATATCCGCTTCCGCGGATTGAAGATATTTTCGCCTCGCTATCTGGAGGGAAACGCTTCACTAAGATTGATCTGGCCCAGGCGTACCTGCAAATGGAGGCAGAAGAAGCCTCGAAACAGTACCTCACGATCAACACTCATAAAGGTCTCTACCAATACAACCGGCTGGTGTTCGGGGTAGCATCAGCTCCGGCTATTTGGCAAAGGGCAATGGATCAAGTCCTGCAAGGGATTCCAGGGACCCAGTGTTATTTGGACAACATCCTGGATTTAACATCCTTCACCTCTTAAGTTGTCCACATACCGCACACTGTTGCCCACACGTGAGGGCGTGCAGACACCTGGGGGTCGATTTTAACTCAGGTGCGGGGAATTGTCGGGTTCCCCGAATTTGGTGTTTCCCACACGAATCTAAATGGGTGTGTGAGATTGGGGCAATTTTAACTCAATTGGCCAATTGATTTCCAACGTGCGGGAAGCCTTGGCAATTGAGTATTTCCAGTCAGAAAGTCGCAGAATATGATGTCATCATTGCTGCTGCTTTTAAGGTCCACAGCAAGCCTTGCTTCTTCTGCAGGCTTCCAAGCTTCACCATTGAGATGGCATAGGAGCCAAAAGGAGCAACGACCAGCGGGAGGGCAAGAGCTGCCCCCAAATTTGACGAGGCTTCACTCCAGGCATTGCTGGATGGTGCTAGGGCCCACAGGGAGGTCCTGTTTCCTTCTTCAGGGAGGAAGAGGCCTCCCAGTCAGACCAAGGCTGTGTGGCTACAGGTGGCTGGTGAAGTCAACTCCTTGGGGCTCACACGGCGCACCTGGATGCAGTGCAGGAAAAGATTCCATGACCTTCATCGCACTGGAAAAGTAAGTACTGTATGAAGTTTCCATCACCCTCAATCTGATCCCCATTGCCTTTCCTCACCAGCATTCAGCTTTAGCAATCTCTTCCTCCACATCCCACTAGACACTCACATCCATGCACCCTTACCCATTCCCTCTCTCTATGCTCACATTCACATAACTATTCCACCATGCAGCCCTCACACTCCCTCTCACTCTGATGCTTTGAACACAACTGACAACACACAGGGAGGGCCCTTGGTCTTGCAACCTCACTCCATCTTTGTCTCCTTCTAAGTATCTATGCTATGCAATCTCTGCACTCACTCCTTCATTCTCACTCAACCTCCACTTGTCTCCTTCATTGCAGGAAAAGAGAGCTCACAACAGGAGGGAGCGAGCCAGGACAGGAGGAGGGCCGCCCTCATTAGCCCAGCTTACCCCCTGGGAGGAAGGCATCCTGGAGATTGTCAGGGCTGACAGAGATGCGGAAGTTGGGGAAGGAGAGACAGGTGCATCCCCGCAAGCTGGTGACAGAATAGTTTTCCATCCCTCTCATTGGCATTGCATGAGTCACTGATAATGATTCTGAAGCTACATCATATGGACTTATGATCATCTGCAAAATGCAATGTGCATGTAACCTTGGCATCATATCTCTAACTTTTTCCTTGACTCCCCCACAGGACCATCGAGAGCCCCCGTCCCCAGTGTGCAGGAGGAAGAGCCTGAGATGCCAAACTCCTCAGAGGAATCTGCAACCTCTGAGGGCACAGCGTCAGCAGAAATAAACGCACCCAGCACCAGCGCAGACACTCACACCTCGGTGGGACCTTCGGGACATAGAGTAGAGTTGTCACCTGGTGTATCACAGCTCACAAGTGAGCATCAGCAGATTGTGGAGACAGAGACAGCAGTGGAGAGTCCTCGTCGGGGGGCGCAGGACTCTGCCAGCTCGGCTCAGCTGCATGTCGACCCTCTGCCTCTGGGTCCATCCGTAAGATCAGAGGTGATGGAACTCCATGCACAGATGCAGGAGTCTCTGGCAGGTTTTGTCTCTAGGGTCGCTGCGAGTGTGGAGCGAATGGAGGAGTCCATAGCGAACATGAGCAGCGCCTTTGTGGAGTCATTGGCGCATGAACGCATCAACACGGAAAGGATGGCTACCTACGTGGAAATGATTGCTGCCTCCGTGGTAAGGCTGGCTACAGTAGAGGAGAGGAGGGCTACGGCCATGGAGGAGGTTAGTCGCCAGGGTATGGAAAACATGGTGAGTGTTCAGAATAGAATGACATCTCTTGAGGAGCGATGGGCATCTATTGAACAGAGAAGCCAGACCTTCATGGAAGTCCTTCTGAGTAGGACTGCCATTGCAGATACGGGTCACCATGGCCCCCCTGATGTGCAGCAAGGTGCTCTCAAGCCACTTGCAGGCACTGAGGGGGACCTGACCCATGAGAGGGAGGTTGTTGGCAGACCTCAAGGAAGTGGGGGCTCCTCTCCAAGCGCTCACACTTCCATGCCACTGCAGAGCCCTCGGTCAGAGCTCCGCCAGAGTCCACACCCAATTGAGATAGACGTCTCAACTCCTGCACAGCCGCAGGAGCAGCAGACTGCTGACGAGCCCCCACAGGCTCGCCACCCCAGAGGACGCCCGCCAAAGGTGTCGAGACAGGAGCAGCAGGAAAGTGAGCAAGGGGCCTCCACATCTGCTGAAGCCACAGGGGAACCACTACGTAGGAGCACGCGTAAGAGGAAAATAAAGCACAAATAGTCACAAGGGTAGTCACCTGGGTGAAATGTTGTGTATTCTGTAAAAATGCCATCAGTTTGTTTTGCATAGAAATTCTGGTGGCACCTTCTGCAGTTGTGGCATGTGTCATTTTGCGAATGGGGCTAGAGGTCCTCTAATGCCAAGAGGGGAAGGAAAAAAAGGCCTCCCATGCTTCTGGTAGATGCCTCAGTTGAGGAAGCGCTGAGTGAGGCTGGCGAGAGGGGTTTCGCAGGAGGTCACACTGGAGAAGTGTGTGAGGCTCCAACCTTCCACAGGTGTGGTTAGGCCTTCTAAAACTTCACCCAGGCCTGAGACAACAAAGTCCTGCCACCTGCAAATGATGACTGATCAAATCTCCTCTTTAATGGTTGACCTGCAGCTGATAGTCAGCAATCCAATAGTGCTCACGCCAGGTTTCACAGGCGTGATCCCCACCAGGCGTGTTTTACGTGGGAAAAGGGTTAAACAGGCAAGGGCCTGTTAAAATAGGATTATAAAGGCCAATGAGTGCTGTTTAAGGGCCCTAAAGACCAGTCCCGCCTGTTGCAGGCGGGACTGATTCGGGATCATTAGACACGCCTGGGTTAAAATGGCTAGGTGTCGGGAACCAGGCGGGGGGGGTCCCGAACCCCAGGTTTTGCGATTTTAACCCCCCACATGCCTCAAAGCCCACCTGGCGGCTGAGTTAAAATTGAGTCCCTGTTCTCAAGCCTTTGGCACTACAGTTCTGTAGCTCTTCACTCAGAGTTGGATGAGATTTTGCTTCTGTTCCCACCCGGGAGCTTCTTGCGTCCATACTGTCTCACCCCTCCTGGACCAGCTGAGGTAAATATTCACCTGGGTAAAAAATCATGAGAACCCACATCGTCCTTGTTACGTACCATCATGGTACGACTCTAATCACCCGCACAATTCACTTCATGTATTCAGATATAAGTTTAGTTGCCTGTTATATAGTGCAGGTGAAAAGGTATATAGAAATGTTGCAGCTCATAAAATGTACAAGATGGGCAAAATTCCAACTGCACATAGGAACAGGAGCAGGCCAATCGAAAATTTCAAAACTGGGCTTGATAGATTTTTGCTGGCAAGGGTGTTATGGGTTACCGACCCAAGGCGGGTGGATGGAGTTAAGATACAAATCAGTCATGATCTGATTGAATGGTGGAACAGGCTCGAGGGGCTGAATGGCCTCCTCCAGTTCCTGTGTTGCTGTTACTCTGCAACAAGAACTTCCTTTGTCCGTAGATATAAGGCAATATGACTTGTGCTGGACCAATCAATACTTTCCAATGTACGCCCGACACTCAAAGTAGTTCAACAGACTCCATCTTTAGAATGTAGCAAACAGCACTTTAGGTAGTTGGAATAACTTTAGTGACGCACTGTCAGGCCACAGATTTGGATTTGAGTGCAACGCATAGGGAATTAATTAGTTTGTTATGTTCTGCTATTTTACACCATCACAAGACAAATTGCAATCCTGCCAGCTTTTATTGCTGCTGGCAGACTTATGTTTAATTTTATTTGATATAATTTCCACAGTGAAATGAGTGCGATGTGCATAGTACAGCCAATTAAGTACTTTTATTTGAGTGTAGTCACTGTTGTCATGTAGGAAATGCAGTAGCCAATTTTCACACAGCAAGCTCGCACAAACAGCAATGTGATAATGACCAAATAATCTTGTAATGTATGTACCTTTAAGGGGGGAACTACTTTCTACAGCTCATGTATACTGTAGTACTGGCAGTGACCACACCTGTATATAACGCTGAGTAGTAATCTGTTGTTTCAGTTGCAGTTTGAACCACGTTGAGTAAACATCTGTTGTACCGTTCTCTGCAGTCCTTTTCTTATTATTACACGGACGTAACAAATCTGTTTTTTGTTATGTTAATTGAGGGATAAATATTGGCCAGGGCACTGGCAAAATTCAGGAGTAGGTTCAGTTAAGTTTTTTCTATCTATGTATGTTTCTATGTTAACTCCCCTGCTCTTTTTCGAAATAGTGCCATGGGATCTTTTACATCCACCTGAGAGGACAAGCGGGACCTCAGTTTAACATCTCATCCAAAAGACGACAGTGCAGCACTCTCTCAGTACTGCACTGGGAGTGTCAGCCTAGATTTATGTACTCAAGTCTCTGGAGTGGGACTTAGAACCCACAACCTTCCGACACAGAGGCGAGTGTGCTACCAACTGAGCCACAGCTGACGCTGGCAGAAGTGGTGCATCAAGTGGCTTCAGGATGTCTTAACCATGGAGGGGGAAAATCAACTAGTGATCCTGGGTGTCCAGGCTATCTAGTGACGTCTGCGGAGAAGACTGCATGTCTGGCCGACATGCGAGGACTGAATTAGGCTCGGATGTTCAGGGCAAATAACCCTCCCATGCTCAATAATGAGAGCAGCAATAGGGACACTGCAATTAGCCTCAGTGTCCCGGGGCTACTGAAGGGAAGATAAACCAGGGTTTTGTCATTTTTGTCCTTTTGTCATTTAATCACTCCTGCCTTCCACCCTATCACAGACTGTAAGGGTAAACCGGGAGAGCTTCTTCTCCCCGAGAGGCACCCTCTGATATAAAGGGTCGATGTCCGCCTTATTCCCAATCAATCAATTCAATTCAATTCAATTCAATTTTATTTGTCATATATGCAGCAGACGTGTGTACTGCACAATGAAATGTTGATTTTTACGAGTCCTCCCAACATTGGAATAAATATTATAAATCACTCGGAGTCCAGAGGTTCATTCAGTAAAGCAACTTTATACAAGTCGACAGGGGAGTCACTCATCCTGGGACGAATGCTCCCCGATCGCTGAAGAGCTCCTGCCTTATATACAGGTTTTGTTCTGAGTCGTGGCTACTGTTTGCAATTAGGTGCATTACAAGTATACATTTCTTTCATCATACAGTTGGCTTCAGGTGCAAATTCTTGTGATCTGTGTGCATGGTCTTGTGACCCCTTACATTATCTCTCAATACATTCCTCAGTTAGTGATTCACGGTTTGTGCACTTTGGCCACGACTACACCAGACTTTCCTTCTGAACATTGTTCATACCAATTCCTTATATGGTTGGATATATGCTCTGTTCTATAATCCCCTCATCTTAGCCCTTTTTAACCCTTTCACAGACCTTCCCTTTTGTGCTTTCCTCCCCTCTCCCCCTCTTTCCCTGCCTCTGCACTTGCATAAAACCTGTTACATCTCTAACTTTTTCCAGTTGTGACGAAAGGTCATTGACCTGAAACGTTAACTCTGTTTCTCTCTCCACAGATGCTGCCCTGACCTGCCGAGTGTTTCCAGCATTTTCAGTTTTTATAAACTAGGGGTTTTACTCCTGACAAGTAAAACGCAAAACACTGCAGATGTGGAAATCTGAAAGATAAAACAGAAAATGTTGGAAACACTCAGCGGGCCAGTCACCATCTGGGGAGAGAAAAGAGAAGTCTAACATTTCGGGTGTGAGCCCTCCCTCAGAAGAATAGTGCAGATGAACAGCATCTAAAAAGGAAGAACACAAAGGGAAGGGAGACCAAAACACACACAGACATGCACAAGAGAAATAAGTGGAAAATAGGAGATGGTTAAATGGCAGGAGTGGTACTAGCATCAGACAATAGAAGGCACAATGAGGTAAGTCAAAGAAAGAAAAGACTTTTACAAGACACCCAGAGAATGTGTGAATAGCTGAATATGGTGGGGGAATTATTTTTTAAAATTTGTTTATGGGATGTGGGCGTCGCTGGCAAGGCCAGCATTTATTGCCCATCCCTAATTGCTCGTGAGAAGGTGGTGGTGAGCCGCCTTCTTGAGCCACTGCAGTCCGTGTGGTGAATTTACTCCCACAGTGCTGTTAGGGAGGGAGTTCCAGGGTTTTGACCCAGCAGCGGTGATATACTTCTAAGTCAGGATGGTGTGTGACTTGGAGGGGAACTTGGAGGTGGTGGTGTTCCCATGCGCCTGCTGCCCTTGTCCTTCTAGGTGGTAGAGGTCGCGGGTTTGGGATGTAGTTAGAAATGGACGCATGAAAAACTGGCAGGCTCCATCAACCCAGGGGCCTGCCAGAAGATAAAAGCAGGTCAATATCAAGAGTGCAGACCTCCCCACCAGCAGTGATGCGATAGAGTTTCCCCACCTCAAGCACCAACCTAGCCCCTTCTCCCCTCTCCCCCCGAAACGCTGGCACACCCTTCCTGCATTGCCAGCACTTCCTGCTGAAGAGAACGTGGAAGCTACAGTTAAGGCTTGAAGTCGTTAAAGTCAATATTAAGATACGGCGTTGTCCCGATCAGCTGCTGTGACTTCGGCAGGAGATTGGCTGCAAATCCAGTTTGGGGTTTCCGTCAAAGTTACAGTGGCTGATCTGGCAAGGGTGTCGTAAAACATTTACAACATAAATGAAACAAAATGGTCTATTTCAGAAAAATCTCTTAGTTTTGTATTTATAAAAAGCATAATGGCTCGGATTTTGCGGTGGGTAATGATGGTGAAACTGTCAACGTTCATCACCATCACCCCTCTGAAACTGACCGTAACTTCAGGATTTAGCGCATGTGCAGAGATCCTAAAATTGCGGTCAGTCATTCACTGCTCTGACACAGGCTACGCTGTGGACCACCCCCTCCCCCCTGCCCCCCAGCCGTCAATCAATGAAATAAGTGGAACTGATGAAAACCTAAGCTTTTCCACGCTAATATCATTGTTAAACACCTCATTAAATGCTAAGCCTTGTAGGAATAGGTGCAACTGGGGTTTTAACAGTGTGTTGGCTGCTAAACAACCATTCTGGCCCTGAAAAACTAATTTTATATTTGTGGAATGTCAAATGTAACCCCATGTGTGTGGTAAACCACTGTATTGTATATTGCCACCTCTGGGTGGCGCTGTGTATGGAGGCATGCCTCAGCTGACTCCACCCACCACTGTGTGGGTTTCGTTCAGACTTGTTCAGTCACTCACGAAGAAGCATGGTCTCTTCTTAGCTAATAAAAGCCTTATTCATCTCTTCTTTCGACTCATCATCTCTTCTTCGACTCATCACCTTTTATGAAGTAATTGATAAGCGTATCAATTTTATTAGCTAAAAGTTAAATGGCGACACCTGAGGAGCAACAACAGCAACGGATACAGCAGACATTGCTGAGAGCCCTCAGACCACCACGCCTGGACCTCGACCCTCAAGATGTGGGTGCATCAGCCAAGTTTGAACACTGGCTGAGCTGCTTTGAATCCTTCCTCGCAATCTCACAGGTTACAGAGGAGGATCACAAACTGAAAATTTTGACCGCCCAGGTGAGCCATCAAGTATATATGCTAATCCGGGACTCTAATACGTACGTGGCGGCCCTCGAGCTACTAAAAGGGCAATATACGCGCCCAGTGAACACAATTTACGCCCGACACCTCTTGGGATCCCGCAGGCAGCAACCGGGAGAATCGGTAGGGGCATTTGCACGGGCGCTACTGGCACTCTGCAGAGACTGCGATTGTAAAGCGGTAACGGCTGTGGAGCACGCGCAGGGACTCGCCTGTGATGCCTTCGTCAGGGGCCTCCAGTCAGACCACACCCGGCAGAGACTGCTAGAAAGCAAGGAACCCGACCTGAAGACGGCCATTGCCCTTGCGCTCTCGTTAGAGGAGGCCCACCGAAACCTCGAGGCATACCCCCGTAACGGCGCCGAGACATGGCAATCGAAACCGTGGGACACGGGACCGCCGCCCCCGGCACCAACCGCTGCAGCGACCCAACCGAGACAGCAGCCTCCGGTAAGAACTGCTTCGATGCCCAGTAACCAGGCCCAAAAATGCTATTTCTGTGGCCAGTTAAAACATCCCAGAGCGCACTGCCCAGCTAAGACAGCTACCTGCTCGGGCTGCGGGAAGAAAGGCCATTACGCTAACGCCTGCAAGGGGAAGCCAGCCAGCAGCGCAGCGTGCGGGCCGTGGGAGCAGCCATCTTATCCGCCATTTTGTGTACCCCCGGCCGCATGGCATCCGCCGCCATCGTATCCAACGCACTCAACCGCCATTTCGTCACCGGAACCGACCACCGTCTCGGCGGATGACTATAGTGACTCACTAAGCCACATACTGGCCTCCGTGACGCTGGATCAAGGCCACCCTCACCATCTATCCAGCTCCATGATGGATATCGCAGTAAACGGCCGCGCCACCAGTTGCCTGATCGACAGCGGGAGCACAGAGAGTTTCGTCCACCCCGACACGGTACGTAGCCACTCCCTCACGATTCTGCCAACGCACCATCGCATTTCTATGGCGTCCAAGTCCCAGTCAATGGACATCAGCGGCTACTGTGTGGTGACCCTGTCAGTAGGGGGCACTGAATATCAAAAATTTAAACTGCTAGTCCTGCCCCGTCTTTGCGCTGCCGTCCTGCTAGGGTTGGATTTTCAGTGCCACCTTAAGAGTGTCACACTAGCATACGGTGGACCCCTCCCCCCACTCACAGTCTGCAACCAACAACTTTTAAATCGCCCGCTGCAAACCACCTGCAGCCTTTCCACATTAAAAGTCCCCCCCCCTCCCCTGTTCGCTAACCTCACCCGCGACTGTAAACCCATCGCTACCAAAAGCAGGCGGTACAGTGCCGGGGACAGAGCTTTTATCAGCTCTGAGGTGGAGCGGCTCTTGAAGGAGGGCATTATCGAAGGTAGCACTAGCCCCTGGTGAGCCCAGGTTGTAGTCGTTAAAACCACTGCAAAACGCCGCATGGTAATCGACTACAGCCAAACCATAAACCGGTACACCCAGCTGGACGCGTACCCCCTCCCTCGCATATCTGATATGGTCAATCAGATTGCGCAATACAAAGTATTCTCCACCATCGACCTTAAGTCAGCGTACCACCAGCTGCCCATCCGCCATGAGGACCGCCAGTATACTGCCTTCGAGGCAAACGGCCGCCTCTACCACTTCCTTAGGGTCCCCTTCGGCGTCACCAACGGGGTTTCGGTCTTCCAAAGGGAGATGGACCGAATGGTTGACCAGAACGCGCTGCGGGCAACCTTCCCCTATTTGGATAACGTCACCATCTGCGGCCACGACCAGCAGGACCACGACGTTAATCTAGCAAATTTCCTCCGTACGGCCCAACGGCTGAACCTAACGTACAATAAGGAAAAATGTATGTTTCACACCAAGCGCCTGGCCATCCTCGGCTGCGTGGTGGAGAACGGAGTCATCGGGCCCGACCCCGACAGAATGCGCCCCCTAATGGAGCTACCCCTTCCCCACTGCCAAAAAGCACTGAAGAGATGCCTGGGGTTTTTCTCCTACTACGCCCAGTGGGTGCCCCTCTATGCAGACAAAGCCAGGCCCCTCATCAAAGCCACCTCCTTCCCCCTGACACCAGAGGCGTGTGCAGCCTTCACTCTTATCAAGAACGATATCGCGAAGGCCGCAATGCACGCGGTGGATGAGTCCATCCCCTTCCAAGTGGAGAGCGATGCCTCCGACTTCGCCCTAGCCGCGACCCTTAACCAGGCGGGCAGACCCGTGGCCTTTTTCTCAAGGACCCTCCAGGGCCCCGAGACGAGACACTCCTCCGTCGAAAAGGAGGCCCAGGCTATTGTAGAAGCGGTGCGTCACTGGAGGCATTACCTGGCCGGGAAACGATTTACCCTGCTCACTGACCAGCGTTCAGTAGCTTTTATGTTTAATAATAAGCAGAGGGGTAAAATCAAGAACGACAAGATCTTGAGGTGGAGAATCGAACTCTCCACCTACAATTATGATATCTTGTATCGGCCAGGGAAACTCAATGAGCCCCCAGATGCCCTATCACGTGGTACATGCGCCAACGCGCAGAGTGATAGGCTGCAGTCCCTCCACAATGACCTCTGCCACCCGGGGGTCACCAGGTTTTTCCATTTTATCAAATCCCGTAACCTGCCCTACTCCATCGAGGAGGTCAGGACCATGACCAAGAGCTGCCAAATCTGCGCCGAGTGCAAACCGCACTTCTATAGGCCGGACAGAGCAAGCCTGATCAAGGCCACCCGCCCCTTCGAACGCCTGAGCGTCGATTTTAAAGGGCCCCTCCCCTCCGCTGACCGCAATGTGTACTTCCTCAACATAGTTGATGAGTACTCCCGTTTCCCCTTTGCCATCCCTTGCCCAGACATGACCAGTACCACGGTCATCAAGTGTCTGAATGACATCTTCGCTCTGTTCGGGTTCCCCAGCTATATACATAGCGACAGGGGCTCATCGTTCATGAGCGACGAACTTCGGCAGTACCTGCTAACAAGAGGTATCGCCACGAGCAGGACCACCAGTTACAACCCCCGGGGGAACGGCCAGGTGGAAAGGGAGAACGCGACGGTTTGGAAGGCAGTCCTCTTAGCACTAAAATCAAAGGGCCTTCCGACCTCCCGCTGGCAGGAGGTCCTCCCTGCAGCGCTTCACTCCATTCGGTCACTGCTTTGTACTGCCACTAATGCGACCCCTCATGAGAAAATGTTCGTTTTCCCCCGGAAGTCTACATCGGGAACCTCGCTACCGGCATGGTTGACTTCTCCTGGGCCCGTCCTACTGCGGAGGCACGTGAGGACGCATAAAACGGACCCCCTGGTCGAGCGGGTGCACCTCCTACACGCCAACCCCCAGTATGCCTGGGTGACATACCCAGACGGGCGGGAGGACACGGTCTCCATACGAGATCTCGCACCCTCGGGTACCCCTGAATTACCACCGTTATCCCCCTTACCACCGTTATCCCCCTTACCACTGTTATCCCCCACCACCCCTCCCAACCCAACCCCTGCAGACGGCATGCCAAAGCCCCAGGAATCTTCGCCAACCACCCAGACACCAGACCCGACGTCGGATGCTGCAACACCACCGCCGCCACCACGACGATCAGGACGTCAGACAAGGCCTCCTGATAGACTTAACTTGTAGTACCCTTCACCCCGCCGGACTTCACATTAAACAAGGGGTGAATGTGGTAAACCACTGTATTGTATATTGCCACCTCTGGGTGGCGCTGTGTATGGAGGCATGCCTCAGCTGACTCCACCCACCACTGTGTGGGTTTCGTTCAGACTTGTTCAGTCACTCACGAAGAAGCATGGTCTCTTCTTAGCTAATAAAAGCCTTATTCATCTCTTCTTTCGACTCATCATCTCTTCTTCGACTCATCACCTTTTATGAAGTAATTGATAAGCGTATCAATGTGTATGTCCCAATCTTTATTCCATGCTCTGTAACATTTTATTTCCCGGTTTGCAGTCTGTGAGAATTCTTCAAAGTGATTGGCTGCTAAGACAGCTTGATGATATCACTGGAGTTCCCCTTTTGACAGCGCTACAATCAATTTCACGTCAAGGAAGCTAAAGTTCACGCCACAGAGATTGCGACATCTCTGTGGCAGCCTTCTTCAAGGTCGCTGTCACATCGCCGCTGACCGCAAATTACAGGCCAACGTGTATAAAACTGAAGAAAAAAAACAAACGCGGAGTTTTACCTTTTTGTATGACTCAGAATAAGCTACTGAACTCTTCAGGACGCAGAAAAATTAATGACATTCCACTAGAGGTTGTTATTTGAGTGCAGAATTTCGCACACATACAAGTAAAACTCAGCAGGCGGCTCCCAAACTTAACTCTGCTGAAACCAAGGCTTCCCCAGGTTGAAATAATAGTGCAATAGCAAAATACTGCAGATGCTGGAAATCCGAAATAACAACAGAAAATGCTGGAAAAACTCAGCAGGCCAGGCAACATCCGTGGAGAGAAATTAGAGTCAATGTTTCGGATCAAAACCCTTTATCAAGACTTTATTATCTTGATAAAGGGTTTTGACCCAAAATGTCGACTCTAATTTCTCTCCACGGATGTTGCCTGGCCTGCTGAGTTTGTCCAGCATTTTCTGTTGTTATTTTGAAATAATAGTGGGTGTGTTGGGTGAGAACCATGATCTCATTGAATGGCAGAACCGGCTCGAGGGGCCGAATGGCCTACTCCTGTTCCTATGGGGGTGTGTATCAGCTTGGTGTCCCAGCTTTTCTTCATTCGTCAGAGAGAAACAACAGGGGAAAAGGCCATGGGGTTTAGATGGTGACATCATCTCACCGGCATCCTGCCATAAGACTGCAAGCATAGACTGATGGCTGGAAGGACTGAAGATACTTGGCACACAACGACTACACCGCGACTGTCTGGCATCCTCACAGACCACACAGTAACAAAGTGCTCCGCTCACCGTTTTACTTTATTTATACTTCTGCAACTAATCCAAAAACTGCATATTTTAAAAACAATTCAACGGAACACTGATCACAGCTACACAAAAGGTTCATACATTAGCAAGGATTTAAAAGTATGAAATTTGGTCTCCGGAGTAGTCAGACTGGTGGATCACCATGTGTACGCTCAACCACACCCCTAAGATGCTAACCACACTTTTGAAATAAGAGCAACAATGTCTTACAATTATTTCAACACGAAAAGAAAAATTATGTTGTTTAAAGGAACTGCACACATTAAAGGGGCTGTATTGAAGGGGTTTTCTTGCTAATTTTGTTTCTTTAAAACTTTCTTTCCTTCCAAACTTCTCACATCCCAAGAGAAATATTTTACTCGTGTGTGTAAGTGAAACCACCCCATCGCCACTGTGAGCACAGGGTTTGGTAAATCCGGCAGACGCTGGCTATGGTTTTTGGCTACTGCCGCGGTGCTTTTGGCAACTCCACTGCCTGTCAATGTTTACAGTAGCAGGAACACAAAGCCTGTGACTTGTTCACATCTCTGGAAACCCACCCTAAATTGGATTGTACACGATCACCCCGTTTCTAGTAGAAAATCGGTGCCGAATTATGGATTAATCAGACCCCCCTGGTTACTGTAATTTGTGAGTGAGAGTAAGAATCCCAGGGCTGTTCAGAAACTTTGTAGCAGATAACACTCATCTTTCCCAGAGTGATTGTGTCATGTTTTAGGAAACTGATCAGGACACTAGTGCAGCGTGAGATCGACCATCAGGATCTTGAAAAAGTCTTAATAAACATTGCACAGAAATGGGCGGGGGGAGCGGGAGATTACCTCTGGCTAATGCCACCCCTCCCTCAGTTGTTTCTCCGTTAACTTCAAGAAAACTCCGAGATCTGCCTCTGGTGTCTGGATGAATGCATTACATCCCTTCCTTCCTTTACTGGCAGCATATCGTTCTGTCGCTTCCTCTACCTCGTTGTCTATGCCTGGGAACCACACCTTGATTTTGAGGAGGACTCTGTTTCTGACTACCCTGTGGTGGGCAATGTGGGCAAAAGGTATTGCTCAATCCTGTAGCTTCCTTGGGATGACTACACAGATACCCTGTTGAGTTATATCATCCTCAGCGACCGATAGCTCATGGAGAACCAAACATATCTGCCCGCAGACTGCTTTGATTTGTGTATAAACACTATGGCTGCTTGCAGTGTAAGATTCTTATATACAACCTGCTGAATATCAGCTAGAGTGATTGCTTTGGGCATAGGAAGTTTAGCTACAATATTAATTCATTCCTCAGGTCTCTCTTAATAATGACTTAATCCATGAAACCTATGAAAAAAGGATTGGAAAGGACAACTGTTCCTCCCAGATATGGTGCAGTTTATGTGCACTGTCCAGTCTCCCCTACTCTCCCTCCACCCCCACCCCCACACACAATTTGTCAGGTGAGGGGAAAAATCTTAGGCCAATTTAGAAATATTCTCTTGGAAATTCCTCTTCAAATTCCATGAGATTTCATGAACTGACATCACCATTCACAGCTAACACCACCTACCTTCTATAACTTCAAATGCCTTTAACTCGCAGGAAATCGTCCAACCCGCTTTTAGAAGGCCTGCAGTAAATCCATAGTCACCACACGCTTTGGCAATCTATTCTGACAACTCTACGAAGGAAGTACTTCTTTTCACCCAACATGACTTGGTGTTTTCTTATTTTGTATTGATGCCCTCTAATCCTCCACTCCCTATCTAGCTCAAATAACCTATCCACCCAAACAGAATCTATTGCCCTCATCATTTTAAAGACCTCACGCATACCTCCTCGTGTTTTTCCCAAGAAAAAAGGCCCTGTTCCCTAGTCTATTCTGATAACTAAGATCCCTAACACTAGGTATCACTCAGGTAGCCCTCCTTTGGACCTTCCCCAAGGCCTTGATATCGCCCGTTATGTGGGAGGACCAAAACTGGGCACAGTACTCGATGGGGTTGTATCAAGGCTTTCTATACGGTAAGTATTGTATTTCTAGTTTTGTAGTTAACTGTCCTAGCTATACATCCTAACGCCCTATTCACTTACCCCACAGCCTCATAGATCTTTAGTGTTTCATGAACTACGACCATTCAGATCCTTCTCCTCCTTCTCCTGGTCCGCAGCTGTAAGTGGGTAACCCTGCATGATATCCACATGCTTGAAACTACTGCGACCCAAATGCTTCATGCTGCATTTATCAACATTGAAGAACACCTGCCATAACTGGGCCCCTTCACTCAATGTAACTAAACTCCTAACTCCTACACACAACTTTGTGTTATCAGCAAACTTAAGGTTTGTACCTTCATCCAAACCATTGATAAGATGGCGAAGAGCAACTCTAACACCAATCCCACAGGCCAATGTATTTGCAAAAGTTGTATCATAGCAACTCTTGTCATTGAGCATTTTCTTGGAAAATGGATGTGGGCGTCGCTGGCAAGGGCAGTATTTATTGCCCATCCCTGTTGTCCTTGAGAAGGTGGTGGTGAGCCACCTTCTTGAACCGCTACAGTCCATGTGGTGAAGGTACTCCCACAGTGCTGTTAGGGAGGGAGTTCCAGGATTTTGACCCAGTGATGACGAAGGATCGGCGATATACTTCCAAGTCAGGATGGTGTGTGACTTGGAGGGGAACTTGCAGGTGATGATGTTCCCATGCGCCTGCTGCCCTTGTCCTTCTAGGCGGTGCGGGTCGCAGGTTTGGGAGCTCTAGGTGGTGATACCCCAATTTCAAGTCTAGCTTTGAGGAAGGGCATGATTCACTTACCTCTGTGATAGTCTCATCCAGGGATTGAGTATCAAGTTATTTATGCTTCATTGCTTTGTTTGCTGCTTGCATATCGACGCAAATAGATTGGTGGGCTTGGAGACAATTACTGGAGGTGAGACCCAAGTGTAAGATGCCTTCAATTGTACCACTATCCTCCAACTCTTTCAGCTTTGTCTCAATTTTCTTCCATAGAGGAAATGACGCCTTGCGATGATGATGAGCAACCAGAACAACAGACCTGTTAAGATGCAGTTTGAGCTCTATGCCCCTTCAGTTTGGCTACACTATTGAATACTTGAAAGAATTCACTGCAAATAACATGCGCCGATGTTGGCATAATGATTGATGTGTACCGCTGAGGGTAGCCCGGTGAGTTGTAGAGCGTGGGCTGTGTGTAGTACAACTTGATGTCCAACTGCGACAAACACATCAGCTGAAACTGTTTGCTCGCCGGATTCGATGTGAGCAACAAATTAACCAAGCACTGGAAGAGGTGGCTCTGTAACCAGACAGAAATAACTGGGTTTGCTTGTGGCGGAGTTCACTTGAGATTCACAACTAGCAAAAATAGACTGAGAACTGTAGACCGAATAGTCTTGAATATTCTGTGGACAACCAGAATCAACAATGACAAAGCCCTTGAAAATATACTATTGAGGTTGGCTTGTTGCTGTTTCCAGCTCCTGATATGGCAAATAAACATGTGGCGTCGTCTCCAGAGCTGCATAGAGTAGGTTCTGTTTCAAGGTTCTGTTTTGACCAGCTTTACTTCAGTGGATATGTACCTGGGCCATGCCATTGCCCCAATTTAACTGCCCCCCACCCACCTGGCAGAAACCAGGGTGGAATGAGGGCAGTTAAAATAAGGTGCGTCACTTATCCCCGCTGATCCCGCTGCCTTCCCGTTGTGGCCAATGTCCCCTGCAATGCTGCGCTTTGTTCTGCGGGGCCTGCTTCCTTGAGTGCGCAGTCCCTTTAAATTTACGCGGTATTTACAATGGAGAAGCCCGATGAGCGTCCTGCGCAGGACCTTTCAGATCGCTGCACGGCCGCGCGGCCTCCCAGCTTACAGGGAAAGTTGGCCGTGGCCTGATATTAACCTGCTCTTTTGAGCAGGCGAGTGGAGGAAGGAAGCGGGGTGTTACTTTAAATATGCAGATTGGGTCCGATGATGTCATCAGGACCCCATCTGCAATTTCAACCTGAGGCCTGAGCAAACCTTGCGGAGCCGGATCCTGGGCTGGAAGGTAAGTTTTAGGGGGAAAAATTGAGTCGTGCCCTTTTTGGGGCACTAACTTCGCCGGAGCGCTACTTTTAGCGCCCCGAAAAAAACTAGCGCCCCTGCGGCCGAAATTCATCGGTAGCACTAACGGGAGGCGCAAAGCAACCAAATTTTCCCTTTTAAAATTTTATTTCAGGCTTCTTTTTGGGCCAGGAGGGGGCAGGAGGACACCATGGCCCCCCCCCCACCCCCACCCCCTGCGCCTTGACAGATCCGTCCACCCCTTGCCCCCCCGGCCCCACCCCCACACCCGATCCTTGCCCAGAGATCTTCATCTCCCACTGACTACCGTGGGCCATTCACACGGGTCTCCGGCTGCAGCTTCCGGCCACTAGATGCACACTCCAGGTAGTCAATCTGGCTGGTTGTCGGGCGGGATTCTGTGTTGATTCTGTACAGATTTATCTTACTGGCAGGGCCTCCGGGTTCGTCGCTGGCCAATGGGCTCCTCCGCACCCTTCCCGCCCCCCAACTGAAAATTGAGGCCCATGTTTCATAGAATCATACGGCACAGGAGGAGGCCATTCAGCCCATCGTGCCTGTGCCGGCTCTTTCATCGGGTCATTTGGTTGAGATCTGCAGTTGGATCACTTACAGCACCAGGAGAAATGACTTTGTTTCCTGCATGCACAACGTTCTTTGCCTTTTGCTGGATGAAGACCAGTATAGCGGGATTTTCCACATCAGTAATAACACTTTAATAATAATAATTAGAGGTGACCTCTTTGACTGTGGTTTCACCTTGGCATGATATGGTTTCTGCTTGACGTATATCTGGTTGATAGTGACTTATTGCTTAGTTTCAACATCTGTGCATAACATTCAGCTAGATCAAGTGCTCAAGCCTGTTCTAAAAGCTTGGCTAAGGAGGATTTCCCAATGGCTCAGTGCTGCAAACTTTTAGATGAACATTCTTCTACAACCCGAAATAAAAACAGAAAATGCTGGAAATCCTCAGCAGGTCAGGCAGCATCTGTGGAGAGAGAAACAGGGTCAACGTTTCAGGTCGATGACCTTCCGTCAGAACTGGAAAAAGTTAGAGGTGGAACAGGTTTTTAAGCAAGTGTAGGGGCAGAGAAAGGGGGGAGGGGAGGAAAGAACAAAAGGGAAGGTCTGTGATAGGATGGAAGGCAGGAGAGATTAAGAGACAAAAGGGATGATGGTGCAAGGCAAAAGGAGATGGTAATGGGACAAGTAAAGAAACAAAAGATGAGTCTAGATGAGGTGTAAATGGGAATGGCAGAATCATCAACAGCTGCCATCTGAAAAAATAAGGGCAGCGGTTATGGTCTGAAATTGTTGAACTCGATGTTGAGTCCGGAAGACTGTAAAGTGCCTAATCGAAAGATGAGGTGCTGTTCCTCGAGCTTACGTAGAGCTTCATTGGAACAGTGCAAGAGGCCGAGGACGATGAGGTCAGAGTGGGAATGTATCTTCTATAATCTGTTTTGATTCTGCTTCAACAATGTTTTGTGGCCAAATTCTAATCACCTGTGTAACAAATTTTTTTCTAATCTTCCTTTTTGCATCTTTCTTAAATTTGTGCCCTCTCATTACCATTTCACCTAGCAGGGACAACAATCTATCCCTATGGACCTTATCACAACTTATACATTTAGAGTCTTGCCTTAGATGTTTTCTTAGATACAGCAATGCTCGTCAATCCCATAAGTGGTCTGACGTCTTATGCATAGCAGTGTACCTGTATTACCCAATATCTATACAATACCATATCCAGGGGTGTTACAGTGGTACCAGCTTTTTATCTGAACCTGATATTTGTGTCTTTTGCAAATGTGCCCATGAATCTCTCCAAAGGCAGACTGAGATAAACACCTGGTGGGACAAGGCAAGATACAAATCATTAAGCTGCTTCATTTCACAGCAAGTGAACATACAGACCAATAGTTATGATCAGACTTAATTCAATTAGTAGAACTGTCTTCATGTAATAATACAAAAAAAATTAACACGCTACATTACCCCATAGGTCATCTTACTTGACTTAAACAAAATAACTCCTAACTACTTCTTTCCTAGTCTGCTTCTGAGCTTGGCCAAAGCTTGACCTTGCAGCTTCTGTTTAAAAATCTGACTGACTACCTGTGTCGCTGACTCTGTTTTTATCTCCTTGTGTTCAAAGCCAGAAGGTATGGCTTGCCAGATCATCCCTGCTGAGCACCCAGGACCAGAGATTTACCAACTTATTATATGTCAGATGTTTATCAATTACCAAAACAAGTTAACAAATTACTTATCATTTACAGTGTTTGGGGTACCAACATCAAAGCTTAGTTTATTAGTATTTGAATCCCCTTCCATCTCAGTGCCTTGTTTTTAAACTTGTGTGAATACTTAAGTGTAACTCTTCTTTCAAATCCTTTTTGTGGCAAAATGGTTGAAAGATTCTGAAATATGACAACAGCCCTTTATAATCCTGAAGATATATAATAAGTTACCCGCCTTAGATGCATTGTCCAGACATACCTAATATTTGAGTGTGTCAATATGGTTCAGTCATTAGCACTCTCACCTCTGAATTAGAAAATCATGGGTTTAAATTATACTCCAGGATTTGAGCATATAATCCAGGCTAACACTACCAGGCAACTCCTGCATTGAGGAAGTTGCTGACCTTCGGTTGTTAAACTGAGACCCCCTCCTGCCTGTTCAGGGAGACATTAAAGATCCCATTACACGGTTTGAAGAACCTGGAGTTCTCCCAGTGCCTTTGCCAATGTTCCTCCCTCAACAAAATAACAGCCGTCACTCAATGTAAAGATTTCCAGATTGACACGGGGCATATCACTCAAATACACACATTAGGCACTTGCCTAAACAGTTTGGAGAATGAATTTACTTCTGCATTCTGGTTATGCTCAATTATATATCATGTCCTACGACGTGAATGTAGGCACCTCATTCGTCAGTCTTCTTTGGTGAAAATAAAAATAACCTGAGGCTACCTATTCGTGATCAAACAAATGCACAATTAGTGAACTGAGGTGTGCTAGGCAGCAATGAACAGATAATACGGGGAACAGAGATGATGCAAACAAGAGCGATTCCCTCAATTAAAATGTTTCTCAGACGTAAATGAAAACCTCCCTTGCCAAATATAAGGGCACAACCTCTTCCCCCAGAGGCAGCTCCTCATCTCTTACAATAGCCTAGAATCATAGAAATTTAGGGCACAGAAGGAGGCCATTCAGCCCATCGTGTCTGTGCTAGTCAAAAAGAAGCTATCCAGCCTAATCCCACTTTCCAGCTCTTGGTCCGTAGCCCTGTTATATCCTGGATAGCACGGCTCCTCCATAATGCCTAGGTGAACACGCCCCATTATTGCTATGTTGTGCTGCGTACAGTACACCACAACTACACCACTAATCTTACCTGCTTTGCAGAGCTCCCTCTCAGAGTTAACCAGGCACCAAAACCTGAACGTCAGGATACCAAAGGTGTGACCAATAAAGGAGCATGCAGTGGCATGTGCCTGTTTCTATCAGCGTTTGGTTGGCTAATGATGTAATTAGCCACAGTTTCAATGGAATCAGTCATCTTACCCAACTCACAGTCACTTCGAGATGAGTGAGTGGTGTGCGTCCAAGGAATTTGACACTGTTCAGATGGATGCTTTACTTGGCTTTGCATACCACCTGCATGATCAGTGACTGGAAGCCCTTGTAGTTGACGCATGCCATTGGATTGGTGAACAGCACTTACAGCTCCACATGAGGGAAAAGTTTCCTCCGGTTACTACGTGTTGGCAAATGCCAAGAATGTGCTTACAGTTTCGCTCGAAATAATGACCAGGGCCAATCTTCCTGCTATGTTTGTAATATCGCTGACACACAGTGACAAGAGGAAATCTTCTCCCAGCAGTTGGGATTCTGGGAACACCAATATCAGCAATATTTGCTGGCTGATTTTGAGGATTCTTGGCAAATGGAACAAAAGTGCCAGCTTTCTGGAATAGCCAATCAGTTGCCCTTTGAATGGCTGGTGCCATTAACTATTGCCAGTAAAATCAGAAAACGCTGGAAATACTCAGCAGGCCAGGCAGCATCCGTGGAGAGAGAAACAGAGTTAACGTTTCAGGCCGATGACCCTTCACCAGAACGGGACGAAAGGTGTTCGACCTGAAACGTTAACTCTCTTTCTCTCTCCACGGATGCTGCCTGGCCTGCTGAGTTTTTCCAGCGTTTTCTGATGTTATTTCGGATTTCCACCATCTGCAGTATTTTGCTATTGTGCCAGTAAAATCACCCCTGGTACCTGGAATGATTCCATAGCCAGGAATCACTTATTATTGTGGTTGTCAATTTTATCAACAGAATAATTGAAATCACTGAGATCTCTCCACATCGGGTACAATAAACTCAACGGGCTATTTTAGGCTAAAGGATGAAAACAGGTGCTAAATAGGTGCTGTGCTGCACCTCTTTAATGAGCGCTAGCAGGCATTTTAAGTGGCAATCAGCTGTTTAACAAGCTTCCAGGCAGCCGTTCCTAGCGCTGGCTTCGACTCCTTTACCAAGATGGCGTCTTGCGCTCAACGCGGGCTAAACCGGCGTTTCAGCTTACATAGAAACATAGAAGATAGGAGCAGGAGTAGGCCATTCGGCCCTTCGAGCCTGCTCCGCCATTCAACGAGATCATGGCTGATCATCCAAACCCTAGCACCCGGTCCCTACACCGACAGCCATCCCACCCAAGCCCTATCCCCGTAACCCCGTAACCCCACGTATTTAATCCCCCCTAACGCTAAGGACCAATTTTTATCATGGCCAATCAACCTAACCCGCACATCTTTGGACTGTGGGAGGAAACCAGAGCACCCGGAGGAAACCCACGCAAACACGGGGAGAATGTGCAAACTCCACACAGACAGTTACCCGAGGCCGGATTTGAACCCGGGTCCCTGGCGCTGTGCGGCAACAGTGCTAACCACTATGCCACCGTGCTGCCCATCTTGGCCACCTCTTTAGCGCCTAAAGTATTCGGCGAAAATCGCCTCAAACTACACTGTAAAAAAGCAAAATACCGCAGTTGCTTGAAATCCGAAATATAAACAGAAAGTGGTGGAAACACACAGCAAGTCCGCATCTGAGGCGAGGACTAACAGTCAATATCTTAGCTGCATTGTATTCTTCAAAACTGAAAAATAACAGACAGACAGAGATATTAATAGGATCAAAATAGGGAGTGGAGGGAAATATATTTATTGAAAAAAAGCCCCAAACAAACAAACGCAGAAAGGAAGCATCAGCGGAGTGATGTAACAAATTCCATTTCTGTAACACAAGATGCTGCATTATCCATTTTATGGGGGCCACCTTGCCACTTTCCTCTCACCGTGGAGCAAACCCCGTTCACAATGTAAATTATTGGATGTATAAGGGTAAATTTTTGCATGAAAGCACTGCCAGCAGAGCCCCTCACTCGGTGGGAGTACATTTAGGGAAGTTGGATGGGGGGATAACGCAGCCCAGTCGTGACGCTCCTGATTTTTCTGGTTCTGTCTGCACCGGATTGTTTGATCTGCGTTCCAATCGAGTGAGGCTGTACACTGTGAGTGGAGCCTCGCAAAGTCTCCTGTGTTGTTTTAACCTTTTATACCAGCCAAATATAGCACATTACTGCAGCTGATTTGATCCACTGCCTCATAATTGTCTCAGTTGGCATTTCCAGTCCATTAATGGGAACCATCTAATGCTCCATTAAAACCATATCAAAAAATACAGCTAGCAGAGTATTGGCACTTTTACACTAATGCCTTTGAAATTGGGCTGTGAGGTATTAGTAACAAATACATTGATGAAATTCATATATCCACTACTTTAAGCAGATAACTCGTTTAAAATGAATGTCTTTGTTAAATTAGTGGACAAAGGATTTTTATGCTAATGCATTAGCACTTTCTTTACAAATATCATTCAGCACCACTTCAAGGCACCAGACAGGGATTTGCCGATATAAAAATTGATGGTGGAACTGGCTGGTGATCATTTAACGAGGGAAAACCTTCCCAAGTGGGTTTCTGATTAAAGGCACCGCCATTTCTGAACCACATAGAGCAGAATGTCTCAGGTTTGATTTCCCTGCCTTTATCTCAACAAGGCAGCAATTGAGGCGTCACAACTGACCCCAGAGCCCCTAGACCAGCGAGAGGAAAAATCAACCCAGGGGTAGCTTTTCACCCCGAGTGGGCTTTGGGCGGCCTGTCGACGGAGCGGGACAGCCAGCCGGCCGATAGTTCCAGCGGGAGGCCCGATCCAGTTTGCGGGCCGGGCCTCATTAGCATTCAGCCGGCGCTGTGGGCAGATAAAACCAGCGGCGCCAGGCTGGGGCGGGGATCTTGAGAGGGAGGCGCGCATGGTCCACCCAGTACCGCCCTAAAATGGCATTCGGGGGCCTAGGTACGTCACAGGATCCCGATTTGCATTTTAAAATGGCCTCCCGCCTGACCCGGTGAGCTCTCAGTCGGCCTAGGGGGAAGATCGTTGCAGCCACGGTGATGGCGGGAAAGGAGCAATAAGTCATTCCCCGCCATTTATTGAGGCCCGTCCATTTCCGCCGAGCTGGAGGCCTGAAAATCTACCCCCAGGATTCACACTCCCAACGTTTGTCCAGTGACCCAGTGCAAGTTGTGGATGTCGGGTGAGGAGATGATTAAGTTTGGCTGTAATGCCTGCTACAGTCCAATAGCCACTATGTCGCTTCACATATGAAGATTGGCTACTTGGGTGAAGGTACCGGAGGACTCACGGCGCCTCTGGAACTATACCCCAGCATCTGAAGTCACTTATCACATAGCACGACCTGCAGGTTTACCAGCAGAGTTTTAATGGCCATTCATCCTTGCATTGCAACATAACAGCAGATATTTCTCCGCTTATCAGTGAAATAATACTGCAGCTGATTTTGTGCTTACAGTCAGGATTTTTAGCAACTGCAGATAAGATTAGTTCATTTTCTGATCAATGTACCACAACCTGTTTACTCATTGATTCGGCTTTCCAACCTGAGCTCCGACAACCGAAAAATAAAAGTGGAGCCACTACTACAACATGCTGCTGTCGGCAGGGGAGGACGAGAGCCGAGGTGTTGATTTTTTTTTTCTATGAAGGAGTCGATAAATGTTGTCCCTCGAGATTGCATAAAAGATTATGCACTTTGAAAAGGAGTGACAGAACAGCTCCTGGTAAATACAAACCCATTAGTTTTTCATCCCGATAAGTAAAATAATGGAATGAATTAATAAGACTAAAAGATTACCTACATAGGAACAGGAGTAGGCCATTCAGCCCCATCGAGCTTATTCCGCCTTTCAATTATATCACGGCTGATCTGTATCTCAAATCCATTTACTCACCTTTGATCCACATCCCTTGATACCCTTACCTGACAAAAAAAAGTATTGAGTACTCAGTGTTGAAAATTTCAATTGACCCAGTATCCACAGCCTTTTGTGCGAGAGAGTTGCAGATTTCCACTACCCTTTGTGTGAAAAGCGATTCCTGATTTCGCCCCTGAATAGCCTAGCTCTAATTTTAAGATTATGCCCTCTTGTTCTGGATTTCCGCCACCAGCGAAAATAGTTTCTCTATATCTACCCTCTTGAATCCTTTCATCATTTTAAACACTTTAATTAGATCACCTCTCAAAACTCTAAACTCGGGGAGATATTCGATATCGCCCCGTTTGGGGCGCAATTATCGGCCGGGCGCAAAGTTTAGCGCCTGGCGCTAATTATCGCCTCCGACTGCAAACTTGGCTTCTATCGCCCCTGGAGGTGATTGGAGCGCTAAATCAGGCGCTTCACACCTCTCAAGGCACTAACGCCAATGAGCGAGGCGCTACCTCAGAGCGCTGGCGAAGCTCAGGTGATGTCCGTCAGCAATGGAACACAGACACACTGGCGCCGGCCAGTTCTTAAAGGGGAGGGTCGATCTTGCTCTCCATCCACATCCTGCTCATTGCAGCCTTGAATCTCGGCCTGGCAAGATCTATACATTAATTCTGCTGGAAAGAACAATGGAGAGGCCCAGGGAAAGAGCTCAGAGTGCAGCCCCCATAGTCTCTTCTAAATCGATGCAAGGAAGCTCAAATCAAAATGAACCTGCAAAGTGCTGCTCAGTACCCAAAACTCCTTCACACAGCGTTGAATCTCTCCCGAAGTCTCTCTCAGAATGCATGGTGCAAAAATGTCGCCGACAAAAAAAGGCAGGAAGCGGTCGCCTTTAAATAGCGCTCCCCCAGTCCCTTCCTGACTACAAAACGTTCCCCTTTACCTGTCGTTGCTAGTGGCAGGCAGAAAGGCAGGGGGCACCACTCAGTATCCGGTCCGGGGCACTACCGGGGTGTTGCACACTCGACTGACGTCACGATCTGCGGGCGCAGGAGATCATGGTGGTAGTGTTTAGCGCCGCTGCAAAATGTCTGGTCAATTTCGTGAGCAGCGCAAACATCGCCGCGTCCGGGCGCTAGTTGCTTTGCGCCCTGTTAGGGCCCTCTTAGGGCACTAACAGGAGGCGCTAATCAACCAAATTTTTCCCCCAAGGGAATACAAGCCAGGTTTATACATCATCTTGATTTTTTTGAGGAAGTTGCACCCCAAATGGACAGTGGAAATCCTTACTTGAGCTTGACTTACTTGTGCAGATCTTGACTTCCAATAAGCATTTGACAAAGTTCTACATGAAAAGTTACTACTTAAGCAGAAAGCATTGGGGACTACTCATGGTAAAGCCTGGGAATGGATAAGAAATTGGCTGAAGTTGGAGAACTGGCATCAGCACTAAGTGGAGTGTGTCAGGAACCATTGTGGGGATCCCTAAAGCTTCTAAATTTAGAATAACGACTTGCATGCCGAGGCTCAATGCAAACTGGTCAAATTTGCAAATAACATCAAACTGGGGGGACAGCTGAATCGAGGAAGCAAGAACGGCAAAATTGTAATGTATATACCTTTAAGTGGGGAACTATCTTTTACAGCTCATGTATACTGTAGTACCGGCAGTGACCACACCTGTATATAGCCCTGAGTAGTAATCTGTACAGATCAGTTCCACTGTGAGCCACGTTGAGTAAACACCTGTTGTACCGTTCTCCGCAGTCTGTGTCTTATTATACACGGACACAACATTGGCGACGAGGATGAGATTCGAACCCAGAAAAAGTGACCATCTTTGTAGTCGTTGCGCAGTCATCACCAGAACGCCCTTCTTCGGATTAAAAATGGAGACAAGAGGCTGGTGATCAGTCAGCAAGGTGAATTTCAGCCCATGCAGATAGTGATTGAACTTTTTCACTCCCCACACTAGGCTGAGGGCCTCCCTGTCAATCTGGGCGTAGTTACGCTCGGCTGAGGTTAGTGATCGTGACGCAAAGGCTATTGGCCTCTCTGAGCTGTCCGAGAATTTGTGCGACAGCACCGCTCCAATGCCGTAGGGTGACGCATCACATGCCAACCGAATTGGTAATGCCGGGTTGTAATGGGCCAATACCTCTTTCGATGTGATTAGTGTTTTGCTCTTCTGGAAAGCTCGTCTACATTCGTCACTCCACTTCCATGGCACCCCAGTTTGCAGTAGGGTGTTCAGTGGGTGTAGTATTGTAGACAAATTTGGCAAGAACTTATGGTAGTAGTTTACCAGCCCGAGGAACGACCTCAGTTGTGACACATTTTCCGGTGCTGGAGCCTTGACTACTGCCTCAATCTTCTCTGGGGACTTATGTAACCCCTCTTTATCGATAATGTGGCCACAATACGAGATCTGTTTTCTAAAAAACTCGCATTTGGGGCGGTTAGCTCGGAGCCCATATTCCTGCAATCTAGTGAGCACCTGCTCCAGGTTGGCAAGGTGATCACTGTCATTTTCGCCCGTGACCAGGATGTCGTCCAAATAACACTGGGTCCCTGGGATCCCTTGCAGGACTTGTTCCATTGCCCTCTGCCAAATAGCCGGAGCTGATGCTACTATGAATACCTACTGGTAACTAACGCTTGTATCGAAAAGGAAACCCGAAATGACCCGACACTGTCTCGGGTATATGATTTGACGGTGAAGGGATGGCCAGCACATGGCGACTCACTGTTGCCAGCATTCTCGACAAGGAGAGAACAGCTGTCAGTGTGCCGGGGGACCTTGATGTGTGGATCCCAAGTGGTAATTCCACCCAAGTTAAGGGATAGAGTGCTCAATGAGCTTCATGAGGGTCATCTGGGAGGGGTAAAAATGAAAAGCCTAGCCAGGGCTTATGTGTGGTGGCCGGGAATCGATAAACAAATCGAGGACCTGACCAAGAGCTGCTCAGGATGCCAGAAAGTCCAAAATGCACCACCACAGGCCCCTCTACACCTATGGGAGTGGCCCTCATCTCCATGGCAATGGGTGCATATTGATTTTGCTGGTCTATTCATGGACTCAATGTTTTTAATGGCCGTGGATGTGCACTCGAAATGGCCTGAGGTCATCAAAGTGTCCTCCACCACCACGGAGAAAACTATTGCAGTCCTACGGACCATTTTTGCCAGGAATGGCTTGCCAGAACAGATTTGCTCCGACAACGGACCACAGTTTGTGTCCGAAGAGTTCCGGAGGTTCTTGAAAAAGAATGGGGTAAGGCATTACACATCCGCCCCGTATCATCCAGCCACAAATGGATTGGCTGAGAGGTTCGTACAAACCTTTAAGAAGGCAATAAAGGCTATGTACAATGACAACATTCCGCTGCAGCACAAGGTGGACAATTTCCTGTTCGCCTACCGGAATGCGACACATGCAGTCACCAACCAGCCCCCAGCCATGATGTTCTTTAACCGAAAGTTAAGATCTCGCCTGGATTTGCTCAGACCAAACGTACGAAGAGATGTTGAAAGTAAGCAATTCCAGCACATCCATGAGAAGCCAACAAGGAGCTTCAATGTAGGGCAACCAGTCTTGGCCCGCGACTACCGAACAGAAAAATGGCAGCCAGGAACGATATGCACACGGCAGGGCCCACTAATATACACAGTGGACGTTGGGGAGAGCATCGTGAGATGCCATGCTGACCAGATCCTAGAGTCACAGGAACAAGTCAACCCCATGCCTCGCCCATACGTACCTGGTGATGAACCCGACGTACAGGTCGCACCTACCCCAGAAACAGTAGCATCGGAAGCTGATGAACCAACCGACGACGGGGGGGCCAGAATCGCCTCCGCACCAAGAGCAAGACACTCGGGAAGGCGCTATCCAGAAAGGATCAGGACGCCTCCCCAAAGACTGAATATATAAATAGACTATTTTCAGCTAATGTTGCATGTTAAAAGTGTTAATTGTAATTAGTTTGATATTTAATTGTTAAATGAGTGTTATGGTACTGTTAATCTAAAAGGGGAGGAATTGTAATGTATATACCTTTAAGTGGGGAACTATCTTTTACAGCTCATGTATACTGTAGTACCGGCAGTGACCACACCTGTATATAGCACTGAGTAGTAATCTGTACAGATCAGTTCCAGAGTGAGCCACGTTGAGTAAACACCTGTTGTACCGTTCTCCGCAGTCTGTGTCTTATTATACACGGACACAACAAAAATGAGTTCGACAAAATATGTAAGTGTGAGGAACCAACATCAAATAATACGCACAACATAGAAACATAGAAGATAGGAGCAGGAGTAGGCCATTCGGCCCCTCGAGCCTGCTCCGCCATTCAATGAGATCATGGCTGATCATCCAAATTCAGTACCCTGTCCCTGCCTTCTCCCCATATCCCTTGATCCCTTTAGCCTTAAGAAATATATCTAACTCCTTCTTGAATATATTTAAAGACTTGGCCTCAACTGCCTTCTGTGGTAGAGAATTCCACAGGTTCACCACTCTCTGGGTGAAGACATTCCTCCTCATCTCAGTCCTAAATGGCTTACCCCTTATCCTTAGACTGTGACCCCTGGTTCTGGACTCCCCGCCATCGGGAACATCCTTCCTGCATCTAGTCTGTCTAGTCCTGTTAGAATTTTATAAGTTTCAATGAGATCCCCTCTCATTCTTCTAAACTCCAGCGAGTATAAGCCCAATTGACCCAATCTCTCCTCATACGTCATTCCTGCCATCCCAGGTATCAGTCTGGTGAATCTTCGCTGCACTCCCTCCATGGCAAGAACATCCTTCCTCAGATAAGGCGACCAAAACTGCACACAATACTCAAGGTGCGGTCTCACCAAGGCCCTGTACAACTGCAGCAAGACATCCTTGCTCCTGTACTCGAATCCTCTCGCTACGAAGGCCAACATATCATTTGCCTTCTTAACCTTCTTAAACTTCTTAAAGTTGAAAGAGACTCAGGGTGAAATTGGTCTCGGGCAGTCGTGCGAAATGGGCAATCGCAGAGCGGCAGTCTGTTTAACACCCCACCCAATTTTCTTTACAATTGACTTCAATGGAAAAGAAACTTGAGTGGCTGCCGGTTCACTACCGCCCGTGTGGCGCTACCGCCCAAGACCAATTTCACCACCTTAAGGTTTCAGTTGACTCGATGTTCAACTATAGAACTATAGAAGTTCACAGCACAGAAGGAAGCCTTCAGTCCATTGTGTCTGTGGCAGCTCTTTGCTAGAACAATCCAACAGTAATCCTACTGCTCTGGTCCCTCCCCATAACCTTGTATCTTCCTTTGCTTCAATTCCCCACCCACCCTCTCACTTTGCCTTTAAAAGGTGCAACAGTCTCGGCCTCAACTGATGAAAGCGCTTGAATATTTTAGAAGTTGGGCCAAATTGGTCAAGATAAGGCCAAACTTGAAATAACAACAGAAAACGCTGGAAAGAGTGAGCAGGCCAGGCAACATCTGTGGAGAGAGAAACAGAGTTAATGTTTCAGGTCGAAGACCCTTCGTCAGAACTGGAAAAAAGCAGGAAAAGGAAACAGATTAAAAAGCAGGTTTTAGGGGCTGGGAAATGGGGGAGGGGGTGAAAGAACAAAAGGGAAGGTCTGTGATAGGATGGAAGGTACAAACTTAATACCTGCTATAAGCTGGTGGGCCTACGCTACATAATATTCCATTGTTTTCCACATAACGTTTCATTTCCTACAGTTCTTTTTACTGTGCTGATTTCGAGGTATTTAATTTTACCATTTGTGCTTTTGCTATCTTGCCTACCAGGCGCCTGCAAGCTGGACTGATTGCAGGATTGCAGAGTGATTGCAGCTTCCCACTTGGCCAAACCCACCCCTTTAATTTGCAGAGTGCCACAAATCGAGAAAGGCCCCCTTCTGTTACACTTCATTCAGAACGAACAATCGTTGCATTCGAGCAGGAACCTTCTGCCACAAGAGTCTGTTCAGTCACAAAATCACCAGAGACCAGACCTTCGAGTTAAGGTCAGACCGATCTGGGAGGCAAACATTCATTATGATGAACAAAAGCATGTGAGGAAGTTCTCAGCTCAATCTCACAAGGTAGAAGCTTAGCCATGTGAGTTAGACTTATATGTTGCAGTTAGTCTTTCGTCCTGAGCTTTCTAAGTCTGTATTGTCATATATCGCAGATTGAAAAGTAATGGGAGAAAATTGGAGGGAGGGGGAGGGGAAATCAGTGGACTTGCCAGAATTTGTGAACTCTCCAAAGAAAATCCAATTAATGTTTCTTTACAAGAAATTCTTTGGCACAAGTTCATTGGAGCTCATTACAGCATTGACACCGAGTACTGTGCCCCAGTCATTGATTTGAAAGTAGAAGTTAATTGCTGTTTGAATATTAAAACTTGTCTAAATCTGTAACTATGCAGTGAAATGATATTGAAATGGAATCAAAAATTAAAGTGACAGGAACAGGCAGAACACTTAGGCCAAGCTCTGCAAGGGATACTTGAATTTCAAAATCAACCCAGCTGTCTGGGGCCGTGGTCTGGAAAGGAAAGGCCAACAACTCATGAAAAACATCTCTGTATCTCCTGCCAAGCACCATAAAAAATAATATAAACTGCAAAGGTTGCCAAAGATGTACCATATCTGGCATAGATGGACAAGGCAATAACATTTGGCTGTGAATTCCTTCGGACTTGCCGCTGCTGCACCGTCGTAACTTCGCAGTGCGACGGAAACCCACCACAGTCCCGATGAAGTTACAGTGGCAGGAAGCCCGAGGAAATTCAGGACCAGGGTGTATGCATATGTAACCCACCACTACAAAAGACCCAAGAACATATCAAACCCATGACCTCTGCCACCTAGAAGGACAAGGGCAGCAGGCGCATGGGAACACCACCACCTCCAAGTACCCCTCCAAGTCACACACCATCCTGACTTAGAAATATATCGCCGATCCTTCATCGTCACTGGATCAAAATCCTGGAACTCCCTCCCTAACAGCACTGTGGGAGTAAGTTCACCACACGGACTGCAGCGGTTCAAGAAGGCGGCTCACCACCACCTTCTCAAGGGCAATTAGGAATGGGCAATAAATGCTGGCCTTGCCAGCGATGCCCACATCCCATATACGAATTTTAAAAAAAACAGTTCTAATTTGTCAGCAAGTAAATATGGTGAGTGCCAAGGGAGCAGCCAGGAGAAGGAGGCAATTATAATTTGCTTTATACCATGTTGATCATCAGCAATGACAATTAATGTTCCTGGGGTTCTAATGACTTTAGCGTAAATATGTCAATTCTTTTTCATAAATGCCAACAGCAACATTTTTAATAAGCACACAATAAGTTTCATAGTGCAATGATGGTGTTTCCAAAATGGCATAAAATTCCACTACCACTAGGAACGTACAGATACATTCAATGCATTTATTCATTTATGAGCCAGGCTTTTCCCACTTTCTAGCCAGTTCTCTTCAGATTGTATGAACGGTTTATGATCTCTGTAATTCTGTGGAGTTTCTACACAAGTTACATTTGTAGTGATGAACACAAGGGCGCTGAGGATGATGCAATGTTGCTGTCAGTTTGGCAAGGCCAACCAGAGAATTAAAAGCCTAATTACTGGGGAGATTGAGCATTTGACATCACTCGATCAGAATAGGTAACTAAGGGCCTTGTCCTGAGTTTGTATTATCGTACGTCTGTATAGCATTTCCTTGATCCTCACCATTATGCATTTCCACACTAATGACTACGTTGCTTCATCTCATCCTCCTGTTCCAAACCTTCACAGCCTTCTTTTTTTTTAAATTGGCTCTTCAGACTGCTCCAATTGTACCCATGTGGTTATCCCGTGGAGGTTACATAGGCAGTCGGTCATTTTTCTGCTGAACACAGGGATCTAGTGTGCAAACTGCTATTGTCCATGGCAAAAAGGTCTGGAAGCAAAAGTCTTTTCATGCTGCCACACTGGGATAGTACTCAGCCCCAACTTCATCATTACTGTAGAATGGCTGCCAGTCTCTAGTTGTAGCCCATGTTAAGCAGCAATTAATTTCATGAAACCAGCAGGTTCTAATCAAAGTTAATCATACCTCATTTTTATTTAGCTCTCATCAGAAAGTATAGGACATAACAGCAACGATGTGTGTTCTTATTATTCTGTCACTAAGACCAAGGTTCAGATCTGTGGACCTGTTGTATGTAATGACGTGAGGTCCACTCTTTAGATATATATTTATCCAGAATCACCTTTCATATCTATCTGTTATCACAAGTCGAACTGGAGCATGCGACCTTTGATTGTTTCCTGAGTATGGTTGAACATGGAGTTTTTAAAAAAAGAGACTTGCATCTATATAGCGCCTTTCACGTCCAGAGATGACCCAAAGCGCTTTACAGCCAATGAAGCACATTTGAAGGGAATTCCCCTCTACTGTGGTTGACACGGCCCTCGACCGTGTCCGTTCCATTTCCCGCACGTCTGCTCTCACCCCTTCCCCTCCCTCCCAGAACCACGATAGGGTTCCCCTTGTCCTCACCATTCACCCCACCAGCCTCCACATTCAATGGATCATTATCCGCCATTTCCGCCACCTCCAGCGTGATCCCACCACCAAACACATCTTCCCCTCCCCTTTCAGCATTCCAAAGGGACCGCTCCCTCCGCGACACCCTAGTCCCCTCCTCTATCACCCCCAACATCCCTTCCCCTTCGCCTGGCACCTTCCGCTGCAAGTGCAGGAGATGCAACACCTGCCCTTTTACCTCCTCCCTTCTCACTGTCCAGGGCCCCAAATACTCCTTCCAGGTCGTCGTACGTGTCTTCACACTGTTCCCTTTGGGGAACTGTATGAAGTTGTGGAAGGATTTCTGGCTGCGTTAACGCTCCTTCTGTGACCGTGACCGTAACCATCTACATACCAGCCATGAGGGTGGTTAGTCCTATGGCGGGAGGGTTTTACGGGCTCCCACAACCCATACGAGGGGGGTGGCCACCCACACCCACGGACGCAAGTATCCCGCTGGATGTCAACCCAGAATTTAGAGCCGGAGCTCCGACTCCACTTGCTGGGACTGTCTGGAGCAGGGTTCGAAACCCTACACCTTCTGGCCCAGTGGCGGGGATGCTACCACTATGCCAAAGGCCCACTCCTCCTTCCAGGTAAAACAGCGATTTACTTGTACTTCTTGCAGTTTAGTATACTGCATTCGCTGCTCACGATGCGGTCTCCTCTACATTGGGGAGACCAAACGCGGATTGGGTGACCCGTTTGTAGAAAACCTCCCATTCAGTCCGTAAGGGTGACCCCAAGCTTCCGGCTGCCTGTCACTTTAATTCTCCGCTGCACTTCCACTCTGACCTCTCTGTCCTCGGCCCCCTACACTGTTCAACGAAACTCAACGTAAGCTCAAGGAACAGCACCTCATCTTTCGATTAGGCAAGTTACAGCCATCTGGACTCAACATCGAGTTCAACAATTTCAGACCAGAACCTCTACCCATATTTTTTCACATGGCAGCTGTTGATGACTCTGCCGTTCCCATTTACACCTCACCTAGACTCATCTTTTGTTTCTTTACTTGTCCCATTACCATCTCCTTTTGCTTTGTACTATCATACCTTTTGTCATTTAATCTCTCCTGCCTTCCACCCAATCACAGACCTTCCCTTCTGTTCGTTCCACCCCTCCCCCCTATTCCTGCCCCGTACTTGCTTAAAATCTGTTACGTTTCTAACTTTTTCCAGTTCTGACAAAAGGTTATCGACCTGAAACGTTAACTCTGTTTCTCTCTCCACAGATGCTGCCCGACCTGCTGAGTATTTCCAGCATTTTCTGTTTTTATTTCAGATTTCCAGCATCCGCAGTATTTTGCTTTTGTGCTGTAAGTACATTTGAAAATGTAGTCACTGTTGTAATGTAGGAAACGCAGCAGCCAATTTGCGCACAGCAAGCTCCCACAAACACCAATGCCATAATGACCAGATATTGGCCTAAACATAGAAACATAGAAGATAGGAGCAGGAGTAGGCCATTCGGCCCCTCGAGCCTGCTCCGCCATTCAATGAGATCATGGCTGATCATCCAAATTCAGTACCCTGTCCCTGCCTTCTCCCCATATCACTTGATCCCTTTAGCCTTAAGAAATATATCTAGCTCCTTCTTGAATATATTTAATGAATTGGCCTCAACTGCCTTCTGTGGTAGAGAATTCCACAGGTTCACCACTCTCTTGGTGAAGAAATTCCTCCTCATCTCTGTCCTAAATGGCTTACCCCTTATCCTTAGACTGTGACCCCTGGTTCTGGACTCCCCCACCATCGGGAACATCCTTCCTGCATCTAGTCTGTCTAGTCCTGTTAGAATTTTATAAGTTTCAATGAGATCCCCTCTCATTCTTCTAAACTCTAGCGATTACAAGCTCAATCGACCCAATCTCTCCTCATACGTCATTCCTGCCATCCCAGGTATCAGTCTGGTGAATCTTCGCTGCACTCCCTCCATGGCAAGAACATCCTTCCTCAGATAAGGCGACCAAAACTGCACACAATATTCAAGATGTGGTCTCACCAAGGCCCTGTACAACTGCAGCAAGACATCCTTGTTCCTGTACTCAAATCCTCTCGCTATGAAGTCAAACAATTCGATAAAGCCCAAAAACGGGCAGCGCCACCTCGGGCCAAAGTTAACACCCATTATTTTGGTGCTGCCTGCTGATTTACATGAGCGCAGCGCAGAACCTACCGTGTGACGCGCTCTTTCAGGCAGTACAATCAGCAGGCGGCCGAAGGTTTGGTCTAAACTATCTGTGCAGAGTTATCAGGAAATTGCGATTTATGAAAGTGAAGTGGGATGTTTCTGGTTATGTTTCTCGTGTTTTGCAGGTTGACAGAGAGGGGATGCAAGATAAAGCCTGAAAATACACAAAGCTGTCAGATTTTAAAGAATGTAACCTGCAGTTTAGCTGAAATCTATGTTTAATTCAACTGCTGAAACGCTCAAATATTTAGCCGGCTAATTTGTCAAGTACAATCATTAATCAAAAAAAGTCACCATTAACTGATTAAATGACTGCAATTTGGGTGGAATCATTCTCGCAGTTTGAGGTTCCAAATATTCAAAGTTATGAAAACTCATGCTACATGTTCCTGATTACACCATCTAGTGCAATCAATGTCAAAATTATTTGAAACAATGATCAGTGAAGAATGCAAACCTGTCGCAGAGCCTGGGCTCGGTGAGGCTGCACATTCTCTGCGTAGTTATTGAAAACTGAGAGATCTATAGATCTCCTCCGCTTTCTCCCGGGTCTACGCGCTGGCAGCGGCCGCACGCACGGGCGTGCTTTGGGGAGGGCGTTAAAAGGAGCGGCGACATCCAAAATCGCTCAGCATGCGTCAATGTGGCTTTGCACGCCGATTGACGTCACGCTCTTGATCATTAAAATACTTGAGGCGCGCACAGGCAACGGCAGCGCTGCCGACCAGCCCAATATGGCAGCCACCGCCTTCCTCGCCGGAAGTGGGCGGAAGCGAGGCGGCCGCCATTTTTTCTTCAGAACCGTTCTAATTTCCAGGTCAATGCGATTTTTAGCGATGTTGATTGAGGGATAAATATTGGCCAGGACACCGGGGATAACTCCCCTGCTCTTCTTCGAAATAGTGTTGTGGGATCTGTTACATCCACCTGAGAGAGCAGACGGGGCCTCGGTTTTAACGTCTCATCCGAAAGACGGCACTTCCGACGGTCCAGCACTCCCTCAGTCCTTAACAGAATGTGTGGTGTGGGAGTGACATTTCAGTGATACATTTACACATGCGTTATTTGTATGTTCACTGGATGGAACTATTGGGAACTGAAAGCACATTTAGGGGATGTGATTGAATAGATACATTCTTCAAACAAATTGCAAGGTCTGCTGAGTAGCAGGCAGCAAGTCATTTAGATTCATGAGTCATCTAAACATGAATTTAGAAACAGAGCAAATAACTGCAGCAATTGCTGTAATTACCTATTGCATAAAGAAGGAAAATGCTCAGCAATGGACCCATGCCAAGGTATACAAACTCTTTGTTGTTTGGCCGATTCTACCATAAAGTAAGGCAGTGCAAAATTATCAGACAAATATATCTTTCAAGTTTTTTAAAATCCAAGTCTCCTAATCTATTGCTTCTGTAAGGGGTCGTTTTAACGAGCTTATGGTGTGCTAAATCGGTTTTGATTTTCGCACTACTCGGGAGCAGTTTCGAAGCGCTCCCCCCTCATGGTTCTAGACACTGGGCTTATTGCCAGACAACCTTTGTGTGTTGGCCCAACTCGTGACTCGGAAGACAAATGGTCAGATGAGACAGATTGAGTTTTAAATCAAAACGATCTTTATTTTTGAAAGAGAATGTACACAGAGAAAAATGGCAAGAATAAATGCAGACGAAAAATAACGTTTCTCACAGAGGACTAAATTATACACTGAGAAAAATAACTTTAAAGCATATAAACAGTTCTAAAATAGCGATAAGCTAAAAGCGGGGGTGAGGGAAGCGCACGGACACATCGAGGGATAAATCACACTCCTGACTTACAAATACCCTTAACGTTACAAACCCTCCCATTACTGAATATACCTCAATTATGTCAGTTAGGTAGAGTTGGGCCTTTATGCTCACCAGAATTTCAAAACCCTTCTGGACCTTGGTACTTCTTGTTACGTCTGGAATCTCCAATCTTCCTTATGGGACCGGCTCCTGGACCCGCTCTCCTGCACAATCTTGAAAGTCCTCCGAACTCCTCGAACCGTCTCCTCTCCACTTGGCCTTCGAACTCCTGATGGTCTTGGATCTGGACTGAACTTCTGAATCTGCTCTCCTGCACAATCTTGTGGGTCCTCCTCGCTCTGTCCTTGACCTTGTGTCTGTGTGAATCTGTGATGGATCTGGCTGAATCTCACTGAATGAAAAGTCTTGCTGTCGATTTTCCCTCAACAGTTATACTGTTTCCTTGCCCTTATCTCGGTGCCAAATCAGGGGTTTTCTTTTGTCAAGGTAATGGGCAGGCTGCTTTGACAAAAGCAAGTACTTTATTTTAATGTCTTGTAAATGAAACTGATGGAATCTGTCCTGTGTCCCTCTGAGTTTGGTACAGATAATGGGTTTTTTTCTGTGCTCAGCGATTTCAGAGATGGGTTTGCGTTTTGCTAGCAATTAGCGCACCTCCAGGTGCAAATACTTTTGTTTATGAGTTCGTTACTGCTTTAACCATATTATCATATCAATAGCAGTAAGTTCTGGAATCTTCTAATCGGTGATGACTCAGGCTGCTGGAAGATACTGCTGGTGTGTCCTTTTGAACTGAGCCATGAGAACTGCCAACTCCATCTTGTGTTCTCACAATGTGGCCATTTCAGGGGTTTTACCAATCTAGACTGTATTTCATGGATTTTGCGAATCCTACAGTCCCCCCTGTGATACAATGAACATCTCAAATCGTCTTTGTATCATGTGTCTTTGGGTGAGCATAAATCCGTCCCCCCCCCCAATTGACCTTCCCCGTAGTTTACCTGACTATGGAGTGTACCTCGCCCACGCACTTTCCTCATTCCGACAATGAAGTTGAGTAAACATCTCCTATCGGAGAAAACATTCAAACAATGTACAGACTCGCCTAGAGTCGTAACATAATCTTATTTCAATAATACAAAACCATCCAATGTACAAAACAATCCAATGGAATACCTTATACATTCATTCTAAAATAACAATAACTAAACCTTATTCTCCAAAACTATATATATATCTATGTACATCTGCCGCCCGTCTCCGGACGGCCAGCTTATAATCTGCGGGGACTGTCGCAGGCCTCCCCCTGCGGCGTTCCCACATCAGTCTCAGCTGCTAGTCCCAGGCAGCCCGTGGCTGCTGGCTGTGGACTGTTTAAACTTCCCGCAGCTTTCTTACGGGGGTTTCCTTTTGTGAAAACCGGCGACCAGACCTTCTTCGGTTGCGGTTTTCTATCTGACCGTCTGACAGTCACCACATATGAGGTTTCCTCATGGGTTGGACCCTTGGCTGGAGTTTTGGCCCTGGCTGCAGTTTGTGGCTTCCCCACGACTGCCGGCTGTGGGCTTCCTCCCGCAGGCTCCGCCTCCCTAGGCTCTGGGTCAGCGGCAGGCACCTCTTTGCTACCTGGGACTCCAGGTTGAGAGTCCCCGCCCCCAGACGCCACCTCTCTAATGCTACACTGAGGGGCAAGACCTAAAACCTCCGGCTCCTCCCCTTCGCCGCAGTCGGGGGCGGGACTTTCGTCCTCCGACTCGGCTTCATTATGACCAGGGACAGGACCTGGGACCTCCGGCTCCTCCCCTTCTGGGTGATCGGGGACAGGACCTGGGACCTCCGGCTCCTCCCCTTCTGGGTAACCAGGGACAGGACCTAAGACCTCCGGCTCCTCCCCTCCTGGGTCCCAGAACAATGGGGGAGTCTCCCGTTTAGATGAGACCACTCCTCCCCTCACGCAGGCTGCACGTCCAGCCTGTGTGACCTGTGGCTGCAGCTCCCCTACAGCGTTTAACTCTTTACTGGCCTTTTCAGCCCCTGCTGTCTGTTTCCCTGCCTCCGGCTTAAACAGCTTGCACTGTTTAATATACCTGGCAGCTAGCCAGTAATCTAGTTTTATCTCCTCTTCCCTACCCACTCCTGTACTGGGGGCAGGTATCCCCTCACCACCCACTGCTGGTGGCTGAAAATCTTCATGAACCATTTTAAAAACCTTTAGCTGACCCTCTAAACTGCCAGCCCTCGCTGTTAACCTAGCGTTCTCCTCCCTTAAAGCCTGCTCAACTAACTTAGCCTCCGCAACCTGGCACCGCAGGTATTCCTCCATTTTACTGGAGGTCTTTTCCTGTGCATGTCTTTCTGGGGGACACAGGTCGACAGGCTGCGCTGGCTCTAGTCATTGTGGGGGGCAGAGGTGGGGGAGGGAACTACAGCAGCTGTACTTCCCTGGCCAGTCAGAAGAGACCGCATGGCCTCTAAAAATGACTCAATCCCAGCGGGAGCAATTTCTGTCTCTGCCTTTTGGACTGGGGCTGTGGGAACCTTTTCCCTTGTGTCCTTCCAGGGATTCTTACAGTCCCTGCGGCAATGTCCCGCCTTCCCGCAACCGTAGCACGTTTGCCTGCTTTGGTTGGGACGGCTCCCTTCCTGGCGCCACTCTTTACGGGGCTGGTCACCAGGCCTGACCTCACAAACCTCCCCTTTTTGCTGGGGTGTCTCACTATCCCTCCCGTTTCTAAAGGTGACAGTGAGTTGGCGGATTACCGTCGCCTCCGTGGTCAGAGGGTTTCGGGGGTCGAACCAGGCCATTGCCTGCATTCGAACGTAGGGCAGGGAGTTGTTCATAAGGCACCTTAGCCAGTGAACTAACTGTTCCCCGTTCAGGCGCGCTCGCGCCGGCATTCCCGGGCACGCATCCTGATAGACTGGCCACAGCCTGTCCGCGAACACCTGCGGGAATTCCCCGGGGAGCTGGACTGTTTTCTCTACCCGGGAGAACGGACTCCCCTCGTTCATCCCCATGGCCTCCAGGATCTCTTCCTTGAGCTTGCCATAATTCTCCTGACCCCTCTTACACTCATCGGGTAGCGTCTGGAGGAGATCGCTACCCAGGGAGAACAGCATCATTTTGGCCTTTTCTGCCTCGTCGCAGTCATTCACACAGGCCGCCTGCTCTATCTCCCTAAAGTGCAGGGAAGGGTCCCCCCTCATGGTGAGCTTGGGGATGTAGCTCACCATGGAACGCAATTATTGCGCACCGTGTGGAATCTGGAATTGCTTCTGGATGTCCCCAGTTTCCCCGTCGTTACCGGGTGGTCCGTACCTCCGCTGTATAACGGGGTACACCGGTCCCAGTCCCTGACTCTCTCTTGGGCTAGCCTGGTCTACCTGGGGTTCTTCATCCCCCACCTGCTCCTGTTCCCAGACCTCTGGAAAACTAGGGGCTAGGGGTGGTGGCTGTGCAACCTCAGGTTCCCTAACCCGTTTAGTTCTAGGGGCTGCCTGCGGGACTGCCCTGACTGGGTTGCCATTAAATTTGGCCTGGCCGATTTTTGGGCTAATGAGACATATCATCCCCTTTGCTTTGGCCAACTCCATACGTAGGCTTTCAATTTCCTGCCTACAGGGGCCATGGTCTGCTTCCTCAAACCCCTGAGCGCAAGCCACCTTATAAGCTGCTTTTACCTCGGCTACTTTCTCCTCCTGTGCCTTAAGTTCCCCCGTGAGACTGCTAATTTCCGCCTTTAACTTCCTTTCTCTTTCCCTAGATTCTCTTGCTTGGTACTCAACATGTTCTACCCTAAAACTAGCACTCCCCTCTAACTCAGCTATCTTGCCCTTTAGCCTTTCTACCCTGGCTTGGTGCTCACGCTGTACTTCAGCGGCCTGGCTTTCCATGTGCTCTGCTTTCCCCCGATGATCCCGGACCATCGCTGCCCTCTCTTGGCTTATTGCCTCCAGGGCCACTAGCACTTTCCCATCTGCTGCAACCTTTTCCTGCAGCTCTTGGGACAAATGCCTAATCTTAGATTCTTTACTGGCCACCGCGTGGTCCAGTACCAGAACCTGCTTTTTATAACACATGAGCCATACCGCTTTCTCAATGCCCTTGCGGTGCTTTTTACTAGCCGTCCACTGAGCGGCTGCCTTTAGGGGACGCTCGGCTCCTAACAAGTCATACACCCATTTTTTCGCTACATTGACTTTCCCACACACGTAGGAAGCTAACTTATCTTCCATCACATCTGTCTCACCCGAGTCTTTGTCCACCACACAAGGTTTCTGTAGCCAGTGTCCTGCCGCGGTCGCCATTCTGTAAGGGGTCATTTTATCGAGCTTATGGTGTGCTAAATCGGTTTTGATTTTTGCACTACTCGTGAGCGGTTTCGAAGTGCTCCCCCCTCACGGTTCTAGACACTGGGCTTATTGCCAGACAACCTTTGTGTGTTGGCCCAACTCGTGACTCGGAAGACAAATGGTCAGATGAGACAGATTGAGTTTTAAATCAAAACGATCTTTATTTTTGAAAGAGAATGTACACAGAGAAAAATGGCAAGAATAAATGCAGACGAAAAATAACGTTTCTCACAGAGGACTAAATTATACACTGAGAAAAATAACATTAAAGCATATAAACAGTTCTAAAATAGCGATAAGCTAAAAGCGGGGGTGAGGGAAGCGCACGGACACATCGAGGGATAAATCACACTCCTGACTTACAAATACCCTTAACGTTACAAACCCTCCCGTTACTGAATATACCTCAATTATGTCAGTTAGGTAGAATTGGGCCTTTATGCTCACCAGAATTTCAAAACCCTTCTGGACCTTGGTACTTCTTGTTACGTCTGGAATCTCCAATCTTCCTTATGGGACCCGCTCCTGGACCCGCTCGCCTGCACAAACTTGGAAGTCCTCCGAACTCCTCGAGCCATCTCCTCTTCCGCACGGTCTTTGAACTCCTGATGGTATCTGGACTTGGACTTCACTGCTTCTGGTGAATCTTGTGGATCTGTCTGAGTCTGGCTGAATCCCTCTCCTGCACAATCTTGAAAGTCCTCCGAACTCCTGGAACCGTCTCCTCTCCACTCGGCCTTCGAACTCCTGATGGCCTTGGATCTGGACTGAACTTCTGAATCTGCTCTCCTGCACAATCTTGTGGGTCCTCCTCGCTCTGTCCTTGACCTTATGTCTGTGTGAATCTGTGATGGATCTGTCTGAATCTCACTGAATGAAATGTCTTGCTGTCGATTTTCCCTCAACAGTTAATATTGTTTCCTTGCCCTTATCTCGGCGCCAAATCAGGGGTTTTCTTTTGTCAAGGTAATGGGCAGGCTGCTTTGACAAAAGCAAGTACTTTATTTTAATGTCTTGTAAATGAAACTGATGGGATCTGTCCTGTGTCCCTCTGAGTTTGGTACAGATAATGTTTTTTTTTCTGTGCTCAGCGATTTCAGAGATGGGTTTGCGTTTTGCTAGCAATTAGCGCACCTCCAGGTGCAAATACTTTTGTTTACGAGTTCGTTACTGCTTTAACCATATTATCATATCAATAGCAGTAAGTTCTGGAATCTTCTAATCGGTGATGACTCAGGCTGCTGTAAGATACTGCTGGTGTGTCCTTTTGAACTGAGCCATGAGAACTGCCAACTCCATCTTGTGTAATCACAATGTGGCCATTTCAGGGGTTTTACCAATCTAGACTGTATTTTCTGGATTTTGCGAATCCTACACTTCACATAGATTCCCATCCTGCTGTACCTCAATAAAAACCCTGTTTACTTGTGTTCCATTGTATAATCCAGTTTCCTTTCTTAATAAAGCATTTCTTGACGAATGACATTGGCTTAACCCAGCATGTCATAGGCAACCCTGAAAATAATTGGGAATCAGTTCTCAGGGTTAACTGAGATTTACTCCATATAGCAGAGGACACCACGCAGGCCCCATCATGATCACACATTTATACCAACAAGTGGATCCAACACACAAGGGACAAATGGCACAAGTGCGGAATGTCCACGAGTCGTGCAGATATGGTATCACAGCGGCATCTATTTGTACAGTGGCAACTTATTTGTTTTTTTAAGTAAAGGAACAAGGATTTCCTCTGAGGTTCTGCTGATCAGCCTCTGTAACTTCGTCAGGAGATTAGCGGAAAACCTGTTTAAGCGTGTGAATGGGGTTTGAGTAGTTACAGCGGCCAATCAGGAGAAGCCCCGAGGATATTCATCCCCTACATTTTAAGATTCTCCGCCCTTTTTAACCACTGAGCCTGTTCCCTCGCACGCCTAGCTAACGGAGCGGGTAGATGCTCTGAGACCTCCTGCTAACCCTGATCTTGAGTGGTAATGGGTGGCTCTGCCGTTGCGTATTCCTCCTTCTTGCCAGGAAGCACTTGCCCTCTGCTGTACAACCTCCTGGGCCACATGGTGAAGATTGGAACGCACTGCATGGAGTTAAGATACAGATCAGCCATGATCTTATTGAATGGTGGAACAGGCATAGAACTGAGATTGCTGATTTACCCAGCTTTACCAATTCATCCCACACAGCCCACTTTCAAATAAACACACATCAATATTTACATTTCATTAAACATCAGCTTTGAAAATATTTCGCTCTCTTAGCTAGAACATACCCCTGCTTTTTGACTATTGACCTTCCAGCAGAAGCGATTAAGCCCCTAGCCTGTAAATGATTATAAATTACAAAAGTATAGACTTAAAACAATTCTTGACACTGTTTAACATCAGTCCAATTAAAACGTGCCAAATTGGCTGAACATGTTCCTTGTCTAATGCTACCCTGACAATCAGTTCCTTTATGCCATTACCTTTAACAAACCCCTACTTGTAGTCTTGCGGATAACTGACACAGAAGTTGATACTTGCCAGCAAAGCAGCAGTTGCCAGCGTGAATGAACATTTTGCTGAAAAGCAGAAACAAACATTAGCTGGTGTTGTGACATCCAAATTCCTCTAAAATGAGAAATGTGTTCTCAAAAATCGGGGTAATATTTGAATATGGGATCAATTGTGCCTTCATGGGTCAATGAAATGGAATGCAGAACTATTAATCTGATGTGTCTCAGTAGGTTCTAGGTTCATGGTAAATAAGATATGACCCTTGCTTAGCCTGCCCTGTTTACACAGCAATCATTTCTCAGTCTGACCTTTGTTACTTCAGCACGCCTTACCTGTTACTGTCGTCTACAGTTTTGATTTGAAATAAGTCTTTACACCGGTGAATTAAACAAACTCAGGGCATTACCGCATACATTCAGGTGTTGGGTCATTTTATTGTCAGTTAGAATATTGCAGTTGAAGCATTAATGGAACAAATAGCATATCACAGCACTCAACTCCCTCCACTCCACTCCACTCCCACTCCACTCCACTCCACTCCCACTCCACTCCAGCCCCACTCCACTCCCACTTCACTCCACTCCCACTCCACTCCACTCCACTCCACTCCCACTCCACTCCCACTTCACTCCACTCCACTCCACTCCCACTCCACTCTCACTCCACTCAACTCCACTCCACTCCCACTTCACTCCACTCCCACTCCACTCCACTCCCACTCAACTCCACTCCACTCCACTCCCACTTCACTCCACTCCACTCCATTCCCACTCCACTCCAACTTCACTCCACTCCCACTTCACTCCACTCCACTCCACTCCACTCCCACTCCACTCCCACTCCACTCCACTCCCACTCCACTCCCACTCCACTCCCCTCCCACTCCACTCCCTCCCCTCCACTCCCACTCCACTCCACTCCACTCCCACTCCACTCCACTCCCACTCCACTCCACTCCACTCCCACTCCACTCCCCTCCCACTCCCTCCCCTCCACTCCCACTCCACTCCACTCCCACTCCACTCCACTCCCACTCCACTCCCACTCCACTCCACTCCACTCCCACTCCCACTTCACTCCCTCCCCTCCACTCCCACTCCACTCCACTCCACTCCCACTCCACTCCCCCCCCACTTCACTCCCTCCCCTCCACTCCCACTCCACTCCACTCCCACTCCACTCCACTCCCACTCCACTCCCACTCCACTCCCTCCCCTCCCACTCCACTCCACTCCCACTCCACTCCACTCCACTCCCACTCCACTCCACTCCCACTCCACTCCACTCCACTCCCACTCCACTCCCACTCCACTCCCACTCCACTCCCTCCCCTCCACTCCCACTCCACTCCACTCCCACTCCACTCCCACTCCACTCCACTCCCACTCCCACTCCCACTCCACTCCACTCCCACTCCACTCCCACTCCACTCCCTCCCCTCCACTCCCACTCCACTCCACTCCCACTCCACTCCACTCCACTCCCACTCCACTCCACTCCCACTCCACTCCCACTCCCCTCCCACTCCACTCCACTCCCACTCCACTCCACTCCCACTCCACTCCACTCCACTCCCACTCCCACTTCACTCCACTCCCACTCCCACTCCCACTTCACTCCACTCCCACTCCACTCCACTCCCACTCCACTCCCACTCCACTCCACTCCACTCCCACTTCACTCCACTCCCACTCCACTCCCACTCCACTCCACTTCACTCCACTCCACTCCCACTCCACTCCACTCCCCTCCACTCCCTTCCCTCCACTCCCACTCCCCTCCCCTGCACTCCCACTTCACTCCACTCCACTCCAACTCCACTCCACTCCACTCCCCTCCACTCCCACTCCCACTCCCCTCCACTCCACTCCACTCTACTCCCCACTATTGAAATAAGGGTCCAGCACCCATTTCTGGAAAATTAATTGAAACTAGATACAGCTGCTTCTGTGCTAGCTCCGACTAGTTTTTCAGGCTCTACAGTGGCCTAACCAGTGGCCTGTAAAGGGACTGCTGGAAGTCACAAAGCAACCGGCAGGTAGATTTCTTTTTAATTACCTTAATTTGGAGCCAGAGGGAGCAGGAATGCTCCTCCTGCTTCCATATTAATACTGTAGGCTGCTGACGGCCTGTGCTTGCCCCCTCCCATTTGCCGCCCCCCCACCCCTTTTTTTTATTCGTTCCCGGGATGTGGGCGTCACTGGCAAGGCCAGCATTTATTGCCCATCCCTAATTGCCCTTGAGAAGGTGGTGGTGAGCCGCCTTCTTGAACCGCTGCAGTCCCTGTGGTGAAGGTGCTCCCACAGTGCTGTTAGGGAGGGAGTTCCAGGATTTTGACCCAGCGACGATGAAGGATCGGCGATATACTTCTAAGTCAGGATGGTGTGTGACTTGGAGGGTAACTTGGAAGTCGTGATGTTCCCATGCGCCTGCTGCCCTTGTCCTTCTAGGTGGTAGAGGTTGTTGGTTTGGGAGGTGCTGTCGAAGAAGCCTTGGTGAGTTGCTGCAGTGCATCTTATAGATGGTACACACTGCAGCCACGGTGCGCCGGTGGTGGAGGGAGTGAATGTTTAAGGTGGTGGATGGGGTGCCAATCAAATGGGCTGCTTTGTCGGATAGATGCCAGTGTTGTAGCTGTACTGGAACAGCTTGGCTAGAGGCGCGGCTAGTTCTGGAAACCAGGCCTTCAGCACGACAGCTGGGATGTTGTCAGGGCCCATAGCCTTTGCTGTATCCAGTGGAAAATCAAATTGGCGGGGACCTCAGGAGTAGGCCGAGATGGATCATCCACTCAGCACTTCTGGCTGAAGATGGTTGCAAACACTTCAGCCTTGTCTTTTGCACTTGCATGCTAGGTTCCTTCATCATTGAGGATGGGGATGTTCATGTAGCCTCCTGCTCCTGTCAGTTGTTTAATGGTCCACCACCATTCACGACTGAATGTGGCAGGACTGCAGAGTTTTGATCTGAACCGTTGATTGTGGGATCGCTTAGCCCTGTCTATAGCTTGCTGCTTCTGTTGTTTAGCATGCATGTAGTCCTGTGTTGCAGCTTCCCCAGGTTGGCACCTCATTTTTAGGTACGCCTGGTGCTGCTCCTGGCATGCTCTTCTACACTCCTCATTGAAACAGGGTTGGTCGCCTGGCTTGATGTTAATGGTAGAGTGAGGGATATGCCGGGCCATGTGGTTACAGATTGTGGTGGAATACAATTCTGCTGCTGCTGATGGCCCACAGCGCCTCATGGATGCCCAGTTTTGATCTGCTAGATCTGTTCTGAATTTATCCCATTTAGCACAGTGGTAGTGCCACACAACACAATGGAGGGTGTCCTCAGTGTGAAGACAAGACTTCATCTCCACAATGACTGTGCGGTGGTCACTGCTACCAATGCTGTCATGGACAGATGTATCTGCGACAGGTAGGTTGGTGAGGACGAGTTCAAGTAGGTTTTTCCCTCGTGTTGGTTCTCTCACCATCTGCTGCAAGCCCAGTTTGGCAGCTCTATCTTTTAGGACTCGGCCAGCTCGGTCAGTAGTGGTGCTACTGAGCCATTCTTGGTGATGGATATTGAACTCTCCCACCCAGAGTATATTCTGTGCCCTTGCTACCCTCAGTGCTTCTTCCAAGTGGTGTTCAACATGGAGAAGTACTGATTCATCAGCTGAGGGAGAGTGGTAGGTAGTAATCAGCAGGAGGTTTCCTTGCCCATGCTTGACCTGCTGCCATGTGACTTCATGGGGTCGGGAGTCAATGTTGAGGACTCCCTGGGTCACTCCCTCCCAACTGTATACCACTGTGCCACCACCCCTGGTGTGTCTGTCCTGCTGGTGGGACAGGACATACCCAGGGATGGTGATGGAGGACATTGGCTGAAAGGTATGATTCTGTGAGTATGACTATGTCAGGCTGTTGCTCGAGTAGTCTGTGGGACAGCTCTCCCAATTTTGGCACAAGTCCCCAGATGTTAGTGAAGCGGACTGTGCAGGGTCGATGGGGCTGGGTGTGCCGTTGTCGTGTCCGAAGCTGGTGCCGAGGTCGATGCCGGGTGGTCCATCCGGTTTTATTCTTATTATTGTTTCTTGTGGCGGTTTGTTACAACTGAGTGGCTTGCTAGGCCATTTCAGAGGGCAATTAAGAGTCAACCACATTGCTGTGGGTCTGGATTGACATATAGGCCAGACCGGGTAAGGGCGGCAGATTTCCTTCCCTAAAAGATGTGAGTGAATCAGATGGGTTTTTAATGACAATCCAGTAGTTTCATGGTCACCATTACTGATACTAGCTTTTTAATTCCAGATTTATTTAATTAACTGAAGTTTAATTCCCCAGCTGCCGTGGTGGGATTTGAACTCACGTCTCTGGGCCAGAAATATAAGATAGTCACTAATAAAGCCAATAGGTAATTCAGGAGAACCCTCTTTACCCAGAGAGCGGCTAGAATGTGGAACTCGCGACCACATAGTGGCTATGTTACTAGTCCAGTAACATAGCCACTATGCTTCCTGCAGGTCAGTTTGACACCCAGGAGTTCGAAGGGCCCGGACCAGCGAGCTGCCTTGGGGCATCTGACTATCGCCCGTGGCGACAATGGATTTATTCGAAGACAAATTCACAACGGTCCTCAGGCCTTGCTCTTCTGACGTGCGAGTCCAGTGCGTCGACCACTTTGTGACAGTTATCGGGCGCTAGTGAATTTAAGCCCCTATATCTCAATTTCCTAATGTATGTCCAAAACAATCAGAATGTAACTATTTACAGTAATTTGACACACTGCTTCTCTTTAATATAACCTGAACTCAAAAACAGATTTAATTTTTCATGCATGACAATGAATTGTGCACCTGCTGTCAGGCCCACGTCGGCCAAACATTGTAGAAGATCGTGACAAAATGTCAAACTGTTCAGGTGTCTTTGGGCCATTTGAACAATGCAGACATGAACTCATTCTATGAAGGCCTCTCAAACCCCTCTCAGCCTCCACTGATGGTAGTATTACATACATAGTATTTACAGCACAGAACAGGCCATTCGGCCCAACAGGTCCATGCCGGTGTTTATGCTCCACATGAGCCCCCTCCCACCCCTCTTAACCTAATCCCAAAAACATATCCTTCTATTCCTTTCTCCCTCATGTGTTTTTCTACATAATGCATCTATGCTATTCGCCTTAACTAATCCTTGTGGGAGCGAGTTCCACATTCAAGCCGCGCTCTGGGTAAAGAGGGTTCTCCTGAATTACTTATTGGCTTTATTAGTGACTATCTTATATTTGTGGCCCTTAGTTCCAGTCTCCCCCCGTAAGTGGAAACATCTTCTCTACGTCTACCCTATCAAACCCCTTCATAACCTTCAAAACCTCTATCAGGTCATCCCTCAGTCTTCTCTTTCCTAGAGATAAGAGCCTCAGCCAGTTCAATCTTATGCAGGGATCACAAACAATAATTGTATCAAGACATCAATTTGTTCAATTAGCCCCTGCACCTCAGATGGCATTCCATGAAGAAGCTGCATAGTACAATTACAGCAATGATTCAGATTAAAGCTTTAATAACTGTACTGTCTACTTGTGTACATCCGTCCCTCGGTGACTTTCCAGAGTGACAACAAGCTCTCTGGGAGGCCGAACCTTGCAGTATTCTATCCTCTAAAACGCTAGAGAGGGGATTATACCTCAACTGGCATGGAAAGGTTCCAGAAGATTAATACAGTCCTTGGACTATTTAGAAAACCATTTGCCTTTGTAATTGTGCCACTTTACTTGGATGCTGCCACCTCTCCCAAACTAAGTACGACTGATTCGAACTAATCCCAAGCTAATCATAGCATTTACTTTGTGACAAGTGTTTGATTCATGCATGCAGTGTAAGTTTTGTCATTGCACTGCATTAGTGTCTTGTCAATCTTTCTGCTTGCATGTGTTATTTTAACCATAAGTAAACATGCACAAGTAGTCTTAGCATGTACACTAGGAGTTGCATTTTTCCCTTTCTGAAGGGCACCCCAAATATTCTGTAGTCAGTGATTTAATGTAATTTGGAGTTAATTGTTAGACCTGGACTCTACTAGCCCAGGCATGGCAGAGTAACTAGACAGAAGTATTGGTTCATAAGGAACTTGGGGTCTGCCTACAGAACATGTCATCCAGCCATAAACATAAGAAACAGTATTGGGGAAAAATCCCAAAGAGTGTAACAGTGCCATTTGGAAAAAGTTAGCTGTTTTCAGGAATGCCAAGTCGCATGAAAATTGGTGATTGAAGTGTAGATTTTGATAATTGGAAACTGTTCCCTAGAGCAGTTCTGCCAATATTACCGACAAGTAATATGGATTCAGTAGATACCTGTTGTGCTGCTCGTCACCGCATTCCTGCAAGAATCATACTTGCTGACATTTCTACATTTAGATTGGTTGTTGAGTGTCCTAAAGTTTGAACAAATTCAATATACTCTCAGTCAATGACTTGCTCATCTATTCCTCCACCTCAGGCAAATATCTCAGCTTCGATTTCTCAATGACTCAATATCACAATCTCACATCACCAACTAAATATGATATTGGTGCTTTCAATTATCTCGGCACTCATAGAAACATAGAAACATAGAAGATAGGAGCAGGAATAGGCCATTCAGCCCCTCGAGCCTGCTCCGCCATTTAATGAGATCATGGCTGATCATCCAAATTCAGTACCCTGTCCCTGCCTTCTCCCCATATCCCTTGATCCCTTTAGCCTTAAGAAATATATCTAACTCTTTCTTGAATATATTTAATGAATTGGCCTCAACTGCCTTCTGTGGTAGAGAATTCCACAGATTCACCACTCTCTGGGTGAAGAAATTCCTCCTCATCTCAGTCCTAAATGGCTTACCCCTTATCCTTAGACTGTGAACCCTGGTTCTGGACTCTCCCGCCATCTGGGACATCCTTCCTGCATCTAGTCTGTCTAGTCCTGTTAGAATTTTATAAGTTTCAATGAGATCCCCTCTCATTCTTCTAAGCTCTAGCGAATATAAGCCCAATCGACCCAATCTCTCCCGGCACACGAGAGGAAATCTTGTGATACATTTGCTGTTGTTACATCGGGGTAGAAATGGGTATGCGTTGCGCCTGTGTCTCAAGTGTAAAATGGGTGCAAAAGATGACGAATTTAGCAGTGCGATGGCCTGCGGTCGACCTAAACAAGTGTTCGGGCCTTTTTCTCAGGCCCCGCTGCCGGCTCAAAGCGGACATTCTGTACCTTGCATATGTTAATTGTGGGCCTAACGCCTGTTTGACGACCCCGCTGCCAAAGTGGGCTGCCCCCGAGTGGTGCAGCTGGTGGGCCTGCTCTGCTCAGGCTTTCAGTCCTGGAGGCGGCCTAGCCAGCTGCCCCACCAAAAAGGGAAGAACATTTTTTTTACAGCTTGTGGAGCCCGGAGGAACAGGAGGGCTCGCCCAGCTCCAATCCATTCCCTAAGGTTGAGGCCGGCCGGCAATCGGCACCCCCTCCCATTGTACTTCCTCCACCCACCCCCCGAACCCTGGGATTTACCTGGGAGCCTCTGCTTCAGAATTGGCAAACTGCCTCTGGAGGCACAACGGCCGCCAGCAGCTTGCTCGAATGATTGAAATGATGCTGACTGACCTGCTGAATGTTTCCAGCAATTTTCTGTATTCGGGGGTGAATTTCTGGGCTGGTGGGAGCAGGGTGGGGGCGGGGGGGGAGGGGGAGGAGGAGGGCTTCCCTCGATCGTCTGTTGTAACGTTGTCGGATGATCCACAGAAACCCCAGGAAAACAGAGTAAAAGAGGTGTTTGCACCATTTTCCCGGGGTTTCCGCGCCTCTTCAGCCAAAGTCACGGTAGGCGAGCAGGAGAAACCCCACAGGAATGGACCCCCCGTGTCTTTTGACCAAAAATTTAATGATAAGGAAAGAAAACGTATTTTGAAGCTGGCTGAAGTGTGCCGAGTTTGATGATATTCTGCTTCACTAACAGAAAAATGGGAGAGAAGAAGATATAAAAGCTGTTGTAGGATTCGCAAAATTGGACTTTGTATTAATATGGGTCAAATGGCAGAAGAGGCCGTGATTTTAAAGACTGTTTTAAAAGAAGCCCAGAAAAAGGGGCATACAAAATGGCCGCCATACCATGTGACCAGTTTATTGGTACACTTTAAAATGGTTCCTGCGCAACCTCAGACAGATTTGTGGATTCAACCCACAGTAAGTTCTGGAAGCCGTTTCTGAGAGAACGAAACCAGACCCACACGTATGCATATGGATTAGATGCAGATCTAGTCAAGATCGGCCTGGAGACAGAGGCCATCAAAATGTTGCCCCAGACAAAAGGGGACAATTTCATATTCATGAGAACAGCACCCAGGACTAGATAATGAGATCAGCAGGCCATTAAAAACAATGAAGGTAATTCCAGACCAGAGATGGGCCTGTTACCAGCCATTTAAGACATTTTAAATATAATAACTACCCCACTGTGCTCCCAGCCCGCCAAAAATAAAACAAAGACTAACCTGATTTTGGGCGGGAAGTGAAGCCTCTGGAAGAAAGGTATATCTGGAGAGACTTTTCGGCAGTTGGGGCAAGCTTGGAGAGGTACAGAAGGAGCTGGCAGCTGGCAGCTGGAGGACACGCAGGCACACAGGCAGACACGCCGGGTTGGAGAGCTGGAAATACGCAGCTTGAATCCGGACACCCAGAAGAAGGGGCAGTCAATCGCAGGAGGAAGAAGAAAGCCAACATCGAGAAGGCCGTCTCGAAACCGGCGTTCCGCCCCGGGGAAACACATCGGGAGATCATCGACCATCCCCGGGCCGTTGCCGGAACGAGAGGCCATCGACCCAACTTGGGAGAAGAGACAAAAAAATAAAGGTCCCAAGCGAAGAAACCTTCCAGCCACCCCGGCTCGGGAGAAGAGAGGAAAGGAACCTGAAGAAGCGATGGGAGCCAGCCCAAGGCTCCTATAACCAGGGTCCAGCCGACGATCCTCGACCCCGCCAACATCCAGGCCCGCCGGTGTCCAGCCGCCCCCGACCCCCACCTCAGGAGAGAGGTGTGGCGCAGCTCGCAGGAGCTCCACGATCCACGTGGAGACGAGACGCCTGAAAGGACCAAACACAGACTCGATTTCAAAACCTTGCACTTCCTAGTGGGATTGGTGAGCATGTTTCTGGCCCTTCACAATCAGACCTAGATAGGTTTAATAAGGGGGTGGCTTTAAGAGTACAATTAACATGAGTTGTTGTCCCTCGATGTTCCGTGTGTTTCCTTATTTCATGAGGATCTTTGTAGAGTATAAGATGCCTGTATTTGCTTTAGTTAGTACTGTGTCGTTATGATTTGTTTGTGTGTTTTTTTTTTCCCTCCCATGTACTCCCTTATCTGCTTGCAGTTGATTTGATATTTTTCCTTATGCAATAAAATTTCCTTTTGTTTCATCAAACTTGGTCTACAAGAGTTTTCTCTACATTGTAGTTCCTGCGCCTAAGTCCAGAGTACATAATCTAAGGGGCGAGTGGGTCGAACCACTCAGCACGGTGGCATAGTGGTTAGCACTGTTGCCTCACAGCGCCAGGGACCGGGGTTCAAATCCGGCCTCGGGTGACTGTCTGTGTGGAGTTTGCACATTCTCCCCGTGTTTGCGTGGGTTTTCTCCGGGTGCTCCGGTTTCCTCCCACAGTCCAAAAGATGTGCGGGTTTAAGTTGATTGGCTATGATAAATTGACCCTTAGTGTTAGGGGGATTAAATACGTGGGGTTACGGGGATAGGGTGGGATATGTGTTGGTGTAGGGGTTACGGGGATCGGGTGGGATATGAGTCGGTGCAGGCTCGATGGGCCGAAATGGCCTCTATCTGCACTGTGGGGTTTCTGTGATTCTGTGAAGGTTTACTGTGCAAGAGAGAGAGGCCTCTAGAGCGAGAAACCTCAGGGAAACCTCTCGAGGAAAACCCCTTACACTGTATGTTCCACAGCCATCCAGCCAATGGAATCAATAACTGTTTCTGCTTAGCAAAGAATTACATACACAGGATTACATCGGATATACAGCACAGAAACAGGCCATTCGGCCCAACCAGTCCATGCCGGCGTTTATGCTCCACTTGAGCCTCCTCCCGTCTTTCCTCATCTAACTCTATCAGCATAACCCTCTATTCCCTTCTCCCTCATGTGCTTGTCTAGCCTCCCCTTAAATGCATCTATACTATTCACTTCAACCACTCCCTGTGGTAGCGAGTTCCACATTCTCACCACTCTTTGGGTAAAGAAGTTTCTTCTGAATTCCCTATTGGATTTCTTGGTGACTATCTTATATTGATGGCCTCTAGTTATGCTCTTCCCCACAAGTGGAAACATTCTCTCTGTATCCACTCTATCAAAACCTTTCATAATTTTAAAGACCTCTATTAGGTCACCCCTCAGCCTTCTTTTTTCAAGAGGAAAGAGACCCAGCCTGCTCATCCTTTCCTGATATGTATACCCTCGCATTTCTGGTATCATCCTTGTAAATCTTCTCTGCACCCTCTCCAGTGCCTCTATATCCTTTTTATAATATGGCGACCAGAACTGTACGCAGTACCCTAAGTGTGGTCTAACCAAGATTCGATACAGGTTTAGCATAACCTCCGTACTTTTCAATTCTATACCTTTAGAAATAAACCCTAGTGCTTGGTTTGCTCTTTTTATGGCCTTGCTAACCTGTGTCGCAACGTTTAGTGATTTGTGTATTTGTACTCCGAGATTCCTTTGTTCCTCGACCCCACCTAGACACTCACCCTCCAAGTGATCAGTGATCTCCCTATTCTTCCTACCAAAATTATATACCTCACATTTATCTGTGTTGAACTTCATTTGCCAATTATTTGCCATTCTGCAAGTTTATTAATGTCCTCCTGTAATTTGTTGCAGTCCTCCTCAGTATTGACTACCCCCCAATTTGGTGTCATCCGCAAATTTAGAAATTGTGTTTTTGATTCCAAAGTCTAAATCGGAGTTAATGTAAATTGTGAACAGCAGTGGTCCCAGCACTGATCCTTGTGGAACACCACTACCCACCTTCTGCCACTGTGAATAGCTACCCTTTACCCCTACTCTCTGCTTTCTGTCCTGAAGCCAGCCAGCAATCCATTCTGTTACTTGTTCCCTGACTCCGCATTCTCAGACCTTGTTCATCAGTCTATTATGGGGTACCTTATCGAAGGCCTTTTGAAAATCCAGATAAATGACATCTACTGCATTACCATTGTCTACTCTGTTATCTTTTCAAAAAATTCAATAAGGTTGGTCAAGCAAGACTTTCTCTTTTGAAATCCATGCTGACTATTCATTATTATATTTTTGGTTTCTAGATGTTCTTCTATTTTCTCCTTTAGTGGGGATTCCATTATTTTTCCTAGCACTGGTCTATAATTCCCTGGACATGTTCTATCCCCCTTCTTAAATATCGGTATTACGTTACCTATCCGCCACTCCTCTGGCACTACACCTTTTTCTAACGAACTATTAAATATGCGTAGTAATGCCTCTGCTATCTCTTCCCTAGATTCTTTTAAAATGCGTGGATGCGTGGATGGAGTTTGATTCGTTTATTTAATATATTCTTTTAAAATTTTAAATGCACTTATCCCATTACTAATCTCATCATCCAATGTCATGTCCACCTGTTCTATCTCCCTGGTAAATACTGAAGCAAAATAATTATTTAATATTTCTGCCATCTCTCTATCGTTACCTGTGGTATTATCCTGCCTATCCCTTAATGGCCCTATTCCCATCCCAACCTTCATATTTATAGATGTGTCTATAAAATATTTTACTATTTTGTTTTATGTTCCTTAATAATTTAATTTCATAGTTCCTTTGCCTCCCTAATTGTTTTTTTTTACTTCTCTCCTAATCTCTTCATATTCCCCCTTATCATGCACTCCCCCGCTGTCTATGTACTTAATGTATGCCTCTTTCCTTACCCTCAATTGTTCCCTTATGGCTTTATTCATCCATGGAGTCTCATTATTGTTTAGTTTGTTCTTTCCTTTTAGCGGAATATAATTTCCCTGCACTCTGTTGAACACCGTTTTAAGTGTTTCCCATTGCTGTTCTACATCGTTGTTTGCCAATATTGTTGCCCTTTCTTTTACCCAAGGTCTATTCTCAGTCCCTAAAAATCAGGTTTTCTCTGATCTATTAACCTGGTTTTCGTCATACTTATGTCTTTCTCAATTATCATCTTAAAGCGTATTATATTATGGTCACTATTGCTTATATGTTCCCCTACTTTTACTTCTCTTATCATTCCCCATTACTAGATTCAATAGTGAATCCTCCCTTGTTAGGCTTTTTACATATTGGGTTAGAAAGGAGTCCTGTACACATTGTAGGAACTCCATTCCCTTATCCCTTTTACCTACCTCTTCTGTCCAATTAATATTGGGGTAGTTGAAATCCCCCATGATTATTATTCTATGTTTTTTACTCATTTCCCTAATTTGTCTGCATATTTCTTCCTCCACCTCCCTTCCACTATTAGGTGCTCTGTAGACTATGCCTATTAGTGTGATTGATCCTTTATTATCTTTTATCTCTATCCATATGGATTCTATTTTTGTCTTGCTGATATCAGCGTCACTTTTTTCTACTGCCATTATGTTATCCCTAATAAATACAGCTACTCCAAGAAGGGATTAACACAATTGTAATGAAGGATATTAGCTCTGATGAGGTGGAATCTGTATGGGTAGAATTGAGAAATACTAAGGGGAAAAAAATGTTAGTGGGAGTGGTTTATAGACCTCCAAACAGTAAGGCGGAGGTTGGGGATGGCATTAAAAGAGAAATTAAAGAAGCGTGCAATAAGGGCACAGCAGTCATCATGGGTGACTTTAATCTACATATAGATTGGGCCAACCAAATGAATAACAATACTGTGGAGGAGGAATTCCTGGAGTGTTTACGGGATGGTTTCCTGGACCAATATGTTGAGGAACCAACCAGAGATCAGGCCATCTTAGACTGGGTATTATGTAACGAGAAAGGATTAATTAGCAATCTTGTTGTAAGAGGCCCCTTGGGTCGGAGCGATCATAATATGATCGAATTCTTCATTAAGATGGAGAATGAAGTAGTTGACTCGGAGACTAGGGTCCTCAATTTAAATAAAGGAAACTATGATGGTCTGAGGAGCGAGTTGGGTAGGATTGATTGGGGAATGGCACTCAAAGGGTTGACGGTAGATAGGCAATGGCAAACATTCAAAGACCGAATGGATGAACTACAGAATTTGTTCATCCCAGTTTGCCATAAAAATAAAACAAAAAAGGTGACCCAACCGTGGCTAACAAGGGAAATTAGGGATAGCATAAGGTCCAAGGAGAGGGCATATAAATTGGCCAGAAAAAGCAATAATCCTGAGGATTGGGAGCAGTTTAGGATTCAACAAAGGAGGACAAAGGGATTAATTAAGAAAGGGAAAATAGAATATGAGAGTAAGCTTGCAGAGAACATAAAAACTGACTGTAAAAGCTTTTATAGATATGTGAAGAGAAAAAGATTGGTGAAGTCAAGCGTAGGTCCCTTGCAGTCAGAATTGGGGGAATTTATAATGGGGAACAAAGAAATGGCAGACCAACTAAATACATATTTTGGTTCTGTCCTCACAAAGGAGGACACAAATAACCTCCCAGAGATGCCGGGGAACATAGGGTCTGATGAAAGGGTGGAACTGAAAGAAATCAGTATTTGTAGGGAAAGACTGAAGGCCGATAAATCCCCAGGGCCTGATAATCTACATCCCAGGGTACGTAAGGAAGTGGCCCTAGAAATAGTAGATGCATTGCTGATCATCTTCCAGAACTCGATAGACTCTGGAACGGTACCCATGGATTGGTGGGTAGCTAATGTTACCCCACTATTCAAAAAAGGTGGTAGAGAAAAGGCAGGGAATTATAGACCGGTAAGCTTGACATTGGTAGTGGGGAAAATGCTAGAGTCCATTGTAAAAGATGTAATAGCAGAGCACTTGGAAAGCAGTGACTGGATCGGACAAAGTCAACATGGATTTACAAAAGGTAAATCATGCTTGACTAATCTACTGGAATTTTTTGAGGATGTAACTGGTAAAATAGATAAGGGAGAACCAGTGAATGTGGTGTATTTGGACTTTCAGAAGGCTTTCGATAAGGTCCCGCATAAGAGATTAGCGTGCAAAATGAAGGCACATGGGATTGGGGGCAAGGTATTGACTTGGATAAAGAACTGGCTGGCGGACAGAAAGCAAAGAGTTGGAATAAACGGGTCGTTTTCCGAGTGGCAGGCAGTGACTAGTGGGGTACCGCAAGGATCGGTCCTAGGACCCCAGCTGTTCACAATATATATTAATGATCTGGACGAGGGAATTGGATGTAATATCTCCAAATTTGCAGACGACACAAAGCTGGGGGGGAGGGTATGCTGTGAGGAGGATGTCGTGAAACTCCAGCACGATTTGGACAGGTTGGGTGATTGGGCAGAAACATGGCAAATGCAGTATAATGTGGATAAATGTGAGGTTATCCACTTTGGTGGCAAAAACAGGAAGGCAGATTATTATTTGAATGGTAATAGATTGGGAGAATGGGAAGTGCAAAGAGACCTGGGTGTTCTTGTACACCAGTCGCTGAAGGTAAGCATGCAGGTGCAGCAGGCGGTTAAGAAGGCAAATGGTATGTTGGCCTTTGTAGCAAGACGGTTCGAGTACAAGAACAAGGATGTCTTGCTGCAGTTGTACAGGGCCTTGGTGAGACCACACCTTGAGTATTGTGTGCAGTTTTGGTCACCTTACCTGAGGAAGGACGTTCTTGCCATGGAAGGAGTGCAGCGAAGATTCACCAGGCTGATACCTGGGATGGCAGGAATGACGTATGAGGAGAGATTGTGTCAATTGGGCTTATACTCACTGGAGTTTAGAAGATTGAGAGGGGATCTCATCGAAACCTATCAAATTCTGTCAGGCCTGGACAGACTAGATGCAGGAAGGATGTTTCTGATGGCCGGGGAGTCCAGAACCAGGGGTCATAGTCTAAGGATAAGGGGTAAGCCATTTAGGACTGAAATGAGGAGGAATTTCTTCACCCAGAGAGTGGTGAACCTGTGGAATTCTCTGCCACAGGGGGTGGTGGAGGCCAGTTCATTAAGTATATTCAAGAAAGAGTTGGATATATTTCTTAAGGCTAAAGGGATCAAGGGATATGGGGAGAAGGCAGGGACCGGGTACTGAATTTGGATGATCAGCCATGATCTCATTGAATGGCGGAGCAGGCTCGAAGGGCCGAATGGCCTACTCCTGCTCCTATCTTCTATGTATCTATATATCTACCTCCCCTTTTTCCCTCCCTATTTTTTCTAAATATGTTATACCCTGCAATGTTTAATTCCCAGTCCTCATTTTTTTGTAGCCATGTCTCAGTAATCACTACTATGTCTGGTTTCTCACAAAGCATGATTGCCTCCAGCTCCCCTGATTTATTACGGACACTGTGTGCATTGCTGTACAGGCAGTTTAACTCATTTTTAATAGGATTTCCTCTGATTTTATGTTTAACCATCTTTTTAGAGTCCTGTTCTGTAACTCTATTTATTCCCTTGCCATCAATGTCCTACCTTACTTTATTCTTTCCTTTGCTCTCTTTTCCTGTTTTGTTTATATTTAGGCTGGTTACATTTCTTGTAGATCCCTCCCCCCATCTTACTAGTTTAAGCCATTGCCACCTCCCTATTTACCCTTTCCACTAGGACACAGGTCCCATCCTGCTTCAGGTGGAGCCCGTCCCATCGGTACAGCTCCTTCCTGTCCCAGAACTGGTGCCAGTGTCCTATGAAAAGGAATCCCTCTTTCCCACACCAGCCCTTTAGCCACGTGTTAATTCTCCTGATCTGTCTGCTTCTATGCCAATTTGCACGTGGCTCGGGCAATATTCCAGAGATTGTTATCCTCGTTGTCCTGATTTTTAATTTAGATCCTAACTCCTGATAATTTTTCAGCAGGACCTCCTTCCTGTTCCTACCTATGTCGTTTATTCCAACATGGACCACAACTGGATTTACCCTCTCCCTTTCCAAGTTCCTCTCCAGCCGCCGTGAGATATCCCTTACCCTGGCACCGGGTAGGCAACACAACCTTCGGGATTCTCGTTCTTGGCTGCAGTGGATGCTATCTATCCCCATAATTGTAGATTCCCCTATCACCACCACATTTCTATTCTGCTCTCCCCACCCCCACCCCCCTTGGATAGCCTTCTGAGCCACGGTGCCTTGGTCCACATTGTGGCTGTCCTCCCCGCACTCTTTCTCCTTGTCCTCACAGGTAGCGAGTACATCGTACCTGTTGAACAGGACCAGTGTCTGCGGGACCTCCTTCTCAACCTCTCCTGAATTCCCCACTAGCCGTCTCTCTAATAGTCACACCCTCCCCTTCCTGAACCTGTGCTTTCCTCTGGGGTGTGACTGTATTGTGGATAAAACTGTCCAGAAATTCATCCCCTTCCCTTATGTGTCGGAGTGACTCCAGCTCATGACTCTGAGCCGGAGCGATTCGAGATGGATGTTGTGTCAGTCCCTTTCTACCTAGACACAATTAGAACTCAGAACCCAGAGATTCAAACATGAAGTGCTTTATTCAGGAAGGAAAGGAAAGTTCTGGAGAGTTCCGAACAAAGAGAGCTAAACTTAACCAAGAGAACACCCAACCATGTATCTGCTGTGACAGCGCCACCGCAGGTGGGAGGAGAACACACAATACATAACATATTCCTCCCCTCTTAAATGAAAGGTCCACATTATTCCTCAACTACTAAGTTACTTTCAATGCACTCAACTAACCAAGGGTAGAGGTAGACTGCCTCAAACCCTGACTTTACCCTGGGGTTTATTCTGCCCCAGTCTTGTGGGTAAGTCACTAAGCCTACAGATCCAAGCGTCTTGGAGGCCGCCGCTCTCTGACAGGATACCGGCGGTCATCGCTGGCTTCCACAGCAGTAGGCATTGACAAAGGCCTGGATGGAGAAGGTGCCTGTGTCAGTCGAAAGTCAGGAGTTTGCACAGGTGGAACAATCTCTATGACTTCTTGTGTTGGAGAAGAGCACTGTGGCAAAGGATGCTGGTTTGCGGTATCATCCGGAAACAGTTCAGGCCAACCAGCCGTTGGAGCCTCTGTGGCTGTCTCTGCTCCTAGCAACAGTTGATATGTGTGTCTTCTCCAGACGACGTCCTCGGCAGTCTCAACCGTGTAAGACATGATCACCATAGCAGGAACCCATTTCAGTCCAGTGTTGTAGTTTCGAGCTAGGACGTGCTCTCCAGGGTGAAACCGTCTCTCCTTGGCTCTTTTCTCTCTCTTTTCAACTTGAGCTTGTTGTTGACAATGGACAACCTGCTCTGCCCTTGGAGGTTTGAGTAAGTCAAAGCTTGTCCGCAACTGCCTCATCATCATGAGCGAAGCGGGGAAAGTTTTGGTTGTGGCACGCGGCTCGTTCCTGTAGGACAACAGGAAGCTGTTCAGACATTGGTGGATTGAGCCCTGACCTTGCGATGCCTTCAAGGCGTGCTTCAAAGTTTGCACGAACCTTTCTGCCAGGCCGTTAGTAGAGGGATGATAGGGCGCAGACCTGATGTGTTGGACACCATTCACATGCAGGAAGGTTGCAAACTCCTGTGATACAAATTGTGGACCGTTGTCACTTACGAGGTGTTCCAGTGAGCCATAACGGCTGAACATCTCACCAAGTTTCTCAATTGTTTTCTCTGCCATGGTAGACCTCATCACAGCGACCTCCAGCCACTTGCTACGAGTGTCCACAACCACCATAAACATCTTCTCTTCGAAAGGACCGGCGAAGTCCACATGTACTCGCTGCCACACTTCTGCAGGCCAATCCCAGGGGTGTAGGGTTGCCAGCTGTGGAACATTCCAGACCCTTTGACATGGGGAACATGTTTTGGCTTTCTCCTCAATATTTCCATCGAGGCCTGGCCACCAGAAGTAACTTCTTGCCATTTCCTTCATCCGAACCATCCCACTGTGGCCTGTATGAAGTTGTTGCAGTATAGGTTCCCTCAGAGGTGGCGGAATGATGACACGGCGTCCCCAAAGAAGACAATCTGCCTGAACGGAGAGCTCATTTCTTTTTGAAACGTATTACCTCAGACAGGACTGGATCGTTGCGGGTGTACCTTCGCACCTGAACTGCCATGACAGGTGCTCAGGTGCTCCCTCCACTTGTCTAAAGTAGAAGATGTCTATCTGACGAGGCTCTGGGGGAGTAACAGGCAAGGGTAGCCTCGAGAGACCGTCTGCGTTGCTGTGCAAGTCTGATTTGCGATATTTGATGTCGTATGTGTATCCTGACAACAGTAAAGCCCACCTTTGCATCCTACTTGCAGCAAGAGACGGAATTCCGGTGTGGGGCCCGAAGATTGAAGTCAATGGACGGTGGTCCGTCAGGAGTGTGAACCTTCTCCCAAACAGGTACTGATGAAATTTTCGAATTCCAAAAACGATTCCCAAGGCCTCGCGCTCAATCTGTGCATAGTTACTCTCGGCCTTGTTCAAGGTGCGTGATGCGAAGGCGATAGGTTTCTCTTCACCAGAAGGCATGATGTGGGATATGACTGCTCCTACACCATATGGTGACGCATCACATGCTAGCTGCATGGGTAGTTTTTACAGTTTCCAGTTTCCTGGCCCCAACTGTAAAGTCTGTGGGTTGTACAGTTAATAACGACACAGACTTCAGGAGTAACAAACAAACAGGTCTTTACTATTCAGAGGTCAGGGCGAATCTGCCCCAGTTATCCTGCCACAACACTTATATACTGGTGTGGTCACTGTCGGTATTACAGTATACAGAAGCCAAACAAATAGTGCCACACCTAAAGTAGTTCTCTTAAAGGTGAACGGTTACATTCAATAGTTCCCTTAAAGGTAGACGGGTACATACACTACAATCCTCCCTTTTTAGCTTATTACTTACAGAGTCCCCGTTAAACATACATATCTTCAACTTCATATAAAACAATTTACAGATATAATCTCGGTGGGAACAGTTCATAGATTCAGTCTCTGATCTTGACTCGTTCCGAACAGCATCTCTTTGGTGTAGCCGGTTCACATGGCTAGCGTGACTCCTCCATAGCCTTTTTCTTGACGTAACAGCTTGAACTTTCGTCCTGTTGAACCAGCAGTGCGGACTTTTACAACCAACTGGCTGTCTTGATAATTTCCGGTTTTTCAACTAATTTAGCTCCTTTCGTAGTGTCCCGCCTGAGATGGTAGAAGTGATAATATTTTAGACGGTTATTATCTTCTGCTTCTTCTTTTTCTTTTCTGCCTTTTTGAAACTCTCGGAGCTCCTTTCTCGGCTGCCAGCTGTAGCGCCACCAACTCTCTATGTTCCTTAGACCTTAAGTGCTTCATCCGGATTTCAGCACTTTGGGAGTTTTCATCACAAACTGAGCAGACCAGATCCTCGTAATATTCAGTGTCACTCAACAGGTCATGGTAATATTCGGGGTCGTCCTGAGTTAGGCCAGTGAGAGGCCCTTCTACTTCCTTCTTATCCATCTGGACGTTAGCCGACGGTGGTTCCTTCCCTAACCATCTTTCTTGAAAAGACTTCTTCAAACATTCATATTCATCCCGCTCTTCCTGGGTTGTCTGCCATTCCTTCACTACTGACCTCATTTGTGAGTTCAATACCTTCCCTTCCATCGGGGATTGCATTATCAGGCTATTTAATCCTTCTACTGAAGCAGCTGTTTCAACATTCTTCTGTTCACATGGACGTGATTCAATGAACTCTTCATAGAGTAAACTGTAATACAAAATCTGTGTTGCCACCTCAGTTATTTCCGTAACTTTTGGGAGCTCCGAATTCCTTCCCTTTGAAGATTGAAGCTCGTGTTCCCATCGTGGAGTCTTGTCTCTCAGCATGTGAAGGAGTTGGCTGACCGTTAACTCTTCCACGGGGACTCTGTGGATCAGAGTCTTCTCCATTTCATCCACCTTTCCCTCCAATGCTTTCACCTTCCTTTCCTCTTGTACTTTGGTTTCAAGCGCTCAAAGAAGTTGCGCCTTGATGCTCCCTAGCTCATGTTCAGGGCCCACTCTTACAGTCTCTGTGTTTCTTACAGTTTCCTTTCCTTCCACTGAAAGGATTCCCAGTTGAATTTGTTCTTCAAGTCGTTGAACCTCGGTCATTGCCGCCTCATATTTGACTTGGGTTTCCTTCAATATTTTTATGAGTTCTTGGACATCTTGTCTTTCATGTTCTGCCATGTCTTTCACCTCTAAATTCTCATCTATGGATGGAACTTCTACCGATGAGTCTGTCTTGGCCTTGAGCTCATCAAGAATTTCCTGCAGCCTTTGGACTTCTTGCTCATGTTCAACCTTTAGTTGTTCATATGCTTCTACTGAAACTAGCTTTTCGGAGGTTGCCGAGTTAATCCCCTCCAGAATTGTAGCCTGGGCCTGTTCATACTGTTCTTTCAACTTCTCACACTCTGCTTGTAAGGAGTCGTAGAGAAGAACTGGAATAAAATCCTGGCTTCCTGAAGATTCCTCTTCATTTGCTTCTTTCGCAATTTCCTGTTGGAGTTCAGCCAAGGCTGCTATGCTATCTGCCTCTTGAAGTCTCACTGCCATCAAATCTTCTTTATTCTTGCAGTCTATCTCAGCCATTTTCCGTTTACTTTCATTTAACTGAGTGAGTAGACCCTTATTCTGGGCTGAGAGATATTGCACCTTCTCATGTAGACCATAGCACTCCTTCTCTGCTCGACATAGCTGGTTACTGCTGATTTGGTTCTGTGTTTCAAGTTCCAACATCCTTTGCTTAGCTTCTTCCAGTTTCGCCCCTATAAGCTCCTCTTGCAACATGGCCACATTATTCACATCAGGTAAAGAAGCGTTTCTCTTTTCCATGTCCAAGATTTTTTTCTGCGTCTCTTTAAGTGCACACTGCGATTCAGCTTCTCTTAACCTTGCCTGCACTAGCTCCGTCTCCAATTGCAGAACAAAATCCTCAGTGTAGCGTGGTTTGCCTTTATGCTGTATCTCTAGATCATGCAAATATTCTAACTCCTGAACATCATAAGGGAGATGTGATCGGTAATTGGTCACGATGGCTCTATGGTCGCTCTCTGCTTGAGCCAGCAGGTTCTGTTGTCTTTCCAGACTCTCCCATTCGGTGTCATAGAACTTTTTCATTGTTTTCATCTCTTGTACGAGACGGTAACTTAATTGTTCTAATTGTTGTCGTACTTTGAAATAACGTTGAGTTCGAGCCCGGTGTTCCTCCGTAATGCATATGTCTGTAACTTGAACAGACTCAGAATTCTCTGTCTTTATGCACGTCATCGTTTTTCCAACCTTAGTCAGTGAGTTCATGTTAACCTTGTTTTTCATACGTGGGCTGGACTTATCGTCTTCCGGCTCAGAGTCTGAGCTGCTTGTCTGCACCGAGTCCTCACTCGTCCTTGCTTGTAGGTAGTGCCATTCCATGTCTATTTTCTTGATCCACTCCCATCCTAGAAGTGGTGGTCCTCCCTCAGGTAGTACGTACAAGTTCATTCTTGGGTGTACTTTACCCCTATCTCTCACCTTGACTCTTATTTTTCCCATGGGGTATACTTTATGCCCCGTGTATGTCTGCAATACGAACTTGGTATCTCTTAAGGGTATGTGTGGGAATAGCCGGTGGTAATCCCTTCGATTTATGACTGATACAGCTGATCCAGTGTCCAACTCCATTTTCACTTGGACTCCAGCTATTTTTAGCATGACCCAGATAGTTTGTAGGTCAGCTTCCTTACTCACATGGTGGATACTCAGACTACCCAGCTCCTGGCCGTTTGGATCTGAGTCTGGATTCTGTTCGTCTGAACTCTTCTCAGCCCCCTTGTATACCTTGTTGTACTTTTCTTGTGATGGCTTCCTTTGGTTGTTGGTCTTCTTCCCTGACCGGCATACCTTAGCGATGTGACCCAGTTTGCCACATTTCCTACATTCTTGGTTCTTAAACCAGCATTGATTCTGGTCGTGTGTTGTCTTCCCACAATAGCATTTTGTTGTACTCGAGGTAATTTGGTCCACCCCGAGTGCCGCCGCCTTTAGTTGCATTTCCGCCGTTCCTTTCGCTGCGGCTTCGTGTGATGCGGCTATAAGGACAGCCCTGTCAAGTGTAAGGTCGAGTAGGCGCTTTTGCATCCCTTCCTTGGACAATCCGCCTACGAACTTGTCTCGCAGTGCCTCTGTCAGATTCCCTCCGAACTGGCAGTATTTCGCTAGCCTACGCAGTTCGACCAAGTATTCTGCGTTGCTTTCGTCTTTCCGTTGCGTTCTTGCATAGAATTTGAATCGTTCAGCCAACATCAACGGTGTGGGGTTCAAGTGGTCCTTCAGAACAGCCACAATCTCTTCGAAAGACTGATCCGCCGGTTTAGCTGGTGCTAGTAAATCCTTCAAGAGCCCGAATGTCTTTGCGCCCATCGAGTTTAACAATGTTATCGCCTTGTCGTCTTCCTCTATTTTGTTGGCTTCACAATAGATCTCGATGCGTTCCACGTACGTGGCCCAGTCTTCTATCTCAGAATTAAAATTGTTAATATTCCCTCGCTTAGGCATCTTCCTTTCCTTGGAGCAGCACAGTATTTCTTTAAGTATTATTTATTATCTGTTTATTTCTAAAATGGCGGTTTTCCCGCGAAAATGGCGGTTTCCCGCTCTTCCCTTCTCTCTCTCTCTCTGCCCACTTCAGTGGCAGTTAAGATGGCGGTTTTTCCCGCGAAAATGGCGGTTTCCCGCTCTTCCTTTCCCTCCCCGCCCACTTCAATGGCGGTTTCCCGCCTCTGTCGTCTTCTCCGCCTAATGGCGGCTTTCCGCGTTTCTTCCTGGTGGAAGGGGTACGCTTTCCCCACAGCGGACAGGTTCAGCCGCTGGGCTGGCTCTCGCACAGCTCCCCTTACTCGGCTCTGTCTCTCTCTCCTGCCCGCACGGCTCTACCGGCGCTGGGTACACCCCGTTAACGGAGGACAGTTCAGCCGCTGGACTGGCTCTCGCGCAGTCTCTCTCTCCGTACCCGGCTCTGTCGCTCTCTCCCCCGCACGTTCGGTTCTACCGGCTCTGGGTACCCCGTTGGTGGAGAACAGTTCAGCCGCTGGACTGGCTCTCGCGCAGTCTCTCTCCCCTTGTTCGGCTGTGTCTCTCTCCCACTCCCGCACGTTCGGTTCTACCGGCTCTGGGTACCCCGTTGGTGGAGAACAGTTCAGCCGCTGGGCTGGCTCTCGCGCAGCCTCCTTTGCTCGGCTCTGCCTCTCCCACACGCTCGGTTTCAGCGCTCCGCGGCTTCGTCGCCGCCCGGATCTTTCCCGCCAATCGCGGTCCGGCTGTCACCCGACGCCGTTGGACCCGACTTCTGACCGGCTCAGCTCCCCCTCGACCGAGGTCGAGTGCACAGCCCTTATCCTCCGGATACTTCTACACTTTCCCCTACTCACAGTCTCCGCGGCCGCCTTGTTTCCAGCTGATCGGCTCACTCCGCACCGTGGTAGAAGGGTAGTCAGTGCCTGTTGCTAATGGAAGCTTTTGTTGCTAAAGTCTTCCACCTTTCTCCTGCTGCAGCCTCGTGTTTTCTCCCAGCAGAACGACGAGGGCGGTTGCCTCTCTTCGATGCTCTTCTTGCTTTGGTAATCTTGCCGCAGGGTACGATCGGACTCGTCGCCACTGTAAAGTCTGTGGGTTGTACAGTTAATAATGACACAGACTTCAGGAGTAACAAACAAACAGGTCTTTACTATTCAGAGGTCAGGGCGAATCTGCCCCAGTTATCCTGCCACAACACTTATATACTGGTGTGGTCACTGTCGGTATTACAGTATACAGAAGCCAAACAAATAGTGCCACACCTAAAGTAGTTCTCTTAAAGGTGAACGGTTACATTCAATAGTTCCCTTAAAGGTAGACGGGTACATACACTACACCAACCGCTTCCTTTTCACCATGGACGTACAATCCCTCTACACCTCCATCCCCCACCATGATGGCCTGAGGGCGATCCGCTTCTTCCTTGAACAGAGGCCCGACCAGTCCCCATCCACCACCACCCTCCTCCGCCTGGCTGAACTTGTTCTCACATTGAACAACTTCTCCTTTAACTCCACTCATTTCCTCCAAATCAAAGGTGTTGCCATGGGTACCCGCATGGGTCCTAGCTATGCCTGCCTTTTCGTGGGCTATGTGGAACAATCTTTGTTCCAGTCCTACTCGGGTCCCCTCCCTCACCTCTTTTTCCGATACATTGATGACTATCGGTGCCATTTCCTGCTCTCGCTCCGAACTTGACAATTTCATTCACTTTGCCTCCAATTTCCACCCTTCTCTCACCTTCACATGGTCCACCTCTGACTCTTCCCTTCCCTTCCTCGACTTCTCCGTCTCCATCTCTGGGGATCGGTTATCGACCAATATTCACCACAAGCCCACTGACTCCCACAGCTACCTGGACTACACTTCCTCCCACCCCACCTCCTGTAAGGACTTTATTCCATTCTCCCAGTTTCTCCGTCTCCGCCGTATCTGCTCCGACGATGCCACATTCCACACCAGTGCTTCAGACATGTTTTCCTTTTTCCGCAACCGAGGATTCCCCTCTACCGTGATTGACACTGCCCTCGACCGTGTCAGTTCTATCTCCTGCACTTCTGCCCTCACCCCTGCCCCTCCCTCCTGGAACCACGATAGGGTTCCCCTTGTCCTCACCTTTCACCCCACCAGCCTCCACATTCAACGGATCATCCTCCGGCATTTCCGCTACCTCCAAAGTGATCCCACCACCAAACGTATCTTCCCCTCCCCTCCCCTTTCAACATTCCGTAGGGACCGCTCCCTCCAAGACACCCTAGTCCACTCCTCTATCACCCCAAACAGCCCTTCCCCTTCGCCTGGCACCTTCCTGTGCAAGCGGAGGAGATGTAACACCTGCCCCTATACCTCCCCCCTTCCCACTGTCCAGGGCCCCAAACACCCCTTCCAGGTGAAACAGCGATTTACTTGTACTTCTCGCAATCTAGTATACTGTATTCGCTGCTCACGATGCAGTCTCCTCTACATTGGGGAGACCAAATGCAGATTTGCTGACTGCTTTGCGGAACACCTCCGTTCAGTCCGTAAGGGTGACCCCGAGCTTCCGGTCGCCTGTCATTTTAATTCACCGCTCCATTCCTCATCATCCTTGGCCTCTTGTATTGTTCCACGGAAGCTCAACATAAACTCGAGGAACAGCACCTCATCTTCCGATTAGGCACTCTGCAGCCTTCCGGACTCAATATCGAGTTCAACAATTTCAGATCATAACCTCGGCCCCTATTACATTTTTTCTTGTAATTTTTCCACTCCTTTCCCCCCCCCCACCTTTCTTTTGTTTCTCTCTCACACCTGGCAGCTATCTCTTGCCCTGCCAGTACACTTCACACCTAATCTCAGCCTATTACCATCTCGTCTAGCTTCGAATACCTTTTATTGTCTCTTTTACTTCTTTTGTTTCTTTCACTTCTTTTGTCCGATCGCAGCCCTGCCTTCGATCTATTTTCTTTTCTTTCCAGTTTTGAAGAAGGGTTCGACCCGAAACGTCAACTCAAATTTCTCTCCACGGATGTTGCCTGACCTGCTGAGTTTTTCCAGCATTTTCTGTTGTTATTTCGGATTTCCAACATCTGCAGTATTTTGCTATCGTAGCTTTGGGTCGAAGTGTGTCAGGACCTCCGATTTCAGCAATGCTTTCTTTGCTTGGGCGAAAGCTTCATTGCACAGTTCCGTCCATTTCCAGGTTTTGCCTTGACATAGCAACTGATGTAACTGCTTCAGCAATGTTGCTAAGTCTGGAATAAACTTCCCATAGTAGTTAAGTAGCCCCAGAAATGAACGTAACTGGCTCACATTCTGGGGTGCTGGGGCCTCCACGATCGCCTTGACCTTTGACGGCGCCTTATGCAGGCCAGTAGCGTCAATCACATGCCCCAGGTACTCAGCTGAAGACTGAAAGAATTCACATTTGTCTTTACGAACTCTGAGTCCATACTCTTTCAGTCGTTCTGGTGTCGCATCCAAGTTCAGAAGATGATCCTCCTCATTTGACCCAGTGACAAGGATGTCATCCAGGTAGCACTGGACTCCTGGCAGTCCACTCAAAACCTGATCCATTGCCCTTTGGAATAGAGCAGGGGCCGACGTAATTCCAAACGGAAGGCGGCAGTACCTGTATAGCCCCTTGTGTGTCACAATTGTCAGCAGCTCCTTTGATTTGTCATCGACATGCATTTGTAGATAAGCCTGGCATAAGTCTATTTTGCTGAACTTTTGCCCTCCGGCCAGGCCCGTAAAAAGATCATCAATGAAGGGAAGAGGGTACTGTTCCGTAGACAGCACCGGGTTAATAGTCACTTTAAAATCCCCACAGATTTGAACAGATCCATCCTTTTTCAGGACAGGAACAATGGGTGTGGCCCATTTGCTCACGCTCACAGGCTCCAGGACTCCATTCTCGACTAAGGCCTCCAAGTTAGCCTCAACTTTTGGCCTAATTGCATAGGGTACAGGTCGGGCTTTGTGAAACTTCGGCTTGCTGTCAGGTTTAATGTCCAGTCTCACGCTGATCTTTTTCATGCTCCCAAGTTCCCCATTGAAGAGTTCTGCATGTTTGTTTAACACTGCAGTCAGACCTGACTCCTCTTTTGACATCATGCGGACTGCAGGCCAGTCCAGCGTGATTTTCTCTAACCACGCACGTCCCAGTAGCGATGGGTAATTTCCCTTTACCACATATAGTGGCAGTTTCGCAGTCTGTCCGTTCAATTTAACTGTCACCTCAATGGCGCCTCTCATGGCCACAGGTTCGCCGGTATACGTCTTTAGCACAATGTTTGTTGGCTGAAGGGTAAGATGCTTTAGCATTTTGTTGTAGACAGTGTCTGAAACAAGGGACACAGCCGTGCCTGTGTCCACCTCCATCTGCACTGATTGTCCCTCCACCAGTGGTGACACCCAGTAGCCATTTGAACCACCTGCAACCGTCAGTATGTGCACCTCTTCCTCCTCAGAGGTGTCGCTCCCCTCTGTTTTGCTTGTTCCATTATACTGCACTGAATGAACACTCTTTTTCCTCCCTTGTCCAAATAGACATTTTGCTTTCATGCTTCCCAGCTCTGTCTGTTCTTTTTTTACCTCCACAGGCGCGTTCAATGTGACCCTTTATGCCACAATTTCGGCATTCCAGCTCCGTACACCAGCAGTCATTAGCGTAATGGCCCATTTTCCCACAACGGTAACATGTGCCGTTCCGCGCACCTTTAGGCTCAGACGACACCTTGTGAACTCTCCCTGTTGAACTCAACTGGTGAGCCTCCTTTTCCGCCATCTCCATGGAGACACTAACTTCAATGGCCTTTTCAAGAGTAAGGTTGTCCTCAGTAAGAAGGCGCTTCTGTGTGGCTGCACTTTGCAGACTACACACAAGTTTGTCTCTAATGGTGTCATTCAGCACCTCCTTGAACTCGCAGTGTTCTGATAACCTTTTTAAAGCAGCAATAAACATCATCACTGATTCCCCCTCCTCTTGATTCCGTTTGTGAAATCTAAATCTCTCAGCAATAACCAGAGGTTTTGGTGAAAAATGTGCTCCAAGAATTTCCACTAGTTGCTTATATGTTTTAGTTCCTGGCTTATCTGGCTGCACAAGGCTGCGCAGTAAATTGAATGTCTTCGGCCCCCTTACACTCAAAAAGGTAGGCACGACCTTTTCGTTTGCCACCACATTCGCCAATACAAAATAGTCAAAACGTTCCGTATAAGCGCTCCATTGCTCCACATTTTCATCAAAATCACCGATGTTTCCTAATATAGTAGCCATCTCACGTTTCAAATTGAAATTTCTGTTTATTCACTGCACCCGTAACGTTAATGTGATGCTGCAATCTCTGTTCCGAGTGTTTTGTAGTCGAAAACAAGAAACTTCCCACAACGCAGATTCATCCGATCCTCGTCGCCACTTTGTTGTGTCGGTACCTTTCTACCTAGACACAATTAGAACTCAGAACCCAGAAATTCAAACATGAAGTGCTTTATTCAGGAAGGAAAGGAAAGAGAGCTAAACTTAACCAAGAGAACACCCAACCATGTATCTGCTGTGACAGCGCCACCGCAGGTGGGAGGAGAACACACAATACATAACAATGGAGACATCTCCTGCAGACATGTTTGAACATAAGAACATAAGAAATAGGAGCAGGAGTAGGCCAATCGGCCCCTCGAGCCTGCTCCACCATTCAATAAGATCATGGCTGATCTGATCCTAACCTCAAATCTACTATCACTCTACATCCCTCCCGAAACCATGTGATCTCCTGGGAGAGGCGAAAAACCAGATAAAAAACCCAGGCCTAGAAATTCAGTCGCGTTTGCGCCCACTTATTGGCTATAAAGTGGTTTGCGCCGGAAGTTTTTTAGCGCCCGAAATTGAGTTGGTCCCTATCATCGGCGTTAGCCGGTAGCGCTGCGCCAGCACCGATGACGTCATCGGTGTGCGCAGTGCCCCGGTTCTAATGGTAATCCGTCCCGATGGCCAAATTCAGTTGCGGCCGCCTCGCCCGTCGCGGCCGCAAACAGCGTTTGCAAAACGGTGCCTTACAGCTCCGAGAGGCCGGCGCTTAAAGGTGGAGGGGTGGCCGGCCGCTTTCCCGGCGGCCGCCTGGCCGCACCTCCCTCCCCGGACTCCTGCACCACCCCCCCGCGGCATTGGTGTGTGACTCCCGCGAGCCCGGCACTTCTCCGTGGTGCCGGGCTCATTTGACAGGGGAATCCAGCGGCGATCTCACGGCTGCAGGCAGCTCCTCCTTAAGAGAACGAGGAGGCCTGCAGTACCCCAGCCTGCCGCACCGCATCGGTTGCCGCAGCGGCAGCTGGGCGCCGGAAACTGACATTCTTCGCCCCAAACGAGGCGGCCAAACCCTCCAATAGCGCCCGCCTCTGTCTTGGGGCGGCGCTACTGAATTTCAGGCGGGCGCTAGGGGAATCCGGCCCAGCGCTAAATATCGGGCACTAAAGACCTGGCGCGGCGATACCGAATTTTTAGCCCCCAATGGCCAATTTGGGAGAAAAAAAATCTGGGAAATTCCTCTCCGACCCATCTAGGCGATCGAAACTCGTCCAGGAGATCACTGTCCCTATATTTTCTACAGTACTTACCTTCTGTAAAAGGTGATCTCCACCCCAGCCAGAAACAGGAATAGAACCATCTCCTGAAATCTAACACATAATTAGAACACAAGAAGTAGGAGCAGAACCAGGCTACACGGCCCCTGGGCCCGCTCCGTTACCCACAGGGCCATGACCGTTCCGAACATAGACTCATGTCCAATTTCCTGCCCGCTCCCCGTAACCCCTAATTCCCTTTACTTCTAAGAAACTGTCTATTTCTGTTTTAAATTTATTTAATGATGTAGCTTCCACAGCTTTCTGGGGCTGCAAATTCCACAGACCTACTACCCTCTGAGTGAAGAAGTTTCTCCTCATCTCAGTTTTGAAAGAGCAGCCCCTTATTTTAAGATTATAATCATAATCATAATCAACTTTATTGTCATTGTTAGTGCACAAGTGCAGTACAACGAATGTAGGCTTGCGGCTCCCGAGAGTGTACATTTAGAGACATTTAAACATACAACATTTATTTGGCTTGTAATACATTAACATAAACATAATAAAGTGCATTGGCAGATGTGCAGGCTTTAGAGTTTATTTGTGGAGTTCAGTAGGATGACAGCCCTGGGAAAGAAGCTGTTCCTAAATCTGGTCGTTCGTGTGCGAATGCATCTGTAGCGTCTCCCAGATGGCAGGAGGGCAAACAGACTGTGGCTGGGGTGGGTATGGTCTTTGATGATGGTCCGTGACCTCCGTAAACAGCGTTTCTGGTATATGTGCTCTATGGTCGGTAGCCGGGTGCCGGTAATGCGTTGGGCAGTTTTGACTACCCGCTGCAAGGCTTTCCGGTCACAGTAGCTACAGCTGCCATACCATACTGTGATACAGTTCGTCAGGATGCTCTCTATTGTGCAGCGGTAAAAGTTAGAGACGATCAGGGGTGACAGGTTACATCCCTTCAGCCTCCTTAGGAAATATAGGCGCGCTGGGCCTTCTTCACCAGAGAGGAGGTATTGAGGGACCAGGAGAGGTCTTCCGTGATGTGGACTCCGAGGAAATTAAAGCTGTCCACCCTTTCCACCACAGCCCCATGGATGTGGATGGGGGTGTGACTTCCGCCTTTAGACTTCCTGAAGTCCACAATGATTTCTTTGGTTTTCTTGATGTTAAGGGCCAGGTTGTTATCGGCGCACCACATCACGAGATGCTGGACCTCCTCCCTGTAGGCTGACTCCTAGTTCTAGTTTCACCCATCATTGGGAACATCCTCACCACATCCACCCGATCAAGCCCCTTCACAATCTTATATGTTTCAATAAGATCGCCTCTCATTCTTCTGAACTCCAATGAGTATAGAGTCCCAATCTACTCAACCTCTCCTCATATGTCCACCCCCTCATCCCCGGGATTAACCAAGTGAACCTTCTTTGTACTGACTCGAGAGCAAGTATGTCTTTTCTTAAGTATGGACACCAAAACTGTATGCAGTATTCCAGGTGCGGTCTCACCAATACCTTGTACAACTGCAGCAATACCTCCCTGTTTTTATATTCTATCCCCCTAGCAATAAAAGTCAACATTCCATTGGCCTTCTTGATCACTTGCTGCACCTGCATACTAACTTTTTGAGTTTCGTGCACCAGGACCCCCAGATCCCTTTGTACTACAGTACTTTCCAGTTTCTTGCCATTAAGATAATAACTTGCTCTATGATTTTTCCTGCCAAAGTGCGTAACCTCACACTTTCCAGTATTGTATTCCATCTGCCAAATCTCTGCCCACTTAATTAGCCTGTCTATGTCCCTTTGCAGGTTTTTTATGTCCTCCTCACTCACTACTTTCCTTCCCATCTTTGTATCATCTGCAAACGTTGATATGTTACACTCGGTCCCCTCCTCCAAATCATTAATATAGATTGTAAAGAGTTGGGGACCCAGCACTGACCCCTGCGGAACACCACTAGTTACTGATTGCCAGTCTGAGAACGAACCATTTATCCCAACTCTCTGCTTTCTGTTAGATAGCCAATCCTCCACCCATGCCAGAATATTACCCCCAATCCCATGATTTTTTATCTTGAGCAATAATCTTTTGTGTGGCACCTTGTCAAATGCCTTTTGGAAGTCTAAATACACTACGTCCACTGGTTCCCCTTTATCCACCCTGTATGTTACTTCCTCAAAGAGCTCAAGCAAATTTGTCAAACATGACTTCCCCTTCATAAAACCATGCTGAGTTTGTCCTATTAAATTATGTTTATCCAAATGTCCCGTTACTGTCTCCTTAATAATGGACTCTAAAATTTTACCAACCACAGATGTTAGGCTAACAGGTCTATAGTTTCCAGCCTTCTGCCTACTACCCTTTTTAAATAAGGGTGTTACATTAGCAGTTTTCCAATCTGCCGGGACCTTTGCTGAGTCCAGGGAGTTTTGGAAAATTATTACCAATGCATCCACAATCCCTACCGCCACTTCCCTCAAGACCCTAGGATGTAAGCCATCAGGTCCAGGGGATTTATCCACCTTGAGTCCCAATATTTTACCAAGTACCACTTCCTTAGTGATTTTAATCGTATTTAGCTCCTCCCCCCCTAGAGCCCCCTGTTTGTCCAGTGTTGGGATATTCTTAGTGTCCTCTACTGTAAAGACTGATACAAAATAATTGTTCAGCGTTTTTGCCATCTCCATGTTTCCCACCATTAATTTCCCGGTCTCATCCTGTAAGGGGCCAACATTTACTTTAGCCACCCTTTTTCTTTTTATATAACTATAGAAACTTTTGCTATCTGTTTTAATATTTTTTGCTAATTTACTTTCATAATTATCTTCCCTTTCTTAATCAATCTTCTAGTTATTTTTTGCTGTCTTTTAAAGACTTCCCAATCTTCTATCCTCCCACTAGATTTGGCTACCTTATATGCCCTTGTTTTTAGTCGAATACTATCCTTAATTACTTTACTTAGCCACGGATGGCTATCTTTTCTTTTACACCCTTTTTTCCTCAGTGGAATATATATTTTTTGGAAGTTGTAAAATAACTCCTTAAATGTACACCACTGATCATGTACCGTCTTACCCTTTAATCTATTTTCCCAGTCCACTCTAATCAATTCCGCTCTCATACCTTCATAGTCTCCTTTATTCAAGCTCAGCACGCTTGTTTGAGATCCAACCTTCTCACCCTCTAATTGAATATGGAATTCAACCATGTTATGGTCACTCATTCCAAGGGGATCCTTTACTAGGACATTTTTAATTAATCCTGTCTCATTACACAGGACCAAATCTAAGGTTGCTTGCCCCCTGGTCGGTTCAGTTACATACTGCTCAAGAAACCCATCCCTAATACACTTAATGAACTCATCCTCAAGGCTGCCCTGCCCAATTTGATTTGTCCAGTTAATATGATAGTTAAAATCCCCCATAATTATAGCTGTTCCCTTATTACAAGCCTCAACTATTTCCTGATTAATACTCCGTCCAACAGAGTTGCAACTGTTCGGATGCCTATAGACTATGCCCACTAGTGTTTTTTTCCCCTTATTATTCCGTATCTCCACCCAAACTGTTTCATTATCCTGATCCTTTGACCCAATATCATTTCTCTGTATTACAATGATTCCTTCCTTTATTAACATAGCCACCCCACCTCCCCTTCCTTCCTGCCTGTCCTTCCTGATTGTTAAATAACCTGGTATATTTAATTCCCAGTCATGGTCACCCTGCAGCCATGTTTCTGTAATGGCCACAAGATCATACCCATATGTAGTTATTTGTGCCGTTAACTCGTCCATTTTGTTGCGAATGCTATGTGCATTCAGATAAAGAACTTTCAAATATGTTTTGTGACACTTAGTTCCTGCTTTTCCCCCTTTTACTACTTTACCTTTTACTCCATACCTCCTGTCCCATCCTGACACGCTCTGTTTTTTAATTCCCCCACTGCTACCTAATCTATGACCTTCTCCGTAGTCATTTTTATTATTTGCTCTCTAGAAACCTCCCCCCCACTAATTAGTTTAAAGCCCTCTCTACAGCTCTAGTTATATGATTTGCCAGGATTCTAGTCCCAGCACTGGCCAAGTGAAGTCCGTCCCAATGGAACAGCTCCCTCTTGTCCCAGTACTGGTGCCAGTGTCCCAAGAAGCAAAACCCATTTTTCCCACACCAGTCTTGGAGCCACGCATTTAGCTCTCTAATTTTATTTATCCTAGCCAAATTCGCTCGTGGCTCAGGTAATAATCTAGAGATTATTACCCTTGTGGTTCTGTTTTTTAATTTGACCCCTAGCTGTTCATACTCCTTTAACAGAACCTTCTTCCTTGTCCTATCTACGTCATTTGTACCAACATGGACCACGACAAGTGGATCCTCCCCCTCCCACTCCAAGTTTCCTTCCAGCCCAGAAGAGATGTCCTTAACCCTGGCACCGGGCAGACAACACAGCCTTCGGGATTCCTGCTCTCGACTGCAGAGAACCCTATCTATCCCCCTAATGATACTATCCCCTACCACTACAACATTTCTTTTTACTCCCCCCACTTGAATGGCCCCCTGTTCCACGGTGCTGTGGCCAGGTTGCTCATCCTCCCTGCAGTCCCCTCTCCCGCCCTCACAGGGAGAAAGAATCTCAAAACTGTTTGACAAGAGCAAGGGCTGCGGCTCCTTCAACACTACCTCCTGGATCCCTGTACCTGCCTCACTCATAGTCACACCGTCCTGTCCCTGACCACGGACTACATCTGAATTAATTAATTTCATAGGTGTGACTACCTCCTGAAACATAGAGTCCAGGAACTTCTCCCCCTCCCTGATGTGTCGCAGTGTCTGAAGCTCGGTCTCAAGCACCTCAATATGGAGCCGGAGTTCCTCTAGCAGGAAACACTTGTCACAGATGTAATCACCGTGAGCCTCAATAAGGTCCACCGGCTCCCACATCTCGCAACAGTAACACATCACCTACTCCATTCTATATAATTAAATAATTAACTTTTTAACACACTAAAATATACAAAATACACTTAAATGACTTTTTCTCCCACTTACCACACTCTCTCTCAACTCAAATGCCTGTCCACAATCTCCCACATACTGCAGTCCAGACACACAACCTGCCCTGCCATATCTTAGCCTAGCCTTATTTTATTTATTTAATTAGTTAAGTTCTTTTTCAATGATTATTTATAGTTATATTAATTCGTTTAACTAGTTAAGCTATAAATTTAATACAGTATGTTGTAGTTCCCCGCTCCTAGATTAAACCACTGTCTTAGTTTAGAGAGAAAATAACCTTAATACTCACCAACCAATCACCTACCTGCTGTCCTGTGATGTCACACCTTGTTTTTTTGGAAATCGGGGAAGATTCGGCCGCCGCATCCGCCTCCAATTAGCTCCGCGCTGTTCCTCCGCTCTCTCCTTTATGTCCCGTATCCACCTCCGATTAGGTCGGTGCTGTTCCTCCGCTCTCTCCTTTATGTCCCGCATCCGCCTCCGATTAGGTCGGCGCTGTTCCCCCGCTCTCTCCTTTATGTCCCGCCCCTGCCTCTGATTAGGTCCGCGCTGTTCCTCCGCTCTCTCATTTATGTCCCGCATCCGCCTCCGATTAGCTCCGCGCTGTTCCTCCACTCTCTCCTTTATTTCCCACCGCTGCCTCCGATTAGCTCCGCGCTGTTCCTCCGCTCTCTCCTTTATGTCCCACCGCTGCCTCCGATTAGGTCCGTGCTGTTCCTCCGCTCTCTCCTTTATGTCCCGCCCCTGCCTCCGATTAGCTCCGCGCTGTTCCTCCGCTCTCTCCGTTATGTCCCGCATCCGCCTCCGATTAGGTCCACGTTGTTCCTCCGCTCTCTCCTTTATGTCCCGCCGCCTCCTCCGATTAGCTCCGCGCTGTTCCTCCGCTCTCTCCTTTATGTCCCGCCCCTGCCTCCGATTAGCTCCGCGCTGTTCCTCCGCTCTCTCCTTTATGTCCCGCCGCTGCCTCCGATTTGGTCCGCGCTGTTCCTCCGCTCTCTCCTTTATGTCCCGCCCCTGCCCCCGATTAGGTCCGCGCTGTTCCTCCGCTCTCTCCTTTATGTCCCGCCGCTGCCTCCGATTAGCTCCGCGCTGTTCCTCCGCGCTCTCCTTTGTGTCCCGCCCCTGCCCCCGATTAGGTCCACGCTGTTCCTCCGCTCTCTCCTTTATGTCCCGCCCCTGCCCCCGATTAGGTCCGTGCTGTTCCTCCGCTCTCTCCTTTATGTCCCGCCCCTGCCCCCGATTAGGTCCACGCTGTTCCTCCGCTCTCTCCTTTATGTCCCGCCCCTGCCCCCGATTAGGTCCGTGCTGTTCCTCCGCTCTCTCCTTTATGTCCCGCCCCTGCCCCCGATTAGGTCCGCGCTGTTCCTCCGCTCTCTCCTTTATGTCCCGCCGCTGCCTCTGATTAGCTCCGCGCTGTTCCTCCGCTCTCTCCTTTATGTCCCGCATCCGCCTCCGATTGGGTCCGTGCTGTTCCTCCGCTCTCTCCTTTATGTCCCGCATCTGCCTCCGATTAGGTCGGCGCTGTTCCTCCGCTCTCTCCTTTATGTCCCGCATCCGCCTCCGATTAGCTCTGCGTTGTTCCTCCGCTCTCTCCTTTATGTCCCGCCGCTGCCTCTGATTAGCTCCGCGCTGTTCCTCCGCTCTCTCCTTTATGTCCCGCATCCGCCTCCGATTGGGTCCGTGCTGTTCCTCCGCTCTCTCCTTTATGTCCCGCATCTGCCTCCGATTAGGTCGGCGCTGTTCCTCCGCTCTCTCATGTCCCGCATCCGCCTCCGATTAGCTCTGCGTTGTTCCTCCGCTCTCTCCTTTATGTCCCGCCGCTGCCTCCGATTAGGTCCGCGCTGTACCTCCGCTCTCTCCTTTATGTCCCACCACCGCCGCTGCCTCCGATTAGCTCCGCGCTGTTCCTCCGCTCTCTCCTTTATGTCCCACCGCTGCCTCCGATTAGCTCCGCGCTGTTCCTCCGCTCTCTCCTTTATGTCCCGCCCCTGCCTCCAATTAGGTCGGTGCTGTTCCTCCGCTCTCTCCTTTATGTCCCGCCGCTGCCTTCAATTAGGTCGGTGCTGTTCCTCCGCTCTCTCCTTTATGTCCCGCCGCTGCCTCCGATTAGCTCTGCGCTGTTCCTCCGCTCTCTCCTTTATGTCCCGCTGCTGCCTCCGATTAGGTCCGCGCTGCTCCTCCGCTCTCTCCTTTATGTCCCACCACTGCCTCCGATTAGGTCGGTGCTGTTCCTCCGCTCTCTCCTTTATGTCCTGTCCCTGCCTCCGATTAGGTCCGCGTTGTTCCTCCGCTCTCTCCTTTATGTCCCGCCGCTGCCTCCTCTGATTAGGTCGGTGCTGTTCCTCCGCTCTCTCCTTTTTGTCCCGCCACCACTGCCTCTGATTAGGTCCGTGTTGTTCCTCTGCTCTCTCCTTTATGTCCCACCACCGCCGCTGCTGCTTCCGATTAGGATTTACATTACAATTTGGCGATGTTTCTCAAGAGGTTCTGAGCTGTTTGAGCATGCAGCTCCAAACTCATGTCTCCTGTCGATCTGCAGTGACATTTCCTCTGGCCTCTCAGTGCAATTCCACAATGGAACATCCTGCTTACCATTTCAATCAAAAGAGAGTGGGAGAGGATTGACTTCATAAACATACAACTAGAACCTAAGACAGGGCTAGGACGTTCCACAGATAGTAAGATGTTTCTCGTCTGTTCTGAGCCTCCTAGTTTTATCTCTCATCTGATATGAAGGGTCAAATTTCCATTTTAAAGAATGGTTTCACATGGTGTAAGAATTTGTAATAATTTTCCTCCCACCACCCCACCCCGCCCCCCCCCCCCGGTCTCCTAAAGACACTGGGGTAATTACCATATGTATGCTCAATATGTTTCATACAGTTACTGTGTCCACTTCTTTAATTTCATCACTAAAAGACAAGGGGAGTAATTTTAACCTCCCAGGATGGGAGAATCTGGTTATAATGGAGGTGGGTTGGGTGTAATGTTCCGTTTAAGCTGCACGGCCGGGCAGCGTTCTCGAGGTCCTGCGCAGCCAGTGAGCCGTCTTTTAAATAGAAAAAAACGAGCATGCGTGGAATTTTAAATGGCCCATGCAGCCCGTTAAAGGGGCCGCGCGGTTCAAAAAAAAATTGGAGAGAACGTTGCTTGAGGGGTGTGAGACTAACCTGTTCTCCAGAGACGGGTCCATTATTTAAATATGTTCAAATATGCCTTCCCATCCGACAACCAGCCTCTCAATCTCCCCCTAATCTGGGGAGTTTCTGAATCTCTCCCTAATCTGGGGAGTTTCTCAATCTCCCCCTAATCTGGGGAGTTTCTCAATCTCCTCCTAATCTGGGGAGTTTCTCAATCTCTCCCTAATCTGGGGAGTTTCTCAATCTCCCCCTAATCTGGGGAGTTTCTCAATCTCCCCCTAATCTGGGGAGTTTCTCAATCTCCCCCTAATCTGGGGAGTTTCTCAATCTCCCCCTAATCTGGGGAGTTTCTCAATCTCCTCCTAATCTGGGGAGTTTCTCAATCTCCCCCTAATCTGGGGAGTTTCTCAATCTCTCCCTAATCTGGGGAGTTTCTCAATCTCCCCCTAATCTGGGGAGTTTCTCAATCTCCCCCTAATCTGGGGAGTTTCTCAATCTCCCCCTAATCTGGGGAGTTTCTCAATCTCCCCCTAATCTGGGGAGTTTCTCAATCTCCCCCTAATCTGGGGAGTTTCTCAATCTCCCCCTAATCTGGGGAGTTTCTCAATCTCCTCCTAATCTGGGGAGTTTCTCAATCTCCCCCTAATCTGGGGAGTTTCTCAATCTCCCCCTAATCTGGGGAGTTTCTCAATCTCCTCCTAATCTGGGGAGTTTCTCAATCTCCCCCTAATCTGGGGAGTTTCTCAATCTCCCCCTAATCTGGGGAGTTTCTCAATCTCCCCCTAATCTGGGGAGTTTCTCAATCTCCTCCTAATCTGGGGAGTTTCTCAATCTCCCCCTAATCTGGGGAGTTTCTCAATCTCCCCCTAATCTGGGGAGTTTCTCAATCTCCTCCTAATCTGGGGAGTTTCTCAATCTCCCCCTAATCTGGGGAGTTTCTCAATCTCCCCCTAATCTGGGGAGTTTCTCAATCTCTCCCTAATCTGGGGAGTTTCTCAATCTCTCCCTAATCTGGGGAGTTTCTCAATCTCCTCCTAATCTGGGGAGTTTCTCAATCTCCCTAATCTGGGGAGTTTCTCAATCTCCTCCTAATCTGGGGAGTTTCTCAATCTCCCCCTAATCTGGGGAGTTTCTCAATCTCCCCCTAATCTGGGGAGATTCTCAATCTCCCCCTAATCTGGGGAGTTTAAACATAACATAGAAACATAGAAGATAGGAGCAGGAGTAGGCCATTCGGGCCTTCGAGCCTGCTCCGCCATTCAACGAGATCATGGCTGATCATCCAAACCCTAGCACCCGGTCCCTACACAGACAGCCATCCCACCCAAGCCCTATCCCAGTAACCCCGTAACCCCACGTATTTAATCGAGTTTCTCAATCTCCCCCTAATCTGGGGATTTTCTCAATCTCCCCCTAATCTGGGGAGTTTCTCAATCTCCCCCTAATCTGGGGATTTTCTCAATCTCCCCCTAATCTGGGGAGTGTCTCAATCTCCCCCTTATCTGGGGAGTTTCTCAATCTCCCCCTAATCTGGGGAGTTTCTCAATCTCTCCCTAATCTGGGGAGTTTCTCAATCTCCCCCTAATCTGGGGATTTTCTCAATCTCCCCCTAATCTGGGGAGTTTCTCAATCTCTCCCTAATCTGGAGAGTTTCTCAATCTCTCCCTAATCTGGGGAGTTTCTCAATCTCCCCCTAATCTGGGGAGTTTCTCAATCTCTCCCTAATCTGGGGAGTTTCTCAATCTCGCCCTAATCTGGGGAGTTTCTCAATCTCCCCCTAATCTGGGGAGTTTCTCAATCTCCCCCTTATCTGGGGAGTTTCTCAATCTCTCCTTAATCTGGGGAGTTTCTCAATCTCTCCCTAATCTGGGGAGTTTCTCAATCTCCCCCTAATCTGGGGAGTTTCTCAATCTCCTCCTAATCTGGAGAGTTTCTCAATCTCCCCCTAATCTGGGGAGTTTCTCAATCTCCCCCTAACCTGGGGGGTTTCTCAATCTCCCCCTAATCTGGGGAGTTTCTCAATCTCTCCCTAATCTGTGGAGTTTCTCAATCTCTCCCTAATCTGGGGAGTTTCTCAATCTCCCCCTAATCTGGGGAGTTTCTCAATCTCTCTCTAATCTGGGGAGTTTCTCAATCTCCCCCTAATCTGGAGAGTTTCTCAATCTCTCCCTAATCTGGGGAGTTTCTCAATCTCCCCCTAATCTGGGGAGTTTCTCAATCTCTCTCTAATCTGGGGAGTTTCTCAATCTCTCCCTAATCTGGGGAGTTTCTCAATCTCCCCCTAATCTGGGGAGTTTCTCAATCTCTCCCTAATCTGGGGAGTTTCTCAATTGCCCACTAATCTGGGGAGTTTCTCAATCTCCCCCTAATCTGGGGAGTTTCTCAATCTCTCCCTAATCTGGGGAGTTTCTCAATCTCCCCCTAATCTGGGGAGTTTCTCAATCTCTCCCTAATCTGGGGAGTTTCTCAATCTCCCCCTAATCTGGGGAGTTTATCAATCTCCCCCTAATCTGGGGAGTTTCTCAATCTCTCCGTAATCTTGGGAGTTTCTCAATCTCCCCCTAATCTGGGGAGTTTCTCAAACTCTCCCTACTCTGGGGAGTTTCTGAATCTCCCCCTAATCTGGGGAGTTTCTCAATCTCCCTCTAATCTGGGGAGTTTCTCAATCTCCCCCTAATCTGGGGAGATTCTCAATCACCCCCTAATCTGGGGAGTTTCTCAATCTCTCCCTAATCTGGGGAGTTTCTCAATTGCCCCCTAATCTGGGGAGTTTCTCAATCTCCTCCTAATCTGGGGGGTTTCTCAATCTCCCCCTAATCTGGGGAGTTTCTCAATCTCTCCCTAATCTGGGGAGTTTCTCAATCTCCCCCTAATCTGGAGAGTTTCTCAATCTTGCCCTAATCTGGGGAGTTTCTCAATTGCCCCCTAATCTGGGGAGTTTCTCAATCTCTCCCTAATCTGGGGAGATTCTCAATCCCCCCCCTAATCTGGGGAGTTTCTCAATCTCCCCCTAATCTGGGGAGTTTCTCAATCTCCCCGTGATCTGGGGAGTTTCTCAATCTCCCCCTAATCTGGGGAGTTTCTCAATCTCCCCCTAATCTGGGGAGTTTCTCAATCTCCCCGTGATCTGGGGAGTTTCTCAATCTCCCCCTAATCTGGGGAGTTTCTCAATCTCCCCCTAATCTGGGGAGTTTCTCAATCTCCCCGTGATCTGGGGAGTTTCTCAATCTCCTCCTAATCTGGGGAGTTTCTCAATCTCCCTCTAATCTGGGGAGTTTCTCAATCTCCCCCTAATCTGGGGAGTTTCTCAATCTCTCCCTAATCTGGGGAGTTTCTCAATCTCCCTCTAATCTGGGGAGTTTCTCAATCTCCCCCTAATCTGGGGAGATTCTCAATCCCCCCCCTATTCTGGGGAGTTTCTCAATCTCCCCCTAATCTGGGGAGTTTCACAATCGCCCCCTAATCTGGGGAGTTTCTCAATCTCCTCGTGATCTGGGGAGTTTCTCAATCTCCCCCTAATCTGGGGAGTTTCTCAATCTTCCCCTATTTGGGGAGTTTCTCAATCTCCCCCTAATCTGGGGAGTTTCTCAATCTCCACCTCATCTGGAGAGTTTCTCAATCTCTCCCTAATCTGGGGAGTTTCTCAATCTCTCCCTAATCTGAGGAGTTTCTCAATCTCCCCCTAATCTGGGGAGTTTCTCAATCTCCCCCTAACCTGGGGAGTTTCTCAATCTCCTCCTAATCTGGGGAGTTTCTCAATCTCTCCCTAATCTGGGGAGTTTCTCAATCTCCCCCTAATCTGGGGAGTTTCTCAATCTCTCCCTAATCTGGGGAGTTTCTCAATCTCCCCCTAACCTGGGGAGTTTCTCAATCTCCTCCTATTCTGGGGAGTTTCTCAATCTCCCCCTAATCTGGGGAGTTTCTCAATCTCCCCCTAACCTGGGGAGTTTCTCAATCTCCCCCTAATCTGGGGAGTTTCTCAATCTCCCCCTAATCTGGGAGGTGTCTCAATCTCACCCTAATCTGGGGAGTTTCTCAATCTCCCCCTAATCTGGGGAGTTTCTCAATCTCCCCCTAATCTGGGGAGTTTCTCAATCTCTCCCTCATCTGTGGAGTTTCTCAATCTCCCCCTAATCTGGGGAGTTTCTCAATCTCTCCCTAATCTGGGGAGTTTCTCAATCTCCCCCTAATCTGGGGAGTTTCTCAATCTCCCCCTAATCTGGGGAGTTTCTCAATCTCCCCCTAATCTGGAGAGTTTCTCAATCTCCTTAATCTGGGGAGTTTCTCAATCTCTCCCTAAACTGGGGAGTTTCTCAATATCTCCCTAATCTGGGGAGTTTCTCAATCTCCGCCTAATCTGGGGAGTTTCTCAATCGCCCCCTAATCTGGGGAGTTTCTCAATCTCCGCTTAATCTGGGGAGTGTCTCAATCTCTCCCTAATCTGGGGAGTTTCTCAATCTCTCCCTAATCTGGGGAGTTTCTCAATCTCCGCTTAATCTGGGGAGTGTCTCAATCTCTCCCTAATCTGGGGAGTTTCTCAATATCTCCCTAATCTGGGGAGTTTCTCAATCTCCGCCTAATCTGGGGAGTTTCTCAATCGCCCCCTAATCTGGGGAGTTTCTCAATCTCCCCCTAATCTGGAGAGTTTCTCAACCTCTCCCTAATCTGGGCAGTTTCTCAATCTCTCCCTAATCTGGGGAGTTTCTCAATCTCCCCCTAATCTGGGGAGTTTCTCAATCCCCCCTAATGTGGGGAGTTTCTCAATCTCCCCCTGATCTGGGGAGTTTCTCAATCTGGCTGGCTCCCGGCCGGGAAACAGAGAAAAAAAATTCAACTGAGGTCCTGCTGTTGAATTTAGTAGGACCTCCGCGTTACCCACAATTCCAGGTTTCCCGCTACGACCCCCGCCCCCCCCCGGCCCTCCACCCCCACACCCTGTTCGCCTCCCCATAAATAACGGGGCCAATTGCATATGAATCGCACAGCATAATTTACAGTCTTACATTTCAGCCTACACTGTTTCACTGGCAAAATACAATTTACAGCATGCACCAGACAGATGTACATTATATAAAACCTTATATCTAATATATAAAACATGTTTACTGGTGGATAGTGCTGAGTTTTATCTTACCAGTAGTTTCTGTCAGAAATTTTCAGCAGATTTACATCCCTTTGCACACATAACATAATCCCCACTGAAGCATAATTCAAAACAAGTTAAGTATCGCAACACAAAAAGACACCTTTAATCATGAAAATGTAATGCATTGGCAAAAATTTTAAATTGTAGTAATTAAGAGACAGAGTTTGTGTTGCTCAGTGGATAGAGAACAGGACCTGCCGCTGACTCTCTCCCAGAGGTGCTACAATTACAGAGAATCTGCAGCCACCTCGTCTGTCAGGCGTTATTATGTGCCAGAGTTTGATAAATGTAACAAAATCAGGTTAATGTTGTTTTACAATGTGTCTGTGGCACTGCTCTCGCTGCAGCCATTACCACCAACAATTTTTGCACAATATGTGAGCAATCCTCTGGTTGCCCAACTGGCTGGCCAGTGAGCCTCAGCAGGGTCGTCAATCTTGGGCGTGAGGAGCACTCCCACTGCAGGAAACCATAAATGAGAAGTGTGGACAATGGCAGGCGCAACAGAAGCTGCAACAGACCACCCCCACCCCCCTGCCACCGTTTCTCGGACCTTGCGTTGGAGGTATTGTGGAGGAGGTCGGCTAGAGGAAGGACATCTTTTAGGTGGCAGGAAGATATCAATGCAAGCTGCCCTGCACGAGTGGCAGAGGTGGCCGAGCGGATTAGTGCCGAAGTATCGCACACCCCTCCCACCGCACCCCTCCCCCACCCCCCCCACCACCCCACCCCCAGACATGTCTGCAATGCAGGAAGAAGTTCAATGACCTGACAAGGATAGCTAAGGTAAGCCTCTTAATTCCTATCTCTGCTTAGCCTTGCATTACATGTTTCCCCAGCACTCACACACCGTCCTTTCCTCGATTACCATCACTCTGCGCCAATCAGTGCAACAAACATCACTCCACCTCCTTCTCACTTAATTCTCACCCTTACACGTGATGCATGACAGATTGAGGTTGCTTTCAGATGCCACTCATCCGTTTCTGCGTACCCATACCACTAAATGCTAACTCTTCTCCCTTTCTTGCATTTCAGGTCCAGAAGATGCACACCGCCCTCAGGGAGCAGAATGAGAAGAAAAGGGCAACACTGCAGAAGAGGAGGTGTCACTCGACCTTGCACTTGCAAACACCAGCTCAGAGACTGGCACCGCGCGTAGTTCAGAGGGGAAGCAAGAGGTTTCTGCACGTGTAGATGCACCCAGCAGTAGTGCGCAGAGCTAGGGCAGGAGGATAGGACGGTTCATGAAGCAGCTTGCATTCTAGCCCTGCTGCCTAGGGTACAGAGGAAGGCATCAAGGGCCCATCATACGTACAAAGATGGCAATTCGTCCACCTCAGAGAGCAGATGGGGCCTCGGTTTAACGTCTTACCTGAGAGATTTCACCTCCGACAGTGCAGCACTCCCTCGGTACTACACTGGAGTGTCAGCCTAGATTTTTGTGTTCCTTTTGGAGTGGGACTTGGACTGACAACCTTCTGACTCAGAGGCGAGAGTGCTGCCCACTGAGCCATAGCTGACACCTGACAGTGCAGACTCATTACCTGCTATGAAACCACACTGCAGACAAAGGCGCCAAATTTGAAACGGTTAATTCTTTAATGGCAAAAGCAATAATTGCTTTCAAATCAAGTTCCACCCAAGTGTTGACCCATGCTGTCTTTCTTCAATGATGTTTTACTAACTCTGCTACTCCTACCAGGTGCTCCCCGCCCCCTCCATAGCTGGTTGAAGGCGGATGTTGGTCAAGTGAGGTCCCTTGAGGTGCTCCTGCTGCACGAGTGCCACTCCCATGGGGCTGCAGCTCATCACTGCCACTGACCTGCAGGAGAGCAGACGGGAGGAAATTCAAGCCCTTATCCACGTTGTTCACCAGCCTATCCCAGGTGGAGCAGACGCTGGGGCCCAGAATTCGAACGGCAGCAGTTGGAGCTTCCAGCACAGCTGCAAAAGCGAGTGACGCAGGCTCACAGTGTGAGGGCCTGGTTGTCGTGTCCATGGAGGTGACCACACGCTCCAAGGTATACTGCAGAGTGCTGCTTCCTTGTGACAGGACGCCACACAAGTTGGAAGGGGTGTCCTCCAAACTTTCAGACACGGGCCGGCAAGACCTTGGCAGGCTTTCCAATACATTCTACAATTGCTATGTGCGGAAAAGAGTTTTCTTTTGAAGGCTGGGCCCCTGAAGTCAGCATCTCTGTCCAGCTCAGAAGAGCTTGGAGGTGAGCTTGCCCTCCACCAAGCCATCTCCTGGGCTATCCTTTCCGTTAGTCCCTGATCCTGCTCACGTACCAAGTGCCGACCCCTCTAACTCACTGTCTAACCCACCTCTGTGATTGTGCTTGGAAGGGAGTGGGGCATGTGACAATGCATCTTCTGGAGGGCCATCCTGCTCTGAGTCCTCTTTGACAGGGTCCACATGCTGAGAAGGACCTGAAGAAAGGAAAAAAAACAAGAGTTAGCATGGCACTGACAGGCTAGATGGTAGCAGATGGCAGGCTTCACTATGCAGCATGGATTTGGCAAGCTTGTTCAATATGTGATTGCTTTGAAGCAAATGAAAGGGTACGAGTAAAAGGCAGAAATTCTGCTCACTGTAGCCCCCAGCCTCGCCATCTCCAATTTTGATAGGCCAATGATGGCTGCCTGCTCCATCTCGCTAAGTGCCTGGTCCTCTCCTGGTCTTGCTTCTCTGCCTTGTGTTGTGAGCCATTGTTTCCTGCAGAAAGCATTTGTGAGTGATTATTGAAAAGGAATGTGCCTTGCCCCTCCCCTTCCCTCCCCCCTCCCCCCAAGCGGATACCTCCTATCGGAAAAAAATCTACGCCCTTACCTGAGGGCTCCCGAGGTCTGGACTCTCCCGCTCCTGGGCCTCTCCAGGTCTGCGCGCGCAGAGGCCCACGTATCTCAGAGGCGCAGGCGGTTCACAAGCGTCCCTGTGATCACGTGGGCCAGGCAAACCAATAGGAGAAGGGAATCCCCCTTCATACTTTTGACAGATAGACCTGTCAACAGTATGACTGGGGATCACCCCAAAAACACATCACAACATTAAATACATTTTTTTTTAAATCATGTTTTTAAAATGAGTTAAAATTACATTAAATTAAATATTTTAAACAAAAATGTAATTTTTTGAAAAAAATAATTCAAGTTTTTCACAGGGCTAAAAATAAACATACCTTTTTTAAAAGTATTTTTACATTATAAATGAGTGAAAAAATTTTTTTTAAACTTTTTAAAACTTATGCTGGTAAAGGCAGGCCTTACATCTGCTTTTACCAGGCGTAAGATTTCTAAGGGTTTTCAGCGGGCGGAGGTTCTGCAGAAAGCGGAACTCTCCCCCCGCAGAGGCCCTTCTCCAGGGCAGGCGTCCGATCTGCCAGGAGCATTCTTGACAGATCGGAAATGCCGGTTTTCAGCGCATGCGCTTGGCATGCCTGAAACCGGCATTTCCAATGTCCTTGCGGGTGTGTACACAGCCCGTACCCACCCGTAGGGATCGGAACATACAGACCAATATTTACTTAAATAGGGCAATGCAAATCGATCCATTCTTTGACAGAAAATCTTTCTCACCTGTCACCTTGCCATCTGCTTTTCATTGGCTTTGCTGTGACATTAGACTACAGTATTTACTGAAAGGTCCTAAGCGGCTTTAACGCAGGACAGCCTGTGAGTCTTTCTGCTGCTTGCACCATTTTGGAAAGGTTACTTTACATCCCTTGAGATGCTGTTACTCTTGGATGCAGAGTGGGTACCTCGGATTGGTGGAACTTTAATTTTAATATGTTAGCACATAAAAATAAACTATCCCTTTCTTCATACCCTTTTGTTCTTAAAACAAATTTTAAAATTGCTATTCCTCATCACTTCTGTTGGCAGCAACTCGTGATAAATTAATTTTATTATGCTGGAGCATTAAATTGTAAAGTACATTTTCTATTCTGTTGGCTCGTTGCCCATACTACAGTAAATCAGAAGCTATCTTAACTCTAGCAAGGTAGACGAGCCACACTTGAAATCTTTCCATTTCTAGATTTTAAAAGCAGACAAAGTTCAGACCGAAAGAACTAAGAGCTGTGGAATTGTAGCTAACTTCCACGACCACACCTGTGACCCTGGTTACCTCTCCTGCACTTTAAATGGAGGAATTCTGGAATCCGAACAGGAAGTATTTGAAAGGAGACAAGCTTTCACTCTAGCCAATGAAAATATGACAGCACCTTCATCTGTGAAAATATTGATCATATCGTTCCCTATTCATAGAATCATAGAATCATAGAAAGTTACAGCACGGAAGGAGGCCATTTCGGCCCATCGTGTCCGCGCCGGCCAACAAAGAGCGATCCAGCCTAATCCCACTTCCCAGCTCTAGGTCCGTAGCCCTGCAGGTTACAGCATCCCAAGTGCACATCCAAGTACTTTTTAAATGTGGTTAGGGTTCCTGCCTCTACCACCCTTTCAGGCAGTGAGTTCCAGACCCCCACAACCCTCTGGGTGAAGAAATTTCCCCTCAAATCCCCTCTAAACCTTCCACCAATTACTTTAAATCTGTGACCCCTGGTTTTTGACCCCTCTGCTAAGGGAAATAGGTCCTTTCTATCCACTTTATCTAGGCCCCTCATAATTTTATGCACCTCAATAAGGTCTTCCCCCAGCCTCCTCTGTTCCAAGGAAAACAGACCCAGCCTATCCAGTCTTTCCTCATAGCTAAGATTCTCTACTCCCGGCAACATCCTTGTAAATCTCCTCTGTACCCTCTCTAGTGCAATCACATCTTTCCTGTAATGTGGTGACCAGAACTGCACGCAGTACTCTAGCTGAGGCCTAACTAGTGTTTTATACAGTTGAAGCATAACCCCCCTGCTCTTGTATTCTATGCCACGGCTAATAAAGGTAAGCATTCCGTATGCCTTCTTAACCACCTTATCTACCTGGCCTGCTACCTTCAGAGATCTGCGGACATGCACTCCAAGGTCCCTTTGTTCCTCTACACTACTCAGTGTCCTACCATTTAATGTGTATTCCCTTTCCTTGTTAGCCCTCCCCAAATGCATTACCTCACACTCCTCCAGATTGAATTCAATATCCAACCTACATAGGATTACATCAGATATACGGCACAGAAACAGGCCATTCGGCCCAACCAGTCCATGCTGGTATTTATGCTCCACACGAGCCTCCTCCCGTCTTTCCTCATCTAACTCTATCAGTATAACCCTCTATTCCCTTCTCCCTCCATATGCTTGTCTAACCTCCCCTTAAATGCACCCATACTATTTGCTCAACCACTCCCTGTGGTATCTATTCAGTGTCCTGGGCCAATATTTATCCCTCAACCAACGTCACTAAAACAGATTATCCGGTCATTATCACATTGCTGTTTGTGGGAGCTTGCAGTGTGCAAATTGGCTGCTGCGTTTCCTACATTACAACAGTGACTCCACTTCATTGGCTGAAAAGCGCTTTGGGGCGTCCGGTGGTCATGAAAGGCGCTATAGAAATGCAATGCAAGGTAAGCATGCAGGTGCAGCAGGCGGTTAAGAAGGCAAATGGTATGTTGGCCTTCGTAGCGAGAGGGTTCGAGTACAGGAACAAGGATGTCTTGCTACAGTTGTACAGGGCCTTGGTGAGACCACACCTTGAGTATTGTGTGCAGTTTTGGTCACCTTACCTGAGGAAGGACGTTCTTGCCATGGAGGGAGTGCAGCGAAGATTCACCAGGCTGATACCTGGGATGGCAGGAATGACGTATGAGGAGAGATTGTGTCGATTGGGCTTATACTCACTGGAGTTTAGAAGATTGAGAGGGGATCTCATCGAAACCTATAAAATTCTGTCAGGTCTGGACAGACTAGATGCAGGAAGGATGTTTCGGATGGCCGGGGAGTCCAGAACCAGGGGTCATAATTGTTGAGTCTGTGTTTCCAAATGTAGTTATGCTGAATAACTGGACACAGACTACAGAAATAATTAAACAGGTCTTTAGTAATTGAGGGTCAGGGCTGAACTGGAATACACTTTGCTCCACAGGGTCTATATACCGGTGTGGTCACCACCGGTACTACAATGTACAGGAGCCATCAAAAAGTAGTCCATCACCTTAAGGTATCCTCTTAAGGTGGTACAGGTTACATACACTACAATTCCTCCCCTTTTAGCTTAACAGTGTACACCCCAATTTAAACATTACATGGATAACATATATACAACTTTCACACAAAACTGTTCAAAGATTCAGTCTCTGAGGAGGCCTCCTGATCCGGGCCGGATAACGCCTTTCAGGGGTCTCTGGTTCTCGTTGCTGGGGTGACTCATCCATTGGATTGAACATCATCATGTATGTTCGAGTCTGAGGTAGATGCTACAGGCTCAATAACTTCTTCAACTGGTGTCTCTGCCGTAGACATGGGGTCGACCCTTGTTCTCGATTCCACAAGTTGGTCAGCATGACGTCGTATTACGTTCTCTCCAACGTCTACCGTGTACATCAAGGGTCCTTGTCGGGCACGAATTGTTCCGGATTGCCATTTATCATTCCTATAGTCCCTGGCCAACACTGGTTGTCCTATTTCGAAACTCCGAGTGGCCTTGTTATTTATGTGCTGGAATTGCTTGTTTTCGACTTCCCTACGCACATTGGGTTTTAACAAATCCAACCGGGACCGCAACCTCCTGTTATAGAACATTATGGCAGGGCTTTGATTTGTCACTGCATGCGTGGCGTTTCGATATGCCATCAGGAAATTGTCCACCTTGTGTTATAGTGGAATATGGTCTTCGCTCATGGCCTTTATCGCCTTTTTGAACGTTTGTACAAATCTCTCGGCCAACCCATTTGGAGCCGGATGATATGGGGCAGATGTATAGTGTTTCACCCCATTCTTTTTCATGAATTTCTGGAATTCTTCTGACACGAACTGTGGTCCGTTGTCTGAACATATTTGTTCCGGCAGCCCATTCCTTGCAAATATGGTTCTTAGAACTGCGATCGTCTTTTCAGAGGTAGTGGTCGACATCTTAATCACTTCTGGCCATTTAGAATGTGCGTCTACTGCTATCAAAAACATGGAATCCATGAGTGGACCTGCAAAGTCGATATGCACACGTTGCCATGGGGTTGAAGGCCATTCCCACGGATGCAGCGGTGCAATTGGAGGTGCGTTTTGAACTTTTTGGCACCCTGAGCAGCTTTTAGTCAGATCCTCTATTTGTTTGTCGATACCTGGCCACCACACATAAGCCCTAGCAAGGCTTTTCATCTTGACTCCCCCCAGATGACCTTCATGCAATTCCTTCAGAACTCTCTCCCTTAATTTAGGAGGAATAATCACCCTTGTTCCATACATCAATGTTCCTTGACAGACGGACAGCTGTTCTCGTCTGGCTGAGAATGCTGGTAACAGTGGGTCGCCATGTGCTGGCCATCCCTTCACTGTCAAATCGTAGACCCGAGACAGTGTCGGGTCGTTTCGGGTCTCTCTCTCAATACCCGCATTGGTGACTGGTAAGCATTCGATGATGGTCGAGTGAAATATCTCGACAGGGTCAACTGCCGGTGCCTCTTCCGCTGTAGGTAGTGGCAGGCGTGACAGCCCATCAGCATTACCATGTTGCTTTGTACCTTTGAATTCGATATCATATTGATGTGCCCCTAGGAAAAGGGACCATCTCTGAAGCCTCTGCACCGTCATAACCGGAACACCCTTCTTAGGGTTAAAAATGGAAACCAACGGCTGGTGATCTGTCAGCAGCGTAAACTTTTGGCCTTGCAGGTAATGGTCAAATTTCTTAACTCCCCACACGAGGCTGAGAGCCTCCCTATCTATCTGAGCATAGTTGCACTCTGCGGAGGTCAATGATCTGGATGCGAACGCGACTGGCCTTTCCAAGCCATTTGGAAACTTATGTGAGAGCACTGCCCCGATACCATATGGAGAAGCATCACAAGCTAAGCGAATAGGCAGCGTTGGGTTAAAGTGAGCCAACACTTCCTTAGAGGTGATCAGTGCCTTGCTTTTTTGAAAAGCCCGCTTACAATCATCGCTCCACTTCCATGGTATTCCCATTTGCAAAAGAGTGTTCAGCGGGTGTAACACCGTGGATAAATTTGGAAGAAACTTGTGGTAATAGTTAACCAACCCAAGGAACGACCTCAACTGGGATACATTTTCCGGAGCGGGAGCTTTCACAACAGCTTCGATCTTGTCAGGTGACTTATGGAGCCCCTCCTGGTCAATGACGTGGCCGCAGTACGAGATTCGCTTTTGAAAGAACTCACATTTCTGGCGATTAACTCTGAGCCCATATTCTTTCAATCTGGTGAGCACCTGCTCCAAATTCGTGAGGTGATCCTTATCATCATCTCCTGTAATCAGAATGTCGTCCAGGTAGCATTGTGTGCCTGGAATTCCCTGCAATACCTGCTCCATGGCCCTTTGCCAAATCGCTGGAGCCGATGCCACTCCAAAAACCAGTCTATTATACCGATATAAGCCCTTATGTGTGTTGATCGTGAGATACTGGCGTGACGCTTCATCAACTTCCATCTGTAGGTACGCCTGCGCCAGGTCTATCTTGGTGAAGTGTTTCCCGCCAGACAGCGAAGCGAAGATATCTTCAATCCGCGGAAGCGGATATTGCACCGTGTGAAGAACCGGATTAACAGTGATCTTGAAATCGCCACAGATGCGAACCTTCCCAGGTTCCCCTGGCTTGTTGCTCAATGAACGCTTCATGACAGGAACAATTCGCTCCAGTCCACCTTTGACAGTACTCCTGAACGTTCTAGCCCTTCCAGCTCTGCTTCCACAGCAGGTCGTATCGCATAAGGTACCGGTCTGGCTTTGAAAAATTTTGGGTTTGCATGTTCTTCAACCTTGATGTTTGCCGTAATTCCTTTCAGTGTTCCCAGTCCCTGTTGGAACACCTCCTTAGCATCATCCAATATTTTGGACAGTCGTTTAGGTTTGACGTCATCCTCTTTACAGGAATCTACAGTCAGTGCTTGTATGGAATGCCAGTCCACATTTATTCTCCGGATCCATTCCCGTCCCAGTAGTGGTGGACCTCCATCAGGTAACACATACAAGTCCATTTCCTGACTTTCTTTACCATTGTAGACCACATTTACTTTTATCTTTCCGATGGGGTATACTATTTGCCCCGTGTATGTTTTCAATACAATCTCCGTATCCCTCAGGGGAATGTGCGAGAATAACCTTTTGTAATCTTGCTTATTCATGACCGTCAATGCCGATCCAGTGTCCAATTCCATCTTCACTTGGACTCCTGCTATTCGAAGCATGACCCAGATAGTTTGGTGGTCTGCTGTGTTACCCACATTATGTATTTTTAGACAACCCAGTTCCTTACTGCTGGAGTCTGAATCCATCTTCTGTTCATCCGAACTGTTCTCTGTCACCTTGTGTACTTTTTTGTACTTCTCCTGCGGCGGTTTTTTGCTGCTGGTCTTCTTTCCTGACCGGCATACTCTCGCTATGTGACCAAGTTTGCCACATTGCCTGCATTCTTTATCTTTGAACCAGCACTGGTTCTGGTCATGCGTTGTCCTTCCGCAATGATAGCACTTTACTGCGCCCAATGCCATTTCATTGGTGCTGAATTCCAATGGCCTTTGCTGTATCTCTGCAGCGCCTCGTGCTGCTGCCTCGTGCGATGCTGCAATGCTGAAAGCTTTGTCCAGCGTAAGGTCCTTTTCCTCTAGCAGTCGCTTCTGGGTTCCTTCCCTTAGGAGCCCACACACAAACTTATCTCTCAGTGCGTCTGCTAGTCCTGTACCGAACTGACAGTACTTTGATAACTTGCGCAGTTCGATTAAGAATTCAGCGTTGCTTTCCTCTTTAAGTTGAATTCTTTTGTAGAATTTAAATCGTTCCGCTATCAGCAGCGGCGTGGGGTTTAAATGCTCTTGCAGGATAGTAACAATATCCGCGAAACTCTTTCCTACCGGTTTATCTGGTGTTACAAGGTTCCTTAATAACCCGTATGTCTTCGCACCCATCGAGTTTAATAGGGTTAGTGCTTTCTTATCCTCCGGTACCTCATTCGTTGTACAGTAAACTTCGACGCGTTCCACATAAGTGGCCCAATCTTCCACATCACTATCAAAAGCAGTGATGTTACCCGTTTTTGGCATCCTTGTTGAGTTTCCTTTCCTTGGGATATGATTATTATTTTATTTTATTTCTTTTCAAAATGGCAGCTTCCCGCGCTTGGCGGCTTTTCCCGCGCTTGTCTTCTTCCCCCGCCGACTCAAAATGGCGATTACCGCGCTGTTGCCGTTCTCACCTCCCAGCGGTCCTTTATTTTCAACTACGCTGCTGCTCTTGTTCCCCGCCGCTCCCGCGGTCCTTGTGGACATAAACGCTTTTCTGGCTGCTGCGCGTCTCTGCCCCGATTGCAGTCCGGCCCCTGACACCGGCTGCGGTCGTGTTCTCCGCCCTTTTCATCGTTTCCCTCCCCTTCTCTTACTGACAACTCGGCCGACTTCCCCCCGTGCCGCTCGATCGGGCTTACCCGCCGCTGTCGTCAAAGGGATGTTCACTGATGTTTGACTTCGTGGCCAGAAACCAACCCGGGTTCCCGATTGCCTCCCGTGCTATGCAGTGCCCAGCAGGATGTTGAGGGTGGATGTCCTTGTTCGACGCCCGTTTCAGAGGCGAAGCTTCCTTTGATGCAACTGCTGCTAGGTAAGATCAGACTCGTCGCCACTGTTGAGTCTGTGTTTCCAAATGTAGTTATGCTGAATAACTGGACACAGACTACAGAAATAATTAAACAGGTCTTTAGTAATTGAGGGTCAGGGCTGAACTGGAATACACTTTGCTCCACAGGGTTTATATACCGGTGTGGTCACCACCGGTACTACAATGTACAGGAGCCATCAAAAAGTAGCCCATCACCTTAAGGTATCCTCTTAAGGTGGTACAGGTTACATACACTACAATAGTCTAAGAATAAGGGGTAAGCCATTTAGGACTGAAATGAGGAGGAACTTCTTCACCCAGAGAGTGGTGAACCTGTGGAATTCTCTGCCACAGAGGGCGGTGGAGGCCAGTTAATTAAATATATTCAAGAAAGAGTTGGATATATTTCTTGAGGCTAAAGGGATCAAGGGATATGGGGAGAAGGCAGGGACAGGGTACTGAATTTGGATGATCAGCCATGATCTCATTGAATGGCGGAGCAGGCTTGAAGGGCCGAATGGCCTACTCCTGCTCCTATCTTCTATGTTTCTATGTAAGTCTTTCTTTCTCCGATAATGTAGCCTCGAGATATTTCACCATTAGTTACTGTCATCTGGTAGCTTCAATAATTATGTTCATTCACAAAAGGATGAATACTCTTATCACTTGTAGTGAAAATGCCAGAATACTTGGGCAGCTTCTTAAAATGCAAATGATGCTTCTGATAGGCCAGTGCCGGTGTCCTAAATGATGCACTGAGTTTCCATTATGGCAAGTTTACTTCCTTGCTATCTTTATGGGGGTTTTGGTTGCTTAGCAATAGCTTTGAATAGGTCTTCCCATCTGTAGTTTAAAATCGGGGGGGCGGGGGGGGCGCGAAAAGAAACCACTATCCATTAGGCTAAGCGATATAAGAGTTCTCACAAAGTAACTAGTGTTCAGTTCCTGCCGAGGCACATCGCATTCGATTCCCTTTGTGTAAGCCTGAATAACACCTAGTTATGTATACTTAATAACTGCCAGGGATGTTGCTAATTAAATAAATATATTCTGAGCTTTCAAAGCTTGATGTTCAGACCTATCCCGTGGCGGTTGCAGAGATTCCTTGTTTTATTATCACGCATCAAGATTTTATGAACACCATACCTTCTAGGCTAGTCACAGGCTTTCACAGATAGCACGCTCACAGTCATCAATATTACAGGCCTTCCACTTTGTGCCATTTCAATTTATTTTAAATTATGCCGAGCAACGATCTCGCTTTGAATCAGATGCTTCTTCAGTAAAGTTCAATTTTACAGAACATTTGTTGATGTTTTGTGCACCTGGAATGTAGGGCTGGTCTAGTGATTCGATTTAACCAATTTTGTGTAATGTGTTGAAAATGTAGTACTTGCTATGAATTATTGATGTCTGTAGCCTATTCCATCCTGCTTTCTTTTTTCTGTCTGTTGGTTTCAATGCGGTGAGCTAACCACAAGCTACTCTGTACATTTCTGTTTTCAGCACACAATCCGCAGAACTCACTTTGCATCAGGAATATCAAATCAAGGGTCCCCTGGACTGACATTTCACATGTCATTTCTGGTACAGCACTCTCCCTCTTTACTTTATTTCTTGACTGAACCCATCAAAATTGCTGAACACTTGGAATTATGAGGTAGTGAACCCAGCCACTGAAACCAATAAAGCTGGGATAGAGGGTTACTGAGACCGAGTGCTCCCTCTGGCAAAGTTAATTCCCTCCACTCAGATTTGCTCACACCTACACACACCTGCACACACCTACACACACACACCTACACACACACACCTATACACACCTGCACACACCTGCACACACACACCTACACACACACACCTACACACACACACCTACACACACACACACCTACACACACACACCTATACACACACACACACCTACACACACACCTATACACACACACCTACACCTACACACACACACCTACACACACACACACACCTACACTCACCTACACACACACACCTATACACACACACCTACACACACACCTACACACACACACACCTACACACACACACACACCTACACACACACCTACACACACACACACCTACACACACACACCTACACACACACACCTACACACACACACCTATACACACACACACACACCTACACACACACACCTGCACACACCTACACACACACACACACACCTACACACACACACACACCTACACACACACACACACCTACACACACACACACACCTACACACACACACACACACCTACACAAACCTACACACACACACCTACACACACACTCACACACCTACACACACACACACACCTGCACACACACACCTGCACACACACACCTATACACACACACACACACCTACACACACACACACACACACCTACACACACACACCTACACACACACACCTATATACACACACACACACACCTACACAAACCTACACACACACACACCTACACACACACACAAACCTACACACACCTATACACACACACACCTATATACACACACACCTACACACACACACCTACACACACACACACACACCTACACACACACCTACACACACACACCTACACACACACACACACCTACACGCACACCTACACACACACACCTACACACACACACCTACACACACACCTACACACACACACCTACACACACATGCATACAAGGACGCGACTGCTGCCAACGAACGGAAGCATTCTGCGCATGCGCGCTTCCAGTTAATCACGGGAGCGGACTCGTTAGCATGCTCGATTTTAAGAAAGCAGAAGCATCATGCTTCCAGTTGTTCGAGTGCGCAGTACACTTCTGCACAGCTTCCGTACGTTGGGAGCAGTCACTCCGTACATACACACACACACAAACACACACACACCTGCCTACACACACACATTGGGCCATCACAACTGAACCTGATCCTGACTGAAATAAAAACAGAAAATGCTGGAGATACTCAGCAGGTCAGGCAGCATCTGTGAAGAGAGAAACAGAGTTAACGTTTCAGGCCGATGACCTTTCGTCAGAACTGGAAAAAAGCAGGAAATGGAACAGATTTTAAAGCAAGTGTAGGAGCTGGGAAAGGGGGGAGGGGTAAAAGAACAAAGGGGAAGGTCTGTGATAGGATAGAAGGCTGGAGAGGTTAAGAGACATTAAGAGATATTCAAGACAAGAGGAGATGGTAATGGGACAGGTTAAGAAACAAGGGATGGCTCTAGGTGAAGTGTGAATTGCGCTGGCAGAATGAAAGACAGCTGCCATGTGGGAGAGAAGAATAGAAGGCCAAACAAAAAGCGTCGATAAAAAATATATATGTATATGGTAGGGGCCGGGGTTATGATCTGAAATTGTTGAACTCAATGTTGAGTCCAGAGGGCTGTAAAGTGCCTAATCGGAAGATGAGGTGCTGTTCCTCGAGCTTACGCTGAGCTTCCGTGGAACAATGCAAGAGGCCGAGGACGGTGAGGTCCGAGTGGGAGTGGAGCGGAGAATTGAAGTGACAGGCGACCGGAAGCTCAGGGTCCCCCTTACGGACTGAACGGAGGTGTTCCGCAAAGCGGTCACCCAATCTGATCCTAACTGATTTGTCCTCTCCCTCTCCATATTTCTAGGGCTAATTATAATGCTGTGCTGATGGCTTGGATATGATTAGGTAACTCATTCCGGACCTGGGACTAAACAACAACTACTTATATATTTATATAACACCTTTTGTTATAAATCTCATCATCAAGAAACTACTTATGAAATAACGCTGGACGGCCAGCTGGTGGCGCCATCCAAGGAGTATAAATACTCGGGCGTGGGCCCCAGCTTGCCAGGGACATTTTGTAAGGCAAGGAGCTAGTGAAATACAACTAGACCTCCATGTTCTGAAACAAGTTGATTAAAGCCTTGCTTTATGCTCGAACCAAGTGCGTAGTGAGTTTTATTACGTCACCTTTAACATAGGCAAATATCCCAAGTCACGTCACAGGAACGTAATCAGGCAAAAATTGACACTGAGCCAATGAAGGAGCTATTCGGATGGGTGGTGGAAAACGTGGTTCAAGAGATACGTTTTAAGGAGGGTCTTACAAGAGGAGAGAGGGGTGGAGAGGCAGAGAGGTTTATGGAGGGAATCGCAGAGTTAAGGGCCTACGCAGTTGAAGGCACGGCCGCCAATGGTGGAGTGAAGGAAATTGGGGATGAGCAAGAGGGCAGAATTGGAGGAATGCAGAGATCTCGGAGGGTTGTAGGGCTGGAGGAGGTCACATAGATAGTGCGGAGAGATTTGAACATGAGGATGAGAATTTTCATATCAAGGCGTTAGTGGATCGAGCACCAATGTAGGTCAGCGAGCAAAGGGGTGATGGGTGATCGGGTCGGTGTGGGTTAGGATACGGGCAGCAGAGTTTTGGGTGAGCTTAAGTTTATGGAGGGCGGAAAATGGGATGACAAAAACATGGATGAGGTTTTCAGCAGCAGGTAAGCGGAGGCAGGGGCAGAGGCAGGCAATGTTACGGCGGCGGATGTAGGCGGTCTTTATGATGGAGAGAATATGGGTTCAAAAACGCGGCTCAGTGTCAAACAGGACGTCGCGGCTGAGAAAAAGCCTGGTTCAGCCTGAGAGAGTGGCCAGGGATGGGAATGGAATCGGTGGCGAGGGAACAGCGTTTGTGGCGGGGGCCGAAGACTATGGCTTTGGTCTTCCCAAACCTAAGACCTTCCTGACTCATTTCCCTATTGGCCGATGCATTACCAACTAAGCTATTTGGAAGGAAGCTCAGCACTGTCTATTTAAATTTTTTTCTCAATGAAGTAATTCATAGGGTGTCATGAATCTAATCATTCATGAAGAAATGACTCATGAAGTAACACTGGGCGGCCAGCTGGTGGCGCCGTCCAAGGAGTATAAATACTCGGGCGTGGGCCCAGCTTGCCCCGGACGTTTTTGTAACCAGGAACTAGTGATGTAACTAGAATCTCATGGTTGTGAAACAGTTGATTAAAGCTTTGTTTTATACTCAACCAAGTGCTTAGTGAGTTTTCTTACGTCATAGGGTTTAAATATAACTTCCTATTGTAATGCTATCTGTGGGGACGTGCTGCTAATTGCCACAGTAATGGAAGGGGGGAGCACTTCAACCATGCCATTTTGTTCATTGTAAGAAATAATAGGCAAATGTGATTATTGTTTCCCCTCCTGCTCGATCCATGCCTCGGATCCTTCTCTTTCCTTTGCCTGTGCCACACTCATACTTGCCTCCTGTACCCCTTCCGTTACTCTATGCCTGTGGTGCCGCTGATGCTACTAATACTCCGATCATGTGCATATGATTCTCTTTCTCCTTGTACGCTGTGCTTCCAAAAGCCTCCAACACTCACTCACTGTTGCAGTGAGACATCAGTACGAAATGGATAAAATCTAGGCTGTTGAAAACTCTGCAGTGCCAATTATTAGGACTTTAATTGGAATTGTGCTGAATATTGAATGGCGTCTCCTTTGTCCTTCTGCACTGCGCTGAAGTCTAATTCTCTTCCCACTTATACCTCCTACCAATGAATAAATATCCAAACTCTCAAGGTCTTACAAGAAACCCGTAGAACTTTCAGCAGATTCATATAGCAAAACAATAGCAAATGGAAATAACCACAGAAAATGCTGGAAAAACTCAGCAGGCCAGGCAACATCCGTGGAGAGAAAATAGAGTCAACATTTCGGGTGAAAACCCTTTGTCAAGACTAAAGAAGCACAGGAAATGAAATAGATTAAGAGGCCAGGCTGGGAGAGAACAAAAGTGAAGAGACATTAAGAGGTATTCAAAACGAGACGAGATGGTGATAGGACTAGTGGAGACAAAAGACGGCTCTAGATTAGGCGTGAAATGTTCTGGCAGAATGGGAGACAGCTGCCATGTGGGAGAGAGAAAAAAAGAAAGGGGGGGGGGGAAAGGCCAAAACAAAGGTGTGGATGAAAAATATAAGTAAAAATGTAATAGGGGCCGAGGTTATGATCTGAAATTGTTGAACTCGATGTTGAATCCAGAAGGCTGTAAAGTACCTAATCGGAAGATGAGGTGCTGTTCCTCGTGTTTACGTTGAGCTTCCATAGATCAATGCAAGAGGCCGAATATAATGAGGTCTGAGTGGGAATGGGGCAGTGAATTAAAATGACAGGCGACCGGAAGCTCAGGATCACCCTTACGGACTGAACGGAGGTGTTCCGCAAAGCAAATGGAGTTCAATACGGCGAAGTGTGGGGTCATTCACTTTGGAGCTGAGATAGACAAACTTGAATATTTTTTAATGATGAAAGACTAGGAGATGTGGAGGAGCAAAGGGATTTAGGTGTCCATGTACACAAATCACTAAACGCTAGCAGACAGGTACATAACGTAATCAAAAAGACTAATGGAATGTTGTCCTTTATTTCAAGGTGCTAGAAATACAAAAGTGAGGAAGTGATGTGTCAGTTGTACAGTGCCTTGGTCAGAGACTGCATTGAATCTTTGGAACCATATCTCAGGAAATATATATTGGCTTTGAAGAGGGTAAAACGCAAAGTCACCAGAATTACACCAGGGCATAAAGGGTTAAATTAAGAGGACAGGTTGCATGAACTTGGCTTGTGTTTCCTTAAATGTAGAAGCTTGTGGGGTGGGGGTGATCTGATCTGATAGAGAAAAACTACTTCCTCTGGTGGGGGAGTCCAGAACAAGAGGGCATCACCTTAAATTAGAGCTCGGCCATTTAGGAGTGAAATCAGGAAGTACTTTTCCACACAGAGAGTAGTGGAAATCTGAAATTCTAACAGCCCCCCCACCCCACCCCACAACCCGCTCAAAAGGGCTGTGGTTGCTGGGTCAATTGAAGTTTTCAAGACTGAAATCGATAGATTTTTGTTAGGTAAGGGCATCGAGGGACATGGAACAAAGGCGGGTAAATGCAGTGGAGGCCCAGGTCAGCCATGATCCAGTAGAGTGGATCTTTACCTTACTCAAAGTCTGGATGGAATCTATTTGAGGCTAGACAGTTTACACACCCATCCCCATGCTCTAAATGTACTGAAAAAGAAAGACTTGCATTTCTGTAGCGCCTTTCACAACCTCAGGACGTCCCAAAGCGCTTTATAGTCAATGAAGTACTTTTGGAGCGTAGTCACTGTTGTAATGTGGGAAATGCAGCAGCCAAGTTGCACACAGCAAGCTCCCACCAACAGCAGTGTGATAATGACCAGATAATCTTTTTTTTGTGATGTTGATTGAGGGATAAATATTGGCCAGGACACCGGGGATAACTCCCCTGCTCCTCTTCGAAGTAGTGCCACGGGATCTTTTACATCCACCTGAGAGAGCAGGCGGGGCCTCGGTTTAACATCTCATCTGACAGACGGCACCTCCGACAGTGCAGCACTCCCTCAGCGCTGCACTGGAGTGTCAGTCTAGATTTTTCTGCTCAAGTCTCTGGAGTGGGACTTGAACCCACAACCTTCTGACCCCGAGGCAAGTGTGCTACCCACTGAGCCACAGCTGACACTCAAGTGTTCCATCAGGTTGGAGGAGCTGAATGGCCTACTGTTCCTATATCTGATTCTACCAGATTTCCTGATTATGCCACCAAATGGCACACCTGAAAGAATCAGCCAAATGTCTTTTTCTCAAGCACATACACACATACCCGTGAAGTTTGTGTTGAGTGTGGGTGTTTGGATCTTGCTGGTCAACAGCACCTGTGGCCATATTGTGAAACCTAACGAGAAAATTGTATTCCTTTAAAGTTTGGACTCTAGGGGAAGCAAGGGATATAGGGATCAGGCGGGAACGTGGAGTTGAGGCCGAAGATCAGCCATGATATTATTGAATGGCGGAGCAGGCTCGAGGGGCCGTATGGCCTGCTCCTAATTCTTATGTTATAATGTTGTATGTTATGAAGGTCATTCCTGAGGTAATGAGTTGGTTGTATCCATGTTCAAATAAAACTCTCCCAGCTTGTTAAGTGGCTTAAACGAGGTAATCGTGAACAATTGCCCCAACCTTTTCAAACCTCTGCTCTTACTGGGAGCTTAAACCTTGCATCATATTGACTTTACTCAAAGTCTGATGGAATCTATTTGAGGCTAGATAGTTTGCACACGTGTCCCATGATCTAAATGTACTGAAAACTAAAGTGTTCCATCTTCGGATTAATATTTATTCTCCCAGTATTGATAAAACGAGGCATTGGATTTAATGGGTCTGGGTAGCAGTATGTTTCTTTCACATGATGCCAGGAGGCACTTGATTATTCATTAGTCTTTGTTGTAACCAGCTACTGTCTAACTGGCCTGTCCAGTACCACAGTTTTAAGTTTGGTAACGGTACCCAGCCCAAACATCGTAAGGTAAATTTTGAACGGCGGTGCAAAATTATTAAAATGAATCAGCAGAAAATTGGGAGTGTTGCGAATCTGACGTGCTGATCTCCACACCAGGAGCCGCGTCTAATAAAATGTACTCTCAAAGGGATCGAAAAATGTCTTTTTATCAGTTCAGATAAACCTGGACCTTTGCCCGGCTGATGAAACACTCCAGTAAAATGGAAAATACTGGAAATCTGAAACAAAACCAGAAAAAGCTGGAAACACACAGCAGGCCATTCGCCATGTGTGGAGAGAGCAGACAAGTCAATGTTTTAGTCTTCAGCCTTCTCCAGAACTGAGGAAAATGAGGAAAACAGTCAGATCCTCACATGGATTATTATAAATGAGTAACTTATTCTTGGGAGGGTGTTCACATAGGGCCCACTCCTGCAGCCTACGTCTCAAATACTGGTATTATTCAATGTTATTTTCAATAACACGTGCATCACTGTGTCAACTTCACAAGGTTACAGGTTGAACACAGATGAGGAGGGCCATGCAGCCCATCTTTGCTCCCCTGTTCAAATGGCTCGTATATGTCTGTAAGGGTTTTGCCTCCAAATTAAATTCCTTACACCAATTTGAGCCTATACCCCTGCATCCTGTTGTCATGGTTTACTTTGAAGTTATAGTCTGTGTTTACCTTTTTGAAACCACTTACGATATGTCTTAAACCTAAAAAATCCCAGTTTCCCTAATCTTTCCTTACAGGTCCATCCACTGATGCTGTATTTTTCTTTCTTTTGAAAAGCAGTCAGTAGATTCCAGCCACCTCACTCATTTTGAAGTGTTCTAGTTCTTGTAAACTTTGAATTTACCTGGCGACGGTCTCTCTTTATTAACCTTTCTCTCTCTGGAATTCACTGTGGCTGGTGTTCAGCTTAGTCTGGTCAGTGGTCCGTTTCCCACCAGGTTTATGCAGTTCTTTTGGCTCTTGCTACAGAGTCAAGAAAAAGAACAAGTGAGCCCAAAGTGTGAAGTTATCGGATTAGAAAATGGCAGATCTGTTAAATGTTGAAAAATACAACTATCACCTCAGTGTGGGGGAGTGAGATTCATGGCTCAGTGGGTAGCACACTTGCCTCTGAGGGTCAGAAGGTTGTGGGTTCAAGTCCCACTCCAGAGGCTTGAGCACAAAAATCTAGGCTGACACTCCAGTGCAGTGCTGAGGGAGTGCTGCACTGTCGGAGGTGCCGTCTTTTGGATGAGATGTTAAGCTCTCTGCTCTCTCAGGGTGGACGTAAAAGATCCCATGGCACTATTTCGAAGAAGAGCAGGGGAGTTATCTCTGGTATCCTGGCCAATATTTATCCCTCAATCAACATCATTAAAACAGATTATCTGGTCATTATCACATTGCTGTTTTGTGGGAGCTTGCTGTGCGCAAATTGGCTGCCACATTTCCAACATTACAACAGTGACTACACTTCCAAAAGTACTTCATTGGCTGTAAAGCAATTTGGGACGTCCGGTGGTCGTGAAAGGCGCTATATAAATGCAATAAGAACATAACATAAGAACTTAAGAAATAGGAGCAGGAGTAGGCCATTTGGCCCTTCAAACCTGCTCCGACATTCAATAAGATCATGGCTGATCTCCACCTTCCTGCATTATCCCCATATCCCTTGATTGCCTTAATTTTCAAAAATCTATCGATCTCTGTCTTAAATATACTCAACGACTGAGCCTTCACAGCCCTCTGGGGTAGAGAATTCCAAAGATTCCCCACCCTCTGAGTGAAGAAATTTCTCCTCATCTCAGTCCTAAATGGCCGACCCCTTATTCTGAGACTGTGACCCCTGGTTCTAGACTCCCCAGCCAGGGGAAACATCCTCCCCGCGTCTACCATCAAGCCCTGTAAGAATTTTGTATGTTTCAATGAGATCACCTCTCATTCTTCTAAACTCTAGAGAATGTAGGCCTAGTCTACTCAATCTCTCCTCATAGGACAAACCTCCTATCCCAGGAACCATTAACCAATCCTCAATCCATGTTAGTATATTACCCCCAATCCCATGAGCCCTAATTGTGTTTAATAGGCTCCTGTGTGGCACCTTAGCGAATGCCTTCTGAAAATCCAAATACACCACATCCACTGGTTCCCCTTATCTATTCTGCTAGTTACAACCTCAAAAAACTCTAACAGATTTGTCAAACACGATTTCCCTTTCATAAATCTGTGTTGACTCTGCCCAATCCTATTATTATTTTCTAAGTGCCCTGTTACCACGTCCTTAATAATAGATTCTAGCATTTTCCCTACTACTGATGTCAAGCTAACTGGTCTGTAGTTTCCTGTTTTCTCTCTCCCTCCTTTCTTAAATAGTGGGATTACATTTGTTACCTTACAATCCGCGGGAACCATTCCAGAATCTATGGAATTTTGGAAAATGACAACCAATGCATCCACTATCTCTATAGCCACCTCTTTCAAAACCCTAGAATTTATCAGCTTTCAGTCCCATTAATTTCTCCAGTACTATTTTTTTACTAATACTAATTTCTTTCAGTTCCTCATTCTAGCTAGAGCCTTGGTTCTCCACTACTTCTGGGAGGTTTTTTGTGTCTTCTTCCGTGAAGACCGACACAAAGTATTTGTTTAATTTCTCTGCCATTTCCTTATTCCCCATTATAACGTCTCCTGTCTCAGCCTGTAATGGAAGAAAACCAGCTTAAAGATTGTCATGGTAGCACTTGATTGACAGCTTGCTGCATAGCATGATGGGAGAAATCCAGCCAGAAATGTAGCCTGACATACACCCTGTACACAAATCTGCACAACCCGACAATCTCAGGATGCAACAGCTGATTTGCTGTTCCAAGGAATCTGGCCAGGAAATCACTGTTCCTCCATTGCTTAATGATCTTCTCACTGCTGATCGTAGCTGCCGTACATACCTGTGTACTGTGGCTGCAAGTGGGAATTTCTGGTCTTGCAACACCACAGCACAGAGTCTACTCCCAGAGTGAAACTGGGTCATTAGGGTAGGATTTGTAGTGGGGACTGGCAGAGAGATCAAGCAGGGAGAGTGCCTGTGAACTGGGAGCCTTTAGAGGGGGAAGGGCGCCTGTGTTAACTGGGATGATAGAGGGAGTAAGTCGTCTCTGTGAACTGGTGAGTTTGGTGTGGTGGGGGGGCAGGGGTGAAGTGCCTCAGGTTAGCACCTCTGTAAAAGGGAGAGGGACTGTTCAGATAGCTTTTTGGGGAAGCGCTGGTCTGGTTTGTCTGTTGGATAAGGTTGAACCCAAATGTCATTTTAATTAAAAAATCTATCAATTGTGTAGTTAAAAAGTATTAAAAACGAGAATGCACCATTTATAAAATAAAAATTCTCAATTTCCTGGAGTCCATGCCCCTGACTCCCGCTCCACCCCAGAAATTCAAGTGCCAATGGCCATGGTGTGAGGGGCGACATCCAGAAGGAATGTGTACAATTCTACATTTGCCACTTATGACCCTGAACCCACCCGCAGTTGTGAGTGCAATTTCAAGCTCGTCTCTCTTTGATCAGCTGTTCCCTCTGGACTCTGCCACTGCAGTCAGGAGAAACACGATTGGTGGGGAAAGGGCTCCATTGGCATGGCTGGGGAGCAAGGCTGAAAGGGGAAGCAACACGAGCAGGTGGGACATCTTGCACAATACTTGCTGCCATTACCGGCAAGTGGGATTTGCAGGTTCTGCCTTACCCAGCAGGTTTGTTATCTGGGCTGTTATAGTATGCAGATCATTTAGTAGGTTATACTGTTTAGATTTAGTTTGGATAGTTAAAGATAATTGGTTTGTTTACATTGTTTTGGGTACTAACATTTCTAATTATTGGAGACTATGGACTTCACATCTATCTGTGTTCCATGTGGCCTGTTCCATCCATTTCAGGCTGTGGTTATAAAGTCTTACTGAGAGCTAGAAATTGTACTAAATAGTCAGCAACAGCTGATTTATATTGGCCAGCTGGATTTACACTCAGGCAGGCAGCTCAGAGCCCTGTGCTCATGTACAAACACACAGACTAGAGTCCTGTACAAACACACAGACTAGAGCCCTGTGCTCATCTACAAACACACAGACTAGAGTCCTGTGCTCATGCACAAACACACAGACTAGAGTCCTGTACAAACACACAGACTAGAGCCCTGTGCCCATGTACAAACACACAGACTAGAGTCCTGTGTTCATGTACAAACACACAGACTAGAGCCCTGTGCCCATGTACAAACACACAGACTAGAGCCCCGTGCCCATGTACAAACAGACAGACTAGAGCCCTGTGTTCATGTACAAACACACAGACTAGAGCCCCGTGCCCATGTACAAACAGACAGACTAGAGCCCTGTGTTCATGTACAAACACACAGACTAGAGCCCTGTGCTCATGTACAAACACACAGACGAGAGCCCTGTGCCCATGTACAAACAGACAGACTAGAGCCCTGTGTTCATGTACAAACACACAGACTAGAGCCCCGTGCCCATGTACAAACAGACAGACTAGAGCCCTGTGTTCATGTACAAACACACAGACTAGAGCCCTGTGCCCATGTACAAACACACAGACTAGAGTCCTGTGTTCATGTGCAAACACACAGACTAGAGTCCTGTGTTCATGTACAAGCACACAGACTAGAGCCCTGTGCTCATGTACAAACACACAGACTAAAGCCCTGTGCCCATGTACAAACACACAGACTAGAGCCCTGTGTTCATGTACAAGCACACAGACTAGAGCCCTGTGCTCATGTACAAACACACAGACTAAAGCCCTGTGCCCATGTACAAACACACAGACTAAAGCCCTGTGCCCATGTACAAACACACAGACTAGAGCCCTGTGTCCATCTACAAACACACAGACTAGAGCCCTGTGCCCATGTACAAACACACAGACTAGAGCCCTGTACAAACACACAGACTAGAGCCCTGTGCCCATGTACAAACACACAGACTAGAGTCCTGTGTTCATGTGCAAACACACAGACTAGAGTCCTGTGTTCATGTACAAACACACAGACTAGAGCCCTGTGCCCATGTACAAACACACAGACTAAAGCCCTGTGCCCATGTACAAACACACAGACTAGAGCCCTGTGTCCATCTACAAACACACAGACTAGAGCCCTGTGCCCATGTACAAACACACAGACTAGAGCCCTGTACAAACACACAGACTAGAGCCCTGTGCCCATGTACAAACACACAGACTAGAGCCCTGTGCCCATGTACAAACACACAGACTAGAGCCCTGTGCCCATGTACAAACACACAGACTAGAGCCCTGTGTCCATCTACAAACACACAGACTAGAGCCCTGTGCCCATGTACAAACACACAGACTAAAGCCCTGTGCCCATGTACAAACACACAGACTAGAGCCCTGTGTCCATCTACAAACACACAGACTAGAGCCCTGTGCCCATGTACAAACACACAGACTAGAGTCCTGTGCCCATGTACAAACACACAGACTAGAGCACTGTACAAACACACAGACTAGAGCCCTGTGCCCATGTACAAACAGACAGACTAGAGCCCTGTGTTCATGTACAAACACACAGACTAGAGCCCTGTGCTCATGTACAAACACACAGACTAGAGCCCTGTGCCCATGTACAAACACACAGACTAGAGTCCTGTGTTCATGCACAAACACACAGACTAGAGCCCTGTACAAACACACAGACTAGAGCCCTGTGCCCATGTACAAACACACAGACTAGAGTCCTGTGTTCATGTACAAACACACAGACTAGAGCCCTGTGTTCATGTACAAACACACAGGCTAGAGCCCTGTGCTCATGTACAAACACACAGACTAGAGCCCTGTGCCCATGTACAAACACACAGACTAGAGCCCTGTGCCCATGTACAAACACACAGACTAGAGTCCTGTGTTCATGCACAAACACACAGACTAGAGCCCTGTACAAACACACAGACTAGAGCCCTGTGCCCATGTACAAACACACAGACTAGAGCCCTGTGTTCATGTACAAACACACAGACTAGAGCCCCGTGCCCATGTACAAACACACAGACTAGAGCCCTGTGCCCATGTACAAACACACAGACTAGAGCCCTGTGCCCATGTACAAACACACAGACTAGAGCCCTGTGCCCATGTACAAACACACAGACTAGAGCCCTGTGCCCATGTACAAACACACAGACTAGAGCCCTGTGCCCATGTACAAACACACAGACTAGAGCCCTGTGCCCATGTACAAACACACAGACTAGAGCCCTGTGCCCATGTACAAACACACAGACTAGAGTCCTGTGCCCATGTACAAACACACAGACTAGAGCCCTGTGCCCATGTACAAACACACAGACTAGAGCCCTGTGCCCATGTACAAACACACAGACTAGAGCCCTGTACAAACACACAGACTAGAGTCCTGTACAAACACACAGACTAGAGTCCTGTACAAACACACAGACTAGAGTCCTGTACAAACACACAGACTAGAGTCCTGTGCTCATGTACAAACACACAGACTAGAGCCCTGTGCCCATGTAACATAGAAACATAGAAACATAGAAGATAGGAGCAGGAGTCGACCATTCAGCCCCTGGAGCCTGCTCCGCCATTCAATGTGATCATGGCTGATCATCCAAATTCAATACCCGGTCCCTTCTTTCTCCCCATACCCCTTGATCCCTTTAGCCTTAAGAAATATATCCAACTCCTTCTTGAATATATTTAATGAATTGGCCTCTACTGCCTTCTGTGGTAGAGAATTCCACAGGTTCACCACTCTCTGGGTGAAGACATTCCTCCTAATTTCTGTCCTAAATGGCCTACCCCTTATCCTTAGACTGTGACCCCTGGTTCTGGACTCCCCGACCATCGGGAACATCCTTCCTGCATCTAGTCTGTCCAGTCCTGTCAGAATTGTATAAGTTTCGATGAGATCCCCTCTCATCCTTCTAAACGCCAGCGAGTACAAGCCCAATCGTCCCAATCTCTCCTCATACGTCATTCCTGCCATCCCAGGTATCAGCCTGGTGAATCTTCGCTGAACTCCTTCCATGGCAAGAACATCCTTCCACAAATAACGCGACCAAAACGGCACACAATACTCAAGATGTGGTCTCACCAAGGCCCTGTACAACTGCAGCAAGACATCCTTGTTCCTGTACTCAAACCCTCTTGCTACGAAGGCCAACATACCATTTGCCTTCTTAAACGCCTGCTGCACCTGCATGCTTACCTTCAGCGACTGGTGCACAAGGACACCCAGGTCTCGTTGCACTTCCCCTTCTCCCAATCTATTGCCATTCAGATAATAATCTGCCTTCCTGTTTTTGCCACCAAAGTGGATAATCTCACATTTATCCACGTTATATTGCATCTGTCATGCTTTTGCCCAATCACCCAACCTGTCCAAATCATCCTGGAGTTTCTCGGCATCCTCCTCACAGCACACACGCCCACCCAGCTTTGTGTCATCTGCAAATTTGGAGATATTACATCTAGTACAAACACACAGACTAGAGCCCTGTGCTGATGTACAAATACACAGACTAGAGTCCTGTGCTCATGTACAAACACACAGACTAGAGTCCTGTGCTCATGTACAAACACACAGACTAGAGCCCTGTACAAACATACAGACTAGAGCCCTGTACAAACACACAGACTAGAGCCCTGTACAAACACACAGACTAGAGCCCTGTGCCCATGTACAAACACACAGACTAGAGCCCTGTGCCCATGTACAAACACACAGACTAGAGCCCTGTGCCCATGTAGAAACACACAGACTAGAGCCCTGTGCCCATGTACAAATACACAGACTAGAGCCCTGTGCCCATGTAGAAACACACAGACTAGAGCCCTGTGCCCATGTACAAACACACAGACTAGAGCCCTGTGCCCATGTACACACAGACTAGAGCCCTGTGCCCATGTACAAACACACAGACTAGAGCCCTGTGCCCATGTACAAACACACAGACTAGAGCCCTGTGCCCATGTACAAACACACAGACTAGAGCCCTGTGCCCATGTAGAAACACACAGACTAGAGCCCTGTGCCCATGTAGAAACACACAGACTAGAGCCCTGTGCTCATGTACAAACACACAGACTAGAGCCCTGTGCCCATGTAGAAACACACAGACTAGAGCCCTGTGCTCATGTAGAAACACACAGACTAGAGCCCTGTGCTCATGTACAAACACACAGACTAGAGCCCTGTGCTCATGTACAAACACACAGACTAGAGCCCTGTGCCCATGTACAAACACACAGACTAGAGCCCTGTGCTCATGTAGAAACACACAGACTAGAGCCCTGTGCTCATGTAGAAACACACAGACTAGAGCCCTGTACAAACACACAGACTAGAGCCCTGTGCCCATGTACAAACACACAGACTAGAGCCCTGTACAAACACACAGACTAGAGCCCTGTGCCCATGTACAAACACACAGACTAGAGCCCTGTGCCCATGTACAAACACACAGACTAGAGCCCTGTGCCCATGTACAAACACACAGACTAGAGCCCTGTGCTGATGTACAAACACACAGACTAGAGCCCTGTGCCCATGTAGAAACACACAGACTAGAGCCCTGTACAAACACACAGACTAGAGCCCTGTGCCCATATAGAAACACACAGACTAGAGCCCTGTGCCCATGTAGAAACACACAGACTAGAGTCCTGTGCCCATGTACAAACACACAGACTAGAGTCCTGTGCCCATGTACAAACACACAGACTAGAGCCCTGTGCCCATGTACAAACACACAGACTAGAGCCCTGTGCCCATGTACAAACACACAGACTAGAGCACTGTGCTCATGTACAAACACACAGACTAGAGCCCTGTGCCCATGTAGAAACACACAGACTAGAGCCCTGTGCCCATGTACAAACACACAGACTAGAGCACTGTGCTCATGTACAAACACACAGACTAGAGCCCTGTGCTCATGTACAAACACACAGACTAGAGCCCTGTGCCCATGTACAAACACACAGACTAGAGCCCTGTGCCCATGTACAAACACACAGACTAGAGCCCTGTGCCCATGTACAAACACACAGACTAGAGCACTGTGCTCATGTACAAACACACAGACTAGAGCCCTGTGCTCATGTACAAACACACAGACTAGAGCCCTGTGCCCATGTACAAACACACAGACTAGAGCCCTGTGCCCATGTACAAACACACAGACTAGAGCCCTGTGCCCATGTACAAACACACAGACTAGAGTCCTGTGTTCATGTACAAACACACAGACTAGAGCCCTGTGCCCATGTACAAACACACAGACTAGAGCACTGTGCTCATGTACAAACACACAGACTAGAGTCCTGTGCCCATGTACAAACACACAGACTAGAGCCCTGTGCCCATGTACAAACACACAGACTAGAGTCCTGTGCCCATGTACAAACACACAGACTAGAGCCCTGTGTCCATCTACAAACACACAGACTAGAGCCCTGTACAAATACACAGACTAGAGTCCTGTGCCCATGTACAAACACACAGACTAGAGCCCTGTGCCCATGTACAAACACACAGACTAGAGCCCTATGCCCATGTACAAACACACAGACTAGAGCCCTGTACAAACACACAGACTAGAGCCCTGTGCCCATGTACAAACACACAGACTAGAGCCCTATGCCCATGTACAAACACACAGACTAGAGCCCTGTGCCCATGTACAAACACACAGACTAGAGCCCTGTGCCCATGTACAAACACACAGACTAGAGCCCTATGCCCATGTACAAACACACAGACTAGAGCCCTGTGCCCATGTACAAACACACAGACTAGAGCCCTATGCCCATGTACAAACACACAGACTAGAGCCCTATGCCCATGTACAAACACACAGACTAGAGCCCTGTGCCCATCTACAAACACACAGACTAGAGCCCTGTGCCCATCTACAAACACACAGACTAGAGCCCTGTGCCCATCTACAAACACACAGACTAGAGCCCTGTGCCCATGTACAAACACACAGACTAGAGCCCTGTGTCCATCTACAAACACACAGACTAGAGTCCTGTGCCCATGTACAAATACACAGACTAGAGTCCTGTGCCCATGTACAAACACACAGACTAGAGCCCTGTGCCCATGTACAAACACACAGACTAGAGCCCTATGCCCATGTACAAACACACAGACTAGAGCCCTGTACAAACACACAGACTAGAGCCCTGTGCCCATGTACAAACACACAGACTAGAGCCCTATGCCCATGTACAAACACACAGACTAGAGCCCTGTGCCCATGTACAAACACACAGACTAGAGCCCTGTGTTCATGTACAAACACACAGACTAGAGCCCTGTGCCCATCTACAAACACACAGACTAGAGCCCTGTGCCCATCTACAAACACACAGACTAGAGCCCTATGCCCATGTACAAACACACAGACTAGAGCCCTATGCCCATGTACAAACACACAGACTAGAGCCCTGTGCCCATCTACAAACACACAGACTAGAGCCCTGTGCCCATGTACAAACACACAGACTAGAGCCCTGTGCCCATCTACAAACACACAGACTAGAGTCCTGTGCCCATCTACAAACACACAGACTAGAGCCCTATGCCCATGTACAAACACACAGACTAGAGCCCTATGCCCATGTACAAACACACAGACTAGAGTCCTGTGCCCATCTACAAACACACAGACTGGAGCCCTGTGCCCATGTACAAACACACAGACTAGAGCCCTGTGCCCATGTAGAAACACACAGACTAGAGCCCTATGCCCATGTACAAACACACAGACTAGAGCCCTGTACAAACACACAGACTAGAGCCCTGTGCCCATGTACAAACACACAGACTAGAGCCCTATGCCCATGTACAAACACACAGACTAGAGCCCTGTGCCCATGTACAAACACACAGACTAGAGCCCTATGCCCATGTACAAACACACAGACTAGAGCCCTATGCCCATGTACAAACACACAGACTAGAGCCCTGTGCCCATGTAGAAACACACAGACTAGAGCCCTGTGCCCATGTACAAACACACAGACTAGAGCCCTGTACAAACACACAGACTAGAGCCCTGTACAAACACAGAGGCCACAGTCCTGTGCTCATGTACAAGCCCAAAGCCAGAGTTCCGAATTCAGCCAATCATTGTTTTAATGTTTCTGGATTATGGGATTCATATTCTTGAAAAAAAAACGTTGCTTCACTTTGTAAAGTTCCCAAACGGACCAGTGAAGCCCCGGAGCATTAAAAAATTGCCTTGGTATCACACTGGAATGACACTCAGTGTCACACCATGCGGAGTGAGACATCCTGCTCCAGGGCTTTCACACTCATCTATTGTGAGGTCAGATCAGGGCCTGATTCCAGTTATGCTGCTGGTTGTTTTGTGACTTTGTGAAGTGGAAGCGAATGTTTAGCTGCAGCAGGAGATGGGAAATCAAGTACTGGCTCGGCTCCCTTCATTGCTTTTCTGCTTTTGTCAGCTGCTGTTAATCTTCCCAGTGATGAAAGGGGAGGGGTGTGGAGGTGGGAACCGAAGGTTTTTAATTCAGACATGTTTTAAAATGTAGCTTTTCTTCCAGCCAGTAATACCGCTGTAACGCTGGTGAGTATTACTCCACTGGCCCATTGTGGGTTACGTATACAAATCTCCTCTCTCATGTCTGCCTTTTTAAAACATTCCAAAACTGCTGCAGTCGATTTCACAACGTAACGTGGATAAAGCGATTCAAATACAACTTCTCCCTCCGTGACACCACTAAAGATGATCCCGCATCTCGCTCAGTTTCCTGAAAATTGGGGCCAACCTTGTCTATTACCGCCCAGAAATGTACAAAACCCAACAGTCGCAGCCCTGTGTATGTTGTGCGTGAGTGGAAGGTGTATAAGGCTGGTTAAAACATGAGTTTCCAACACCCTGCCCGTGTCAGAGCCGATTCCTCTCGATCTTAGGCTCCAACCATTCTGCTCTATTTACTCTGCTTTAGATCTGCCCGTTTTATTCCAATTATTTCCGCTGTGAAATTGAATCCCTTCAGTTGGAGTTCAACAAAGTATCTGCGTTGGTTTTTTTTTAATTTTTAAAATGGGTTGGTTGTAAAACTGAACGTTGGCTGATGTAAAAATCATATTATATTTTGGGCAAATTTGCAACAAAAAAAAGACGCTTTTAAAAAGGGGACGGCGCGAATATAATTGGCTTCTGGATTTCAGTCTGTTTACATGTGTCCATGTGCACAGTTCCCACTGTAGAGAAATATGATTCATTGCTTTAATACAGAACCTTTCTCCCGGGGCGATTGCGTAGAATTCAAGAATGTGCGTTACCTGGGTAACCGGTTATAAACAAGGAGCAATTCATTTCCAAAAAACTGCTTTTAATGGAAATTATTGAAGGGATGTTGCGACAAAGCGGATTCTAACACTTGGGCGTGTGTTTCTGCCCCACGGGAGAAAGCAGGAGTCTGGATTTTTTGTGAAGGGTATTTTGTCAGGACTGTGATTCCCTTGACTGTATTGTGCAGTAGTTCCGATTGATCAGCTCAACAGGCACATCATTCATAGAGAGAGGGTGGGGGCGGGTGGAGAGACATTCTTGGGAATGATGTCAGGGATCCTGCGGAAGGGAACTCACTTCCTTGGAAATACGTGCTGCAGGAGAAGTTGAAGCACTTGGGAGGAGTTGGGGGAATGAGATCAGAGCGGGGCTGGATTTGGTGGAGCCACAAGTCAGCGTTGGGACTGGACATCTCTTGAGAGCAATAGCTTGTGGCCAGGCACTGGTGACAGCCCGGAGAGACTGCAAGACGCGACCAGGGCTTCCCAGATTCACATTCCTGACACTGAAGTAAGGGAGTGTGAGACAGAGAGAGAGTGAGAGAAGGAAAAGGGAGGAGGAAGCAAGAAGCTTGTTTCTTTTTGTAGGAAGTACTTGGGAGAGCGGCAGATTGGAGATCAGCAGAGTGCTGTCAACTGGGCAGTCAGTGCAAAAAGCGCCTCCACCAGACCAGCATCGGATCTATTCCAGACAAGGAGCTGGAGTTAAGGAGCGGGAGGGTTTTTTTTCTCTCTCTCTCTCCCTCCAAAAGGAGTTGCCTCTCCGTCCCTCCAACATGCTGGGGTGATAGAGCATGGCGTCCGCTGTGTTTGAAGGGACCTCGTTGGTGAATATGTTCGTGAAGGACTGCTGGGTGAACGGAGTGAGGAGACTGGTCGTCAACCGGAGGGAAGGAGAGTTTTTCGAGATCAGGACGGAGTGGTCGGACAGGAACGTCTTGTACCTGCACCGCAGTTACTCGGACCTGGCCAGGGTTTTTAAACGGTTAATCGACACTTTCCCCGAAGACCAGGCGGAACTCTCCCGGTCGCCTCTAGTCGAAGGTTTGATAAACTTTTAACACATCTCAGAATCCAAAGAGTTATAAAAAGCAAACTTTACTCGCTAATGCCTGAAGAACACAAACTCTTGGGGCGGGGTGTTCCCTAAAATATGAACTTTTTAAAAAACAGTAATAATGTTATTTGTCGAATAGAAATTGCGGTGCCCAGCAACTCGATACAAAATCGATTAACTCACCGACATATTTATCCTCCCCCCCCCCCCCGTATTTATGAATTTTATACAACTTAGGTTTTTAAATCTTTTACTGAATAAGAAAAAAATAGATGGTGTCTGGGTGGCGTAGATTCTAAAGACGAATTATTTCCCTTTTTTAACCAATAACATGACTTATATAGATGCAAAATGAAGAGCGGTGGTGTGTGTGGGTCAGTATATATAGATTCAGACTGTTGTCACTGTGTGGGTGAAGCTAATGATCATCTTTAATCAACCCCACAGTCTGTGCGGATCAGCGGCAGCAGTTATTCTGTTGGTCTGGACATGAAACGGATTCTCCAACTCAACTTTTCAGTATAACTTTTTTTTTTCTTGAAAACAAAACGGCACGTTTCCTATTCAAGCAGAAACAGTACCTGCGGCATAAAAAAAAACCAATCCGACCCTTATTCTGCCGGTCAACCATTGCCAGAGAAAAAAAAATTACAAATTCATTTTTTTTAATGATTTGCTGAATATTAATTTCAACAACGCCGGCTGCAGTAAACGCGATGAGGTTGGTAATACAGTGGTGCAGCTATTCGGAACACTCTGTCCTGGCTGAAGTCACTGTTTATTTAGGAGGGGAATGAGGAATATTTATTTTCTAGGTAGCGGGGTTTTTTTTCCCCTTGCAAAGGAAATACGAAATCCTTACGCATATGTCAGCTGCGTGGCAGAATAGCCTTTCCGGTATAAAGTTACCAAAGCAGCTTGTCTTCTGTTATTAAGATGTGCGGACGGTAACCAAGGAGAAAGACAATCCCTCGTCTCCTGATTCCCCCCCCCTTTTTTAATTTTGGCTTGCTAATCGTTTTACTGATTGCATTTCAATTGATGCCCCATCGCCAGTCCCTGTTGAACATTTCAAGGGAACTTCCCCATTTTAAGCAGCTGTAATAAACAGGCCGCCCTCGCAGAAGTGCTCCTGCTGACCCACGCCTGTCTATTTTTCCTCATCTCTTCTTGTGATTTTGAAAGTTGAGTTGCACTCATCCGATTTCCCCCCTCCCCGCCCCAGCTCCTCTCTCTCTGGACTGAGACTTGTCGCCTCTGGCAGGCTGCTGGTGGAATTACATCAGAAACCCTGAATGTTTTACACTGTGCAACAGCCAGTGTTTTCTTCAACCTCGGATCCATAAAAGGCTTTCCGTAGAACGGGGGGGGGGGGGGGGGGAGGGTGCGGGGAGAGTGGGTTATATCATATTAGTCCAAGGAAATTTAAAGGGCACTGCCTTGATGGAAAAGTAATTAACAAACTTTTTATAGTTTGGAGAGAGAGAGGCGAGGCATTGCCACGAGTCATTTTTATCATGATGACACACACAAGTGATGCGGCGATGTGTTGGACCATGATTTATGACAGTCTGTTGAGGGTTTGAAAAAAGGTTTGAGGGTTGAACGTCTCATCCGGGCGAGACGTTCAACGGAGGTCCGGTCTACTCTCTCTCAGGTGGATGTAAAAGATCCCAGGGCACTGTTTCAAAGAAGAGCATTGGAGTTATCCCCAGTGTCCTGGCCAATATTTATCCCTCAATGGACATCACTAAAAACAGATTATCTGGTCATTATCACATTGTGTGTGGGAGCTTGCTGTGCGCAAATTGGCTGCCACGTTTCCTACATTACAACAGTGACTACACTTCCAAAAGTACTTAATTGGCTGTAAACCGCTCTGGGGTGTCCGGTGGTCGTGAAAGACGCTATATAAATGCAAGTCTTTTTCTTTTGAAATAAAACGCTTCTTCCTAAAGGAGGTTGCCCCTTGGACAGAATTGTAGGATATCACCCAAACAGCAATCCTGCTCCCCCTACCCTGTACATCTTCAGGTGTTCATAGACATCTTTGTAGTTTTGGGGCAACTTTGTCGTTTTTGGCCCCTACAGCACGAGTGCTCAGCCTGGGGGGGGGGGGACCAGGTTAATGGGGGCGCAGTTTACTGCCATCCCCACCTCGCTCCTGCACAGTCATTCTTGCCTTGAGCAATTTCTCATGTGGCGATTAGCACCCCAACATTGCACTCTCCAACTCTTCAGCAGTCCCCCAGAGGTGGGGGGTTTTCAGCCCCCAAGCCCTTTGACAAAAAAAAATAAGCTTGATAATTTTCTCCCCTGTTGCAAGAGATCATACAAGAACAAATCTGTTTCCCTCTTATTCTTGACTAATTTTAATTCGGCAATGATCCTGAAACTTGGGAGTCAGAATATCGGAACATTCCGGAGGCTTTTCCCAACAGCAGACGTGTTACGGTGAGAGCCCAGTAGGTTCGAGGAATGATAATTGATCAAAGTAACTGGTGCAACATTTCATTGCCCTTCAGTGAGTTGCTTTAATTTGAGTTCTAACTCACAAGACAAGCAAATTAACAAAACATTGAGGTAAATTAATAGACAGCTGACAAAGACACAGCTCATTGGAAATATTCACGGCACAATATTTCATGTCATGTAACAAAACAGCTCCATATATTATTGTAAATCTATTGGTGTTTTTTTCTCTGAAGATGCTGATTGCTTATTAGGGTGTACTCTCACAGGCACGGAGTACTCTCCGCTCCCTTATCCAAATGACCATTATTTAAGTTGCAGATATTTGACTGCTGGATCAATCTGATCTTACCCTCACCTCCGCCCCTCTTCCCACCATTGGTGGCCGGGCCAGCCGCTGCTTTGTACCCATTCTCTGGACCTCCACCCCAAAGCCCCTCCACCCCCCTCTCTCTCTCTCTCCTTTAAAAGCCTCTCAGAGCTGTCTTTTCAACTAGGCTTACTAGGACCTCCCTCATAGTCTCTCTTTCGCACAGCTTGTTTACCTGCCTATTTTCATTGGTGCAATTCCATGGCACTTCTTGTGTTGCATTAAGTGCAAATTGTTGTTATTGTTGATGTCCACATGCACATTTCCCTAGGAGTCCCTGATAGCAACCAGGAGTGGGACGTTTCCAGATTTTCTCATTCACCCAGGGACGCTAAGGCCACTGGTAGCACCTTTATCACCATTCTAGCTGATATCGCCGAACTTAGGTCAGACTAGGGATCAGACTTGGTTTGAATGGCTCAGCAACTCACTGAATAAACTCAGGGGAGCGGCTCCAGCCTTTTTTTATAAATCTCCTTATCTACACCCCCATGATTCCTCAACATTCCAGGATAGAAATTCTAATCTCTGAAGATAATGTACAAAGGTTCAATGCACTCGTACTGCATTCCTGTGCATTATTGTTACACAGGCACTAACCCAGTTAAAGAAACAGGCCAACATCTGGAGGACAGCAGCATGGACAGGAATTTAGTATGAGCACGCCAAGCATTAGTACAGGAATTTAGGCGATTGGAAGATCCACCCCACCACCCCCACCCTGTGATATTCACACTTTTAGCTCACATCCCTGAATCCAGCCCCAACGCTGCATATTTCAGCATGCATCTCCTCCAATCTTATTTCCTAAGAAATGACCGGTGTGACATCTTCGTCTGCTCTGACCAGACCTTCACATCTGGCCTCAGACCCATGCCAGTTATCTACACTGGAAGGCCAGCTGTCAGCTTCCAATCTATCGAGCTGAATTAATAATCCACTCTCCCACTCTGCGTCTGCTGCCACCTGGTCTGACATCGGTAGTGGGGAAAATGCTAGAGTCCATTATAAAAGATGTAATAGCAGAGCACTTGGAAAACAGTGACAGGATCGGACAAAGTCAACATGGATTTACAAAAGGTAAATCATGCTTGACTAATCTACTGGAATTTTTTGAGGATGTAACTGGTAGAATAGATAAGGGAGAACCAGTGGATGTGGTGTATTTGGACTTTCAGAAGGCTTTCGATAAGGTCCCACATAAGAGATTAGTGTATAAAGTTAAGGCACATGGGATTGGGGGCAAGGTACTGACTTGGATAGAGAACTGGTTGGCAGACAGGAAGCAAAGAGTTGGAATAAATGGGTCTTTTTCCGAGTGGCAGGCAGTGACTAGTGGGTTACCGCAGGGATCAGTCCTAGGACCCCAGCTATTCACAATATATATTAATGATCTAGACGAGGGAACTAGATGTAATATCTCCAAGTTTGCAGACAACACAAAGCTGGGTGGGCGTGTGTGCTGTGAGGAGGATGCCGAGAAACTCCAGTATGATTTGGACAGGTTGGGTGATTGGGCAGATGCATGACAGATGCAGTATAATGTGAATAAATGCGAGGTTATCCACTTTGGTGGTAAAAACAGGAAGGCAGATTATTATCTGAACGGCAATAGATTGGGAGAAGGGGAAGTGCAATGAGACCTGGGTGTTCTTGTGCACCAGTCACTGAAGGTAAGCATGCAGGTGCAGCAGACGGTTAAGAAGGCAAATGGTATGTTGGCCTTCGTAGCGAGAGGGTTTGAGTACAGGAACAAGGATGTCTTGCTGCAGTTGTACAGGGCCTTGGTGAGACCACACCTTGAGTATTGTGTGCAGTTTTGGTCGCCTTATCTGAGGAAGGATGTTCTTGCCATGGAGGGAGTGCAGCGAAGATTCACCAGACTGATACCTGGGCTGGCAGGAATGACGTATGAGGAGAGATTAGGTCGATTGGGCTTATACTTGCTTGAGTTTAGAAGAATGAGAGGGGATTTCATTGAAACTTATAAAATTCTAACAGGACTAAACAGACTAGATGCAGGAAGGATGTTCCTGATGGCGGGGGAGTCCAGAACCAGGGGTCACAGTCTAAAGATAAGGGGTAAGCCATTTAGGACAGAGATGAGGAGGAATTTCTTTACCCAGAGAGTGGTGAACCTGTGGAATTCTCTACCACAGAAGGCAGTTGAGGCCAATTCATTAAATATATTCAAAAAGGTGTTAGATATATTTCTTAAGGCTAAAGGGATCAAGGGATATGGGGAGAAGGCAGGGACAGGGTACTGAATTTGGATGATCAGCCATGATCTCATTGAATGGCGGAGTAGGCTCGAGGGGCCGAATGGCCTACTCCTGCTCCTATCTTCTATGTTTGTTACAATGCCAGCTACTGTCTACCCTTCCTGCTCCCCTTATGTATGTAGCGTAGTGGTTATGTTACTGGACTAGTAATCCTAGTAGGCCTGGACTAATGATCCGGAGACGTGAGTTCGAATCCCACCACGGCAGTTGGGGGATTTAATTTAAAAAGCTAGTATCATTAATGGTGACCAATGACCATGAAACTACTGGATTGTCGTAAAACCCATCTGGTTCACGAAGGAAACCTGCTGTCTTTACCTGGTCTGACTGCAGACCCACAACAATGTGGTTGACTCTTAACTGCCCGTCTGAAATGGCCGAGCGAGCCACTCAGTTGTCAAGAAGGTGGCTCACCACCACCTTCTCCAGGGCAATTAGGGATGGGCAATAAATGCTGGCCTTGCCAGCGACGCCCACATCCCATGAATGAATAAAAAAATATCTGCTACAGCACCACATTCTTAACTATCTTCAATACCTGGAATACAATAAGAAAAACTGGAGCAGAAAAGTAATGTATAAAATAAAAGAAATCATCAGATTTCTTTCTCTGGACAGCATTCCCTTAGACAAAGGAAGAGGAGGGAAGCCTGAGCAGTGTAGTGAAACAAAGGCAAGAGTTGCGGAGAGAATAAAGGAGGTTATAGTAATAGTAATCTCAGTAGTGAGATTCGTGATTAGTTTCTTTGTGTGGTATAGATAAAACGAATAGAGCACTAGAGCTTACTTGGCCTAAGGGTTGTAGATATACAGAAGAGACTGAGATGGACTAATGCAGAGAGCAGGAGAGGTGCTGATGCCAATTGTGCACGAGGGAACAAGTGATGCAGCGAGAGAGGAGTCAGAGATGCTCAAATGTGAGTGTAGGCGTATTGCCTGGGAATTTAAAGATAAGGGCTAGAGAGTTGTATTTTCAGGGTTATTGCTGATCTCTAATAGAAATAATAAGTTTATGAGTAGAATAAATGCTTGAAGGAGAAAAAATTGCAGGGCTACGGGGAGAGAGCGGGGGGAGGGGGACTAACTGGATTGCTCTTCGAAACAGCCGGCGCAGACTCAATGGGCCGAATGGCTTTGTTCTGTGCTGTACTATTCTATGAATCATTGGCGTATATGGGTAGCTGGCTAGTTTGGTAGATTAAGTTCCGTTAGTCTCAATTATTTCTAAAACTGTTTTGGAGAAATCCTAGTTGGTATAGAAGAGATAGATGGCATTTAAATAGGGTATTCACTAAGAAGCAACAGAAATCAGGAACAGTAAATGTGGAACAATACTCACTTCTTGACAATGTGTTATGAACATCACTAGGGGGTAACTCACATTTTGATTTGGTTCAGAACCAGGGGTCACAGTCTAAGGATAAGGGGTAAGCCATTTAGGACAGAGATGAGGAGGAATTTCTTCACCCAGAGAGTGGTGAACCTGTGGAATTCTCTACCACAGAAGGCAGTAGAGGCCAATTCATTAAATATATTCAAGAAGGAGTTGGATATATTTCTTAAGGCTAAAGGGATCAAGGGATATGGGGAGAAAGCAGGGACAGGGTACTGAGTTTGGATGATCAGCCATGATCGCATTGAATGGCGGAGCAGGCTCGAGGGGCCGAATGGCCTACTCCTGCTCCTATCTTCTATGTATGTTTCTATGTCTATGTTTCTGTGTTTCTTACAAGTAAACAAGACAGCGTCCAAAATGTAGAACTAGTAGAATCTGTAGGGGTGACGAACCAAATGATATGATTCTACAGTATTTGAGATGACTCGTCAGTCAGTGGCACTGAGGACCGGGACAGAAATACACGGTTGCAGAAAGGCAAACTTCAAAGGAGCGAATGAAAAGAAATTGAGTGAGGCGTATTGCTGAGGGATAGTTAGGCTGAGGAAAACCAGAAAACTTTTAAAACGATATGGAAGATATGCAATATTTTGCACATTTAATTTTATACTTTTGTATAGTTTAAGGAATTAAACAAGCAATTTCCAAAATGGATGAATATTAATTGAATATGAATAACAATTAAAGTGGAATTCAGAAAGAGAAAACACAATCCATACAAAGCTTACAGAGGGAAAAAGGGGAAAGGTTTTGGAGGAATATAAGAAAATGCCAAGACAGGTTGAAAAGGTACTAGGGTGCTACCAACTGAGCTCAGTGGGTAGCACCCTCACCTCTGAGTCAGAAGGTTGTGGGTTCAAGTCCCACTCCAGAGACTTGGGCACAAAAATCTAGGCTGACACTCCAGTGCAGTGCTGAGGGAGTGCTGCACTGTTGGAGGTGCTGTCTTTCAGATGAGATGTTAAACCGAGGCCCCGTCTGCTCTCTCAGGTGGACATAAAAGATCCCACGGCACTAAGAAGAGCAGGGGAGTTATCCCCGGTGTCCTGGCCAATATTTACCCCTCAAAGAAACATCACTAAAACAACAGATTATCTGGTCATTATCACATTGCTGTTTGTGGGAGCTTGCTGTGCGCAAATTGGCTGCTGCGTTTCCTACATTACAACAGTGACCACACTTCAAAAAGTACTTCATTGGCTGTAAAGCGCTTTGGGATGTCCGGTGATCAGTGAAAGGCGCTATATAAATGCAAGTCTTTCTTTTTTACAAAGAGGGGCCTTGAGGTGAAGATAGCAAAGGAGGTTACCGTAAAAATAAAGGGCAGAATTTTCATTGGGCCGTGGAGGCGGGATTGGAGGTGTGTGGGGGGTTTAAAATCCCAAAATCGGGGGTCCCGACACCATCCCGCCCCCAACCCGCCTCCATGCCAGTTTCAAAGGAGGCAGGTACCCGCCCCGCACTGGGACCCGTCTCCCCGAGGCGGGAAGGGGATTAGTGCCAATTAACTGCCTGTTAACAGGTAGTTAACAGGCAGTTTTTAGCCTAATCCCTATTTTCATTGTTGAAATGTGGGATTCCCGACGGCTCCAAACCACGGCAAGTTAGCAAGGCGGGCCGTCGGGATGAAGGGCTTGGAGGGATCGAGATGTCCGGTGTTCAGGTGAGCGATAGGTGCATGAGTGCAGAGGTAAGTGTGTTTGGTCTGTGTAAAGTGTTTAAAGAAGTTCTACTAACCTTTACTTACCTTTACAGCCTTCCTTCCTTCAGGTCTCGGGAGTCCCTCATCTCACCAGCACAAAAAGCAGAATGGTCACCAGCTGTCAAAATCTGCAGCCTCTGCTTTCTGTTCCGGGGAGATCTCTAAATCATCCTGAGAGGAAGGAATTAACCTGGAGTACAGACTGTCAGTGTTTGACAGCTTCAAACAGCTGTGAAACGCTGATATTTCACCTGTCAAAAGGTCTTGACAGATGAAATTTCAATCTGTGACGTCACCTGTTGCCGGGTGGCCCTTAATTGGCCTGCTGAGCCCGCTGGGCAGACTCAACAAGGTCAATCAAGTCAAAATCGCGTGGGTTGGCTAGAACTCAATGGAGGCGGGGCTACAACCGCAAAAGTTGTAGTCCCGCCTCCTACCCAACTCCTCAATGAAAATCCTGCCCAAATTATTTTTCCGTTTCATAAAGGTAAAAGAAGAAGTTAGAATCTGAATGAAAATAGTCTGCTGGACCAAACGATTTAATCCTAGGGTGTTGGAGAAACCCAGGGAGGCAATTATGGGCATTGGCTACAATCATGAAAGAATCATTTTGTACTGGTGGGTTCCACAATATCTGAAGGAAACAAGCATACCCATATTTACAAAGAGAGACAGGTCTGACCCAAGCAACCTACAGAGCCTTAGATCAACAGTGGATAAAAGAATGGAAACCATTCTGAGGAAAAGACTGGAGGCGTGCTTGTGGTTTAGGAAGAAGAAGCCAGCATGGATTTAGAAAAATCTCCTGACTTCTTCGACGATATTACAAATAAAGTAGAGTGGAGCTCCCTCTGATCTCGTTTGTTTGAAACTCTGAAACCCTCGACAAGGTCCCACTTCAAAAACTTCCAAAAAGGTACGGGACCACAGGGTAGAACATGGGACTGGAGAAGAATTTGGATAAAAATAGGAAACAGATTACGCATGAGAGATTCAAGGGGTAAGTGCTGGACGAAGTAGCAAAGGAGTCAGTGCTTGGGCCCCTGTTCTTTCTTAGATACTTACATTGCCTGCATGTTGGTGCCCTCCAACACTGACCCTGGCCAGGGCATTGCCCACCTGCTCCATGCACCTGGCATGGTCACTTGCCCATGGAAGGGGTTGCCCAGGTACCCCGCCCGACTGCCACCACTCCGAAAAGCCCCTGAGCAAGAGGGCCAATCCACAAAATGCCTTTTTCTAAAAAAAATGTTGCCATCTTTGGAGGTAGAGGCCCTTTGCCAGGCCTGGTTTCCACTGTTGGGGTGCACTTGTGGAGGCCAATATGCCTCATCGTTGTCGCCATGCCAGCCACCATTGATACACCAGGACTCCATCCTGTGACAGGAACGTGAACACCTGACTCAGGGTGTCCTCACCCCTGGTCCCACCTTCAGCCCGTCATTTGCCATGTGAGGGGTGGGCGGCAGTTCTGTCCCTTACAAGTCAAAGTGGAAACTGGCAGAAATGACGGAGACTCGTCGTAACCGCTCTATCTCGTTTCCTTGGGAGTTCCGCCATAGTTATAGCAGGATAATGATAGAACCTCCAGGGAATTTTGGGGCCAAGAAGCTTAAAGTAGGAACAGAAACAAAAAATGCTGGAAATACACAGCAGGCAAAAGAGAAAGGACAGGTCGACATTTTTGAGCAGGCAATTATTTGAATAGAATTAGAAAAATTCCAATGGAGCAAGCTAGACTCTAGGGCCAAATTTGGGCCTTCATAAGGTCCGTAAGGGAAATTTCAATGAGGGGGGCTGGATCTAGTGAAAGATCTGCTCACCAACACCCCTACTGGAATTTAAAAAGGATACTTTGGTGGGCACAGAACCATGATGAAACTGGGTTCTGCCCCACATTCCTTGGCCCTTCCAGGTGGAAATTTTCTTTTCCAGCTTCCCTGAATCCAGGAATTTCAGGAGCCAGTAATCAAACTGGGCAACCCTGATCGGCATGAGTTTGCAATACACTAGGGAGTGCGTTTACCATGGAGCCATTTTGGAAACTTATTTAAAGCTTCTCATAGAAACACTGATAGAGTGCTCTCGAACGTCCAGTGCTTGGTGTGTGAATCAAATATTCACTAGACAATATTGCTGCAAGTGCATACACATTCCTGAAACGTGGATTACTTTTATTTAGTTTGAGTTTTTCATTTTTGAAAGTTGGCTTCCCTCTGTAAGCCTCCCAGAAGGAATAGACAGGTTGGAGCAGTTATCCAGGATCACTGTTAATGACCTCAGATATAATGTTTAATTATTCTTGCATTCGTGCCTGGATTGTTAAGAGTTGAGTTCTTTCTTCTTTATTGGTTCAGCCTACCAATGTAGAGAAGGCTATTCAAACTCTTCTGATAATAAACTTCAAGTCATGTTTTTAACAGCCTCCCTGAGGCTCCAATGTTATGAAAGTCAATTTGAATAGTTAGGCAGAATTATATTTTTCCATATCAAAGCTTTCAAAAGTGATGATTAGTGGTGAAAATGTAAAACTTATTTAACATAGTTTCTCACTTTAAAATTGTTCATTTCAGAATAATTTCTACCTTGATAGAATTTCCCCACATTACTGCTTGTTTCCCCTATTCCCCCCTTCCCATTATTACTTGCTTACTTTCACACTTCCTCCTTGACTTCTTCATTCCAAGGAATGCCCTTAGTACTATGAAGTACAGTAGACACGCTATGATATTTTCATTTAGAAATATTGCTTTGTGCGCTTTATTCATTGTGTTTCTTTTCCCTTACGGCCGTGTGCCATTTCATGATTGAGAGGATTTGAAATATAATTCCAGCCTTTGTGAGTGTCACTCATTTTGCCTGCAGGTAGGTGTGGGAAAGCATCAATGGGTGGCCTGCTCTTCAATTTTCCCTTTCCATTCACTGAGGAGGGATTCCTGGCCTCTACTCAGTACCTTCCAAAATAGTGCAGCCACAAACCTTAGCACTCTGTTACAAAGTGTAGAAGCGCCAGTATCCACCAATGTTCAGGCGAAGGGAGGGAATGCGTAAGGGGACGAGTGTAAATGAAACAGAGAGTTTGCGGAGGGGAGGTTGTAGGGCAGGAGGAGGTTCCAGAGATAGCAAGCAGCTAGGGCGATCAAGGGATTTAAACACGAGGATGAGAATTTTAAAATGGAGCCATTGGGGGACGGGGAGCCAATGTGTCAGTCACACGCCAAGTACCTGATCTGTCATCTTGTGCCTAAAAGCATAAACGTAGTTAAAAGTGGCAAGCTGCATCTGTCACATGGAATGTAGGGAATGGTCAAGTGGGATTAATGTATTCTCTCTCTCTCTCTGGCCGCACTTTTGCTGGCCTCGGTGGGTCCGTGGTGGGCCAATGGCGGGTCTCGACCCCGCTGCTGGCTCCATCCCGCTGTGTAAAATGATTTTCCCTTGATAGGGCTTGTTAAGCCCGCCTAGCGCGTTTCCCAGCCAATTAGAGGAAAGAGGTCTGGTGACATCATTTGATGACGCCTCATCAGCCGGTTTCCTTAAAGGAACCATGTCCAAATTTATTTTGACATTTGTGCTGTCAGTGTTCTACAGCATTGAGGTGCTACAAGCACTGCACAAAGGCACAGGGCTGGACCCAGGCTCTCCCATGACTCCCTCCTTATGCTTATGGAGGGAGTCACAGCACACAGGGAGGTCCTCTTCCCTTCTCATGGGCAGAAGAGACCACCCCAGGAGAGCAACACAGCCTGGTTGCACATTGCAGAGGAGGGCACAAGCAGGGATGTGGTCAGGAGGTCCTGGGTGCAGTGCCGTAAATGTTTCAACGATCTCACGAAAAACCACACTCAACCTCATCCTGCTGTGCCTCTCATCACATTCTCATCACTCTGCCTTCCCTACCCTACTTCTGCGCATTCTTACTCACACCAACTTACCTTGCACCTCCACCCAACCCTCCCTCTCTATCTACATTATCACATCCCCATCTCACTAGCCATCCCTCACACTCACCCTCATCCTAGTGCAATCATACCAACTAACAACACACAAGGGTAGGGACTTGGGTATTTTTTGCAATGTTCATGTAAAGTTTCTGTTAATGTGGTGTCAAACATTGAAACCTCTATTTTCAACACTTTGCGTTCTTGGACAGATTTGTGTGCACCTTTGGAAGTGGCTTAGTGAGCTGCAGTGAATGGTGAGACATAACGGTACCCCCCGCAATGGTGGTGAGTGTGAAAGGAATGGCTTGGGCATTGTAGGGATGCTTTATGGTGTTGGTGTGGGGTGGTGCCAACCTGGCGCATCATGTGGCAGCCAGGGTGTACAGCATCAAGTGAAGTAAATCTGGCCATGGTGAGGCCATCCCTGGTGTCCTGGGCAGCAACCTGCTCCGGTGCTGTTGCCCTGTGTCCTGTGCAGCATCAGTTGATTGCGGAGAAGGTTGGTGTTGTTGTTGGTGCTGCTGGTGTTGGGGCTGATCGTGGTCAGATTCTGAGGACCAAGGTGAGAGAGTGTAAATGCTGATAGAGTAGATAGTAGTTGACGTCGAGTTGACAGAAGCGATCTGTCAATGGTGAGAGAGGTTGCTGCAATGAGGTGACACTGGCTGCAGAGTTTGCGCCAAACAGTTGCAGCCTGCATAAAGCTCAATGTGTTTGAAAAGGAGAAAGCAACAGCCTCTGCACTTGGAAAGTGAACAGGTGTGAAGTGGGAGCTTTTGTACGACATTTCAAGCTGTCACTCATCAGCTGATTCAGTGGCCACTCAACTTCCGCCTCAGATTAACAGACGGGGTCCAAGATCAGCGTGGAACCTGTGGGCGAGCTGTTAAAGTCAAAAGGTAAGGTTAAATTCACTCCTAGGGGCTTGTCAGCAAGCCAATAATTGTTTAAATTAGGTGTCCCCCCCCCCCTCACCGCTGCCGGTCGGGTCTGCTCAGCGCTGGCAGACCCAACATTGGGAAAGGCAAGTGTGCGCAATTTGACAGCGGGTTCCCGACCTGCTGTCAATCAAATCAAATTTCACTGCTGACCCGCCACCGATCCCGTCCACTGAGCACCGGCAAAACTCCGGCCTAGTCTCTTTTTTCTGTCTTGCTCCTATCTTTCTATCTGATCAAAGCCAGAGCATCTCGAGCATGGCTTCTCTTCCCACCCCTGCACCATTACCTCAGGAGGATCAAAGGATCAAATCTTTTTCACCCAACCCCATCCTTATCTATAAACTTTTTTTTTGGTAAGTTATTTTCTTATTTCGCCCCATTTCCATTGTGTCTCTGTGCCATACAATGCCACGTCAAGTAACCTGCTCCAAGGCTTTCACCATTGCTGCTCAATAATTGGCATCTGCCACATGTAGAGGAAAAGGCTGGCCTGACTAATCCTATAGTTTCCCCCCCCTCCACCCCCTCCCCGCCTTCTTCCCTTAGCAGAAAGGCTGGGTTAAAGAACTCAATGCATAGGGAAACAAAGAAGCAAATCTTTTTATATTTCATAGCCGAACTACAGCTTAACTTGCTGTGATTAAAAAAAAACATTGCCTACATTTTAGCGATTTCCATTTTACCTTACTGTTTCAGTCAGGGTTGAAAGATTCTCAGTTGGAACAGTTACTTGGTTACGTTCTTCATGAGAAAAAGAAAAGACTTCTGAACAGAGCCACTTTCCTTCTGAATTTACAGCATTTGTTACATTTTCTATGCTAGTATTTGAAATACTATCATAGTGTGACAGCCCTAAAACATGCCCAATTCTGATGCGTATCACTGAGGGCTGCTGCACATAAACACATACTTCAAATTCCTTTTTTTGTAAAATATTTATTGTTTTCTCTCTTCCTCTGCAGTCCCCTCTCACCACATGCCATCACAGACTAAAAGGAAAAGCAGATGATGACTCCCCGACTGGTTTGAAAGTTGTTGTTTAACCAGCCACTATTCGGGGGAGGGAAATGTCAGCCTAGAGCAAGGTTCCCTCTGACTTACCTTCCCTGTCTCTAGAAAAGTGCCTGACTTCTAAATAGTAACTGCCCATGATGTTGCAGCTGAGAACAGTAGCTCGCCATGTGGGGAGATTTTGAACAACATTGGCTTTCTAGATCATCGTACCATCCACGTTCTTTATTATTTTTCCCTCACCAATTTTCTGTGTGGAAGGGAGCGGCACCAAGTTACTGAGGGACACAGACAGACTAAGCGAGTGGTCAAAACTATGGCAGATGGAGTTTTTTTTTAATTCGTTCATGGGATGTGGGCGTCGTTGGCAAGGCCAGCATTTATTGCCCATCCCTAATTGCCCTTGAGAAGGTGGTGGTGAGCCGCCTTCTTGAACCGCTGCAGTCCGTGTGGTGAAGGTACTCCCACAGTGCTGCTAGGGAGGGAGTTCCAGGATTTTGACCCAGCGACGATGAAGGATCGGCGATATACTTCTAAGTCAGGATGGTGTGTGGCTTGAAGGGGAACTTGGAGGTGGTGGTGTTCCCGTGCGCCTGCTGCAGATGGTGACAGGGGGGTGGGGGTTACAGGTACAGGAAACACTCCTGCTCCTCCTGGCCCACAAACAGTGCTGTAAAGGCACTTACCTTATGGATCCAGCCCTTCTTGCCTCCTTTTACCTGCCAGGCTTCCCAAGGCCTGGGAAGCCCGGCCGACTGTGGTTAATAATAGAATCACTGTTAAAATAGAGACACACAGCCCCCTTAAGAGTTTCAGCCACCCACCTGCCTCCTACGAGTGAAGGTCTGTGCTGGCATCCATAGAACTGCACGGTCCGTGCGTTTAAGAGAGGAAAGGATAGAGAAAATGTGTGTGTGTGTGAGGAGGGGAACAGAAGCCCAACTTTCTCCGGGGTCCGCACTCAAACAGCATTACGAGCTTCCAAGGTTGACTGTGACATTAATCTGGCAGTTAGCAACAAATTGATTGGTGGAACGCTTTAATAACTTGTAAAAAAAATCCCTGAGGAAAACATGGAGTGGCGCCAAAAGAGAAATGAAATGGCCAGTAAATATTTAGTGATCTGAAGAGTGAACTCAACGTTGCACTGTCAAAGTGAGCCACACTCATCAGTCAGAGATAACTGCAAGTCAGGCTTTGTATCATTCCACCTGAGTATTATTCATCACATCAGAAGAAAGAGAGTTACATTGGACAGTTGTGATCCAATTTCTAGGACAAAGCTAGGTATAACAACAATAATCAGCAATAAATATGCAAGCTCTCTCAGGAAGGCCATACTAATAATAGGTTTGGGAAGTGGAAACATTAGACTAGTGTAGTAGGGGGTGCTCATTTGATTTGTGGCTAAGGCACATTGCAGGCTCAATGTAACGGAAACTCTGCCCACCATCTAAATCATACTGTTAATCCGATGCTATCTTAGTTTGGATTGTGTGAGACCTCTTTTGTGAACCATCTCCCCATGTTTATGCTACTAAGTCTGTCTCTCATCCTTGCTGCAGAATCACGATACCCAGTTTTTGTGGGGATACTAAAGTGGTTAAACCTGTTGTCGCAGTTTCTTGGGTTCAACACTGGGTAACCTCTCGGGTTCAGCATCACCAGTCACTTCCATAAACGGACCCTGCATCCACTATGATCAGGAGTACACCCTTTTCTGCCCAATATCTAGATAAATGATAGCATGCCCCTGGGAATCATAACACTGAATCCTTACTCCACATACCAGCCACTGAAATATAGCACGTGCTGCCACATGAATTCTCCTCTGGTAAGAGAAGGTGGACCTGAATAAGCACTCTACTGAAATGAAGTGACGAATTAGGACCAATAGTTGATTTATTTACATAAAATACATGAATGAACAGTATACAGTTTGAACATATAATCCCATTCACTCTTCAGTTTATCAGTGAGAGGTAATGGCCCTGATTTTGCAATAGGAATAATGGCGAGGCTATCGGCGTCGCCGCTATTATGGAGTAAATCGGACAGCAACTTCCGGAGTCCGCACATGCGCAGTTAAACACAGAAGTCCGGAAGTTTCTGCCTGATTTGCCCCGCTCCTCCACAAGCTTCGCTACACCGGTACCACGCCAGAGAAACGTCTTGACCCAGAGGGTGGTGAGAATGTGGAACTCGCTACCAAAGGGAGCGGTTGAGGTGAATAGCATAGATGCCTTTAAGGGGAAGTTCGATAAACACACGAGGGAGAAAGGAATAGAAGGTTATGCTGATAGGACTAGGTGACGAGGGATGGGAGGAGGCTCATGTGGAGCATAAACATCAGCATGGACCAGTTGGGTCGAACGGCCTGTCTCTGTGCTGTACCTTGTATGTAATTCTACGTAGTTTGTGAAAATAATAAAGCTGCACTTTGCTTTCTGAGCATTAACCTTAAGAGCGAGGACCACTTGATCTAGTTTAACACTTTGAAACCGAGTTGGCTCAGGCTTTAAAAATATAGAGAGTCTTTTTGAGTTGGCTGCGAAATCAAAGACCGCTCTATTACTGAGACAGAGATTCCCTCGTCTCTAGGCACTGCACCTTAAGACAGTGAGTTGGGGTCCCTATCCACTGAGCTGTCAATCATAAAGGACTCCAGACTGGGCTCCGCCCTTGGAACTATGGGCAGACAATATACCTCTATGATTTAATGAAAGTAATTAAAGTAAAGCGCCATGATACACACTATTAGCAATATAAGCTAAGAGACAACATTCCAACGTATGAGTGCCGATATTGCGAGGTTCCAGAAAATTATGTGGGGCGCAAATCGGTGCACAGACCCTTGTACCTGAATTCCCGATAGAAAAAAGCAGAAAGAAAGACTTGCATTTATATAGCGCCTTTCACGACCACCGGACGTCCCAAAGCACTTTACAGTTAATGAAGTACTTTTTGAAGTGTAGTCACTGTTGTAATGTAGGAAGCGCGGCAGCCAATTTGAGCACAGCAAGGTCCCACAAACAGTGATGAAATAAACGAGCAGATACAGGAAACTTTCGTTTAACCGGAGGTTAAATGTCCGGAAAGCTCGATCCACCGGCAAAATTCAGGAGTCGGTTCAGATAAGTTTTTTTACTTCCCATTGCTTTTTTTCTCCAGTCGTGGCTCTGCAAGGTCTAGCTGAAGCTGTTGCTTAGCTACAGAGACGCTTGCAAGCTACGCCGACTGTTTTGAAGCTGTTGCTAAGCAACAGGGTTTGTTGCTTCACACGGAGCTCAGAAGCTCCGTATGTTTTAACATTAGCGCTGGTTTCTCCGGCAGTTTTGATGAAACGGCAACAGCTCGTTCCCGTCAGTGCCGGATACCAGAAAGTTTCCTGTAATCTGTTTTAGGAGTCGGTTGAGGGCTATATGTTGGCCAGGACACTGGGAGAACACCCTTGCTCTTCTTCGAATAGTGCTGTGGGATCTTTTACATCCACCTGAGAGGGCAGACGGGGGCCTCGATTTTAACAACTCATCCGAAAGGCGGCACCTCCGACAGTGCAGCACTCCCTCAGCTTATCCCCCAGAACACTAACTCGTACAATTGAATCCTACATCTCTATGGATTATAATTTATCTCCAGAACAGTCAGGCGCAATGACTCTCACTAACCAAACAATATTTATATATAGATAGAGCAAAAACAAAACAATACTAACCGCAGTAACAGTTTTTACAAATCCCTGATTTTTTAGCTTGGGGCGTGAGCGTGGCGTGCAGGGGGGCGCGGAGAGATTTTAACTCGCGGGCCTCATTACCATGTTGGAGGTGGGTCTCCCGGTGGCAATCACCACCTGGGCAACGGACAGGATTAGGATTTCACTCCTGCTCCTCCTGGCCCGCAAGGAAACCATAAAATAAAATTTGAAAAAACTTTTCCTCTGGGGCCTTTTCTGGGCTCCCGACCCTGTCTGCCAGCAGGTTTCTTTGACACGGGCCGAGACCCGCGCGACTGCGCGTTGAAATTGCCTCAGCACCCTATTTGCATCATAAGACCCTGGCTTTTGCATATTTATCAGTCTTATCCGAGGAAGGATGTTCTTGCCATGGAGGGAGTTCAGCGAAGGTTCACCAGACTGATACCTGGGATGGCAGGAATGACGTATGAGGAGAGATTGGGTCGATTAGGCTTATACTCGCTGAAGTTTAGAAGAATGAGAGGGGACCTCATTGAAACTTATAAAATTCTAACAGGACTGGACAGACTAGATGCAGGAAGGCTGTTCCTGATGGCGGGGGAGTCCAGAACCAGGGGTCATAGTCTAAGGATAAGGGGTAAGCCATTTAGGACAGAGATGAGGAGGAATTTCTTCACCCAGAGAGTGGTGAACCTGTGGAATTCTCTACCACAGAAGACAGTTAAGGCCAATTCATTAAATATTCAAGAAGGAGTTAGCTATATTTATTAAGGCTAAGGGGATCAAGGGATATGGGGAGAAAGCAGGGACAGGGTACTGAGTTTGGATGATTAGCCATGATCTCATTAAATGGCGGAGCAGGCTCGAGAGGCCGAATGGCCTACTCCTGCTCCTATCTTCTATGTTTCTATATTTACCAGGCCTTTACCTGCCTGCGGCTAGTGTTTCCACCTCCCAAAACCCAGGAGTTAGATTAACAGCGGGGAGCGTGGTGCGAATGCTGCCCTTATTTTAACTCCCCTGCATGTCTCATTCTCATCGGGCATGGCGGACGAGCAGGGGATAACACCGAGGTTCAATATTTAATTGGTTTTACTGGTGCTGTAATGTTGAATTGTTATCTTTGAATTATTTTAGTTTGAATGTACAACAAAATAGAAATTTTAAGAATTTCAAATGAACATGGCCCGTTTGGCAGTGTTTCCACTTCTGTTGAGCCCGTCAGAAAGCGCCCCGAGGAGGCACTAATGGCCCTTTAAAAGAGCCAACATTAATTTAGAAGTTTTTAAGTGAGGACTGCACTTGAAATACTTCAGTTACATCACAAAGAACACTTGGGACTCATGGTTCCACGTCACCTGTGGTAGTGCAGATCAACAGGCTTGTTCATACGCAGGAATTTCCAGACGGCAAGCCAGAAATTCCAGCTGGCATTGGTCCTTTCAACACTCAGTTGTGGGTTGTGGGATTGAACGATATGGTGAATGCAGCAAATGGTTGGCTCCTTATGAGCACAATAATGGGCAAGACTGCTCCTATGAGTCACTTATAAAGTATTTTTGTCAAGTGACCCTCATATGAAGAATCAATTGCTAAGCTAACTTGTGCATTGTGGTGCAATTGAGCTTGACAGACATAGTCAGATCGTGTTGTTATCTTCTAACAAATTTCAGCTCAATATTTATACCCTTTTTTTTTTTTTTTTGAGTAGAGAGGAGAGCGAATCATAAGGGATGCCAATAGTAGGAAATAGAACACGTTTCTACTTTTGCAACCAACATGAAACTCATCCAGATTTGGAATAGTGAAAGGTTGGATTGAAATCTTCCTCTGCTCTACTCTCCCACCCCTCCCATTTTTCCTTTCTCTCCTGAAGGTGTTGATTCACTCACGTTCCATGGGTACGCCGGCACGCTCCCCGCCCACCTCCCTCCAGTACCTTCCACAAGTGGCCACCCTTCTGCCAGAACTTTTAACTTTGGCAGGTGTGTGTAAAACGGCTGATATTTTATTGGCCGCCCGTTATACTCCCTGCCCGCTTTTCTTTACCGTTGACTTTAATCTAAAGGGAAATCGGGCGGTCGATCCGAAATCGCTCGTTTTACAGCCCCGCCGAAGTTGAGAGCTCCACCCTTCACGTGTGAGCCAAGGCAGCAAGTGTTAGTGGGCGAGTTAACTGTGGGGACCACAGCAGCCGAGCCTGATCCTGTCCTCACTCAGCAGGCACACGCAGACACATTTCAGCACAGGTCGCCGCTGCTGCTGCTTGTCGCGCTAAAACTGACACTACGGCCGCGATTTTGCCGGCGCTCAGAGTGCGGGTTTGGAGGCGGGTCTGCTGTCAAAATAGAAATGATTGACAGCGGGTTGGGAACCCGCTCCCAACCCGCCTCCATGTAAGTTTCCAAAGTGTCGGGTCTGCGATTTCAGAACAGACCCGACACCAACCACCGGGGGAGGCATTTAAGATAGTTAAATGCTTGTTAAACGCTTGTTAAGTACTATTTTGCCAGCCTATTTCTATTTTACCATTTTTTTAACGAGGTTCACGTTGTCTGGAGATCACGTCAGGTAAGTAGGTCAGGTTCTCTGTCTCCCCATTGCTGTGAATAGGTGACGGCTGCAAAAGTGGTATGAAAGCTACCATTTCACAGCTGGTCATTTTCCAATGTCAGAAGCTTGAGCCTTCAGGACCTGAAAGACACTTTTGAGTTGTATGCAGTTTGGAAGTGTTTGGAGTAAACTCTCTATACACTGTCACCTCCTTGGAGCAAGCTTTCTCACCACTGACAGATCGCTTCTGTCATCTCAACTTCAGCTGCCATCTATTCCAGCAACATCGGTGCCCTTGAAAAAATCTCACCTTGGTCCTCAGAACCACTCCACGATCAGCCCCAACACCAACATCACCAGGCATACCAACATCACCAACAACACCACCAACCTGCTCCGCAATCACCTGATGCTGCACAGGACACAGGGCATCAACACCCGACAACAATGCTGCCCGGGAGGCCAGCGATGGCATCACCATGGCCAGATTTACTTCACTTGACGTTGTACACCCTGGTTGCCACATGATGCACCAGGTTGGCACCACCCCGCACCAGCACCATAAAGCATCCCTACAATGTCCAAGCCATTCCTTTCATACTCATCACCATTGGAGGAGGGGAAGTTATGACTCAACATTCACTGGAACTCACGAAGACACTTCTCAAGGTGAGCACAGATCTGCCCAATAAGGTAAAGTGTTCAAAAATAAAGATTTTAATGTTTGACAACACATTAACAGAAAATTTACATGAACATTGCATAAAACACCCAAGTGCCTACCCTTGTGTGTTGTTAGTTGGTATGATTGCACTAGGGTGAGTGTGAGGGGTGGCTACTGAGATGGGGAAGTGATAATGTAGATGGAGAGAGAGGGATGGGTGGAGGTACAAGGTAAGTTGGTGTGAGTAAGGATATGCAGGAGTAGGGTAGGGACAACAGAGTGATGGGGATGTGATGAGAGGCACAGCAGGATGAGGTTGAATGTGGCTTTGCAGTAACATTTTGTGATCTACTGAGATCAATGAAAGGTTAGCGCCACTGCAGCCTGGTCCTCCTGTGCAATGTGCAACCAGGCTGCGTTGGTGTCCTGGGGAGGTCTCTTCCGCCCATTGGAAGGGAAGAGAACCTCCCTGCGTGCTGTGACTCTCTCCATAAGCATATGGAGGGAGTCATGCGGGAGCCTGAGTGCAGCTGTGCACCTTTGTGCAGTGCTTCTCAGTGTTTGCAGTACCTCAATGCTTCAGAACAACTGTCAAAATGAATGTGGCCATGGTCCCTTTAAGGAAACCGGCTGATGTCGGGTCATCAAATGACATCATCAGGCCCGTTTCCTTTTAATTGGCCGGGAACTTTGCAGGGCGGACTTAACAGGGGAAAATCCTTTTCACAGAGCGGCTGGAGCCAGAAATGGGACCGGGACCGGGACCGGCCTGTCCCGCCGCAATCCCGCCTCTGATGGCGAAATTGCGGCCTCTGTGTGGGCTGCGGAGATCAAATTTATGTCCATTTTACACTGTGGCAATGTGTTCTCCGTCAATATTTTATTAACACCGCGGATGTAGCATAAAATATATCAAAATAATTTCATGATCATTTTTCAGATTGCTTCAATTTGATTTTTTAGGGAAAACTGTCTAAACAACAACTTGCATTTATATAGCGCCTTTAACGTAATAAAACGTCCCAAGGTGCTTAACCGGAGCGTCATCAGGCACAATTGGACACCGAGCCACATAAGGCGATATTAGGGCAGGTGACCAAAGGCTTGGTCAAAGAGGTAGTTTTAAGGAGCGTCTTAAAGGAGGAAAGAAAGGTAGAGAGGTGGACAGGTTTAGGGAGGGAATTCCAGAGCTTGGGACCTAGACAACAGAAGGCACGGCCACCAATGGTGGAGCAATTAAAATCAGGGATGCTCAAGAGGCCTGTGATCAGATATCTCGAAGGCTTGTAGGGCTGGAGGACGTTACAGAGATAGGGAGGAGAGAGGCCATGGAGGGATTTGAAAACAGGGATGAGAATTTTAAAATCGGGGCGTTACACACCAAGACCTAAAAATTTGGTTGCTTTGCGCCTCCCATTGGCGCTAATGGGGCGCAAAGCAACTAGCGCCCGGGCACGGCGCCGCCAACGCCTCCCGTGAAATTCAGCAGCAGGTTAACGGCAGCGTTCCCCGCGGTGCTGCGCCACCGGCGATGACGTAATCGCCGTGTGCAGCGCCCCGCTCACGCCCCGGCCGCGATCTTCGGTAGCGCCCCCTGACTTCCCGCCGGATGCTATGTCTGATAGGGTCAGGGGGGCCTTCCTGCGGCTGGGGCGGCACAACTTAAAGGTGAGGTGCTGGGCGGCCATTTTTGTTGCTGGCCGCCTGCCAACACCTGCTCCCGTTGCCGTCCGTGGCCTCCTGACCCGCCCCCCCCCCCCCCCCCCCCACCCGCGGAGTCCTGGCTGTGCTCCATGAGCCCGGCACTTCTCGAGTGCCAGGCTCTTTTGCTGGCACTCCGATCCCTGGTGGCCCAGCTGGGCCCCGGGTCGCGCTGCGCTAGACCCCTCCCCTTTAATAAGGGGAGGAAGGCCTGCAAAACTGTGGCACGTAGCACCACGATATTCCCTCGCAGCGCCCCGAGAGGGAGGCGGGGCGCTTCCAGTAGCACCCCGCTTCCCTCTTGAGGCGCTACTGATGAATTTTGGCCTCGGGGGCGCTAATTCTTTCGGGGTGCTAAATGTAGTGCCCTGGCGAAGCTAGCGCCCCAAAGGGGGCGCGACTCAATTTTTCCCCCCCAAGAGTGCATTTATATTTTCATTTATGTGAAGTGGCTTCTGCCTCTTTCCAGAAATAATTAGCTGCCATCTTAAAAATCCCCACTGAACTAAACTTAGAAATAGGGAAGTGATTCCAGCTCCCAAGATGTTTCATTTGAAACAGGCACTTTTCGGCTGAAGAAAAGGATGGCAAGCCGTTTATTATTTAGGGAAGAAGAAAGGATGCATGGCATTTTTGGTCATGGTGTGTTTTGATGCCATTTATGTTGTGCTGTGACTTGAAAACAACGATGAAAGATTTCCGAATGATTTTTCATGAAATGCCGCCTCTTTAATAACTTGTAATGCAGCTATTTTAAATGTCTGGGACATGGTCATGACTCAGTTCCCCAATCGGGGAAGGTCAGGGAAGTTGGCTAAATAGAGAACTGAAACCGGTTGTTCTGTAGCCAGTGTTTAGCAGTCAGGCAGACCTGTTATAAATGGCAAACCATTAAATGACACAATTATATTCAATGATCTGTACGCCAGATGAGTGGTATAGACAGGATGGATTCACTCCCAGAGCATAAGATGATGCTTTGGCTCCATTCTTCTCTATGACTGCCATCGGTGATGATCTGTGCTTATCCCGAATTTTCGGTGGGTAAACGCGCTTCCCATGGCACTCAGCAAAGACTGGGATCACATCTGGGACTTCCTGGTCTGTACGGGTACTGGGGTATGATCTGTTGTCTGCGCTGAGTTAGCCGATCTCACCCAAGGCCGCAGTTGGGGGCATTAGGATTTGCCGCAGCACCACTGAGCTAGGGAGGGGGGGGGGGGGAATGAACCTCAGCTATGGTCGAATGGCTCGCTGCCTATGCTCATGCGTGAAGAATGACTACGTGGGAAAGGTAACGGAGGGTTGCTGGTGCTGTGGAACCCCAGCAAAATGTCAGCCACTGCAGGTAAGTAAAATTGGTCTACCCACCCACTGCTCTGTAATTAGCTGGCTCGATGTACGACTCAGAAATGGTGAGCTGTACATTGCCAGATTTCCCTCCCTTTCTTTCTCTGATGGATCCAGTGACTATTACATGGCTTCCCATCCAGTGTCCAGTTGCGAATTGTCCTAACTGAGATTTCAATAACTGGCTGACAACAAGCGTATGAATTTGAAGCACGTCCATTTTTTTTCACTTCTGTTATATCTTAGTGTTTGAAATTGTACGCAGCCTGTAGCCCGAAGGCATTGTCACCAGTCTACTAGTTGTTGGGGTTCCCATGGTGCAGGGTAACCAGCAAGAGCCAGCCATAATTGTTAATTGTATTCAGGTAGTGGGTATTAATTGGAGACTCTCTTGTGTTCTATATATGGGAGCAGGCTCAGGAGTCTAACCACCGCCCTTTGACATTCAATGGCATTGCCATCGCCGAATCCCCACCTTCAACATCCCGGGGATCACCATTGACCAGTAACTTAACTGGACCAGCCACATAAATACGGTGGCTACAAGAGCAGGCCAGAAGCTGGGTATTCTCTGGCGAGTGACTCACCTCCTGACTCCCCAATGCCTTTCCACCACCTACAAGGCACAAGTCAGGACTGTGATGGAATACTAAAAAAACAACAGAAAATGCTGGAAATACTCAGCAAGCCACGCAGCATCCGTGGAGAGAGAAACAGAGTTAACGTTTCAGGTCTGGGACCCTTCATCAGAACTGGAAAAAGCCAGCTGCTGCCTGGCCTGCTGAGTATTTCCAGCATTTTCTGTTGCTTTTTCAGATTTCCAGCATCCGCAGTATTTTGCTATTATACTGTGATGGAATACTCTCCACTTGACTGGATGAGTGCAGCTCCAACAACACTCAAGAATCTCGACACCATCCAGAACAAAGCAGCCCGCTTGATTGGCACCCCATCCACCACCGTAAACATTCACTCCCTCCACCACTGGTGTACCGTGGCTGCAGTGTGTACCATCTACAAGATGCACTGCAGCAACTCACCAAGGCTTCTTCGGCAGCACCTCCCAAACCCGCAACCTCTTCCACCTAGAAGGGCAAGGGCAGCAGGCGCATGGGAACACTACCATCTCCAAGTCACACACCATCCTGACTTGGAAATACATCGTCGTTCCTTCATCGTCGCTGGGTAAAAATCTTGGAACTCCCTCCCTCCCTAACTTCACCACACGGACTGCAGCGGTTCAAGAAGGCGGCTCACCACCACCTTCTCGAGGGCAATTAGGGATGGGCAATAAATGCTGGCCTTGCCAGCGATGCCAACATCCTGTGAACAAATAAAAAACAGGGGAAAAAAGCCCATCTTGGGGGTGCATGTTATGTAATGTGTCTCTCTGGAAATAAAGGCTTGTAAGCGACTGAAGCCTAGGCTCTAGTATTCTATCCTTCACCACCTGGCTATCCGACTTATACAATAATGACAGAGTTTCCAGTGAAAGCAACTACTTTTTTTTCCACTTGACGATGACAACCTGATTGTAAACTCTCCAAGCAGAAACTGGTTATAACGAAGGCACTTACTGAAAATAAATATCCTTGTGCTGGCCGGACTAGAAGATAAAGGAGCAAGTGTCGCTTCCCCTTTTCTTAGAAATCACGAAAATTAAGAAAACGAAATAGACATAAAAATCCAGGGATGAGAAAATGTGATTTCTTCCTTCCTTCTCACACAATTCCAGTCAATTGTCAGCTGTTGTTCCACCAAAAATAAGAGAAATTCTAGCTCATCTATAAAGTGCCCAATATAGAGCTTCATATGAGTGCGGAACCGAAGGTGACCCAGTTGAACGCCAGTGTGTAGCACCACAGAGTGGTTCTGTCACCTACCGTACTAAACGCCTGTTTTGGTGGCGTGCTCAAGTTGGGCCAATTTTAACCTGCCCATCGGGAATCTGGCGGGATGGGGTGCAACGCTGCTTTTACACCCTGCCCTGACTTTACCCTCCACTGAAGCCAAGAGGGAGTAATATCGGAGGGGGGAGGGCAGGTGTAAAACCAGCGTTGCACCCGATCCCGTGGGTTTCCCCGTCCGGCGAGTGAGGTTAAAATTACCCCCTCATCATGTGTCAGTGAGTGTCACCAGGCTAGCCAGCTACATGGGGCATCACACCCAAGCCAGACCCTGTCGTCACCTGACATCCAATGTTCCCTTTAATTTGAAATAAAAACAGAAAATGCTGGAAATACTCAGCAGGTCAGGCAGCATCTGTGGAGAGAGAAACAGAGTTAACGTTTCAGGTCGATGACCCTTCATCAGAACTGGAAAAAGCTGGAGATGGAACAGGTTTTTAAGCAAGTGTAGGGGCAGGGAGAGGGGGGAGGGGAGGAAAGAACAAAAGGGAAGGTCTGTGATAGGATGGAAGGTTAAGAGATGGTGCAAGGCAAAAGGAGATGGTAATAGGACAAGTTAAGAAACAAAAGAGGGCTCTAGAGAAGTGTAAATGGGAATGGCAGAATGAGAGACAGCTGCCATGTGGGAGAGAGAATTTAAAAAAAAATAAAGAAAAGGGGAGGGGCCGAGGTTATGGTCTGAAATTGTTGAACTCGATGTTGAGTCCAGAGGGCTGTAAAGTGCCTAATCGAAAGATGAGGTGCTGTTCCTCGAGCTTACGTTGAGCTTCATTGGGACAGTGTAAGAGGCCGAGGATGGAGAGGTCTGAGTGGGAGTGGAGCGGAGAATTAAAGTGACAGGCGACCGGAAGCTCGGGGTCGCCCTTCTGGACTGAATGAAGGTGTTCTGCAAAGCGGTCACCCAATCTGCGTTTGATCTCCCCTTTAATTTGTTTTTTTTGGGTGCGTGGCCCCTTTTAAAGGGCTCCGCGGCCCATTCAAAATACCGCGCACGTGCAATTTTTCCTGTTTAAAAACCGGTGAGCCGGCTGTGCGGGAGCTGCAGAGCGCCGCGCGGCTTAAAGGGAACATTGGCGGCATCAATACCGGACAGTGGGAACCTGGGCCAGTTTTCTCCTCTTTAACTCTGCGTCACTGAGGCCGTTTGTAACTACTGAGAGCAGCTGACTCCATACCGAGAATCAGAACTGAGGGCTTCTTGATCTACATGGCAACTTGATAAACGTACTGAGTGATCGGGAGAAGTTCTTCACAGAATCGTTTCCAATGGAAGTCATTTTGTCATATAGAAGTTACAGGTTCAGTGTCACCAGAACTCCATGTCACCGGTGTATGTTTGAAACTCTGCTTAGACTGCGAGGTCTGTCCCAGAGTGAGTGCAGGATTTGGGATTCATAGTCAATTTCATTGTGTAACTTCCTTGTATTAATTTCATACAAATACCTACGCCATGGCCTGGTTTGCTGCCGGTGTCCACACAAAGTAAATATGCCCCGCTGTTCCCCTTTAATCCACCTTACAATGTCTCTCAATGTAATAAAATGATTCCAGATATCAGACGTTTAAGCTCCAATGAAAAGTTAAGGAAATTGGGCTTAGTTTCTTTGCAAAAGAGACTTCAAGATAATCTAATTGATGAAATTATAAGAACCAGAACAACTTGCATTTATATAGCACCTTTAATGTAGTAAAACGTCCCAGGGCGCTTCACAGGAGCGATTATCAGATAAAATTGGGACACCGATCCACATAAGGAGATATTAGGACAGGTGACCAAAAGCTTGGCCAAAGAAGTAGATTTTAAGGAGCGTCTTAAAGGAGGAGAGAGAGGTAACGAGACAGAGAGGTTTATTGAGGGAATTCCAGAGCTTAGGGCCCAGACAGCTGAAGGCACGGCCGCCAATGGAGGGGCGAAGGAATTTGGAGGAACGCGGAGTTCTTGGAGGGTTGTGGGGCTGGAGGAGGTTACAGAGATAGGGAGGGGCGAGGCCATTGAGGGATTTGAAAACAAGGGAGAATTTTGAAATGCGAGGTGTTGCTGGACCAGGAGCCAGTGTAGGTCAGCGAGCACAGGGGTGATGGGCGAACGGGACTTGGTGTGATTCAGGGTACAGGCAGCAGAGTTTAGGACGAGCTCAAGTTTACGGAGAGTGGAAGATGAGAAGCCGGCCTGGAGAGAATTGGAATAGTCGAGTCTGGCAGTAGCAAAAGAATGGGTGAGAATTTCAGCAGCAGATGGGCTGAGGCAGAGGTAGAGACGGGCGATATTACGTAGGTGGAAGTAGGTGGTCTTGGTGATGGGGCGGATTATGGGGTCGGAAGCTCATCTCAGGGTCAAATAGGTCGCCGAGGTTGCAAACAGTCTGATTCAGTCTCAGACAGTGGCCAGGGGAGGGGGATGGAATCAGTGACTATGGAACGGCGTTTGTAGTGAGGTCTTCCCAATATTTAATTGGAAGAAATTTCTGCTCATCCAATACTGGATGTTGGACAAGTAGTGTGACAAATCAGATGCAGTGGAGGGGTCGAGAGAGATTGTAGTGAGGTAGAGCTGGGTGTCGTCAGCGTACATGTGGAACCTGACATTGTGTTTCGGATGATGTCGCCAAGGGGCAGCATGTAGATGAGAAATAGGAGGGGGCCAGGGATAGATCCTTGGGGGACACCAGAGGTAACGATGCGGGAGTGGGAAGAGAAGCCGTTGCAGGTGGTTCTCTGGCTACGACTGGATAGATAGGATTGGAAGCAGGCGAAGGGAATTGACAAAATTAGTACAGACTTCAGAATCAAAGCTCCGCATGGCTGTAATGTGATATCACACAGCTACAGCAGGAACTCCTGTAGCCATTTCAGCCAAAGGATAATAAAGGGCCACTATGAATGGATTCAAGAAACAGTTGGCTGTGTCTCTGGAGAGAGAAGTCATTGAGGGACATGATGAGAAAGCAGGTGATGGGACCAATCAGCAAAAAAAAGGCTTGTTTGGGCTTAATGTCCTTTTCCTGAACCTAGGATTTCTACATTTAATACCTAACTTGCTTATCCCAGGTCATTTGCTGCAAAGTTGTTGCCAACTGATTAAACGGACTTAAAATTAATGCAGGTATAACATTTGGCAACAGTCTGTTTCATAATCCTTATGTTATTTCTTTATCTTTTTCTAGGATTAGTTGCAGTGAAAGAAGCCCATGACATAGAAACGAGACTGAATGAAATTGAGAAGGTTCTGAAGATTATAATTAACTTGCCCTACAAAGTATGTATCACTATACATTACTCACTATTACTAACTGCTGCTTACCCTCAGAGTACTGAAGGCACTTTCATAGTTTTCCAAACACTCCCATGCTTTCAACCATGTGAGATCTGGAAAAGTAACTTACCAACTTCTGTACATTTCATAATTTTGCTACTAATTGTTCTGAACATAAGAACATAATAACATAAGAATTAGGAGCAGGAGTAGGCCAGACGGCCCCTCGAGCCTGCTCCGCCATTCAATAAAATCATGGTTGATCTTCTACCTCATCTCCACTTTCCCGCTCTATCCCCATATCCCTTGATTCCCTTAATATTCAAAAATCTATCGATCTCTGTCTTGAATATACTCAACGACTGAGCCTCCACAGCCCTCTGGGGTAGAGAATTCCAAAGATTCACCACCCTCTGAGTGAAGACATTCCTCCTCATCTCAGTCTTAAATGGCCGACCCCCCATCCTGAGACTATGACCCCCTAGTTCTAGACTCTCCAGCCAGGGGAAACAACCTCTCAGCATCTACCCTGTCAATCCCTCTAAGAATTCTAAACCTTTCAATGAGATCACCTCTCATTCTTCTGAACTCCAGAGAGTATCGGCCCATTCTACACAATCTCTCCTCCTAGGACAGCCCTCTCATCCCAGGAATCAATCCAGTGAACCTTCGTTGCACCGCCTCTAAGGCAAGATCTCCTTCCTTCGGTAAGGAGATCAAAACTGTACACAGTACTCCAGGTGTGGTCTCACACAAGCCCTATATAATTCCAACAAGACTTCCTTACTCTTATACTTCAACCGCCTTGCAATAAAGGCTAACATACCATTTGCCTTCCGAATTGCTTGCTGTACCTGCATGTTAACTTTCTGTGATTCATGTACAAGGACCCCCAAATCCCTCTGAATACCAACATTAACTAATTAATCTCTCACCTTTTAAAAAATATATAGCTTTTATATTCTTCCTACCAAAGTGGATGATTTCACACTTCCCCACATTATACTCCATCTGCCACCTTCTAGGCCAATCACTTAACCTGTCTATTGCAACCTCCTTACATCCTCCTCACAGCTTACTTTCCCACTTAGCTTTGTATGGTCAGCAAACTTGGATATATTACACTCAGACCCAATGCCTAAGTCATTGATATAGATTGTAAATAGCTGAGGCCCAAGCACTGATTCCTGCGACACCCCATTAGTTACAGCCTGCTAACCGGAAAATGACCCATTAATTCCTACTCTCTGTTTTCTGTCCATTAACCAATCCTGAATCCATGCTAATATATTAACCCCAATACCATGAGCCCTCTCTAATCTTGTATAACAACCTCTCGTGTGGTATTTTATCGAATGCCTTCTGAAAATCCAAATATACTACATCCACTGGTTCCCCCTTATCTACCCTACTAGTTACGCCCTCAAAAAACTCAAATAGGTTTGTCAAACACGATTTCCCTTTCATAAAACCATGTTGACTCTGCCTAATCGTATTTTGATGTTCCAAGTGCCCTGTTACCACATCCTTAATAATAGATTCTAGCCTCTTCCCTACCACTGATATCAGGCTAACTGGCCTGTAGTTCCCTGTTTTCTCTCTCCCTCCTTTCGTGAACAGAGGGGGTTACATTTGCTACCTTCCAATCCACTAGGATTGTTCCAGAATCTAGGGAATTATAGAATGCGAAATAAAGTGAAAGTGGTGAATGGAACCAAACCAAAATAAAAACCAGTTTAATGCGTCTGACAAGGCACCAATGAATTGCAGAGAACTGTGAGAGCAAATTTTGAGTGGTTCATCAAATCATTTGATCCTCATGAGCGTATTATGAATTGTTGGACTCGTGATTAAACAGGTATTTTTTTTTCTACAATACAAATGACTGTATTTCTTTTAAAAGATTGATTAGAGGTTCTTTAACAGCAGAATGTATGGATATTTCATTGATAACATATATCAAATGGCAAACTTTTCAGTAATCTATTACATCAGATATCCCTGTTCTGCATGGCCTTCATATTCACAGATGTGGAACCCAACATGAATACAGGAATGCTAGGAGAAGGGCATGGGGATGAACTGATTGAGAAGCAATGGATAGTGCGATAATGAGGAGTAATGACTTTTACCTTCATCAGCAGTAGGCTGAGGAAAAGCCAAGTCAAATTACCATAACGTACATGCCATGTCAGAAGGTACACTGAAGATAAAAACACGAGGAAGGCAATGGGAAACCACCTCAGCTGCTCCTCCTTAATAAGCGCCTCAAGAATCTCACGTGTGAGACTTGAGTTAGGACCTGTCCTCGGGCAGAACACAACGGATAGACAGACCCAGTTGGGTGGAGCACAGGGAGGAAAATCAGATGAGGTGGGTGGATTGCTCACCAGTAGCAGAGTCTGCCTGATTGTCCTTTCATTCATTTAACTGGAGAGAATATCAGGCTGGATCCTCCCCCATATGATTTTTCATTCAGCGTACTGCCCATGCTTGTAGGTACAGCAGGTACAGGTGAAAATCTACCCCCGTGGGGGTGAACAAGAGGCAAATGGGTTGGCATCATGACCATAGATCTCAGGGGATCCAAACAGGCTGGAAACAATGCAAAATAGAACCTGAAAATAAAATTGGGATGTTTGAGGACTAATTCTGTCTCACTCAGAGATTGGTGTGGGAAATGGAAAAATGTTACACCGGTGCAGTTGTGGATGTCTTTCTGAGGTTGGGGCTGATGTATATTGTTGGGGCAGGATAAGGGGAACTTTACTCTGCATTTAACTGTGTCGCTTCTGACCTGGGAGTGTCAGAAATGGAAAATGTCCCATTCCCAGCACTCATCTCACTCAGCTTGATGTGCAGTAATTAAAAAGCAGGGAAGAGTAAATGAACAATAGACCAACCCATCCGTGGAAGATAGGATAATAAATAATCACCATAAATGAGAAAACACATTCAAGCCAAACAAACTGGGGAAGCTATATAACCATTGGATTATAATAACCAATTATATACAAAGGCACGAGAACTACTTCAGATGGGACGTTAAGCCACGATCCCATATGCCTGTTCCAGTGAAATTAATAATCACACAGCCTTATTCAAAGATGAGCAGGGAGTTTTGTGCCTGAGCCAACATTGCTCACTCCACCATGATCACCAGAGAAAAAGATTCACAGCCATTCACCCACCTGTTGTCTGTGGGATATTGCTGACGTACCATTTACTAGCAGAACAAGTTAAAAGCCCATGGGATCCAGGGCAAAGTGTCAAGTTGGATTCAAAACTGGCTCGGAGACAGGAAGCAGAGGCTAATGGTTGATGGGTGTTTTTGTGACTGGAAGGCTGTTTCCAGTGGGGTTCCGCAGGGCTCAGTACTAGGTCCCTTGCTTTTTGTGGTATATATCAATGATCTAGACTTGAATCTAGGGGGTATGATTAAGAAGTTTGCAGATGATACTAAAATCAGCTGTGTGGTTGATACTGAAGAAGGAAGCTGTAGATTGCAGGAAGATACCAATAAATTGGTCAGGTGGGCAGAACAGTGGCAAATGGAATTCAATCTGGAGAAGTGTGAGGTAATGCATTTGGGGAGGGCCAACAAGGAAAGGGAATACACATTAAATGGTAGGACACTGAGTAGTGTAGAGGAACAAAGGGACCTTGGAGTGCATATCCACAGATCCCTGAAGGTAGCAGGCCAGGTAGATAAGGTGGTTAAGAAGGCATACGGAATGCTTGCCTTTATTAGCCGTGGCATAGAATACAAGAGCAGGGGGGTTATGCTTCAACAGTATAAAACACTAGTTAGGCCTCAGCTAGAGTACTGCGTGCAGTTCTGGTCACCACATTACAGGAAAGATGTGATTGCACTAGAGAGGGTACAGAGGAGATTTACAAGGATGTTGCCGGGAGTAGAGAATCTTAGCTATGAGGAAAGACTGGATAGGCTGGGTCTGTTTTCCTTGGAACAGAGGAGGCTGAGGGGAGACCTTATTGAGGTGTATAAAATTATGAGGGGCCTAGATAAAGTGGATAGAAAGGACCTATTTCCCTTAGCAGAGGGGTCAAAAACCAGGGGGCACAGATTTAAAGTAATTGGTGGAAGGTTTAGAGGGGATTTGAGGGGAAATTTCTTCACCCAGAGGGTTGAGGGGGTCTGGAACTCACTGCCTGAAAGGGTGGTAGAGGCAGGAACCCTAACCACATTTAAAAAGTACTTGGATGTGCACTTGGGATGCTGTAACCTGCGGGGCTACGGACCAAGAGCTGGGAAGTGGGATTAGGCTGGATAGCTCTTTGTTGGCCGGCGCGGACACGATGGGCCGAAATGGCCTCCTTCCGTGCTGTAACTTTCTATGATTCTATGAACAACAGCCCCCTGCATTCCTAAAGTAATTCATTGCGCCAATCCAAAATGCCATGCAAGTTAACAATAGGCGAGAGGAATATAGTTGAATAAATTGCATAAATGCAGTACTTTGTTTGCAATAGTTGAGTTTATCCAGTCTCACGCACTCATGTTCTGCCCCTTCATTCAGTATTCTAGGTCAGAAGTTGTCCTCACTTTCTTTGAAAGATCGTCAATAGACCAAGTATTAAAAAGTGACTCCATCCAGAAGGTTCAGATGAGTTTCCAAAGCCCCGTCAAAATATCAGGTGAGTGAACCATTTGACAATTCTTCCCATTTCACTGACACGTTACAGAGTGGAGCAGGTAAATTTTACAAAGGCCTTCCTAATTGCTGGTTTGGAGCTGTGCTTTTTCAATGGACCAGCGAGCGTGCAGAAAAGCGGCACATGGAACAGACTGTCTATTAGTTGCATTGTCTGGAGCACCGCTTTGACAAATCGATTGTGTGATTTTGTGCAATCAAGGATTTAAAAATAAATTCTTCAGAAGCCATGCCTGGAACGTTTTAGCCATTACAAAGCATTTTCAATGCAGAGATTATTAAAACAACTTAATTTGCCACCGTGCCCATGGTGGTACTGATTGAATCATACACCTAATCAGTTAATGTCCATCTGTTGTCCGGGGTTCCTGCCAGAAACATTCTAGCTACAAAGATTCATTCTGTGCTGAGTGCGCTGCCACCTGCAGAAGTAGGCCCCTCGACCCACATCAGAGAGAGAGACCCATTCAAAACCCAACCTCGCCCGTCATTGCAAGAAAGAAAGACTTGCATTTAGAGAGCGCCTTTCACGACCACCGGATGTCTCAAAGCGCTTTACAGCCAATGAAGTACTTTTTGAAGTGTAGTCACTTGTAATGTAGAAAACACGGCAGGCAATTTGCACACAGCAAGCTCCCACAAACAGCATTGTGATAATGACCAGATAATCTGTTTTTTTGTTATGTTGATTGAGGGATAAATATTGGCCAGGACACCGGGGATAACTCCCTTGCTCTTCTTCAAAACAGTGCCACGGGATCTTTTACATCCACCTGAGAGAGCAGGCGAAGGGTCTCGGTTTAACGTCTCATCCGAAAGACAGCACCTCCAACAGTGCAGCACTCCACTGGAGTGTCAGCCTAGATTTTTGTGCTCAAGTCTCTGGAGTGGGACTTGAGCCCACAACCTTCTGACTCAGAGGTAGGAGCGCTGCCTACTGAGCCACAGCGGACTTGAGGTTGAAGTACTGTTTGTGGGGGAGTCTCAATAGTTCTTAACTACTAGAGGTAGTGTTTCGTGGTCACAGAGAGCTATGTCACACAAGAAGAGGAAAAACCATCAAGGAGTCCTGCTCCACCTCATGAATTGTTCTTTCTGTCAACTGATGCAGAGCACTGTTGATAGACAAGGCAAAGGATTTGGGTGTGATTGTTGATAATTGACGGCGATTTTAACCCTACCTGATCACCAGAAACCTGGCCGGAGGGCAGTTAAAATCACCCTGGCTCGTACCTGACCGACAGCTGCCATGATAGCAACATCTGCAATTTTAACCTGCTGCCCTGAGCAGGCAGCAAGGACGAGCGCTCGAAGCCAACAGGGTCCTTCTTTACATATGCATGTTGCGGCCCGATGACGTCATTGAGACCCGACGGTAATTATAACTCAGGCCTGAGCGGGGAATCCACCTGGAGTTAAAATCGGGGCCAAAGTACTAAGCCAATCTAAAGCTGTTGCCAACAAGACTAATCAAATAAGGGATGCATCGCAGCAGCATTTGATTACATATCAAAACGAGTTAATTTAACCAAGTTATTTTGACCATCGGTGAAGGAACATTTGGAAAGTTGTGCCCATCATAGGCTAGATTCTCAGCCTGCTTATAGGTGTTTTTCTGTAAGTATGTGTAAGTTCGAGCAATTCTACTGCTGACCTCCATCATGTCCATCTTCGAGCCAGGAAACAGTAGTTAGGAACTGGTATAAAAACAGATAGTGCTGGAAACACTCAGCAGGTCTAAAAGGGGTGGATATTCGGACTAAAAGGGGTTCACTGCATTTCTAAGGCAGATCAATCTAATGTATCACAGAAATCACAGAAACCCCACAGTGCAGATAGAGGCCATTTCGGCCCATCGAGCCTGCACCGACACATATCCCACCCGATCCCCTTAACCCCTACATCAACACATATCCCACCCCTATCCCCGTAACCCCACTAACACTAAGGGTCAATTTATCATAGCCAATCAACCTAACCCGCACATCTTTGGACTGTGGGAGGAAACCGGAGCACCCGGAGGAAACCCACGCAAACACGGGGAGAATGTGCAAACTCCACACAGACAGTTCACCCGAGGCCGGATTCGAACCCGGGTCCCTGGCGCTGTGAGGCAACAGTGCTAACCACTATGCCACCGTGCTGGTCAAGTATCAAACTTTTCCATATGCAGTACCCTATGTGTCGCTTTGTATGTTTAGCAAATGACAGGATGCCGCTGTGTGTTGATTAACCTAAACAAATCCAGCTCCTCCACTGGGTTGTGGCGCTCCCTGGACTGATTCTTGGCTTGCGCTGGACTTTCTGATCTTAATGGGGGCAGCAGTTGGGCATTAACGACGAACCTCACTACCCCTGGGGGAGCAGAGGGAGAGGAAAATCAGCCGGTTCCCACTTCTGACTAGTAGCCCCTGACCTCTGACCCCTGCTGGAAATGTGGTGCAAGTGGACGCAGGGAGAGAGCACAAGTGATGCTTTATGTGGCCCAATAGCCTGCTGACACTCATTGGCTGTGATCGCCCATGGAGAATGATCATTTGGGTGTAGACCGGAGGACCTTGAAGCTATACCCAGCATATTGAGAGGAGGGGAGAAAATTGGAGGGGTGGGAAACCTCTGCCACCCTTTAGAATGACGCTCTGTCAAGTTTATCCCATTTCATATCAATTTATTAAAATGTCAATGCAAGTGCGTCTCTACTGAAATCATATCCATTTTCATTTTATTAATTCCACCCCCCACCCCCCCCCATTCCATTTCTCCTTTATTCTCCCATCCTCTCCTGTGTCACATATAATTCCTTGGCTAAGAGGAAGAGGCAGATGATCTGCTCCCAGGCCTCTGCTGATATCATGCTTCAGCAAGCGGCAACAAAATGCACCAATACATTCTGAAGTGAAGGGCCTGCCCAATGCTCTCCCTCTTTCCCTGTAGCTAATGTGCCTTGTCTCCATATGCAGCGCCCCCCCTGGCAGCTGAGATGAGGAACATACCCTATGGGCAATGCGGACATGAATCCATCCTCTGCCGTATTGTTGGGGCACTTGGACGGCCAATGAACAATGCCACCGTACAACTTCAGTGCTTTTTACTTTTACCCTCCAGTATTGTTTCCATGCCTTCTCTCCTGAAGGTGCTGAGTCTTGCCAGGGTGCAGTTCCACAGGGGCCCTCCAGCACCTTCGGCAAATGGCCATTCTCCCTGTGTGCGTGTAGACAGTGATTGCTAACAACTTGTGGCGGGCGGGGCGGGGAGTGATCACAGCCGAGCCTGATCCTGTTCACACCTGATGCAGAACTTCCTGGCACCAAGAGCTGAGATCAACTAAATTCCAGCATTCTTTATCAAGACAAAGAATTGAACCGTTGTCGGACTTTAAAATATCTATTTATCTAAAAGTTTTGAACGTGGCTGCCACACTCCAGGCCCATCAAGAATATAAAAAGGGAGCGAGGAAGGCAATCATTTCAGGCTGTGCTTTTCTAACCTGAGGCAGAAAATTACAAGGACTGGCAAACAATGTTCCCTCTAATTTTTTTTGGAGCTACGCGGCCCCTTTAACGGGCTACGCGGCCCACTCAAAGTTTCACGCCCGGGTGGTTTTTCCCTTGAAAAGCCAGTGAGCCGGCTGTGCACGTGCTCCAGAGCCCGCCCGCGCAGCTTAAAGGGAACATTGCCTGCAAACGTCCATCACCAAACAACAAGATTGATCTCCGGGCCTAGTTCCGTCACTTGCTCCGCAGGGAGTACTGGAGCAGCGTCCTGCAAGGGGACGCACCAGATTGGCCTTAAACATCACAACCGTGCTCCAGCCCCCGCACCAGGTTACCCATAAGCAATGCCATGGGAGATCAGCTAGAGCTTTCTAAAAACTTATCCGCTCTTGAGTTGGTCAGATTGCAAGCATTAACATTTACGTGGCTGAGCCTGTCAGAGCTAAACCCTTAATGGCCCGTCATTTCCGATAGGAGGCTTCCTGCCTGCAGATGCCTCCTATCGGAAAAAAATCTATGCCCTTACCTGAGGGCTCCCAAGGTCCGGCTATTTCCGATCCTGGGCCTCTCCACAGTTGAAATGCGCAGGACCCAGGCTATCCCAGAGGCGCAGGCGGTTCGCAAGCGTCCCTGGGATCACGTGGGCCATGGGGAGCCAATGGGAGATAGACCCGTCAAAAGTATGAATGGGGAATCACTGAAAAAAGACACTAAAACATTAAATACATTCTTTAAAAACCGTCACGTTTTTAAAATGAGTTAAAATGACATTAAATTAAATATTTTAAACAAAAATTAAATTATTTGAAAAAAATAATTAAAGTTTTTTACGGGGCTAAAAATAAACTTACATTTTTTATTAAAGTATTTTAAAATTATAACTGAGTGGGAAAAAAATTATTTTTTTTACTCTTTTTAAACTCTTATGCTGGTAAAAGTAGGCCTTACGTCTGCTTCTACCAGGTGTAAGATTTCTAAGGGTTTTCTGCGGGCGGAGGTTCTGCAGAAAGCGGAACTCTCCACCCGCAGAGGCCCTTCTCCAGGGCAGGCGCTTCGCATGCCTGAAACCGGCATTTCCGATGTCCCTACGGGTGGGTACACAGCTCGTACACACCCATAGGCATCGGAAAATACGGGCCTATGTATTTACATTTTTGAGAATTGTTTTCATTTGGATGCGATGTGCACTACACAGAATAAAGGTCCTCTCTCAGAGCGCTCTTGCTCCGTTTACATACGGGATAAGAAAGCTTCATTGACAGTAAATCACTGGAAATATTTCACATGAAAAGCCTTGCCACATTCCATTCCATTCCCATTTGAGGGGACGCAGTACAAACACTTCAGGAGCTCGCTTCCTTCTGGCTTTATATTCAGTAGTGCCAGCAAACGCTTCTTAACGTGGCTCGCAAACAGAATGGAACCCGTCTCCTTATTTCTGAAGATAATGTTGATACAGCAGAAGTATCTAAATGCTGGTGTACACTTGGAGTACTGCGCGCAGTTCTGGTCGCCGTATTATAAAAAGGATATAGAGGCACTGGAGAGAAGATTTACAAGGATGATACCAGAAATGCGAGGGTATACATATCAGGAAAGGATGAACAGATTGGGTCTCTTTTCTCTTGAAAAAAGAAGGCTGAGGGGTGACCTAATAGAGATCTTTAGTATTATGAAAGGTTTTGATAGAGTGAATACAGAGAGAATGTTTCCACTTGTGGGGAAGAAAGAAAGAAAGACTTGCATTTATATAGCGCCTTTCATGACCACCGGACGTCTCAAAGTGCTTTACAGCTGATTAAGTACTTTTAGAGTCACTGTTGTAATGTAAGAGCATATCTATAGAGGTCATCAATATAAGATAGTCACCAAGAAATCCAATAGGGAATTCAGAAGAAACTTCTTTACCCAGAGAGTGGTGAGAATGTGGAACTCGCTACCACAGGGAGTGGTTGAAGCGAATAGTATAGATGCATTTAAGGGGAGGCTAGATAAACATATGAGGGAGAAGGGAATAGAGGGTTACGCTGATAGATTTTGATGAGGAAAGACGGGAGGAGGCCCGAGTGGAGCATAAATGCCGGCATGGACTGGTTGGGCCGAATGGCCTGTTTCTGTGCTGTATATCCTATGTAATCCTATTTCAAATTCTCGTGTCTTCTCGCAGTATGAAGTAGTTATCAATGTGAAACGGCTGATCCCAGTGGTGTGGTCAAATGGGGCATTGTAGCTACGGGAAAAAAAAACATAACCTCCTGAACTTAGTTTATGCGTTTGCCTTAACAAAAAAATTCCGTCTGGATTTGTTGGGCCTCTGTTTTCTGGAGGCCGAGAAGCATCTGCTGAGTGTTGATTATGGGCACTTTATCGCCACCTTCTGGTTGAACTTGCAGCAGTGAAAAGCAAGACGGAACCAGGAGAGCATTGCCGGCAATGAATTTTAGCAAAATAATGTCCGTCGTTCACCTTAAGCTGACAGTATCAGAGGCCCAAAATGTCTCTTTTATTTCTCTATCCATGGTGACCCACTAACAAAAAGGGAAAGTGTCGCTTTGACATGTTTGATTTTATTAGCAGATGATTAACTATGCAGAAAAAATAGGCATTCTCCTGCCTTCTGCTGAATGAGCAAGATTGACCAGGCCCACTGCACTCCGAAGCTTCTTAAACATAAAACAAAAGCAAGGCAAGGCGGGTAACAGAAAGAATGCTTTTGGTGAAGGGAGCGGTCCCTTCTTCTTGTAGGGGCTCTGTCTTCATGAAAGTGGCAAATGGCAAAGCTTTGGTTAATTCGGGGAAGGAAGGAGCGCCAAAGAGCTGCCAGTTCATCACAATCTCACGTAGAAGTGAAACGATGATGACTTCACTACGATTTATACCACCGCACTCAACACTTGCAAAGGAGTTAAAGAAGGGTTTGGCAACTACTTTAACCCAGATTTTAACTCTGGGCGTGTTGGGGGGTGGCGGGGGGGGTGGGCGGGTTACGGGATGGACTGAAAACACCTGCAGACAGTTGAGCAGGAGGCCACCACACACCATTTTAACTCCCAGGCCTCATTTGCGTTTCTCTGGATTGTCTCCCTCCCGAAGCTTGCATAAGAGCTGGCGGGGTGGGGGGTGGCGGGGGGGGGGGTGGAAATCAGGCGGGAGGCCGATCCGCTGTGGCCCCAAGGGAACGGTAATTGAGGTGGGCTGTCCGAGCCGATCGCCGAAGAAGAGGAAAGGAGGCCTGAGGTTTCCTTGTTGGGCCAGGAGGAACCTTAAGAAAATGTAAAAATATATTGTGGCGTACCGACCACAGAAAGGACACAATCCGCTTTTCGGTCCGTAGACTATAAATCAGGCGTCATGCCTTTAAGAAGGATCACACCTTTAAGAAACTCGATCTGCAACATAGTTAAGCCCAGAGCGGGGGAGGAGCATTCGAAGCTGTGGACTGATGAAAAGCAGTCAGACTTGGTGTAGGCTCTGACGCCATTTTGTGTTCAACATGCAGTCTCAAGAATTAAACCTTTTCTGTTGAACCTCTCCGAGTTCAGTATTTTTTGCTAGGAGTACGTAGACTCCTACAATATATATATTTACTTGAGCCTCTTCTGGCCTGACGCTGAATGCTGGCAGCATTTGTTGGCGTGTTTGGCGCCGTGTGGGCCTCCCGATCCCTGGTGTTAAAATGGCATCACGGTGCCGATGACATCATCGGGCTGCAACTTTCCTATTTTAATTAGGCCCCCTGCCTGCCTGGATCGGGTGGCCTCCATACTGCCGGAATCTCAGCTGTAAAAACGGCACAGGGCGGGAGAGCATCGCGGACGCTGTGCAAACCCCGTCCCCTCCGTCATTTTAACTACCCTTAGCAACATTCACGCTGGGCAGGCTGGGTTCAAATCCAGGCCTTTATAATGAAAGGTCACTATCTCCCTACAAAGCAGGTTTTTTCCCCCCTTTCCTCCATTTGTGGCTAAGACCATCCCAAGTGGCACTGCAACCAATCACCAGGAGGTGTCTTATCTTTGTGAGTGGCCCAGGCGTGACTTCCCTCATTGTGGGCGGGCCCCAGGTTTTTGCACTTACTACTTTCCCATTCAATGCAGCGGCAAATTCGGTGATGCCGGGGGGGGGGACCGCAGGGGGTGAACCCACATCCTGCCGATCAAATGGGCTGTGTCACCTCATCACCTGGATGGTTTTCCCTCTCCCTAATGTGGGGCTTTTGAGACCGATTCCATCGCCCTCACCCCTGCCCTGGCAATGATCTGCTAACTTGACACAAACCCGGGATTGAACCCGGGACCTTTTTTTGGTCCATATGATTCAGTATAAGGTCTGATATAAGGCATATTTATTCACTGAGCCTTTGGGGCAGTCCGGGAGGAATAATGTTTATAGCAGCCTGTCCCAGCTTTACAGAATTGAGGAAGGTGCTGCTGTTGATATAAAGAAAGGCCTGATTGCAGCAATCATTTACCATCATAAAATATTTGCCTGTTGACCACGTTCTGGTTCCATTTAATTCCTTCACTAAAGCGGGGCCCCCTTATATCTTCACATCAGAGTGCAATTGGAAGAGCAAATCTTTGCTTAATATCCTTCGAATATAATTAAAAATTACTATATAGTTCTATTTGTGTCATAAGGATAATTGAACAGAATTAATTGTTCAGTATTAAATATATTTTGAAAATTACACTTCAGTACTTTGGGCCAGAGCAGGATCGGGCTCAGCTGTCACTTTTAAATAGGTTAAAATATTCGGCAGGGGACTGCCACATGAACAATTCAAGTGTTCATCTGCTAATATCGGCAACACTCGTTTCCGGTCTCAATTGTGCTATGTGTCAGCTGTGGCTCAGTGGGTAACACACTCACCTCTGCGTCAGAAGGTTGTAGGTTCAAGTCCCACTCCAGAGACTTGACCACATACAGCTAGGCTGACACTCTAGTGCAGTGCTGAGGGAGTGCTGCACTGTCAGAGGTGCTGTCTTTTGGATGAGACGGTTAAACCGAGGCTCCGTTTGCTCTCTCAGGTGGATGCATGGCATTATTTCGAAGACGAGCAGGGGTGTTATCCCCTGTGTCCTGGGCTAATATTTATCCCTCAACCAACATAACAAAAAAAAAACAGATTATCTGGTCACTATCACATTGCTGTTTGTGGGATTCACTGTGTGCAAATTGGCTGCCGCATTTCCCATGTTACAACAGTGACTCCACTTCATTGGCTGTAAAGTGTTTTGAGATGTCTGCTGGTCGTGAAAGGCGCTATATAAATGCAAGTCTTCCTTTCTATGTAAGTATTCCCACAGTAAATTATTGTGGTCAAAGGCTCACTTTTAGCTTATTAATCTAGTTAAACAATGATTAAAAACATATTCTGAGTTGTTATCTTTGCTGTCAGTGGCAAATTGCCAGGTGGAAATATGAACAATATTGTACCTACGGACCAGAACTAAAAGTATGCTGTTCACCCAATATTCACTATTTACCACCACCAAATTGCCTTATGTTTGTAGACAGAACAACACCCCAGAAAGTCCCCATTTTCTGCCTTTAAAGAGCCTCTTTGGAGCTCAAGCTTAGAGCTGCTGTGAGTCTCTGAGGCCTTTCAAAAAGGCCTCAAACCTTACCTGGTTTAAGGTAAACAATTCCAGAGGGAGTCGACCACCTTACAGCATGAGGCAAAATGGCTCCTGGAAGAGCCTGGGTGCACCTCCAGGCGGAGCGACTCTAGACCGCGCCATCTCACAAGGCCAAATCGGGCGGGTGCCGTTGAAGTGCCATCACAGTAGTTGGTATCCTGCCCCGACCATGCAAATGACCCCATCCTTGAAATTTGGGATGGGGTCTATGACCAATCATGTGGTTGGATGGAGATTCTGTTCCACCACTCTTCTGCCAATGGAGCGGTTCCGGTGAATTTTGAGATTTTGAGGGCAGCCTTTTCTCAGATGCCTCAGTTAGTATACGCAGTTCCCAATGTGGGGATAAGCCATACAGGCAAGGAAGGTACCAGGTCAATCTCCAGTCTGTGCTGAGTTAATCTGACCTCAGCAAGGATAGTCGTAGGTGTGCCTTAACACATCTGGGCTAGCTGAATAGTATCAGCCAAGGTTCCTGCTCTTGTTCGCCATCCAGTGACTCCTGTGGAAAAGTGTTTGTGCGTGTGTGTGCATAGGGTGAGGATAGGGTCTGTGACAAGCCCACAGTTAGAATCATAGAATCATAGAATGGTTACAACACACAAGAAGGCCATTCGGCCCATCGAGCCCGTGCCGGCTCTCTGCAAGAGCACTTCAGTTAGTCCCACTTCCCCGCCCTTTCCCCGTAGCCCTGCAAATTTCTTTCCATCAGATACTTATCCAACGCCCTTTTGAAAGCTGTGATTGAGTCTGTCTCCACCACCCTTTCAGGCAGTGCATTCCAGATCCCAACCACTCGCTGCGTAAAAAAGTTTTTTCTTATGTCGCCTTTGGTTCTTTTGCCAATCACCTTAAATTTGTGTCCTCTGGTTCTCAACCCTTCCGCCAATGGGAACAGTTTCTATCTACTCTGTCCAGACCCCTCATGATTTTAAACACCTCTATCAAATCTCCTCTTATCTTCTCTGCTCCAAGGAGAACAACCCCAGCTTCTCCAGTCTATCAACGTAACTGAAGTCCCTCATTCCTGGAATCATTCTCGTAAATCTTTTCTGCACCCTCTCTAAGGCCTTCATATCCTTCCTGAAGTGTGGTGCTCAGAATTGGACACGGTACTCCAGTTGGGGCCGAACCAGCGCTTTGAGATGTCCAGTGGTTGTGAAAGGCGCTATATAAATGCAAGTCTTTCTTTTTCTTTTTTATACAGGTTCATCATAATTTCCACACTTTTGTACTCTATACCTCTATTTATGAAGCCCAGGATCCCATAAGCCTTTTTAACTGCTGTCTCAACCTGCCCTGCCATCTTCAACAATTTGTGCACATATACCCCCAGGTCTCTGTTCGTGAACCCCTTTCAGGAGTGTACCATTTAGTTTATATTGCCTCTCCTCATTCTTTCTACCAAAATGTATCACTTCACACTTTTCTGCGTTAAATTTCATCTGCCACGTGTCCGCCCATTCCACCAGCCTGTCTATGTCCTCTTGAAGTCTATCACTCTCCTCCTCACTGTTCACTATACTTCCAAGTTTTGTGTCATCTGCAAATGTTGAAATTGTGCCCTGTACACCCACGTCCAAGTCATTAATATCATCAGGAAAAGCAGTGATCCTAGAACCGACCCCTGGGGAACCCCACTGTATACCTTCCTCCAGTCTGAAAAACAACCGTTCACCATTACTCTGTTTCCTGTCACTTAGCCAATTCCGTATCCATGCTGCCACTGTCTCTTTTATTCCATGGGCTTCAACTTTGCTGACAAGCCTATTATCTGGCACTTTGTCGAATGCCTTTTGGAAATCCATGTACACCACAACAACTGCATTACCCTCATCAACCCGCTCTGTAACAGCCAGCCTTTCTAATACCTCCTCTTTATCAATTTTATCCTATCAAGTATCTCCACTACCTCCTCCTTTACCATGTCTATGACAACATCCTCTTCCTTGGTGAAGACAGATGCAAAATACTCATTTAGTACCTCAGCCATACCCTCTGCCTCCATGTGTAGGTCTCCTTTTTGGTCCCTAATCAGCCCCACCCCTCCTCTTACTACCCGTTTACTATTTATATGCCTATAGAAGTCTTTTGGATTACCTTTTATGTTGGCTGCCATTCTATTCTCATACCCTCTCTTTGCCCCTCTTATTTTCTTTTTCACTTCTCCTCTGACCTTTCTATATATAGCCTAAATCTCAGATGTATTTGCAACCTGACAACTGTCATACGTGTTCTTTTTCTGCTTCATCATATTCTCTATCTCTTTTGTCATCCAGGGAGCGTTTTTTGGATGAGACGTTAAACCGAGGCTCCGTCTGCTCTCTCAGGTGGATGTAAAAGATCCGATGGCGCTATTTTGAAGAAGAGTAGGGGAGTTATCCCCGGTGTCCTGGCCAATATTTATCCCTCAACCAACATAACAAAAACAGATTATCTGATCATTTTCACATTACTGTTTGTGGGAGCTTGCTGTGCGCAAATTAGCTGCCGCGTTTCCCACACTACAACAATGACGCCACTTCAAAAGTACTTCATTGGCTGTAAAACGCTTTGAGACACCCGGTGGCCGTGAAAGGTGCTATATAAATGCAAGTCGTTCGTTCTTGCAATTGCAACCTGGGTGAGGTATCACCGGTGGAACTCTATCCAGCAAAATTCTGCACCTTCAGGAGAGGGTGAGAGTAAATTGTGAGGGTGGGGGGGAAGGAACAATATGAGGTAGCTCCAACTCTTGCAAAAAATCCCCTCTGCCTTGGCTAACTGTTTACACGCCAGATCTTTAGAGCTCGCCATGAAATGTCATCTAGACATGCAGCGAAGCCAGCTGTACACTTCTCATTTACCTCAACCATACCAGTATTGTTTTTTTTTTCCACAGAAATTATGCGTTCGAATGGGTTTTGCTTAGCAAACACAGAAACCATAGTCTTTGATCACAGTATTCCAAATGGGAAAGACCAGCACATAGCGGCCGATTCCACAGAAAACCTGTGAGTAAAACTTTTCTTGGCTTTAGTGTAAATGTTTTTCATGACGTGGTTTTATAATGGGTGATTGAAGTAGGTTTAGTATGGGATGCCAGAAAGCCAGCAGTAGGATTCAAGGCTGTAATTGAGTCCAGACGACGCGACCCAATCTAAAGCGATTTATGGACACCAGCAGAACCCACAGGGTTAGATTATAGTCTTCAGCTCACCACCAGTTGTTTCTTATTCTATATATATATATTGTTTATTCGTTATTACTCTTTTTTTAAAAATAAAGGGTATTTTCTTGCTGTTGTGCGGTAAGTAAGCTGAGCCAGGTCATGTGATGGAGGGAGTGGGCTGTGGGAGAAAGGGTTATGATGCTGATTTGGGAACCTTGACCTGAAGGTATATGGCAGGTGCCGTGGTTTTATGAGCTGATTATCAGTTAACAAAGCAATCAGCGTGTGTTGTTATATCATTCTGTGTAAAAATGTTCCAGTATCAAAAGAAATCTATCCATGGTGAACGTTAATATTCAGCTGAAATAGAGGGCATGAAAGCAAGAGGTAAATTTAAACCTACTGGTCAGGTTGATGTGAATGAACTCTTACCTAAATTCACCCAAAAAGGGGACAAATACATAACAATATTTATCGGGCCTGGGTTATGAGGGTAACATGCCCCGACAGACACTTCACCTTGTCAATTCAATTCAATTTTATTTGTCATATATGCAGCAGACATGTGTACTGCACAATGAAATGTTGATTTTTACGAGTCCTCCCAACATTGGAATAAATATGGCATAGCAATGATAAAAATACTATTAGAAATACAGTAATAATAAATAAAACAACAGTAATAAATAATAATAAATTATTCATTCATGAGTCTTATGGCCTGGGGGTAGAAGCTGTTTCGAAACCTGCTGGTACGAGACCGTATGCTTCGGTATCTCTTACCGGACGGGAGCAGGGCGAAGAGGTTGTGGCTGGGGTGGCTCGCGTCTTTGATGATTCTCAGGGCCTTCCCCCGGCACCTCTCGGGGTAGATATCCTGGACAGCAGGTAGTTTAATTCCTATAGTATGTTGTGCAGCTTTCACCACCATCTGTAGAGCCTTGCGGTCTGTGGCGGTGCAGTTGCCATACCTGTAATAATAATACCAGAGATAATTCCTCCCCTCCCCCTCCCCCTGCCCCTCTCCCTCCCCCTCTCCTCACCCCCTCACCCCCTCACCCCTCCCTCCCCCCTCCCCCTCGCTTCTGACCCCATATCCTCTCCATCAGCAAGACCGCCTACTTCCACCTCCATAACATTGTCCGTCTCCGCCCCGCCTCAGCTCACCTGCTGCTGAACCTCTGATCCATGCCTCTGTTACCTCCAGACTCGGCTATTCCAACACTCTCCAGGCAGGCCTCCCACCTTGCACCCTCCGTAAACTTGAGCTCATCCCAGCCTCTGCTTCCCGTCTCCTAACTCGCACCCAGTCCCGTTCACCCATCACTCCTGTGCTCCCTGGTCTATATTGGCTCCCGGTTCGGCAATGCCTCAATTTTAAAATTCTCATCCTTATTTTCAAATCCCTCCATGCTCTCGTCCTCCCTATCTCTGTAATCACCTTCAGCCCCACAACCCCCCGAGATATCTGCGCTCCTCTGATTCTGCCCTCTTGAGCATCCCTGATTATAATCGCTCAACCATTGGTAGCTGTGCCTTCAGCTGCCTAGGCCCTAAGCTCTGGAATTCCCTGCCTAAACCTCTCTGCCTCTCTCTCCTCCTTTAAGATGCTCCTTAAAACCTACCTCTTTGACCAAGCTTTTGGTCACCTGCCCTAATTTCTCCTTATGTGGCTCGTTGTGAAATGTTGTTTTATAACACTCCTGCAAAGCGCCTTGGGACGTTTTACTACGTTAAAGGCGCTATATAAATACAAGTTGTTGTCCTGAGGTTGTGAAAGGCGCCGTGTAAATTCAAGTCTTTTCTTTTATTCTTTGAAGTCACACGGTGCCCTGTTGGGGCAGTGACGCTGCCTGCAATGTGCTGGGCCTGGAGTGGTCGGGTGCAAGTTTGTGCTTCTGATTCCCAAGAGTTGCTACGTATGGTTTTGTGGGGAGGCATGGAATGGAAGTCAGGCCCTAACAAGGAGACAGAGAAGATTTGGCACCTCCCAGTGCGTCAGTTATAGAACAGCATTGGCAGAGCCTTGGTAACCAGCTCGCCTGCCTGTCCTCGTGGTTAAGAATGGTGCGGGGATTAAGTGAGATAACAATTTGACCCAGGTTTGGGCGCTGAGCTCTCTGTCCTGGCTGACTGCACTTTCCGCTCCACTCCATACTAATTTCTCCAAGACAGCGCTGGGAGTGGAATATCGGCCCTCAAACGTCTTTGTTAGTCGCTCAGTTGAAGCTGTGCTATTCTCAGTTATTAGATTTTTAACCTGCTTCATCCCATTGGCTTTTAATATAAAAGGGAAACTGTAACAGCAAATGAGCCTTTCTCTGCTGAAGTGTGCAATGTCTGGTAATTGCTTCTCTCCATCATTTGGTTGGCATTTCAAAATCTATGGTGCGGCAAGTATTGGGAACCTCATTTTTCCTCCCTTTCTGAATGAAGTCAGGTCTCCATCCGTGAGTGGATTGTCAACATGCCCCCAGGCCACTGCTAATCTTGCTCTGAACTGGCTGCTAGGAAGGTGCAATCTAATACTTCAGAGATGGGTCATAATAAGGAAGGAAGATCACATAAACCTTGCTCAGTGGGAGCAATCTTGCCTCCGAGTCAGCAGGTTGTGGGTTCATGTCCCACTCCAGTGACTTGAGTACATAATCCAGGCTGATACTTCAGTCTGGTACTGAGCTCCGCTGCGCTGTCACCGTCATTCGGATGAGACACTAAACCGAGGCCCCGTCTGCCCTCTCAGGTGGATGTAAACGATCCCATGACAATATTCATAGGAACATAGAAAAATAGGAGCAGGAGTAGGCCATTCGACCCTTCGAGCCTGCTCCGCCATTCAATATGATCATGGCTGATCCTCTTTCTCAGTACCATATTCCCACTCTCTCCCCATACCCCTTGATGCCTTTTGCATTTAGAAATCTATCTATCTCCTTCTTAAATATATTCAGTGACTTGGCCTCCACAGCCTTCTGTGGTAGAGAATTCCACAGGTTCACCACCCTCTGAGTGAAGAAATTTCTCCTCCTCTCAGTCTTAAATATCCTACCCCGTATCCTGAGACTGTGACCCTCTCATTCTCGACCCCTAGCCAGGGGAAACATCCTCCCTGCATCCAAGGGAGTTCTCCCTCCATTTATCCCTCAACCAACACTCAAAAACAGATTATCTGGTCATTATCTCATTGCTGTTTGTGGGACCTTGCTGTGTGCAATTTGGCTGCCGCGTTTCCTACATTATGACAATGGCTACACTTCAAAAATGTTTCATTGGTTGTAAAGCGCTTTGGGATGTCCTGAGGTCATGAAAGATGCTATATAAATGCAAGTCTTTCTTTTTATGAAGGAGCAGAGCTGGGACTCAGTCCTAGTTTTTAGTGGGGCAACCATGCTGTTCCTTATTAGCAGATACGTAATATTCACATCTTTGCTGTATATTTTTAATAAGCTCATGGAAATGAAATGGGACTATAATCAATTGCATTTCAATTCAAATTTGTGTTTCACAGTAGAATAGTGACCTTGAATTCTCTACGTTAAAAGCTTTGCTGTTCTTCCTTTCTCTAATTGTCAGAATTTCAGAATCTCTCACGGTTAAAGGGAGAAATGCAGAATGGGCTAATCAAACTGCCCGTAACAAACTGTCCTTCTGCACCCTCTTGCAGTTTGCACCCATACACCGATTTTATTTTTTTTACACTTGTGCCACCTCAGTTCAGACATTTGAGAGGGGTATATTTTCCGAGATTTATCCCCACGGTCAATGGATGGAAAGTCACAGGCAGTGACCCCCGCAACTCTTTAACAAGCTGCCCGCTGTGTGCGAGGCCCCACCACTGGTGGAGGGCCTCAGAAAATTTACTCCACAATGTAGCCTGCCAGATGTCACTCAAATTAACCAGCCCTTAGTGTTAAAGTGCAGCCACTCCTGATATGTAGACACATGGGAACAGCAGTCAGACGTGGTTTTCCAAATCCTGTCCTCAAAGTCTGACGCACCAATTGAGGGTTATCTTATCTCTATGAACTGGTTCTCCACTCCTCCAGTTACATTAGCGATGCCATATTTATATAACAGCACTGCCGCCAGAAAACAGCGCAGTGACTGACGACAGTGCTGTAATATAAGGGGGCATTTGAGCGGGCTCCTCCAGGGAGAGCTGAGACTGCCCAAAAACAACCAGCACTGTGACATGTTAAACAGGGCTTTATAAAATTGTCCCTCACAACAGCTTTCCTCTCCGTTGGGTCCTCTGGTGGGGCTTCTTTTTGTCATGTTGCACAAACTGCGTTCAGGCACTTTGTCAATTCGGATTTTCAAAACACAAAACACACCAAGAAGTCTGTGGGTGAGGAGAGGATTGGACTCCAGGCGGCAGTCACTGTCAAAGCTCGCACATGAATAATGGCAACTTGGGCTAGTGAGGCCAACACTTGGCGAAACTTATCCCAACAGAGGTCAATGCCTTTAAGAGAGGGAGAAAATTGGCGAAAGTAACAAATATTTCAGGAGGTCTGATAATGGGCCTTATAAAACAGAGAGTGCTATCACAGAGAGCTTTACAATGAGGCTGTAATAGCATGGATTTGTAGCTGTAATAGCATGGATTTGTGGCCATGGAAACAGCAATGGCAATTTTCACTCCATCACAAATTTCTCGCCCACTACTTTTTCCTTGTTTTCCTTCTCCAAACAGTTTTCTCCCTTGCGGTTATTTTGGGAGCAGTACATGGTGTAACAGCCCCAGTACCCGCTGTTCTGAGTCACAGTGCAGTCGGGTGACAACAACCATCTAATCCCCATTGACCTATAAAATCTTTCATCACCAGGCTTTGCAGAAGCTTTGAGTCCAGTTTAGACAGTGAAGTGTGCAAAGGGTCCAAAGGGTCAAGCGCGCGGGAGTTAACAAGGTGGAAATCAGTGGGATTAGAAGACTGGTGTCACCTGATTCCGAAGAGCTGGTAGACTGTGGCCTAGCGAGATCAGTACATTCAATATTTCAGTGCCGCTCCTGCCATGTCGTGCATAACGCATCGGGCGCCAGAATGTCAGCTGTCGGCGACAGGATGCTTGCCTTTTTCCCTTTGAAATGTGGAAGCTCCCAGTTAAGCAACACCTCCATTTTAAAATTCTCATCCTTGTTTTCAAATCCCTCCATGGCCTCGCCCCTCCCTATCTCTGTAGCCTCCTCCAGCCCCACAACTCCCCCCCCCCCCCCGAGATCTCTGCGCTCCTCTAATTCTGGCCTCTTGAGCATCCCTGATTTTAATCGCTCAACCATTGGTGGCTGTGCCCTCAGTTGCCTAGGAGGAATTCCTTCCCTAAACCTCTCCGCCTCTCTACCTCTCTTTCCTCCTTTAAGACGCTCCTTAAAACCTACCTCTTTAACCTATGTTAAACCGAGGCCCCGTCTGCTCTCTCAGGTGGACGTAAAAGATCCCATGGCACTACTTCGAAGAGGAGCAGGGAAGTTATCCCCGGTGTCCTGGCCAATATTAATCCCTCAATCAACATCACAAAAAATAGATTATCTGGTCATTATCACATTGCTGTTTGTGGGAGCTTGCTGTGCGCAAATTGGCTGCCCCATTTCCCACATTACAACAATGACTACACTTCAAAAGTACTTCATTGGCTGTAAAGTGCTTTGAAACGTCTGGTGGTTGTGACAGACGCTATATAAATGCAAGTCTTTCTTTCTGTGCGGGGCATTACAGCTGAACTCAATCCTGTCCTTAACTGACATGAACATGTGTGCACTTCCCCAATGGAGTGGCACTGAGGCCAACTGTAGAATCCCTACTGCCGTTCTGACTGAGAGCAGTGTCTTCAGCATAAATCAGGGGTCAAACCTGGGATCTTCCTGATCTTTGGCTAAGCTATCCATTGGAGAAACTATCTGAGCCATCATTGAGGGGCGGGGGCAGGGGGGTAATGAATATTCGTCCTATGTGTGCTGAAAGAAAACCCTGCTGAAGTTAGTAACATAAACGAAACAAGAAGATACTGTTATAAATCTCATCATCATGAAGAAACGACTCTTGAAGTAACACTGGACAGCCAGCTGGTGGCGCCGTCCAAGGTGTATAAATACTCGGGCGTGGGGCCAGCTTGCCCAGGGACATTTTGTAAGACAGGAACTAGTGAAGGACAACTAGACCACCATGTTCTGATACAAGTTGATTAAAGCCTGGCTTTATACTCGAACCAAGTGCGTAGTGAGTCTTATTATGTCGTACTGCAGGAGTAGTAATGCGGCATTTTCTGCTGACAGATGGCCTGCCCAATCATCCAACTTGTCAATCCACGAAATATGTTACACCAACACTAGTGACAATAGTCTGTTCAATCCATCGGCTCGGCCCCTGGCCACATGCTGTGTGTCGGAAGTAAATGAAGGTGGAGAGAGTGAAGCCTGCATTTTCCTTTTCTTGCTGCCTAATGTTTGGGCGCTATTCCAGCTGGCAAAATTCCTGGTGGGAAAAGGGACCCGTGACATCACCATGTCGTACTGCCTCATTTAAATACTCCCAATTTTTGCGCCCGTCCAATTATTCACTGTCACACGTCCGGTCCATGCTGGAAGTGTTTAAGTGAGGCAGTACCGTCTTGGTGACATCATAAGTCCTATTTACTGTCATGACTGCCTCAGCTACACTCCGTCAATTAATGGGTTTCCAGTGTGGCTGGGCACGAGGGAAAGACAGAAGCTGAGGTAAAGGGCTTTGAAAGGATTCGCAGAAAACTTATATCTCTGCTGATCTGATCATGTTTCTGTTTTTTCAGTGCTGACAACTACTTTACCATCTACCTCTGCGTCTTCCGCTGTGAGGCTCCCATTTCTGCCAGCCTCACAAACCTAAAGAGGTCACAGTGGGTCACTGAGGCCTTGCTTACTCGAGTTGTCCAGTTCCTCCACTGGACGACCAGCGTGATAGGGCAGAGCTATTTTACAGAGCTCTAGTCCTAAATTGCTCCCACATGGCCATACACGCGCACCCTTACTCAGCCCCATCAAGCACGTCAAAAGAAGAGGAATGCCACTCTCAATCTCCACCTCATTTTGCGACCAGCACCACTACATCATGCAAATGCATGCTCACTTCCCTGGTAGCTGCCAGAGTGCCTTCATTTTAAGGCAGTTCGCTGTGCCAGAACTTTTTCATCCAGAAAGGCAAAGGGCTCGATTTTCATCGGGACGTTGAGGCGGGATTCGAGGCGTGTGGGGGGTTAAAATTGCAAAAACTGGTGGGCGGGCCCAACGCCGCCTCCAAGCAATTTTCATTAAATCGTGTCTAATGTCCCTGTCTCCGTCCTGCCTCCAAGAGGCGGGATAGGCCGTTAAGGCCCTTAACAAGCACTAAATTGCCTCTATTATCCCATTTTGAAAGGCCTTTGTGATTTTAACCCTTTTCCGATGTGAAGCACGCCTGTTCTGAAACACGACGGTGAAACCTGGCGGGAGCACAATTGGATTGCTGACTATTAGCTGCAGCTCCACCATTAAATAGGATATTTGACCAGCCATCATTTGCAGATGGCAGGACTTTGTTGTCTCAGGTCTGGGGGAACTTTTAGAAGGCATAACCACAGCTGTGGAAGTTTGGAGCCTGACACCCATCTCCAGTGTGACCTCCTGGGAAACCCCTCTCGCCACCTTCACTGAGCGCTTCCTCAACTGAGGCATATACCAAGTAATCCTAAGCCCTCAATATGGAAGTCCCATTCGCGAAATGACACACGCCACAACTACAGCAGTAGCCATCAGATTTTTTATTTACAGTAATCATCTGATGGCTTTTTAACATAAAACATCAAATTTCACCCAAGTGACTACCCTTGTGACTATTTGTGCAGTATCTTTCTCTTACGCGTGCTCCTACTTGGTGCTTCCCCTGTGGCTTCAGCAGATGTGGAGGCCCCTTGCTCACTTTCTTGCTGCTCCTGTCTCGACACCTTTGGCGGGCGTCCTCTGGGGTTGCGAACCTGTGAGGGCTCGTCAACAGTCTGCTGCTCCTGCGGCTGTGCAGGGGTTGAGACCCTGATCTCAGATGGGTGTGGACTCTGGTGGGGCTCTGACTGAGGGCTCTGCAGTGGCATGGAAGTGTGAGTGCTTGCAGAGGAGCTCCCTTGATGTCTGCCACCAACTTCCCTCTCATGGGTCAGGTCAGGTCCCCCTCAGCGCTTGCAAGTGGCTTGAGAGCACCTTGCTGCACATCAGTGGGGCCATGGGGACCCATATCTGCACTGGCAGTCCTACTCAGAAGGACTTCCATGAAAGTCTGGTTTCTCTGTTCAATAGATAACCATCGCTCCTCCAGAGATGTCATTCTATTCAGAACACTCACCATGTTTTCTGCACTCTGGCGACTTATCACCTCCATGGAGGTTGCCATCCTTTCCATGGTGATGCGTTCATGCGCCAATGACTCCACAAAGGCTCTGCTCATGTTCACAATGGACTCCTCCATTCGCTCCACACTTGCAGCGACCCTGGAGACAAAACCTGCCAGAGACTCCTGCATCTGTTCCTGGAGTTCCAGCACCGCTGATCTTATGGATGGACCCAGAGGCAGAGGGTCGACATGCAGCTGAGCCGAGCTGGCAGAGTCCTGCGCCCTCCGACTAGGACTCTCCACTGCTGTCCCTGTCTCCACAATCTGCTGATGCTCACTTGTGAGCTGTGATACACCAGGTGACAACACTACTCTATCTCACGATGGTCCCACCGAGGTGTGAGTGTCTGCACTGGTGCTGGGTGCGCTGAATTCTGCTGACGCTGCGCCCTCAGAGGTCGGAGCTTCCTCTGAAGAGTCTGGATGCTCAGGCTCTTCCTCCTGCACAGTGGGGACAGGTGCTTGCGATGGTCATGTGGGGGAGTAAAGGAAAGAGCCAGAGATGTGATGCCAAGGTTACATGCACATTTCATATTGCAGATGATCATAAGTCCATCTATTAGAGCTTCAGAATCATTATCAGTGACTCATGCAATGTCATTGAGAGAGATGGAAAACTATTCTGTCACCAGCTTGCTGTGATGCACCTGTCTGTCCGTCCCCCACTTGCGCATCATCCTCCACTCCCACGATCTCCAGGACCGCATCCTCCCAGGGGGTGAGCTGGGCTACTGAGGGTGGACCTCCTCCTGTCCTCGCTTTTTCTCTCTTATTGTGAGCTCTCTTTTCCTGCAATGAGGGAGACAAGTGGAGGTTGTGAGAATGAAGGAGTGAGTGTAGAGAATCCATAGCATAGATACTTAGAAGGAGACAATGATGGAGTGAGGTGGCAAGACCAAGGGCCCTCCCTGTGTGTTGTCAGTTGTTTTCATAGCATCACAGTGATAGGGAGTGTGAGGGCTGCATAGTCGAATAGTTAGGTGAATGTGACCATAGAGAGAGAAGGAATGGGTAAGGGTGCATGGATGTCAGTGTCAAGTGGGATGTGGAGGAAGAGATTGCTAAAGCTGAGTGCTGGTGAGGAGAGGCAATGGGGATCAGATTGAGGGTGATGGGAAATTCATACTCACTTTTCCAGTGCGCAGAAGGTCATGAAATCTCTTCCTGCACTGAAGCCAGGTTCTGCGGGTTACTGACGACGAGTTGACCTCCTCTGCCACCTGGATCCACACAGCCTTGGTTTGCTGGGGAAGCTTCTTCCTCCCTGAAGAAGGGAAGAGCACCTCCTTATTTGCTCTTGCTCCCTCCACTAAAGCCTGCAGGGCAACGTCATCGAAGCGGGGTGCAGACCTAGGTCTCTGGCTGGCCATTCTTCCTGCAGGTGCCTCTCACTACAAAGGCCAAAAGCTTGGCAGTCTGCAGAAGAAGCAAGGCTTGTTGCAGACCTTAAATGCAGCAGCAATGATGACGCCATCGGAGGCGACTTTCAGACTGGAAAAACTCATTGGCCACGGGTTCCCACACGCTGGAACTCAATTGGCCAATTAAGATAACATCGCATCATTCTCCCACATCGATTTAGAATCGGGTGGCTAACACGAAATGCGGATTACACGACCCCAGCCCGCCCCAGTAACAAAATCCAGCCCAAAGTCTCTGGGTGGATCCTGGGAGAAAAGGTCCGTCCTCTGCAGCCATGGCTGATGACACCTCTGCCCTTTCCCCAGACACCAGCTGAGCGTCAGTATTAGGAGGTTCATTTTTCCACCAGACTCATCATGCGTAATTGGAATGTCAAAGAACGTTTCAGGTGCCTGCATTGGTCTGGGGGCGGGTTGGGGGGGGGGGTGCGGTGGGATTCACTGTAATATAGTCTGACTAGGGTCTCAAGGATTGGTGTGATGTGCTGCATGCTGGGCCTCAACATGGAGGCCCCAGAGAAAGAACGCCCCCCACGGGCAGCAGGGGTCGAGCCAGAGGGGCAGCAGCAGCCTGAAGAGAATGTGGCCATTGGGTTGGTGAACATCTCACTCATATCACTTCCTTGAAGCTGGCTCTCTGCGCTCTTCTAATTCTGGCCTCTTGCGCATCCCTGATTTTAATCGCTCCACCATTGGCGGCCGTGCTTTCAGCTGCCTTGGCCCTCAGCTCTGGAATTCCCTTCTTAAACCTCTCCGCCTCTCTGTCCTCCTTTAACATGCTTCTTAAAACCTACTTCTTTGACCAAGCTTTTGGTCATCTGTCCTGATATCTCCTTCTGTGGCTCGGTGTCAAATTTTGATTGATAACGCTGCTGTGAAGCGCCTTGGGATGTTTTGCTACATTAAAGCTGCTATATAAATACTAGTTAGTGTCGTTGTTGCTGAAGAAATTCCAGGCTAAAAATCTTTACTGATCTCTGTGCAGTAAGCACGTCATGAGCTTTAATTCTCTCCAATAGTGCTCTAGTTAACATGTTCAATTCTTTTGTATGCTATTTTAACACAGTTGCAAGGCTAGCACAGGCATGATGGGCTGAATGGCCTCCTTCAGCGCTGTATCATTCTATGATTCTATGAAATCAGTAACAACTGCGTTAAAACAGCATACAACGAATTCTACACAAACGTGCTAATCATTGTTGTTATAAAGAAAAATTAAACCTCTGTGCTAATTGTCAAATTACACATCACCTTGGAAATTCTGGCCGAATCCATAATGTCCCGGATGGGTTCTGGTATGGCTGGTCCACTGGTGATCTTATTGTCTATGCTGTGCATGTCTGGATCTCGGTTCTTGAACATTTAGATAGAAACATAGAAACATAGAAGATAGGAGCAGGAGTAGGCCATTCGGCCCCTCGAGCCTGCTCCGCCATTTAATGAGATCATGGCTGATCATCCAAATTCAGTACCCGGTCCCTGCCTTTTCCCCATACCCCTTGATCCCTTCAGCCTCAAGAAACATATCCAACTCTTTCTTGAATATATTTAATGAACTGGCCTCCACTGCCCTCTGTGGCAGAGAATTCCACAGGTTCACCACTCTCTGGGTGAAGAAATTCCTCCTCATTTCAGTCCTAAATGGCTTACCCCTTATCCTTAGACTATGACCCCTGGTTCTGGACTCCCCGCCATCAGAAACATCCTTCCTGCATCTAGTCTGTCCAGACCTGACAGAATTTTATAGGTTTCGATGAGATCCCCTCTCAATCTTCTAAACTCCAGTGAGTACAAGCCCAATCGACACAATCTCTCCTCATGCGTCATTCCTGTCATCCCAGGCAGGAATCATCTGCCACTGCCTTGGACAGTCCAATGTCTTTGACAGGGTATGACCCCATGTGCTTTGAAACAAATGGCCATCATATTGCCTCCCTCCAAATCCACGTTCATGGCTATCAAGTTTCCTTTCAATTGCTTTATCTATTCTGTACTTGTTAGCCCAAACAAATGTCAGCTTTGCTCAGTGGGTAGCACTCTCGCTGCTCGGTCAGAAGATGATTTAGGCTGACTTTTCCATGTAGCACTGAGGGAGTACTGTATTGTTAGAGTTGGCGCACTTTGGGTGAAGCATTAAACCGAGGTCCCGTCTGCTTGTTTCGGTGGTTCAGGCGGCTGGATGTTAAGCACCCCATGGCACTTTGCTAAGAAGAGCAAGGAGCTTTTCCAGTGTTTGGCCAACATTTTTCCTCAACCAGTTACACCGAAAAACAGATCAACTGATCATTACTGTCTTGAGATCTTGCTATGTGCGAAATGGCTGCCATGCATGCTTACATGACAACAGTGACTTCACTTCAAAGTAAGTCATTGAATGTGAAGCATTTTGAAACATTTTTGAACGGTAAGACGCTATATGAAGGCAAATTCTGAATCTTTTTATTAACTCGGGGGAGTTCCCTGTGGCTGTGACTTCTCTTCCGTTTTGTTCCTTCTTCATATCAAAGCTTCCTCCAAGAAGTCTGACTTCCTCTTTTGTGCCAAGTATTTATTTTTCCCTTAAGTACTTTTAACCCCTACAAAGGCCAAGTCCGTTCAAGACTATTTTATTGCTGCTATACCTTCTCACATTCCTCGACAGGATATCAGAAAAAAAAATCTTGTTATCTGATGGGCGATCCCCCTCTCACCTCCAGGCTCCAGCCTCTCTTCCGAGCAAACTGTCTTGTCTTCATTTTATCAATGCTAGCCAGTGCTCCTGTGAACTTTCCTCTGGTCTCTCCTCCAACAGCTCCTCGTGCACCAATCTGCACACACTTCCTCCTGGCTACATTCTCACTGTCTTAAACTCAAGACTCATTTTGGCGACTTTTAAGCATTCTTTCTCAGGGCCTCAAAACTCTGGAACTCCTGACCCCCCCTTCAGTCTTTCCCTCCTCTTACAGATGTAAGGCTCTTAAAATCCGAGGTTGAGGTCATCTAACCACCAAGTCTGAGTTACCTCACCTCTATTATTCTTTTCAACCTTGGTGATGGCTGCATGAATGGGCCTTGACCCTTCACCTCAGTTTCTCCATTTAAAAAAACGGTGAATATTTGACTTTATAAGTATAGAAACATAGAAGATAGGAGCAGGAGTAGGCCATTCGGCCCCTCGAGCCTGTTCCACCATTTAATGAGATCATGGCTGATCATCCAAATTCAGTACCCTGTCCCTGCTTTCTCCCCATACCCCTTGATCCCCTTAGCCTTAAGAAATATATCTAACTCCTTCTTGAATATATTTAATGAATTGGCCTCAACTGTCTTCTGTGGTAGAGAATTCCACAGGTTCACCACTCTCCGGGTGAAGAAATTCCCCCTCATCTCAGTCCTAAATGGCTTACCCCTTATCCTTAGACTGTGACCCCTGGTTCTGGACTCCCCCGCCATCGGGAACAGCCTTCCTGCATCTAGTCTGTCTAGTCCTGTTAGAATTTTATAAGTTTCAATGAGATCCCCTCTCATTCTTCTAAACTCCAGCGAATATAAGCCTAATCGACCCAATCTCTCCTCATACGTCATTCCTGCCATTCCAGGTATCAGTCTGGAAGTGCGGAGAGAAGGGTGGAGGATGTTTGTGTGAGGAATAGCGCAAGAATTTAAAGGAGACTTTATAGGCTTGCTCGCACGTGATGAAGAGCGGCCACTTGGATGAGATCCCAGAGGCCACCCGGCATCCCTGGAACTGTGCGTGCCCCAGCAAGGGTCAGTGTTTTCAGGAGCGGAGAGAAGAAAATAAGATAAAAAGGAGCGGATTTAAATAGTTTGAGAACAGCCGATTTATATGGTAAATACTGTGGAATTAAACACTTTCCACAAGAGGGCAGTTTGTTGCTCATTTTGCCATTAATATTGTTTAAAGCTTTTTTAAAAATAAAATTACAGTGTTTGTTTGGACAATAAATATTCCCCAGGAATTTTGTGTGGAAAGGTGATTTTAACTCGTATTGCTTTTATTTTTTTGGTAAGATATATTGGGGTAGTATTTATGAATTTGCATTGCGAATGCAAAGCTTTGTGTGACGGAGGCATAATCCGTCAATTCAGGTGCTGATGTCAGCACGTCCTGCGTGATTTTCTGTCCGTGATGGGAAGAGAATTGTGTGAGGTCCGAACATAGGAAAACGGGGGACAGGAGACGACCAGCTGGTCTCATTTAGCCTGTCAAGGGACTCCTAGGTGCCATGTAGTCTGCTGGGATCTCCTGACCTCTGTGGCAGGGTTGCTGATCTGCAGTTCTCTCACATGAAACCTTGTGCTTGAAGCTCCCAGTTCATTAAATTCACCCCAGTAGCTGTCGCTTCTTGTCGAATTGAAGCATGCACTTTTGGAAATTATTTTATAAATCTTGATTAATGGATGGGGTTGCACAAAACATTGGAGCTGTAATGCACAGCACCGTTGGATGTTGGATCATGTCCATCATTTCCCCCCCACCACCTTAGTTCTGGTCATAAGAACATAAGAAATAGGAGCAGGAGTAGGCCATTTGGCCCCTCGATAAGATCATGGCTGATCCAATCTTGGCCTCAACTCCACTTTCCCGCTCTCTCCCCAAACCCCTCGACTCCCCTGTAGTTCAAATGTCTGTCAATCTCCGCCGTGAATATATTCAGTGACTCCGCCTCCACAGCTCTCTGGGGGAGAGAATTCCGAAGATTCACAACCCTCTGAGAGAAGAAATTCCTCCTCATCTCCGTCTTAAATGGGCGACCCCTTACTCTGAAACTATAGCCCCCTAGTTCTAGATTCCCCCACTAGGGGAAACATCCTCTCAGCATCCACCCTGTCAATCCCCCTCAGAATCTTATATGTTTCAATAAGATCCCCTCTCATTCTTCTAAACTCCAATGAGTATAGGCCCAACCTGCTCAACCTTTCGTCATACGTCAACCCCTTCATCCCAGGAATCAACCTCGTGAACCTTCTCTGCACTGCCTCCAATGCAAGTATATCCTCCCTTAAATATGGAGACCGCAACTGTACGCAGTACTCCAAGTGCAGTCTCACCAGCGCCCTGTAAAGTTGCATCAGAACTTCCCTACTTGGGACTGTGGGAAGCTACTGAGTGGAGGCGAGTCACTTCCTTATTTTGTAGGCACTGGAGGGGGAAATTGGAGGAAGGATTATTACTGGATTGCTGTTGTGTCTGACTCATGAATTGCAGAGGTAGATCCAGAGGAATGGTGCTCCGAATAGTAGGGGGAGAGAAGGTAACTTGAAAATTGTTTAATAGAAAAGAACTTGCATTTATATGGCCCCTTATCCCCATTTCTCAGAAGTGTCCTAGATTGGTTCACACACAATAAATTACACTTGGGGAATAAAGTACAGTCTCTCTTATTACGTAAGTGAAATGATAAAGCCTTTACCAGAAAAGAAAGAAAATGCTCCTTAACGTAAAGAATTCTTTATGTGACATAAATAACTGCTTGTGGTTTGATTGCAACATGCCCTCCGACACGCTCCTGAGGCTTCGCTATTTAGCTGATGTCAGTGTGTTTTGTGTGCTTTTCACGTGCTTTCAGTCCACACTGGCCCCCACTGACTGAAACTTGCTCTCTTGCAGATTTGAAAACGGAAGTGAATTTTCTGAAGAAGCCGAGAACAGCGATCCCAGCGCCTACGTTACAAACTTATCGTACTATCAGCTAGTTCCTTTTGAAACGGATATCCTGGAGTGATTCGAACACGGGGCACATTTAATCAGAGGTTGACTTTTCCCCGTCCCCCATTCTCTCTGTCCTCTCATTCGCCACAATCAAACATCAATTGGAGCATGAATGTTCACCTTTGACACCTCGTTCGGCAGGCTGGTCCAATTTGTGAAGGATACTTGAATGCAGTAACCAATCCTATTTCAGTTTCTCACTTGAATGTTTACAGCGGAAGAAACAAGCGAAGACGGGTGAAAAGCTACTCTGACAAAGGAGTCCCTATGGTCTGGGATGCTTTCGTCTAATTCGAACAATACCAGGAATCCACACAACCAAGTTATGTAGGAAAAGCACAAGACGTTTGGTTCATTAAAAAAAAATTAATAATCGCCATGATAAGCAATTAGTCTTAAAATAAGCCGCCTTGAAAAAAACTGGTCCGATCCTCTCATTTTGAAGAAGAACTGGTAGAGAATTGTTCTGAGCCACAATATTAACTTCTGTTAACCTGGGTTTCCTATTTTGAGAGGACCACAGCTGGGCCTGGGAAGGATTCTATGTCAGCATGCGGGCCTGGGCAATCTGCGAGATTGGTTTCCATCCCTGATGGAACAGTAAATGAGGAAAAGTAATTATCTCAGCTAACAGTTGTTTCAGCACCTCCAGGGATCTCTCACCATGACCCCTGCTGGGGTTTTTTTGAACTCACTCTATTAAAGCTTTTGTTGCAAAGCCAACACAAAAAAAATACCTATCAGTATTCATGCAGGCAGACAACAGAACACACTAATGAAAATCAAAAGGACTGGAGCTATTGATGGTTTTGATAAGGCACCCCAGGCTAAGAGGCTGTTTCTGCACCTTGCTGCTTCTCTATGGAGTGCACAGTCACAGGTTCTCTTGTGCAAGCGCCTTTTAAACAAATATGTACTAACTTACTATTTTTGGCTTATGTAAATAGTAAATTATTAAAGTCTAGATTGTTTTATACAGTGTATCTTCAAATGTATTTTATTGGAAACAGCATTAATCAATTAAATGATATTTTAATCAGTGTACTAACCTCATGGCTGCTATTTATTTCAGAATAATGGATAAATATCGGGCCGGAATTTGCTGCCAAAATAACGATGAGGCTGATGGCACTCGCCGTTATTTATGGGTAAATGGTGCAGCAACTTCAGGCGAGGGGCAGATGCGCGGTTAAATGTGAATATCCAAGCTGTGCCGCTCTGCCATTAGCTTCGCGAAAATGGCATCGCGCCCTTCGCCTCCCTGTTGTTTCTGGGAACTTGCTGTGTTTTTAAGCTGATTGGCAAAAGAACCAGAGGCGACACGAAGAAAAATTTGTTTACACAACGAGTGGTTAGGATTTGGAATACACTGCCGAATGGGGTGGTGGAAACAGACTCAATAGCAGCCTTCAAAAGGGAGTTGGATAAATACTTGAAGGAGAAAAATTGCAGGAATATGGGGAAAGAGCGGGGGGAGTGGGAGCCGGCACAGACTCGATGGGCCGAATGGCCTCCTTCTGTGCTGTACTATTCTGTGATTCTATGATTTGCCCATTAAATTCACCACAGAAATGTAAGTCTTGGCACCCCATCCACCACCTTAAACATTCACTCCCTCCACCACCGGCGTACCGTGGCTGCAGTGTGTACCATTTACAAGATGCACTGCAGCAACTCGCCAAGGCTTCTTCGGCAGAACCTCCCAAACCCGCGACCTCTTCCACCTAGAAGGACAAGGGCAGCAGGCGCATGGGAACACCACCACCTCCAAGTTCCCCTCCAAGTCACACACCATCCTGACTTAGAAGTATATCGCCGATCCTTCATCGTCGCTGGTCAAAATCCTGGAACTCCCTCCCTAACAGCACTGTGGGAGTACCTTCACCACACGGACTACAGCGGTTCAAGAAGGTGTCTCACCACCACCTTCTCAAGGGCAATTAGGGATGGGCAGTAAATGCTGGCCTTGCCAGCGACGCCCACATCACATAAACAAATTTAAAAAATGACAAGCTTAAGTACACTATTAACAACATGCCAAAAGTTAATGACTACCAATCAACCTCTCCGGCACCAAAAGTTAACTATCACAAGTGTGGAGTTTCATTCCTTCAGGTTTCACATTTTTGGGGGAGATTTTAAAAAACAGCAAATTTTAAATTGTAAATTTTTTTCTTTTAACCTCTGTCTCTTTTTTCTCTCTCTTTTAATCCAGTCTCTCTTTCCTTCTCTTTATTTCTCTTTCTGTACCTGATTTGACATTAAATTCATGCTCAATTCACCCCCCCTCCCCCCCCACTCAGTCCTTCCGCTGTTTATTTCACAATCCTAAAATCTCACTGGTTGAGGAGATACCCTGTTGGCTGCTCTGTTCACTCAGATCCCAGATGCCCTTGTCCCGATATTTACAAGGAGAGAGTGGGGAAATTGTCTGCAGCCGGGAAACCCGGAAAGGAAGAGGTCCTGCCAAATTTAACGAGAAGATATCGCGGGAGAGGGGGAGATCGTGGGGGAGGAGAGAGCTCGTGGGGGAGGGGTGAGATCGCGGGGGGGAAGAGATCGCGGGGGAGGAGGGAGAGATCGCGGGGGAGGGGGGAGATCACGGGGGGAGAGATCGTGGGGAGGGGTGAGATCGCAGGGGGGGAGAGATCGCGGGGGAGGAGGGAGAGATCGCGGGGGAGGAGGGAGAGATCGCGGGGGAGGGGGGAGATCGCGGGGGGAGAGATCGCGGGGGAGGAGGGAGAGATCGCAGGGGAGGGGTGAGATCGCGGGGGGGAGAGATCGCGGGGGAGGGGGGAGAGATCGCGGGGGAGGAGGGAGAGATCGCGGGGGAGGAGGGAGATCACGGGGGGAGAGATCGCGGGGAGGGGCAGAGCTTGCGGGAGAGGGGGAAGATCGCGGGGGGAGAGATCGCGGGGAGGGGGAGATCGCGGGGAGGGGGTGAGATCGCGGGAGGGTCTGAAGATCACGGGGGGCTGCGGGTAGTCGACTAATCACGGGCAGGGAGAGATCGCGGCAGAAGGTTTATGTGGTGGGCTGGTGGGAAACACTTCTGCGGCTCCTGGCCCACAAGCAGTGCTGGAAAAGCACTTACCTCCTGGATCTGACTGCTCCCGCTTCCTTCAGCTGATGGGTTTCCCGAGCCCTGGGAAACCTGGCCCGTAGCTGTTAAATTGAAATGGCTCCCAAAATCTGAGGAACAGAGCCTCATTTAAATATTATAATCACTGACCCGCCTCCAACCCCACTGCGGTTAAACCAAAAGTAGACGGGTTTGCGGCGAGTAGCGGTCCGGTTTCACTTTTTCACCAATTTAACCCTCTGTTTCCATCGCTGTGTCATTATCACGGAGCAGGGGCAAGTCTAACTAAAGGTTGACGCCATTAGCTGCCCTGCTTCAGCAAATTCTGGCCTGTTATAGTTACAAGGAGAATCTACTTATAAGATTGGAACTAAATCTTGGCAGCCAGCTGGCACAGTGGAGTAAAGAAACAGATTTGCGCAACGATCTCCTCCCAACGACAAGTGTAATTATCTCAGCTCAACTTTTTAGGGGAGTGGAGTGGAGGAGCAAAGCTGAGTGGAGTGGAGTGAAGTGGAGTGGAGGAGCTGAGTGGAGTGGAGTGGAGGGGAGTGGTGGGGAGTGGAGTGGAGGAGCAAAGCTGAGTGGAGTGGAGTGAAGTGGAGGGGAGTGGAGTGGATTGGATTGGATTGGAGTGAAGTGGAGGGGAGTGAAGTGGATTGGAGTGGAGTGAAGTGGAATGGAGTGAAGGGGAGGGGAGTGGAGTGGATTGGATTGGAGTGAAGTGGAGGGGAGTGAAGTGGAGTGGAGTGAAGTGGAATGAAGTGGAGGGGAGGGGAGTGGAGTGGAGTGGAATGGAGTGAAGTGGAGGGGAGGGGGGTGGAGGGGAGGGGAGGGGGGTGGAGGGGAGGGGAGGGGGGGGTGGAGGGGAGGGGAGGGGGGGTGGAGGGGAGGGGAGGGGGGTGGGGTGGAATGGAGTGAAGTGGAGGGGAGGGGAGTGGACGGAGGGGAGTGGAGGATGGAGTGGAGGGGAGTGGAGTGGAGGATGGAGTGGAGGGGAGGGGAGTGGAGTGAAGTGGAGGGGAGGGGAGCGGAGTGGAGGGGAGTGGAGTGAAGGGGAGTGGAGTGGAGTGGAGGATGGAGGGGAGTGGAGTGGAGTGGAGTGGAGGGGAGGGGAGGGGAGTGGAGGGGAGGGGAGGGGAGTGAAGGGGAGGGGAGTGGAGGGGAGGGGAGTGAAGGGGAGTGGCGGGGAGGGGAGGGGAGTGAAGTGGAGGGGAGGGGAGTGGAGTGGAGTGAAGTGGAGTGAAGGGGAGTGGAGGGGAAGGGAGTGGAGTGGAGTGAAGTGAAGGGGAGTGAAGTGGAGTGGCGGGGAGGGGAGGGGAGTGAAGTGGAGTGAAGGGGAGTGGCGGGGAGGGGAGTGAAGTGGAGGGGAGGGGAGGGGAGTGGAGCTCCTCCACCACCCCCCAAACCTCTCACCCACTCCCTGAGATGAGCCTGGCGTGTACTTAAACCTTACAGAACAGGTAGATTCAATTCATTCCCGAATCGCTTCAATCCCGAGCTCGCTGGGTGGTGGTGCTTTAACTGCTGCAGCGCTCCTGGACTGGAGAAAGGGGAAGAAATCTGCCACGATTGCTGCTTCTGATTGCTACCTAGTGACCGCTGCTGGAAATGTTGTGCCTGGACGTTGGATGAGGACACAGTTTAGCTCAGCTGTGATGCAGCTCCATCTCTCCATTCCTTACCCTTATTTCTATTCTGCACATTCTTTTAAAACCTAACCACTACCCCTTGACGTATCTTGTATGCTACTGTTTTCAACCCTGGTGATGTCTTGCACTATAGGCCTTTGCCGTTCAAGTTAGGTAATATTCTCTAACAACCACTGGACTCTTACCAACATCATCAAATGAAGTTAGTAACCAGTCTGTCTCCAGGGAAATGGCTATATATATTTATATATCTATCTGTATATTTAAAAAGGTAATAGCATGGTTGAAAACATCAATGCTTCCTACAGTTCTGTGCTATAAACAGAATAAGTGACACAAAAACTTTATGAGTCTTCAACTTGTGACCTATGCCACAACTTACTTTGAAGTTCATTGTGGGTTGCTTGCTCAAATCACTCATTAAATAATGCTTTCACAATTATGAAGGATTTGACTCATCGTAATATCGCTATTAGCTTATCCACATGACATTTATGTCTGTAGAATTTTCATTTCCATCGGGGGCAAGGCATAAAGTTGCTACCAAACAAATGGAAGTCACAAGGAAAAAAACTCACTGCTTTCTTGTTACTCTCACCTTTTGTCATCTTGCCCTCCAACTCTCTCCAATTGACATCACTCACTCCACCAATCACTCACTCCACCAATCACTGACACCACCACTCCACCAATCACTGACATCATCACTCCACCAATCACTCACTCCACTAATCACTGACATCATCACTCCACCAATCACTGACACCACCACTCCACCAATCACTGACACCACCACTCCACCAATCACTGACATCATCACTCCACCAATCACTGACACCACCACTCCACCAATCACTCACTCCACCAATCACTGACATCATCACTCCACCAGTCACTGACACCACCACTCCACCAATCACTGACACCACCACTCCACCAATCACTGACATCATCACTCCACCAATCACTGACACCACCACTCCACCAATCACTGACACCACCACTCCACCAATCACTGACATCATCACTCCACCAATCACTCACTCCACCAATCACTGACACCATCACTCCACCAATCACTGGCACCACCTTCTTCTTCTTAGGCAGTCCCTCGGAACCGAGGATGACTTGCTTCCACATTAAAAATTAGTTCTCAGGTGACTGATTAGTCCAATGCGAGACCTACAGTCTCTGTCACAGGTGGGGCAGACGGTGGTTGAAGGGGCAGGTGGGTGGGGTGCTTGGGTTGACGTGCGCTCCTTGCGCTGCTTGCGCTTGGCCTCCGCTTGCTCCTGGCAAACAGACTCGAGGTGTTCGGCGCCTTCCTGGATGCTTCTCCTGCACTTTGTGCGGTCTTGGGCCAGGGATTCCCAGGTGTCGGTGGGGATGTTACACTTTTTCAAGGAAGCTTTGAGGGTGTTCTTGAAGCGTTTCCTCTGCCCACCTGGGGCTCTCTTGATGTGCCGGAGCTCCTAGTAGAGCGCTTGTTTTGGGAGTCTCGTATTGGGCATGCGGACAATGTGACCCGTCCATCGGAGCTGATCGAGCGTGGTCAAAGCTTCAATGCTGGGGATGTTGGCCTGAGCAAGAACACTGACGTTGGTGCGCCTATCCTGCCAATGGATTTGCAGGATCTTGCGGAGGCAGCGTTGGTGATACTTCTCCAGTGCTTTGAGGTGCCTGCTGTACATGGCCCATGTCTCTGAGGCATACAACAGGGCGAGTGTCACTGCTGCTCTGTAGACCATGAGCTTAGTGCTGGGTTTGAGGTCCTGGTCTTCAAACACTCTCTTCCTCAGGTGACCGAAGGCTGCACTGGCACACTGAAGGTGGTGTTGGACTTCGGCGTCGACGTCTGCCCTTGTTGACAGTAGGCTCCCGAAGTATGGAAAGTGGTCCACGTTGTCCAAGGCCTTGTCGTGGATTTTGATAATCGGGGGGCAGTACTGTGTGGCAGGGGCAGGTTGGTAGAGGACCTTTGTCTTACGGATGTTTAGTGTAAGGCCCATGCACTCGTATGCTTCGGTGAAGGTGTTGACGATGGTTTGGAGTTCGACCTCCGAGTGAGCGCAGACGCAAGCATCGTCTGCATACTGTAATTCAACGACAGAGGATGGGACGACCTTGGATCTGGACTGGAGGCGACGGAGGTTGAACAGTTTCCCGTTTGTTCTGTAAATTAGTTCCACTCCAGTGGGGAGCTTACTGAGGGTGAGATGGGGCATTGCAGCAAGGAAGATCGAGAAGAGCGTTGGTGCGATGACACAGCCTTGCTTGACCCCGGTTCGTATGTGAATTGGGTCTGTGGTGGAACCGTTGGTCAGGATTACGGCTTGCATGTCGTCATGAAGCAGACGGAGGATAGTGACAAACTTTTAAGGGCAGCCGAATTGGAGGAGGACACTCCATAATCCCTCACGGTTGACAGTGTCGAAGGCCTTTGTGAGATCAAAGAAGGCCATGTACAGCGGTTGGTGCTGTTCCCTGCATTTCTCTTGTAATTGACATGCGGTGAAGATCATGTCCATTGTGCCCCTTAGTGGGTGGAATCCGCATTGCGACTCTGGGAGGAGCTCTTCGGCCACTGGGAAAAGGCGATTGAGGAGGATTCTTGTGATGACTTTCCCTGTGGCAGACAGCAGGGAAACTCCTCTGTAATTACCGCAATCAGACTTGTCACCTTTCATGAAGATGGTCACAATTACGGCGTCTCTGAGATCCCCTGGCATGCTCTCCTCCTTCCAGGTAAGAGAAGTGAGTTCATGAATTTGCGCCAGTAGTGTTTCTCCGCCATGCTTTAGTGCCTCGGTGGGGATTCCATCTACTCCTGAGGCCTTGTTGTTCTTCAGTTGTCGGATGGCCTTTTCAACTTCATGCCGGACTGGGGTTGTGCTGAGATGGTGGTGGGTAGCATGCTGCGGGATGGAGTTGCGGACACTCACATCGAAGACAGAGTCTTGGTTAAGGAGATCTTCAAAGTGCTCCTTCCAGCGGGCACTGACTGCCTCTCTGTCCTTGATGAGTACCTCTCCGTTCTTGGCCCGCAGTGGGGAAGGGCCTTGGGTGCTTGGGCCTTAGATGGTCTTGACTGCGCTAAAGAATCCATGCACGTCGTGGTTGTCGGCTATCTGCTGGATCTCCTGCGCTTTCTCCACCCACCATCTGTTCTTTAGGTCGCGAGTTTTTTGTTGGACCTCGGCCTTCAGGCGTCTGTAGAGCTGCTTTCTTGCTCTCGAGTTCTGTTGCTGTTTCCAGATCAGCCACTCCACCAATCACTGACACCATCACTCCACCAATCACTGACTCCACCAATCACTGACACCAACACTCCACCAATCACTGACACCAACACTCCACCAATCACTGACTCCACCAATCACTGACACCAACACTCCACCAATCACTGACTCCACCAATCACTGACTCCACCAATCACTCACTCCACCAATCACTGACTCCACCAATCACTGACTCCACCAATCACTGACTCCACCAATCACTGACTCCACCAATCACTGACTCCACCAATCACTCACTCCACCAATCACTGACTCCACCAATCACTGACTCCACCAATCACTGACTCCACCAATCACTGACTCCACCAATCACTGACTCCACCAATTACTGACTCCACCAATCACTGACACCAAAAGGGTGTAAAAGAAAAGATAGCCATCCGTGGCTAAGTAAAGTAATTAAAGATAGTATCCGACGAAAAACAAGGGCATATAAGGTAGCCAAATCTAGTGGGAGGATAGAAGATTGGGAAGTCTTTAAAAGACAGCAAAAAATAACTAAAAGATTGATTAAGAAAGGGAAGATAGATTATGAAAGTAAATTAGCAAAAAATATTAAAACAGATAGCAAAAGTTTCTATAGTTATATAAAAAGAAAAAGGGTGGCTAAAGTAAATGTTGGTCCCTTAGAGGATGAGACCGGGAAATTAATGGTGGGAAACATGGAGATGGCAAAAACGCTGAACAAATATTTTGTATCAGTCTTTACGGTAGAGGACACTAAGAATATCCCAACACTGGACAAACAGGGGGCTCTGGGGGGGAGGAGCTAAATACGATTAAAATCACTAAGGAAGTGGTACTTGGTAAAATAATGGGACTCAAGGTGAATAAATCCTCTAGACCTGATGGCTTACATCCTAGGGTCTTGAGGGAAGTGGCGTTAGGGATTGTGGATGCATTGGTAATAATTTTCCAAAACTCCCTAGACTCAGCAAAGGTCCTGACAGATTGGAAAACTGCTAATGTAACACCCTTATTTAAAAAGGGTAGTAGGCAGAAGGCTGGAAACTATAGACCTGTTAACCTAACATCTGTGGTTAGTAAAATGTTAGAGTCCATTATTAAGGAGACAGTAACGAGCCATTTGGATAAACATAATTTAATAGGACAAACTCAGCATGGTTTCATGAAGGGGAAGTCAAGTTTGACAAATTTGCTTGAGTTCTTTGAGGAAGTAACATACAGGGTGGATAAAGGGGAACCAGTGGATGTAGTGTATTTAGACTTCCAAAAGGCATTTGACAAGGTGCCACACAAAAGATTATTGCTCAAGATAAAAAATCACGGGATTGGGGGTAATATTCTGGCGTGGGTGGAGGATTGGCTCTCTAACAGAAAGCAGAGAGTTGGGATAAATGGTTCATTCTCAGACTAGCAATCAGTAACTAGTGGTGTTCCGCAGGGGTCAGTGCTGGGTCCCCAACTCTTTACAATCTATATTAACGATTTGGAGGAGGGGACCGAGTGTAACATATCAAAGTTTGCAGATGATACTAAGATGGGAGGAAAAGTAGTGAGTGAGGAGGACATAAAAAACCTGCAAAGGGACATAGACAGGCTAAGTAAGTGGGCAGAGATTTGGCAGATGGAATACAATACTGGAAAGTGTGAGGTTATGCACTTTGGCAGGAAAAATCATAGAGCAAGTTATTATCTTAATGGCAAGAAACTGGAAAGTACTGTAGTACAAAGGGATCTGGGGGTCCTGGTGCACGAAACTCAAAAAGTTAGTATGCAGGTGCAGCAAGTGATCAAGAAGGCCAATGGAATGTTGGCTTTTATTGCTAGGGGGATAGAATATAAAAACAGGGAGGTATTGCTGCAGTTGTACAAGGTATTGGTGAGACCGCACCTGGAATACTGCATACAGTTTTGGTGTCCATACTTAAGGAAAGGCATACTTGCTCTCGAGTCAGTACGAAGAAGGTTCACTCAGTTAATCCCGGGGATGAGGGAGTGGTCATATGAGGAGAGGTTGAGTAGATTGGGACTCTACTCATTGGAGTTCAGAAGAATGAGAGGCGATCTTATTGAAACATATAAGATTGTGAAGGGGCTTGATCGGGTGGATGCGGTGAGGATGTTCCCAATGATGGGTGAAACTAGAACTAGGGGGCATAATCTTAGAATAAGGGGCTGCTCTTTCAAAACTGAGATGAGGAGAAACTTCTTCACTCAGAGGGTGGTAGGTTTGTGGAATTTGCTAACCCAGAAAGCTGTGGAAGCTACATCATTAAATAAATTTAAAACAGAAATAGATAGTTTCCTAGAAGTAAAGGGAATTAAGGGTTACGGGGAGCGGGCAGGAAATTGGACATGAGTCTAGGTTCGGAACGGTCATGGCCCTGTGGGTAGTGGAGTGGGCCCAGGGGCCGTGTAGCCTGGTTCTGCTCCTACTTCTTGTGTTCTAATTCTGTGTTAGATTTCAGGAGATGGTTTTATTCCTGTTCCTGGCTGGGGTGGAGATCGCCTTTACAGAAGGTAAGTACTGTAGAAAATATAGGGACAGAGTGATCTCCTAGACGAGTTTCGATCGCCTAGATGGGTCGGAGAGGAATTTCCCAGATTTTTTCTCCCAAATTGGCCATTGGGTTTTTTATCTGATTTTTCGCCTCTCCCGGGAGATCACATGGGTTCGGGTGGATGGAGAGTGATAGTAGATTTGAGGTTAGGATCAGATCAGCCATGATCTTATTGAATGGTGGAGCAGGCTCGAGGGGCCGATTGGCCTACTCCTGCTCCTATTTCTTATGTTCTTATGTTCTTATCACTGACTCCACCAATCACTGACTCCACCAATCACTGACACCACCAATCACTGACTCCACCAATCACTGACTCCACCAATCACTGACTCCACCAATCACTGACTCCACCAATCACTCACTCCACCAATCACTCACTCCACCAATCACTCACTCCACCAATCACTGACTCCACCAATCACTCACTCCACCAATCACTGACATCACTCACTCCACCAATCACTGACACCATCACTCCACGAATCACTCCACCAATCACTGACAGCAGCACTCCACCAATCACTCACTCCACCAATCACTGACACCATCATGCCACGAATCACTCCACCAATCACTGACACCATCACTCCACGAATCACTCCACCAATCACTGACAGCAGGACTCCACCAATCACTCCACGAATCACTCCACCAATCACTGACAGCAGCACTCCACCAATCACTGACAGCAGCACTCCACCAATCACTCCACCAATCACTGACACCAACACTTCACGAATCACTCCACCAATCACTGACAGCAGCACTCCACCAATCACTCCACCAATCACTGACAGCAGCACTCCACCAATCACTGACAGCAGCACTCCACCAATCACTCCACCAATCACTGACACCAACACTCCACGAATCACTCCACCAATCACTGACAGCAGCACTCCACCAATCACTCCACCAATCACTGACAGCAGCACTCCACCAATCACTGACAGCAGCACTCCACCAATCACTCCACCAATCACTGACAGCAGCACTCCACCAATCACTCCACCAATCACTGATACCACCATCACTCACACCAGTGGTCCACCAATCAATCAACAACACCAGCCTCATCCTCTGCCCAACTGGCAAAATTAATTTGCCTGAAAAAGATTTTTAAAATCATTTTAACACAAATTGAACACATCTTTCCTACAATAAAGACTACGGCTGTGGTATAAATAACAATTTCTAGTGACCACCAGTGTTACATAATGTTTATACAGCTTGTGGTGACAGATTAAGCAGAACACATTACACAATTGCTAGACATTATAAATATATTACATTAGATGCCTTTGGACATTCTGTGCATAAATCTCAGTGGAGCAGTATAAAAGTTCTGAAAAAAAGAGTTTTCCTCCCTTGGGCACGTACAGATGAATAAATTGCAGCCAGTGGCTCTTTAACATTTTCTGCAGATGTGCGCTCTCATATATGAGAATTTTTAATAGCTCCTAGGAGGATGCTACCAATTTGCCATGGTAACCGTTGCAATTACCCCCGTAAGACTGATGTCCTACAGACAGTTACCCGCAGATCCGACCAAAGAACACACCCGCCAACTCAACAGACTGATCAAGACCTTCGACCCAGACCTTCAAAGCATCCTACGCGCTCTCATCCCACGTACTCCCCGCGTGGGAGACTTCTACTGCCTCCCAAAGATACACAAAGCCAACACACCCGGACGTCCTATTGTATCAGGCAACGGAACCCTGTGTGAGAACCTCTCTGGATACGTTGAGGGCATCCTGAAACCCATCGTACAGGGAACCCCCAGCTTCTGTCGCGACACTACAGACTTCTTACAGAAACTCAGCACCCACGGACCAATTGAACCAGGAACACTCCTCGCCACGATGGACGTCTCGGCACTCTACACCAGTATCCCCCACGATGACGGCATCGCTGCGACAGCCTCAGTACTCAACACCAACAACAGCCAATCTCCAGACGCCATCCTACAACTCATCCGCTCCATCCTTGACCACAATGTCTTTACCTTCGACAACCAGTTCTTTACCCAAACACACGGAACAGCCATGGGGACCAAATTCGCACCCCCCAATACGCCAACATCTTCATGCACAAGTTCAAGCAAGACTTCTTCGCTGCACAGGGCCTCCAACCAATGCTATACACCAGATACATCGACGACATTTTCTTCCTATGGACCCATGGCGAAGAATCACTGAAAAGACTACACGATAACATCAACAAGTTCCATCCCACCATCAAACTCACCATGGACTACTCCTCAGAATCGGTTTCATTCTTGGACACACGAATCTCCATCAAAGACGGACACCTCAGCACTTCACTCTACCGCAAGCCCACGGACAACCTCACGATGCTCCACTTCTCCAGCTTCCACCCTAACCATGTTAAAGAAGCCATCCCCTATGGACAAGCCCTGCGAATACACAGGATCTGCTCAGATGAGGAGGAACGCGATGGACACCTACAGACGCTGAAAGACGCCCTCGTAAGAACGGGATATGACGCTCGACTCATCGATCGACAGTTCCGACGGGCCACAGCGAAAAATCGTATAGACTTCCTCAGAAGACAAACATGGGACACAACCAACAGAGTACCCTTCGTCGTCCAGTACTTCCCCGGAGCAGAGAAACTACGCCATGTTCTTCGCAGCCTTCAACATGTCATCGATGACGACGAACACCTCGCTAAGGCCATCCCCACGCCTCCACTACTCGCCTTCAAACAGCCGCCTAACCTCAAACAGACTATTGTTCGCAGCAAATTACCCAGCTTTCAGGAGAACAGCGACCACGACACCACACAACCCTGCCACAGCAAGCTCTGCAAGACATGCCAGATCATCAACACAGATACCATCATCACACATGAGGACACCATCCACCAGGTACATGGTACATACTCATGTGACTCGGCCAACGTTGTCTACCTCATACGTTGCAGGAAAGGATGCCCCGGAGCATGGTACATCGGCGAGACCATGCAGACACTGCGACAACAGATGAACGGACACCGCGCAACAATCGCCAGGCAGGAGTGTTCCCTCCCAGTTGGGGAACACTTCAGCAGTCAAGGACATTCAGCCTCCGGATTTCGGGTAAGCATTCTCCAAGGCGGCCTTCGAGACACACGACAACGCAAAATCGTCGAGCAGAAACTGATAGCCAAGTTCCGCACCCATGAGGACGGCCTGAACCGGGATCTTGGGTTCATGTCACGTTACATGTAACCCCACCTGCCGTAGGGTCATCCAGATTCGGGTTGTCATTGGCTTGTTCTCTCTACACAGATGCGGCCGGACCGGCTGTGATTTCCAGCAAAAAAATGTTTTTTGTCTGTTTTTTTGTTTTTCACACAGACCCCAGCATCTGCAACATTTGACCCCTTGTGACCCCACCTCATTGTTCTTTGATGTAATGTTTTCCTGACTGACCTGTTTGGACACCATTCACACCTTTGATTGCTGTGATTATCTCTCTGCCGAGGTGTGATAAATGGCAGTTAGAAAGATTACCTGTAAACATCTGACATTATTCTCTGACTATATAAGCTGTGTCTTTATGCATCTCTCCACTTCACCTGACGAAGGAGCAGCACTCCGAAAGCTTGTGACTTCAAATAAAGCTGTTGGACTATAACCTGGTGTTGTGTGACTTCTTACATTTGTCCACCCCAGTCCAACTCCGGCATCTCCACACCATGGCTAAAGAATTTGTTTAGCCTTGGAATTCTCCTAGGTAAAATCAATTAGACTCTGTCCACTTAGTGCAGCCAATATGTTGAATCAATCTCCTTTAGGAACTTCTTTTCTTTTCCTAATAAATTTTATAAATCAGGATTTCAACAGAATCAGGTCTCACTCAGATCTTAGGATCATACAGTTCTACAGCTCATAATTAAATGTGATTTTTATTTGGTGGGCAGGCAGGGTGGAACCAGATGAGGCTCGTCAGACTGAAGGTCATTTTCGAGGTACATTATTTATTACGGTAGACTTACCACTTGTCTGTATATAAAAACCTAATAGAGAGATCTTCATTAAATCCTTGTAATGGAGTTGGCTATGTCACAGGGTTCAATGCACCTGTGGTTTTCTTTCTCCTTAGCTCCAAATGTGGTTTAACTAACCAATGCCATTGTTGTCTATCTCGGCCCAGAGCCGCTGGAACGGGTACATACATAACGCACTAACGCTGTTAAGTCTGTTTCTGGCCATAAGTGGGGCCCTCAGTGGCATTTGTGAATGTCAATGGATCGCTGGAACGAGTCAACTGAACCAAGCAACAACTCAGGAAGAAAAATCCGTTCTTCGGCCGGTTCGGCTATACTAGCCTACCCACTAGCCTCCCGCTCTGAAATTCCAGACACTCCCTTGGGGTGGACATTCAGGGATCACAGGCACCCACCCTTGTTATGCTAATGAACCTGTCCCTGGGATTTGGGATGGGGTCACCGTCGGGGCAGACTGGAGGGGAGAGGTCCCGTCCCGCTGGACTTCTGTCAGTGTAGTGGCCCCCAAGGAATTTCCAGGCCATGCAATTATCTAGTTACCAGAGGCCAAGATCTGCTGCTTAATCCACAAAACCAATGAGCTTCCATTACATTCATGCATCTGATGTAATTAAGAATACTACATTCTGCCTCTAGTGCATTTACATCAAATGGGCCTGGGACTGGATGGGCACTGCAGGTGATAGAACATATTATGGATGTACATATGATCATTGTTATTCACACCCCTCATTAGTCTATGCAATATTGGAAGTGTTGGCACCTTGCTGTATTTCCAGTGCATATCTCATGAGAGGCCCCTCAGCTTAACCAACTTGGGTGAAGTGATAGCTTGGATTTCTGACATATCAGAATACTATATTCTATCTAACCCTGGAATCTGGTTGCTGGAAGATAAATTGGGTAACTTCCAGCCCCAAATTCATCAACAAAATGGCAGTCAATAATAGCCAAGAAACTGTTACTGAATTCCCTGATGCCTCAGTTGATTTTTACACTGCTTAATGTACTAGCTAAACAGATCAAGAAGGTTCCAGGTCTGATTTCTGATCTGTGGCACGTTAACTGATCTTAACTTGGATGTTCAAAGGTGATTACAAGTCACCTTGTCACCTCTAGACCAGGGAAGGGAAAAATGAGCTCCAAATTCATCAACAAAATGTCAGTCAAGAATAGCCAGGGTTTCCACTCCTGATCATTATCTAATGGCTGCTGCTTGCAAGTGCTTATGTGGACATTGGGTGAGGGTAGGACTTGGCTCAGCTCCCTTACTAGAATAGCCTGCCCACTCCCTGTTTAGGCTTGCACCTGAATAATGGTCAACTAGACAAGGTCCAGGGAGGATGTTAGCATGAGTCAGCTGCCTGAAGCGGGCAGAAAATTAGAGGGGGAAAAACTGTTACATTGTAAACGGCACAATATGGACCATAGTGGACAGATTTATAGGATCATGTTGGCTTGAAAAAGGTTAGTCTCACAAGATGGGCCAACTTGCCAAATTTAACAGCTGTTGAGTCATCTTTCTGGGGAAATGCTTCAGCCCTCAGAGGGAACAATGATATTTGGCTCTAACTGAGGATTTTGTATTCCATTATGAGTTTTTTAAATCATTTCCCCCACATTGTTACTGTCAATATCTGCTGAGAGTCCATACTTATCCATTCATTTGTGCCCTTGAATAGACATTTTACATTAAATATGGACTGATATTTAATAATTAAATATAGATCTATATTTGACACATGGACCCAGATTGTATGATCCCAGCTGAATTGAGCCGGAAAGCGAATTACATCCACCTAACACCATGCGCACCGGCACTGATGTAATTTCCGGTAACAGCCTCATTTTAAATGGCCCAGAAATTCGGGTCTCCACGGGTGAGTACGCACGGGGTACTCACACGTAGGCCCAACGAAAGTGCCGGTTTCATGCATGCGCTGCGCATGCGCGGGAAACCGGCACTTCCGTTCCCCTGAAAGAAGGGGTTCAGAAGTCGAACGCGTGCGCCAGAGGCAGCGCGTGCGCATTGAACTTACGTTTTTTTTCCAGCTTTCTCCGGGAGGGTAAGTCTCCAGCAGTTACACTTTTAAAAAGCAGGCGCAAGGCCTGCTTTTAACAAGGTAAGTGGTGAATTAATTAAAATTAAAACATTTTTTCCACAGGTTTATTATTTTTAAATACTTTAAAGAAAGGTAAGTTTATTTTTAACCCCGTTAGAAAATGTAATTAATTTTTTCAAAAATGTAAATTATTGTTTAAAATAGTTATTTCATGTAATTTATAGTTTATTTTAAAAAGGTGATTTAAAAAAAAATTATTTGAGGTTTTAGTGATATTTTGGGGCTTATAGTATTTATAGGTTTGACAGCTCTTCCTGTCAAACTTATGAATGAAGCATTCCCTGCTACCATTGGCTCTCCATGGCCCACGTGATCCCAGGGGATGCTTCGAACTAACTGCGCCCCTGGGATACGTAAGCACTGCGCGCCGGCAGTTGGAGGAGGCCCAGGATCGGAATCCCACGCGGGCCCACAGCTCAACGGCCGGCGTGCTAGGTAAGTGCAGGTCGGGGGCTTGCACTCGCGGGAAGCCCCCGACCTGAATTTCTGGGCCAATATATCTGGTGATTTCCAGGAATCAGGAAATTCCTCTCATTGAGCAACTTGCCAGTTGGGGGGTGAGGAATAGAATGCTGCTGTAGGATTTAAGGTCTCGGAGCAGCAATGTGGAATCCATTCTGCTAGATGAATGACCAGCCCCTCACATTGTGTTAAAGTCCTTGAATTGCTTACCATCAATGCCCATGAGGTACCGCAGTGCCCTTTGCACAACCAAGATTCACCTGCAATTGCTCCTTCACTCATGTTTGTACATGCTCACATGCCAAGGCATGCAGTATCATCACACCCGTTATGGGCCTCACACTCTATTACTGCAGGTCATAGCAACCAACGGTAATTTTGCCCTTTTTCAGGGACAAGCTGGGAGGTAACTCTGACAGTCGGCGGACGCCCGAAGCACCAGCCTCTCGTCTCACTCCCTTTGAGGAGGAAGTGATCCACTTCCTGGACAAGGGAGGCTGGAGATGGGGAAGTAGAAGTGTGTGTGATAGCTGTGGGTTCATGATGACATTCTGCTTTATTTTACTTCTCATCAAACACCCTTCAGTAACTGGCAGTGAACCATATCCTGAAACCTTCATCTCACCTACTGAAAGTAATGTGTGCTACACTCTGCAGGAAACCTTTCTGTACTGGCCGCACTAGACGTGCTCCTATCTAGCTATCCAGCAAATTAAACACTCATTCAAAAATAATTCTTCTGAAGCGGTTGCTGTTTTGAAGCTTTACTTGAACAAATTTGTGAAACTGTAAACAAAGACAAAGTATGTTTTGTACATAAACTGAGTACTATACATTCGATATTACATAAGATATAAACATATTTACAACAGTAGAATGGACTAATTGTATAACTAACTAACATTTGAACTAACTTCTGTAACTATTAAATATTAACCTTTTATAAACATAGTATTATCAAAATATTACTCTGACAACATTGCTATTATGCTAAGAACCAAAGATACTCACAGATATTGCGCTTGGCCTAACATATGAAATCAGATTACATTGGATTGTAAATGGAACCTCTCATCGCAGATTCTCCATTACTCAAGTCAGGTTCTTCCTGGCAAAACTGCTTCCTGGGGTCAACAGGAAGAAAGGTAGGAAGGTCAAATGACCTCTCACAGGAAGAAAGGAACAAAGGTCAAATGACCTCACACAGGAAGAAATATCAGATGACCTTTCCATCGGTCCAGAACACTTTCTAAACCTTTCCCTCTGGTAGATATGCCAGCGATAAAAGGCACAGGCCCCACTGCATCTGATACTGCCAGCACTTCAGAGCATGCGCCATCACTCACTCTATCCTTCCCAAGCACCAGTTCAGACATATCCAACCCAGGGGAGTGAGAAAGTGAGTCAGAGTGGACTACACTGAGAGACACACAGGCCACCAGACAGTAGGAGCAGCTGCTGATGACACATGAGGAGAAAGACTAGAGGCACCTCCACTCTGCTGAAGAGATGAGGCACTTAGATCTTACAGGTCCTGCTTTTAAAAGAGCCATGTGTGCAGAGCATCATGCGTTGGTGCAGGCACTAGCAGCCACATCAGGTGATGGGAGCCCAGATGGAAAAGTTCATTAGCAACATAGGGCGCGATCTTGCCAGTCCTGGGGAGGCGGGTATGGAGGCGGGACTGCTGGGAAAATGGCAGAATTTGGGGGCGGGTGCCCATCCCGCCCCCCAACCCGCCTCCGTGCCATCTTGTCAGGAGGCAGGTAGCCGTACCGCACCGGGTCCCGTCTCCTGGGAGGCGGGTGGGAATTAGTGCCACTTATCTGCCTGTTAACAGGGAGTTAACAGGCAGATAAGAGGATTATCCCCATTTTACCCACACAAGTGCAGGCTTCCTGAAGGCTGCGAACCCCGCCAGGGTCACCGAGGCGAGCAGTGGTTCAGCGGGTGTCGGAGGGGTGCAAATGTGCGCTGTGAAGGTAAGTGATGGGTGCAAGTGTGGATAGGTGAGTATCTGAGGTAAGTGGAAAGTGTTAGAAAAAGTTTACTTACCTTTGTTTCTTCCTGCAGGCTTCAAGACTTGGGGACGCGGAGAGTCTCGCTTCTCCACGGCAGAGATGACAGATGGCTGCTGCATTCTCCAGTGCAACAACCGTCTAATTTCTGCTAAAGAAAGGGGTTTGATGAGTCTTGAATTCAAGAACTCATCAAACTACAGAGAATGTCAGTGTTTGACAGATTCACAGAGCTGTCAAACGATGACAATACATCTGTCAAAAATTTTTGACAGATGAAACGTCATAAGCTGAGGTTCTCTGTAACCGGCTTCCCCTTAATTGGCCTGCTAAGCCCGCTGGGCGGGCTTAACTAGGTCAATCAAGGGAAAATAGCGTGGGTTGGCCACAAATTGACGGAGGCGGAACAACGGCCCGACAAGCAGCAGTCCCGCCTCCAACGTGCCCCCATTGGCAAAAATCGCCCAGTGTCTCAACACTGGAGCATGTGGCAGATACAGGAGCAGCTGCAGTGGAGGCCCCCTCGACAGAGGCCTTAAGGGCAGCCTGTTCTTCTTCCATGACAGGTGCCATAAAGGTCTGGAGTGCCAGATTGGGGAGAGCTGCCTTTTTCAGCTTCAGTAGGATTAGCAACTACTTCTAGATAGCCATGAGGTAGGGCTTCACTGACATCATTGACCTCATTGGTACCATTTGGCCTACTTTTCTGAAGATCAGAGACCATGTTTGTTAAGTATGTGTATTGTATTGAACAATTAACACAAAGACTTAAACGTATAACTCAAACAGGTCTTTACTGGTTGGAGGTAGGGACTATACATAGGTCTTTACTTCATGCCCACAGGCGGGAACTGAGGGGAGATCAGTACCCACAGTACTATTTATACCCCTATGGCCAGGAGTGGTACTGCGTATCACTACGCCCAACAAGTAGTGCAGTCCTGTCCATAGGTTCAAAGTAGCACACATATTACATACACAACATTCCTCCCTTCCTAGCTTTACAGTCATCTCCCCATTTAACATAACGTAATAACATATATACATATATAACTTCAGGTTTACATAACAGAATAACATAGATACATAGATAACTTCATGTCAAAACAGATCACAGATTCAGTCTCTGCGGAAAACAGTTCACAGATTCAATCTCTGTGGTGGAGTCGGTTCACGTTGCTGGAGTGACTCATTCAATAGTCCTTCCATGGATTTAACAGTTTGAACTTCCGAACTGAATTGGCTCCGTTCGGAGGGACCACGTGTGTGATCTGGTAGAGGTAATAATGGTTCAGATGGGTCATCTTCTGTTTCGACTTTTCCTTTTCTGCTTCTTGGAGACTCTCTGGGCTCCACTGTCAGCTGCCAGCTGCATGCGCAGTTCCTCCTTCTCTCCCTCCTTTTTCCGTAGTAGAGCCACCTTCTCCCGATGTTCCGTAGACTTTCGGTGCTCCTCCATGATTTCTGTATGGTGGGAGTCGAAGTTACAAGTTGGGCAGGACAGGACATAGTAATATTCGGTGTCGTCCTGATCTAGGCCAGCGAGAGGGTCTTCTATTTCCTCCATACCCAGCTGGGCGTTAGCCAGCTTTTGTTCCAAGTCCAGACATCTTTCCTGAAGAGACTTCTTCATGCGTACCTCTTCATCCAGCTTTTTCTGGGCTTTCAGCAAGTCGTTTACTAATGACCTCATTTGAGATTTTACTACTTCAACTTCTTTTGGAGATTGATTGATCGGACTATTCAATCCCTCTACCGGAGCAGCTGTTTCAGCGGTCTGTTGTTCTACGTTGACGTGAGTCAGCGTACTTTTGGCATCCAAGGGCTGCTCTGTTGCAGTCATCTCAGTCTGTGTTGCCACCTCAGCTCTTCCAATAACCTTTGAGAGCTCCGAACCCCTTTCGTTTGAATATTGAAGTTCATGTTCAAGTTTTTCCCATTTCAGAGTCCTGTCCTTCAGCATATGCAGGAGTTGGCTGACCGTTAACTCCTCTGACATCAGACGTTTTGTGTGCTCCTGCTCCATTTTCTCCATCAGCTGCTTCTGTTGTCTTTCCAGATTCTCCAACTCTATATCAAAGAACTCTTTCGTTGCATTCAACTCTTGCTCACAACGGCGAAGCATTTGTTCTAATTGCTGTTGTAGTTTGAAATGGAGTTGAGTTCGAGCCCGGTGTCCCTCAGAAATGGGCACATCAGTAGACTTGCCAGACTCAGAATCCACAGTTAAACTATGTTGTTGTTGCTCAGTGGAATTCTGTGCTGAAACTTTGTCTTTTGCACCTGAGTTGGGCTTACCATCATCCGTTCCAGAGTCTGGGCCGACTATCTTCACCGAGTTCTCACTCGTTATTGTTTGTAGGAAATGCCAGTCCATATTCATTTTCCTAATCCACTCCCGTCCTAGTAGTGGAGAACCTCCTTCAGATATCACATATAAGTCCATTATTTGACTGTCTTCGCCCTTGTGGACCACTGCAACCTCTATTTTCCCGATGGGGTACACTCTTTGCCCCGTGTATGTTTTCAATATAATCCCCGTATCCTGTAGGGGAATATGTTGGAATAACTTTCCGTAATCTTTCTTATTTATGACCGTCAATGCCGATCCAGTGTCCAATTCCAGTTTTACTTGGACTCCTTCTATCTGAAGAGTGACCCAAATTGTCTGGAGGTCTGCACCCTTACCAGCGTTGAGTACTCTTAAGCTAGCCAGTTCATTACAGCTTAAGCTAGCCAGTTCATTACTGCTAGCGTCTGAATCGGACTCCTGTTCGGTCACCTTGTGTACCTTTGCGTATTTTCCTTGCGGTGACTTCTTGTTGCTGGTCTTCTTCCCTGACCTGCATACTCTAGCTATATGTCCAAGCCTACCACAAGTTCTACATTCTTGGTTTTTAAACCAACACTGGTTCTGATCATGCGTTGTCTTTCCACAACGATAACATTTGCCAGAACTCACACCCAATTTGTGTGCACTGAGCTCCGGTGACCGTAGCTGCATTACTGCCGTGCCTCTCGCTGCGGCTTCATGTGCTGCTGCCATAGTGACCGCCTTCTCAAGCGTCAGCTCATTCTCCTCGAGCAGTCGCTTTTGTGTATCCTGTTTAAATAAACCACACACAAATTTGTCTCGAAGTGCCTCTGTCAGTCCCGTTCCAAACTGGCAATATTTCGCTAATTTACGCAATTCCAGCAAATAATCAGCATTGCTTTCATGCTGTAGCTGCCTTCTGTCGTAAAATTTAAATCGTTCCGCTAGCATCAGCGGCGTGGGGTTTAGATGATCTTTCAGGACAGTAACAATCTCATCGAACGTCTTATCCGCCGGTTCATCTGGTGATAACAGGTGTTTCAATTGCCCGTATGTCTTCGCACCCATTAAATTTAATAATGTTAAAGCTTTATCTTGGTCATGAATTTTATTGGCCTTACAATAATTTTTTACTCTTTCAACATATATGGCCCAATCTTCGAGGTCACTATCAAAGGTGCTAATATTCCCGTGTTTAGGCATTGTAGATTTGCAATTTCTCAGATTTTATTTTGTTTACTTGTTATCAAAGATGGCGGCTTCCTGCTCTTGCCGTCATCCTCCGCCCACAAAATGGCGGTTTTCCCGCACTTGGCGGTCTTCACCCGTCCCCCGACGCCGTCTCCCTTCAGCCCCCGAGTGCGGCCCTTATCTTTGGTTCCGATCGCTGGCCCGCGCTGCGCCTCACACTTGAAGCGGCTCCCGGCCTCTGGCTCACCCGCTCGCGCGGCTCTTGCTTGCTCACTCCCTCCCGGGCTCTGGCTTACCCGCTCGCGCGTTTCACCGCGGCTCTTATCAGGGATTGCGATCGCCCTTATCTTCTCCAACTTCCCCAGCCCTGTCTTTGCAGCCAACACTGCACGGCTTACCCCACCACCTAGGTTGAACAAGGAAACTGCAGAAAGACTTCTGTCAGTCGCTGGAAGCTGTCAGGATGTTTGCTGCACTCCAGTGCTCAGTCGCTGATGGAGGCTTCAGAGTCCTAAAGCCTGTCGCTTCTAGTGGGGTGGTGATGTTTGAAACCTCTCTTCAACTGCCGCAGGGTAAGAACCTGACTCGTCGCCAGTGTTAAGTATGTGTATTGTATTGAACAATTAACACAAAGACTTAAACGTATAACTCAAACAGGTCTTTACTGGTTGGAGGTAGGGACTATACATAGGTCTTTACTTCATGCCCACAGGCGGGAACTGAGGGGAGATCAGTACCCACAGTACTATTTATACCCCTATGGCCAGGAGTGGTACTGCGTATCACTACGCCCAACAAGTAGTGCAGTCCTGTCCATAGGTTCAAAGTAGCACACATATTACATACACAACAATGTTAATGCCCAGGGTTAGTGGTATGTCAGGGATGGGCTTGGATAATGCTGCGATCTTTCAGGATAGCAGCACATGCATGCCCTTCCACTGGTAGCCGCCAATACCTGCTTGTGGCAGAAGTAACATAGCATCAGGCTGCCCATGCAGCAGTTCAAGGGGTGCAGCATGCAGCAGATCCATCTCAGAATCGAGCTGCCATGAAACAAGGCCATCTCAGGCTCTGGGGCCTTCAATTGCAACATGGAAGCCAGCCACCGCGGGGAGTAGATTTGGTGACAGCATGTGACATAACTCAGTGAAGGATTTCCTTGTATGTCTTGGTCTCGACAGGCACTGCTCCTTTGACATATGCAGCTACGTGCACCTCTACCGACTGGTGTGGGAGTAAAAGTGGGTCAGTTCCATGTCGTATACCTCCAGTGGTGCCTGACCTGCCTGACATCCCTCGGTCGCTCCTCCTAGTCTTTTTTGCTTCCGTCAGAAAAAGCAAAGGTGCAGTGAAATTTCCATTGTACCCCGTGTGAAATGGTAGGGGAAGAGGGGTGGAAACGGCAGCTCCACAGCAATAGCACAATTGGAAACAGCAAAGCTGAACTCCTCCAGGAATGAGTCATAAATGAGCTTGGAACTGATGCTACAAGTATTGACGTTGCGCTCTTTAAGCTCTCTCTCGTCTTCTGCCAAGTGCCGAGCAACCGTGGTTGCCTATTTGAAACGAGCGAGATGAAACAGAACAAATGGGGCATAAATGACAAAATGGCGAAAATTGGTGTGAGTGCAAAACTGTGTGGAGTTCTGGTGTGATGGAACTCTCCCCACTTTCAGGACCAGGTCTGCCCAATTTATATTTGTACAAATCAGAAAATCCAAGCTTGGCTGTCTGGATAAGCAGTAGAGAGTTTTACGTTTTCATGGTGTAACCTTTTAAAGTTAAGAAACAGATAGTAATGCTAAGAAATAAATCATTCCTTTTAATTAAGCTTTTTCTTCTCTACACAAGTATAGTAAGGGGCTGAATTTATATGGGAGTTCTCCAGATCGTCCATGGCTCTACCGTTAAAGTTATGCTGGACAAGCGGACGAGCCTCCACAGTAATTCACCCCTAAGTTTCTGGTCAAGGAGTGATACACATGGGGAATCATTCTCCGTGGAGAGGGAGGGAAACTCTACTCATCTGAACCATTGTTGTGCGCTTTATGGCGGTAGATTACAAAACTACATCGGCAGAAGCAACAACAACAACTTGTATTTATAACAAAAGAACATAATATAAGAAATAGGAGCAGGAGTCAGCCATTCGGCCCTTGGAGCCTGCTCCTCCATTCAATAAGATCATGGCTGATCTTCAACCTCAGCTCCACCTTCCTGCCCGATCCCCATATCCCTTGATACCCTTAATATCCAAAAATCTATCGATCTCTATCTTTAATATACTCAACGACTGAGCCTCCACAGCCCTCTGGGGTAGATCATTTCAAAGATTCACCACCCTCTGAGTGAAGAAATTTCTCCTCATCTCAGTCCGAAATGGCCGACCCCTTATTCTGAGACTGTGACCCCTGGTTCTAGGCTCCCCAGCCAGGTGAGTTATATAGTGCCTTTAACGTAGTAAAACATCCCAAGGTGCTTCACAGGAGTATAATCAGACAAAATTTGACACCGAGCCGCATAAGGAGAAATTAGGGCAGGTGACCAAAAGCTTGATCAAAGAGGTAGGTTTTAAGAAGCGTTTTAAAGGAGGAGGGAGAGGTAGCGAGGCAGAGAGGTTTAGGCAGGGAATTCCAGAGCTTAGGGCCTTGGCAGCTAAAGGCATGGTCACCAATGATGGAGTGATTAAAATCGGGGATGCATAAGAGGGCAGAATTGGCGGCGGTCAGAGATCTCAGGGGGTTGTGGAGCTGAAGGAGATTACAAAGATAGGTAGGGGCGAGGCCTTGGAGGGTTTTGAAAACAAGAATGAGATGATAGGCAAGAGAACAGGTCATCTGCCTGCTATCGTGGAATGGTGAGACTGAAAGAACATAAGAACATAAGAAATAGGAGCAGGCCATTCGGCCCCTCGAGCCTGCTCCACCATTTAATGAGATCACGGCCGATCCAATTTTGGGGTCAACTCCACTTTCCTGCCCGCTCCCCATAATCCTTGGCTCTCCTGTAGCTCAAATATCTGTCTATCTCAGCCTTGAATATATTCAATGAGTCCGCTTCCACAGCTGTCTGGGGTAAAGAATTCCAAAGATTCACGACCCTCTGAGAGAAGAAATTCCTCCTCATCTCCGTCTTAAATGGGTGACCCCTTATTCTGAGACTACGCCCCCTAGTTCTAGATTCCCCCGCGAGGGGAAACATCCTCTCAGCATCTACCCTGTCCAAACCCCTCAGAATCTGATATGTTTCAATAAGGTCACCTCTCATTCTTCTAAACTCCAATGAGTATAGGCCCAACCTGCTCAACCTTTCTTCATAAGACAACCCCTTCATCCCAGGAATCAACCTCGTGGACCTTCTCTGAACTGCCTCCAATGCAAGTATATCCCTCCTTATATAAGGGGACCAAAACTGTACGCAGTACTCTAGGTGTGGTCTCACCAGAGCCCTGTACAGTTGCAGCAAGACTTCCCTACTTTTATGCTCTATCCGCTTTGAAATAAAGGCCAACATGCCATTTGCCTTCCTAATTACTTGCTGCACCTGCATGTTAACTTTCTGTGTTTCATGTACGAGGACACCCAAATCCCTCTGTACTGCCGCATTCTGTAGTCTTTCTCCATTTAAATAATATTTTTCTTTTCTATTCTTCCTAACAAAGTGGATAACCTCACATTTTCCCACATTATACTCCATTTGCCAAATTCTTGCCCACGCACTTAACCTCTCGATATCCCTTTGCAGACTCTATGGGCTGGATTTTCATTGAGGGGGCGGGTAGGAGGCGGGACTACAACTTTCGGGGTTGTAATTCCGCCTCCATCGAGTTGTAGCCAACCCACGCAATTTTGACTTGATTGACCTTGTTGAGCCCGCCCAGCGGGCTCAGCAGGCCAATTAAGGGCCACCCGGCAACAGGTGACGTCACAGATTGATATTTCATCTGTCAAGACCTTTTGACAGATGAAATATCAGCGTTTCACAGCTGTTTGAAGCTGTCAACACTGACAATCTGTACTCCAAGTTAATTCCTTCCTCGCAAGATGATTTAGAGATCTCTCCGGAACAAAAAGCTGAATGCTGCAATTTTTGACAGATCGCGGCCACTCTGCTTTCTGTGCCGGTGAGATGAAGGACTCCCAAGACCTGAAGGAAGGAAGGCTGTAAAGGTAAGTAAAACTTCTTTAAACACTTTAAACACACCAAACACACTTACCTCTGCACTCATGCACCCATCACTCACCTGAACTCACCGGACATCTCGACCCCTCCAAGCCCATCAGCCCGACGGCCCGCCTCGCTAACTTGGCGTGGTTTGAAGCCGTCGGGAATCCCACACTTCAAGAATGAAAATAAGGATTAGGCTAAAAACTGCCTGTTAACTACCTGTTAACAGGCAGTTAATTGGCACTAATCCCCTTCCCGCCTCAGGGAGGCGGGTCCCAGCACAGGTCGGGTACCCGCCTCCTTTGAAACTGGCATGGAGGCGGGTTGGGGGCGGGATGGGTTCGTGCCCCCCGATTTCGAGATTTTAACCCCCCACACGCCTCCAATCCTGCCTCCACGGCCCAATGAAAATCCTGCCCTTTATGACCTCCTCACAACTTGCGTTCCCACCTATCTTTGTATCGTCTGCAAATTTGGCTACAATACACTCGCTTCCTTCATCCAAGTCATTAATATAGATTGAAAATTGTTGAGGCCCCAGCACTGATCCCATTTATCCTGACTCTCTGTTTTCTGTTAGTTAGCCAATCCTCTATCCAATCTAACATATTACCCCCAACACCATGAGCTCTTATCTTATGCAGTAACCTTTTATGTGGCACCTTGTCGAGTGCCTTTTGGAAATCTAAATACACTACATCTACTGGTTCCCCTTTATCCACCCTGCTTGTTACCTCCTCAAAGAACTCTAATAGATTTGTCAAAGAGAGTAGAATAATTTTTTAAATAACAATATTATAGTTACTGCGCCTGAAGGTTCTGTTGGGCTAAGCGATCTCATTCACAATATAGATACACACCGAGGTACAAGTAAGTGCACTTCAGTTTATTCAGATACCCCAATACAAGAACATTTCTTGGTCCTGAAAATCCATGGGTGTCAGTGCTGGGATGCACCACCTGGTGAACTCTCGTTCCTTACCCTGCCAGAGGTTGCAGGGTCATGGGGGGGTCACCTCTTTTTAATGCAGATAGCCTCTGCCGCTAGGGCGCTGCCTGCGGGGGAGGTCAGTAATTCTGGTGAAAGCTGCCACTATCGGTGGTTGCCGAGGGCCCCCTTGGAAACATACTGCAAGGGTACACCATCGGTCCCTTTTTAAGGAGGTTAAAATAATGACCTTTGAAAAAAATTTCTTTAGGGGGTCCAGGCCACAACTCAGGCTCGGATCCCCGGGTGAGCCTAACTTGCGCCCCGACAGTAGCCGGTATACCTCCTTTCACGAGGTGTACCAGCTGCTGCCGTTCGTCCAGGCCAGGCATGAGGAAATTCCTGCCTCGGACTCCTCTTCCCCTTGGCCACGTCCCCCTCTGACAGGGGTGCTCTTCTTTAGAGCAGATGGAGGTTCCGCCCCAAGGCTCCATGGAAACTGGCAGGGATGGAAGGGACCCGGTGTATCGAGGTCCCAACCTAATTCCTGGTCATTTCGCTGCAATTCTGCCAGGCCTACGGTGGTAGTGCACCAGATGGCCATGAATGTTTAGCCTACCTGCCTTGTCATAAATGCCAAATCTATCAATGTGTGACTGATGTCAGTTCTCTCATTGTTGAAGTTTTTCTCCTCTCGGGTTTGTTATTTTTTTACCATTACTTATGCTTTACTTATAAACACCACTGCGATCTATCTCTGTGCACCATCTGACCTTGCAAAGGTGCCAACTTTCTTGAACCAAGGAAAATATGCTAAAAGGCTTACCAGGCAATAATGTGCTTAGGACTAGTACATAAGCATTGTATATCGCCACGTAATCCTGTAAGTCCCTTGCTCACAGCCTACCACTCTACTTCCACTGCGTATTTTCCTGAATTGTGCTATTGGCAGCCATGGCTCCCCATTGGCAGTGTGGACTCGTAAAATTGCACCTCCCCCCTCCGCCAACATCTCTTCCATGTCCTGCTTTTTTCACCTCATTTCCCTCCTTCAGTGTCAGCTGTGGCTCAGTTGGTAGCGCCCTCGCCTCTGAGTCAGAAGGTTGTGGGTTCGAGTCCCACTCCAGAGACTTGAGCACAAAAATCTAGGCTGACACGCCAGTGCAGTGCTGAGGGAGTGCTGCACTGTCAGAGGTGCCATATTTTGGATGAGATTTCAAACCAAGGCCCCGTCTACTCTTTCAGGTGGGACTATTTCAAAGAAGAGCAGGAGAGTTATCCCTGGTGTCTTGGCCAATATTTACCCTTCAATCAACATCACTGAAAAAACAGATTATCTGGTCATTATCATGTTGTTGTTTGGGACGTCCGGTGGTTGTGAATGGCGCTATATAAATATAAGTCTTTCTTTCTCTTTTCTCCACCATATGTTAGTCAGATCCTTTCTGACTCCTTGTATTTCATTATGAGGAAATATTGCCTGTTTACTCTTTCACATAGTTGAGCACACCAAGGTATAATGTCAATAGGAATTACTGTTATGGAGGTAATTACCACAGAGGATGAACAAAGCCTTCTGTCAAAGCTAAACCAGAATCAATTGACTAAAACTGCCATTGTCCTACCTTCAGCTTAATAACAAAATGAAGCCTTGGCTCAGTTCGAGAATTTATGTTTTTATCATTTCAACAGCAAGAACATACTGAGTTTATCTGTATTTGAACATAAAAGAGCTGCATGTTGGCTTGGTAAAAGCAATACCACCACCCATGCTTGATAAGCACTGATTTTGGGCCTAAATATACCCTCACCCCCTTACTCATCGCCTTCCTGCACAGTTTACTATGTGTTTGATCTGTGGCCTAGATGGCACATTAACAAATCAGCAAAACAAACATATTGGAGGAATATGAAATCAGAAAAGAAACCACGCCCGCAGAAGCAAGCCAGAAACAGCTTTTGAAAACCAACAGCCCAACAGAAAAGTGACTCATGTTTCTAAATAATACAACTAAGGATGCCAGTAATGTTCAGGCCCAAGTGATTGGCAATGTCTAGCCTCTTTAAAGGGATGTGACTGAGAGGTCAATCAGGTTAGCATGGCTTTGTGACTGTACAGGCATTTGTAGAATGTAGCATAGCTGTGTAGGCTATTGCATAGTGCAGTACAAATAGCTGTCAGTCTAATCAATGGGAACATTATTCTGAAAAAATGCCAGGGCTCGGAAGAGTTGACCTCCAAAACATAAACTATGTTGAAAAGCTAATTCAGTTGTCTGCCACCCAGCAATTTTCCAATATGGCTTCCATAAAACTTAAAATACCCCCCCCAAAAAAACTCCTATAATTTTACCAATGCTGCATTAATAAAAAAGATCACAGCAGTCTGGCAGAGCTGTCCTTTATAATAACGTCAAGCTGGAAATCGTTAAACTGCCAAGTTATAGAAATTGAAGGGTGGAACGATGAGATTGCTAAAACCATCAAGGAGTACTTCAGAGAATTCCATGAGCCTATCTTAGCCATTCTGAGCTAGCAATTACATCTGTAATGAAATAGTTGTAACGGGGAGGCTCGGAACACGGTAGTGAGACTGGTTCTTTGGGTGGTTACTTACTTTTCGCAGGGGCATGGGTAGTTTTGTTGAGGGCCATTACAAATGGGAATATAAGCGGCCACAGTTTTACGCAAAAAGGTGGTTTGCGCATTTAAATAGATGCAATTAAGTGGGCTATTGTTAACGTAGGAAATAATGAGAGGAGGACAGCAGGACTATAGACTTTAATGTAATATACAATTAAATGAAATGTGTTATTCATTAGGGAAGATTGAAGGACCCGTTCAAGGAAGCCCTTCTGTTTCTGTTGATTGTTAATGTGGTACAGTATATAGCTTTCTTGCTAAAAGCTCATTGCCATCCTTTTGTCACTGCTTTCTAAAGGCTAATTCCAGATTTTTCTTCTCTATATATGATTAATGTGGTTCCTGGGATCAGTATATATACCGCTATGGAAGGAAAGAGGGGGAGGGGGTATACGCTCAAGAGATTGCTGGGCTGGCTTTTAAAGAAGAACATTATATTAAATTTCATAGATATATATGATCCTTCTGCGCCAAATTAATGCCATGGATGTAGTTCCAAATCAGCATTATCCTAAAGATGATGAGGTTATTTTCAATTTAACCGTCTGGGTAGTAAGTTGCCTCACAAAATGGACCACGTGCCCATTACATAACCTGCCTGATTTTGTTCCATTGAAATCAATCCAACAAAAATTGGGTGGATTCTACAACGGGTGAGTTATTCGCTCTGCCAGGTTACCATGCAGTGGGTGCAGTTGAAAATTACCTCCCAGTGACTCACATGGTTTTGCGACTGTTGGCAGCCCTTTAGTACCTTGCTCAAGCGGCCGATCTTCAAGTGTTGAGTGCCGCTGAGCTATTTCAATCATGGGAGTCTTTATAGCCATCTGCCATGATGTTCACACCCCAATGTCTGCGCACGCATACTTTCCGAGAGGGGTCACCAGATGGTCATCGGGAACGGATATCCTGGTTGCTTTTTCTTCTCATTAGCCCAGCGATGCTGGGACCATTTATAGTGCAGAAATTGAGCCTTTCTGGTCAAGAATAGAATACAACGTTACAGCACAGGAACAGGCCAATTGTCCAATCAAGTGCGTGCCAGTGTTGTTTTTCCACATGAGCCGCCAGGTCTAGCCCCACTCACTTTCTCATCCTTATAACTTTTAATAGGCTGTATAGGCGGTGTAATAGGTAGACATGGGCATTTAGATACAAGTCTTCCACCATCAGCATCTTTACCACCACTTGAACAACCACAACTATCATTCAGTTAGCAGCGTCCAAAAAGCCATTGTTTAGGTCACCAGTCCTTTGCTCAGGAGGAGGTTCTCCCACTAGATCAGCTTCCCAAAGAACCAAAGACACATTCCTGGCCTGTGCTGCATTTCCTAATTTGCCAACTATTATTGAATGAATGTGCAGCAACTCACCTACATCAATAGAAAATACAGTAGATTAAAGCAGTAAGTGAGTGCTTAAGTGCCAGGAATATCATCACAAATGCATGCTTCACCTTCCTCTGCATTTCCAATTATTCTTTCATCCTTGACAATTCTAGGTGTGCCAGGAGGTTTATGGAAGGAGTGACTAGTGGCTAGCTGCTTTGTGAAAGATGAAATTACAGATGCCATTTTCTGTGTTCTGCCTACTTGATGCCATTCACTTTTCACATTTCACAGGAGAAAGCAGCAGTGATCCAATATTGTAGTTCTTTATGCCAGTGATGGATTCCAAAAATCTCACACAGTTATAACAGGCATACAGTATCACAAAACACTTATGGCAATTTAAAAATGTAATGTAGATGCTATGACTTCACTGTGTGCATATCTTATATAATATACATAAAATAGTAGAAAGTGGGCAATAAACCAATTTAGCTTTTCACCTTCCAACATAACGTACAATTTACACTGCTGGAGACTCTTCCTAATTTAGTTAACTTACTGATGGAGGTGAGTTGGCAGTTTGAAAGTGCAATTGTAAGTGAGTTTGAGGAGAGTTTTCTCTGGGGAGGACGCAGAAGGAAGTAAGGTTGGAAGGGAATGGAGATGTGGAATACAAGGAGGAGGTTGCAAATGGCCATTTCTGTAATCAAGATGGTGGCAGTAGACAGGCCACGTGAGGTTGCAAGGTCGAAGCGTGGCGCAAAAATGGGCAGGAGAATTTATGTGGAGGGAGAGGTTTAGGGACGACAGGAAGATGTGAAATCAGAGGAGAGAGAGCAAGGTGAATTGAGATGGAGGTTGAAATCACTGAGGATGAGAAGTCGCTCAGTCCAGAAGCTGATGGAGGGAGGGAGGGAGGGAGGGAGGGGTGGGGTTTGGGGGTTGTGGTGGTAGGAAGCAAGGATTTTAAAGGGGAGGTAAAAGTTGTGGAACAAGGTGAGGTGCTCAAAGGAGGAGAATCATGTGGCAGCCAGGGGAAGTTGCTGGCAATGCTGCTTTGTAAATTTAACCCAAAAATTGCTGTCACACATGTGCTGAGTTATAGATAATGCTGTTGGGTTTACCTATTTAATTTTAGCAAGTCTCCCAGTTTGGAAAAGTCAGCTAATAGTGCCTCACCGTTAAAATGCATCGAACGGCGTGAAGTTGTTGTACTTTCGCAGCAGATACGAACTAAACTCGCCGCAGAAAGTTAAGTCAAGTCATTTCAAGTCTAAGTACCCTGTTAACGATGTGATAAGTGTTAATTACCGCCAGTCAACCTCTCTGGCCCTGAAAATTAATGATTACAAGTGTGGAGTCTCATTCCTTCAGATCTTAATTGCTGTTGGGGATTTTAAAAATGTCAAATTGAAAATTAAATATATTTTATGGATGGAAGATGGAATTTAATACAGAGAAGTGTGAGGTGATGCATTTTGGCAGAAGGAACAGGGAGAGGCAATATACACTTAATGGCACAGTTTTAACAAGTGTGCAGGGACAGAGGGACCTGGGAGTTAATGTGCATAGGTCCCTGAAGGTGGCAGGACATATTGAGAGAGTGCTTAGTGAAGCATATGGGATCTTGGGCTTCATCAATAGAGGTACAAAAGTAGAGAAGTTATACTGAACCTTTATAAAGCGCTGGTTAGGCCACAACTGGAGTATTGCGTCCAGTTCTGATCACCACACTTTAAGAAGGATGTGAAGGCCCTTGAGAGGGTGCAGAGGAGATTTACCAGAATGGTTCCGGGGATGAGGGATCTTAGCTACAAGGACAGGTTGGAGAAGCTGGATTTGGTTTCATTAGAGCAAAGGAGGTTGAGGGGTGATTTGACAGAGGTGTACAAGATTATGACGGGTTTGGATAGGCTAGACGGGGAAAGGCTGTTCCCACTAGTTGATGGTACAAGGACTAGGGGACACAGATTTAAGGTTTTGGGCAAGAGATACAGGGGGGATGCGAGGAAAAACTTTTTTACGCAGCGAGTGGTGAGGACCTGGAACTCGCTGCAGACAGAAGTGGTGGAAGTGGGCACACTCAGGCCTAGAAATTGGCCTGAGGCGCCCAAGCGGCGCAAAGTTCGCCTGGGCGCTGGAATTTGCGCCGCAATCGCTGCATTAGCGATCGCCGCAAATTCAGTTGAAGTGCCCCTAGAGGGAGACGGGGCGCGGCTCGAGGCGCTCCGCGTCCCTCTTAGGGCGCTGAAAGTGAATTTCGCAGCGCTACGTGCCGCAGCGCCACATGCTGCGGCACGGCACGCTGCACTGCTGCGGGCCTTCCTCCCACTGTTAAGGGGGAGGGGCCTGCAGCAGCGCGAGCCCCGATCGCGAGTGCCGGCAAAAGAGCCCGGCACCAAGGAGAAGTGCCGGGCTCTCGGGAAACAGCCGGCAATGCCGCGGGGGGGGGGGGGGGTGGGTCCAGGAGGCCGGGAACGGAGGTGCTGGCAGGCGGCCGCCAAAAAAGCGGCCGCCCCGCACCTCCACCTTAACTTGCGCCTCTGCCGGCGCAGCAAGGCCCCGTGAACCGGGTGCGGGTAGCGAACGGCGCTACAGCAGCGTTCGCTACCAAATATCGCGATCGGGGCGCGAATGGGGCGCTGTGCACACCAATGATGTCATCAGTGGCGGCGCAGCGCAAAAGGCTAACGCCACCATTAGCGCCCCTGCTGAATATCGCGGGAGGTGCAGCCAGTGACGCTACAGCCACTGACTGCCTCTTTAGGCGCTAACAGGTGGCGCTACTCACCCAATTTCTCCCCCTCAATGTTTTCAAGGGGAGACTGGATAGGCACTTGAGGGGAATAAACCTGCAGGGCTACGGGGATAGAGCGGGGGAGTGGGACTGACTGGATTGCTTTACAGAGAGCCGCCACGGACTCGATGGGCCGAATGGCCTCCTTCTGTGCCGTTATGACTGTGTGACTTTTCCTTTCTGTCTAATTTTTCTCTTTCTCTTAATCCAGTCTTTCTTTCCCTCTCTATTTCTCTTTCTGTACCCGATTTGACATTGAATTCACCCACTCTAATTACACTTCCCTCTCAGTCCTTGCACTGTTCGTTTCTCATTCCTTCAATCTGATTGGTTAAGGAGATACACAGTTGCTTGCCCTGTTCATGCAGGTCCCTTGCTGCGCCTAAATGTTCAAGGGCAAGTCTAGCCAACGGCAGACGGGGTTCGGTGCCCTGCCACAGCAAACTATGGCCCTTTGTTAGAGGACTGCTACCTGCCCATTTATTCACAGTACTCCCCAATATCCAGCAGGTGGTGTTGTACTTGTTTTACCGGTAGACATAGTCCTTATAACTGTTAGAAAATCAATGATACCCGATAATACAGCACAAGCCACTCTTTCAATATTGAAAACAAAAAATAACTGTGTAAATGCAATGATGATTTTGGAAGTTTTCACTCTCCCTGTTTCTTCCCTCTTCTTCTAAAGGAGATGATTCACACTGAGGTACAGTCTCCAGAGTTTCAGCACCCCTCGGCTAATTTGCCCAGTGCTGTTCTTCAAACATACGAGATTGTCTTTTCCAGTTACATGCTGATTTCACTATATATGTTGTCCAATTGTTATTCCGGACTCAGTGGTTGCATAATGAAGCCTTTCTATCAGTTCTACCAGCGATTCAGTGGATAATTGAACTACACTGACCATGAAGGTTTTGATCTCATATTTGTGCTGAGCTAACTGGTCTCAAGCAGTTGGGGTTGGGGATGCGAGTTATCCTAGTATTGGTGATGGGACAAATCGCGATTACTTCCTCTCAGGTAGGTAGTGGGGATCAGGTTTCTATTCCTGATTATTATCCAGTGTCCCCTGCTGGAAAGTGCCCGTGGATGTCAGAGGAAGACATGACCAGGCTCAACTGGAATCCCCTGCTAGACTTGTATTTCTATAGCACCTTTCACAACCTCAGGACGTCCCAAAGCGCTTTGCAGCCAACAAAGTACTTTTGAAGTGGAAAAAAAACATACAATGCTGGAAATACTCAGCAGGTCAGGCAACATCTGTGGAGAGAGAAACAGAGTTAACGTTTTGGGTCGGTGACCCTTCGTGTGGTGAAGTGGTGTAGTCACTGTTGTAATGTAGGAAACGTGGCAGCCAATTTGCACACAGCAAGCTCCCACAAACAGCAATGTGGTAATGACCAGATAATCTGTTTTAGTGATGTTGATTGAGGGGTAAATATTGGCCAGGACGCTGGGGATAAATCCCCTGCTTCTCTTCGAAATAGTGCCACAGGATCTTTTACATCCACCTGAGAGAGCAGACTGGGCCTCGGTTTAACATCTCATCTGAAAGACGGCACATCTGACAGTGCAGCACTCCCTCAGTACTGCACTGGAGTGTCAGCCTAGATTTTTGTGCCCAGGTCACTGGAGTGGGACTTGAACCCACAACCTTCTGACTCAGAGGCGAGAGTGCTACCCACTGAGCCACTGCTGACACATTTGGGGGAATTTTTCTGGCGTCTGGGGTGGGATTGGAGGCGGGACCGGTGGCAAAATTGCAAAGATTGACAGTGGGTCCCGAACCCGCCTCCAAACAATCTTCCCGGGTGTCCTGTCCCCGATTTGCGCATGGACCCAACACCTAGCAGCGGGAAGAGGATTATAGGCACTTAACTCTTTGCTAACAGGTTGTTAACAGGCAGTTAAGAGGCTTTTTCCAATTTTGACAGGTCTACTGCGGGCTTCCCGACGTCTGGACACCACGCCAGGGTAAGTGTGGTGTGCTGTGGGTCTACTGTAATGTTTCTTCATTGGTGACAGCTGCAGAAGTGGTGTGAAGGGTCCAATGGTACACTGGTGAGTTTCAGATGTAAGAAAATGTTGGGGAAATCTTTTTTTAATGTATTTAGACTTTTCTGTAGGTAACAAGTTTTGAAGTGTTTGTGTAGTCCCACCTCATTGGGAGAACCTCTCTCACCAGTGACAGATCGCTTCTGTAACCTCACCTACAGCTGCCATCTGTTCTAGCCTAAGGAGGGAGTCACTGGAGAGCCTGGGTGCAAGGGCTCACCTTTGTACAGTGATTGTCAGTGTTTGCAGCACCTCAATGCTGTCAAGCACTGAAAAATCACCTGTCAAAAAAAATTGTGTGTGGCCCCTTTAAGAAAATCGGCAGATGACACGTCATCAACTGACTTCATCTGACACCGGCTTTCTCTTAATTGGCCAGCAAGCCCACAGGGCGGGCTTAACAAGGCCTATTGACGCAAAATAACATCTGTACGTCGGACGTGGTTGGGGGCGGGATCGGAACCCGGAAGGCAGCTGTCCCGCCCCCAAGACGCATCGAAAGGTAAAATCCAGCCCATAGAGTCAAATAGCCATCTGAAATTCTATGTCTAAGCATCATTACTGTAACTTTAATGGATTTTTGGAAGACAAGCTAAAATCTTAGAAATAATTGCCTGGCCCAGGGAGAGAACAGGCCTTCTTAGAGCTGCTGGCAGTTTAAGTTCATTCACAAAGTATGCATTGGAATGTTTCTGAAACTCAATTAATGACATAAATATTTTATACATTTTTAAAAGGGGTGTCATTTCAGTTCTCGCCATATTTGTTTGACAAAAATAAGGCTGTAAAGATACTGGTGTCCATCACCTATTATAAAATATAATTAACTTTCGATAGTATTGTGGAGACATGCCATTTTGGGTTCTGTTTCCTCGTTGGTTATTCTGATGGCATCATTTACGAAGATGAGTTTCACCCAGAGCAGTTTCATTCATTTCAATGGGAAGGAACATTATAGAGCAACAGAAAACGCTGGAAAAACTCAGCAGGCCAGGGCAGCATCCGTGGAGAGAGAAACAGAGTTAACGTTTCAGGGCGAAGACCCTTCGTCAGAACTGGAAAAAAGCAGGAAATGGAAAGCAAGTTTAGGGGCTGGGAAAAGGGGGAGGGGATGAAAGAACAAAAGGGGAGGTCAGTGATAGGATAGAAAGCAGGAGAGATTAAGAGACATTAAGAGATATTCAAGGCGAGAGGAGGTGGTAATGGGACAGGTTAAGGACATTGTTCCATGGAAGCTCAGCGTAAACTCGAGGAACAGCACCTCATCTTTCGATTAGGTACTCTACAGCCCTCTGGACTCAACATAGAGTTCAACAATTTCTGATCATAACCTCAGCCCATATCACATATATATATTTTCTTTTTTTTATCCACACTTTTTGTTTGCGCCTTTTTTTCTTCCCTCCCACATGGCAGCTGTCTTTCATTCTGCCAGCGCAATTCACACTTCATCTAGAGCCATCCTTTGTTCCTTAACCTGTCCCATTACCACCTCCTCTCGCCTTGAATATCTCTTAATGTCTCTCAATGTCTCTTAATCTCTCCTGCTTTCTATCCTATCATTGACCTTCCCTTTTGTTCTTTCATCCTCCCCCCCTTTTCCCAGCCCCTAAACTTGCTTTCCATTTCCTGCTTTTTTCCAGTTCTGACGAAAGGTTTTCGACCTGAAACATTGGGCCCGATTTTGTGGATTGTGTGGGAAATGGTCGGATTCCCCAAATGTGGGGTTCTGACAGGCAAAAAAATGTGTCAGCCAGCAGCACGCAATTTTCCCTCAAGTGGCCAATTAATTCCCAGCGTGTGGGCAGCCTTGCTCATTGTCCATTTCTAGTCAGAAAGCCCCACAGTATGATGTCATCATTCGTGGTGCTTTCAAGGTCCATAGCAAGCACTGCATCTTCTGAAGGCTTCCAAACGAACCATACAGGATGGCAGAGGAGCCTGCAGCAGCTGTGGCCAGTGTCAGACCCCGAGCTGCCTCTAAATTCGATGAAGCTTCACTTAAGGCATTATTGGATGGGGTTAGGGCCCACAGGGAGGTCCTCTTCCCTAGGTCAGGCAGGAAGGGGCCTCCCACTGAGACCAAGACTGCATGGATGCAGGTGTCAGCAGATGTTAACTCGAATGTGCATGTCACCTTGGCATCACGTCTCTAACTCCTTCCTCTACTCCCCCACAGGACCATCCAGAGCCCCCATCCCCACTGTGGAGGAGGAAGAGGCTGTGCAGCCAGACTCCTCAGAGGAAGCTCCAACCTCTGAGGGCGCAGCATCAGCGCAAGTAAGCGCACCCAGCACCAGCGCAGACACTCACACCTCGGGGGAACCTTCGGGACATAGAGTAGTGTTGTCACCTGGTGTTTCGCAGCTCACAAGTGAGCCTCAGCAGATTCTGGAGACAGGGTCAGCAGTGGAGAGTCCTCGTCGGAGGGCGCAGGACTCTGCCAGCTCAGCTCAGCTGCGCTGCATGTCGACCCTCTGCCTCTGGGTCCATCCGCAAGAGAAGAGGTGATGGATCTCCATGCACAGATGCAGGAGTCTCTGGCAGGTTTTGTCTCCAGGGTCGCTGCGAGTGTGGAGCAAATGGAGGAGTCCATAGCGACTATGAGCAGAGCATTTGTGGAGTCATTGGCGCATGAACGCATCACCATGCAAAGGTTGGCAACCTCCATGGAGGAGATAACTTGCCAGGGTACGGAAAACATGGTGAATGCTCATAAGAGAATGACATCTCTTGAGCAGCGTTGGCCATCTATTGAACAGAGAAACCAGACCTTCATGGAAGTCCTTCTGAGTAGGACTGCCAGTGCAGAAACGGGTCTCCATGGCCCCCTAAAGCGCAGCAAGGTGCTCTCAAGCCACTTCCAAGCGCTGGCCCCTTCTGTCCTGTGCAGCCTCAGGTGAGTGAGCAGCAGCCTGGTGCTCCTGGTGCTCATCCTGCTGTTCCTGGTTCTGCTGCTGCCGCCTCTGCTGCTGGAGATCCTCTAATGGCAAGAAGGGAAGGAAAAAAAGGCGTCCCATGCTTCTCGTAGATGCCTCCGCTGAGGAAGCGCTGAGTGAGGGCGGCGAGAGGGGCTTCCCAGGAGATCACATTGGAGAAGTGTGTGAGGCTCCAACCTTCCACTGCTGTGCCTAAGCCTTGAAGAAGTAGCCCCAAGCCTGCAGCAACAAGGTCCTTCACCATACAAGTGCTGTCCCTTTAAATCGCAGCTTTCCCGAATGACCTGCAGCTGACAGCAAGCAAGCCGGCAAGCTTCACGCCAGGTTTCATCAGCCAGGTTCCCCGCAGGCGTGTTTAGCGTGGGGAACCCCTGAAAATCGCAAGGGCACCCTAAAATGGCATTAAACATGCCAATAATTGGTGATTAGGGGCCCGACGGCCAGTCCCGCCAGCGGCAGGCGGGACTGAATCGGATCACGGAGAAACGGCGGTCCGAAAGTCGGACGGGGCGGGGAATCAGGCGGGGGGGGGGGGTCGCGACCCCCTATTTCAGCGATTTTCGGCCCCCGCCCGCCTTAAAAGCCGCCCGACGGCTGGCAGAAAATCGGGGCCGTTAACTCTGTTTCTCTCTCCACGGATGCTGCCTGGTCTGCTGAGTTTTTCCAGCGTTTTCTGTTGTTATTTTGGATTTCCAGCATCCGCAGTATTTTGCTATAACATTATAAAGCAGCCTGGAAGCCAATGTAGAGTTGTGCCCAACCAGAAAGCTTTCGCGTGTCAGCCTTGGCCCAGTTGTCAAGGGCCTTCACCTCTGGGTCAGATAGTCATAGGGTCAAGCCCCATCCCAGAGGTTTAAGCACATAATCAAGGCTGACGTGTCAGTGCTGCAATGTCTTTTGGATAAGATGGTTATCCAAGGCCCCATCTGCCCCCTTAGGTGCATATCAACGATTCAAAGAAGATCAGCGGAGTTCTCCCAGAGTCCTGGCAAACATTTATCTCTCATCCAATACCACGAAAACAGATTATCTGGTCATTTATCTCCTTGTTGTTTGTGGGGCCTTGCTGTATGAAAATTGTCTGCCACCTTTTCCTGCATTACAACAGTGACTACACTTCAAAAGTAATTAAATGGCAATGAAACACTTTGGGATATCCTGAGGGTATGAAAGGTGCTATGTAAATGCAAGTCTTCTTCTTTGTGGCTGTGTATGCAGAAGGGCCCCGCCAGTATTGTGTATTGCTATATCTTTTGCAAATACAGCTGAGGAAATTACATTGGGCAAAAAGAATTCATCTAGACTTCCTTTCCCTCCAAATAAATGCTGGAGACCAATAGTAGAGATAAGAAATCGTTTTACGAATTTGCATTTCCGACATAGGAACAGGAGTAGACCATTCGGCCCTTCGAGCCTCTTCCACCATTCAATGAGATCATGGCTGATCTGTATCTTAACTCCATCCACTCGCCTTGGCTCCATATCCCTTTATACCCTCGGCTAGCAAAAATCTATCGATCTTAGATTTAAAATGATTCATTGAGCTAGCAACTGCTGCTTTATGCGGGAGAGAGTGCCACACTTCTAAAACCCTTTGCGTGTTTTATTTTATTAGTTCCCGGGACATGGGCGTCGCTGGCAAGGCCAGCATTTATTGCCCATCCCTACTTGCCCTTGAGAAGGTGGTGGTGAGCCGCCTTCTTGAACCGCTGCAGTCCGGGTGGTGAAGGTACTTCCACAGTGCTGTTAGGGAGGGAGTTCCAGGATTTTGACCCAGTGACGATGAAGGATCGGCGATATATTTCCATGTCAGGATGGTGTGTGACTTGGAGGGGAACTTGGAGGTGGTGGTGTTCCCATGCACCTGCTGCCCTTGTCCTTCTAGGTGGTAGAGGTCATGGGTTTGGGAGGTGCTGCCGAAGAAGCCTTGGCGAGTTGCTGCAGTGCATCTTGTAGATGGTACACACTGCAGCCACGGTACGCCGATGGTGGAGGGAGTGAATGTTTAAGGTGGTGGATGGGGTGCCAATCAAGCGGGCTGCTTTGTACTGGATGGTGTCGAGCTTCTTGAGTGTTGTTGGAGCTGCACTTATCCAGGCAAGTGGAGAGTATTCCATCTGACTCCTGACTTGTGTCTTGTAGATGGTGGAAAGGCTTTGGGGAGTCAGGAGGTGAGACACTCACCACAGAATACCCAGTCTCTGACCTGCTTGTGTAGCCACAGTATTTATGTGGCTGGTCCAGTTAAGTTTCTGGTCAATGGTGACCCCCAGGATGTCGATGTTGGGGAATTCGATGATGGTAATGCTGTTGAATGTCAAGGGGCGGTGTTTAGACGCTCGTTTGTTGGAGATAGTCATTGCCTGGCACTTGTGTGGCGCAAATGTTACCTGCCACTTTTCAGTCCAAGCCTGAATGTCGGCCAGGTCTTGTTGCATGCGGGCATAAACTGCTTCATTATCTGAGGAGTTGCGAATGGAACTGAACACTGTCCAATCATCAGCAAACATCCCCACTTCTGACCTTATGATGGAGGCAAGGTCATTGATGAAGCAGCTGAAGATGGTTGGGCCTAGGACACTGCCCTGAGGAACTCCTGCAGCGATGTCCTGGGGCTGTGATGATTGACCGTCAACCACCACAACTATCATCCTTTTGCTCGGTATGACTCCAGCCGGTGGAGAGTTTTTCCCCCGATTCCCATTGACTTCAGTTTTACTAGGGCTCCTTGATGCCGCACTTGGTCAAATGCTACCTTGATGTCAAGGGCAGTCACTCTCACCTCACCTCTGGAATTCAGCTCTTTTGTCCATGTTTGTATCAAGGCTGTAATGAAGTTGGGAGCCGAGTGGTCCTGGCGAAACCCAAACTGAGCATTGGTGAGCAGGTTATTGGTCAGTAAGTGCTGCTTGATAGCACTGTCAACAATACCCTGCATCATTTTACATATCAGGAATTTGGGTGTGGAGGTCAGGTCCCATAGGATTTTCTCTGCATTCATTTTAATGGAAGGGAAATCAAGAAGGGTCCACTAAACTCTGTGTGGAGAGCACACATTTGTAAAATTGTCCTCTGGTCTTAAATAACAACTGCAGAGAGGACCTTCATCTATCTGCATATACAGTACTAGCTGGAGTGCCCGGCAGTGCCGAGGGTTTTTTGAGGGCATGTTGTTATGAAAAAAGTAGAAATAATTTTTATCTAAATATATCAATGAGTCTGTCCATCTGTCTGTCTGTCTGTCTGTCTGTGTGGGGGAAGGAGAGAGAGAGAGTGGGAAGGAGAGAGAGTGGGAAGGAGAGAGAGAGAGTGGGAAGGAGAGAGAGAGAGAGAGAAGGAGAGAGTGGAGGGGAGGGAGAAAGAGAGGGAAGGAGAGAGAGAAGAGAGAGAGAGGGAAGGAGAGAGAGAAGAGAGAGAGAGGGAAGGAGAGAGAGAGCGAGAGAGGGGGGAAGGAGAGAGAGAGAGAGGGGGGAAGGAGAGAGAGAGAGAGAGGGGGGAAGGAAAGAGAGAGAGAGAGGGAAGGAGAGAGAGAGAGAGAGAGGGGGAAGGAGAAAGAGAGAGAGAGAGGGAGGAAGGAGAGAGAGAGAGGGAAGGAGAGAGAGAGGGAAGGAGAGAGAGAGAGAGAGAGAGAGAGAGGGAGGAAGGAGGCAGAGAGAGAGGGGGGGGAAGGAGAGAGAGAGCCGCCGCTCCTCCGGTCGATGTGTTGCGGGCCGACCCCTGATGAGCGCCCGATCCGCTGAGCCGGAGCCCTCGCCGCTGCTCCCCTGCTCGCTGTCTCTCGGGCCGCGTGGTTCTCTGTTTTCCCGCGCAGCCAGCCAGAGAGAAGAAAAACAAAAGAGATGAAGAGAGACGTGACTGAGTGAACGATCTAATTTAAAGCAGCCGCTCCCCCGCTAAAAGGTGAGAGCCGGAGGGAGATTTTGCGGGTGAAGAAGGGCGGCCGCCATTTAATTTCCCACCCGGGGAAGGGCTTGGAAAATTGAGCCCGGCCGCGGTGGCCGTGTGCGGCCTAGCGCTTCAGGCCCAGCCGGGCTCTCGGGCCGCGACTTACCTCAGCTGAGCTCCCGCTTCGGGAGAGAGAGAAAGAGAGTGGGGGGGGAAGGAGAGAGAGAGAGAGAGAGAGAGGGGGGGGAAGGTCTTAGAGGCAGGCCGCGGTGACCGTGCGCGGCCTAGTGCTTCAGGCCCGGCCGGGCTCTCGGGCCGCGACTCACATCAGCTGAGCTCCCGCTTCGGGAGAGAGAGAAAGAGAGTGGGGGGGGGGAAGGAGAGAGAGAGAGAGAGAGGGGGGGAAGGAGAGAGAGAGAGAGAAATTCCTGAATCAATACTAATGAATCAACAATTTCCTCACCTCCATTACCATTTTTTTAGCTTCAGGCCCGGCCGGTCTTTAATGGCCGCCACTCACCTCAGCTCAGCTCCCGCTCGGCAGATTGAAGGATTAGGCCCCGCCCACAAACGCCATGAAACGCCCCCCAATTGGGCAACCATCACGTCACTCAACGCTAATGAGCGGTAGGATTGGTGAACCGCTAATGAGCGGATTTTGTCCGTTTTTTGAACGTTTTTTGTATACTGTCCAAACAATTTTTGTAAATATGCCTATGAGACTCCCCTAATCATAAGCTTTCTTTTGATATAACATATGTGTAGTTACGCTCTATAACATTTGAGTGATGCCCTGGACAGACAGACAGACACCACGATCCTTTTATATATATAGATTACTAGCAGCTGCTGGAGACACAGAAAGGGTTAGCAATGGTGCTCTCTGTGTTGAATTCACAGCACTCCATGGAGTTATAATAATTTTATCAATCAGAAATTTCTGGCTTGATCACAATGCCTCTAAAACACTTCTTGAAGACTCACTTGAGTCGCTCTTTCCATTTGGTAACTTCAGCAGCAGTCGTTTATTCCGAACTTGGGGGGTCGATGTTTAAATCCTGATTACTTCAAATGGCTGCATATAGTGACTATTCCTGGCCAGAGTGGAGATGATTGGGTAATTCCCCCCTTCAATCATGCCTGGGGACCGCACTGCTGTCAATGACTGGGATTGATTTTATGCACATAATTTGTATGTAACTATTCGCCATTCACTGCAATTTGCTGGAGAAATCACCCTGTTTTTATGGGGCGAAGTTGCTGAGTTATGTTTGCTGCAGTCTTTTATTCTGACTTCTTGCACATCCCTGATTTTCATCGCTCCATCATTGGCGGCCGTGAATTCAGCTGCCTAGGCCCTAAACTCTGGAATTCCCTCCCAAAACCTCTCCACCTCTCTCTCCTCCTTTAAGACACTCCTTAAAGCCTTCCTCTTTGATCAAGCTTTTGTAAGACAAAGGTCCTCTACAAACCTGCCCCCGCCACACAGTACTGCCCCCCGATCATCGAAATCCACGACAAGGCCTTGGACAATGTGAACCACTTTCCATACGGTCGGGAGGCTACTGTCAATAAGGGCAGACGCCGACGACGAAGTCCAACACCGCTTTCAGTGTGCCAGTGCAGCCTTCGGTCGCCTGAGGAAGAGAGTGTTTGAAGACCAGGACCTCAAACCCAACACTAAGCTCATGGTCTACAGAGCAGCAGTGATACCCTCCCTGCTGTATGCCCCAGAGACATGGACCATGTACAGCAGGCACCTCAAAGCACTGGAGAGGCACCACCAATGCTGCCTCCGCAAGATCCTGCAAATCCATTGGCAGGATAGGCGCACCAACGTCAGTGTTCTTGCTCAGGCCAACATCCCCAGCATCGAAGCTTTGACCACGCTCAATCAGCTCCGATGGACGGGTCACATTGTCCGCATGCCCGATACGAGACTCCCAAAACAAGCGCTCTACTCGGAGCTCCGGCACGGCAAGAGAGCCCCAGGTGGGCAGAGGAAAGGCTTCAAGGACACCCTCAAAGCCTCCTTGAAAAAGTGTAACATCCCCACCGACATCTGGGAATCCCTGGCCCAAGACCGCACAAAGTGGAGGAGAAGAATCCGGGAAGGCGCCGAACACCTCGAGTCTCTTCGCCGGGAGCAAGCAGCGCAAGGAGCGCACGTCAACCCAAGCACCTCACCCACCCGCCCCTTCAACCACCGTCTGCCCCACCTGTGACAGAGACTGTAGGTCCCGCATTGGACTCATCAGTCACCTGCAAACTCATTTTTAATGTGGAAGCAAGTCATCCTCGGTTCCGAGGGACTGCCTAAGATGAAGAAGGTCACCTGTCCTAATATCTCCTTATGTGACTCATATAGTGACTCCCGGCCAGAATGAAGATGTTTCGGTAATTCACTATTCAAAAAGGGTGGTAGAGAGAAAACGGGGAATTACAGACCGGTAAGCCTGACATCGGTAGTGGGGAAAATGCTAGAGTCCATTGTAAAGGATGTAATAGCAGAGCACTTGGAAAAATGTGACCGGATTGGACAAAGTCAACATGGATTTACAAAAGGTAAATCGTGCTTGACTAATCTACTGGAATTTTTTGAGGATGTAACTAGTAAAGTAGATAAGGGAGAACCAGTGGATGTGGTGTATTTGGATTTTCAAAAGGCTTTCGATAAGGTCCCACATGTAAAATTAAGGCACATGGGATTGGGGGCAAGGTATTGACTTGGATAGAGAACTGGTTGGCAGGCAGAAAGAAAAGAGTTGGAATAAACGGCTCTTTTTCCAAGTGGCAGGCAGTGACTAGTGGGGTACCGCAGGGATCGGTCCTTGGACCCCAGCTATTCACAATATATATTAATGATCTGGACGAGGGAACTAGATGTAATATCTCCAAGTTTGCAGACGACACAAAGCTGGGTGGGCGTGTGTGCTGTGAGGAGGATGCCGAGAAACTCCAGTATGATTTGAACAGGTTGGGTGATTGGGCAGAAGCATGGCAGATGCAATATAACGTGGATAAATGCGAGGTTATCCACTTTGGTGGCAAAAACAGGAAGGCAGGTTATTATCTGAATGGCAATAGATTGGGAGAAGGGGATGTGCAATGAGACCTGGGTGTCCTTGTGCAACAGTCGCTGAAGGTAAGCATGCAGGTGCAGCAGACGGTTAAGAAGGCAAATGGTATGTTGGCCTTCGTAGCGAGAGGGTTTGAGTACAGGTACAAGGATGTCTTGCTGTAGTTGTACAGGGCCTTGGTGAGACCACATTTTGAGTATTGTGTGCAGTTTTGGTCGCCTTATCTGAGGAAGGGTGTTCTTGCTATGGAAGGAGTTCAGCGAAGATTCACCAGGCTGATATCTGGGATGGCAGGAATGACGTATGAGGAGAGATTGGGTCAATTGGGCTTGTACTCACTGGAGTTTAGAAGAATGAGAGGGGATCTCATCGAAACTTATAAAATTCTAACAGGACTAGACAGACTAGATGCTGGAAGGATGTTCCCGATGGTCGGGGAGTCCAGAACCAGGGGTCACCGTCTAAGGATAAGGGGTAAGCCATTTAGGACTGAGATGAGGAGGAATTTCTTCACCCAGAGAGTGGTGAACCTGTGGAATTCTCTGCCAAAGAAGGCAGTAGAGGCCAATTCATTAAATATATTCAAGAAGGAGTTGGATATATTTCTTAAGGCTAAAGGGATCAAGGGATATGGAAAGAAGGCAGGAACAGGGTACTGAATTTGGATGATCAGCCATGATGTTATTGAATGGCGGAGCAGGCTCGAGGGGCCGAATGGCCTGCTCCTGCTCCTATCTTCTATGTTTCCTATTCCCCTGTCAATCACACATGACTGTAAGTGACTGGAATGGGTTTTATGCATTGGGGTGGCTTGTGTTTGACTATAAGCTTGAACTGACACTGGAGCTCAGCTGTACCTATGGATGAATTAAACATAAGATCTAGAATAGATGGCACTCCTTGGGAGATTCACCTCACCCCATGAAGCAGTGTCATCCTGCCTAAGGCTATGCAACTCATCTGCTGAAACATTCCACAGCATAGCATGAAGACAGAGAAAGAAGATAAATAACAGATGAAGAAGGGTCAAACCCGAAACGTCAACTCAAATTTCTCTCCACGGATGTTGCCTGACTTGCTGAGTTTTTCCAGCATTTTCTGTTGTTATAACAGATGAAGTGATCTGGAGACACAAATTCATATGCCACCACAGCAGCTGTGGAATTTGAATTCAATTAATTAAATAAATCTGGAATTAAAAAGCTAGTATCAGTAATGGTGACCATGAAACTACCAGATGTTGTAAATACCCATCTGGTTCACTAATGTTCTTGAGGGAAAGAAATCTGCCGTCCTTACTAGGTCTGGCCTATGCAGACTTGCTTCCACATTAAAAATGAGTTCTCAGGTGACTGATGAGTCCAATGCAAGACCTACAGTCTCTGTCACAGGTGGGGCAGACGGTGGTTGAAGGGGCGGGTGGGTGAGGTGCTTGGGTTGACGCGCGCTCCTTGCGCTGCCTGCGCTTGGCTTCCGCTTGCTCCCGGCGAAGAGACTCGAGGTGTTTGGCGCCTTCCCGGATGCTTCTCCTCCACTTTGTGCGGTCTTGGGCCAGGGATTCCCAGGTGTCAGTGGGGATGTTGCACTTTTTCAAAGAGGCTTTGAGGGTGTCCTTGAAGCGTTTCCTCTGCCCACCTGGGACTCTCTTGCTGTGTCGGAGCTCCGAGTAGAGTGCTCGTTTTGGGAGTCTCATATTGGGCATGCGGACGATGTGACCCGTCCATCGGAGCTGATCGAGCGTGGTCAAAGCTTCGATGCTGGGGATGTTGGCCTGAGCAAGAACACTGACGTTGGTGCGCCTATCCTGCCAATGGATTTGCAGGATCTTGCGGAGGCAGCGTTGGTGGTACCTCTCCAGTGCTTTGAGGTGCCTGCTGTACATGGTCCATGTCTCTGAGGCACTGCTTATGTACTGATGATGCTCTCAATATAGGCTACAACAACAACAACAACAACTTGTATTTATATAGCGCTTTTAACATCGTAAAACATCCCAAGGCGTTTCACAGGAGCGTTATCAAACAAAATCTGACACTGAGCCACATAAGGAAGACCGAAGCCATTGTCACATTAGGGCAGATGAGCAAAAGTTTGGGTAGAGGTTTTAAGGAGCGTCTTAAAGGAGGAGAGAGAGGTAGAGAGGCGGAATAAGGGAATTCCAGGGCTTGGGGCCTTGGCACGGCCACCAATGGTGGAGCGATTAAAATCGGGGATGCTCAAGAAGCCCAAATTAGAGGAGCGCAGATATCTCGGAGGGTTGTGGGGTTGGAGGGGATTACAGAGATAGGAAGGGGCGAGGCCATGGAGGGATTTGAAAACAAGGATGAGAATTTTAAAATCGAGGCGCTGCTTAACCGGGAGCCAATGTAGGTAAACATCCACAGGGGTGATGGGTGAACGGGACTTGGTGCGAGTTAGGACACGGGCAGCTGGGTTTTGGATGACCTCAAGTTTACAAAGGGTAGAACGTGGGAGGCCAGCCAGGAGTGCGTTGGAATAGTCAAGTCTAGAGGTAACAAAGGCTGGATGAGGGTTTCAGCAGCGGATGAGCTGGGGCAGGGGCGGAGTCGGGCGATGTTACTGAGGTGGAAACAGGCGGTCTTAGTTATGACGCGGAAATGTGGTCGGAAGCTCATCTCGGGGTCAAATACGACACCAAGGTTGTGAGCAGTCTGATTCAGCCTCAGAGAGTTGCCAGGAAGAGGGATGGAGTCGGTGGCTAGGGAACGGAGTTTGTGGCAGGGACTGAAGACAATGGCTTCAGTCTTCCCAATATTTAGTTGGAGGAAATTTCGGCTCATCCAGTACTGGATATCAGACAAGCATTCTGACAATTTAGAGACAGTGGAGGGGTCAATAGAAGTGGTGGTGAGGTAGAGCTGAGTGTCGTCAGCGTACATGTGGAACCTGATGGTGTTTTCAGATGATGTCACTGAGGGGCAGTGTGTAGATGAGAAATAGGAGGGGGCCAAGGATAGATCCTTGGGGGACACCCAAGGTAACGGTGCGGGAGTGGGAAGAGAAGCCATTGCAGGTGATTCTCTGGCTATGATTAGATAGATAAGAATGGAACCAGGCGAGTGCAGTCCCACCCAGCTGGATGACGGTGGGGAGGTGTTGGAGAAGGATGGGGTGGTCAACCATGTCAAAGGCTGCAGACAGGCCGAGAAGGACGAGGAGGGATAGTTTACCTTGTCACAGTCACAAAAGATGTCATTTGTGACTTTGATAAGAGTCGGTTCGGTACTGTGGCGGGGCGGAAACCTGATTGGAGGGATTCAAACATGGAGTTCCCCAGGAAGATGGGCACAGATTTGGGAGGCGTCAACACGTTCAAGGACTTTGGAGAGGAAAGGGAGGTTGGAGATGCGGCGGTAGTTTGCAAGGACGGAGGGGACAAGGTTTTTTTTTGAGGGGGTGATGACGACAGAGTTTTAAAGGGGAGGGGCACAGTACTTGAGGCGAGAGAACCATTAACAATATCATGGGAGCCAGGAAAGGAAGTTGGGTGGGCAGCAGTTTAGCGGGAATAGGTTTGAGGGAGCAGGAGTTGGGTCTCATGGACAAGATGAGCTCAGAGATGGCATGAGGGGAATTGGAGAGAAACTGGAGATAGATGCAAGTTCAGAGCTAGGGCAGTTTGGAGGAAGTTTGGCTCGGTGGACTAGGGGAAGGGAGGGGAGTGGCAGAGGCAGCTGATCGGATAGTCTCAATTTTAGTGACAAAGAAGTCCATGAGCTCCTCGCACTTGTTGTCAGAGGTGAGTGATGAGGAGACGGGGAGAGAGGTTTAAGAAGACGGTTTGCAGTAAAGAAAAGAAGCCGAGGGGTTATCTTTGCAGTCCAGAATAATCCTGGAATAGAGAGCAGTTTTGGCAGACGAGAGCTGGACCCGATAGTGCTTTATGTGGTCCAGCCAGATCTGGTGGTGAATCGCTAAACCAGCTGTCCGTCACATCCGTTCAAGTCTGCGTCCCTTGGACTGAAGGGAGAGGAGATGATGGCCATAACAGGGGGAACTGCCAGGGTGAGAGAGAGTAATGGTTTTAACAGGGACTAGGGCACCAAAGGTGGAGGCGAGGGTGTGGTTGAGCAAATCGGTAGCTGCAGAAATGTCGTGGTGAATGGAGGGCCAAATGCCAAATGCTAAACAGTTGGGATTTTGAAAGCGCAGTTGCAAGTGAATTGGGAGAGAGTTTCTTTCCAGGGGCGGACACAGAAGGAAGTAGGGTTGGGAGCTGGAAGGGGGATGTGGGTGGAGAGCCTACTGGTCACAGGGTGGGGGAGGGGGAAGAATAAACATTTGTACAGGTTTCACTGTTTCAGGTCTATTTTCACAATCATTCATTCCCCGGATGATTGTGAGAATAGATCCAAAAACAGTGAGCTATAAGTAAGTGCATGATGTGATACTGAGCCATAGAAAACAGAAAGGACGCAGGCTCGATCCCATGTCTACCTAAGGCGTCGGCAATTGTGCTGACCTTACAGTTGAATCAGCGGATTGCCCGGGCTCAAACCCAAAAAATGGCCACTTCACCGAGGCACTGGAGGACTGCCAGCATCTGTGGAACTGTGGCCCTGCAAGATGGGAGGAAACTGGGGAACCAAAAATTCCTGTGAAATGAATAAATGTTCATGGTAATGCCCCCCCCTGAATAAAACTGGTTATATTCTTACGTTGATAGCCAAAATTCTCTTATAGCCCTGAAAGGATTCATGACCCACAGTCATATAACAAAGGATATTTTATTTTCACTTGGAACCCTGCTGTTGGCCCATATACACATAACAAAGGCTGTTCTATTTCCATGGGAGAAGGCCCGCTAATGGCCTATATTCACATAACAATGGTCATTTTGTTTCCACCCGGAAGCTTATTAATGCGCCATAATCACATAACAAAAGGCTGTTGATGTGTTAGTTGCTATTTAAAAGGTGAGATGGTTAGGGGCCAGCAGTAAGTTTCAACACCATCATGCCATGTCACAGAGTGATACACAGTGATAGGCCGCCTCTCCCTATAGAGAGTTCGAGATCTCAGCAATACCAGCAGAGATAGCACCGAGTGAAATTCAGGTGTTTCCCCAAAGATAGGGAAGGAACGTCAAGGGAGAAGTCACTCCAGGTTCTTACCTGGGTCCTCCAGTGACGAGAACAGGTGTTGGTCAAGGTCTGTCAGGAGGTTGCCTGCTTGTCTTGTCAGGCTACGAACAGCATCCATTACAGGAGAAGAGTTGAGAGAGACTATTAGAAAATGAGGACACAGATTGTCCGATGGCGTAGCATGTTTATTCTGTGAGCAGTTGCTGTGAGGTTGGTAGCCAAATGCTATCATAGCTCTCAGTGGTAATGACCCACAGTCACATAACAAAGTTTATGTTATTTTCACTAGGAGTCCAGCTGTTGACTGAAAAGCTCCCAGCTTTGATTTCTGGCCTGCCCTAATTTAACCGATGCCAGCAGTAGAAGTCTTAGTAATTCTGCCAATGACCTCAATGCCCTGGATTAGACAGGAAAAATTGGCCATGTTTCTTACTCCTGATTACTGTCCAGCAACCCCTACTGGGATTGCATTGCCTGAATGTTGGTGAGCTTGGATGTAATGTTGCTCGTGGTCAAATAGCCTCCTGACACTCAGGTTCATACATGAGTAATGGCCAATTGGTTGAGCCATTAGAGGGTGATTGGCATCCATGCAACTGCAGCCAGCGAGGAGTCAATGCCTACAGGAGATGGAAGGAGAAAATTGCTGGAAAAACAGAGAAAGAAAATAGGTACGGGAATAAGCAAGTAAGATGGTATGATTTCTTCTTTCTGTCATGGTATACATGGAGTTAAAAACAAAGTTAACCCATAAAAGGCCTAGCTTATTTTGATAGACAACTAGATGTTATTGTCTGGGTCCGACATGGGGTGAGCGGGGGGACAAACCACTGAATTCAAATGCAAGCATCAGCAGGTCCTGTTTGTATACAATTTTGATTGGCAGCTCTTTCTAAGTTTCGAAGCCATATGTTTAGATTTGCTATGCCGCAGTCCTTTTTGAAAAGTATTTCTCAGCCTTTCTGATAAGATTGAAGAGGCTGTGTGAAACTATTAGAGAGAGACGGAAAGGGCAGAGAGACTCTGTGGAAGGTCAGCGGAAGAACTGCCATCTAAGGTGAACATTTATGGTGCATGTGGTGTATGTAACCTGTTCCACCTTAAGAGAACTACCTTAAGAGATGTACTACTTTCTCTTGGCTGCTGTATACTGTAATACTGTAATACCGGTGGTGACCACACCGGTATATAAGTGTTGTGCAAGGATTTGCTGGGCAGTTCAGCCCTGACCTTCGAATAGTAAAGACCTGTTAAAAGTTATTCTTGTTGTCTGTGTCCAGTGATTGATCCTAAACATAACTGGGACATACAGACTCAACAGTGGCGACGAGTCCGATCTTACCCTGCGGCAAATTTACATCCAAGGCAGCTTCGTCCTCAAAACGGGCGTCGAGAAGAGGCATCCGCCCTCATCATCCTGCTGAGCACCATCGCACGGGAGGCATCGAGAACCCGGGTTAAAAAAGAAAAAGAATTCTGACCACGAAGCCCTCCATCAGCGACAGGCAGTGATCATCCCTTCTACCACGGTGGTGGGTAAGCCGATCAGCGACACAAGCAGGAAGTCGGCCGCGTTGACTGTGGAGTAGGGGAGGGAAAACGGAGGAATAAGGGCGGAGAGCTCGACCATGGCCGGTAGAAAGGGCCGGGCTGCAATCGAGGCCGAGAGGCGCAGCGACTGGGGCAGCTTAAGGCTCGAGAGCCGCGGAGAACTCAAACGCAGCCGGTGTACAGGACCGGGCTGCGAGCGGGGCTGCGAGGCAAAGCAGCGTCGGGAAGTTGAGAAGCTTAAGGCACGAGAGCCGCGGAGAATTCAAACGCAGCCGGTGTAAAGGACCGGGCTGCAAGCGGGGCTGCAAGGCAAAGCAGCGTCGGGGAGTGAGAACCGCTGGGGAGGCGAGAACGGCAGCAGCAAGGCAATCGCCATTGCAGCCAGCGGGGGAAGAAGGCAAACGCGGGAATCCGCCATTGTAGTCGGCGGGGGAAGAAGACGAGCGCGGGAAAGACCGCCAAGCGCGGGAAGCCGCCATTTTAGTAGGCGGGGGAAGAAGGCAAGCGCGGGAAGCCGCCATTTTGAGAAAAAGAAAAATTTAAAAACTTGCAAGGATGCCTAAACATGGGAGCATTAATACCTTTGATAGTGATATCGAAGATTGGACCACGTATGTAGAACGCATGGAAGTTTATTGTAAAGCAAATAAGGTACCAGATGATGAGAAAGCATTAACCTTATTAAGCTCAATGGGGGCGAAGACATACGGGCTATTGAAGCACCTTCTATCACCAAATAAACCGGCGGATCAGACCTTCACGAATATTGTTACTGTCCTGAAAAATCATTTAAACCCCACGCCGCTGATGATAGCGGAACGATTTAAATTTTACAGAAGAACGCAGTTGAAAGACGAAAGCAACACTGAATTTTTAATTGAACTACGTAAGCTATCGAAGTACTGTCAGTTTGGAACAGGGCTAGCAGATGCGCTGAGAGATAAATTTGTGTGTGGATTGTTAAAATAAGGAACACAAAAGCGACTGCTTGAAGAGAATGATCTTACGCTTGATAAAGCTGTCACTATTGGGACGGGAGTGGATTAGGAAAATAAATATGGACTGGCATTCCTTAAAAGCACTAACGGTAGATTCCGGTACAAAAGATGTCAAACCTAAACGATTGTCCAGAATATTGGACGATGCTAAAGAGGTGTTCCAACAGGGACTGGGAACACTGAGAGGAATTACGGCAAACATCAAGGTTGAAGAACATGCAAACCCGAAATTTTTCAAAGCCAGACCGGTGCCTTATGCAATACGACCTGCTGTGGAAGCTGAGCTGGAAGGGCTAGAACGTTCAGGAGTACTGTCTAAGGTAGACTGGAGTGAGTGGGCCACGCCCATTGTCCCAGTCATGAAGTGTTCATCGAGCAACAAGCCGGGGGAACCGGGGAAGGTTCGCATCTGTGGAGATTTCAAGATCACTGTTAATCGGGTGCTTCACACGGTGCAGTATCCGCTTCCACGGATTGAGGATATCTTCGCTTCGTTGTCTGGCGGGAAACACTTCACCAAGATAGACCTGGCGCAGGTGTACTTACAGATGGAAGTTGAGGAAGAGTCACGCCAGTATCTCACGATCAACACGCATAGAGGCTTGTACCGGTATAATAGGCTGGTTTTTGGAGTGGCATCGGCTCCAGCAATTTGGCAGAGGGCCATGGAGCAGGTATTACAGGGAATTCCAGGTACACAATGTTACCTGGACGATATTCTGATTACAGGAGATGATGACGAGGAACACCTTGCAAACTTGGAACTGGTGCTCACCAGATTGAAAGAATATGGTCTTCGAGTTAATCGCCAGAAATGTGAATTCTTTCAGAAGCGGATCTCGTACTGTGGTCATGTCATTGACCAGGAGGGGCTTCATAAGTCTCCTGACAAGATCAAAGCTGTTGTGAAGGCTCCCGCTCCGGATAATGTATCCCAATTGAGGTCGTTTCTAGGGTTGATTAACTATTACCATAAGTTTCTGCCAAATTTATCCACAGTGCTGCACCCGCTGAACGCTCTTTTGCAGAAGGGAGTACCATGGAAGTGGAGCGAGGACTGTAAGAGGGCCTTTCGCGAAAGCAAGGCATTGATCACCTCAGAGGAAGTGTTGGCTCACTTCAACCCAACGCTGCCTATTCGTTTGGCTTGTGATGCTTCTCCATATGGTATTGGGGCAGTACTCTCACACAAGTTGCCAAATGGCCAGGAGAGGCCAGTTGCGTTCGCATCCAGATCATTGACCTCCGCTGAGCGCAACTATGCTCAGATAGATAGGGAGGCTCTCAGCCTTGTGTGGGGAGTAAAGAAGTTTAATCATTACCTGCAGGGCCAAAAGTTTATGCTTCTGACAGACCACCAGCCGTTGGTATCCATTTTTAACCCTAAGAAGGGTGTTTCGGTGATGACAGCACAGAGACTCCAGAGATGGTCCCTTTTCCTAGGGGCACATCAATATCAGATAGAATTCAAAGGTACAAAGCAGCATGGTAATGCTGATGGGCTGTCGCGCCTGCCACTACCTACAGAGGAGGAGGCACCGACGGTTGACCCGGTTGAGTTATTTCACTCGACCATCATCGAATGTTTACCAGTCACCAATGCAAGTATTGAAAGAGAAACCAGGAACGACCCGACACTGTCCAGGGTCTACGAAGTGACAGTGAAGGGATGGCCAGCACATGGTGATCCACTGTTACCGGCATTCTCAGCAAGACGAGAACAGCTGTCCGTCTGTCAAGGAACATTGATGTATGGAACAAGGGTGATTATTCCTCCTAAGTTAAGAGAGAGAGTTCTAAAGGAACTGCATGAAGGTCATCTGGGGGGAGTCAAGATGAAAAGCCTTGCTAGGGCTTATGTGTGGTGGCCGGGTATCGACCAACAGATAGAGGATCTGATGAAAAGCTGCTCAGGGTGCCAAAAAGTGCAAAATGCACCTCCGATTGCACCGCTGCATCCATGGGAATGGCCTTCAACCCCATGGCAACGTGTACATATTGACTTTGCTGGTCCATTCATGGACTCCATGTTTTTAATTGCGGTGGGCGCACATTCTAAATGGCCAGAAGTGATTAAGATGACTACCACTACCTCGGAAAAGACGATCGCGGTGCTGAGAACGATATTTGCAAGAAATGGATTGCCAGAACAAATATGTTCAGACAACGGACTGCAGTTCGTGTCAGATGAATTCCAGAAATTCATGAAGAAGAATGGGGTGAAACATTATACCTCTGCCCCATATCATCCGGCTACAAACGGGTTGGCCGAGAGATTTGTACAAACGTTTAAAAAAGCAATAAAGGCCATGAGCGAAGATCAGATTCCACTACAACACAAGGTGGACAAATTCCTACTGGCATATCGAAACGCCACTCATGCAGTGACAAACCAAAGTCCTGCCATGATGTTCTATAACAGGAGGTTGCGGTCCAGGTTGGACTTGTTAAAACCAAATGTGCGGAGGGAAGTTGAAAACAAACAGTTCCAGCATATAAATAACAAGACCACTCGGAGCTTCGAAATAGGACAACCAGTGTTAGCCCGGGAGTATAAAAACGAGAAATGGCAATCTGGAAGAATTCGGGCCAGACAAGGACCCCTGATGTACACGGTAGATATTGGTGAAAATGTAATACGGCGTCATGCTGACCAACTGGTAGAATCGAGAACAAGGGTCGAACCCATGGTTACGGCAGAGACAACCGTGAAAGAAGTTAGTGAACCTGAAGCATCTACCTCAGAAGTGAATGTACCTGATGATGATGTCCAATCCATAAGAGACCAACTAGATGAGTCACCTCAGCAACGAGAATCAGAGACCCCTGAAAGGCGTTATCCAACTCGAATCAGGAGGCCTCCTCAGAGACTGAATCTTTGAACTGTTTTGCATGAAGTTGTATATATATATATGTTATTATGTTATGTTAAATGGGGATGTAACTGTTAAGCTAAAAAGGGAGGATTGTGGTGTATGTAACCTGTTCCACCTTAAGAGAACTACCTTAAGAGATGTACTACTTTCTCTTGGCTGCTGTATACTGTAATACCGGTGGTGACCACACCGGTATATAAGTGTTGTGCAAGGATTTGCTGGGCAGTTCAGCCCTGACCTTCGAATAGTAAAGACCTGTTAAAAGTTATTCTTGTTGTCTGTGTCCAGTGATTGATCCTAAACATAACTGGGACATACAGACTCAACAGTGCAGTTTAGCGTAGCAGATGTGACTGTTATTTCCAAAGCTTATAACCACCATAAAATCTACAATGTGTCACTGCTACTTCTTCACTTATCCATTTACTGTTTAAAAATTACATTTGGCAGTCAGAGCCTAAGTCGCAGTCTCGTGAAATGCTTATTTTACCGCCTAACAAATTTGAGGAAAATCACGCGATGGCGTGTGATATAACCGGTAAATTGAAATACAATAAGAAGGATTTTCCGTTCAATCCCTGGATATGCTACACATTAGCCAGGTATTAGGTAGGTAAAGGGATGGTCTGTGGGAGTGGTCTGAAACCGCAGAACAAAGAAAAGTATCTAGAGTAAAAACCCTAAAATGTAGCAGTGAGGACACAAAAAAGTTTATAACTGGTTCGTACAAAGCTTTGAGCCAAGGATTTCCACATGGAGCGGTATCGCTATCAGCTGTCAATTAGCTTATCTCAATATTCTGGTAAATCTTGTGAATTAATATCTGCATTAAAAATAATTCATTAAAAGAGCAATTTAAATCTGGTACTCATCATTCGGATCCGTTAACATAACGGGAAACCATTGGTGCCTCGCCGTCTCTGATGTCCTGAATCGCGGGAATCTGAAACTGAAGATATTGACAATATCGGCATAGAAATCTGGCCACGCAGCACCTGTTTTTCGGATTATTTAAATGGAAAATAAATGATGTAATTTAAGGTCCTGAGCTTCTTGCATGAACCATTTCCAATATTCGAATGCCGCGGCGCTTCGCTCGCCGCGTGCTGACCTCGCTCAGCACAACATGGCGCTAACTGGCAGGAAGGTCCCCTCACCAGTGCTGTCTAAAGAGCATGCTGCAAAAACTCTGCCATCATGAGGGGTGAGCCTTCACGACCACCTGGGTAGCAACATTCGGGAGGAGAAGCAGGAGCACGAAGAGGGGGGGAACGAGGAGCAGGAAGAGGAGGAGGAGGAGGAAGAGAGACAGAAACTACCAGTGTCCTTCCCTACCAGAGCTATCAGACAGCAGCTGACTGAGGAGTGCCTCACCTAAATCAGCTCTCCCAATACACCAATGAAAGAAAAGAAAGACTTGCATTTCTATAGCGCTTTTCACCACCGCTAGGCATCTTAAAGTGCTTTACGGCCAATGAAGTACTTTTGGAGTGTAGTCACTGTTGCAATGTGGGAAATGCGGCAGCCAATTTGCGCACAGCAAGCTCCCACAAACACCAATGTGATGATGACCAGATAATCTGTTTTGCTATGTTGATTGAGGGATAAATATTGGACTGGACGCTGGGGAGAACTCCCCTGCTCTTCTTCGAAATAGTGCCATAGGATCTTTTACGTCCACCTGAGAGAGCAGACGGGGCCTCAGTTTAACGTCTCATCCGAAAGACGGCACCTCCGACAGTGCAGCACTCCCTCAGCACTGCACTGCAGTGTCAGCCTAGAATTATGTGCTCAAGTCCCTGGAGTGAGACTTGAACTCACAACCTTTTGACTCAGAGGCAAGTGTGCTACCAATGGTGCAGCAATCCTTACCACTTTCCTTATAACAACCATCCAATTGCCTTCCTTCGGTTATGGGTCTTGCCCACACTTCACCACAAAGATAACCATCAACACCAAATTCAGAACAAAAAACAAATTTATCAATTAACTCAATTACACCTCTATGTGATAGTTAACAGAAATAATTAAGAATCATCCTTGTGCCAGTCCTTAGTGCCTATCACGTGTGCTTGTTTACCTATCCTAGTGCTCCTACGAAGTGTTTCCCGAATGGCTACAGCCTGGGAGGTGGAAGGCTGCAGAGCTTCAGATGGCCTTGGAGGACAACTTTGAGCAGCTGGGAGCCTTGAGCGTTCAGCTCCAGACTGCAGCGTCTTGGCATGGGCAAGAACAATTTGGCCCAACAGTCTGACGGGCATTAACAAGGGCACTGGCAGAGTGGTTGGCAGGGGAGCAGGCATGCTGTCAACCTGAGAGAGGACAGCAGGAGCCTCTGCCAGAGCCAAGAGGGTCCAGAGCTGTCTGTGCTGCCATGGAAGTTGTCACAGCTGTCAGCAGAGGCTACATCATGGTGGGTGCCGCTGTGTTGTTAATGGAGCTGACCACTCGGTCCATGTTGGACAGAATGGTTTCCAAGCACTGGGCAAATCCTTGAGACAAGTTGGAGCTGTACTCCTCCATATTCCGTGACATTGCGCGCAAGCTCTCTGGCAGACTGCCCAGTGCACCTGGTAGACTGCCCAGTGCACCTGGTAGACCGCCCAGTGCACCTGGTAGACCGCCCAGTGCACCTGGTAGACTGCCCAGTGCACCTGGTAGACTGCCCAGTGCACCTGGTAGACCGCCCAGTGCACCTGGTAGACTGCCCAGTGCACCTGGTAGACCGCCCAGTGCACCTGGTAGACTGCCCAGTGCACCTGGTAGACTGCCCAGTGCACCTGGTAGAGTGCCCACTGCACCTGGCAGACTGCCCACTGCACCTGGTAGAGTGCCCAGTGCACCTGGTAGAGTGCCCAGTGCACCTGGTAGAGTGCCCAGTGCACCTGGTAGACTGCCCAGTGCACCTAGTAGATGCCCATCAGCCTGGGCATTCAAGGTCAGCATCTGAGTCCTCTGAGACCTCTGGTGAGCTGACACTGTGTGACGTCTCCTCCAGCATTGCCAATCGCCACGGCCTTGACTCTGCCCCTCCCGCGATGGCCAGCTTTCTCTGAGGGGGGGGTGAGGGTGTTCAGGCAGGCTCTTTCTCCTCCGGTGCCAGCCTGACATCTCAAGTTGTGTCTCCCAGAAAGAAGGCAAAGTGTCAGTGAGAGCGTTTGGAGAATGTGTCTGTCATGGAGGAACAGCTGATAGTATGTGTGTAAGATGTGAGTTGTGGGCAAGTGAGGGTTGTAATAGTGGTGATTGTGTAAGTATGAGGAGAAGGAAGTGTGGTGCAGGGATTATAGGAGTATGAAGGGAATGAGGGAGGGGATTCCAGGATTTCTAAGACATCAAGTATATTCTCTCCTTTAATATATGAATGTGTATGACCATGCGAGGACACGACACAGAAGTACAGGAGCAATGAAAAGAAAAATTATGAATGTTACACAACATCGGCGCCTGAAACATTAATCTATCTTCCTCTTTCAAATATTGAGTAACTGGCTGCATGTTTCCAGCCTTTTCTGTTTTGATAATTGTTTTTCAACCAGTTGAGACTATCTTTTTCTTTATAATGAATCTTTGTTCAAGAACATCTTGTTTCCTCAAGGAATGTCCCTGGGACCACTGCTGTTCACCATTTACAATAAAGATTTGGACTTGGGAATCAGAAATACAATTTCAAAATTTGCAGATGACACCAAATTGGGTTTGGGGGGTAGTTAATACAGAGGAGGACTGCACAAATACAGGAAGATATTAATAAACTTGCAGAATGGGCGTGCAATTGGAAAATGAACTTCAATATAGATAAGTGTGGGGTAGTACATTTTGGTAGGAAGAATCAGGGGGCCACAAACTCCTTGGAAAATAAGGAGGAAAAATTGGGTCGCACCCCTTTGGGGTGCTAACTTCGCCGGGGCGATACTGGAAGCGCCCCGCCTCCCTCTTGGGGCGTTGCGAGTGAATATCACGGTGTTACGTGCCACAGCGCCGCAGTACTGCAGGCCTTCCTCCACTTATTAAAGGGGAGGGGCCTAGCGCAGCGCGACCCGGGGCCCAGCTGGGCCACCAGGGGTCGGAGTGCCGGCAAAAGAGCCCGGCACTCGAGAGAAGTGCCGGGCTCACGGAGCGCAGCCGGCACTCCGTGGGGGTGCTGCTCAGGAGGCTGGGGACGGCAATGGGGGCAGGTGCTGGCAGGCGGCCAGCAACAAAAATGGCTGCAGGTAGGCCCCCCTGACCCCGTCGGACATAGCATCCGGCGGTAAGTCAGGGGCGCTACCGAAGATCGCGGCCGGGGTGCGAACAGGCAATGATGTCATCACCGGCAGCACAGCGCCTCAGGCGCTAACGGTTACCGCCGCCGCTAACCTCCCGCTAAATTTCGCGGGAGACGATGGCAATGCCGCGCCCAGGCACTAGTTGCTTTGTGCCCCGTTAGCACCGTCTTAGGGCGTTAACGGGAGGCGCAAAGCAACCAAATTTTTAGGCCTAAGTGTCTAAATGGGGTAGAGGAGCAGAGGGATCTGGGGGTACAGATACACAAATCACTAAAAGTAATGATGCAGGTTAATAAGGCCATAACAAAAACAAACAAAGTACTGGGGATTAGTTCTAGAGGGATAGCATTGAAAAGCAGAGACGTTATGTAAACTTGTATAGAACCTTGGTTAGACCACACTTAGGGCTCGATTTTAACTCAGGTGTGGGCTGGTGTCGTGTTATCCAAATTTCGTGTTTCCCACACGAATCTAAATGGATGTGGGAGATTGATGCAATTTTAACTCAATTGGCCAATTGATTGCCAACGTGTGGGAAGCCTTTGCAAAGGGGTTTTTCGTGACTGACAGTCCCCTCCGATGACGTCATCATTGCTGCTGCATTTAAGGTCCACAGCAAGCCTTGCTTCTTCTGCAGGCTTCCAAGCTTCCTCCATTTGGTGTCAGAGGGACCTGCAGGAAAGATGACAAGCGGGAGGGCAAGAGCAGCTCCTCGCTTTGACGAGGCAGCACTGCAGGCATTGGTGGATGGGGCTAGGGCCAACAGGGAGGTGCTCTTCCCTTCATCAGGGAGGAAGAGGCCTCCCACTCAGACCAAGGCAATGTGGATGCAGGTGGCTGAGGAGGTCAACTCCTTGGGAGTCACCCGCAAAACCTGGATACAGTGCAGGAAAAGATTTCATGACCTTCAGCGCACTGGAAAAGTGAGTATGAATTTCCCATCACCCTGAATCTGATCCCCATTGCCTTTCCTCACCAGCACTCAGCTTTAGCAATCTCTTCCTCCACATCCCACTTGACACTGACATCCATGCACCCTTACCCATTCCCTCTCTATGCTCACATTCACATAACTATTCGACCATGCAGCCCTCACACTCCCTATCACTCTGATGCTTTGAACACAACTGACAACACACAGGGAGGGCCCTTGGTCTTGCAACCTCACTCCATCTTTGTCTCCTTCTAAGTATCTATGCTATGCAATCTCTACACTCACTCCTTCATTCTCACTCAACCTCCACTTGTCTCCTTCATTGCAGGAAAAGAGAGCTCACAACAAGAGAGAGCGAGCCAGGACAGGAGGAGGGCCGCCCTCATTAGCCCAGCTTACCCCCTGGGAGGAGGCCGTCCTGGAAATCATGGTCATTGAGGATGATTCGCACGTGGGGGACGGACAGACGGGTGCAACACAGCAAGCTGGTGACAGAAAAGTTTCCCATCTCTCTCTTTGACATTGCATGAGTCGCTGATAATGATTGTGAAGCTGTAACAGATGCACTTATGAGCATCTGCAAAAAGCTATGTGCATGTAGCCTTTGCATCACATCTCTGACTCTTTCCTTTACTCCCCCACAGGACCATCACAAGCATCCGTCCCCCCTAGCCAGGAAGAAGAGGCTGAGCAGCCAGACTCCTCAGAGGAAGCTGCAACCTCTGAGGGCACAGCGTCAGCAGAATTCAGCGCACCCAGCACCAGCGCAGACACTCACACCTCGGGGGGACCTTTGGGACATAGAGTAGTGTTGTCACCTGGTCTATCACAGCTCACAAGTGAGCATCAGCAGATTGTGGAGACAGGGACAGCAGTGGAGAGTCCTAGTCAGAGGGCGCAGGACTCTGCCAGCTCGGCTCAGCAGCATGTCGACCCTCTGCCTCTGGGTCCATCCAGAAGATCAGCGGTGCTGGAACTCCAGGCACAGATGCAAGAGTCTCTGGCAGGTTTTGTCTCTAGGGTCGCTGCAAGTGTGGAGCGAATGGAGGAGTCCATTGCGAACATGAGCAGAGCCTTTGTGGAGTCATTGACGCATGAACGTATCAACACGGAAAGGTAGGCTACCTCCATGGAAATGATTGCTGCCTCAGTGGTAAGGCTGGCTACCGTACAGGAGAGGATGGCTACGGTAGAGGAGAGGAGGGCTACGGCCATGGAGGAGCTTAGTCGCCAGGGTATGGAAAACATGGTCATTGTTCAGAATAGAATGACATCTCTTGAGGCGCGATGGGCATCTATTGAACAGAGAAACCAGACCTTCATGGAAGTCCTTCTGAGTAGGACTGCCATTGCAGATACGGGTCCCCATGGCCCCCCTGATGTGCAGCAAGGTGCTCTCCAGCCACTTGCAGGCGCGGAGGGGGACCTGACCCATGAGAGAGAGGTTGGTGGCAGATCTCAAGGAAGTGGGGGTTCCTCTCCAAGCGCTCACACTTCCATGCCACTGCAGAGCCCTCGGTCAGAGCCCCACCGGAGTCCACACCCAATTGAGATAGACGTCTCAACCCCTGCACAGCCACAGGAACAGCAGGCTGTTGACGAGCCCTCACAGGCGCGCAACCCCAGAGGACGCCCACCAAAGGTGTCAAGACAGGAGCAGCAGCAAAGTGAGCAAGGGGCCTCCACATCTGCTGAAGCCACAGGGGAAGCACTACGTAGGAGCACGCGTAAGAGGAAGATAAAGCACAAGTTGTCACAAGGGTTGTCACTTGGGTGAAATTTGATGTATTGTTAGAAAAAGCCATCAGATTAATAATGTTAATAAAAAATCTGATGGCTACTGCTGTAGTTGTGGCATGTGTCATTTCGCGAACGGGACTTTCACATTGAAGGCTTAGGATTACTTGCAATTGTCAGTATGCTGGTCAAATAGCTAGGAATCCGCAGGGTCTTGGCCATTGTCGATGCTCAGGTAAGAAGCTGCGAGGCAAAAGTGTTTGATTGACTAGGCTAAGCAAATCTGGCCAGGATGAGTGCGTTCCTTGCATCCCGGGCAGCAATGTTCTCGTGTAATGCTGCCGCTGGTTGATGGGCCTCTGCAGGATGTTCGTTTTCGCCCTCCTCCTCCTCTGAGGAGGAGGAGGAGGATATGTGAGGAGCCACTTGGTCCTGAGGAATCTGTAAGCCATGACGCTGTGCCATGTTGTGATGTGCACAGCAAACCACAACGATTCTGGAGACCCTGGCTGCTGAGTACTGCAGGGCTCCACCTGATCTATCCAGGCATCTGAAGCGCATCTTCAGCAAACCAATGGTTTGTTCGATAATGGATCTGGTGGAAATGTGGCTGGAGTTGTAGTGCTCCTCAGCTTCGTTGGCTGGCCTCCTCAACGGCATCATCAGCCATGTCCTCAGGGGATAGCCCTTGTCTCCAAGTAGCCATCCGTTAAGTTGGTCTGGCGGACTGAATAGCGGAGGCACACTAGACTGGCGCAGTATGAAGGAGTCATGGCAACTGCCAGGGTACATGGCACAAACATGCAAAATCTCCTTCTTGTGGTCACACACCAGCTGAACGTTAAGGGAGTGGAAGCCCTTGCGGTTGACAAAAATACCTGGATTGCGATGGGGTGTCCTAAGGGTCACATGTGTGCAGTCAACGACGCCCTGCACCCTTGGAAAGCCTGCCAGATGAGCTAATCCAACCGCTCGTGCCGTGACACTTGCTCGATCCTTGGTGAAATGGATGTGATTGTGCGCGAGGGCAAAGAGGGCATCGCTTACCTGCGTGATGCAAGTGTGTGCGGCCGCCTAGGAGATGCCGCTGATGTCTGCTGCTGATCCCTGGAATGAGCCTGAGGCAAAAAAGTTGAGTGCGGTGGTGACTTTGACGGCCACTGGTAATGCTTGTCCACCTGGTCCTCTGGGCAGCAGGTCTTGCTGTAGCATTGCGCTGATGTCAGTCACTACCTCTCGCGAAAGTCGGAGCCGCCTTTGGCACTGCTGCTCAGACATGTTGAGATAGGTGACCCTGCGTCTGTAGACCCTGTTTGGGGGGTATCTCCTGCGCCGACGGGCTTCCAGGCGCTGGCCCCTTCTGGCCTGTGCAGCCTCAGGTGGGTGAGCAGCAGCCTGGCGCTCCTGCTGCTGCTGCTGTTGCTGTTGCTGGTGCTGCTGTTGTTCCTGGTTCTGCTGCTGACGCGGCTGGTGCTCGAGCTCCTCTAATGCTCAGATGGGAAGGAAATAAATGGCTCCCATGCTTCTGGTATATGCCTCAGTTGAGGAAGCGCTGAATGAAGGTGGCGAGAGGAGTTTCCCAGGAGGCCACACTGGAGATGGGTGTGAGGCTCCAACCTTCCACAGGTGTGGTTAAGCCTTGTAAAAGTTGCCCCAGGCCTGAGACCACTAAGTCCTGCCACCTGCAAATGATGGCTGATCAAATCTCCTCTTTAATGGTTGACCTGCAGTTGATAGTCAGCAATCCAATAGTGCTCCCGCCAGGTTTCACATTCGTGATTCCCACCAGGCATGTTTTACGTGGGAAAAGGGTTAAAGTTGCAAGGACCTGTTAAAATAGGATTATAGAGGCCATTTCGTGGTAATTAAGGGCCTTAAAGACCAGTCCCGCCTGTTGGATGTGGGACGGAGTCGGGACCATCAGACACGCCTGAGTTAAAATTGCTCGGAGTTGGGAACCAGGCAGTGGGGGGGGGGGGGGTCCCGCCCGGCATGTTTTTGCGATTTTAACCCCCCGCACGCCTCCAAGCCCGACTCCACGGCTCAATGAAAATCGAGCCCACAGACTCCATATTATAAAAAAAGGTTATAGAGGCATTGGAGAAGGTGCAAAAAGATTTACTAGAATGATACCAGAACTGAGAGGTTATACCTATCAGGAAAGATTGAACAGGCTGGGGCACATTTCTCTAGGAAAGAGAAGACTGAAGGGATGACCTGATAAAGGTGTTTAAGATTATGAAAGGGTTTGATCGGGTAGACGTAGAGAAGATGTTTCCACTTGTGGGCAAGACCAGGTCTAGGAGCCATAAACATAAGTTGGGTAATAATAAATCCAATAAGGAATTTAGGAGAAACTTCTTTACCCAGAGAGTGGTTAGAATGTGGAGCTCGCTACCACAGGAACTGGCTGAGGTGAATAGCATAGGTGCATTGAAGGGGAAGCTGGATAAACACATGCGGGAGAAATTAATAGAAGGATATGTTGATGGCATTAGATGAAGTAAGATGGGAGGAGGCTCGTGTGGAGCATAAACACCGGCATGGACCTGTTGGGCCGAATAGCCTGCTTCTGTGCCGTGAATACTATGTACTGTGTAATACTATGTAATGTTTTTATCGCAAAGCTGTGATTATATAAAGGTTATCTCCAACTCTGTAATAAACTGCAGGGAGGTGTCACAGGAGTCTGAGTGGCTCAGTCTCTGATATTTTTTTCCCTCTGTGTGGGGAAGTTTCCAGGCTCTTTCAGTGCCTCACACTGCCAAGTGACCAGACTCATGGCTCAAGGGAGGCAGGGAGAACCCTGCCTCCTGGCAGTGGTCCTTCAATGTGCCTCTTACTTTGGCAGCAGAAAGCAATGCAAACACATTAAGGAGGGTGGTCTGAGAGGCACATTGGAAAGGAGCATTAGAGGCCTGGGATACCAGAGGCACAATATCAGCAGGGGAATCTGAGCTGAGGCAAGTGGGGGAGGAGCGAAATAAGTCAGTGACATATTAGGGAATGGCAGAGGGATCGCAGAGGCAGATGGAGTCGATGGAAAGGGGCATCAGAGGTATGAATAGAGGCATCTGAGGGGCATCAGAAGTGCACAGTGCTATGTAAAGATTACTTTACTTGGAATTAAGAGATGGATTTTATGGGATTCAATTGACTGCAGTGGAACTGACTATCAGGCGCGGCGTATAAAGGGCGGCCGATCCCATACCGCCCGTTTAGCGCCACCGGCCGAGACGAATTTCGAGCCCGCAGGGATTTTCTTACTCTAGAGAAGTGTAGACTTTGGTGCGATTTAATTGAAGTATTTAAAATGTTGAATGGACTAGATTGTGACTGTGTGGATAGACTTTATGAGCTAGTTGCGGATAATGAGATGTTATGCCTATAAGCCTCGCAAGCATAGGACTAGGTTAGATGTCAGGAGGGTTTTTCTTTACACAGCGAGTCGTCAAAGCCTGGAACAAGTTGCCAGATTAAGTGCTGAGGGCAGATTCACTGCGACAGTTCAAAAAGGAACTGGAGGAATTACTTGCGGTGGCTAATTTCACTGCGTAAAGAAAATAGGTGGGACTTGGGTTTGTACCTCATGGTCACTGACGTAAGAAAACTACTAGGCACTTGGTCTAAACATTAAGCAAAGCTTTAATCAACTGTTTTACAACATGGAGGTCTAGTTGTGTCCTTCACTAGTTCCTGTTAAGAATGTCCCTGCGCAAGCTGGGCCTGTGCCCGAGTATTTATACTCTCCCTGGACAGCGCTACCCGCAGGCTGCTCAGCATCACTTCACAAGTCTTTCTTTCCATGAATGACCAATTCATGTCAGTCACTGTGATCTCCAGGAACTCATTTTCATCGCCCCTGAATTGGCCCAGGGTTTTAAAATCTGCTTGTTTTCCTTTCAGGAGATTGCATGACTACTAGTGGGAGGGAACACTGGAAGTCACAATGCCTTGTTGCGTCGTTGCTGGGACAGGTTCGATGGAGCCCGGTCTTTTCCTGTCCGTCTATTCACGAGAGGCTTTTTGACAGCAAAGGAGGAAAGTAGCAAGGCTGACTGATTTTGAAAGAGAGCTCCAGAGCCCAAGGACATAGTGGTTGAATGATCAGCCTCCAGAAGTGAAATGGAAGGGGGCAAAAAACAGACAGTCACCTGGAATCAGAGCAGCAGAGGGCATGGGTAAGACATATGGCTGCAGGAGATTGCTCAGGTAGGGTGGGGGAGGTCTGTGAAGGGTTATGAGGACGAGGACAAAGATCTGGAGCACAGGAAGGCAGTGGAGCTTGACAAGGACGTGATTGATGGAGTGCGGGACTTTACGTGAGAGAAGATGTGGACCACGGAATTAAAGGTTAGTTGCAACTTATGAAGGGCATGGGCTGGCTAAGAGAATATTTGAAAAGTCAAACTTTGATGCGATAAAGATGCGGATGAGAAAATTCCTCAGTATCTGTTCTTCTGTGCCTATTGTTTTCCCAATAAACCTCAATCCTAATCAAATATTTATCCATTTCTATTTTGAAGGAACTAACTAACACAGCGGCCTAAAAATTTGATCGCACCGGGAAACGCACGCGCCTGTTTACGTGGTCCCAGACAGCAGATTAAATTCGCGGCGGGACCTCATTAAAATGATTCAGGCGAGCAGCCAGCGCTACCCACGCTATTCATTGGCAGCACGCCAGTTTGGGGAGGGGGGCAGCCGGAAGTTTCAGACGCCACTTAAAGGCAACTAGCACCTCCTTAAAGGGGGAGGTGCGCGCTGGCTACAGACAGGAGGAAATGCTTGGAAGGAGAGAAATGCCTGCAAGACCCGCAGACCATTCCTCCATTTTCTCCAATGCTGCTTTGGAGGCCCTGGTCGAGGCAGTGGACAGGAGGAGGGGGGAGATCCTGTCCTCCCACCTCCCCCTCCCCACCAGGGGCAGGAAGCCCTCCAGTCAACACCTCCACCTCCAGTGGGATGCGATCACTCAGGAGGTCACTGGAAAGTGAACCTGGACACTGCGCGACTCATGAAGGGTTGTGCGTGGAACAAAAATGTGGCTGATGCGCCTCAATAACTTCAAGGCTCAAAGTTAACTGGATAAAACAAGGCTTTTATTAGCAAAGAAAGATGCCTGTGTCTTCACCTAGCATTCTGCTGTTCTGCTGCAAGACAAGTCTGGGCTTGTCTTAAGTAGGGCCAGGTATGGGCGGAGCCGACACACCCAATGGGGAGAAAGGGGGCGGTGCACTATATACAATACAAGGTAAAACACAGGAGCAGGCAATACAATATATGTAGTTAAATACAGAGTCTGATGAATGACATATTTCATCACAGTGGCCATTTGGACAAGGAGAAAAAAACAGCAGTCAGAACCCGTGGAACCGCACCCTAGTATGGGTCAGTGACTTCAGGACAGGAGGAGAAAATTAGAAGCGAAAACACAATCCTATGAGGAACTGACCAAAGGAAATGATCCACCCTTGAAAGGAATAAGTATAGTTACAGGAAAACCCCTTTAATGTAGAATCAAACCACGCTTAAAAAGTAGCCAAAAAAAGCAATTACAGACAGTAAAAGCTATATCACGCAGGGCTAGCCTTCAATTAGAGACCACACAGGATCTTGTCTGAATTAGGGTACCAACCCGGTCCCCACCCCTCCCCCGCTCCGGGTTAAAACAAAAAACATTCCGAGACCTGCAATGGCCTCCACTTTAACACCTCCTGACCTGGAGATGATATCTACCGGCACACGACATTGAAGTGCTTTTATTTAATTTAAAAAAGGAGTCCAATTTGGTAAATGCGCGGAACTGCGCTGTACAAATCAAGGAGGTCCCATCATTTTCTGTGTTGAGTTACCCGATTTCAGCTCAAGGGACAGACCGTGTGTCACAGTTGGCCGTAGCATTACTGAGCTAGCGAGGAGAAAAATAAACCAGGATCCTGCCCCTAATCACTGCCCGCTGTCTCTGGTTGGAGGGCGTGTCGGCGTCAAGTGAGGACAGGGCTGACGCCGCCTGTGTGGTCAGATAGCCAGCCAGCAGTCAATCACTTGAGTGATCCCGGTGCCAGGGAACCACACCTCAATATGAATCAGCACCTTCAGGAAAGGAGGGAAGGCAACTGGAAATAAATCCTTTGCTTTAAATAAGGAGAAAACGAGGTGTTACTGGCGAACTCAGCCTGTCGAGGATGATGTGCACCTATAGGATTCATTTACACAACAGGGCCTTTTGCAGCACTCTGCCAAAATAATTTACATTTTTATCACAATACGTGTGGAATGTAAAAACATAAGCTTGATTTAGTAAACATGCTGCAAGGATTGAACTAGCTGAGTCCAGCCAGACAGCATATTTCATACCCCAGTACTTTGAGGTCAGGCATTGTCCACTCAGGGCCCAGATTTCAGACCTACAGTAAAACAAACAATACAACTCCAGGCGTCATTTCTCAGCTGAAAGGCCCCTTCAGTTCTGTTCTTGATCTGATTGTCGAGAATGAACCACACTCCTAAATTTCCCTTCCTCCTTCTGGGGAAGCATCTTGCCTCTGATCAGTACCTTCCCACAATAGCACAGTGAAAGTGCAAGCACATCCTGTGAGAAATTGACACCATGAAGCCTCTTGGTGCAGTGCGCTAGAATCAGAGGAGTCATTTTCCTACTTCAAACCGAAGCCTCAGCCACCAGCAGCATACATCGGCAAACTGGGCCCACCCTGTGTGCGATCTTCCAACCATTTACATCGAGTGTACAGCACGGAAACAGGCCATTCGGCCCAACTGGTCTATGTCGCCGTTAATACTCCACACGAGCCCCCTCCCACCCCTCTTCATCTAACCCTAACCTTCTATTCCTTTCACCCTCATGCGCCTATCTAGCTTCTCTTAAATGCATCTATGCTATTTGCCTCAGTTACTCCATGTGGTAGCGAGTTCCACATTCTAACCACTCTCTGGGTAAAGAAGTTTCTCCTGAATTCCCTATTGGATTTATTAGTTACTACCTTATATTTATGACCTCTAGCTTTGGACTCCCCCACATTTTCTGTACGTCTACCCTATCAAACCCTGTCATAACTTAAAGTCCTCTATTAGGTCACCCCTCAGCCTTCTCTTTTCCAGAGAAAAGAGCCCCAGCCTATTCAGCCTTTCTTGATAATATATCCTCTCAATTCTGGTATCATCCTTGTGAATTCTCCTGTGTCTCTATATCCTTTTTTATAATATGGAGACCAGAACTGTTTACAGTACTCCAGTGTGGTCTAACCAAGGTTCTATACAAGTTTTACATAACTTCTCTGCTTTTCAATTCTAACCCTCTATAAATGAACCCCATTGGCTTTTTTTATGGCCTTATTAACCTGCGTCATTAAAGTTAGTGATTTGTGTATCTGTACCCCTAGATCCCTTTGCTGTTCTACCCCACTTAGACTCTTAGGGCTAGAAATTCGTTATCGCCAAGGAATGGGCGGCGTCAGTAGAAAAGTTGGAGAATTAGCGCCAGGCGCAATTGGTGTTACACTTAAAGGGTGGACCAATATCGGGTGCAGTCTAATTGCAACTCATCATTGCCATAGGCTTTTTTCATTACTTAAAGAGGAGGTTCATTGATACTGCAGGCAGAAGCAGAACAAGGAGAAGGAGCTGGAGGACTGAACCAGGTGTGCTCATGGCAGGTCCACGCCCCAGGGAGAGAGCCCGCAGATTCTCTGATCAAACATTGGAGGCATTGGTTTTCGCTGTGGAGAGACGGAGGGCGGTGCTCTACCCAGCAAGTGGCAAGGGACCCTCGCCATAAGTCTTCCACACCATTTGGAGGGAGGTAGCGCAGCACGTCTCGGGCAGCACTGTGGTCCCCAGGACCCACACACAGTGCAGGAAGAAATTTAACAAACTCGCTCGGGTGGTCAGGGTGATTGAATGCTTCAACAAATGCTACATACCACCATCTGTACCACAAGCTTCACTCACTGCCCAAAGCACCAGACCCCCAGCACTCACCCACCAACAATCTCTACCTACCAACACTCACACCCACATCTCATACCTTGCTCACAATGACAGCTATTCAACTATGGCAGGCACATCGCCCAAACACATTGCTCCACAATCACTCACACACTTTCCTTTCTCTTGCAGGCCAAGGTGGTGCACAACAGGAGGGAGCAGGAGCGCACAGGCGGGGGACAAGCAGACACCCAACCACTGTCTGTGCTGGAGAATCGGGTTCTGCAAATTATTGGGCGCCAGGTGGTGGGCGCCGTGGCCACCGGTGACATTGACCCCCTTGGGGACAACAATGGCATGTTCACCCCTACTCCTTCTCACATCCCACTTCCCCCTCACCCCACAAACGTTTCGCAATTTCAGCTAATCATGCTGCATGCATGCATTTCTCTCTTCCTGTCCCCTTCCCCTCACCTTAACCTGACTCTTGTGCCTTTATGCTTTCAGATAATCAGCAAGCACCTGAGCAGCCTGTCCCTGAGGGCACCGTTGAGAGCGAGGCGGGAGAAGAGGAGGAGGAAGAACACACCGCGTCACTGCATGTCTCACCCGCAGGCATCAGCTCAGATACTGGCACTATGTGTTCTTTAGAGGCTAGTATAGTAGCGGGATCTGCACAGGGTGAGGCACCGGGGACGAGTGGGCTGCAGCAAGGCCAGGGGGAAAGGGTAGCTTGGGGGCCAGCCCCCCAGAGGGCGAGTTCTGCTGCACAGGACTCGGATGAGGACCTCGATGGGGAGGCCTTTAGAAGAAGGGTGATGGGCATCCACACGGAGATGATAGGTACAGTGGCAAGGGTGCCTGACAGCCTCTCAGCAATGGTAAGGAGCGTGGAGAAGTTCACCTCCAACATTGCACAAGGCTCTGCGCACACCATGGAGCCCATCATTTCCAGGCTGCAAAAGATGGTAGACTCCCAGAGAGAGCGTGGCGACCCAGACCTGATGCCACGTGTGATGGGCGATCTGGCAGCTTCCATTGCAGCACAGACAGAAGCGACACAGCGTCTTAGTGCTGTAATGCAGTCTATGCTCGGTGGCATTCAATCTCAGACTGCCCACATGCAGTCTCAGCTTGATGCCACACAAGCTCTGACTGCTGCCATCGTGGCTGGGTCTACCACCATCGACCAGGGCTTTCACGGTGTCACAGCAGGCCAGCAATCTGCGCTCCAACAGATTGCTAGGGATGCTGAGGTGCTGCCCCGAGGGAGTGGCAGTGGGTCAGTGGAGCAGGAACCTGCTGTCTTCTCTCAGGATGACAGCATTCCTGCTCCCACCGCTGCCACTCCGCCTTTGTCCTTGTCGCTGCCTGTCATCTAGCCAGCCCAGACTGCTGCCGCCCATGCTGAGGTGGTGCAGTCTACAGCCAGGCCTTCCAGGTCCAGAGCTGGTCGAGGACACCCTGCAAGGCCATCTGAAGTCTCCCACAAAGACACTCAGCAGCCTTCCACCAGCTGTGCTGCGCCACTGGGCCAACACTTCGTAGGAGCACTAGAGTAGGAAAAGGCACAGTAACGACAAGCACTAAGGGATTGCACAAGGGTGAAAAGTAAATATTTTTGGTGTAAATATGTGTCCACTACTTTTTTATAAATGTATTACTTCACTTACCATTCTTTTGTGGTGTCTCTCATTTCAGCTTTGCGCTGTGATATGACCTGCGAGAGGGATGGAATGATGGGGATGTGGTGAGCAAAGGGGATCTGGGTTTAACTCATCCTGGTGTGAGGCTGGAGGTCTGTTTAGAGGAGGTGGCAGAGTTCTGTCATCACCTCCTTGGTGAAGCGGAGCTGTCTAATACACTGCTCCTCGCTTAATTGAAGGTAGGAGATGTACTCTCGGAATCCCCTCGGACGGTAAGGCCTCCTGGTGAGAGCCCTGATGTTTCTCCTCATCACTCTGTGCACATGTTCCCGTATTTCTCACTGTCTCGCGTACTACTCCCTCCGCTGTAGATCCTGGAGGGCGAGGTGGCGGCAGTACAGCCCCCATTAATGTTACCAAGTGTAGCAGTTTGAATCTTTGAAGAATAAATGTAGCTACTTTTTAGTTGCCAGAAGACTCCTGATACAAAAGAACCTTAAAATTACTGAATGAAACTGTTGCAGTGGGTGAAACTAACAAAAAACCACTGAAACTGTACTAACCTGACAGCTGTGAGTGATTACTGATGATCCCTTTAAATATCGTCCCTGGAGCCGGCTTCCTGGTACTGTACACCAGCTCTCCCTGTCAGTGTTTACTCCAGGTGGTGAGGTAAGTGGCGAGAATCAATTTTGCAAATCGGGCGGTCAGTGAGCGTTTCACACTCACTGACGTCACAATCTATTTGGCATTGACGTTCCCGGCGATACCTGTTACCGACGGCGCTACGGGGGTTGAGTGGGGGTGAGGCAGATTTGGCATGCGGCACTGGATTTGCCTCGCCCTGGTGATACTGGTTTAGCACCCCATTAACGCCATCTACTGGCGCTAAAGGGAAGCGGTAAGGGGACGAATTTTCCCCCCTTATTGTCCAAGCAGTATGTGATCTCCTTATTCTTCCTACCAAAATGCACCACCTCACACTTATCATTTAAAGGATTGGTCGGGAAATCAAGTGTGGGGAAAATCCGAATCTCTAATACACACTTCTGACAAGCAAGACTTCCTCACCAAAAGTGCAAAGACCTCAGATCCCTTTTTTTCCCAAATTTTTCTTTTCCTCCCCTGAAGGCACTGTTTCATACTGGGATGGTGCCAGCAATCCTTCAGTTCCTCATCCAATTACCCATTCTTCACATGTCAGCATTGGTGGTGAGTATCAGCAGGCTGTTACTGTGGGAGGCATTCCAGCTGGGCCCAAACCTGTTCTGACTTAACACAAGAACATAAGAACTAGGAGCAGGAGTAGACCATACGACCCCTCGAGCCTGTTCCGCCATTCAATCTTTTACCTCAACTACATTTTCCCGCCCGATCCCCATATCCCTTGATTCCCTAAAATCGATCTCAATCTTGAATATACTCAATGATTCAGCATCTGCAGCCCTCTGGGGTGGAGAATTCCAAAGATTCACAACTCTCTGAGTGAAGAAATTTCTCCTCATCTTAGTCCTAAATGGCCGACCCCTTATCCTGAGACTGTGCCCCCTGGTTCTAGACTCTCCAGCCAGGGGAAACAGGCTCTCAGCATCTAACCTGTCAAGCCCTCTAAGCATGAGAGCACACACACACATGCACACACATGCACACACACACACGCACATATCGGGCAGGATTTTCATTGGGCCGTGGAGGCGGGATTGGTGGCGTGTGGGGGGTTAAAATCGCGAAATCAGGGGGCACGAACCCATCCCGCCTCCAACCAGCCTCCATGCCAGTTTCAAAGGAGGCGGATACCCGACCTGTGCTGGGACCCGCCTCCCCGAGGCGGGAAGGGGATTAGTGCCAATTAACTGCCTGTTAACAGGTAGTTAACAGGCAGTTTATAGCCTAATCCCTATTTTTATTGCTGAAGTGTGGGATTCCCAACGGCTCCAAACCACGCCAAGTTAGCGAGGCAGACCGTCGGGCTGAAGGACTTGGAGGGTTTGAGATGTCCGGTGTTCAGGTGAGTGATGTGTGCATGAGTGCAGAGGTAAGTGTGTTTGGTGTGTGTAAAGTGTTTAAATAAGTTTTAATTACCTTTACTTACCTTTACAGCCTTCCTTCCTTCAGGTCTCGGGAGTCCCTCATCTCACCGGCACAGAAAGCAGAATGGCCGCTGTGGTGTATGTAACCTGTTCCACCTTAAGAGAACTTAAGCCTGTTCCACCTTAAGAGATGTACTACTTTCTCTGGCTGCTGTATACGTAATACCGGTGGTGACCACCGGTATATAAGTACTGTGTAGTGATATTGTATTTAGTATAGTCCTGACCTCCAACTAGTAAAGACCTGTTGAACTTTATTCTTGTAGTCTGTGTCAGTAATTAATCTTAATACAACTGGAACACACAGACTTAACAGTGGCGACGAGTCCGATTCTTACCCTGCGGCAGTTTATATCCACGGCGGCTTCGTCCACAGAACGGGCGTCGAAGAGAGGCACCCACCCTCATCACCCTGCTGGAAGACACGTCGCGCGGCAGGCATCGAGAACCCGGAGTGCAGAAGACATCCTGAACTCGAAGCCTCCATCAGCGGCAGTCAGCTATCTTCTTTCTACCTCGGTGGTGGGTAAGCCGGTCAGCGACGCGAGCAGAAAATCGGCCGCGTTGGCTGTACAGACGGGGTGAGGAAGACAGAGGAATAAGGGCGGTGAGATCGATCGCGACCGGAGATAAGGGCCGGGCCGCATTCGGGCCGAAAGGCGCAGCGCGGGGACATCGATCGCGGTTGGTGATAAGGGCCGGGCCGCTTTCGGGCCAAAAAGGAGAAGCGTCTGGGGCGACTGAAGGCGCGAGAGCCGCGGTGAAGGCGAACGCAGCCGGTGCTAATAACCGGGCTGCAAGAAGGGCTGCGAGGCGCGACATCGGGGAAGCGCGAATGCCCGAGGGAGCCGCGGTGAAGCGGAGACAGCGTCGGGGGAGTTACTAACCGCTGGGAAAGGGGAGCAGCAGCGGCACGCCAAACGCCATTGCAGCCAGTGGGTGAAGACCGCCAAGCGCGGGAAAACCGCCATTTTGTAGGCGGAGGACAAAGACAAGAGCGGGAAGCCGCCATCTTGGGAAAAAATAAATTGCAACGATGCCTAAACATGGGAACATTGATACCTTTGATGGTGACATCGAAGATTGGGCCATGTATGTAGAACGCATACAAAATTATTGTAAAGCAAATAAAATCCCAGATGCAGAGAAAGCACTAACGTTATTGAACTTAATGGGTGCGAAGACAGACGGGCAATTGAAACACCTTTTATCACCAGATGAACTGGCGGATAAGACGTTCGAGGAGATTGTTACTGTCCTGAAAAATCATCTAAACCCCACGCCGCTGATGCTAGCGGAACGATTTAAATTTTACAGCAGAAGGCAGCTGAAGGATGAAAGCAATGCTGAATATTTAATGGAATTGCGTAAGCTAGCAAAGTTCTGTCAGTTTGGAACGGGACTAACAGAAGCGCTAAGAGATAAATTTGTGTGTGGATTATTAAAAGAAGATACACCAAAGCGACTGCTCGAGGAGAATGAGCTGACGCTTGAGAAAGCGGTCACTATGGCAGCAGCACACGAAGCCGCAGCGAGAGGCACGGCAGTAATGCAGCTACTGTCACCGGAACACAGTACAAATAAATTGGGTTTGAGTACTGTAAAATGTTATCGTTGTGGAAAGACAACACACGATCAGAACCAGTGTTGGTTTAAAAACCAAGAATGCAGAACGTGTGGCAGGCTTGGCCACATAGCTAAAGTATGCCGGTCAGGAAAGAAGACCAGCAACAAAAAGTCACCGCAAGGAAAATACATAAAGGTGCACAAGGTGACAAAGACCAGTTCGAACGAACAGAAGTCAGATTCAGACGCTAGCAGTAATGAACTGGGTAGCTTAAGAGTACACAACGTTGGTAAGGATGCAGATCTCCAGACAATTTGGGTCACTCTTCAGATAGCAGGAGTCCAAGTAAAGATGGAATTGGACACTGGATCGGCATTGACGGTCATGAATAAGAAAGATTACTAAAGGTTATTCCAACATATTCCCCTACGGGATACGGAGATTATATTGAAAACATACACGGGGCAAAGAGTGTACCCCATCGGAAAGATAGAGGTAAAAGTGGTCCACAAGGGCGAAGAAAGCCAAGTAATGGACTTATATGTGCTACCTGAAGGAGGTCCACCACTACTGGGACGGGAGTGGATTAGGAAAATGAATATGGACTGGCACTCCTTAAAAGCACTAACGGTAGATTCCGGGGAAACAGATGTCAAACCTAAACGATTGTCCAAAATATTGGATGATGCTAAAGAGGTGTTCCAGCAAGGACTGGGAACACTGAAAGGAATTACGGCAAACATCAAGATTAATGAACATGCACAACCAAAATTTTTCAAAGCCAGACCGGTACCCTATGCAATACGACCTACTGTAGAAGCGGAACTGGAAGCGCTAGAACGTTTAGGTGTACTGTCTAAGGTAGATTGGAGTGAGTGGGCTACGCCCATTGTTCCCGTTATGAAACGTCCTTCGAGCAACAAGCCAGGAGAACCAGGGAAGGTTCGCATCTGTGGAGATTTCAAGATCACCGTTAATCCGGTGCTTCACACGGTGCAGTATCCGCTTCCGCGGATTGAGGATATTTTTGCTTCGTTGTCTGGCGGGAAACACTTCACCAAGGTAGACCTGGCGCAGGCGTACTTGCAGATGGAGGTTGATGAAGAGTCACGCCAGTACCTCACGATCAACACGCATAGAGGTTTGTACCGGTATAATAGGCTGGTTTTTGGAGTGGCATCGGCTCCGGCAATTTGGCAGAGGGCCATGGAGCAGGTATTACAGGGAATTCCAGGCACACAATGTTACCTGGACGATATTCTGATTACAGGTGATGGTGATGAAGAACACCTCGCAAACTTGGAACTGGTGCTCAACAGACTGAAAGAGTATGGACTTAGAGTTAATCGGCAGAAATGTGAGTTCTTTCAGAAGCGGATCTCGTACTGTGGTCATGTCATTGACCGGGAGGGGCTTCATAAGTCTCCTGACAAGATAGAGGCAGTTGTAAAGGCTCCCGCTCCGGATAATGTCTCTCAGTTGAGGTCGTTTCTGGGATTGATTAACTATTACCATAAGTTTCTACCGAATCTATCCACGGTACTGCACCCGCTGAACGCTCTTTTACAGAAGGGGGTACCATGGGAATGGAGCGAAAACTGTAAGAAGGCATTTCGCAAAAGCAAAGAATTGATCACTTCAGAGGAAGTGTTGGCTCACTTCAACCCGACACTGCCTATTCGGTTGGCTTGTGATGCTTCTCCATATGGTATTGGGGCAGTACTCTCACACAAGTTGCCAAATGGCACGGAAAGGCCAGTCGCGTTTGCATCCAGATCATTGACCTCCGCTGAGCGCAACTATGCGCAGATCGATAGGGAGGCTCTCAGCCTTGTATGGGGAGTGAAGAAGTTTAATCATTACCTGCAGGGCCAAAAATTCACACTTCTGACAGACCATCAGCCGTTGGTATCCATTTTTAACCCTAAGAAGGGTGTTTCGGTGATGACAGCACAGCGACTCCAGAGATGGTCCCTTTTCCTAGGGGCACATCAATATCAAATAGAATTCAAAGGTACAAAGCAGCATGGCAATGCTGATGGGCTGTCGCGCCTGCCACTACCTGAAGCAGAAGAGACGACGAAAGTTGACCCTGTTGAGTTATTTCATTCGACCATCATCGAGTGTTTACCAGTCACCAATGCAAGTATTGAAAGAGAAACCAGGAACGACCCGACACTGTCCCGAGTTTACGAGGTGACAGTGAAGGGATGGCCAACACATGGTGATCCTCTGTTACCAGCATTCTCGGCAAGGCGAGACCAGCTGTCCGTCTGCCATGGTACTTTGATGTACGGGACAAGAGTGATTATTCCTCCCAAGTTACGGGAAAGAGTTCTAAAGGAACTGCATGAAGGTCATCTGGGGGGAGTTAAGATGAAAAGTCTTGCTAGGGCTTATGTATGGTGGCCGGGCATTGACCAACAGATAGAGGAGTTGACAAAAAGCTGCGTGGGGTGCAAAAAAGTGCAAAATGCACCTCCGATCGTACCGCTACACCCATGGGAATGGCCTTCAGCCCCATGGCAACGCGTACATATTGACTTTGCTGGTCCATTCATGGACTCCATGTTCCTAATTGCGGTGGACGCACAGTCCAAATGGCCAGAAGTGATCAAGATGAATACCACTACTTCAGAAAAGACAATTGCGGTGTTAAGAACAATATTCGCAAGGAACGGATTGCCAGAACAGATATGTTCGGACAACGGACCACAGCTCGTGTCGGAAGAATTCCAAAAATTCTTAAAGAAGAATGGGGTGAAACATTATACCTCTGCCCCATATCATCCGGCGACAAATGGGTTGGCCGAGAGATTTGTCCAAACATTCAAAAAGGCAATAAAGGCCATGAACGATGATCAGATTCCATTACAACACAAGGTGGACAATTTCCTAATGGCATATCGAAACACCGCTCATGCAGTGACTAACCAAAGTCCTGCCATGATGTTTTATAACAGGAGGTTGCGGTCCAGGTTGGACTTGTTAAACGCAAATGTGCGGAGGGAAGTGGAAAACAAACAGTTCCGGCATATTAATAACAAGTCCACTCGAAGTTTCGACGTAGGACAACCAGTGTTGGCAAGGGGCTATGGAAACGAAAAATGGCAGTCCGGAACAATTCAGACCAAACAAGGACCTCTGATGTACACAGTAGATATTGGTAAAAATGTGATAAGGCGTCATGCGGATCAACTGGTAGAATCAAGAGCAAGGGTCGAACCCATGGTTGCGACAGAGACAACTGTGGAAGACGTTAATGAACCTGAAGCATCTACCTCGGCAGGGACTGTACCTGATGATGACGTCCAATACACAGGAAACCAACAAGAAGAGTCACCTCAGCAACAAGAATCAGAGACCACTGAAAGGCGTTATCCAAACCGAATCAGAAGGCCTCCTGAGAGACTGAACCTTTGAACTGTTTATACCTGAAGTTATATATGTATATATGTTATGATGTTATGTTAAATGGGGATATGACTGTTAAGCTAAAAAGGGAGGATTGTGGTGTATGTAACCTGTTCCACCTTAAGAGAACTTAAGCCTGTTCCACCTTAAGAGATGTACTACTTTCTCTGGCTGCTGTATACGTAATACCGGTGGTGACCACCGGTATATAAGTACTGTGTAGTGATATTGTATTTAGTATAGTCCTGACCTCCAACTAGTAAAGACCTGTTGAACTTTATTCTTGTAGTCTGTGTCAGTAATTAATCTTAATACAACTGGAACACACAGAGTTAACAGCCGCGAGCTGTCAAAAGTTGCAGCATTCAGCTTTTTGTTCTGGAGAGATCTCTAAATCAGCCTGAGAGGAAGGAATTAACTTAGTGTACAGATTGTCAGTGTTTGACAGCTTCAAAGAGCTGTCAAACGCTGATATTTCATCTGTCAAAAGCTCTTGACAGATGAAATGTCTGTCTGTGATGTCACCTGTTGCCAGGTGGCCCTTAATTGCTATTGATTTCCTCAGAAAACCATGGAGATCTGGCTTAAGCCCCAGTAATGCATCCGCTGTTATTGCAGTCACCGTCACAATCGCAGAGGACCCAACACCTGAACCACATGTCCACCAGTGTTATAAAAGGTGGACTATTGGAGGAACGCAAATGATGAGCTTTGCATACAGATTGAAGATAGCTACAGCTGATGCTGATAGCAAGGAGGTAATACAATATTGGCCTGGAAAATCCATGGACTGTGATCCGGGTGATTATATCAGGCACCCGCCAGTGCCTTCCAGCGCTGGTCTTTCAGAGTTTGTGGGGTCTGTGGGATGGCATCTAATTTGCCTGGGGGTGGTGGGCACCCATGCCACTGAATATTTGATACCTGGATGCCTTGGGTGGGGTTTTGGAACCCAGGCAACTCGCCCAACACTCCCCAGTGTTCCCTAGGTGCCCTGTGTAAAGGGGCCAATTTCAGTTTTGTTTTTTTAACACTTCTGCAGTCATCGAGGGTCCAGGCATCTGCTCTGACCTGGACACACTTGGTGGGGCGCACGTCCATCCATCTGCGGACTGGTAGGCCTCATCTTACTCAGCGTACTGGCCTCAAGATCAATGCTGGGGTCTCAGCTGAACCAGGGAGTGAAACATAGAAACATAGAGATAGGAACAGGAGTAGGCCATTCGGCCCTTCGAGCCTGCTCCGCCATTCAATGAGATCATGGCTGATCTTCGTCTGAGATCATAGCTGATCTTACCAGTTCAGTACCCCGTCCCCGCCTTTTCTCCGTAACCCTTAATCCCCTTAGCCTTCAGAAATATATCCAATTCTCTCTTGAAAATATTTATTGAATTAGCCTTCACAGCCCTCTGTGGCAGGGAATTCCACAGGCTCACCACTCTTTGAGTGAAGACATTTTTCCTCATCTCTGTTTTAAATGATTTGCCCGCTATTTTTAGACTGTGGCCCCTGGTTCTGTGCTCCCCGGCCATTGGAAACATTCTCTCTGAATTCAGCCTGTCCAGGCCTGCCATAATTTTATATGTTTCGATGAGATCCCCTCTCAATCTTCTAAACTCCAGTGAGTACAAGCCCAAACTATTTAATCTCTCTTCGTAGGTCATTCCCGCCATTCCAGGTATCAGCCTAGTGAATCGCCGTTGCACTCTTTCCATGGCAAGAACATCCTTCCGCAGATGGGGCGACCAAAACTGTACACAATACTCCAGATGCGGTCTCACCAGCACCTTGTACAGCTGTAGTAAGGTATCCCTATTCCTATACTCGAACCCCCTTGATATGAAGGCCAACATACCATTTGCCTTCTTAATCGCCTGTTGCACCTGCATGCTCTCCTTCAGTGACTGGTGCACAAGAACACCCAGGTCCCTCTGCACTTCCCCATCTCCCAATCTATTGCCATTTAGATAATAATCTACCCTCCTGTTTTTACCCCCAAAGTGGATAACCTCGCATTTATCCACATTATAGTGCATCTGCCACGTATCCGCCCATTCCCCCAATCTGTCCAAATCGCACTGTAGCCTCCTGACATCCTCATCAGAGCCCACCCCTCCTCCTAGTTTAGTGTCGTCAGCGAATTTGGAAATATTGCATCCAATTCCCTGATCCAGATCATTTATATATATTGTGAACAGCTGGGGTCCCAGGACAGATCCTTGCGGCACCCCGCTGGTCACTGCCTGCCACTCCGAAAACGAGCCGTTTATTCCAACTCTCTGTTTTCTATCCGCCAGCCAGTTCTCTATCCACGTTAATACTTTGCCCCCAATCCCATGAGCCTTAATTTTGCATGATAATCTTTTGTGTGGGACCTTATCGAAGGCTTTCTGGAAGTCAAGGTACACCACATCCACTGGCTCTCCCCCATCTATTTTACCAGTTACTTCCTCAAAAAATTCCAGCAGATTAGTCAAACACGATTTACCCTTTGTGGGGAACTTCCAGTGTAGGGAGCCCGCTCTCTGACATCATTGGCTTCGCAAAAGGGTGGGTAGGTAGAGATTCCACTCCTTATAAGGCTGCTCGGAAAATCCTGGAAAGTGCCGAGACCTGACAAAGCTGGGTCCCTGCTGTTTTCCAGTGAGTTCTGCCAGACTCTTGCTGGGTTTATGGCGGGACCCAGCGGGACCTCTGAGGAAAGTTGGGGTCTCAAACCATCAAGTTATCGAAATTTTTTAAAAAGGTGCTGGAAATGGTGAACCATCCCAGCTGAAAAGCCAACCTACCTTTTCTGTTCAAATGCTGTTGTGCATTTCCAGCATTTTTATATTTTTATTTAACTCTATTACATTTTTTGTTTTTTTCCTTTTCTATCTTCAAATTACGGAATTTCCTTTGAACTTGGAGAACACACACAATCGCCTTATCATCACCAAATATGCAAGAAAGCTATTTAAAGATATTGGGGGCTATTTTGGCCAAAGGGTGAAAACAGGCACGAAATGGGTGCTGTGCTAATAAGTCACGCCTGTTTGAAAGTCTGGTTTTTGGTGCTAATTGCTGTTTACCATAATTTGAACTTGCCTGTAGGTGCTAAACAGACACCTGCAGGTTTAGCACTCAAGTGCTGATTAGACGCAATTTTCATGGAGTAATGTATGTGGGCTCCTCTCACCCGCTTCCAACTGAAGGGCCTCGGTTTTCTCATTCGATGCGGCTTGGGAGCGGGTCAGCTGGTCTCCGGGTTCCAGTCCCACCCCCAACTGCATCCAGCCCACGGAGGTGATTTTGCGTCAATTGGCCTTGTTAAGCCCGCCCTGCAGGCTTGCCAGCCAATTAAGAGGAAGCCGGTGTCAGATGACGTCATTTGATGATGCGTCGTCTGCTGGTTTTCTTAAAGGGACCACGCACAATTTTTTTTGACAGCTGATTTCTCAGCGTTTGACAGCATTGAGGTGTTGCAAGCACTGACAATCACTGTACAAAGGTGAGCTCTTGCACTCAGGCTCTCCAGTGACTCCCTCCTTAGGCTAAAACAGATGGCAGCTGCAGATGAGGTTACAGAAGCAATCTGTCACTAGTGAGAGAGGTTCTCCCAATGAGATGGGACTAGACATACAATTCAAAACTTGTTACCTCCAGAAAAGTGTAAATGCATTAAAAATGATTTCCCCAACATTTTCTTACCTCTGAAACTCACCAGTGCACCATTGGATCCTTCACACCACTTCTGCAGCTGTCATCAATCCAGAAACATTACAGCAGACTCACAACACACCACACCACACTTACCTGGCGTGGTGTCCGGAAGTCGGGAAGCCCAAAGTAGAAGTGGCAAAATTGAAAAAGAGCCTGTTAACGGCAAAATTCCGGCCTTGGTGTGGAGTGCGCTGGCTGGTACACAGCGGCACGTTGCAGGATGGCTCAGGGACTGAGGGAGAGGGGTGCACTGGTTCTCGGACACCACCTCGCTCTCCTCGCCCTCTCTCCTGCAGCAGCTGGTGCTGCTCTGCCTGGCCTTATGTCTTCTTCCCATTCCTCGTCCAGACCAAGGGAGACCCCTGGCAAGATTCTCCAATTCTCCTGGTGACTCCTATAAGGTGTCCAATAAGGTGGAGTAGCACAGCTCACTCTTTTTACGTGAAGTTCTCAGAGAATTTCCAGAATAAATGTTGCTCGAGTGTTGGTGAACTCTTGACAAAATGTCCCAGAAAGTCTCCCGATGTGTTTCAGAGATCCTCTTCACAGCTCCAGCAGCAAGTGAACACGAAATGGTGAGTATCCCTTTAAGTAGCGCTTGAAATCGACACCAACACCGTGTTTGCTCCCAAACAGCTGATTGCTGTCCAGACAGGGCTTTAGTTGATGCATTAGTCACCAAAATGCCCTGCAGCCTCTTTAATGAGTGCTAACAGACATTTTAAGTGGCAATCAGCTGCTTAATGGTCCTCCAGCCGGCTGTTCCTAGCGCAGGCTTCAACTCCTTTACCAAGATGGCGTCTTGTGCTAAACGCGGGCTAAACCGGCGTATCAGCTCAAGACCCCATCTTGGCCCCCTCGGAGGATCGTTAGCGCCTGAACGCGCTGCTGAAAATCGCCCCCATTGAATACCTTCATAACAAAATGGAACCAAAGCACAAACCGCAAAGCAATATAAACTGTGTTATATTTATTATGTGAATATTGCGATGGCTGAGGAAAAATATAAGCGATAATAAAATGAACATAAGACCATGTCCTAATTGCAATGACATCACAAAAAGGCCCCTGTACGTTGAATGTTGCTTATATGAAAGAAAAATGGCTGGCCTCATAATTGCAGCAATAAAAAAGAACCTGTACAGCCTGGAAACTGAAGTTTCTTATGGATAAAGGGATTGGGGTGGGTGGAGGGTGGGCACACTGAATACATTGGCTTATTTGATGGCAGAAATTAGGAGTAGAAGATGTGATCCAGCTGAGAAACAGAATTAACAAAAACATGCAAATAAGTTATTGCTCCTATTCAAACCTGTCGTGCTTAGAACATGAAAACACCTTTTTTTTCTGTTTGTTGCTATGGTGAAAGCTTTTATGCAAATAAACATAGGGATTGATTGATGCTTATTACGACGTGAAGAGATTAGCACAGCTCTTCAAGGAGAACAGCCTTTAACGCTGAGGAAAAAAAGGCATTGGTACAAAGTCTGGGAACATTGGAAAAGATGGTTTGGAAAGGATACCGAACGAGCTGTATTCTCTATGTGCGTTAGAGGAAACCATGTACCTGCAGAATATCAGAACTCTGACAGTGAGCTACATTTTTGACAAAGCAAACAACGGATCTGAAGTTAGGAATTTTGGATGCAGTCTTTGCTGCGATTCCAAAGAAACCTACGGCTCTGGTTTTTATATTTATGCTATTTTTTTTTACATTGCGTTAAGCATTACTTTTGTTCCTGCAATCTCAAATTAATCAACATTCGGGTTTGTGACTTACTCCCAGGTAATTGTTTTGTACAACATACTACATAAAACAAAGATGTGCAACTAGCTCAGTGGGCAAATGCTCTACATGATGAGGTAGTGGGCAATACCGACCAGCAAGGTCCCGAACAGGGGCCGAAATTGGTTGTTGTCAACAAGAACAGGTTTGCCATAATTGTCTTCAGTATCTCTTCAGTTAGGGTGGTCATAAAATCAACCAAGGCTCCCACTCCAGTGACTACTGGAGAGGACAAGATTAGACTTGGTTGCGTCATCCTCCATCGTTGAATCGTCCGATAATTCTCACCGCCTAGGCTCACACATGAATCATGACCATTTGGCAAGGCATCAGAGGGCCATCAGCAGTTGCGGAATCATACTCCATTACAAGTTACTGGCTTCAGGAAAAAGGGGGAAAAACACAAAATCGTTTACATCGAACTTTTATTGAACGTGTGTGAAGATATACAACAACAACTTGTATTTATATAGCGCCTTTAACATCGTAAAACGTCCCAAGGTGCTTCACAGGAGCATTATCAAATAAAATTTGACATCGAGTTACATAAGGAGAAATTAGGGCAGATGACCAAAAGCTTGGTCAAAGAGGTAGGTTTTAAGGAGAGTCTAAAGGAGGAAAGAGAGGTAGAAAGGCGCAGAGGTTTATAGGGAGGGAACTCCAGAGCTTAGGGCCTAGGCAGCTGAAGGCACGGCCACCAATGTTGCAGCAATTAAATCGGGGGTGCGCAAGAGGCCAGAATTAGAGGAGCGCCGATATCTTGGAGGGTTGTGGGGCTGGAGGAGATTACAGAGATAGGGAGGGGCGAGGCCATGGAGCAACAAGGATGAGAATTTTAAAATCGAGGCGTTGGCTTAACCAGGAGCCAATGTAGGTCAGCAAGCACAGGGGTGAATGGGGCTTGGTGCGAGTTAGGACATGGGCAGCAGAGTGAAGATATGCATGTTTTGGGGTGAAATCACAATGACAAAGTAACATCACAGAGTTGTTTCAGTTGACTTGAGCTACCAAAATGCTCGATTGAAAACATACTGGTATAAAGATGGGTCTAAATTCGGCAATTCTAGCTGAAAGGGTGCCAGCACTACAGTATTCCCACAAGCCTCTGTACTACTGGATTGGGGAGTTGGTCGTGTCAAATTCAACAAGTTCAGCTCATGAATATAATTTGAATATGCTTCCTATATATTTTTCATGAGCGCAGGGAGCTCTATGATTGGCAGCGGGCAGGATATCTGGAGAGCAGCAGCTCTTAAAGGGCTGCTGCTCCCACTTCCAGCCAGCTGGAGTTTTCACTCTTGGAAACTGTCCCGGTCAGCAATGGAAAGTGCACAAGGAAACGTGGCCAAAACTGGATCCTTTGATGATAGAAAGTGTGAGTGTTCTGCAGGAAGAAGTGCAGCAGAGGAGGGTAGCCATATGTGGGGCTGAGGGGAACACTCTACTGCACCACAATGTGCAGGAAGCATTGCACGAGTCAATGCTGTCCCTTATGTCCCTAAAACATGGGAGAAAATAAGTAAATCATTCTCTGGAAGGGTGCCATGGTAAGTCTAGCCACAGTTTCATCAATTTGAATAAAGACTCTGGCAATAACATGCACACTACAAGTACAGTGCTCCAAGCATAGAGAAACACCAGTGATGGAGTATGGAAAGCATTGAGGCAATTGTCGCACTGACACATCTATATCCCTAGTGCTACAAGTTGAACTTTGTAGCTGTCAACTTTCTAACATTTGCAAGTTGTGGCGTCAATTCAAACTGGTACATACAAGTAGCTACTTGTATTCCGCTCCGTCGTGCATTCATAGGGAGAGAGGAGGACCTAAAACTGGGATGGCACTGTCTGCTCACAGCTGCAGCTTATCCCTGGCTTTAAACAAAAGGCTGCCCACAAACGTAAGGAGACAATGAGTCCCGGCAGTAGCCGCGTCAACCAAAGAGACTCACTGCAATGGCAGGTAGCTGTCTACCTTTCAGCTGGAGATGATACATAGAAAGAAAGAAAGACTTGCATTTATATAGCGCCTTTCACCGGACGTCTCAAAGCGCTTTACAGCCAATGAAGTACTTTTAAAGTGGAGTCACTGTTGTAATTTGGAAAACACGGCAGCCAATTTGTGCACAGCAAGCTCCCACAAACAGCAATGTGATAATGACCAGATAATCTGTTTTAGTGATGTTGATTGAGGGATAATGGCCAGGACACCGAGGAGAACTCCCCTGGTCTTCTTTGATATAGTGCCATGGGATCTTTTACGTTCACCTGAGAGAGCAGACGGCGCCTCGGTTTAACGTCTCAAGACTAAAGGTCATAAGATAGGGTACATTTCATTGTGAAATGTTTCCCTCCTCAGCGCCACTGCCAAACATCATGGCAGACTTTTGTCAAAGGCTGTTCCCGTCTTTCCATAGAACTAATCTTACCAGATAATCAGTCTAACAGGAAAACTCATACATTTGAACTTAGGCCAATACTGACTTCATTGAAGCTTGGAGCTACTGAATATTATTTACCAGAACTGGATTGAAATTTCCATTCATTTATGACGTATAGATTGCAGAAAACTAAGCCTTTAATAACACCTGTCTGCATAATATTTAAATTATCTGGATTTGAGCATTAATGTTTAAATGTTGCCATTGATCAGTATCTTGCAATCAGTACCTTTTAAGTAACAGTAGTGGTGATCTAAGCAAACTACCATTGGCACAAACTTTGACGGGCTTGTGTCTGTTTCTATAGTACTAGGCAAAACCTCCAAACTAATGCAGGGCAACAACTTTTAAGAAAAAAGATTTGTCTCATGCTGTATCAGAACTCTCAGAAACATCTCAAAACACTAGACATACAATGAGTTACTGTGAAGTACAATGACTTTTCCACACAGCAAAATTCCACATAAAACAATAAGATGAATGACCAGTTAATCCAGTTTTGGTAGAATTGGCCAGAACATTGGGAGAACTCCCTAATCTTCTAGAAATAATACCATGGGATCTACCCAAACCACTGGAATAGCTGGACTGTGTCTCAGCTTAACATCCCATCCAAAGGATGGCATCTTCAACAATGCACCACGCAAAGTTGCACAGGAGAATCAGCCTAGTTTACATACAAACCCTAGTGTGGGGCTTAAAGCCACAACCTTCTAATTCAGATACAAGAATGCTACCAACTGAGCCAAGCTGACAATTTAAAGGCTACCCAGCAAGCAACCCAACCATCTGGACCATATGTAATACGAGGCCTCCTTGATTACTGATGATCGACCATTGACTGAGATGGGGCAGATGATGGGACATGGCACAAAAACTAGTGTTGTAGCAGGTTGCACAGATGAATAAGCTAATTTTTTTATGTTCTTGTCCAATTTTGCTGTGACCAGATTCTTGGAGGGCTGAATCAAACTTGTCAGTAAGCGCTGGAGTAGTTCAGTAAATTTGTCAGAATATAAGAATGATAGCACCCCGATGCCTTAGTGGGTAAAATGCAAGGTGTGGTGTATTACAGAGCCATACAGATCAGAAAGGACCCAGGGTTGAGCCCCAATTTGTGCTGTTAGAATTGCTGGGAGCATTAAAATCAACCTCAAAGCTCCTGGAGCAATACAGATTGTTATTCAGCTGTGAGTATCAGCCAGGGCTCAGTTAGTAGCACCCTCGCCTCTGAGTCAAAAGGTTGTGGGTTCAAGGCCCACTCCAGAGACTTGAGCACAAAAAGCTAGGCTGACACACCAGTGCAGTGCTGAGGGAGTGCTGCACTGTCGGAGGTGCCGTCTTTCAGATAGAAACATAGAAGATAGGAGCAGGAGTAGGCCATTTGGCCCCTTGAGCCTGCTCTGCCATTTAATGAGAGCATGGCTGATCATCCAAATTCAGTACCCTGTCCCTGCTCTCTCCCATATCCCTTGATCCATTTAGCCTTAAGAAATATATCTAACTGCTTCTTGAATATATTTAATGAATTGGCCTCAACTGCCTTCTGTGGTAGAGAGTTCCACAGGTTCACCATTCTCTGGGTGAAGAAATTCCTCCTCATCTCTGTCCTAAATGGCTTACCCCTTATCCTTAGACTGTGACCCCTGGTTCTGGACTCCCCCGCCATCGGGAACATCCTTCCTGCATCTAGTCTGTCTAGTCCTGTTAGAATTTTATAAGTTTCAATGAGATCCCCTCTCATTCTTCTAAACTCCAGCGAATATAAGCCCAATCGACCCAATCTCTCCTCATACGTCATTCCTGCCATCCCAGGTATCAGCCTGGTGAATCTTCGCTGCACTCCCACCATGGCAAGAACATCCTTCCTCAGATAAGGCGACCAAAACTGCACACAATACTCAAGGTGTGGTCTCACCAAGGCCCTGTACAACTGCAGCAAGACATCCTTGTTCCTGTACTCGGATCCTCTCGCTATGAAGGCCAACATACCATTTACCTTCTTAACCGCCTGCTGCACCTGCATGCTTACCTTCAGCGACTGGTGCATAAGGACACCCAGGTCTCGTTGCACTTCCCCTTCTCCCAATCTATTGCCGTTCAGATAATAATCTGCCTTCCTGCTTTTGCCACCAAAGTGGATAACCTCACATTTATCCACATTATACTGCATCTGCCCAATCACCCAACCTGTCCAAATCATACTGGATTTTCTCTGCATCCTCCTCACAGCACACACGCCCACCCAGCTTTGTGTCATCTGCAAACTTGGAGATATTGGCCCAGTAATTCCTGTCGGGGGCTTGCCGCGCGTGCAAGCCCCCGATGTGCACTTACCCGGCGCGCCGACATCTGAAACCTGGCCCGCAGTGGATTTCCTGTAAGTGGCCCAGTTCTGATCTCGGCGCGCTGTGCTAACCTGACCCAGCGGCGTAGTTAGTGCGATGTGCCGGCTGGGATCAGGTGAGCACTGTTCAGCCAATCAGGGGAGGGGAAACTTCATTCATAAGTTTGATAGTAAAGACTGTCAAACTCATGAAAAGTACGGCACCCCAAAACACTACTTAAACTTTAAATAAAATTTTAAAAAGCATCCCAATAATTAAATTAACTATGAATAACTTTAAAAAACTATTTTAAACAATTAATCAAATTTTTGAAAAAAATAAATTTTTAAAAAATAGGGTCTAAAACTAAACTTACCTTACTGTAGATTCTTTAAAAATAATAAACCTGTGGAAAAAAAAATTCTAAATTGTACTAAAAGACCACTTACCTGTAAAACTAACGCATGGTTTTTCAATGCGTAAAAACCGGAGGCCTTTACACATGCGCAAATCTGTAAAAATACAGGAAATCCAAGTCGCACGCGCTGCCCGATACCGCGTTCAGCCTCTTAACCCCTTGGGTCAGAGGACAGGAAATGCCGGTTTTCAGCGCATGCGCTGTGCATGCTGAAAACCGGCAATTCCTCCTGGCACACGCGTGAGTACCCTGTCCGTACTCACGCGTTGTGACAGGAATTACTGGGCCATTACATCTAGTTCCCTCGTCTAGATCATTAATATATATTGTGAATAGCTGGGGCCCTAGCACCAATCCCTGCTGTACCCACTAGTCACTGCCTGCCACTCAGAAATAGACCCGTATATTCCAACTCTTTGCTTCCTGTCTACCAACCAGTTCTCTATCCAAGTCAGTACCTTACCTCCAATCCCATGTGCTTTAACTTTACACATTAAACGGCTGCTCTCTCAGGGTGGACATAAAAGATCCCATGGCACTAGTTCAAAGAAGAGCAGGGGAGTTATCCCCGGTGTCTCGGCCAATATTTATCCCTAAATCAGCATCACTAAAAACAGATTATCTGGTCATTATCACATTGCTGTTTGTGGGAGCTTGCTGTGCACAAATTGGCTGCCGCGTTTCCTACATTACTACAGTGACTACACTTCAAAAGTACTTCATTGGCTGTAAAGTGCTTTGGGATGTCCGGCGGTCGTGAAAGGCACTATATAAATGCAAGTCTTTCTTTTTTCAATGACCCTGCCAGACGTATAGGCATTGGATGAGGATGAAATCAGATTCATCTCTTATATCTTCCATGATGATCATATAATCTGTCAACACTCCTGGGGTGGGGTGAGTAATGATCTGCATACATATTAGCTGCGGGATGCTTTGCCCACTCCTCGCGCATTACAGAAATCTGACCCTGTGTCTAGATTCACACAGAAAAATGACTATGTGGGTGAGATACTGGAGGGCTGCCAGAACCTGGCTCATACACCAGCATGAGTCAGCACCTCCAGGGGAATTAGAATGGTAAGAATAAGTTCAGTTCATGAAGCTCAAACAATTTGGTAGGCTGGTGCTGTAGTCAACGCTTATCTGTTGTTGCTAAATGGGACTTTAAAAAAAAAGAGAAAAACAATTGTTATATAGCCCCCCCCGCCCCCCATCATCTAACCATGTGGTTAGTAGAATTCATGGATTAACAGTGTTCTTCAATCACTGAATACTTTGACTAGAAATAACGTTACACATTCTCTTCTCACTTCAGTTATGTTCACTTGAATGTTCATGGCCTCCTCCCCCCCCTCCTCCGCCCCACCACACGCACACACAGACACACAAATGGCAATAACAGAATAAAGGAGAAGAAATACAATGGGCCAAATCTTGCAGGAGCCGGGCATCGCGCGGCGCGCGCAGTTAGTTAGACTTTTTCCTGCACCCTTCAGCTCGAATATAATTTGCGTCGTAACTTGCTGGAAGTGCGAGCTGATAACGGCGGGGCGAGGACAACGGGCCATCTGGGACCTTGGTGAATGACAGGGCCAACAGTCTATCTCCTTAGCCAATGAGATTCAAGGATTGAGAAAGAAACAGAGGAACGACAGAGGGGGAGGGTGAATTAGAGTGGGTGAATTATTAACCAGTGTGTTAAAGTAGCTTTATTGCTTCTAATTGTTCCTACTCAAATCCAGTGACAATTACGTAGGATAATGCAATTATTATTATGATTGGGCATTATATTTTTATAGTTATGATAGAATTTGAATACTTGGTGAGTTCCTGCAACACCATCAACAGCCCACTCATACAGTGATCATCATAACTCAGTCATGAGTTATTTATGAGTCATGAGGCCATGGGATAAAATTGTATTATTATTATTATACTTCACTTGTAATACTGAAACCACACTGGCAATAGTTGAAATCTGTTCCGAAGAATTAAGTAACACAGCTCTGATGCTGCCCTGCACACCTCGGCCCAGCACAAAACCAGCTACTCCCAGGTAATCGTTTAATATCGTGCTGATGTTGATGTGTTGGTTGTTAAGACAACTACTAGCTAGTATAGCACCCCTGACGCTCACCGGTAAGGTACAAAAGAAATATAACTGATGGGCAAAAATAAAATAATTGCAAGGTTCATTTTTAATTCCTCTATTGGTCTTGTTTCCTCTCGTGAAGGTTCTGATTTACATTGGAGTACGTGTCCATGTGTCCTCAGATACCTTGCTCAAATAGCCATTCTTTCTCTTAGAACTTCTTTTGCATATGAATGTTTGTGCTCATCAAGACGAGGGGTGTTAATGCTGGGAAACGGAATGCTTCAGCATCAAGCACTTCCAGGTCACGTAATACCATGGATAGATGCAGGGGAAAGCGCCTTTTACTCGAACCAATGTACCTCAGAGCCAACCTGAGTAGAGTATCCTGTCCTGCGGCAGTGTGACATTTTCTTTCACTTCCTACAGGGCATTCTGTGGCCTATGAAGGAAATTGTCAATTTAGGGCTAAATAATGTTGAATTCAGTACACAGTGATACCAGTGAAACAGCCTTTCAGGTGGGTCCAGTTTATACCAACACTGAATCAGCACCTGTAATTCAGGTAGGCTACATATTGCATCAGGGATCCACCTGCAACCAATTTCAGGGCTTTTCTGACCTTGTGTGTCCAACTTAAGCAGAGTATTCAACTAGAGCTCATAGGTTTAGTGTGAAGTAACAGATACATAACAGAGAAAAACCCCACAAATTATCATATGGATAAGCAATAAATATTAATGGCTGATCGTAGAATCAGAGAAGGCTCAGCATATACTGAGGCTATTCGGCCCATCGTGCCTTTGCTAGCTCCACTTTGCAGGTGACTATTCTAATCCCATTTCCCTGCTCCTTCTGCTTAATACCTTTCTTCAAGTGTTTATCTGATTTCCTCTTAAATGTTGTGATTGATTCTGCTTGTGATAATGCATTCCACATTCAAATAACCTATTTTATGGCAATTGTTTTTTCCAACTTGTTTTATGTTTCTAGTACTGATCCTACATTTATTTATGGGAAACAGACCCCGAGTATAAAACTGTCATGGTGCTTCTGCCCGGCACCTGTAGGAAAGAAATCTTAGGAAACTAGTGATACACAAGCCATGATTTTTCATTCACTAACATTAATGGACAGGATATTACAGGCTTGCTACAGTATTTCCCGAGATGTGCTTTCTGTGGGCACAGCACCCACTGGAAAAGCCAGATTGTGGAATCACCCTTTTTATCTCCAGCAACTATTCCCATGCCCCTACATAACACAGTTTAGATAATGCAGAGATTGCTCGATATCCAAGTTGCTTTCAAACCAAATTCCAGTGGCCAAGTATACAGTAGATGTCACAAAACTATGTTGTACTATTCACCATGTATTGTGGGACTATTTACTTGTAAGTCAATGACAGATATGCATTGGAAATAAGCAGCTATCAATGTCTTCTCCAGGGTCAACAAGCTAATGTTTAATTACTAGATGGGTTTGCCTCATGCTACAGGACACCAGAAAAAACTTTTACATACATTGGTGCTGAAAACCTGAATCTAAACTCTTTCAAAAAAAGACACTTTTGGAAATCATAAAACTCACATAACACCATCCTTAAAGCAATGGGATCAGGAAGCAACTTAATGCCACATTTCAGGATCTGATGCATACAGATATAAAGAAAAAACTGGGACACATACTCGTCGAGATATGAAAGTTTATGCTTTGAATGCCCAGCAGACAATGGCCCGGACTTTTCTGTAATAATAACGGTGAGGCTATCAGCGCTTGCCATTATTACAGGGTAAAACTGACAGCAACTTCTGCCGTTCGCACATGCACAGTTAAACACAGAAATCTGGAAGTTGCTGTCAGAGATACCCTGCTCCTCCACAGGGTGCGCTGTTGCAGTCCTCTCCAATAGACTCAGCATTGAAATCACAGTAATAGCGTGAACTTGCTGTACTTGTCCATTAGTTCTGCACTAAAGACGGTTGAAAAAGTTAAGGCTAGTGCATTCAGGAGTAAGTGAGTTTTTAATGGCGTAATAAGTGATAATTACTGCTGAACTTCCTCTCTGGCCCTGAAAAATTAATTTTACAAATGTGAAGTCTTATTCCCTCAAGAAAATTAATGTTGCAAATTTAAAAAAAATTTAAATAACTTTTTTTTTTACTTTTTCTCTTTGTCTCTTACCTCTCTCCCTTAATTCCATCTGTATTTCCAAATCTTTATTTTGCTTTCTCTACATGATTTAAATCTAATTTATATTTCCTGCTTTATACTTCCTGGTTTGGACTCTGTGTGGCTCAGTGAGGATTCTTCAATCTGATTGGTTGAAGAGCCTCACTATTTCTTGCCCTGTCCACAGATCCCCTGTAGAGGGTGCTGTGTGGGAACGGATGCCTGATGACTGGAAGTCCGCGCTCTAAAGCCGGTCAAATCTTTGTGGGCAGCTGTCAGCGAGGTGAATGCCAAGCGCCGCTCACCTTCGCTCGCCGTAAAACCCGAGCCAATGTTGACAGAATCTAATTCAGAATAGACATAGATATCCATAGTTATGCAACCCATCACTATTTCTATAACTTGTAAATCAAAGTTGTGCATTGCTCCTATCTGGCGAGTTCAGAAGCAGGTTATTTATATATCTAAGGAATCTGTTCAAGGTTGGGTTTTTTTCTGTTTCCCAGGCTGTATATTGAGCTGATGTGTAACAAAGTAGGACCCATTACTGGTGGGCAGAAAAAAAAATGTTTATTTGATTAGCGTGTACATGTAACCTAATGTGTCGGCCTTTAGGGAGGGCATATCACAGAAACTATAAAAGTCCAAAACTTCTAAATAGGGTTACCAACCCTCCCGCATTGAGTGGGACTCTCTCGGAATTGAGGATTGGTCTCCAGGAATACGACCAAGGAGAGTTGGCAACCTTCTGAAAGGTGCAAACAGTAAACGCCAGCCCTTAGATTACTCATTGCTGTTCGGTAATTTGCTTTTGTCTTTAGGAACGAATAAAACACTGTATATAAAAAGTCAATATTCCCAGGGATCTGGACTCAACCCACCAGTGTTCAGTGTCTGGAGCAGCAGCCTCTCAATAATGGGTGAAACTGAGAGAAAACCAAAAATTGGACACCAGGCACCTACTGCCAGTCACACTTTACACCAGACCTGTCTTCCGCGACCGGTGGGCGCTGCGGGGATTGGAGTGCGTTATCAACCCGGACAACCAAGTTTTAATTTGATTTGTTAAGTTTAATTTAAAGTTTTGTTAATTTGTTAATTTACAGTCAAATTTGTTTATGTATTTAATTAAAAGAGTACACCAGACCTGTGTTATTTTACCCTTGGTCCCAAACGCCGTCCCCTCCAAGTCATCAATGTTTTAAAAATATGCCTAAATGAGATATAATTATTATATTTAAGGGTTTAAAAAAAAACATTATTCAGTGATGTCAAATTACTGCCGAATCTATTCCCAGGGTTGCAGGGGCTCTTAAAGCTGCAACTCTAAATGATCGGACTTATTTTCGATTGTACAACGCAAATTGCCCAACGAGCATTTTTTTGTTGTTGTTGCAGGAAGCTTTTAACTGCAGCCACGAAGGAGGGAGAAATGATCGTTTTGTAAGGTGCAGGAAAGTTGCCGAAAACCGGGGTTGAAGTGGGGTGGCGAGGAGAGAAAGCGACAGTGCAGCTTTAAGAGGGTTTCGGTGTGATTCACGGCCAGGTATTGGTGGAAGCTGACTCGCCCTGATTGAGAGCAGTGGGCGAGGGGGGGAAGAGAATTCAACCTCTTTAAAAAAAAACACTATATTATTTTTGGGAAAAGAAAAAAAAAAGTGCTCTTTCTGATTCTGCTGGGGTGAGAGTGAGTGGGCTGCAAGGGGACATGTTGCACACAAGGTGTGGTACCTGCAGCCAGGTAGTGAAGTCATGAGGAGGGCAGGTCTGGGAGCTGAATCTTCCGGGAACGCTGTACAGACCGCTTTCATTCCCTGTCTGTCTGTGTGTCTGATCCTCCTGTCATTTGTAAGGATGGTGTGGCTGGGGCAGTCTGGGCTTTGCTGACTGAAGCTCACTCTTCCTGTGCCTGGATCCCTCGGTTCTCTCTCTCTCTCCCCTCTTTTAAGAAACATTTACAGCTAGAAGTGTGAGAGGAGGGAAAAAGAAACTGCTTTGGAGCAACAAAAAAAAGGGAATAATTCGCAAGTGCTGGAATAATTGGCTGGTTGAAAGCCCGCTTGCACCAGAGGGAACTTAATTTATTTAGATCATTAGAGGGTGGGAATTTATTTATTTAAAAAAAAAAGGGTTATTAAATCAATGGCTGTGGAAAGGGACGATTCACATCAAGCCGCCGCCCCTACCACCACCGCCGGCAGATCTCCGGAGCGAACCTCCCGGGGTTTTGACGGGACGGTGTTGCCTCTCCTGGGGGGATTGGGCAGCTACCAGAAGAAGCTCATCCTCTTGACCTGGCTGCCCGCCATCCTGATCGGGCTCAGCCGCAGCTCCGACTGCTTCTTCAGCGCCGAGCCGCAGCTCTTCTGCCGGAGCAACGCCACACGGCTGGCCGATGTCCACGTCGCTCAAGCCAGGCTCGGTGTCAACATTAGCGGCAGTAACAACAGCAGCGGTCAGTGGGACAGCAGCAACCCGCAAAGGGCCAAAGGCCGCGCCGCCGCAGCCGCCACCACCACTACCATTACCACCAACACCAGCCGCGACTGCCAGTGCAAGGAGTGGGACTACAAGATCCACGCCGCCCTCACTCAAAACATAGTCACCAAGGTAAGGAGGCTGCAAGTTCCACCCACTTGGGATCCACATCATAACCTGTAATTTGGGAGGAGGGGAGGGGAGGGGGGAATGTCAGCCGTGCCTCAGTGGGTAGCAGCACCCTCCCTATCTCTATCTCTCTGGCCTTCTTGAGTCAGAAGTTTGCGGGTTCACAGTCCCCACTCCCAGAGACTTGAGCACAAAATTCTAACACTGGCGGAGCGCTGCGCTGTCGGAGGTGTGCCGTCTTTCGGACGAGACGTTAAACCGAGACCCCCCCCCTCTGTCCCCCTGTCCGCGCTCTCGGGTGGGCATAAAAGATCCCACGGCACTATTTCCAAGAAGAGTCCTGGCCAATATTTGCCCCTCCTATCAACGTCCGATTATCCGGTCGTCATCACGTTGCTGTTTGTGGGAGCTTGCTGTGCGCAAATTGGCTGCCGCGTTTCCTACATTACAACAGTGACTGCACTTCAAAAAGTACTTCATTGGCTGTAAAACGCTTTGGGACGTCCGGTGGCCGTGAAAGGCGCTATATAAATGCCAGTCTTTTTTATGGGATGTGCATGGTCTTGTTACGCGCTTACACATGGATTTAGATATCCATCAAAATATTCCTCAATTTTGCTCTATGGAAACAATCTACAGTGGTTAGCTAACCGTTTCTATTTCTCTAAAGTGGCATTTTACTGGATGAAAGGTAACATTCTCAAACTATAGAACATTACAGACAGATCTTCACTTTCCTCTGGATTTTAAGGCAGTTCAGAGAGTGACATTTGTTACAACCACTCGGCATACTGATCAACAAATTTAATAAAGTGATAACTGCTTTGGTCCACCATCGGATAGTTTAAGGTGGTGCTACAGTAATCTCTTATTTTTTTTAATAATTGTCATTTTCTGTTCCCCCCCCCCCCCCCCAAAGTTTCTCGCCATTCGCTGGTGCAGGAGCTGAGTCATGTTGAGATACAGTTCCGCAGGTGGTAGAATCTATGCGACTTTAACAAGTAGCCAAACCCTCGTCTGTTAGGTTGGACAGTGAGGGTTAGGTAGGATAATAAGCCAGTTTTGCTGCAAAAACGTGCAGCACAACTGAAACCAAACCAGTGAGTTCAGATTTTGGGTATGAAACCTCCTTGAGGGGGTAATCTCCAACTGTTTGGGCTTCACAACTTCTGCAGTACGCTTATAACTGCTGCAAAATAGATTTCAAAACAAGTTCCAGGCAGTTCACTGGTACCCTTTTTAACTTTGATAAAGAGCTGGCTGTTTTAGCAGCTCATGACTAAACATTAAGAACATCATCATTCAGACGGTGATCAGCGGGGCTTTCCACGTCTATATTTTTTCCTCTGCCAACTTAGTCCTGGCACCTGTTCCGACTTCAGCAACCAGCGGGCACTGCAGGATGTAAACTGCATCATTGACGTCAACAAGATCCTGAATTCGGGCTTTATGCTAAGCTTCTTTTAGTTTAGTTGGTCCTTGTGTTAGATCAAGGGGGCGCTCGTGGTGCTGATTTCAGTCCTGGTTACACTGAGGGTGCTGGGTCACCCTTATTGGTCCCAGTAAAATAGACTCGTTCTGAAGGAGTTGCCTCTCCACTGGGATAGATCTCCACAGGTACCAGCCCCGTCCAATATTTGATTCATGTATGAACATTGATGGGGCTTATAGCCAAGCTCTCTGTCAGAGGGGGCCATCACAGCTGCGCCCGATCGTGACCTCATCCACATCCACCTACGCACACTTCCAGCAGGGGGTTACCAGATACCGATCAGGAGTAGAACTGCTGGCTGATTTGCCTCCCCTCAACCAGGGCACTGAGGCTAGTTATAATATCCTTAAAGCTGCCTTACCAGAGATCAACTAACTCAGCACAGTCTGGAGATTGAACTTGGAATTTTACCTGTCTGCATCAGCTATTCACTTGGTAAACTCAGTCATTGGGGAAACTGCACCAGTTCTGAGTACGTTAGTATGGAGGACTACTACTTCACCCTTCTCCCTCCATTCTGAGAGTAGTGCGGGGTCGGCAGTATAACTCGATCCTGCTCCAGAAGCCATTGCTGCTCTCAAATGGCAGCTACAGTATAACAACTTGAAGGGCACATCCAACTGCAAATAATCCATATCATACCAACCCTGCCGAATAAGCACAAAATTCCCTATTGTATTTGCACGAAGCCCGACCCTCTAATTTTACGAGGGGGTGGGGGTGTGGGGGGGGGAAACGAGAAAAGAGAAGGCAACTTTGTGAGAGCGTCTCTTTATTACCTTGGTTATTCCCACATCCTGTTAATCTTCTTCTTAGGCAGTCCCTCGGAACCGAGAATGACTTGCTTCCACATTAAAAATGAGTTCTCAGGTGACTAATGAGTCCAATGTGGGACCTAGAGTCTCTGTCACAGGTGGGGCAGAGGAGTACGGATTTCCGGTCTGTCACTGTTGGTGTTGTCTATGAGGGTCCTGACGTTCCATGTCCCGAACTTCATTTTAAAGGGTGGAAGATGCCTGTGCGTGAATTCTTTTAACGTGGGGTGGCCGTTGCACACCAGCTACCACACGGGCTTGACAGAGCAAGGTCTTGGTCCAATGTCAAGGGGATCCAAGACGATTGGAGACCAGGCTCTGCTACATGGGCCTAGCACACGCACACAAACATAATCATACAATGTCCAGATCACAGTATAGGCGTACGGGAGTAGGTGGGTAAAATGTGGCTATGGTTTAGAATCAGTATGTTTAGACAAAGCACTTGTTCTTCTCTGACAATCACTGATCCAGGTAGTTTTTAAAAATATTCTTTGGGATGTGCACGACACTGGAAAGGCAATATTCAGTACCCATCCTCGGTTGCCCAGAGCGCATTGAGTCAACCACAGGTCTGTGACGGGAGTCACGTGTAGGCCAGACGGAGATGGGGAGATGGGTTCTTTTCCCCAAAGGACATTAGTGAACCAATTGGGTTTTATCACAATTTTGTTTATGGCTGTCAGTAACATTCTCAAACTTATTTGCCATATTCCATATTTTAATGTTGCTTTCTATTTTTTTCAATTCCTGCTTAATTTCCTATTTTTTTTTTCCTAATCCACCTACTTAGATTTGACATTTTATTGGAAAACAAACATTTTCACCTGAGAAAATTTTCCTCCTTCTGATCAGTCAGCCCATGTTTCTATGTTTTTGAATCCTGTGGGATAATAAATCGGATCATTTGTGTCTCGTTTTTAAGCATGAAGAAAATGTCTGAGGTATTCTGCCATGGAGTGAAAAGGGAAGGGAGCAATGTATAGTGTCCAGGTACCCTCTTCCCTCATTACACAGCATAACATGGACACCGAAAACCCCACACAAACTGGTGTAACCACAACTGAAAACTAAGATGTTGGGCAAGACTCTTGATTTGAATAGGCTTTTTTCTCTTCTTTCCACATGAATCTTTTTTCTATTTCCACATGAATCTTTTCTCTAAGTTAGTGACGTCAGGATAATCTGGAGTGGTAACAAGAACTGGAGGATGGTTCTGTTGTAGCCGGGACTTTCAAAACTCAACTTCTCTTTCAGTGGTTGTATCAAGACTACTTACAAGTGAGCCACACTTCTCGTGGTCTGGCATTCTGCATCTTGGGTTGCGTAGCCCAGAGCTACCAGTTGCCCTATTGAGCAGTAACCCTATGCAGAGGAATTCACATAATATTCTTGTTACATTGCTGCCCACTTCTTCTTAGGCAGTCCCTCGGAGCCGAGGATGACTTGCTTCCACATTAAAAATTAGTTCTCAGGTGACTGATGAGCCCAATGCGGGACCTACAGTCTCTGTCAACACATTACAACGGTGACTCCACTTCAAAAAGTACTTCATTGGCTGTAAAGCGCTTTGAGACGTCCAGTGGTCGTGAAAGGCGCTATATAAATGCAAGGCTTTCATTTTTTTCTCTCAAAAGATGGAAAGTAGCACTTCCAGGACCTGAATGTTACTGAGCTACTAAATCATTTATTAATCCTCCTCGGCAAATACTAGCCAACGCAATGCATGTTCATGAAAGATGTAGGAAGTGTCTGCGAGCGGTTAATTTACCCGTTTCAAATTTTAGACCTCCTTCAGTTAAAGTAGAAAGTCCAATAAGCCGCGGTGCCTTGTAGTTCGGTGAAGCCTCCCTTCCTGAGAATAATGTAACATAAGCTCTTGTTACGGAGTTTCTTTCTTCTGACATGTTCAGAATGAGAAAGAACAGCAGCAAGACTGGGCCCTCTGGTTTCTTTTTGATGGTAGGGTTGCTCAAAGCAGTGTTTTTCTCCTGATGCAATAATGCAGACTCGTAATATTTTCTTCAGAATAAAATCCAACATTACAGAGACCAATTGCTGCAGATGATTAAAGGAACTGTTAAAAGTACAATATTACAATTTACAGTGGAATTGTCACTGCTCCCTTACAATCTTTCATTTGCATTTAAACATGCTGTCCCAGTTGAAGTGAGCCTTTATCTTAACTAATTCCTAATTTTTAAAACAAATGCACATATTATCGCTGTTATATCCTTTTAAAGTTCGAGAAAGAATAGCTGCCATTTTAGCCTGTTGTTACCATTGCCGTTTAAATCTATTAAGACGAAAAGTCCTATTTTTGTCAAGGGTTCCATCAAAGATGACAGACCGTGGAGATAAGCTTTTTTTAAAAAAAAAAAAAAATCCGGCAATTCTGTTAACTGAATGGAATCATTTTTTATATTGTTTCTATACAAAAAATAATTGAAACAACGTTCAGCTTCCTTATTGCCCAAAGCAAAGTTGTTTAACATTTCCATCTGGAATTTGTGTTAAAGTATAAGGCTACATTTTACAAATGTGTGCTTCCAGCACAGAGCTTCACTTGCTTAGGGAGTGTATACTGTATTAGTAATTCGAGAGTCAACGTCAGTGGGTTCCACTGAGTTTGCTAGATCTTCAAGGTGAGACGTTGCACATGGACAAGGGAATTAGATAGAGAGATAGTTGAAACGGAAAAATTGCAGGGCTGCGGGGAAAGAGCAGGGGAGTGGGACTAATTGATAGCTATTTCAACAACAACAACAAAAACTTGTATTTATATAGCACCTTTTAACGTAGTAAAACGTCCCAAGGTGCTGAACAGGAGTATTTTAAGACAACAAATTTGACACCGATCCACATAAGGATAAATTAGGCTGGTGACCAAAAGCTTGGTCAAAGAGGTAGGTTTTAAGGAGCGTCTTAAAGGAAGAAAGAGAGGTAGCAAGGCGGAGAGGTTCAGGGAGGGAATTCCAGAGCTTAGGGCCCAGGCAACAGAAGGCACGGCCACCAATGGTTGAGCGATTTATAATCGGGGATGTTCAGGAGTGCAGGTATCTTGGGGGAGGGGGGGGGGACGCGATCACAGAAACCCCACAGTGCAGATAGAGGCCATTCGGCCCATCGAGCCTGCACCGACACATATCCCACCCGATCCCCGTAACCCCTACACCAACACACATCCCACTCTATCCCCGTAACCCCACGTATTTAATCCCCCTAACACTAAGGGTCAATTTATCATAGCCAATCAACCTAACCCGCACATCTTTGGACTGTGGGAGGAAACCGGAGCACCCGGAGAAAACCCACGCAAACACGGGGAGAATGTGCAAACTCCACACAGACAGTCACCTGAGGCCAGATTGTGGGGCTGGAGGAGATTACAGAGATAGGAAGGGGCGAGGACATGGAGGGATTTGAAAACAAGGGTGAGAATTTTGAAATCGAGAGCTGATACAGGCACAATGGGCCGAATGGCCACCTTCTGGTTATATGACTCCTATGACAATACAAGATGCAGTCCACTCACAGAGCCCGGATGCTACTGTTGGAGCTAAAGCTTAGCAGCCAGGTCTGCCATATATAGGAAATAAAAACCGAATGTGCGGAAACTACAAAGCAGGTCTGTCGGCATCTGTAAAGCGAAAAAGCTGAGTTAATGTTCTAGGTACAAACCTTTTGCCGGGACCACAGTGATATATGCCATGGGGTGTCCTTCATGTTGTATTTCTTTTGAAGTAAAGCAAGTTGAGAGTGAGGTGTTAAGGTCTGTTTTTTCTCCACGTGATGGATTCTCCTTATAGCTCCGTATTCAGGTAGAAAAGAATAATCTACATACCGCTTCTCAACCCACATATATTAACATTTAAATTAAGGTTTTCCGGTCACTAAAGTAACTTTGACTTAATTGGCTTCAGAACAAAGACTCTCCTGTAGATTGATGCCTTTAATCTTCTCATTTGATTCCTGGGGTCGGAGGCCAGTTTCATTTTAACTGCAGCTGTTATAAAAACTGTATGAAATCAAGACAGAAATGTTCTTATTTGTCTCAAGTAAGCCAATAAATTTCACACCCAAAAATAAATTGTACAGAGTTAATATTAAATGTCTAGTTCCCTGTAAAGCACTTTTATCATTGACCATTTGATCACTTTTTTTTTTAAATTGAGTTAGCGTTTTCTTTTAATTTGAGTGTATTTGCCTGCAAAGTTTCCCCCAGATCACACACCACCTGCAGGGATGGAGCCAGCTACCATGTTTCTGCTAACGTTTCTTGAACCAATTGTAGGAGGTGTGCACGAATGACCCCAGTGATAATTTTTCCTTTTGAGTTTATTTATTTTCTGTCTAAGCTGACACTTCAGTGCAGCCCTGAGGGAGTGTCTTTCAGATGAGACATTAAACCAAGACCCTATCTGCCCTCACGGGTGGACGTAAAAGATCCCATGGCATTATTTGAAGGCAAGTTCTCCATAGTGAGAGGGGCCAATATTTATCCCTCAACCAACATCAGTAAAAAAAAATCAGATGAATTGGTCATGATCTCATTAGTGTTTGTGAGACCTTGCTGTGTGCAAATTGGCTTCTGCATATAAGGATCCATCCGTCTGTCTGTCTGTATGTCTCTCTGTCTGTCCGCTATACACTCAAAAGTTATAGAGCGTACCTACACATATGTTATATCAAAAGAAAGCTTATGATTAGGGGAGTCTCATAGGCATATTTACTTTTTGGTCAGACAAAAATTGTTCGGACAGTATACGAAAAAGTTCAAAAATCCGCTCATTAGCGGTTGACCAATCCTACCGCTCATTAGCGTTGAGTGACGTGATGGTTGACCAATCCTACAGTTCAGTGACCTGATGGTTGACCAATCGGTGCATCACGGGGGGCGTTTCATTTCGTGTGTGGGCGGGACCTAATCCTGCAGCCTCCCGAAACATAGCCGCCATTTTTTTCACTTCTTTTACTCAACAGCGAGCGGGGCAGCTGTGGCGGCCCGCCGGAGCGGGAGGTGAGTTGGGGTCACTCGGGCTGGGCCTCACAACCGCTCGGCCCGAGACACAGAGTGGGGGAGCAGCAGCAGCCGGCCGTCAACCACGCGGCCTGTAAACTGCCGTATTACAAAAAAGCCTTGGCAACGCCGGGCCCCCCCAGCTAGTTTTCCTATATTAGAACAGTGAATACACTTTATAAAAAAAAAAGTACTTCATTGGCTGTAAAGCGCTTTGGCATGTACTGAGGTCATGAAAGGCGCTATGTAAATACAAGTTCTTTCTCGTTCGTTCTATTTCTTTCTCTCTTACTCGCTCTCTTTCGCTCGTGCTCTCGTGCTCGCTCTCTTTTTCTCTCGCTCTTGCGCTCGCTCTCTTTCTCCTGCTTGCTTCTCTCCCACTCTCTCCACTGTGATGTGACTGAGATTAGGAGTGGCAGAGGTGGGGGTATGGCGGTTGTGTTGCATCACCCAATGGTGAGTTGATGGTCCAATACCATGCCCCCACAGCACCCAAGCTTTAACTTTTTTAGCTCATCGAGGGGTAGCTGGCATCGTGAGGAACCCGGTAGGTGTATTGTCCGTGCAGCGCTCTGGACCTCCTGCGCAGCTGGCTCACCGTTTTTTCAGTGGGAAAAACCGCGCATGCACGGTATTTTGAATGGGCCACGCGGCCCCTTAAAGGGGCCATGTACCCCCCCAAAAATTAAAGGGCACATTGGCTGCAACATGACCATTATCTAGCTCCCAACGGTACACTCCCCTTTTACTGCAAAGGAGTAGTTGCTGAGAGCTGAAGGCCAGGCAACAGGAGATCCTTGTTTCCAGTTCTTGCCTTTTGAAGCATAGCGAAGATGGCAGCTTTGCTCAGGAGGCCAGTTAGCTTGTCATTTTTTTAAAAATAGAATTTTATTTTTCAGATTATTGAAAATCAGGATGTAAGCCCTTATCCTGAGATATTCCTTGAATTAAATCCTTGTTTTGTAGGAATGAGAAAATAAAATATTTAATACAATTTATTTACAATATTCCTGAATGTCTTGATGATAAATGAGATCTGACCGTGGATGAGCTCAAGTTTATGGAGGGTAGAACTAGGGAGGCCGGCCAGGAGTGCACTGCAATAGTCAAGTCTAGAGGTGATAAAGGCACAAAGATTGATTCTATGGCTGACTCTCACGAAGTTGAATGGTGCTCACAGGGATTACTGGCCAGGAAATCATAGGCATGCATTTCCTGATTGCCTGTCCTTCTAGTTTAAGTGGAAAGAGTGCCTGCAATTTGCTGGCCAGCTCTCCGCACGAGCGCTATTCTGCACCGGGAGTGTCTGACTGCAGAGTCAGTTCTATGAAGAATGGACACTTGGGTGAGACACCAGATGGGTACCTGCACCCATGGAACCATACCCAAGCTCGACGGGTGATTGAGAGCCCTTGTTCCCAACTTGCAGCCTGCAGTTGCGGGGCATGTGGGTTGGAGATGGGGTTACAACATTGCAATGAAGAATGAAAGAGCTTCTATTTAAAGAATACTTTTAACATCCCAAAGCACTTTATGATCAATGGATCACTTTTGAAGTGCAGTCACTGCTGTTATACAGGCAAACGTGGCAACTAATTTGTGTGCAGTGAAGTCCCACGGACAGTAAACGAAAGACTGACTGGATAATCTGTTTTTAATAGCATTGCTAGAGGGAGCCAATGTTGAGCAAGACACCAAGAGAAATCCTTGCTCTTTGAGCCTTTTGGGATTTTTAGTGTCCACCTGAGCAGGCAAAGGGGACCTCAGTTTAACATCCCTGCTGAAAGACAATGCAGTACTCCCTCAGTGCAGCAGTGACATGTCGGCCTTGATTATATGCTCAAGTCCTGGTGTGGGGCTCAAACCGGTGAGCTTCTGATGCTGAGGCGCTAGGGCTGACATTGTAGCCCGATTTCCCCCTGACCCTTCACCCTGATTCCCCTGACCCCCGACCCGTCACGGTTCCCTCTCGGATGCCACGTTGCGGAATCGCTTCTTGGGAGTTCACGTCTTGAAAAGGAGGGAGCAGGGGCACGTTGAAATGTGTCACGGAAGGAAGATAGTCCTGAGTGGACCAGCCATTAATTTGTCTCTGGCATTCTGCCTGGTGCTTGGTGCAGGCAGGGAAGCCTCATCCAATGGAAGCCAAGGACTAAATCTTTGATTCTGTGCTGACTCTCTGGATGGTATTAGTGGAGGAGTTATTTCACCGCCTGAGTCTTCAAGCGTGGGCCAGAGAACACTAAATAAACTGCAATTCAAGCAAATGCCTGGTAAATGAGGGAATGAGTTGCAAGTAACCTGTGACATGAGTCAGTCATTCATGAAAGAAAGACTTATGAAATAATACTGAGCGGCCTGCGGGTGGCGCTGTCCAGGGAGAGTATAAATACTCGGGCACGGGCCCAGCTTGCGCAGGACATTCTTAACAGGAACTAGTGAAGGACACAACTAGACCTCCATGTTGTAAAACAGTTGATTGAAGCTTTGTCTAACGCTTAGACCAAGTGCCTAGTAGTTTTCTTACGTCAACCTGCTTTTTAAAATTCTTATTCAGATGGTTACTTTTACATGCACTGATCACATTACAGTTGGAAAACACTTTTACAATTGACTTTTAAAATATGATGGACTTAAAAAATTGGGGCGTGCAAAACTAAACGCCACGGTATGTCTTGAGAAACTAACCCATCCCAAAATGGCACTGAAAAAATAGTTGATTTCTCACCATCTCTGAGCTAGTTTGGTGTTGCATTACGTTTCACTAAAGCGCAGCATCATGGTCGAGCATGTTGGTACTTCACCATAGCTATGTTCTTACTTATGATCCCTGAACAACCAATTCTGATAAAGGCTCTATCATCATGAGGATCTGAGAGGAGATCCTCTCTGCTGTTTCTAGCGTGGAGACTGACAGAAAATTGGTGTTGTCCAAAACGGCGCTCATGCACATTCTAACAGAAATGGAGCCCATCTGGGGAGCCAGGTTACACGTCAGGCTTTAAAGTGTGTGTATCTGTGTGCGAGAGAGGTCCCAAAACTCCAGGACTGCCAGTAAATTGTAACGCACTTTACAACTGCAGCAACACCGGAGTTGCTGGAGCTCAGCCTGACCAGACCACCGTGTCTGTAGCAGAAATGCAGGAGCTGCTGCAGTTGTATCTCAGCGTTCTGTAACATGCCATGGAATTCCATCAAGGCGGCTTCAGCAGCATTTACCCTGTGGGGAAAATCCGTCACCTGTTGGGACCTAAAGTATAAAGCTTCCAACAAACATCAGTGAATTTTGGCAGACCTCTGTGCTTGTTCCAGCTCTCTCTGGCCACAGGCTGATTGTCCATTTGGTATAGATAGAATATTTTTTTTAGTGATTTGCATTAATGTCTTTGTATCCCTTCCTGAGTACATAACAATTTTACTTTGAGCTCATTGTTTTGCTGTAAGTGAACTTGCATTTATCCATTTAATCAGTTTGAGATGGCCCTGATACTGTGAGAGATTGTGCCAACATGATATCACTGTATAAACTGGGCCCACCGCCACTTTATAAAGCTTAAGAGGATAGGACCATGAATGTGGATTGTTTTCTACGGCACCTTTCCCTTTGTATCTTGGGTGGGATGATCGTAAATGCCACCCAGCTACTGAAAACACCTGCAACTACTTTAAGTTTCAGTTTCAGCTAAAAGTAAGAGATTTTTTTTGTGTTGTAGAATAATACGTGTTTTATGTCTGTCTTCAACCGCTGAATCCCGTAAGAGCAGATCTCCACACAGCTGACGGCTACATTGAAATAAACATGCAGGGTTTTTTTTTTCAATCAGTGGTCAGGACGACCCAATATTTTTTTTCTGTTGTCTTTTTACCTGCCGTTGGTCTGTCTGGGAGCAGTGGAAAGCCGATAAATCCCCAGGACCTGATGGCCTACATCCTAGGGTTTTGAAAGAGGTGACTATAGAGATAGTGGATGCATTGGTTGACATTTTCCAAAATTCCATAGATTCCAGAACAGTTCTTGCGATTGGAAGGTAGCAAATATAACGCCGCTATTTAAGAAAGGAGGGAGAGAGAAAGCGGGGAACTACAGACCATAGTTAGCCTGACATTAGTAGTAGGGAAAATGCTAGAATCTATTAAGGATGTGGTAACAGGGCACTTAGAAAATAATAATAGGATTGGGCAGAGTCAACACGGATTTATGAAAGGGAAATCGTGTTTGACAAATCTCTTGAGTTTTTTGAGGTTGTAACTAGCAGAATAGATAAGGGGGAACCAGTGGATGTGGTGTATTTGGATTTTCAGAAGGCATTCGATAAGGTGCCACACAAGAGGTTATTAAACAAAATTAGGGCTCATGGGATTGGGGGTAATATACTAGCATGGATTGAGGATTGGTTAATGGACAGAAAACAGAGAGTAGGAATAAACGGGTCATTTTCGGGTTGGCAGGCTGTAACTAGTGGGGTACCGCAAGGATCAGTGCTTGGGCCTCAGCTATTCACAATCTACATCAATGATTTGGATGCGGGGACCAAATGTAATATATCCAAGTTTGCTGATGATACAAAGCTGGGTGGGAATGTAAGTTGTGAGGAGGATGCAAGGGGGCTTCAAGGGGATATAGACAGGCTAAGTGAGTGGGCAAGAACATGGCAAATGGAATATAATGTGGAGAAATGTGAAGTTATCCACTTTGGTAGGAAAAATAGAAAAGCAGAGTATTTTTTAAATGGTGAGAGATTGGGAAATGTTGGTGTTCAGAGGGACCTGGGTGTCCTTGTACACGAATCACTGAAAGTTAACATGCAGCTACAGCAAGCAATTAGGAAAGCAAATGGTATGTTGGCCTTTATTACAAGAGGATTTGAATATAAGAGTAAAGACGTCTTACTGCAATTATATAGACCCTGGTGAGACCACACCTGGAATATTGCATAAGTTTTGGTCTCCTTATCTAAGGAAGGATATATTTGCCATAGAGGGAGTGCAACAAAGGTTCACCAGACTGGTTCCTGGGATGGGGGGATTGTTCTATGAGGAGAGATTGATTAGACTAGGCCTATATTCTCTAGAGTTTAGAAGAATGAGAGGTGATCTCATTGAAACATACAAAATTCTTACAGGACTTGACAGGGTAGATGCAGAGAGGCTGTTTCCCCTGGCTGGGGAGTCTAGAACTAGGGGGCATATACTCAGGATAAGGGGTCAGCCATTTAGGACTGAGATGAGGAGAAATTTCTTCACTCAGAGGGTGGTGAATCTTTGGAATTCTCTCCCCCAGAGGACTGCGGAGTCTCAGTCGTTGAGTATATTCAAGACGGAGAGCGATTAGATTTTTGGATATTAAGGGAATCAAGGGATATGGGGAGAGTGCAGGAAAGTGGAGATGAGGTAGAAGATCAGCCTTGATCTTATTGAATGGCGGAGTAGACTCGAGGGACCGAATGGCCGACTCCTGCTCCTATTTCCTATGTTCTGCTCCAGCAGCAGCAGTGCATTTTGGTGCAAACAAGCTGACGCAAGATCATGGCCTCATTCGAGCCATTCATTTTCTGTAATGACGCAGTGATATGATGTCACGACATTAGTCTCTGCGCGCACTTTCTAAAATGCCACTGCCAATCTATGTCCGCGTAGAACGGCAGGCACCATAGCTCAGTCGGTTTTCAGAAGGCTGACAGCGTTTGAGTAAATGTGGGAGATCGGTGTGGTTTGTTCTTTCCGTCATCTCCCAAGACCCGGACTGCAGGATAAAAGTGACTTGTGAACTTGGGGTCGTTGCGGCAGGAGTTTTGAAGTAGGTTGATCCAAGTTCTTCCTGCCTGAAAACACCGTTAATAATCTTGTGGCTAACCGTGGCTGCAGTGTGTACCATCTACAAGATGCCCTGCAGCAATTCGCCAAGGCTTCTTCGGCAGCACTTCCCAAACCCACGACCTCTACCACCTACAAGGACAAGGGCAGCAGGCACATGGGGACACCATCGCCTGCAAGTTCCCCTCCAAGCCACACACCATCCTGACTTGGAAGTATATCGCTGATCCTTCATCGTCGCTGGGTCAAAATCCTGGAATTCCCTCCCTTAAAGCACTGCGGGAGTACCTTCACCACCCGGACTGCAGTGGTTTAGGAAGGCGGCTCGCCACCACCTTCTCGAGGGCAATTAGGGATGGGCAATAAATGATGGCCTTGCCAGTGACGCCCACATCCTAGGAGCGAATAAAAAAAATCTTGTTCTTTTAGCTGGGAATAGGACCTCTGGTGTAACCTGCACTGTTCAGTATCACTGTGAGATATCAGTGAGGTTTGTAATACCGAATTCAGTGTGGTATAATATGCAGTGTAACAAAATGTTGCACTTTGACATAATTGTCTGAGAAGATCTGGACTTTAAGATATATTCAGTGGCTAAATAATTATGCTGATTGATCGCGTATTTTACCTGTGGTATCGGTGTTAATGAAGTCCTTTTTTTGTACGTTTTTGGAAATATAAGTACAGCTTTCTCTCCAAACCCAACCAAATATGTTTCCTTTTCCTTTGAGTACAGGAGCAAGGATGTCTTGCTGCAGTTGTACAGGGCCTTGGTGAGACCACACCTTGAGTATTGTGTGCAGTTTTGGTCGCCTTATCTGAGGAAGGATGTTCTTGCCATGGAGGGAGTGCAGTGAAGATTCACCAGACTGATACCTGGGATGGCAGGAATGACATATGAAGAGAGATTGGGTCGATTAGGCTTATATTCGCTAGAGTTTAGAAGAATGAGAGGGAATTTCATTGAAACTTATAAAATTCTAACAGGGCTAGACAGACTAGATGCAAGAAGGATGTTCCCGATGGCGGGGGAGTCCAGAACCAGGGGTCACAGTCTAAAGATAAGGGGTAAGCCATTTAGGACAGAGATGAGGAGGAATTTCTTCACCCAGAGAGTGGTGAACCTGTGGAATTCTCTACCACAGAAGGCAGTTGAGGCCAATTCATTAAATATATTCAAGAAGGAGTTAGATATATTTCTTAAGGCTAAAGGGATCAAGGGATATGGGGAGAAAGCAGGGACCGGGTACTGAGTTTGGATGATCAGCCATGATCTCATTGAATGGCAGAGCAGGCTCGAAGGGCCGAATGGCCTGCTCCTATCTTCTATGTTTCTATGTTTCCCTCATTTTCTAGGGACAAGATGGGGGAGAGGACGACTGTTTCTTCCAAATTACTGCCCTCGCTTAAAATTCTCTTCACGATGGTGATTGATAGCAGATAAATAGATCCACGCGTAGCGGTGAGATACGATTGTTATCCCATCAGTGGATAAGTTGTGAATGAGCACGTCGGCAGTCGGCGGCATTTAGCGCAAGTGTTAAACACCGAGCTGTTCATTGTGTACTCTGGGCGTATCACAACAATGAACACCCCTGCATCTAATTTCTACTCTTTTTTTAAAGATGTGCTGTGTTGCTGGTTCTGCTGACATTACTCTGAATGGTTTTTTTCCCCCTCTCCATGCTGATTGTTATCAGTGCTATTCAAAAAGTATTTTGGGTAGATGTTGCGTATGTTAGTAATACGGAGTAAAACTGACTAAATTACTACTATTACAGGAATAGGAGGGGAGATGAATTTTGCATTATTAGAACTGAGGCCACATCAATAGGGATGGGACGAGCCTTTTTACATCATCGAGATATTGGCCCGGATTTTGCGGTGACGAAACTGGGGAAGATAAAATCGATGCCACAGAGATCGCTAGATCTTCGTGGGCAGCTTTCTTCAAGGTCAGCAGCGAGTGTTGCCACTTCGCCGATGAGCGCAACATCCGGACCAATAAGGGTGATTTTTTGGGGGGGACGGTGGGGGAGGGAAAGGTAGAGTCAGTAAGGAAGTACAATATTAGCCTTGTTAGATGGCACGTCATACTAGACAAATGCAGGTTTTTGGAGGGGAAACTGCACTTTCAAAAGTGTACACCGAAAGGACTGAATTAGCACAAACAAACCTCAGGAAAAATCAATCAGCATGATTATTTTGACACTGGAACTGTGCTTACTACTAATAATGTTCTAAGTGTGTTACTGTTTCTTCATCCTCTCCAGTGGAACCTGGTTTGCAGTTCTTCGTGGAAAGTCCATATTGCCAAGTTTTCATTGCTGGTTGGATTGATTGTTGGTTACTTGGTAACGGGATGCTTGGCAGATTGGTAAGTTCAACATTTTCTGTTTTGCAAATAGTTGGATGTGAATTATATTTGGGCAATTCCACATTTAAGAGTAGGATTATAGAGTTCATTCCTCAGGTAAATGGGGTCGTCTTGTACCTGAGTAACATTATGTTCTCTCTCTCGTGTAAATGGTTCTATTCACTTTGATAGGTGAAAAATCTGAGTCTCGTACATTGAGGAGAACAAAGGCCCAAATAGCTGGGGGAAGACCAACTATAGCTTGATCCAGTAGCTGTGTTTTGGTGAATCTGTCTTAAAATGAGGGTTTTACTTGATTTTTTTTTAATGTAAGAGCATCTTAATATTGCTGTTGTGAGCCTGTCTTCTAATTATTTAATTCCAATTTAATTCTTAGGATTGGCCGACAGTTGGTGCTGATGTTCTCGGTCATGTTCATGTTGGTCTTTGGACTGACAGTAGCTCTTTCTGTGAATGTCACTATGTTCAGCACACTAAGGTTCTTTGAGGGATTTTGCCTGGCAGGAATATTTCTCACTCTCTACGTAACACGTGAGTAACACTTTTGATAAAGCAGCTACGTTAGGTGGGTAAAATTCTTGGTAGCCTCTTAATCCAGAAGCCTTTAATATAAATATGTCTTTATAATGTTCTAAATGGGGATCTCCTAAATCAGTTGTCTTTTATATACCTCTTAGTTCAGTGCTGGTAAACATTAATTATTGAAGTGAAACAGGCAATTACAGATATCCAAATACATCTTGTCCACATCATTAATCTAATGTACCAAAATGTGGTTTGATAGGATTGATGAGATGCCTATTGGAGGTTAACCTGTTAAGATAGCTGTTAGAAAGAATAGGTTATAATTGTTATAGTTAGTAGGCTATAATTAAGTAACAGTAAAATGAATAGCTTTCTGTACTGATAATTTGACAGAAGTACTGTTTTTTTTCTTTCCCTGTGGTTCCTCAGCAGGATTGGCCCAACAATTCTATCAGCTTTGTTTTTTATTCGTTCACGGGATGTGGGCGTTGCTGGCAAGGCCAGCATTTATTGCCCATCCCTAATTGCCCTTGAGAAGGTGGTAGTGAACCGCCTTCTTGAACCACTGTTTTCAAAACCTCTTCTACTCTCCCTTTTCACCTCCTCCTACACTTTCTATATTCCCCATGATTATCTTTAGTATTGTTAGCACAAAGTTTATTATGTACGTTCCTTTTAAGTTTCAGTTTAGTGTTAATCTCTCAAATGGTTGACTTGGATATGAAAGATCACATTGACACTATTTAATGAAGAGCCAGGTACTGTGTGCTGGTGTCCCAGCCAACAATCCACTCTTTCAAAACAACATAACCAGAAATACTTGTCTTTCATCTCGTGTCTGTTTGTGGGACCTTGATCTGTGCAAATTGACTGCCTTGCACTTCAAAAAGTCATTCTTTGATTGTGAAGTGCCTTGGGATGTAATGAGAGATGTGATAATTTGCTGAATAAATGCAAGTTCTTTTAATGTACGGAATATGCACCCTGTGTCTTTTTAACTGCGGTGGTAGAAAACCTAAACCTAAATCTATCGTCGTTGTTGTTAATGGTGCTAATTATCTGCTCTAAAAAGGCACACTGATTTGGTCAGAAATAAGGTTACTGATTTATAGAATGTTAAATATAAAGTATAATGTGTGTGTAAATACAATTGGGTGTTGGTACAGCTAGGTTTCAAGTTGAAGAATATAATCGAATGCATCTACTTTATTTACCGATAATCCCTGCGCATGTATGGTGGTCATGTGACAGGTCTGCGTCCAATATCATGGTGATTTGGGGAAGGGTTTATTTTGTGGTGTATGATTTCCTACCAGTTTGGGGTAGGGGAAAGGCCTAAGCTTTATTATTGACAAGGCCTAGGTGTAGAGCCAAGCCCCATAAGTGCAGGGCAGGACCAAGACTCAAAGAGTAAGGGAGTAGACAAAATAAATCGGATGGCAGTGGTGCCAACCTTGGTTTTCAAAAACCTGAAAATTGTAGGAAGGTGGAAATATTGAGGGAGGTAAGGAGTTCCACGGTTTAAAGGTTCTTTGAAAGACTGAGTTAGAAAGTAACTGGTTTTATTGGCCCAGAAATTCGGGTCGGGGGCTTCCCGCGGGTGCAAGCCCCCGACCTGCACTTACCTTGCGCGCCGGCAGTTGAGCTCTGGGCTCCCGTGGAATTCCGCTCCGGGGCCTGCTCCAACTCCCGGCGCGCTGTGGTTGCGTGTCCCAGGGGCGTAGTTAGTGCGATGCGTCCCCTGGGATCACGTGAGCCATGGGCAGCCAATCAGAGGAGGGAAAAGCCCATTCATAAGATTGACAGGAAGACCTGTCTAAACTTATGAATATACGGGCCCCAAAATAACAGTAAACCTTCAAATAAATTATTTTTAAAATCACACTTTTTAAATAAACTATAAATTACATTAAATAACTATTTTAAACAATAATTTAAATTATTTGAAAAAAATAATTTTATAAAAAAACAGCTAAAAATAAACTTACCTTGCTTTAAAGTATTTAAAAATAATAAACCTGTGGAAAAAATGTTTTAATTTTAATTAATTGACCACTTACCTTTTAAAATGCAGGCCTTACGCCTGGTTTTTACATTTCTAAAATCTAAAGACTTACCCTCACGGAAAAACCTGTTTTAAAAAAAAAAACATAAGTTCAAAGCACACGCGCAGACTCCCGCGCGCACGCGTTCGACCTCTGAACCCCTTCGTTCAGAGGAACGGAAGTGCCGGTTTCCCACGCATGCGCAGTGCATGCAAGAAACCGGCACTTCTATCGGGTCCACGCGTCAGTACTCCGTGCGTACTCATGCGTTGGGACCCGAATTTCTGGGCCATTGGCCCTGAAATTCCGCAGGATTACCACCAGCCTCCCGTCAGAATCTTGGCCGGCGGAAACCTCTGAGCAATTGGGGAAACTATTCCCAATTCGGGATTCACGGCATCTCTCTGGGGTTTCCGGTGGTCTCCCACCAAAGCTGTGGCAGGAGACTGGTGGTAGTCCCACTGAATGTCAGGGCCCTTTAGCTGACGCATAATTGGTTGCTGCTACACGGTGTAATGGAAAATTGTGCAGCCATATAAAGCACTAGAGTGTGCCCTACAATTAGGAAAAATTTGATTAGAGAACCAAGATATAATTGTTTATATTTACTGTGTCGTGAATTCCCAAGTATTCTTCCAGCAAACAATGTCACCGAAACCTTTTGTGTAGCATGTGACTGCCACTTTGCAGTTGTAATGTCACAGGAGATGAAGGATTCTCCGATATCGTTAGAAAGTTGACTATAACAAACAAAAACAGAATTTTTTTTTTTTTTTAACTGTACAGCTTTGCAGCTTCCTTGGATAAATAAGTAATAGGTCTGATGAACATGCTGCATCAACGACTATCTCTCTACACACGCTCGCAGCAGCAGTGCCACGTTCAGGGCACTCCACAGCTCCTGTTGTCTTAATGTATAATCTTAAAAATTAATTCCCCAAAAAGTGGTTTCAGATAACCGTTGTGGGTGGTGATTTTAGATATTTTTACTTTGTGCTCCAACACTATATCCTGTTGGGAAGCTTGGACTTGCAGTGGTGCTGGCTCTGCTATTAATCCAAGTGTGCAGAGCGGGGTCTGCACATTTACTTTCCTCCAGCTGATAGCCTTGACCCAACAGCAAAATTATAGGCCACAATTTTGTGGATCTACAATGCTGCTGATTCCTGGAAACTTAGGTGGTGTTGATGGAGATGCATTGACAGAACCAGGGGTCACAGTCTAAGGATAAGGGGTAGGCCATTTAGGACAGAAATGAGGAGGAATTTCTTCACCCAGAGAGTGGTGAACCTGTGGAATTCTCTACCACAGAAGGCAGTAGAGGCCAATTCATTAAATATATTCAAGAAGGAGTTGGATATATTTCTTAAGGCTAAAGGGATCAAGGGATATGGGGAGAGAGCAGGGACCGGGTACTGAATTTGGATGATCAGCCATGATCGCATTGAATGGCGGAGCAGGCTCGAGGGGCCGAATGGCCTACTCCTGCTCCTATCTTCTATGTTTCTATGACAGTCGCAGTCTTTTAATTGTATTCTTGTGCTTTGTGTGAACAAACTCCCGATTAGCAAAACGCCACAGTCTTGTGTGGTTAGTCATTTCTCACCGCTGTGTAGACTTGAGACTGGTGGATACACAGGAGGCACAATCGACTCCTATATGAGGCTCCATTGTTCCTACTTGGCGATTCATTATTTCTTCATTCCTCTTGGTTGCTTTGCTGCTATTTAGAACTGTAGAATGAGTTTTATTGTGTTGTTGCATTGTGCCTATCTTCTCTTTGTACAGGGCCTTCTGAAGAGGTCAATCATTGATATCTTCATGTCTCCTGTTGCCTGATCAGTTCCTCATCTACATTAGAACCCATCTTGCACCATTTCATGGAACTGACTTTAGTCCTGGGTCCTCGCTGATTTCTCATTTGGGAGACTAACACAATAAACAATAGTTTCCCGCAAGCTATGGGTAGATTAACTAATACACCACATTGTGGTAGCGGCGTTGAAACACATGTCTGTAGTACGGAGGCAGCTTGACTCCTTCCTGACTGCAGATAGAATGGGCCAGCTGCTTCATAAATTTAATGGCCTTTTACCTGAACTTTTACCTCTTGTGTTTTTCCAATTTCTCTACCCCTCTTCTAAACATGGTGGCTTTTGCTGAGGTGCCATTTCATGGATTCCGGAGGCCCTCAGGTACCTTTATTCAAGTGGCCATTTTTCTTATGTGTTTACATAGTGAGCACGGGAGGGTGTTCAGCTGTGTGGAGCATCAGCGTCAAGCCTAACCTTGTCTTCTCCTGACATCCACACATGATGATTTTCTAGTGGCCGCGACTGGACAATAGTCAGGACTGGAAACTATGGGTGATTTATTTTGCCTTGCTAGCCTACGGCCACTGAGGCCAACCGTAGCACCCCTGCCACTGCACTGGGTGGGATCAGCTAGCACACCACATTTCCGGGGGCTTTCCTTCACGGATGTCATTCAGTACCACGCCAGCATTCACTTCTGAGCCTTTGCTGAACCTCAATATCTTCATAGCGCAATATGTTCACAAGCAGTTCACATGAGTTGTCACAGAATAGCGTTCTTAAGCTATTCCGCTAGTGCACCTGTGGAGTGGCTGGATCACTGCAATGCTTGCCCATAATTGGTCCCACCATCTCGTCCTTTTGGTTTCTCCCTACACCACCAACACCTCCCTGAAGGTCCTACTGATCATTAGCCGAATGGCACACATGCCCTATTTGATAAAACGTTCTCACTGTAACACATTGTATGCAGGTCATTACTTTAACATTTTCCCCAGGAAGGGGAGAAAGTATAAATAACATTTTTACCAACCAAACAAGAATTCTGCTCTGCAAAGCAGTTGGGATGGCTTCAGTAATGATTGTTTGCTGATGTTTCACCCTCTTACGCTTGTCCTGTTGCATGCTGTTAATATAATCTCAAAGTTATTGAAATGGTGTAAGCAAACCTGTGATGTGCATGTGATCCAAAAGAACAGCTCATTCTGTTTGTTCGATGATGAACCATGACTGTTTTATGCCAGGGACCAGTGTGATCATTTGCTAATCAGTACCAACAGCTTTCTGTAGCGAGAGAGAGTTTGATCTGCCTGATAACTGGGTCTGAATGTACTGCTGCAGCAGGTGTAGTATTGAATAGGTTGATGGAAAGATTTCAGATCTGGCTGCTCACATAACATATTTAGATGTTTGTATATTTTTGCGAGTTGTAATGAATATATGTTGGGGAGGAGACGGAAGGGACATCTGATAGCTCAACTTCTTCAGCTTCCATTTGTTCAAATTGTTGCTGTTTTCAATTTTTAAAATAAACTTGAGACCAAAGCTTTTCACTCCTATTGTGGAATAACTTTTCCTAGAAAATGCCGTTTGCTGATATTTCATATGTTGTAAACTTTGAAGTAACTAGACAGAAGCATTAGATAAAACACAGTGGGGGCGATTTTTAGCCCTACTCGCTCAGCAGAAACCTGGCGGGTGGGCAGTTAAAATCGCCCTGGCTCTTGCCAGTCCGAAAGCCCACATCATCGCAACTTCTGCAATTTTAACCTGCTCTCTTGAGCAGGCAACAAGGACGCGCGCCCGGAGCCAACAGGGTCCTTCTTTACATATGGATGTTGCGGCCTGATGACATCATTGAGACCCGACGGTAATTTTAACTCCGGCCTGAGTGGGGAATCCACCTGGAGTTAAAATCGGGGCCAGATCTATGTTTGTGCCTCTCTGCAGTTTTGACACTTTTTTTATTTCTTCAAACCCATTTGCCACAGGGACTCTTGCAAAAAATAAATTCCAATCATTCTTGCAGGTTTTCCACAGCACTCTGAAAAGTAACTTCCGAGGGGAGGAGGAACCATTGGATAGCTCAAAAATAATGCAGTGCTTCATTTTTAGAACATGGGGGGAAAAAGCCATTGGACTTGTCCCTCTAGTATGCCAACTCACCCAGGCTGTCATCTTGTATGTTGGATATCTCTACCATCTTTGACTCCACTGCCTTACCTGGTAGATTTTTTCCGATGTTTATCGCTGATTTTTTTTTTCTTAATCTGTGTTAAATTTAATTTTCATTAGTTTTGTATCCTCTGGTGCTATCAACCTGACTTACTTTTGACAGAATATTTTGGGTCCACCTTATCTAATACTTTTTAAGTACCTCGTTGACATCCCCTTAACCTTATTTCCTGACTGTAGACGCCTAGAAGCTTGGCTAATCCAATCTTTCTTCATAGGTCATCCTTTTACAATTGCAATCATTATTGTTCTTTTCACTGCATCCTTTCCATTGCAAGTATATCTCTTTTGAAATGTGGTAACCAGAATTGCGCACACTACTGATCTGATTAGTGCATTAAAAACTTCAACATAACCTCTGTAAGCTTGTATTCCACTATTCAAACTATGATCTCAATATTCCATTCACTTTTTTTAATTGCTTCTCCACATTTGTCTCCAAATTAAAAGTAACAAATTTACTTTCACTCCCAGGCCCCTTTCAAAGTCTCACTGCACAGATTCTGTTCTATTTTCCGAAATAGATCCATTTTAATATATTAGTCTGTAGAAAGCTTGAAATGTGGTGACTTTAAGAAATTCACCTGTTTACCACAGCAGTAAGTAAACCTCGGTTTGATATGTGGACGGACCTGGTTGGACAGGTTTTTTATAATTGCAGGAAGCTTTGCTGTGTCAGCCTTGCCTCAGTGGGCAGCACCCTCGCCTCTGAGTCAGAAGGTTGTGGGTTCAAGTCCCACTCCAGAGACTGGAGCACAAAAACCTGGGCTGACACTCCAGTGCAGTGCTGAGGGAGTGCTGCACTGTCGGAGGTGCCGTCTTTCAAATGAGACGTTAAACCGAGGCCCCGTCTGCTCTCTCAAGTGGACTTAAAATATCCCATGGCACTATTTCGAAGAAGAGCAAGGGAGTTATCCCTGGTGTCCTGGCCAATATTTATCCTTCCATCAACATCACTAAAAAGCGATTATTTGGTCATTATCACATTGCTGTTTGTGGGAGCTTGCTGTGTGCAAATTAGCTGCCATGCTCCCTACATTACAACAGTGGCTACACTTAAAAAGTACTTAATTGGCTGTAAATCGCTTCGGGGCGTCCTGAGGTCATGAAAGGCGCTATATAGATTCAAGTCTTTCTTTACATTTTTTTAAAACTTGCAAACTATGAGGAGGCCTGTCTTTGTTTTGTTTGCCCCATGAGTTTGCTGTGTATTTATGGGCTACATGAATAGATTCATCCCCAGATAGATTATGTTATCGTCAGGAGATATTACAACTTTGAATCCACACAAAGACAGTAAGTGTATTGCCAAATTAAATTTCCAAGACAGTAGTTCACCAAGAGGGAAGCGGGGCGCTATTGGAAGTGCCCCGCCTCCCTCTTGGGACGCTGTGAGTCAATATCGCGGCACTACATGCCACGGTATTGCAGGCCTTCCTCCCCTTCTTAAAGGGCAGGGGCCTTGCGCAACGCGACCCGGGGCCCAGCTGGGCCACCGGGGATCGGAGTGCTGGCAAAAGAGCCCGGCACTCAAGACAAGTGCCAGGCTCACGGAGTGCAGCCGGCACTCCACGGGGGGGGGGGGGCGGGAACGGGAGTGGAGGCAGGTGCTGGCAGGTGGCCAGCAACATAAATGGCCTCCCGGCACCTCGCCTTTAAATAGCGCCTCCCCGGCCGCAGGTAGGCCCCCCTGACTCCGTCGGACATGGCATCCGGCGGTAAGTCAGGGGGCGCGACTGAAGATTGCGGGTGGGGCGCTGCGCAAGGCGATGACGTCATCGCCGGTGGCCCAGCACCACGGGGCGCTAACGGTTAACGCCGCCGCTAACCTCCCGCTGAATTTCGCAGGAGGCGAGGGCGGCGCCGCGCCCGGGCGCGAGTTGCTTTGCGCTTTCTTAGAGCGCTAACTGGAGGCGCAAAACAACCGAATTTCTCCCCCCCCCCCCCCCCCCCCCCCCCCCCCCCATGGAATCTGGTCGAGAAGCATATTGAGTTTGCCACCATTCAGGGAGTCTCATCTCTTCCTCTCCTCGCCTGCTGCGGTATATTGGTTACAGGGCGAGGCTGCATACATCCTGGAGCAGCTCCATTCATTTTAGTGGCAATCAGCACTTTGGCTTGGCAGCGAGCCTATCTACTGCTGTCTGACCCTGGGAAAGCACTCTAGGCTGGGCACTACTCTGTGCTCAGATTTCCAGGGCTGGGTCATTTTAGATCAGCTCCCAGGCCAGTTTATTGTGACCTTTCCCGTTGTGGTGAAAGGGGCCATTCTGGGATTCATGTGGCTGCTCCCTGTAACTGCATAAAGGAGAGGTGTAACGGAGGGCGTGGTTCTACAAGACAGCAGACAGGATTTTTTTCCCCGATTGAAACAAGGTTGGTAGGATGGGGGACACTTTGAATAGAAAGTACCCCTAGACATTGTTACCCCTTGTAAACCGTTTAAAAGTCAGAAGTTTTGCACTGGACTTCGAATAGCTGTCTGCCTGTGATCTTTTGGATTGCTGGGCAGAAGCCCACGGATTGACTACATATACGATGAACAATAGTTACAGAAAAGAAGATCTGGTCGTAAGGATCAATAACTACTTTTTAATCTCATCTTTTCATGTCCTGCTTGAGGTACAGTTGCATGGGTGGCTACAGCCCTTCAAATATCTGGTCCAGATCCTTCACATGCGAGGCTAGACCATGAGTGGCAGTAGGCTATTCGGCAATGGAGGGCATCACAGCTTAGCCCGTTTCTGTTGTCGCCTGGGCCAGTTAATTCCTTGGAGCTGCTCCGGCTGCGCTGGCATGACTTTGTCGGGAAATGCGGCAGAATCCCCGTTTACATGCTTGCTCGCTTCCAGCAGCTGTCGCTCGATAGTGATAAGGAACAGGAAACATAGAAACATAGAAGATAGGAGCAGGAGTAGGCCATTCGGCCCCTTGAGCCTGCTCCGCCATTTAATGAGATCATGGCTGATCATCCAAATTCAGTACCCTGTCCCTGCTTTCTCCCCATAACCCTTGATCCCTTTAGCCTTAAGAAATATATCCAACTCCTCCTTGAATATATTTAACTAGCTGGGGAGCCCCGCGTTGCGAGGGCAATTTTGGGGCGCGAGGGCAATTTTGGGGCGTTTGGTCTCCCTGCCCCTGTGTGTCCCCCCTCTCCCTGTCATGTCCTCTCCCTGTCCTATCCCTCCCTCCCCCTCTCTCCCTCCCCTCCCCTCTCTCCCTCCCTCCCCTCCCTGTCTCCCTCTTTCCCCCCCCCCCTCCCCCACTCCCCTCTGTCCCTCTCTCCGGCCCCTCCCCCTGCCTAGCGCCTGAGGTCCGGTGCCGTTGCTGAGGTCCCCCGCGTATCGCGCGGCTGATGGATGGCCGCTGCGTGCGGGCGGCGCATGCGCGGTCAGTGCGAGCGGCCCGCGGGAGCCGGCAAGGCCGTTAGCGAGCGGGAAACTTCGGGCGGCGCGCCCGCGCTCCGTCCGCGACACCTGAGAGGGGGAAGTAGAGAGAGACAGAGAGGGAAGAGGAGAGAGGGAAGAGGAGAAGGAGAGAGAGGGAAGAGGAGAAGGAGAGAGAGAGAGAGAGAGAGAGAGAGAGAGATAAATTTTTTCAGCTTCAGGCCCCGAGTCCCCCCTGGGTGAGGAGGAGGGGGGGGGGGCGGTTGCTAAACACAATATAAAACTCAAATAAATTGTTAATTAATTGCCTAACACATAATTGAAATATTTACCTTAGTTCCCTAACACACAGAAAGTGTGGGGGAAAAAATCGTGGAAAATCAAGATGGCGGCCACTCACCTCGGTTCAGAAGGATAAGGCCCGCCCACACACGCACCGATTGGTCGACCGGTCAGGTCACCGAAGCGTAGGATTGGTCAATCGTCGAGTCACTCGACACTCAACTGTAGGAAGACCTCGACGTCACACGGTCGCTAATGAGATGCTAATGAGCGGAACGCTGAACGTTTTTGGGATACCGCGGGCGGGATTTTTGTCCGGCCGAAACGTAAATACGCCTATGACCAGTCCGGAATCGCAAGCTTTCTTTTGAGGCGACGCGCGCGTCGGTACGCTCTGTAACTTCCAAACGTATAGAGACCAGGCAGGCAGACAGACAGACAGACATCGGGACAGACAGAAGAGCCGCTTTATATATATAGATGAATTGGCCTCAACTGCCCTGTGTGGCAGAGAATTCCACAGGTTTACCACTCTCTGGGTGAAGAAATTCCTCCTCATCTCAGAACTGACTGTTCTTTCCTTCCCCCTAAAGCGTTGAAACCTAGCGTAGCATCCCCAACTGTCGCCCAGTATAATATGAACTTAACACACTTTGGACCTTGAATCTGGGACCTGATTGGCCTTTCTTAACTCCCTACCGTAAAGGCAGCACATTTACTCGCTGAGCCTCCAGTGGAATTTTTGTAAAAAAAAAATACTTATTTGTTTTATAGTTGAAGTGGAAGTTTAAGGAGTGAGAGGATGGGGGCAGGTCCTGTTTAATCTGACCTCTACATGCCCTTCATTTGTTAGAGGAGTGTTGTGGAAATGACTGTGCTCTGGACACAGCCCTTGGGCACTGTTGTTTATGGGCTGCTACGTGCTTTAAGGGATTAGAAATATTTGCACAGGCATGTACTTACTTACCTGAGTGAGGCAGCTGACTGGATCTGTCTGTACAAGAGGGAGATAGGTTGCTCACTTCTCTGCGGTGTATTCATTACTGATTCCTTTTCCCTAGTATCTGAGGCTGAACCACACTGTTCGCAATTTTGCTGTCATATTTGATCCTGAAATGAGCTTCCGACCACATATCCGTGGCATAACTAGGACTGCCTATTTCCACCTCCGTAACATCGCCCGTCTCCGCCCTTGCCTCAGCTCATCCGCTGCTGAAACCCTCATCCGTGCCTTTGTTACCTCAAGACTTGACTATTCCAACGCACTCTTGGCTGGCCTCCCACATTCCACCCTACGTAAACTTGAGGTCATCCAAAACTCGGCTGCCCGTGTCCTAACCCGCACCAAGTCCTGTTCACCCATCACCCCTGTGCTCGTTGACCTACATTGACTCCCGGTTGAGCAATGCCTCGATTTCAAAATTCTGATCCTTGTTTTCAAATCCCTCCATGACCTCGCCCCTCCCTATCTCTGTAACCTCCTTCAACCCCACAACCCCCCCGAGATATCTGCGCTGCTCTAATCTTATTATTCGGGTATTAATTTCAACAGTGTTGCCTGTTTTTTTTTAGTGGAGAAACAAAAACAGTGAAAACCTCTTCCTGAAGTTAAGGATAGGTATGTTTTACAAATACAAGCTATTGTAATGAAATAAAAATTGTTGCGTAGCCTGCCCAAAATGCATCTCTCTCTGGCAGCTTGCAATATTTCAAGTAGGTTCATCGAGAATGACACAATTTCAGTTAGGCTGTAGAGATGATCACGGAGAAGGCCACAGCTTCAGAATTGCAGTTTAATGTTTTTTTTTTAAATCTCTAGCTTTGAAGGAGAAAAATCAGCCAGTGTTCCTGCTCCTCATTGCTATTCACCTGATCCCTGCTGGAGCGTACTCGTGTGGACAAGTGTTGAGGACTGCATCAGTTTAGCAGTGACGCCATCCATGGCGAAATAGCTGCCAACACTCACTGTCACACATGGGTAATGGTGATCTGGGTGAGGAGCTGGAGGAATGCTGGCACCTGTTGAATTGTAGCCTGGTGCAAGCCAGCATCATTTGAGAGGGTTGTGGGGGGTGATGGGGGAGAGTTAAGAGGGACCTAATCTCCAGCGTTGTGGGACTGGACTCGTTCTCGGCCTACTGGAGTTGAGTCTTCGGGGCTGGTTTTAACCTTTTTGGCGATCCTGTAAAATGAAGGATTATCGACCAGCCGCCCATTATCGGGGGAAAATCGCGAGAGGTGTCTGATGAGTGGCTGATCCGATCTTGCCTGTTTTACACTATCGCCACCAAAATTAAAATGGCCCCCTCTGCGTCGACGTCATTTCTGAGCTTAATATTTCAGTTTATAAGTAATTTTTAAGTTTGTTCTGCAAATGTTCCAGACTTACCAGCGTGTCTTGGTGTGTTAAATAATATGCACATTATATATCGCATTATATTGACATACAAGCAGCGACATGTAGACAATCCTGACCGCTTGTGCCTGTCTTTATTGTGTTCGACTCTGGAGCAGGAAATTTTTACAAAAATTGGGATATAGTATGGTGGGGCTAAATAACATTCACTCTGGTCGGGTCCATTCTGGTTTGCTCTGTTTTAGAGCTGTACAAAGGTCTGATCAGAAGTGGATTAAGTGGTTTTAATTGCAACAAGTTCTTAAATCATTTTGTGCCATTAATGACCCAACTTAACCCTACTAAATTGTACTGTATTGCAGCGGTATCCCGATGGGTCCACAGGCCAATTCTCTTCTCTCTCTCTCTCTCACACAGCCCACTTGCAGCAGAGTTCCGCAACAAACCTCTCGTTTCAAGAGAATGAACAAAAAATACTTAATAACAAACTTCAGCGGGTAGATTTTCATCCTCGCCCGAACATTGCTACAAGCGGGCTGTGTGAGAGAGAAATCCTTGGCCTGTGGGCCCGTGGGGATACTGCTGTGAGGCAGCACGATTTAGTGTTAGTTGAGTCATTAATGGCACAAAACGGAACTTATCGGATAGGGAATGCCGATTTCTTCAAATTACTGTTGGATTGACACACATCCAGATTTCCTATTGGGACCTTGTGCATCCATGAGCTAGTTGTTCCAGTTCTGGATTCCAAATTAATTCTCCATGTATTGGGGAGTTTCAATTTTCTCCAAAGCAAATAACGTCAAAACTAGAGTTAAAAAGTATTCTCCAGAACACACACATCCCTGGGAATTTCCTGCTTTACAGCTAATTACGTCAGATATTGAGTGGATTTTTTCTGCCATTCATAGGTTACAGGCAGAACATTCTGCCCATTGCTGTCAACCGTAAGGTTTTTATATTGGGTTCAGTGGTGTGCTATTGTCACAGGCTCTTGATCCGTGGACCTTGTGTAGCAGGTAGCATTAATACTTCTGACAGCACCTCCCTAACCCGTGACCTCTACCACCTAGAAGGACAAGGGCAGCAGGCACATGGGAACACCACCACCTCCAAGTCACACACCATCCTGACTTGGAAATATATCGCCGTTCCTTCATCGTCGCTGGGTCAAAATCCTGGAACTCCCTCCCTAACAGCACTGTGGGAGTACCTTCACCACACGGACTGCAGCGGTTCAAGAAGGTGGCTCACCACCACCTTCTCGAGGACAATTAGGGATGGGCAATAAATGCTGGCCTTACTAGCGACGCCCACATCCCAGGAACGGATAAAAAAAATGAACTTGCTGAACTCACTAAGGAAGACCCATTTTGAAAATTATCTGCTCCAACCCCTGCCTTAGTGGTTCAGGCAAGGTTACACTGCCACATCAAGAGTTGCATCACAAATTTCCTCAGGTTTTCTCCCAGTCGGCCACTTCGGTAACTTCGGTAAGTTCAGCTCGGTTGCAGGCAGTTTTTTTGTAACCGACCTGATCTGTCCCAAAAGAGGTAGCCACCTAATCTAATTATCTGTAAGACACACCGGTTCCTCTGTTTTCTGAGCTGAATCAATAGACATGCAAACGGGATTTTCGCCAATCCTCTGCCGAAATTACGGCCACCGATTGGGAGAACCCCCGAGGAAATTCCTGGCAATAAATGATTAGAGAGCTGATATTTCAGTTTATCCTGCTCACCTCAGCAGGAGGGTGGGGTATCGATTTGAAACAATATGCTGTTATATTCTTTAAATCCTCCCAATGTCGAGGATTGTCTGTGCTTCAATTCTTCCATTGCGTTGGGCTATAAAGCCGACTTTATATTGCACCTTATCAACAAAAATCGGTTTCAGATCTTAACGTGCAACTTTATTTTTTTTTAAATCTCGCAGAAGTTAAGTTTGGTACAAATGTATGAAGTCGCGTGAAACAATTCTACAAATGCCACCCCTGCTTTTAGTTTACTTTGTATCATGGTGTCCGTATTGTCTTATGCGACAACAACTCCGCTTTTAACGCTGTAGTGTTGGTTTGGCTTTTCACCTGTGCCCCAGTTATAGTGTAAATACAGCTTGAAGCTGGAGTCGGGGCCCAACCTGAAGCTGGAATGAAGTGAAGTGAGACTTCCTGGTAGAGAGACTCTCCCTCCACCTAGCTTTGGAGTCAGCTCACGCCTTCCAATCTGATTTAGTGTGGACGCACTATGACAGCCTCACATAACAAAAAACTTACAAGTACTTAAGTCAAAAGGGCAAGGGGGCTGAAGCGTGGGAGGAAGGTGGTGTAAATATTTGCCTTAAAGCCGTTGTTAAGCCTATTGCATTTTCTGCCGAAGTTTGTTAATCGTACGACACTTCCAAAAAAAAAAGTGCAAGAGCTATTTGAGCAGAGAGGTAAATCTATTGTTTCAAGCCACAGAACAAAGCATTGGGCCCAGAAGTGCATTCTTTATAAATAATTCACACAAATAAATAGCTCTGGAATTTTTAATTTGAAGCCTGGTGTACAGTTTATTCATGCAGAAGCTAGAAATGGCATTACAAAAATGTGAAAGAATGGTGGGGTTTGCTTAATGTGGTATTTGAAAGGTTAGGTCGATGACTAAATGGCAGCTGAATAATTTGCCTGTTGCCCTAGAATTACTGAACAACATCCTGTTTTGTTATCACTGGACTGTATTTCAAGAGCCAGCCAGGCACTTTGACAGCAGTCACTTTTTTATAATCTCTGGAATTTTCTGAGCTGAATCAATAAAATAATTTTCAAACTGTGAAAGATTGTTTGTTTTAATGTGGCAATTCGTTTGTTTTTTTGTGGGAGGGCTTTAGATACTGTTTCTGCTACTTATGGTTAAATAGTTTATATGTAACACCTTTTTATTGAACCAACTCGATAAGCACGCCGGCACAATATACCAGCTGTTTTCGAGACGATTCAAGCTATAAGGCTCCTTACTTGCAGTCGCTGAATAAGTCAAATTCTGTTTTTATTGTGCGGGATTGCAAGGTTATATTTTAAACCAGTGTCTTTTTTGGGGTTCTTTACTGTAATTTCATCTGTTTATAATTGAGGCCATTAATTTGTGCTGACTGAATAAATCCAATTCCAATTTTATGACGTGGATTACCTGGGATTTTTACTAGTACGATAGCAAAATACTGCAGATGCTGGAAATCCGAAATAACAACAGAAAATGCTGGAAAAACTCAGCAGGCCAGGCAATATCCGTGGAGAGAAATTAGAGTCAACGTTTCGGGTCAAAACCCTTTATCAAGACTAAAGAGGCACAGGGAATGAAACCGATTAAGAGGCCAGGCTGGGAGAGAACAAAAGAGAAGAAACATTAAGAGGTATTCAAAACCAGACGAGATGGTGATAGGACTAGTGGAGACAAAAGACGGCTCTAGATTAGGTGTGAAATGCGCTGGCAGAATGGGAGACAGCTGCCATGTGGGAGAGAGAAAAAAGAAAGGGGGGGGGGAAACCAAAACAAAGGGGTGGATAAAAAATATAAGTAAAAATGTAATAGGGGCCGAGGTTATGATCTAAAATTGTTGAACTCGATATTGAGTCCGGAAGGCTGTAAAGTGCCTAATCGGAAGATGAGGTGCTGTTCCTCGAGTTTACGTTGAGCTTCCGTGGAACAATGCAAGAGACCGAGGACGGTGAGGTCCGAGTGGGAATGGAGCAGTGAATTAAAATGACAGGCGACCGGAAGCTCGGGGTCACCCTTACGGACTGAACGGAGGTGTTCCACAAAGCGGTCACCCAATCTGCGTTTGGCCTCCCCAATGTAGAGGAGACCGCGTCGTGAGCAGCGAATACAGTATACTAGATTTATATATTTTTTCCACCCCTTTGTTTTGAATCTTCCCTTCCCCCCCCCCCCTTTTTTTTTTTCTCTCTCCCACGCGGCAGCTGTCTCCCATCCTGCCAGTACACTTCACACCTAATCTGAGCCGTCTTTTATCTCCACTGTCCTATTACCATCTTGTTGTGTATGTAACCTGTTCCACCTTAAGAGAGCTTAAGCCTGTTCCACCTTAAGAGATGTACTACTTTCTCAGGCTGCTGTAGACGTAATACCGGGGGTGAACACACCGGTATATAAGCACTGTGCAGTAATCTTGTATTCAGTATAGTCCCTACCTCCAACCAGTAAAGACCTGTTGAGTTATACGTTTAAGTCTTTGTGTTAATTGTTCAATACAATACACATACTTAACACTGGCGACGAGTCAGGTTCTTACCCTGCGGCAGTTATTCCACGGCGGTTGAAGAGAGGTTTCAAACCTCACCACTCACCACCCCACTGGAAGCGACAGGCATTAGGACCCTGAAGCCTCCATCAGCTTGTGAACCGGAGTAGAAGACAGGACTGGGGAAGAGAGGTACAGGGCGATAGCGATTGGCAGATAAGGGCCGGGCCGCTTTGAAGTGAGGGGCGCAGCCGAGCCATCGATCGCATCCGCTGATAAGGGCCGGGCCGCTTTCAAGTGCGAGGCGCAGCCGGGCCATCGATCGAAATCCCTGATAAGGGCCGCACTCGGGCTGAAAGGCGCGGCGGCTGCAGAAGCTCAAGGTGCGAGAGCCGCGGTGCACAGCGCGGGCTATCGATCGCGGCGAAGATAAGGGCGGCACTCGGGGGCTGAAGGGAGACGGCGTCGGGGGACGGGTGAAGACCGCCAAGTGCGGGAAAACCGCCATTTTGTGGGCGGAGGACGACGGCAAGAGCGGGAAGCCGCCATCTTGGATAGCAGTAAAAAAAAAAAATCTGAGAAATTGCAAATCTGATAAAGTACTACAATGCCTAAACACGGGAATATTAGCAACTTTGATAGTGACATCGAAGATTGGGCCATATATGTTGAACGAGTTAAAAATTATTGTAAGGCCAATAAAATTCGTGAGGCTGATAAAGCACTAACATTATTAAATTTAATGGGTGCGAAGACATACGGGCAATTGAAACACCTGTTATCACCAGATGAACCGGCGGATAAGACGTTCGATGAGATTGTTACTGTCCTGAAAGATCATCTAAACCCCACGCCGCTGATGCTAGCGGAACGATTTAAATTTTACGACAGAAGGCAGCTACAGCATGAAAGCAATGCTGAATATTTGCTGGAATTGCGTAAATTAGCGAAATATTGCCAGTTTCGAACGGGACTGACAGATGCACTACGAGGCAAATTTGTGTGTGGTTTATTTAAACAGGATACACAAAAGCGACTGCTCGAGGAGAATGAGCTGACGCTTGAGAAGGCGGTCACTATGGCAGCAGCACACGAAGCCGCAGCGAGAGGCACGGCAGTAATGCAGCTACGGTCACCGGAGCTCAGTGCACACAAATTGGGTGCGAGTTCTGTTAAATGTTATCGTTGTGGAAAGACAACGCATGATCAGAACCAGTGTTGGTTTAAAAACCAAGAATGTAGAACTTGTGGTAGGCTTGGACATATAGCTAGAGTATGCAGGTCAGGGAAGAAGACCAGCAACAAGAAGTCACCGCAAGGGAAATACGCAAAGGTACACAAGGTGGCCGAACAGGAGTCCGATTCAGACGCAAGCAGTATTGAACTGGCTAGCTTAAGGGTACTCAACGTTGGTAAGGGTGCAGACCTCCAGACAATTTGGGTTACTCTTCAGATAGAAGGAGTCCAAGTAAAAATGGAATTGGACACTGGATCGGCATTGTCGGTCATGAATAAGAAAGATTACAGAAGGTTATTCCAACATATTCCCCTACAGGATACGGAGATTATATTGACAACCTACACGGGGCAGAGAGTGTACCCCATCGGGACAATAAAGGTTGCAGTGGCCAACAAGGGCGAAGGAAGTCAAATAATGGACTTATATGTGCTACCGGAGGGAGGTCCACCACTACTAGGCCGGGAGTGGTTTAGAAACATAAATATGGACTGGCATTCACTAAAAGCCATAAAGAGTGAGAACTCGGTGCAGATAATCAGCCCAGACTCTAGAACTGATGATGGTAAGACCAACCCATGTGCAAAAGACAAAGTTTCAGCACAGAATTCCACTGAGCAACAACAACATAGTTTAACAGAGAATTCTGAGTCTGTCAAGTCTACTGATATGCACATTTTTGAGGGACACTGGGCTCGAACTCAACTCCATTTCAAACTACAACAGCAATTAGAACAAATGATTCGCCGTTTTGAGCAAGAGATGAATGAAATAAAAAAGTTCTTTGTTACAGAGTGGGAGAATCTGGAAAGGCAACAGAAGCAACTGATGGAGAAAATGGAGCAGGAGCACACCAACCATCTGCGCGAGGAGGCCGAACGAATCAAAGCTGATTCAGGTTCTGAAGGTGCGTGCCATAATCTGGTGTCAGAAGAGTTAACGGTCAGCCAACTCCTTCATATGCTGAGGGACAAGACTCTGAAATGGGAAAAACTTGAACACGAGCTGCGATCTTCGAAGGAAAAGGGTTCGGAGCTCTCGAAAGTCATTGAGATGGCTGATGTGACGACACAGACTGAAACGACTGCAACAGAGCAGCCATTGGATGCCAAAAGTACGCTGACTCACGTCAATGTAGAACAACAGACCGCTGAAACAGCTGCTCCGGTAGAGGGACTGCATAGTCCGAGCAATCAATCCCCAAAGGAAGTTGAAGTATTAAAATCACAAATGAGGTCACTAGTAAACGACTTGCTGAAAGCCCAGAAAAAGCTGGATGCAGAGGTACACATGAAGAAGTCTCTTCAGGAAAGATGTCTGGATTTGGAACAAGAGCTGGCTAACATCCAGCTGGGTATGGAGGAAATAGACGACCCTCTCGCTGGCCTAGCTCAGGACGACACCGAATATTACCATGACCTGTCGGACGACTCCGAATATTACGATGTCCTGTCCTGCCCAGCTTGTAACTTCGACCCCCAAAGTGCAGAAATCATGGAGGAGCACCAAAAGTCTACGGAACATCGGAAGAAGGTGGCTCTACTACGGGAAGTAAGAGAGATAGAGAAGGAACAGCAGTCGGATAGCGTCCAGTTGGGTAAGGAAGAAGTAGAAGGGCCTCTCGACCTGTTGAGTGATAGTGAATACTACGAGGATGTGGTATGCCCAAATTGTGATGGAAACTCCCAAAGTGCTGAAATCCGGAGGAAGCACTTAAGGTCTAAAGAACACAGAGAGTTGGTAGCATTACAGCTGTCCGCCGAGAAGATGGGAATGACAAGAGTTGTAAAAAGGCAGAAAAGAAAAAGAAGAGGCCGAAAATAATAATTGTTTAAAATATTGTTACTTCTACTACCTCCGGCCGAACACTACGAAAAGATGCTGTCTGGAACGAATTAAGATCAGAGACTGAATTTACGAACTGTTCCCACAGAGACTGAACCTGTAAACTGTTCCCACTAAGAGTATGTTGCATTCGTAGAGATTGAATCTGTGAACTGTTTTCCGCAGAGACTGAATCTGTGATATGTTACGTTAAACATGAAGTTATATATGTATATATGTTATTACGTTATGTTAAATGGGGGGGATGACTATAAAGCTAAGAAGGGAGGAGTGTTGTGTATGTAACCTGTTCCACCTTAAGAGAGCTTAAGCCTGTTCCACCTTAAGAGATGTACTACTTTCTCAGGCTGCTGTAGACGTAATACCGGGGGTGAACACACCGGTATATAAGCACTGTGCAGTAATCTTGTATTCAGTATAGTCCCTACCTCCAACCAGTAAAGACCTGTTGAGTTATACGTTTAAGTCTTTGTGTTAATTGTTCAATACAATACACATACTTAACACATCTTGTTTGGTTTTGAATACCTCTTAATGTCTCTTTTACTTCTTTTACTTCTTTTGTTCTATCGCAGCCCTGCCTTCGATCTATTTTATTTCCTTTCCAGTTTGAAAAAGGGTTAGACCCGAAACGTCACTCTAATTTCTCTCCACGGATGTTGCCTGGCCTGCTGAGTTTTTCCAGCATTTTCTGTTGTTACTTCGGATTTCCAGCATCTGCAGTATTTTGCTATCATACTATTTTTACTGTTGTTTTTGGGGATAGTATTCCACAATTCAGTCCATTTCTCTGTGAAAACAGTAATGTCCGTGGTTTTGGCTGCAAGTAAACTCAAGTAAGTTCAGCTAGGCACTTTTTTTTTAATTGACCTGATCTGTCCCTAAAGGGATAGTCACCTAATTGTCTGTAAGACACACGGGCTCCTGTACAGCTCTGACTATGAGTGAGTTACAAGCGGAGTGCCGCTCGTTGGATTTGGGCAGATTGCAAGGTTGAGTTATTTTATCAGGTTCTGCAGTTTTTGTTTGGTTAATCTGGGAGGAGGAGGAGGAGTTTGTGAGAAATTTCAGGCCATCTATTTTATGTTTGTGTTGGATATCTCCTGTAGGAGACTGAGTAATTTGCATAGAGTGCTACAGCAAATCAGTCAAAGTCTGTGGAGTGAATGGGCTCACTAAGCTGAATGGCCAATAATTCTTGTTTTATTATCTCAACATTTTGGAATCGCATGCCAATTAAGCTATCCCAACATTAATTTTGTGCAGGATTATCGTAATATTTTTAAGTGAGTCAGTCAGTTCGGATTCCAGTTCCTCAGTTGGCAGCCAGTGGTTCAGTGGGTAGCACCCTCGCCTCGGAGTCAGAAGATTGTGGGTTCAAGTCCCACTCCAGAGACTTGAGCAGATAATCCAGGCTGACACTGCAGTGCAGTACTGAGGGAGTGCTGCACTGTCAGAGGTGCTGTCTTTCGGATGAGGTTAAACTGAGGCCCCGTCTACTCTCTCAAGTGGACGTAAATGATCCCATTGAACTATTCGAAGAAGAGCTGGGGAGTTCTCCCCGGTGTCCTGGGGCCATTATTTATTCCTCAACCAACATCACTAAAGCAGATTATCTGGTCATTATCTCATTGCTGTTTGTGGGACCTTGCTGTGCGCAAATTGCCTGTCGCATTTCCTACATTACAACAGTGAACACCAGAAAAAGTACTTAAGCAAAATACTGCGGATACTGGAAATCTGAAATAAAAACAGAAAATGCTGGAAATACTCAGCAGCTCAGGCAGCATCTGTGGAGAGAGAAACAGAGTTAACGTTTCAAATGGATGACCTTTCGTTCGAACAAGAAGAAGTACTTAATTGGCTGTAATGTCCTGAGGTCATGCAAAGCGCTATATAAATGCAAGTCTTTTTTTCCTTAGTCATTTTTTAAACGTTTCTAACAAAATTGGATTTTGCTGATGAATTTTTCTTTTTAAAGGCTTCATTAGGCCATAATTCAAACATACCACTCCCTTTTAAAAGAATTTGTGTCCTTAAACTATGCTGAACACAGAAATTCTCAGTAAAGCTGCAATAATGAGGTCAAGGTCGCGAATCATTTTTGTGTAGGTCCCTGTACATTGTCATGGAGTGTGTGCTGGTCAGCCTGCACAGAGCATTAAATCAATTCCGAATAAACCTACCATGTAAAATTGAAATTGCACGACCAAAGTCTGTAATTGAAATTTGGGGATTGGACAATGATTACAAAAAGCATTCATTGTTTTACAATATCAACTAAAGCTTTTGATTAGATACTACTTTGTAATTGTTCTCACTTATCAACTATTGTTAACTGGTCTTTTTTTTTTGTAATACCATTGAATTCTCCTAAATTTCAACTTATGTACCTTTTAAGATGGGAGGAGGGTGGGAACTGAACATTATAAGTTAATCATTTGCGAGGAAACCTATTTTAAATAACACATCATTTCTGAAGCAGGCAAAGAAGTGTTCCTAATTTACAAATACAATTATGATTCAAATCTATATTTATTTAAGTTTCTGTTCACTTCCCCACCCCGCCCACCGCCCACCCGCCGCCTTCTCTCTCACTTCCCTCAAACTGGGTGCTCCCTTCTCAAATAAATTCACTGAACCATCAAGTGAGGTAGGTCCTAGTTTCAGTGCCTGGTCTGTGCCAAATGAGTTAATCTCCATTTGTCTGGTGGTTGGGCCCCTGGGTAGGAAAAATATCAGCCCGGGTTGCCATGCCTGCTCACTATCGCAAGGATCGGTCCTAGGACCCCAGCTGTTCACAATATATATTAATGATCTGGACGAGGGAATTGGATGTAATATCTCCAAATTTGCAGATGGCACAAAGCTGGGTGGGAGGGTATGCTGTGAGGAGGATGTCATGAAACTCCAGTACGATTTGGACAGGTTGGGTGATTGGGCAGAAACATGGCAAATGCACTATAATGTGGATAAATGTGAGGTTATCCACTTTGGAGGCAAAAACAGGAAGGCAGATTATTATTTGAATGGCAATAGATTGGGTGAAGGGGAAGTGCAAAGAGACCTGGGTGTTCTTGTGCACCAGTCGCTGAAGGTAAGCATGCAGGTGCAGCAGGCGGTTAAGAAGGCAAATGGTATGTTGGCCTTCGTAGCAAGAGGGTTCGAGTACAGGAATAAGGATGTCTTGCTACATTTGTACAGGGCCTTGGTGAGACCGCACCTTGAGTATTGTGTGCAGTTTTGGTCACCTTATCTGAGGAAGGACGTTCTTGCCATGGAAGGAGTGCAGCGAAGATTCACCAGGCTGATACCTGGGATGGCAGGAATGACGTATGAGGAGAGATTGCGTCAATTGGGCTTATACTCACTGGAGTTTAGAAGATTGAGAGGGGATCTCATCGAAACCTATAAAATTCTGTCAGGCCTGGACAGACTAGATGCTGGAAGGATGTTCCCGATGGTCGGGGAGTCCAGAACCAGGGGTCATAGTCTAAGGATAAGGGGTAGGACATTTAGGACTGAAATGAGGAGGAATTTCTTCACCCAAAGAGTGGTGAACCTGTGGAATTCTCTGCCACAGAGGGCGGTGGAGGCCAGTTCATTAAATATATTCAAGAAAGAGTTGGATATATTTCTTAAGACTAAAGGGACCAAGGGATATGGGGAGAAGGCAGGGACAGGGTACTGAATTTGAATGATCAGCCATGATCTCATTGAATGGCGGAGCAGGCTCGAGGGGCCGAATGGCCTACTCCTGCTCCTATCTTCTATGTTTCTATCCAGTGCGCCCTGCTCAAAACCATTCTCTTCCCTCAACCAGCCTTTGATACATCCCACTACTCCTCCTTCCACCACTGCCTCTGTAATCCACCTTTTTGGTTTCATGGTTAAACATAAGAACATAAGAAATAGGAGCAGGATTCAGCCATTTGGCCCTTCGAGCCTGCTCCACCATTCAATAAGATCATGGCTGATCTTCTACCTCAACTCCACTTTCCTTCACTATTCCCATATCCCTTGATTCCCTTAATATTCAAAAATCTATCGATCTCTGCCTTGAATTTACTCAACGACTGAGCCTCCACAGCCCTCTGGGGTAGAGAATTCCAAAGATTCACCACCCTCTGAGTGAAGAAATTTCTCCTCATCTCAGTCCTAAATGGCCGACCCCTTATTCTGAGACTGTGACCCCTGGTTCTAGTCTCCCCAGCCAGGGGAAACATCCTCCCCACATCTACCCTGTCAAGCCCTGTAAGAATTTTGTATGTTTCAATGAGATCACCTCTCATTCTTCTAAACTCTAGAGAATATAGGCCTAGTCTACTCAATCTCTCCTCATAGGACAATCCCAGGAATCAATCTCGTGAACCTTCGTTGCACTCCCTCTATGGCAAGTATATCCTTCCTTGGGTAAGGAGAACAAAACTGTATACAACTGTTCCATTCCTACCTGTCTTAACCTGGCCAGCACATCGCCGGGAATGGCTTCTTGTCCCATTCCTGCACTGTCACCTCCATTTGTGCGCCACAATCCATTCTCTGCCTCCCTATTTCGAGGACGGATAAAAGTTGCAGGATTTTTGCGGTTGAGCGGATTGCATTAGACTCAGTAAGTGAGAAGTCACCGGTCGGTGAGATGGCCAGGCAAGCAGTCGACCTGGAGAGTGAACCACCAGGGAGTGAGGTGAAGACCAGTATAACCAGGGACAGGGCTGCGATGATATAGTGACTAATGCTGAGGGGAAACCAAGGAAATTGTGATTTTTGGGTGGATTAAGTTTGGGAAAAGAAGCAAGAATGGTAAGAAAGCCTGCAAAGGTACCCATGAGATTGCAACAACTAATAAATCCCAGTCACTGTCCCAACACAAGTTAACAAGGTCCTGGAAGATAAGCCAGCTAGAATACCAGAGTGGACATCTTAGACAAAGACACAGTTGGCCACTGAGACTGTGGTTTAGGGGATTCTTTGCTCCGGAAATTAGATAGCCATGTCTGTTGGAAAGACAAGACCACAGTAAGCTATAGCTTGAGCAGTGCACATTGAGGGAAGTTTAGAAGAGACAGTGAGGGGGTTAGGACCAGGTCTTATGGTGGCAGTCCATGTAAGGGGAAACGATATAGGGAGAAGTAATATAGGGGTGTGTTGTGTCTGTATATAATAAGACACAGACTGCAGGAGAACGGTACAACAGGTGTTTACTCAATGTGGCTCACACTGGAACTGATCTGTACAGATTACTACTCAGTGCTATATACAGGTGTGGTCACTGCCGGTACTGCAGTATACATGAGCTGTAAAAGATAGTTCCCCCTTAAAGGTATATACATTACAATTCCTCCCCTTTTAGATTAACAGTACCATAACACTCATTTAACAATTAAATATCAAACTAATTACAATTAACACTTTTAACATGCAACATTAGCTGAAAATAGTCTATTTATATATTCAGTCTTTAGGGAGGCGTCCTGATCCTTTCTGGATAGCGCTTTTCCCGAGCGTCTTGCTCTTGGTGCAGAGGCGATTCTGGCCCCCTGTCGTCGGTTGGTTCATCAGCTTCCGATGCTACTATTTCTGGGGTAGATGCGACCTGTACGTCGGGTTCATCACCAGGTACGTATGGGGTTGACTTGTTCCTGTGACTCTAGGATCTGGTTAGCATGGCGTCTCACGATGCTCTCCCCAACGTCCACTGTGTACATTAGTGGGCCCTGCCGTGTGCATATCATTCCTGGCTGCCATTTTTCTGTTCGGTAGTCGCGGGCCAAGACTGGTTGCCCTACATTGAAGCTCCTTGTTGGCTTCTCATGGATGTGCTGGAATTGCTTACTCTCAACATTTCTTCGTAGGTTTGGTCTGAGCAAATCCAGGCGAGATCTTAACCTTCGGTTAAAGAACATCATGGCTGGGGCCTGGTTGGTGACTGCATGTGTTGCATTCCGGTAGGCGAACAGGAAATTGTCCACCTTGTGCTGCAGCGGAATGTTGTCATTGTACATAGCCTTTATTGCCTTCTTAAAGGTTTGTACGAACCTCTCAGCCAATCCATTTGTGGCTGGATGATACGGGGCGGATGTGTAATGCCTTACCCCATTCTTTTTCAAGAACCTCCGGAACTCTTCGGACACAAACTGTGGTCCGTTGTCGGAGCAAATCTGTTCTGGCAAGCCATTCCTGGCAAAAATGGTCCGTAGGACTGCAATAGTTTTCTCCGTGGTGGTGGAGGACATTTTGATGACCTCAGGCCATTTCGAGTGCGCATCCACGGCTATTAAAAACATTGAGTCCATGAATGGACCAGCAAATTCAATATGCACCCGTTGCCATGGAGATGAGGGCCACTGCCATGGGTGTAGAGGGGCCTGTGGTGGTGCATTTTGGACTTTCTGGCATCCTGAGCAGCTCTTGGTCAGGTCCTCGATTTGTTTATCGATTCCCGGCCACCACACATAAGCCCTGGCTAGGCTTTTCATTTTTACCCCTCCCAGATGACCCTCATGAAGCTCATTGAGCACTCTATCCCTTAACTTGGGTGGAATTACCACTCTGGATCCACACATCAAGGTCCCCCGGCACACTGACAGCTGTTCTCTCCTTGTCGAGAATGATGGCAACAGTGAGTTGCCATGTGCTGGCCATCCCTTCACCGTCAAATCATATACCCGAGACAGTGTCGGGTCATTTCGGGTTTCCTTTTCGATACAAGCGTTAGTTACCGGTAGGTATTCAACTATAGTCGAATGGAATATTTCGACAGGATCCACTGCTGGTGCTTCCTCTGCAGTAGGCAGTGGCAGGCGTGATAGTCCATCAGCATTTCCATGCTGTTTCGTGCCCTTATATTCAATCTCATAGTGGTGCGCCCCTAGAAAAAGTGACCATCTTTGTAGTCGTTGCGCAGTCATCACCGGAACGCCCTTCTTCGGATTAAAAATGGAGACAAGAGGCTGGTGATCAGTCAGCAAGGTGAATTTCTGCCCGTGCAGATAGTGATTGAACTTTTTCACTCCCCACACTAGGCTGAGGGCCTCCCTGTCAATCTGGGCGTAGTTACGCTCGGCTGAGGTTAGTGATCGTGACGCAAAGGCTATTGGCCTCTCTGAGCCGTCCGAGAATTTCTGCGACAGCTCCGCTCCAATGCCGTAGGGTGACGCATCACATGCCAACCGAATTGGTAATGCCGGGTTGTAATGGGCCAATACCTCTTTCGATGTGATTAGTGTTTTGCTCTTCTGGAAAGCTCGTCTACATTCGTCACTCCACTTCCATGGCACCCCAGTTTGCAGTAGGGTGTTCAGTGGGTGTAGTATTGTAGACAAATTTGGCAAGAACTTATGCTAGTAGTTTACCAGCCCAAGGAACGACCTCAGTTGTGACACATATTTTCCGGTGCTGGAGCCTTGACTACTGCCTCAATCTTCTCTGGGGACTTATGTAACCCCTCTTTATCGATAACGTGGCCACAATACGAGATCTGTTTTCTAAAAAACTCGCATTTGGGGCGGTTAGCTCGGAGCCCATATTCCTGCAATCTAGTGAGCACCTGCTCCAGGTTGGCAAGGTGATCACTGTCATTTTCGCCCGTGACCAGGATGTTGTCCAAATAACACTGGGTCCCTGGGATCCCTTGCAGGACTTGTTCCATTGCCCTCTGCCAAATAGCCAGAGCTGATGCTACCCCGAATACCAGCCGGTTGCATTGGTAGAGACCTTTATGGGTGTTGATTGTGAGGTATTTTTTTGATGCTTCTTCTACCTCCATTTGCAGATATGCCTGGGCCAGATCACTCTTAGTGAAGCGTTTCGCTCCAGATAGCGAGGCGAAAATATCTTCAATCTGCGGAAGTGGATATTGTACGGTGTGAAGGACTGGGTTCACTGTTACCTTAAAGTCCCCACAGATGCGAACCTTCCTTGGTTCCCCAGGCGTGCTGCTCAACGACTTTTTCATCACAGGGACGATGGGTGTAGCCCACTCGCTCCAGTCTACCTTGGACAGTACACCTGAACGTTCCAGACTCTCCAGCTCTGCTTCGACGGCTGGGCGGATCGCATAAGGTACCGGCCTGGCCTTAAAAAAAAATTTTGGGCTTGCGTTTTCTTCAATTTTAATCGTCGCTGTCATGCCTTTTAGTGTTCCGAGTCCTTGCTGGAACACTTCTTTCGCGTCAGTTAGGATCTTTGACAGTCGCCCAGGTGTGACATCGTCATCCTTTTTGTCAGCCACAGTCAGTGCCTGTATGGAATGCCAATCCAGTTGTATTTTCCGGATCCATTCACGTCCCAGTAATGGTGGTCCTCCATCTTGCAATACATACAGGTCTAGTTTTGGTGTTTCCTTACCGTTATATATAACGGTCACCCTTATTTTTCCTTTGGGGTAGAATTTTTGCCCCGTGTACGTCTTCAAAATCATTTTGTGTCTCTCACGGGTATGTGTGAGAATAGCCGCTCGTAGTCCCGTCGGTTTATGACTGTTAGGGCTGATCCTGTGTCCAATTCCATCTTTACCTGGACTCCTGCTATCTTGAGAGTGACCCAAGGGTTCGGTGATCCTCCGTTGTGATCACATTATGTAGTTTCAGACAACTCAGTTCCCTGCTTTCGGAGTCGTTATCACTCTTTTGTTCGTCTGAACTATTCTCCGTCATCTTATGTACCTTCTTGTACTTTTCTTTGGTAGGTTTCTTATTGCTGGTTTTCTTTCCCGACCTGCAGACTCGTGCTATGTGTCCTACTTTTCCACACTGTCTGCACACTTTGTCTTTGAACCAGCAATCATTCTGGTAGTGTGTTGTTCTGCCGCAGCGATAGCACTTCTCTGTTCTATATGACATTACGTTTGTGCCATATTCTTGCGGTCTCTGTTGTATCTCTGCAGCACCCCGTGCTGCTGCTTTATATGATACCGCAATGCTGAAAGCCTTTTCCAGCGTAAGGTCCTTTTCAGATAAAAGCCGTTTCTGGGTTCCTTCACTTTGAAGCCCACACACAAACTTGTCCCTTAAGGTATCTGCCAGTCCCGCTCCAAACTGGCAGTGTTTCGATAGTTTGCGCAGTTCTGTTAAATAATCAGCATTGCTTTCATCCTTATGCTGGTTCCGTTTGTGAAACTTGAATCTTTCTGCTATCAGCAGCGGTTTGGGGTTTAAATGTTCCTTTAGTATCGTTACTATGTCTTCAAAACTCTTTCTCATTGGCTTCGTTGGGGTTACTAGATTTCGTAATAAACCATACGTCTTTGCACCCATTAAATTTAACAATACCGACGCTTTCTTGTCATCTGACACCTCATTTGCCTTGCAGTATACCTCTATTCGTTCGACATATGTAGTCCAATCTTCGACTTCATTGCCAAATGCGGTGATACTGCCACTCTTCGGCATTTTGGGTGTGGTTTAAAATGGCATCTCCCAATGGCTTAAAATGGCGTCTCCCGCGCTTTCCTTCCTCCCCCGCTGCTGCCAACGCCGCTCCCGGTGGTTCTCGTGGCAATGGCAGTGCCCTGTAGGTTTCGCGCGCTTCTCCTGCGCTGCTGCCAACGCCGCTCTCGGCGGTCCTCGTGGCAATGGCGGCGCCTCGCGGGTTTCTGCGCGTCTCTCTCTCTCCCTCTCTCCGACGCTGCTCGGCCCCTGAACACCGGCTGCGCCCTGTGCGCTCTGCCCTCTCTCTCTCTCTCTCTCTCTCTCCCCCGTCGACGCTGCTCGGCCCTTTGTTGTGCCGCTCGGTCGAGCTCTAGCCCGCCGCTGTCCAGGAAGGGTCTGTGCACTACCTGTTGCCAGCCCGTTTCGCTGGACCACCTCGAGTGGAAAGCCAAGCCTGGCTCTCGACAGCCTCCCCCGCAATTCTCGAGTCTCTGCTGGATGACTGGGCGGTTGCCCGTGGTCGACGCCCGAGTCTCTGGCCTTGACCTCCAATCCACTGATCTCCAGGAACGAATCCCCGGGAGGTGATGCAGAGTTGCAGGTAGGTTCGAACTTGCCTTGTCGCCAATTTTGTGTCTGTGTATAATAAGACACAGACTGCAGGAGAACGGTACAACAGGTGTTTACTCAACGTGGCTCACACTGGAACTGATCTGTACAGATTACTACTCAGTACTATATACAGGTGTGGTCACTGCTGGTACTGCGGTATACATGAGCTGTAAAAGATGGTTCCCCCCCTTAAAGGTATATACATAACAGGGTGTTAACAACAACTTGCATTTATATAGTGTCTTTAACAGTGGAAAAACGTCCCAAGGTACTTCATAAAATGGCAAAAATCGACACTGAGCTAAAGAAGGTGCTATTGGGAGGGGGTGACTTAAAGCTTGGTCAAAGAGGTGGGTTTTAAGCAGGTTCTTAAAGGAGGAGAAAGGGCTGAAGAGGGTTAAGCAGTGAATCCTAGAGCTTGGGGCCTAGATGGCTGAGGACTCCGCCGTCAATGGTGGGATGAAGAGGCCAGAATTGAAGAAATGCAGTGTTCTCATAGGGTTGTAGGGCTTGTGAAGGTTGCAGACTCAGAGGCCATGAAAGTATTTAAGCAAGAGGGTGGGAATTTTAAATTTGAAACATTGGTGGACTGGGAGCCAATGTAAGCCTTCAAGCACTGGGGTGATGGGTGAGTGGGACTTGGTGCGGGATAGGATATGGGCAGCAGTGTTTTGGATGAGCTGAACTTTATGGAGGATCGGAGACTGGCCAGAGAGCATTAGAACAGACAAGTATAAAAGTGACAGTCATAGATGAGGGTTTCGCCAGCAGATGGGCTGAGGCTGGGATCGAGGCAGCCAATGTTATGGAGATGTAAATAGGCAGTCTGTGTGATGGCGAGGATATGGAGCTGGAAGCTCGGCTCAGGGTCAAATAAAACACCGAAGTTGCGAACTACCTGGCTCAACCTGAGACAATGGCCGTGGAGGGGATGGATTTCGTGCCGAGCGTACTGAGATAGTGGTGGGGGTGGAAGACAATGGTTTCAGTCTTCCCAATATTTAACCGAAGGGAATTACAGAACTGGATGGAAGCAGTGGAAAGAGGTGGTGGAGCGGTAGACCTGGGCGTCATCAGTGTATCTGTGGAACCTGACCCCATGTCTTCGGATGGTTGCCAAGGGGCAGCATATAGATGAGGAAGAGGAGGTGGACATGGATGGATCTTTGGGGTGCTACAGGGATAATGGTGCAGGGTTGGGAAGAGAAGCCATTGTTAGAGATGCTTTGGCTACAATTGGATAGGTTCGAGTGGAACCAAGTGGCAGCAGTCACACTGAGCTGGACAGTGGAGGAGAGACATGGAGGGGGATGGTGTAGTCAACCGTGTCAAAGGCTTTAGAGAGGAGGAGGAGGAGGAGGGATAATGAACCATGGTTACAGTCACGAGGATGTCATTTGTAACTTTGATTAGGGCTGTAGGATAGGCAGAAACCTATTTGGAGAGATTCAGACCTGGAGATGGGCAGTGATCTGGAAGGTGACAACGCGTTCAAGGACCTTGGAGAGGAAAGGAAGGTTAACAATTCAACAGGCAGCTTGCACAGCATGGTTTCAGCAGAGCTGCTGACATTAAAATCAACAGAGCCTACCTTTTTTATATGTGGCTCCGCATTGATGAGCAGAGTGCACTCTGACTGCATCACCTCACTCACCATTCTTCATGCGAGCCTAGACAGTGACAACCATTGCAGGCATCACAGGTAATCCATATTATATATTGTATATACACACCAATGGGTAATGATCAGGAACAGGAAAACAGGCTGAATTCCCCCTCCCCAATTGCAGCACCTTTATTGTTGACCTAGCTGTGATCAGCTAGCTCAGCACAGATCTGGAACCAAACCAGGATTTTCCCGGTCAATGTAACTTAGTATTACAGTACACCCGGCAGTGCCTTTGCCCACTAAGACATCAGGAGAGCTGTGACATGAATCAGTAATTCATGAAAGAAAGACTTATGAAATAATAGTGAGCAGCCTACGGGTGGCGCTGTCCAGGGAGAGTATAAATACTCGGGCACGGGCCCAGCCTTCGCAGGACATTCTTAACAGGAACTAGTGAAGGACACAACTAGACCTCCATGTTGTAAAACAGTTGATTAAAGCTTTGTTTAACGCTTAGACCAAGTGCCTAGTAGTTTTCTTACGTCAGGCTGTATGCTTTTTGCCTTTTAAAAATGCTTAAATTAACGATTTGGCATAATTTTAAAAAAAAACTTTTCCAGCTCTTTGTCAGTGCTATTGTAGTAATTCTATTTTAATGAGTCAAATGACATAGTAGGAGAGTTCGTTTTTGTCAGATACTTGGGCAAGTAAAATAAATTTCACATGTTCTCCTTATTGCTTAACGAGCTTTAAGCAATCATTAACTGCAGTAGAATCCCCAAATTAGTGTCATTTTATAATCTGGGCAAGGCTCAGGTGCTCATACTGCTAGAGAACCTGAAGGGAATCTGCTTCCTAATCTAATAATGTGTTTTGCGCTTGCTTTGGAAAGGTGTTTCATCCCCTTGTGGAGTCAGTAGAATGAAAGAAATTGAAGTATTAATGTCGAGTGTCATGCTGGGAAATAGCGGTAGTCTGCAATGAATGCATCTCAATGAGAAAGGGATTGCAATAATTGGTGTCGATAAAGGTGTTTTTTCAGTATAATATATGTTATGATAATTGTGGTTGTGTATATCCCAATGATCTTCCAAAATTCCCTAGATTCTGGAATGGTCCCAGCGGAATGGAAGGTCGCAAATGTAACACCGCTGTTCAAGAAAAGAGGGAGAGGAAAAAACCGGGAACTACAGGACAGTTAGCCTGACATCAGTCGTCGGGGGAAATGCTGGAATCCATTGTTAAGGAAGTTGCATCAAGTCACTTAGAAAATCATAACCTGATTAAGCAGAGTCAACATGGTTTTATGAAAGGGAAATCGTGTTTGACAAATTTATATGTTTTTTGAGGATATAACTAGCAGGGTAGATAAAGGGGAACCAGTGGATGTAGTATATTTGGATTTCCAAAAGGCATTCGATAAGGTGCCGCATAAAAGTTTATTATGCAAGATTAGGGCTCATGGGGTTGGGGGTAATATAGTAGCATGGATAGCGGATTGGTTAACAGACAGAAAACAGAGTAGGGATAAACTGATCTTTTTCAGGTTGGCAGGCTGTAATTAGTGGGGTGCCGCAAGGATCACTGTTGGGGCCTCAGCTATTTACAATCTATATTAATGACCTAGATGAATGGACCGCGTGTAATGTATCCAAGTTTGCTGATGATACAAAGCTAGGTGGGACAGTAAGCTGTGAGGAGAACACAAAGGGCAGGATTTTCATTGGGCCGTCGAGGCGTGTGGGGAGGTTAAAATCTCAAAATCGGGGGGCACAAACCCATCCTGCCCCCAACCCGCCTCCATGCCAGTTTCAAAGGAGGCGGATACCCGACCTGTACTGGGAGCTGCCTCCCCGAGGCGGGAAGGGGATTAGTGCCAATTAACTGCCTGTAAACAGGCAGTTTTTAGCCTAATCCCTATTTTTATTCCTGAAGTGTGGGATTCCCGACGGCTCCAAACCACGCCAAGTTAGCGAGACGGACCGTCGGGTTGGAGGGTTCAAGATGTCCGGTGTTCAGGTGAGTGATGAGTGCAGAGGTAAGTGTGTTTGGTGTGTGTAAAGTGTTTAAAGAAGTTTAGTTACCTTTACTTACCTTTACAGCTTTCCTTCCTTCAGGTCTCGGGAGTCCCTCATCTCACCGGCACAGAAAGCAGAACGGCCGCGAGCTGTCAAAAGTTGCAGCATTCAGCTTTCTGTTCTGGAGAGATCTCTAAATCAGCCTGAGAGGAAGGAATTAACTTGGAGTACAGATCGTCAGTGTTTGACAGCTTCAAACAGCTGTGAAACACTGATATTTCATCTGTCAAAAGCTCTTGACAGATGAAATGTCAATCTGTTGCCGGGTGGCCCTTAATTGGCCGGGCTCAACAAGGTCAAGCAAGTGAAAATCGCGTGGGTTGGCCACAACTCGATGGAGGTGGGACTACAAAAGTTGTAGTCCCGCCTCCTACACGCTTCCTCAATGAAAATTCAGCCCCATGAGTCTGCAAAGGGATATAGATAGACTAAGTGAGTGGGCAGTAAGGTGGCAGATGGAGTGTAATGTAGGGAAATGTGAGGTTATTCACTTTGGTAGGAAGAATAGAAAAACAGAATATTTTTTAAATGGTGAGAATCTTTCAAATGTTGGTGTTCAGAGAGATTTGGGTGTCCTCATGTAAGAAACACAGAAAGCTAGCATGCAGGTACAGCAAGCAATAAGGAAGGCAAATGGCACGTTGGCCTTTATTGCAAGGGGGTTGGCGTATAAGAGTGAGGAAGTCTTGCTACAATTGTACAGGGCCTTGGTGAGACCACACCTGGAGTACTGTGCACAGTTTTGGTCTCCTTATCTAAGGAAGGATATACTTGCCTTGGAGGCGGTGCAACGAAGGTTCACTAGATTGATTCCTGAGATGAGAGGGCTGTCCTATGATGAGAGATTGTGTAGAATGGGCCTATACTCTCTGGAGTTTAGAAGAATGAGAGGTGATCTCATTGAAACATACAAGATTCTGAAAGGGATTGATAGGGTAGATGCTGAGAGGTTGTTTCCCCTGGCCGGAGTGTCTAGAACTAGAACTCAGGATAAGGGGTAGGCCATTTAAGACTGAGATGAGGAAGAATTTCTTCACTCAGAGGGTTGTGAATCTTTGGAATTCTCTGCCCCAGAGGGCTGTGGATGCTGAGTCTTTGAGTATATTCAAGGCTGAGATCGATAGATTTTTGGACTCTAGGGGAATCAAGGGATATGGGGATCGGGCGGGAAAGTGGAGTTGAGGTCGATGATCAACCATGATCTTATTGAATGGGGGAGCAGGCTCGAGGGGCCGTATGGCCGACTCCTGCTCTTATTTCTCATGTAATGCAGTTGGCCTGAGTTGATACGTCTGGTTTCTGATGCTTATCCTGCTGAACTACCGCAAAGGATGTTTTCATCTGGTTAATTGTCTTGTAAGAGAATTTTTCCTGGTGAGTAAACGCGATGTTGGGGCATGATCACATCACGGGGCCGAATTTTGTCTCGCTGCCTCTCCATTTAAGCAGGGAGGTATTGGAACAAAAAAAGACACCGAGGTCTGCCCGTTCCAATTTTCAGCCGAACCTCGATCTTGGTGGCCAGCTGTTCTGCCTGAAACTGCGCGGGCCGAAGGAATATACGTCAGTAGGAGTCAAATGATGCAGTCAAGTCCGCAAAGTGGTTTTTATGTCACTCAGTGCTGCCTCAGGCCTTCCACGAATCATGAGCAATAAAGGTCTGGAGGCGGTCATTTCCAGCGCTACTCAAAGGAATTGTTAACTTGCAGTAAGGAAAAGCTGGCACGCAATTTTCCTTGATTTTTAGCTTGGGAGTTTTGATCACTTAAGACTTCCTTAACTTCAACTCCTTGCTGCCAGGTGGGCTCTTCAAATTTCTTCTGACGCTGAAATAAACTGCTCCAAATACTCCTCCACCCTCCCCAACCAATACTTCCAGCCCTCCCCTTCAAGGTGCTGCTGCAGGCCTGTGATCAGCGTGTGCCCCGCTGGATTTCCCCACCCTCCCAAAAACGGCGCGCTTCCTATAAGCAGTGCGATTAACGCTGGCAACCCGTCTATTCAAGGTCAACGAGGCCCGGCCACGAAAATATACCGGGTGTCCTTCCGACGTCGAGGGCTGGTAGTGCAGTCAGGCTCACCTACGCACCACACAAAAATCAACACCGATAAGTATGTAAATCCTATCAAGAATTACAACAAACTCCGATGCCAACTTACTGTGTTTAATATGGAGGCTTTAATATGGATTTAGTAAAAATCTGGTTGTCCAAATTCTTCCTTTTTTTCAGTTTCCAATTTGGACAGCCAGATTTTACTGAGTTAAATACAGCAAGTTATTATCTCTGAAAGCTGTAAAACTTGAAGGTCCAATAGATGTGGCAGCATCTTGCTCTATTTGCGAATCCGGTGGCAGGGTTTCTAGGGAAGGCTGTTCCAGCGCCTCACACCACTCGTTGGCCCAGAATTTGCGGTCAGCGGCAAGTTTCTTCAAAATTGTAATTTTTTATCATAATAGAGAAATTTGACACTCCACAAAATTAAAATTAGTTTTTCAGGTCAGGGCCAAAGTGTTTGTTTCGCCGTCAATACGCTGTTAAAGCCCCACTCACACCTAATCAGACAGGGTCTTTAACTTTTAATGGGGTATTTAACAGCAATATTACCGCGGAAGAGTCGAAGTTTTCGTCACTCTCAATGGGCTGGATTATACGAACCTCGGCCGGTCCGTGGCGGGCTATGTCGGTGGCGGGTCCTGACCCCGCTGCTGGCTCCATCCCAGCCTCTGAAATGACTTTCCATTGATAGGGCTTGTTCAGCCCCGCCCAGCACGTTTCCCGGCCAATTAGAGCAAGCGGGTCTGGTGATGTCATTTGATGACGCGTCATCAGCCAGCTTCCTTAGAGGGACCAAGGCCCACTTTCTTTTGTGAGCGTTCTACAGCATTGAGGTGCTGCAAACACTGACAAGCACTGCTGAGGTGCAGGGCTGCACTCGGGCTCGCCCATACACTTATGGAGGGAGACACAGCACGCAGGGAGGTCCTCTTCCTTTCCCATGGGCGGAAGAGACCTCCCTAGGCGATCAACACAGCCTGGGTGCATAATGCATATTGTGGTCCTCCTGACCACAGGGATGTGGTCAGGAGGACCTGGGGGCAGCACCGCAAATGATTCAATGATCTCAGTAGATCACGAAACGTTAGTACAAAGCCACACTCACCTTCATCCTGCTGTGCTTCTCATCACATCCCCATCACTCTGCTTTCCCTACCCTACTCCTGCACATCCTTCTCATGCTAACTACCAACTTACCTTGCACCTCCACCCATCCCTCTCTCTCCATCTACATTATCACATCCCCATCTCACTAGCCATCCCTCGCACTCGCCTTCATCCTAGTGCAATCATACTAACTAACAACACACAAGGGTAAGCACTTGGGTGTTTTAACCAATGTTCATGTAAAGTTTCTGTTAATGTGGTGTCAAACATTGAAACCTTTATTTTCAAACTTGCGTTCTTGGACAGATTTATGTGCACCTTTGGAAGTGGCTTAGTGAGTTGCAGCGAATGGTGAGACATAACGGTACCCCCCACAATGGTGATGAATGTGAAAGGAATGGTTTGGGCATTGTAGGGATGCTTTATGGTATTGGTGTAGGGTGGTGCCAACCTGGCGTATCATGTGGCAGCCAGGGTGTACAGCCTCAAGTGAAGGAAATCTGGCCATGGTGAGGCCATCCCTGGCCTCCCGGGCAGCAGTGTGGGCGGGTGCTGATGCCCTGTGCTCTGTGTAGCATCAGCGATTGCGGAGAAGGTTGTTGGTGTTGAAGCTAATCGTGAATTCTGAGGACCAAGGTGAGAGAGTTTCAAGGGCACCCATGCTGATTGAATAGATGGCAGGTGAAGTAGAGATGACGGAAGCGAGCTGTCAATGGTGGGAGAGGTAATGAGGTCAGACTGGATGGGAGTTGTGTAAAGACTTGCAGCATCCTGAATCTGTAGTGGAAATGCAGTTTAGAGAAACTAGTGGTTAAGGGAACATTTCTCAATCAGCTGGGAGCTTTGACTTTACATTTGAAGCTGTCAACTCATCAACTGATTCAATGGCCACTGACCTCCTGCCTCAACTTCACAGATGAGGTCCAGGCACAGCAGGAAACCGGTAGGCCACCTGTCAAATCCCAAAAGCTGGGAAAAAACAATTGATACGTTGTTGTAAACAAGCCACTAATGATTTTAATTGCCTCTCCTGCCGCTGCGTTTCGGGTCTGCTCAGCACTGGCAGACCCGACATTTGGTAAAGGCGCGTGGCGGCAGATTCACAGCGGGATCTCAACCCGCTGGGGGGGGAAAAAACACTTTCCCACCCGACCCACCAACAATCGCACTCGCTGACACCCCGCAAAATTCAGCCCAACAATTTCACTGATTACACTGATTGCCGACTATCTCGGGCGGGCAGGCAGGTTAGTGGTGGGGGCACAGCGTAGCCGGTGTTGGAGCAGTGAATGACAGACCGCAACTTCAGGATTTCCGCATTTAGATGCGCATGCGCTACATCCTGAAGTGGTGGTCAGTTTGAGTGGAGTAATAACAGCGAGCACTATTCGTTCGCCATTATTACCCACCGCAAATTCCGGCCCATCGATATTTTCAATTCAGACCAAAATAAAACCTTCTCTAAAGCAATTTTTTTTTCTTTTGGAGAAGATCTGAATGCATTCTGTAAGTGGAGGGGGCTGCCAGTGGTAACCTGGCTATCAGTTTTATGCTCTTTTTAATAATGGAGCTTGCAATTTCTCAACTAGTGATTTTAAAAGCCACTTGCGGGCGAGACCAGAACTAGGGACCATAACCATAAGATAGTCACTAATCAATCCAATAAGGAATTCAGGAGAAACTTCTTTTCCCAGAGAGTGGTTAGAATGTGGAACTCGCTACTGCAAGGTGTGGTTGAGGTGAATAGGATAGATGTATTCAAGGGAAAGCTAGATAAGCACATGAGGGAGAAAGGAATAGAAGGATATGTTGATGAGGTTAGATGAAGAGTGGGAGGAGGCTCGTGTGGAGCAGAAACATGGACCTGTTGGGCCGAATGACCTGTTTCTGGACTATAAATAATTTGGAATATAGAATTAAAGTAAACTTATTTTCCATCTTTTTTTGCATGTGTTCAAAACACGCAATTCTACATTTAAAATCAAACCTCCTACATTTTGGTGTAATTCAGAGGTGAACGGGTGTTGGGCTGTGTCTACATTATTTTTATTGACTATTGCGTTCAAAAAAAGACTTGCATTTATATTGTGCCTTGTCCCATCTCAAACCTCTCAAAGTGCTCAACACAGAAATACATAGAAGGTACTACATGAAAACAGACCAACATGAAAACAGACCATTCGGCCTGTGCGTTGGCGTTTACCCTCCAGGCGAGCAAATGGTTCTAATCGCATTTACTCACCCTCATCCCCATTTCATAAGAACATAACATAAGACATAGGAGCAGGAGTAGGTCATTTGGCCCCCTCGAGCCTGCTCCGCCATTCAATAATGGCTGATCAGATCTTGGCCTCAACTCCACTTTCCTGCCCGCTCCCCATAACCCTTGACTCCCTTCATCCCCCTGTCCAATCTAATCTTGAACGTCGATACAGTTTCTGCCTCGACCACTAACCCTGGGAGTGAATTCCACAGCTTCACGACTCTCGGTGGAAAGAAATTCCTCTTGCTCGCTGTTTTAAATGTCTTGTATTTGATCTTGTATCTATGGTGGCTCATTCTGGACCCCTTAACTACTGGGAACAGTCTGCTACTCTCTACCCTGCCCCATCCTTTGCATACGCCAGAAATTTCCTCGTGGCTTCTGCCGCTGTAACTTCAGCGGAGGTTCGGCGGGAACCCAATTTACACACATCCCGATAATTGTAAACATTTCTATCACATTGCTCCATAATCTGCATTGTTCTAACGGGGGGGGCGGGGGGAAAGCCCGAGTGCGAGTGGAGTCAGAAAGTTACTTCAGACTTAAATCATGACAAGGCGACACAGGTTCAAACTAGTAAAAGGTAAACTAAGGACTAATGTTAGGAAGGAGCGATCAACAAAATGGAAAGGACCTTCCTGCAGCGTGGTAGAGGGCAAAATCTTGGAATCATTTAAGAAACAATTCGATTACGAAATGAGAGGACCGTCTGGTCTTTCTGGAAAGGTGGGGGGAACCGGCAAAGTCTTTCTGGCAGGAAGAGCTAAGCTGGGCCGCGTGCCCTTTCTCAGTCATGTCTAGCTCGTGAAGGGAACTTGCTGGGTTGGAACTGATTTAAATGGTTTGCCCTGGATGGAAGGGCATTGTATCCTCTCGGCGAACCACGGGCAATCCCCAGCTGGCTTTCATCCTGACTGAGCTCGTTAAGTTTCCAAGAGCGAATCCTCCATCCAGGACAGTCGTGGAGCTGCCACCACGAGGGAGAGAAAGCACTTGCAAAAAGTCAACCACGCTTTCGAAAACCCTGAAGCCTCTAGCCGCATTTGTTGGCAGGATGCGGAGAGGAGGGAGCGAGAGGTCCCTCTGAACACAGGAGGACTGAACTTTATAAGTCCCTGATGCCACATTTATGGTTTGGATTGCTGGTCACTTGACACTGTAACAGCCATTTGCTGAAAGATTTCTCGCTGATGTCGACTGGCTCAATTCCAAGTGTCTCATCCAGATGGGTGGATCTCCACACAGCTGCACCAAGATAATTAAAAGTCTGGTATCACTTAACAATCAGTTTCAATGACTCGTCTAGTCATTTGAAAGATAGTAGGTACATTATACAGCTCGACATTTTTATCCTCTCTTTCTCCCCCCGCCCCCAAGTAATAGTCCCTTTTTAAAATAATCTATTGTGCATGTACCTTTTTATACGGTATATATGAAGAAAGACAAAAATAAAGTTTGGATTTATACATTAAAAAGTGGGACTATACCATTTCTGACTGAGGGCCTTATTCACTGAGATTCCGTAGCTTAAATTTGCTTTTTTCAAAAATTTCATGACCTTCTTCATTAATAAAGAGTGTTTGGGAGCCAGGGAATAAACATATTGTACTGAGTGATGCATTCAGACCAAAATGCAGATTATCAGCCCCCACATCTCGCTGTATTGAAGTCAGTGACAGCATTTGCAATGTTTGCATTCATGAAATAATCCACTGAAATATTATTAAATTAATGAGACTTTATTTTAAAATTAATTTATTGATGTCATAGACGCTGGTATATAAATTACTTCTGTCTCTTTTCGCTTGCAGTTATGGGTGTTTTCTATTCTCCCTCAAGGCAATGATCTTTAATTAGTGAAGTATTGACATCAGCCATTTATAGCAGCTGCATTTAGAATCCAGGGAAATATCAAGTTACATCTGATTACACATATTGAAATGTTAGGGAGGAGGGAGCAGACTGTTGCAGCAATAAGGAATACCCTAACCTCAACTAGAGGTTCCTTTTGACTATAAAAATCTCTTGTACGGATTGTTGGCTACAGAATCCACGCCTTGGCAACAGCCCTCCAGTGAATCACTTGTGAATTCTCAGTGTGTCTCTCTCTCTGTCATTGGGCTGGGGGTGGTTTCCTCGAGGGACTAACGGGCTAATTCATCTTTATCCTGACACAACATGAATTGCCTGGCAACGCTAACAAAGCGATGATTCGCCTTGCTTGCTCTATTAAAGCAGCGCTGGGAACACTGTATATTCTCCCTTGAGTGGTTGATGGATTGTCCCCTTTTATCTGGCTTCTTTTTTAACAAAGTAATCCTGACCACCTACTCTATTAAGATCTCATTACATTTCTGTTCAGGATACTCTTCCATACTGTGTGACTGATAATCTGCCTGCTTCTCAGACTGAATCTCCCATGTGCAAACTCATTTATTTATCATTATTAGAGACTTCTCGGGGTACACGCAAAACTGGCTATCGCCTAAAAATGGATACATTTAAAAAACACTGTTTATATGTTTCCAGTAATGGATCTATATAAGACAGTGTGGAGAACTTGGAAGGACTACATTAACGATCTGTTTATAAATCGCTTTTTAGTCCTACTCGTCTCGGGTCAGAACAGGCCTAGATCTGCTTTCCCGGCTGACAATGTACGTGGTGAGATTTTTGCGATCAGTTCTCACCTGTTGGATGTTGGGACTAATTTAGAGGTAATGGGCTGGATTTTGATACTGGAGGCATGTAGGAGGCGGGACTACAACTTTCGGGGTTGTAGTCCCGCCTCCATCGAGTTGTGGCCAACCCATGTGATTTCCACTTGATTGACCTTGTTGAGCCCGCCCAGCGGGCTCAGCAGGCCAATTAAGGGCCACCCGGCAACAGGTGACATCACAGATTGACATTTCATCTGTCAAGAGCTTTTGACAAATGAAATATCAGCGTTTGACAGTTCTTTGAAGCTGTCAAACACTGACGATCTGTACTCCAAGTTAATTCCTTCCTCTCAGGCTGATTTAGAGATCTCTCCAGAACCGAAAGCTGAATGCTGCGACTTTTGACAGCTCGCGGCTATTCTGCTTTTTGTGCCGGTGAGATGAGGGACTCCCAAGACCTGAAGGAAGGAAGGCTGTAAAGGTAAGTAAAGGTAATTAAACTTCTTTAAACACACCAAACACACTTATCTCTGCACTCATGCACCCATCACTCACCTGAACACCGGACATCTCGAACCCTCCAAGCCCTTCAGCCCGACGGTCCGCCTCGCTAACTTGGCGTGGTTTGAAGCCGTCGGGAATCCCACACTTCAGGAATAAAAATAGGGATTAGGCTAAAAACTGCCTGTTAACTACCTGTTAACAGGCAGTTAATTGGCACTAATCCCCTTCCCGCCTCGGGGAGGCAGGTCCCAACACAGGTCGGGTATCCGCCTTCTTTGAAACTGGCATGGAGGCGGGTTGGGGGCGGGATGGGTTCATGCCCCCCGATTTCGAGATTTTAACCCCCCACATGCCTCCAATCCTGCCTCCACGGCCCAATGAAAATCCTGCCCAATGCATCAGCAATCCCTATGAATTCACCACTTGCGCGCTGGAAGTCAGCAACGAGCTAAGGAGCCAGTCCTGCTTAATCTGACCTTGTAGTTTTGGCTGCTGAGCCTGGCTAAAAGGGCAATGCAGAAACATTTGCAGCGCTAGACTATCGATCTAATGAGATGTAAAACTGCATGGCTTCCACTGATGGCTAAGCTAGCAGGTGCACCATCTCGAGTGATATTGAGCCATTCAGACCAAAAAGGTGTTGGGTCTGATCCCGTGGTCTGCAATGAGTTAGCGGATCTCAGTTGTAGGGGAGATACAATTGAATCTTTGTTCTTAGGCTGGGGAAAGGAAAAACCAGCCAGGCTTCCTGCTTCTTAGTCATAACGGCACAGAAGGAGGCCATTCGGCCCAACGAGTCCGTGCCGGCTCTCTGTAGAGCAATCCAGTCAGTCCCATTCCCCCTGCTCTATCCCCGAAGCCCTGCAAGTTTATTGTTGTGTAAAAGCACCCCTCGTCCCTCCTTACTCAGAAACTGTGGTTGTTTGGATGAGTTAGGCTCGCCTGCAGTGCCACCAAGATTTTAACAGCTAGGGAGATCTGTGTGAATCAACCCAGGATAATATTTGCTTTTGAATACAGTTATATAGAATGTACTTAACAAGTGAACAAAAAGCCCTCAATTTGTTTGAGGAAATAAAGAAACCTGCTGAAAAAGGCACCATCACAATCTGAACCAGTTTTCTTTTTAATTGATTTGGCAGCTTTAAATAATATTAGTGAGGCCGGATGCGATACAAGCTGCAGGTTAAGACGAGCGTCACGCAATAATGAAGCACAAACTAAAGGTCAACGGGGAAAGCAGAGGAGAATATTGTAGTCTGACTTGACTAGTATTGGGTGCCTTTTTACATTGCAATTGTTCTCTGATTATAACACATAGGGGTCGATTTTCATTGACCCGTGGAGTCGGGATTGGAGGCGTGCGGGGGGGTTGGGGTCCCGACACCATCCCGCCCCCAACCCGCCTCCATGTAAGTTTCAAAGGAGGCGGGTATCCGCCCCGCACTGGGACCCGCCTACTCGAGGCGGGGTGGGATTAGTGCCAATTAACTGCCTGTTAACAGGCAGTTTTTAGCCTAATCCCTATTTTAAAGCTTGAAGTGTGGGATTCCCGACAGCTCCAAACCACGCCAAGTTAGAGGAGTCGGGTTGAGGACTTGGAGGAGTCGAGATGTCAGTGTTCAGGTGAGTGATGGGTACATGAGTGCAAAGGTAAGTGTGTTTGGTGTGTCTAAAGTGTGTAAAGAAGTTTAAATTACCTGTACTTGCCTTTTAAGCCTTCCTTCCTCTAGGTTTCGGGAGTCCATCATCTAACCGGCACAGAAAGCAGAATGGCTGCGATCTGTCAAAAGTGACAGCCTGCAGCTTTCTGTGCCGGAGAGATTTCTAACTGAGTCTGTGTAGAAGGACTCAGGTTAGAAGTCAGACTGTCAGTGTTTGACAGCTTCAAACAGCTGTGAAACACTGATATTTCATCTGTTAAAATGTCTTGACAGATGAAATTTCAGTCTGTGACGTCACCTGTTGCCGGGTGGCCCTTAATTGGCCTGCTGAGCCCGCTGGGCGGGCTCAACAAGGTCAATCAAGTTTAAAATCGCGTGGATTGGCCACATCTCGATGGAGGCGGGGCTACAACCCGGAAAGTTGTAGTCCCGCCTCCTTCCCGACTTCGGAATGAAAATCACCCCATTAGTCTGCATGCTCTGACTGCAGACATGGTCCAGTGCACACGGTACCAAGTGGTGCTGAGCGACCCTTTACCAAGGGGCTTGGTATGAGGTAACCGTGGATACCGGGGATGGCTCGTCATTTTGCGGTGTACTGCTGTGCTCGCCAGATTGGGCCAGTGTCTAAACGGGCAGCCGGAGCTTTAGGCACAGTAGCCCAATTTGAGTCCCACACACTTAATGAGGAGTGCCATGCTACCAGTGTACAACGAGCCTGGAGGCCAGGAAGAATGCTAGGTTTCTACAATTTCTCCTGGTTCCTCCTTCAGAGTGCACAGCTTCTCGGATTGAACTCTATTCCACAGAGCGCCAATTAGTTTTGAGTAGGTGGGACCACCTCAGTGTTTGGAGGAAAACTCTGGTCCTTGTTTGTGTTTGGACTGAGGGGCCATTTTGGGGAAGCCCAGGAGGCAGTGTGCTGGATCTGGCTGATTTTTTTAAAGACTGGGTATTCTTTTGTAATTGGCGTGTTTTGAGCATTCTCTTTCCCCACAACGTGTCTACCAGGCAGGCACCATATTCTATTGGAAAAAGGGATTTTCCAACCTGCCCTCCCTGTAGGTGACCTTGCCCTGTGGGGAGCAGAGATTCGAGCAATTACCATTTACGATTAGAAAAGCATGCACAGCGTGCACCTGAATTTCTGATGTGCTCTACTGGCAGGTGAGGCGGGAGTGAAGTTGGAGAATAATCCTCTATTTAACAGCAGAAATGATCAATAAAGTTAACCCCTGGTGGGGTATATTAAAGCATAATGCTATTGGGCTTGACAGATCGTTGGTGCCAAGAGCAGCAGAAATGAGCCTCTCAGCCCGGCAAACCGTAGCGAGTGGAATGAGAAAAGATTAATTGGAAAAATTGCATTGGAAGAGGAAACCGCGGCGAGAAATAGCATGTGTTTTAGAGAGAGGTTGTTGGAGACTAATTTAAAGTGCACAGCAATGAGAGGCATAAAGATAACAGTCAATCCCACCCACCATCTCTGTTCAGTTGCTTTGATCCACGTCTTAAGGTAAGCCAAATGTATTTAAATATTACAGTGCTATGGTACGCTATGTTGATGTACCAAAGGGCTGCAGTACAATGTGGCTGTGCAGCCACGATTCCCGCCGTTGAGTTCCTGATCTTCACTAGCTAGGTTTGGCCTCTTCCACATAGGAAGAGACAACGGGGAGGGCACACTTGTGGTCAGTGGCAGAATAAAAATGGAAGCGACCCGAAGGCAAGCCGCCTGCAGCCCTCTTTCCTGGGAAATTGATGCGTGGCCTTCCGAGGAAGAAGGTACACTGTGTCTCTGTATTGGTGAAATCGAAGCCTTTCGTTCAACCTGGGGTCTGTAATCAGACTTGCCAACAGATGGACAATTTGTTGAGCTTTTAAAATAACAAAAAGGAAGGGGCTTTTATGGTAAGATAGTGGTGACGAATTGAAGTCTTAATGCCTTGATCAGGAGTTCTAGAGGTGTGATGGAAAGGGATCTGACACATTGCCGAATCAAGTGCTTGAATTGTGTTTTTTCATCTGGGGCCAGCTCCAGCACGGATTACTGATGATTTGCCATAACATTTTGTAAAATGGAACTTAAAGCTTTTCATTTCTTTTTTTTCTCCTTCCTCCTGCACTCTAAATGGAAAAGGTCTGGCCTTAATTTGGCTCCTTTGCTCTGAAAAGTCGAGTCTAGATCTCACCCTGTAGGTTTAATCTCAAACCTGCATCCTGCCCCACTTCTCTACACACCAGTAATGCACAGGGAGTCAAAACAGAGGCGACCTCCATCAACAAGTATTAGAAAATTATAGAGCCTGTTGAAGGCATGTGAAAATAATGATGAGCCTTCTAAAACCAAATACACTGGCCATATGACAAGCGGTTTAATATTTAATCAATATTTAGTTGGACCCAGTGCAACTGAATCTAGATAGATGGAGATAAGATTCAGAGTCTGTATTACAATGACAGATCACTAAATCGGAGTTATGATCTAGATTTCCTAATCCAGCCAGCACACTTCAATGCGTAAATACAAAAGAATGCTTAAAATTCTGCTTCTCCTCCCACTTTTTCAATTCACAGCATTCAACCTGTTGGATATTAACCAGCTGTTGCCCGAGTTCACTGAAGACAAGGGTTGGATGAAGTGTTTGATTTTGACTTTTTTTTAAGGAGCATTAATCCGCCATTATCACTTAACTTTATTTTTAAAACATAGCACTTCCCACTGGCCAGCCGGGAGTAACCCTGTGTATATTCCTGGAACAAGCTTGTAGCTGCCTCCTTTGAGTGAAAATTCCGCTTCCCTTGGAACTTGGCGGTCGGTCAGGACAAATCCTGTCAGGATAGGCGATAATTTAGGCTACTGACTTAGGGTTTTCATTGGAAAATGGATTGAATTGTAGAATTCGATCTCGTGCTAAAAACGATACGTGATTTATTTAGTCGCTGGAAACCAATGATTCTCTAATTGTAACTGGATGGAATCACAGAATCACAGAAACCCCACAGTGCAGATAGAGGCCATTTCGGCCCATCGAGCCTACACCGACGCATATCCCACCCGATCCCCGTAACCCCATGTATTTAATCCCCCTAACACTAAGGGTCAATTTTTATCATAGCCAATCAACCTAACCCACACATCTTTGGACTGTGGGAGGAAACCGGAGCACCCGGAGGAAACCCACGCAAACACGGGGAGAATGTGCAAACTCCACACAGACAATCACCAGAGGCTGGATTCGAACCCGGGTCCCTGGCGCTGTGAGGCAACAGTGCTAACCACTATGCCACCGTGCTGCCCTATCAGCAAATACAATTCCCAAAACACCAGTAAAAGTGCTGGAATCCTATGTAACAAAAGTGGAACTTGATTTATTTAATCGCCGTAAATCAGCGGCCTTGGTGATGATCACCATTTACACAGTTTTGAGTTCGGTAAGTGATCAGTTATAGCTTGCACCCAATGTAACTGTGATTTGTCCCAACTCATCCCAGTTTCCTTTCTCTAACGATAGGTATTGAGATTTCCCTGCCTAGACACCGGTTCATGATAACCATGGTAGCAAATTTCATTGCAATTGGAGGTCAGCTGCTCATGCCAGGCCTTGCTGCCCTGTGTCGGGATTGGCAGATTTTGCAAGCTATCATCATTTGTCCATTTATTTTCATGATACCTTACTGGTGGTAAGTACGCTGATTTTACAAAATGCGCAGATTTTAATTTCTAATCTATTTAATTTCTATTTAATTAATTGGTGTGATTTGGAGTGGCAGCCATTTGTAATGATCATCACTCGAATTAATACTTTCTGAACAGCTTTCACATTGGTGATACCCAAAGACCACAGGTGCTGTTTCACCTTGTATTGAGATGTCCTTTAAGGCAGTGGTTTTCCAATTTTTTTTTTGTGTGTGGGGGGACCTCCTGTAAATAATTGATACACTTCCAGGGACCTCTCTGGCATCTGTCTGAGGTTGAACCAGACCATTCACAACCTTGGTGTCGTATTTGACACAGAGATGAGCTTCTGACCCCATATCCACTCCATTACAGGAAACTCTCGATTTACCGGCGCCTAAATAACCGGAAATCTCTATTAACCGGCAAAATGCAGGAGTAGGTTCAGGTAAGTTTTACTTCATATTAGTGGCCGTTCCTGGATCTGTGGCCGTGTAACCGGGGTTCCTGCACCTGTTGCTATGCAACAGGGACGCCTGGATCTGTGGCTGTGTACGGGGCTCTCGTACCTTTTTGCTATACCTCTCTGTAATCCGGACTTTTTGATAAACTGGCACCACGCCGGTCCCGTCGGTGCCGGATAAAAAAGTTTCCTGTACCAAGATCGCCTACTTCCACCTCCATAACATCGCCCATCTCCACCCCTGCCTCAGTTCATCTACTGCTGAAGCCCTTTGCTACCTCTAGACTTGACTATTCTAACGCTCTCCAGGCCGGCCTCCCATCCTCCGTAAACTTAAGCTCATCCAAAACTCTGCTGCCAGTATCCTAACACGCACCCAGTCCCGTTCACCCATCACCCCTGTGCTCACTGACTTTTTGGTGGGATTAACCTATGCTGACAACAGTATGGAAGGCCTATGGGGGTTGCAATGTCAACAGGATCTGAGTGATATTACACCAAGTGATTAGGTTTATTTTTGACTCTTTGCCAAAGAGGACGAAATGTGTTTGCATTGGATTCAACCAGCTAACCTAATTGGGATTAAATTGGGTAAACTACCAAAAATCGGAAAATTCCTGGCGACAAAGTTCACTGTGTTCACACGTTTAAATTTACTGCAATTCTCTTTCAGCAGAATCAGTTTTATGCGATTCTTCATGCTAATGTTTCCTGAACTGCAATATTTTTCTTTTAACAATGACTTTTATATAAAAAAAAAAGAAATGGGCAATATCCACAAAACAAAGTCGTCGACTTGACATGAGACTGTTGGTGCAAAGCGACTGCGTTGCCATATTGAATTGACAATCCCGTGTCTCCTGTTCACTTTCCTCTTCTCTCGAAGGCAGCCATGGTGAGGATGGTACTGTAGCCGTCGACTACTATTTCCAAGTATCTGTCTTGAGTCTAGATGGTTAATGTTGGCAGCCCCTCACCAGACAGTGACCACAATTTCCAACAGTGTTGTTGGATACTGATCAACAGTGGAACCCCTGTTTCTGTCCTTGTTGCCTGGGGATGGAGGCTGCTGGTTGTGGCACGACGGCACGACTGTTCTTTAGGTCGTGCCAAATCAAAGAATCCTTTAGCCTGCTGGGTACAAATACAGCTATTGAGTGCAAAAAGAAAGGCTCGTGGAGCCTTAAGCTCCCCAGTTCTGGCCAGGCAGAGGGATGAATGTATCTGAAATACATTAATTTCTACAGATCAAGCAAAGGGAAAAATCTACAGCCCCGATTTTAACTCTGCGCGCAGGTGTTGGGGTGAGTGGCAAACTCGAATCCCGGCAGCGGTTGAGACCCGGAGAGATTTTAACTCCCGGAACTTATTTCAATGTTGAAGGCGAGTCTTCCACCCAAACTCAGCAGAAACTTAACTGGACCAGCCACACACGTACTGTGGCTACAAGAGCAGGTCAGAGGCTGGGTATTCTGTGGCGAGTGACTCACTTCCTGACTCCCCAAAGCCTTTCCAACATCTACAAGGCACAAATCAGGAGTGGGATAGAATACTCTTTTACTTGCCTAGATGAGTGCAGCTCCAACAACACTCGAGAAGCTCGACACCATCCAGGACAAAGCTGCCCACTTGATTGGCACCCCATCCACCACCTTAAACATTCACTCCCTCCACCACCGGCGTACCGTGGCTGCAGTGTGTACCATCTACAAGATGCACTGCAGCAACTCGCCAAGGCTTCTTCGATAGCACATCCCAAGCCCGTGACCTCTACCACCTACAAGGACAAGGGCAGCAGGTGCATGGGAACACCACCACCTCCAAGTCGCACACCATCCTGACTTGGAAATATATCGCCGATCCTTCATCGTTGCTGGGTCAAAATCCTGGAACTCCCTCCCTAACTGCACTGTGGGAGTACCTTCACCACACGGACTGCAGTGGTTCAAGAAGGTGGCTCATTAGGGATGGGCAATAAATGCTGGCCTTGCCAGCGACGCCCACATTCTGTGAATGAATTTTTTTTTTTAAGTCATTACCTGACTGGCGCGGGGTGGGGAAGTGGGATTACGGGTGGCAGGAGGCTGCTGCCGGGGACCCACGGGAATGGTCACCAGTACCAAGGTAAATGTTGGGGGGATGGGGGAGTGGTTCGGGCAGTCATCGCGGTCCGGGAAGGTGCAGAAGCCCGGGGCAGGGGAGGCCCAGGGTTTCAGTGTGGAAGAGCACTTCTGCTTCTCCTGGCCCACAAACAAGCCATTTATAAAAAAAAAAACTTGCACTCCAGTGCCTCTGCTGGCCCTGATTCTGTTTGCCACCAGGTTGCTCTGCCACTGGTTGGGACTTGTGCAGCTAGGAGTTAAAATCGTGTTGGAGTTCTAGTTGCGTCAAAGGACCACAACCTTTGCATAGTTATGAGGCCCTCGCAGAGAGTGTATATTTTCCCTTTTTAAAAAAAAAAGCCGTAACAATTGCCTTCAAATTCAATCCCTGAATCTTCTGGTAATGTCCTGTTATTGCTTAACTAACCAAAGTATAGAAACTTTTGAACTTTGGAGTTTACAGTATCTCTTACTGTATTTACACTTCTAATTACCTTAACACTTTTGTTTTCTAGTATTTTCCCAGAATCACTCAGATGGCTGCTTGCCACAAACCAGCTCCAAGCTGCCAAAGACTTATTTCTGGAATTTGCACGCAATAATAGAATAGAGCTGGTAGATGATGTCAAAGATTTTCTTCCGGGTAAGATGATTGCGACGTAACGTACAACAATGTCATAAAAGTGCTGTAATAGGTTAATGAGACGGCCAAGTTGCTGAATGAGAAAAGTTCCACTTTCATTTACAGGTGGCCTCTCCAGCAAAGCAGTGTGATTGAAATAATCATTTATATATTTTTTTTCTCTCTTTAGAACTTGATAAAGAGCCAACAATAAGGCCCCAAAAAACATTCATCATCAAACTGCTATATACAAGGATCTTGTGGAAGCACATCTTAGTACTTTGTGTGAATTCGTAAGTACGAGTCTTCTAAAGCAATGCTGAAAAATGTGTTCATTGGTACCATTTGTATTCTGTAAGCTCGGTGGGATGATGGTTTGAAAACCAATTAGCTTTTTTTTTCTCACTAATTTTCTCCTCTGGCCACTTTTCCCAGCAGCTTGACTCCTTGCTGGAGTACGGTTACATAAACACTAGATGCCCTTTGGCACCATGCCCAAGAGGTCATTGTTGATGCATAATCCTTAGTGATGAGTGGTGGCAGGCTATACAGCCATTGGCAACTTCAGGCTGTGCCTGACCATGTCCTCACCTGATGCACACATTTGCAGCACGGATCATTGGCGAGTAATCAGGAGCAAAAACCTTGACATTTATTTCCCCCACTCCCTTATCCTGGGTGCTGACCAATGTTCCCCCTAATTTTTTTTTGGGCTGGGGTGGGGGGGCCGCGTGGCCCATTCACAGGTTAATATAACTGTTATAAATCTCATCATCATGAAGAAACGACTCATGAAATAACACTGGACGGCCAGCTGGTGGCGCCGTCCAAGGAGTATAAATACTCGGGCGTGGGCCCAGCTTGCTCTGGGACATTTTGTAAGACAGGAACTAGTGAAGGACAACTAGACCTCCATGTTTTGAAACAAGTTGATTAAAGCCTTGCTTTATACTCGAACCAAGTGCGTAGTGAGTTTTATTACATCAATAACATTAGAGAAGCGCGGGACCAGCAGAGAGCTAGGCGGCCGTGCCGCTAATAGGGAACGTTGGTGCTGCCCCAATTGTAGCCGCTTAGCTACTGCCCTCATTGAGACCAGCTACTTCTGCACAGAACACGGATCAAACCTCGGACTTTCGTGGTCTTTATGGCTCCGCTACTTGGTCGTCAGGCTTGCTAAGCCGTTGCAGGATCTGCATCAAAATGGGGGGCGATTTTAACCCTATTCGCTCAGCAGAAACCTGGCAGATGGGCAGTTAAAATCACCCTGGCTCTTGCCTGTCCGAAAGCCTGAGCGGGGAATCCACCTGGTGTTAAAATCGGGGCCAAATAATTGTTTCAGAAGTTTGCTTTGTGTTTGGTTGTAGAAATAAAGAACGCCAAAGGTTGAGAATGGAAGGAGAGTTGGTGGTGAGCCACAGGGAAGTTAGGGTCATGCTTACTGATCTTGCAAAGGCTGATGAGATGGAAGTTGAGGGGACATGTCACTATTGGGAGGTGAAAGTGGAGGTGCAGGAAATGGTACAGATAGAAAAAAAATGGTGGGAAGATACCTAATCCAAGTAATTGTGGGAGTGTATGGCTTGTAATAGATATTTCTGGAAAACCCATGGTTGGAGATGGAGAGAAAGAGGAAAAGAAAAGGTCCAGGAATGATGAGGAGGAGGAGTCGGAAATTGGCCACATAAGTGCGGTGGAAATGGGAAGCAAAGCATAGGAACCTTGCAGGTCAGTGTGAAAGCAGGAAGCAACATAGTCATCAATGTAATGGAGGAGATTGCCAAGCAGTGGGCCTAAGTAGGATTGGAACAAAGTGCAAAGGTTTGCCCTGTTAATTATCAGTAGCAAAATCATAAATGTATGTGTAAAGAATACATTTATAGTTTATTTGCAGATAACAAACAAAGGTAACCTTCCCCCAGTCGGTGCTCCATATCTATATATATAAATCGGTACATCTGTCTGTCTGTCATTCTGTCTGTCTGTCTGTCATTCTGTCTGTCATCGCCTGTGCGTCTGTCGGGCTATGCGCTCGAAAGTTACAGGGCGTACCTACGCGCGCGTTACCTCCAAAGAAAGCTTACGCTTCCGAGACGGTTTTAAGCGTATTTACGTTTCGGCCGGGCTAAAATTGCGCCCGCGGTATCCCAAAAACCTTCAACGTTCCGCTCATTAGCATCTCATTATCCGCTCATTAGCGACAGAGTGACCTCGAGCTCGACCAATCGTACGCCGGGTTGCTGGCGTGTGCCGCCGGGCCAATCGGTGCGTGTGTGGCCGGGCCTTATCGTTCTGAACCGAGGTGAGTCGCCGCCATCTTGATTCCAAACTTTTCCTTTTTCCCGCTTTCTGCGTCTTTAAAAAAAACGTTGCTTTTAAAACACATATTCTTTTTTAAAAAAAATGATTTAGAAAGTAATTAACTTATCTAATCTCATTAATTTTCCTACCTTTCCCCGTTTTTCCAGGTAGGCCTCGAAGCCTCGGCTTCTCCTTCGCACCCACGCCCGGGCTAGACACCTCCCGGCCCCACTTGAAGGCTGGAGGGCCGAGCCTCAGCCCAGCGCCGCTAGGGTGCGCGCACAGCAGGAGCTGAGACGCGGCGTCTCTCTCTGGCTCGGCCGGGGGGGCGGGGCTTGCTGAGCGTCAAGCGTCACCCTGGCAACCGGCCCCCCGGCCGTCTCGCACAGCCGCAATTGGCGGTCTTCACCTCGGGGGGGGGGGGGGGTCTTCCCTCCCCTCCCCTCCCTTCCCCTCCCCCCGCCCTCCCTTCCCCCCCCGCCCTCCCTTCCCTTCCCCCCCCCGCCCTCCCTTCCCTTCCCCCCCCGCCCTCCCTTCCCCCCCAGCCCTCCCTTCCCCCCCCCCAGCCCTCCCTTCCCCCCCCCCCCAGCCCTCCCTTCCCCCCCCCCCAGCCCTCCCTTCCCCCCCCCGCCCTCCCTTCCCCCCCCGCCCTCCCTTTCCCCCCCCGCCCTCCCTTTCCCCCCCCGCCCTCCCTTTCCCCCCCCCGCCCTCCCTTCCCCCCCCGCCCTCCCTTCCCCCCCCGCCCTCCCTTCCCCCCCCCCCCCGCCCTCCCTTCCCCCCCGCCCTCCCTTCCCCCCCCGCCCTCCCTTCCCCCCCCGCCCTCCCTTCCCCCCCCCCGCCCTCCCTTCCCCCCCCCCGCCCTCCCTTCCCCCCCCCGCCCTCCCTTCCCCCCCCCGCCCTCCCTTCCCCCCCAGCCCTCCCTTCCCCCCCAGCCCTCCCTTCCCCCCCAGCCCTCCCTTCCCCCCCAGCCCTCCCTTCCCCCCCAGCCCTCCCTTCCCCCCCCAGCCCTCCCTTCCCCCCCCCGCCCTCCCTTCCCCCCCCCCCGCCCTCCCTTCGCCCCCCCCGCCCTCCCTTCCCCCCCCCCGCCCTCCCTTCCCCCCCCCCGCCCTCCCTTCCCCCCCCCGCCCTCCCCTTCCCCCCCCCGCCCTCCCTTCCCCCCCCCGCCCTCCTTCCCCCCCCCCCCCGCCCTCCCTTCCCCCCCCCTCGCCCTCCCTTCCCCCCCTCGCCCTCCCTTCCCCCCCGCCCTCCCTTCCCCCCCGCCCTCCCTTCCCCCCCGCCCTCCCTTCCCCCCCCGCCCTCCCCTTCCCCCCCCGCCCTCCCTTCCCCCCCCCGCCCTCCCTTCCCCCCCCGCCCTCCCTTCCCCCCTCGCCCTCCCTTCCCCCCCCCGCCCTCCCCCCCAGTCGCGCCCTCCCCGCCAGTCGCGCCCTCCCCGCCAGTCGCGCCCTCCCCGCCAGTCGCGCCCCTCCCCCCCAGTCGCGCCCTCCCCCCCCCAGTCGCGCCCTCCCCCCCCCCAGTCGCGCCCTCCCCCCCCCAGTCGCGCCCTCCCCCCCCCCAGTCGCGCCCTCCCCACCCCAGTCGCGCCCTCCCCCCCCCCCCCAGTCGCGCCCTCCCCCCCCCCCCAGTCGCGCCCTCCCCCCCCCAGTCGCGCCCTCCCCCCCCAGTCGCGCCCTCCCCCCCCAGTCGCGCCCTCCCCCCCCAGTCGCGCTCCCTCCCCCCCCAGTCGCGCTCCCTCCCCCCCCCCCCCAGTCGCGCTCCCTCCCCCCCCCAGTCGCGCTCCCTCCCCCCCCCCAGTCGCGCTCCCTCCCCCCCCCCAGTCGCGCTCCCTCCCCCCCCCCCAGTCGCGCTCCCTCCCCCCCCCCAGTCGCGCTCCCTCCCCCCCCCCAGTCGCGCTCCCTCCCCCCCCCCCAGTCGCGCTCCCTCCCCCCCCCCCCAGTCGCGCTCCCTCCCCCCCCCCAGTCGCGCTCCCTCCCCCCCCCCAGTCGCGCTCCCTCCCCCCCCCCCCCCCCCCAGTCGCGCTCCCTCCCCCCCCCAGTCGCGCTCCCTCCCCCCCCCCCCCCAGTCGCGCTCCCTCCCCCCCCCCCCCCCAGTCGCGCTCCCTCCCCCCCCCCCCAGTCGCGCTCCCTCCCCCCCCCCCAGTCGCGCTCCCTCCCTTCCCCCCCAGTCGCTCCCTCCCTTCCCCCCCAGTCGCTCCCTCCCTTCCCCCCCAGTCGCTCCCTCCCTTCCCCCCCAGTCGCGCTCTCTCTTTTCCCCCCCCCAGTCGAGCTCTCTCTTTTTTCCCCCCCCCCCCCCGCCCCCGTCGCGCTCTCTCTCTCTTCCAACAACGACCTTCCCTCGAAAAAGCCTCGGCACCGCCGGGCACTTCAGCTAGTATCCTATAATAGGCAATACAGCTGGGACCCACCTGGGTTACCTTAGTAACACCTTTGAGTTCAATCCCTTTGTGTGAACTCATTGGCCGCGATTTTGCCGACTGAGGCCGGGGTCGGTGTCGCGGTCCCAGCCCGCTCCCAGCTCTAGCCCACAGTCTGAGTGATTTTCCGTTGATTGGGCTTGTTAAGCCCGCCCTGCGAGGTTCCCGGCTAATTAAATGGAAGCGGGTCTGATGACGTCATTTGACATCAGCCGGTGTTCTTTAAAGGGACCATGTCCACATTCATTTTGACAGTTCTGCTGTCAATGTTCTACAGCAGTGAGGTGCTACAAACACTGACGAGCACTGCTCAGAGGGGCACGGCTGCACCCAGGCTTTACCATGACTCCCTCCATATGCTTATGGAGGGAGTCACAGCACGCAGAGGTTCTCTTCCCTTCCAAGGGAGAAAGAGATCACCCCAGGAGATCAATGCAGCCTGGTTGCACATTGCACAGGAGGGCACAAGGAGGGATGTTGTCAGGAGGACCAGGCTGCAGTGGCGCAAACCTTTCAATGATCTCAGTAGATCACGAAACGTTACTGCAAAGCCACACTCAGCTTCGCCCTGCAGTGCCACTCATCACATCCCCATCACTCTGCCTTCCCTACCCTACTCCTGCACATCTTTACTCACACCAACTTACCTTGGACCTCCACCTATCCTTCTCTCTGTCTACATTATCACATCCCCATCTCGCTAGCCATCCCTCACACTCACCCTCATCCTAGTCCAATCATACCAGCTAACAACACACAAGGGTAGGCACTTATACAATGTTCATGTAAATTTTCTGTTAATGTGTTGTCAAACATTGAAATCTTTTTATTTTCAAGACTTTGCCTTATTGGACAGATCTGTGCTCGCTTTTGGAAGTGCCTTTAGTGAGTTCCAGTGAATGTTGAGACATAGCTTCCCCGCCCCCCCCCCCCCTCCCCTTCCCACAAATGTGATGAGTGTGAAAGAAATGGCTTGGACATTGTAGGGATGCTTTATGGTGCTGGTGTGGGGTGGTGTCAAGCTGGCACATCATGTGGCAGCCAGGGTGTACAGCGTCAAGTGAAGTAAATCTGGCCATGGTGATGCCATTGCTGGCCTCCCAGGCAGCAATGCTGTCGGATGTTGATGCCCTGTGTCCTGTGCAGCATCAGGTGATTTGCAGAGCAGGTTGGTGCTGTTGGTATGCCTGGTGATGTTGGTGTTGGGGCTGATCGTGGAGGGATTCAGAGGATCAAGGTGAGATTTTTTCAAGGGCACCGATGTTGCTGGAATAGATGGCAGCTGAAGTTGAGATGACAGAAGCAATCTGTCAATGGTGAGAGAGCTTGCTCCAAGGAGGTGACAGTAGATAGAGAGTTTACTCCAAACACTTCCAAACTGCATACAGCTCAAAAGTGTCTTCCAAGTCCTGAAGGCTCAAGCTTCTGACATTTGAAAGTGACCACCTGTGAAATGGTAGCTTTCAGACCACTTTTGCAGCTGTCACCTATTCTCAGCAATAGGGAGACAGAGAACCCGACCTACTTACCTGACATGATCTCCAGACAAGGTGAACCTCGTTTATAAAAAAAAAAAGTAGTAAAATAGAAATAGGCTGGCAAAATAGTGGTTTACAAGTGTTTAACAAGCATTTAACAATCTTAAATGCCTCCCTCGCCACTTGGTGTCGGGTCTGTTCTGAATTCGCAGACCCGACACTTTGGAAACTTACATGGAGGCGGGTTGGCAGCGGGCTCCCAACCCGCTGTCAATCATTTCGATTTTGACAGCAGACCCGCCTCCAAACCCGCACTCTGAGCGCTGGCAAAATTCAGCCCAATGTCTACACCAAGAAGTCCATAAAGTGAAGAGCTAATGGTGTCATCACCCATCTACAGGAAACTTTCTGATATCCGGCACTGACTGGACCGAGCTGGTGCTGTAACATCAAAAGTGCCGGACATACCAGCGTTAATGTTTAAACATATGAAACTGAGAAGCTCCGTGTGAATCAACAAACCCTGTTGCTTGGCAACAGCTTCAAAACAGTCGGCTGCAGCTGCAAGCGTCTGTAGCTGAAGCTGTTGCTATAGCTACAGACCTTGCAGTGCTTGACTGGGGGGGGAAAAAAAGCAACGAGAGCTAAAAAAACATATAGAAAACGGCACCTGATTTTTGCCGTTAGATCGAGTATTCCGGACATATAACCTCCGGATAAACCAAAATTTCCTATATGAAGTTGCACCTTTTGAAACTGTCTTGACAATGTCTTTATATTTTTTTTAAACTAGCAGAAGCTTTGTTCCTCTAATCTGGGTTCTATTTGCCAGATATTGCTGTTTAAAAAGTGAGGCGCCCCATCAGGTCCCTTTCATTTTGGGGGAAAAAAACCTTTTGCCAGGAACAACAACCACATTCCAGATGATTTTCTTGGTAGATATTTTTTGTGCCAATGGCATTTGATGAATTAACTTGGCAAAGTTATTAAACGCAACAATTTGACAGAGCTGACTCAACGTGTACAGCCAAGGAGAAGCTATAGTTGAAGCGCCCTGGATTACCGACTGGATCTAACTACAGATGTTAGTTCAGTTCCCTGATGATGTCAAAACTCATTCCAGCCTATCCTGCTCATGCTGCTGCCACACTCAAAAAGCTTGGCATTCAAATGGTGGTTATAAACCGCTTGAGATTTGCTCTTTAGTATAAGATGTCCTTTGAACTGACTAATTAGATTATAGGCTGATAATTCACTCTCGGGAATTGAACATCTTCTTTGATGCAGACAATGGGATCAAATGGCCTTTTAACTTTACTTCCTCGCTGTAAAATCACTTTCTAATTTTATACTGCTGTGTGTAATGCAATAGTAATATCATGTAGCCACTGTGATAACTTCTCTTGATTAATTGTTGGACTGGCTTTAAAATGAATTTTGTTTCATTGGTAAGTTTAAAAAAAATCAAAGTGAGTAATAGGCTGTATTTTAATTTGGGAGATCTAAGGACATCCAGAAATCACTTGAGCCTTACTCTTGTGGTTTAAAACTGTGACAAAAATCGATATATTGCCCCCGATTTTAACCTCCCCCACCTGGCGGGAATGGGGTGGATTCAGGTCGGACCAAGTCAATAGGGGATTGTCCTATGAGGAGAGATTGAGTAGACTAGGCCTATATTCTCTAGAGTTTAGAAGCATGAGAAGTGATCTCATTGAAACATACAAAATTCTTACAGGGCTTGACAGGGTAGATGCAGGGAGGATGTTTCCCCTGGCTGGAGAGACTAGAACCAGGGGTCACAATCTCAGAATAAGGGGTCGGCCATTTAGGAATCAAATCAAATCAAATCAACTTTTATTGTCATTGTTAGTGCACAAGTGCAGTACAACGAAATGTAGGCTTGGGCTCCCGAGAGTGTACATTTGGATTAAGACATTTAAACATTCAACATACATTTGGCTTGTAGTATATTAACATAAATATAACCATAATAAAGTGCATTGGCAGATGTGCAGGCTTTAGAGTTTATTTGTGGAGTCGATTATGGACTGAAGCCGATGAGAAGTTTCTTCACTCAGAGGGTGGTGAATCTTTGGAATTCTCTACCCCAGAGGGCTGTGGAGGCTCAGTCGTTGAGTATATTCAAGACAGAGATCGATAAATTTTTGAATATTAAGGGAATCAAGGGATATGGGGATAGTGCAGGAAGGTGGAGATGAGGTAGAAGATCAGCCATCATCTTTTTGAATGGTGGAGTAGGCTCGAAGGTCCAAATGGCCGACTCCTGCTCCTATTTCTTATGTTCTTTCCTGCTGGGCTTGTTAGGTTAAAATCAAGGCTATTGTTTTTTAAAATTTAATCCATAGCCTTAAAAGTAAAAGCTACACAATTTTTCAAAATGGAAGCTGTGTCTTCTCCAGGCTACTGAACGGAAGCTGCTGTCTTCTGGGCTGTGGACACAAGGCTGTTTGCCTCTGTTCAGAAATCAATTAAGTTGAAGGTGCTTTGAACCAGGTGTGAAATGAACATATCTCATGTAAACTACAGGATGAATTCTGTTGAATGACCAAACCCAGACAATGTATATTTTTGGTCCTCATCAACACCCCATGTGGTCTTTTTTTCCATGATTTTATATTTAAAGGTTGTATTGATGGCATTGTTCAGCCAAACCCCTTTGCTTGACTGACTGACTGACTGACTGACTGAATTTCAAAGCAAATGCTTGTTCAAAGAAATTATTAATATCTAATTTTTGGAAAAGAACCTCTTGTGCATTTGGTAGATTGGTTATCTTGCATGGAGCATACTCCATAAGCTCATGCAATTCTTCCAGACCATATTACATTTTTGCTGAGAATTGTATAGTTCTTTCTAAGAAGCATTTTGTCTTCATATCTATCCGAAGAATTAACAGGATTGATGTATGTGCTTAACCCTTGCAAACTGTCACCAGACCCCGAGTACCATTTAGTACCTCCCTTTATTGCTTGTTTCTGTAAGCAATTTTATTTGTAACTAACCTGATTTAGTAGATTAGCCTGTTAAGAAAAGTGTATTATGCGGTTAATACCCATCTTAAAGTGATTGTGTGAAGTAGTGCAACTCTGTGCTTCCCAATAACAATTTTGCCATAAAAGACTAGGGGGTAGAAATTCGTCTCGAGCTGTGGCACAAAATGGGCGGTATCGGATTGGCCGCTCGTTATACGCAGCGCCAGATAGTCAGTTCCATTGACGCTGTGTATAACGGGCGGGCGATCCGATAGCGCCCGCTTGGCGCCACCACCCAAGGCGAATGACTAGGCCTAGCTTGTTAATCCTGAGGCAAGCTATTCGCTTTCACTGCCTGCTCTAACATTGTAGGTTTTGACTCCTGGGGAACCTATGTAAACTACAGCTTGCTGTGAACCCAAATAAAGCGACTGGAGAGAGGGTTTGATTCATAATTATGACATCCTCTGAACCTCTCTATTGAAGCCTTTCGCTTGCTGCCAACCACCCAGAATTCTATGTGTGTATATATAACTGTTCCAGGTGAGTGCTTAATTCACCAGAACCTTTTTTTTCCTTGCGGTTTTTCTCTTCTCACTTGTTGAAGGTGCCAGCTAGTACTGGGGTAAGGTTGCACATATGCTGGTGGCAGCCTTGGATAACATCCTCCAAGTGGCCACTGTCCATGTGTCTACACCTGTGTGACTGTGGTGCAGGGAAACAGAGGCCAGTTATATTGCTCCGGCCAGTGTGGGGGTTCTTTCATATTGCTGTAACTGTCTAGAAATTGGCAACTTGTAAATGGTTGTGTTTTGTTCTCTGTTGACTCTGTTCCTCTCTTCTTGATCTATTTTTGCAGCCTTACGGGATTTGGGATCCATAACTGTTTTGCAAAGAGCCTGATGGAATACAACGTGAACAGTCTAAACAATTTCTACACCCACTACTATATCATGGAGGTGATCGGCATTCTCTCCTGTGCAATCATGTGCGTCCTTGTCGGACTTATGGGGCGAAGAGGAACTCTGCTGCTCTTCACCATCCTCACTGCACTAGCTTCCCTCCTTCAGTTGGGCCTCATAAGCTGTAAGTTCTGCTTGTTCTCCCCCCGCCCCCCAACCCCACTTCTTTCTCTTTTTGGCGTTGTATTCTACTCGGGAACAACATTATTTCAAGTGCTACATGAAGGTGTACAGGTTCACTGGAGAGTTTTAAATGGAAGGGAAGGGGAGGGGCAGGGTGATGGTGTAAAACATTTTTTAAGCTCCAACTCCCAGATAAGCAATCTTTTTGAACTATAACCTACCTCAGAAAATAATTAAACTCAAAGGGCCATAGTTTGCTGTGGCAGGGCGTCTAACGTCGTCTGCCGTTGGCTCGACTTGCCCTTGCACGTTTAGGTATTTAAATTTTTTGCATGACAAGGTGCTGAAGGTGCGAGCTGATAACGACGCAGCGAGTGGGAGCAGGGCAACCAACTGTGTATCTCCTTAACCAATCAGACTGAAGGACTGAGAGGGAAATGTAAATTAGAGAGGGTGAATTCAATGTCAAATTGGGTACAGAAAGAGAAATAGAGGGGAAAAAAGAGACAAAAGTTTTTTTTAGTCATTTAAAATTTTTAATTTTTAAAATCTCCAACAACAATTAAAATGTGAAGGAATGAGACTCCACACTTGTAATAGCTCATTTTCAGTGCCGGAGAAGTTGCCTGGCAGTAATTACCACTTATCACATTGTTAAAGGAGTACTTAGACTTGAAATGACTTCACTTAACTTTCTGTGGTGAGTTTAGTTCGTATCCACCGCGCAAATACAGGAACTTCACGCCATTCAATGCATTTCAGCAAGATCCCGTTTTCGGAAAGCTAATGGCGGAACGGCACCACTCGGACAGCAACTTTTGGATATTTGAGTTTAACCTCACATCTATCTGCCCCTTGCGAGCGCCATTAGCCTCGCCGTTATTTTTACAAGTGATTTGTTTCTAAGTATTAATAGTTAATGAGCAGTATTGTTATTTGGTCCGACATTGCACAAAGTCTTTGCTTTGTTTGGAAATTGCGTCCACCTGGTTTCCTTGGTTCCCACAATCGCCTTCAGGTCCAAAATATTTTTCTTTCGACTGATTGATTGTCCGTGGTATATCACAGAATTCCATAAATCGGTAACCTTCATATTATACAGATGAACATTTCTTGGGAGCCTTTATTACAGGATTCCAACCATCCATATTTCTATGGATTTGGCCAGCCTTAACACCTTCTTGGAGTCTTAATGAAAATGTCTTAAACCTCTTATTTCTAAAGCCTTCTATATTGTACTTAAATGTGAATCCTTGGATAAAAGTCACCACACCACAACGACTTCACTTCAGAAATTGCCCAGTAAAATACGCAGACAGAAATACTGGCAGATGTAAATGTCACTGAAATTAATTTCTGGGGTGGTTAAATTGTACATTATGCACACACGCGAGAATATCATCAGTGCTGTCTGAAAACCATCCCGTGTTGGAACTTGCAGTTGGATGGGCCTGTTCTTCAGGTTTTTATGCAAAACTTTTCCAAGTGAAACTATATTTCCAGTGTTCTTGGGAATTGCTTTTGATTATTGGCCAACAGAGATTTTGTGATTTTTGTGTGTTTTTTGTCAGGTCCTGGTAGTCATGCAATGCAAGTGTGACCTGAAGTGCTGTAACAAAGAAAAAATTAATGATCTTAAATTCAAGCACTGGTACATCAATAATTCTGTGCATGTGTGCAAACTTTTATTTTGTTTTTTGTTTACGGACAGTTCAGCAATGTGAAGTCTATCGTATGCATGCATGTTGAAAATGACATAAAGCTCTTCCTCTCCAAACAACAATATTTCTTTTGCCAGCAAGAAAGACTTGCATTTATATAGCGCCTTTCATGACCACCAGACGTCTCAAAGTGCTTTACAGCCAATGAAGTATTTTTGAAGTGGCGTCACTGTTGTAATGTGGGAAATGTGGCAGCCAATTTGCGCACAGCAAGCTCCCACTAATAGCAATGTGATAATGACCAGATAATCTGTTTTTGTTGTGTTGGTTGAGGGAGAAATATTGGCCAGGACACCCGGGGATAACTCCCCTGCTCTTCTTCGAAATAGTGCCATGGGATCTTTTACGTCCACCTGAGAGAGCAGACGGGGGCCTCGGTTTAACGTCTCATCCGAAAGTCGGCACCACCGACAGTGCAGCGCTCCCTCAGCACTGCACTGGAGTGTCAGCCTAGCTTTGTGCTCAAGTCCCTTCTGACTCCGCGGCGAGGGTGCTACCCACAGCCACAGCTGACAGTGTCCCTTTCAACAGCTAATTGTATTGTGTATCAGCAAGTTAACGAACTAGCGTCCTCCCTACTAAAAATTATCTCCGTTTGATGATGCAGTGATACAATCCACTCTTAATTCAAAGTCACTCAATTCAACTGACTTGATAATTCAATTTTTTGGGCATTAATTTCCTGCTTTCAACAACAACAGAAACAGCAACTTGTATTTATATAGCGCCTTTAATGTAGTGGAATGTCCCAAGGGTTTCACAGGAGTTTTATAAGACAAAAATTTGACGCCGAGCCACATAAGGAGAAATTAGGGCAGATGAGCAAAAGCTCGGTCAAATAGGTAGGTTTTAAGGAGCGTCTTAAAGGTGGAAAGAGAGGTAGAGAGGCGGAGAGGTTTAGGGAGGAATTCCAGAGCTTAGTGCCTAGGCAACAGAAGGCACGGCCACTGATGTTTCCTATGTTATTTTTATTGCGTAATTCAAATTGCTGGATTATACAATTTTTTTGTGCGACTTGGAGTTCAGCGTAGACTGCATTGCATTAGTGATTACTGTCCACTTCCTGTGTGTGTGCGTGCGTGCGTGTTTTTTCAACCCTGGCTGACATTTTTGCACCCCAGCCTTAACATGGGGGAAATGGAGGCCGAATGTAGTTCACTGCCCCTCCTGGCTCAGATGAGCTACCTCGGCACAAACTAAGTGTGTTGGTTTTTTTTCATTCGTTTATGGGATGTGGGCGTCGCTGGCTAAGCCAGCATTTATTGCCCATCCCTAATGGCCCTTGAGAAGGTGGTGGTGAGCCGCCGCCTTGAACCGCTGCAGTCCGTGTGGTGAAGGTGCTCCCACAGTGCTGTTAGGTAGGGAGTTCCAGGATTTTGACCCAGCGACGATGAAGGAATGGCAATATACCTCTAAGTCAGGATAATGTGTGATTTGGAGGGGAACGTGGTGGTGGCCTCTGACCTGCTATTGTTACCACAGTATTTATGTGGCTGGTCCAGTTAAGTTTCTGGTCAATGGTGACCCCCCAGGATGTTGATGGTGGGGAATTCGGCGATGGTAATGCCGTTGAATGTCATGGGGCGGTGGTTAGACGCCCGCTTGTTGGAGATAATCATTGCCTGGCACGTCTGTGGCGCGAATGTTACCTGCCACTTATCAGCCCAAGCCTGAACGTCGTCCAGGTCTTGTTGCGTGCGGGCATGGACTGCTTCATTATCTGAGCAGTTGTGAATGGCGCTGAACACTGCAGTCATCAGCGAACATCCCAATTTCTGACCTTATGTTGGAGGGAAGGTCATTGATGAAGTAGCTGAAGATGGTTAGGCCTAGGACGCTGCCCTGAGGAACTCCTGCAGCGATGTCCTGGGGCTGTGATGATTGACTTTCGACCACCACAGCCATCATCCTGGTCAAATCCAGGGTCTTCCTGATGTGCGTGGCACTGCTCCACACTGGGAAGTTCTTTACCAAATCCAGGCAGTGCTGTATTGGAAATTTATTCCCGATAGATTAAATGGTGCGTGAATCTCAAGTGACAGTTTGAATCCTATAGGACACCACGTTGTCTAAGGTGTAGCACCTACTGCAGCTGAAACCTTTTCTCTGTAGCACAAAGCCACGGTTTTTGCAACAGGACATTCTAGGAGCCGAAGCTGTCTGAAGGCTTCCCTGCCCGGCACGTTGCTGAGCACACGCAGTCCCATTGGTCCAAAGGTGTGGGCCACCATTTTATTGGGAGGTATTAACCTGCAAACTAACAGCTCGACCAGGTTCACAGTTCGATCAGAACGTGAGCCCAGATTTAGCATTTCCTAACCAACCTTGTGTATCCACTGATCAAGGTGAACTGGGTAAGTGCCCAGTTACAGAAGCGTCAGTAGCACTTTAGCTCGAGGAACAGCACCTCATCTTCCGATTAGGCACTTTACAGCCTTCCGGACTCGATATCGAGTTCAACAATTTCAAATCATAACCTCGGCCCCTATTATATTTTAATATTTTTTATCCACACTTTTGGTTTGTGCCTTTTCCTTTTTTTCTCTCCCACATGGCAGCTGTCTCTCACTCTGCCAGCGTATTTCACACTTCATCTAGAGCCATCCTTTGTCTCTTTACCTGTCCTATTACCATCTCGTCTCGCCTTGAATATCTCTTGATGTCTCTCCACCTCTCACAGACCTCCCCTTTTGTTCTTTCATCCCCTCCCCCATTTCCCAGCCCCCAAACTTGCTTTTTAATCTGTTTCATTTCCTGCTTTTTTTTCTCAGTCCTGACGAAGGGTCTTCGACCTGAAACGTTAACTCTGTTTCTCTCTCCACGGATGTTGCCTGGCCTGCTGAGTTTTTGCCAGCGTTGTCTGTTGTTATTTCGGATTTCCAGCATCCGCAGTATTTTGCTATCGTAGTAGCACTTTAGTATCGCATCCATGAGCTGGCTCCTTGCTTTTTACACTGCTAACTCCAGCTGCCTTATCCTAGCAGCAGTCCCTCTGAGCCACCAAAAACTGGTCTCTGATTCTGCCGATGCGATAAGGGAGCCAGATTTCTAAAACTGAAAAGAAAGACAGACTTTCATTTATATAGCGCCTTTCACGACCACCGGACTTCCCAAAGCGCTTTACAGCCAATTAAGTACTTTTTTTTTTGACGTGTAGTCACTGTTGTAATGTAGGAAACGCGGCAGCCAGTTTGCGCACAGCAAGCTCCCACAAATAGCAATGTGATAATGACCAGATAATCTGTTTTAGTGATGTTGATTGAGGGATAAATATTGGCCCCAGGACACCGGGGAGAACTCCACTGCTCTTCTTCGAAATGGTGCCATGGGATTCTTTTCCATCCACCTCGGAGAGCAGACGGGGTCTCGGATTAACTTCTCATCCGAAAGACGATAAACAAAGCCATCAGCAGTGTATATAGAAATAGAAATTCAATCTCCCAAATGAGTGAACCTGTTGTAATGTAGGAAACGCGGCAGCCAGTTTGCGCACAGCAGGCTCCCACAACCAGCAATGTGATAATGACCAGATAATCTGTTGTTGTGATGTTGATTGAGGGATAAATATTGGCCAGGACACCGGGGATGACTCCCCTGCTCTCCTTTTATTAAAAAAAAAAGTGCCATGGGATCTTTTACGTCCACCTGAGAGAGCAGACGGGGCCTTGGTTTAATGTCTCATCTGAAAGACGGCACCTCCGACAGTGCAGCACTCCCTCAGTACTGCACTGGGAGTGTCAGCCTAGATCTTTGTACTCAAGTCTCTAGAGTGGGACTTGAACCCACAACCTTCTGACTCCGAGGCGAGGGTGCTACTAACTGAGCCACGACTGACAACCAAGGAACTGGAATCCGAACTGACTGACTCATTATTTAAAAAAATTACGACTATATGCTTCGGCAAAGGGTGGGGTGAGTGCTTACTAACTGATTTATAAACATTCGCAGGGAGCTGTCTGAATTTGAAGTCTTACGGTTTTGTGTGGACTTGATGGTCCAACCCAGCTCGAACTAAGAAATCTCTCTCTCCGAGATAGAATGTGGTGCAGTGGTTAGGTCAATCAACCTGCTGTGCAAAGGAATGACAGGCTGCAATTTCACACCTGTCATTCCCCACCACGTAAGCTTCCAAACTGGTTCAGCAAGAAGCTAGCAACTGAGGTTTAAGAGTAGCTCCACCCCTTATGGAAGGAGAAAAAATTGGAAGTTAAGTCATCCCCCCCGAGTTCTCTTCTTGCACCTCCTAAGTGACTTCATGAAGCAAATAACCCAAACTAATCACTGCCACCTGGTGTAGCTCATCATTTTTCAATCTTGGTGGTGTGCTGTACTATGGGCCTTGGCCTTTTACCATGGTGTCTAAAGACGTGCAAATCGATTGATTGGCTTTATGCCTGTTCAGCCCTGGTGTGGCACATGGCAAAGGATCGCTGAGCCAAGCAACTGCTCGAGGTTACCTGATCTTCTGGCAGTTAACATAAACAGTAGAACAGAACAGAAGGAGCTGGTGTTACCCTGTTTGAATCCACTGATCTGTGGAATTGATTGATCCCCCAAACTGCCATACAGATATGGTTGGAGCCTCATCCTGCTGAGAAGCCATCTCTAGCTGTGTCTCATAGTAGACAGGGAAGCACTAGCCAGTCACTGTGCCCTTTGACGTACATGTGGCCAATTACCCTGGGTATCGCAGCCCTTTTTGTCTTCTGTTTGCAAGCAGGGCACGGGCAGTTTATTTGTTCATGTCCAATGGACCAATGCTCCCTCTAAATATACCAGCATTATTGCATTACAAATCACTCTTCCAGTCACAAGCTAGACCCTACACGGCTAACCTTTTGCCAGTTTCTGCCCAGAAGACTAAAGGCCAACTACAATATAGAGCAAATAATCAAACCCGGCATTTCTATGTGGTGTTGTTCTTCTGCCTTGGTCTGCCATGCTTTCACTTGGCCTCTCCCCAGCAGTCAGGCCTCTTATTCTGGTCTTTTTAATTCAGATTCTGGGAGCGTGTGTGCCCACAAGCCCACTGCTCAATCCAGTTACCCGTGTCTCACTATATCGCCGGTCTAGAAAAACGAATGGAACAAGGGATATGGGGATCGGGCGGGAAAGTGGAGTTGAGGTTGAAAATCAGCCATGATCTTATTGAATGGCGGAGCAGGCTCGAGGGGCCAGATGGCCGACTCCTGCTCCTAATTCGTATGTTCACAGCACAGGCTCCTGGAATGAAAATTTCAAAAGGCCAACATACAAGGCCCTTTTTGCAGAGGGTTTGTTAGAGGGGGAATTCATGCTGAGCCAAGCAGAGCCCCACTGCACTTTATTGCTCTAACACCTTTTATGTGGCATGATCAAGGCGTATGTGTTTCTTGTACAAAGGCATTCTTGCAACCAGCCCACTTAACACCTGCTTTTGTGCGGCAATCATTATACAGAAATACTGAAGCAAAGGCTGCCTGCTCAAAACTCACGGCGATTTCACACTGAACCGCACTTGTGACTGGACCCAATAACAATATGAGCTGCTGAGGTGAAAATCTTGCTATTGAACTTATTTAAAGGGATGTTTATTGTCCAATGGCCGCAGGCTCAGTTGATTTGTTTCCTTACACGGGGCAGTATTATCACTAGCTGTTGTTGTCTGACTTGCAAAGAAAGTAGGTCACCCAAAGCAGGAAAGGTAATTATATCATTGTACCCGGAGACATGAAGAAATATAGAACAATCACTCCGCTGAATATTTTCTTCATCAAAAGCCATTACGGAATTATTGAAGCCGGTTTTTCCAGTGGTTTGGCCCTGAAACTCCGACAACTTTGACTGTGCTTAGCGAAGGCCAGGCTCTTCGCAGCTAAATTGCTTGAACAGTGGGGCTGGACTTCATGATGTCCAGGCTTTCGGGTGTCGCCAGTGTGGACGTTAACCTTTCATTTATTGGCCGCTCATTTGGTGCGCATTATCCCCAAGGAGGTCCTATTTGCTCATGTTGAGTATCTCACCCAAGCAAAAGGAATTCAGCAAAAAAAAAACTACTTCTGTGAAATGATTTCAATGTTAAAAAAAAAGCTATTTAAATAGCAATGAAAGAAAGACTTGCATTTATATAGCGCCTTTCACAACCACCGGACGTCCCAAAGCGCTTTACAGCCAATGAAGTACTTTTTTGAATTGTAGTCACTGTGGTAATGTAGGAAACGCAGCAGCCAATTTGCGCACAGCAAGCTCCCACAAACAGCAATGTGATAATGACCAGATAATCTGTTTTTGTGATGTTGATTGAGGGGTAATGTTGGCCAGGACACCGGGGATAACTCCCCTGCTCCTCTTCAAAATAGTGGCCTGCTGTATGCCTCAGAGACATGGACCATGTACAGCAGGCACCTCAAAGCGCTGGAGAGGTACCACCAACGCTGCCTCTGCAAGACTCTGCAAATCCATTGGCAGGATAGGCGCACCAACATCTGTGTTCTTGCTCAGGCCAACATCCCTAGCATCGAAGCTTTGACCACGCTCGATCAGCTCCGATGGACGGGTCACATTGTCCGCATGCCCGATATGAGACTCCCAAAACAAGCGCTCTAGTCGGAGCTCCGGCACGGCAAGAGAGCCCCAGGTGGGCAGAGGAAACGCTTCAAGGACACCCTCAAAGCCTCCTTGGAAAAAGTGTAACATCCCCACCGACACCTGGGAATCCCCGGCCCAAGACCGCACAAAGTGGAGGAGAAGCATCCGGGAAGGCGCCAAACACCTCGAGCCTCTTCGCCAGGAGCAAGCGGAAGCCAAACGCAGGCAGCGCAAGGAGCGCGTGTCAACTCAAGCACTCGACCCACCCGCCCCTTCAACCACCGTCTGCCCCACCTGTGACAGAGACTGTAGGTCCTGTATTGGACTCATCAGTCACCTGAGAACTCATTTTTAGTATGGAAGCAAGTCATCCTCGGTTCCGAGGGACTGCCTAAGATGAAGATGTCATGGGATCTTTTACATCCACCCGAGAAGGCAGACGGGGCCTCGGTTTAACGTCTCATCCAAAAGACGGCACCTCTGACAGTGCAGCACTCCTTCAGCACTGCATTGGAGTGTCGGCCTAGATTTTTGTGCTCGAGTCTCTGAAGTGGAGCAGGTCCATCAGCGTTTGTGGAGAGAACAGTTAAGCTTGGTTAACTCATCTGTTCTTTCCACAGATACTGACTGACCTGCTGAGTGTTTTCCCCATTTTCAGTTTTTGTTTCAGAGATCCGGCATCTACACTTGTTTAGCTTTGTTTATAAACTACTCCACTGGTTGCAGTGAAGTTCTGCCAACTCACTTTGTGCATGTTCATTCACTCAAGAACTGCAGGAGGATTTTGATACAAAGATAGATCATTACAATTGCTTCTCTCATGCTGGGATTCCTGCTAATTCCCAAACGTGTGGATTTCCTGGATCTTATTTTAATGAGATCAAATGTAAGAAGTCACACAACACCAGGTTATAGTCCAACAGCTTTATTTGAAATCACAAGCTTTCGGAGCGCTGCTCCTTCTTCAGGTGAAGTGGAGAAATGCATAAAGACACAGCTTATATAGTCAGAGAACCATGTCAGATGTTTACAGGTAACCTTTCCAACTGCCATTTATCGCACCTCGGCAGAGAGATAATCACAGCAGTCAAAGGTGTGAATGGTGTCCAAACAGGTCAGTCAGGGAAACATTACATCAAAGAACAATGAGGTGGGGTCACAAGGGGTCAAATATTGCAGATGCTGGGGTCTGTATGAAAAACAAAAAAACAGACAAAAAACATTTTTTTTGGCTGGAAATCACAGCAGGTCCGGCCGCATCTGTGTAGAGAGAACAAGCCAATGTCGACTCGAGTCTGGATGACCCTGCATCAGGTGGGCTTACATGTAGCGTGACATGAACCCAAGATCTCGGTTGAGGCCGTCCTCATGGGTGCGGAACTTGGCTATCAGTTTCTGCTCGACGATTTTGCGTTGTCGTGTGTCTCGAAGGCCACCTTGGAGAATGCTTACCCGAAGATCGGAGGCTGAATGTCCTTGACTGCTGAAGTGTTCCCCGACTGGGAGGGAACACTCCTGCCTGGTGATTGTTGCGCGGTGTCCGTTCATCCGTTGTCGCAGTGTCTGCATGGTCTCGCCGATGTACCATGCTCCGCATCCTTTCCTGCAACGTATGAGGTAGACAACGTTGGCCGAGTCACATGAGTATGTACCATGTACCTGGTGGATGGTGTCCTCACATGTGATGATGGTATCTGTGTTGATGATCTGGCATGTCTTGCAGAGGTTGCTGTGGCAGGGTTGTGTGGTGTCGTGGTCGCTGTTCTCCTGAAAGCTGGGTAATTTGCTGCGAACGATGGTCTGTTTGAAGTTAGGCGGCTGTTTGAAAGCGAGTAGTGGAGGCGTGGGGATGGCCTTAGCGAGGTGTTCGTCGTCATCGATGACATGTTGAAGGCTGCGAAGAACATGGCGTAGTTTCTCCGCTCCGGGGAAGTACTGGACGACGAAGGGTACTCTGTTGGTTGTGTCCCGTGTTTGTCTTCTGAGGAGGTCTATGCGATTTTTCGCTGTGGCCCGTCGAAACTGTCGATCGACGAGTCGAGCGTCATATCCCGTTCTTACAAGGGCGTCTTTCAGTGTCTGTAGGTGTCCATCGTGTTCCTCCTTGTCTGAGCAGATCCTGTGTATTCGCAGGGCTTGTCCATAGGGGATGGCTTCTTTAACGTGGTTAGGGTGGAAGCTGGAGAAGTGAAGCATCGTGAGGTTGTCCGTGGGCTTGCGGTAGAGTGAAGTGCTGAGGTGTCCGTCTTTGATGGAGATTCGTGTGTCCAGGAATGAGACCGATTCTGAGGAGTAGTCCATGGTGAGTTTGATGGTGGGATGCTAATGAGATCAGCATTGAAACGCTAAGTAGTGTTCTTCTAGGGATAATCTGTAATAGTCCAAAAGCCTTAATAGCCGTTCAGTTGAAAGAGTCTAACTTTTTTGTTTATTACTCATATCATTTGGTACATACACATAAATAGGACCAAATCCATGCAAAAAACTACCCTCCATGCAGAAAATAACTCAACACCTTTTAACGAGATAAATATGCACCTATTTCCTTTTATTGTGCAGAGATAACGGCCTTGATATTAACCCTCCGCCCCCCCCCCCCCCCCCCGACAAAAAGGGTCAGGCAAGGGGTTCAGATCTTGAAAATAGTGATCTCACCGTGGTCCCGGCCCCCATAATATTAATGCCGGCGATTCAGGCCATCAACGAGGCTCCCGCTGAAAGTCACAGCCCGCGAACATCATCCGCGCCACGACGTAATCACGCCAAGCCAGGGAAGAGTCCTGCACTGTCTGCAGCTCGGCAGCATCCTCCGCCCCCATCCTCCCTCTTATCGCAAGGAAAACTCTAGCCTCGGCCTCCCCCCACCCCCCCCCCCCTCCAGATCGCAAGGGAATCCCCAGCTCCCATCAACATCCCCCCCCATCCCACCGATTGCCTAGCCACAACTGCCCTGGAACGCTTCCTCGCACTGTCTGCCGGGTTCTGTTCCCACAGGTACCTGGCTAGGTAGTGAATCCAGTCTGGTGTCGAGCAGTACTCCGGGAACCTTTTATATAAATGAGGCCCTGCTTTTAAGATCTTGGGAACAGAAGTAGGCCATTTAGCCCCTTGAGCCTGTTCCGCCATTCAATGAGATCTGTGACCTAACTCCATATACCCGCCTTTGCCCCATATCCCTTAAAACCACAGTTTTGCCCACTCACTTAGTCTACCAATGTGCCTTTGCAACTTTCTGCGCCCAACTACACTGCCACTGTTCATCTGTAGTTTTACCCTTCAGCCCAGTTTACCGTGGTCAATCTCTGACTCATCCCTTTAAAGTCAGCCTTACCTAAATTTAAAACAGTGATTCATGACTCGCCCTTCTCCCTCTCAAACCTAATACCTAGTTCAATCATGTTACGGTCACTGTTAGCTAGGTGTTCCCTTACCGGTAAATTGTTGGCTAATTCTGGCTCACTACTCATCACTAAACCTAGGACGGCCTGTCCTCGTATTGGTTCAAGAAGATATTGTTCCAGAAAACGGTCTTGAGTACACCCAAGAAATTCGCTGCCTTTGGGACTCGAAGCTGTTCTGCTTCTCCGAGTCTATGGAGAAAATCTGGGATCTAGGCAGTTTTTTCATTTGTTTGATTTTTTTTTTTAATTGTTTCAATGTGGATTGAATCACATTTCCTTGCATTTTTTTTAGCAGCCAGAGAGAATAGGAGCAGCGGAAGAAGATTCCTATGGGGAGCAGTGGTTGAGTTAGACATCTGAGTTACTAATGACTGGAGACACACAGAGTGGAGCCAAAGCAGGAGAGCAGAGAGTGGACAATAGACAAGAGGAATCAAGAGGACTAGAGGAACATGGGGAGAAATCCAGTTAAGATGCAATCAATGAGCCATTGTGAAAACTAATAATTCCAAAAGGCAGCAGAGGTAGCTTCTGAGGGAGACGGAGGATCAGTCACGATCATATTGAATGGCGGAGCAGGCTCGAAGGGCCGGATGGCCAATTCCTGCTCCTATTTTTCTATGTTTCTAGGGAGGTTAGGTAACTTTAATTTAGGTGTTTCCTTTGTCCAGTGCTGTTTTTTTAAATACTTTTCTATTTAAAAATAAATCAGCTAATGGCAGATCGGCTGCAGTGAGTCTTTAGTCAATAAGGCTGGGTTTGAATCCCCTATTTGCTCTTGCGCAATTTTGTTTTGAAAGAGAAAATGAATTGAAACATTTTTGTTTTCTCCCAACAATAGATTATCTGCTGCTGCAAAGTTTTTAAAATGTTAAAGAAAAAATAATTAATGACCAAATTGCAAATAAAGAGCAGTTTTCAATAAAAGTGAGCAAATCTTCCTTCGTTTTCAGATTTGAAATAAGTTCAATGGTGGTTTTCATTTCAAACTCCAAGGGCGCGATCTTGCCAGCCCTGGGGAGGTGGGTTTGGAGGCAGGACTGCCAGGAAAATGGCAGAATCCGGGGTCCGGGGGCGGGTACCCACCCCGCCCCCAACCCGCCTCTGTGCCATCTTGCCAGGAGGCAGGTAGCCGACCCACACTGGGTCCCATCTCCTGGAGGTGGGAAGGGGATTACAGCCACTTAATTGCCAGTTAACAGGCAGTTAAGAGGATTATCCCCATTTTTCCACCAGAGGCGCGGGCTTCCCGACATTGGGAAACCCCGCCAGGGTCACCGAGGCGAGCAGTGGGTCTGAGGGGGTCGGAGGGGTGCAAAAGTGCACTGTGGAGGTGAGTGATGGGTGCAAGTGTGGAGAGGTGAGTATGTGAGGTGAGTGTAAAGTGTTAGAAAAAGTTTACTTACCTTTGTTTCTTCCTGCAGGCTACAACAGTTGGGGATGCAGAGAGTCTCGCATCTCACCGGCAGAGATGACAGATGGCTGCTGCATTCTTCGATGTAACATCCATCTAATTTCTGCTCATAAGAGGATTGATGCGTCTTCAATACAAGACCTCATCAAACTACAGAGAATGTCAGTGTTTGACAGATTCACAGAGCTGTCAAATGATGACAAAACATCATACGCTGATGTTCTCTGTAACCGGCTTCCCCTTAATTGGCCTGCTAAGCCCGCTGGGCGGGCTTAACTAGGTCAATCAAGGGAAAATAGCGTGGATTGGCCATAAGTCGATGGAGGCGGGGCTAAAACTCGACAAGCAGCAGTCCTGCCTCCAACGCGCCCGCCAAGTTGCTAGAAAATATACCAAAGTATCGAAAAGCAAAATTTTCCAATAGGTGTGCATGGCCCCAGACCTTCCCCCCCCCACCCCCCCCCTGCTGTCCCCTCCAATTAAAATACATGCATTTTCATCTGTATTCCTTTCAGGCATTCACACACTTGTAGTTTAGTTCTACAGTGTAGGTGGAGGGATGTTGGGTATATTAACAGGTCACACAGTCCTGTCCCACTGTATTTTCAGTGTAAATACTTGTTTTCACGTCAGAAGCGCAAATTCAGGGCCCGCTTTAAGTTGTCCGTTCTTTTATGGCTGTGTCTGCTTTCTTGGGGGTTGTGGGTCAGCCTTTGCTAGTTTTCTAGGGTATGCATTTAACCTTTTTAAGAGCATTTACCAGTTGTATGTCAGTCAGGAAAATCAAACCTTTCGCAAAGGGCCCTTCCCAGTTCACGACTGATTGGGTAAGGCAAAGATCGTGAAATCCTGGGGAGGTCCCCCAGCGTCAATGGGTAACGGCAGTGCCGGTAGTAGGAAGCTGTAGAAAACGCAGGGACCTAGGTGTGAACTCTGCTAGACGGCTTTCAAATGAACCCTGCTTAAAAAGTGCACTTGTGTGGATGCCTGGTTCGAATGGGATTTGGCTCGGATGCCATGCACACCTATTGGAATGGGATTTGGCTCTGTGATTGACTAGCCTACCAAAACTCGGTCTAGGCTTGCATATGAAGAATAGCCACTTGGGCGGGTGCCAGAGAGCTGCCACTATCCGTGGAGCTGCTTCCCAGTAAGAGCCTTCAGGAGAGGAAAGGAAAAATTTGTGTCGGGTGTGGGGGCGGGAGATAAATCGTGAAGTTACATTCAGTGACTTCTTATTAAGAGGTCCCCTAATGTTCCGTGAGAAAATACATATTTTTTTTATTCGGTTATGGGATGTGGGCGTTGCTGGCAAGGCCAGCATTTATTGCCCATCCCTAGTTGCCCTCGAGAAGGTGGCGGTGAGCTGCCTTCTTGAACCGCTGCAGTCCGTGTGGTGAAGGTACTCCCACAGTGCTGGTAGGGAGGGAGTTCCAGGATTTTGACCCAGCGACGATGAAGGATCAGCGATCTATTTCTAAGTCAGGATGGTGTGAGACTTGATGGGGAACTTGGAGGTGGTGTTCCCATGCGCCTGCTGCCCTTGTCCTTCTAGGTGGAAGAGGTCGCGGGTTTGGGAGGTGCTGCCGAAGAAGCCTTGGCGAGTTGCTGCAGTGCATCTTGAAGACGGTACACACTGTAGCCACGGTACGCCGGTGGTGGAGGGAGTGAATGTTTAAGGTGGTGGATGGGGTGCCAATCAAGCAGGCTGCTTTGGCCTGGATGGTGTCGAACTTCTTGAGTGTTGTTGGATTCTTAACTCTTAAATAAGAGAGAAAAAAAAATTGCATTTGTGTTTACACATTACCCGGTGTAGGACTGAACCGTAGACACTCGGCAAGTTCCAGCTTCGATTGCTGGTCTGCACTGATCTTGGATGAGGTTGCAGTGAGCTGCTATACTAAATTAAATATACCCAATGAATACTCCAAAATAGCTACAGCAGTGGGACCGGAAGCCACAGGTATCCTCACTCACCGTTAACGGCACCCAGACAGTGGCCAACCTCATTTCTTCACTTGTATTGAGAAGTGGGCGGGGGGGGGTGGAGGAAGTACATGAAAGTGAAGTGGGCTCTGGGGGCAAGCCCCCCTTTGACCCTTTGGTTGTTGCACTTTTTTTGGTATTTGGGCAATGCATTGTATTTCACCTAAACAGGAAAAGACATTTGCTCAATTATTTTGAAAACCATTCTCTAGTTGACATTTGGGGAACTAATAATTTTCTTCTTCTTCAATTTTTTTTCACTCTGTGGAAATAGATATTTATTACTGGGAGAAAAGTTTTAATTGCCCAATAGAAGAAAGGGGATTTTGAACCCTGGTTGGTTGACCGTGAGGTCACTCCAGTTAGGGCTGTGGAGAGCAAGTGTAGAATTGTGTGCAGTCCTTTCAATTGCTGCTAGTCTCTCGCGTGGTAAATTTTCCACTCCAAAGATGCAGTCTGGTTCATTTTAAACACTTCACAATTAATTCGATACTTAAATCTTTAAAAAAAAAAAAAGAGTTGCATTTGTGTTTTCACCAGAGCAGCCAATCACTTGCACGAAATCTTTAGATGTCAGCTTGGCTCAGTGGTATGTCTCTCGCTCGGAGTCAGAAGGTCCGTGGGTTCAAGACCCACTCCCAACATTTATTCCTGAGGTTGGAAAAGACGCCAAAGTTCCATCTTTACCTCATCGGTCACTTTCCCACATCCAGCACGTTCCCCGCCCCCCGCCCCCCCCCCCCCCCCCCCCCCCCGGCAGTTAACAGACACTCTCCTCCAACCCCACTCCCAGCTTCTGCTCTTTTCTTAACCCTCCTGGTGGCCATCCTACCTGAGTCCTGCTGCTGGTCATCCTACCTGAGTCCTGCTGCTGGTCAAGTAATTCCGGCCATTGGGTGCTGTGGTTGCGAATTCTTATTTCATGAGAATACTTGCCACAATATATACTGTAGTGCCAAACTTGGGGAGGGGCAACGCTGTGGAGGAGGGACCTAGCCCTTGCTGAGGTTCGTCTGGAACACGGATGTGTGGATCAGACCCCCAAAACACTGCCTGCGTCAAACACAGAAAATTGGCACATGTGTGATATATGAAGGACTACATTGTCCATGACTTGAATGCTCTGTAACTTAGGATCAGGCAACCTTCAATCACCTTGGCCGATTTGCCTTGTTTTTGTTGAAGCTACTCTCACTTTCCCTATCTCGCAGGAAATTGGAGAATTGTGTACAGATTCTCTTAAGTGTCTTGTTTTTTAAAAATTGTATTGCTGCGTTATACAAGAAGCTTGAATGTTTACTTGGGTCCTGTGCTCTTGTTATTAATTTGAAATATTAACTGTGGTAGTGTTTTTAATGCCAAGTAGATTTTGCTTGAAGAAAACCAATCCTTTCTTCTCTCTCGTAGATATGGCCAAACATTTGCAGCTCCCATTTTCCATAGTGTTCTCCATTGTGGGTATGTTTGCATCGCATTCAGTCGGAAATCTCAGCATCTTCTTCTGTGCGGAGCTCACGCCTACTGTTATCAGGTAAGATTGTAGTCAAACAGACATCATGTTTTTGTGTTCTTATTTGCAAAGTGACTATTCTGTTTGAACGGGATGTATACAAAGTTCACCTCCTAAGAACATAAGAATTAGGAGCAGGATTAGGCCATACGGCCCCTTGAGCCTGCTCCACCGTTCAATAAGATCGTGGCTGATCTTCGACCTTAACTCCACTTTCCCGCGCGATCTCCATATCCCTTGATTCCCCTAGAGTGCAAAAATCTATCGATCTCAGCCTTGAATATACTCAACGACTGAGCATCCACAGCCCTTTGGGGTAGAGAATTCCAAAGATTCACAACCCTCTGAGTGAAGAAATTCCTCCTCATCTCAGTTTTAAATGGCCGACCTCTTATCCTGAGACTATGCCCCTAGTTCTAGACTCTCCAGCCAGGGGAAACAACCTCTCAGCATCTACCCTGTCGATCCCCCTGAGACTCTTATCTGTTTGAATGAGATCACCTCTCATTCTTCTAAACTCCAGAGAGTACAGGCCCAATCTTCTCAATCTCTCCTCCATAGGACAACCCTCTCATCTCGGGGATCAATCTAGTGAACCTTCATTGCAATGCCTCTAAGGCAAATATATCCTTCCTCAGATAAGGAAACCAAAACTGTGCACAGTACTCCAGGTGTGGTCTCACTCAAGCCCTGTACAATGGTAGCAAGACTTCCTTACTCTTGTACTGGAAGGCTTGTGGATTGTGTTCCTGGCTTGTGAGCAAAAAAAATAGAGGAGAAATTAAAACATTTTGGGAGACACTTTATAAAAAAAAAAAAAAACCCCAGGAGCATAAGGGAATAAGTTAAAATGTTCTTCACCTTCTGGGAACCAATTTCAAATCTCGTCCAGATTGATGGAAATAAATTCCAATCTCTGCCAGCTGTAAATCAGTAAAAATGTATTTAGGGTAGTCACAATATATTTGCTAATCGAGAGGCATCTACAGTCCAAAACTGCCCCAGTTTGGTACTGAATTTCCCACTTAAAGAAATCGTAATTGTTGTGTGAAAGGGGAAATAAATATTGGTACACGTGGGGTGAGCTTTTCTAAAGGTGAGGTCAAAGCCAATATTGGAGCAGTGTAGAGAGACTTTTATTGTGTATCTGGCTATGTTGTGCCTAGCTTTGCTTTGTCTGACTGGAGAGTGTAAAAAGCAGAAAAGTGTTTAATCTCTGACATCTTTCACCTTGATTGAGCATAAAAATTAAAATGCATCAAGTATGATGTTAGACCATCTTCCCTATTGGTTGGTAAAGGTCTCACTTTTTTTTCTCCAAGTTAGGGGCCAGGGTTAAATAGCTGGTTAGGGATAAAACAGGAGCTTGGAGATTGGTAACTGTTAATACTGCATTAAATTAGTAACTGTTAATACTATATTAAATTAGTAACTGTTAATATATTAATAACTTGAATTCGATACATCTTAGTCTTAAATTTCTGTAAAGTTAGTTAATAGTCGAATAAATAAGGCACGGCAGGGCAGCTCGGTCCAGCGGAATGCACATCCTGTGCCATGTGGGAACTCCAGGATGCTTCTCGTGTCCTGGACAACCTCATGTGCAGGAGGTGTCGTCAACTGAAGGAGCTCGAGCTCTGGGTTTCGGAGCTGGAGCAGCAGCTGGCGTCACTGCGGTGCATCCGCGAGGCTGAGAGCTACGTGGATAGCGCGTTTCAGGAGGTGTTCGCCCCACAGCTAAGGAGTGCACAGGCAGAGAGGGAATGGGTGACCGTCGGACAGAATAGGAGGGCCAGGCAGCTAGTGCAGGAGTTCCCTGAGTGCATCTCGCTCTCCAACCAGTATTCTGTTGAGTACTGATGAGGGCAGTGGTTCCTCTGGGGCGTACAGCCAGAGCCAAGTCCACGGCACCACGGGTGGCTCAGCTGTACAGGGCGGGAGGAGGAAGATAGGGAAAGCAATAGTGGTAGGGGATTCGATAGTTAGGGGAGCAAACAGCCGTTTCTGCGGCTGCAGACATGACTCCAGGTTGGTATGTTGCCTCCCTGGTGCCAAGGTCAAGGATGTCACTGAGCGGCCGCAGAACATTCTGAGGGGGGAGGGTGAACAGCCAGTGGTCGTGGTCCATATTGGTACCAACGACATAGGTAGAAAGAGGGTTGAGGTCCTGCAGGCAGATTTTAGGGAGCTAGGAAAGAGATTAAAAAGCAGGACCTCAAAGGTAATAATCTCCGGATTACTCCCAGTGCCACACGCGAGTGAGTATAGAAATAGGAGGATAGAGCAGATGAATGCATGGCTGGGGAGATGGTGCAGGAGGGAGGGCTTCAGATTATAACGTCGTGACAATAACAGAGACCTAGCTCAAAAAAGGGCAGGATTGGGTATTAAATATTCCTGGATATAAGGTGTTCAGGAAAGAAAGGAGGTGGTGTGACAGTATTGGTTAAGGAGAATATTACAATGCTGGGGAGAGAGGATGTCCTGGAGGGGTCAAGGACAGAATCTATTTGGTATGGGTTAAGAAATAATAGAGGTGCCATTCCACTACTAGATGTATTCTATAGACCAACTAGTGAGAAAAATATGGAGGAGCAAATTTGCAGAGAAATTGCTGAGAGATGCAAGAACTATAGAGTCGTGATAATGGGGGACTTCAACTATCCTATAGACTGTGATAGTAATAGTGTAAAGGGCAGAGAGGGGGAAGAATTTCTGAAGTATGTTCAGGAGAACTTTCTTGATCAGATGTTTCTGGCCCAACGAAGAAGGAGGCATTGCTGGATCTGGTTCTGGGGAATGAGGTGGGTCAAGTGGAGCAAGTATCAGTAGGGGAACATTTAAGGAACAGTGATCAAAATATATAAGGTTTAGATTAGCTATGGAAAAGGACAGGGAGCCATCTAGAATAAAAATACTTAATTGGAGGAAGGCAAATTTCAGTGGGATGAGAACGGATCTGGCCCGGGTAAATTGGAATCAAAGATTAGCAGGCAAAACTGTAGTGGAACAATGGGCTGCCTTTAAAGAGGAAGTATTTCAGGTACAGTCAGGTACATTCCCACTAGGGGGAAAGGTAGAGCAACTAAAGTCAGAACTCCCTGGATGACGAAAGAGAGAGAGAGAGAATAAGATGAAGCAGAGAAAGAGCGCGTATGACTGATCTCAGGTCGAGAATACATCTGAGAATCAGGCTAAATATAGAAAGTTCAGAGGAGAAGTGAAAAAGAAAATAAGAGGGGCAAAGAGAGGGTATGAGAATAGACTGGCAGCTAACATAAAAGGTAATCCAAAAGTCTTCTATAGGCACATAAATAGTAAATGGGTAGTAAGAGGAGGGGTGGGACCAAAAAGGAGATCTACACATGGAGGCAGAGGGTATGTCTGAGGTGCTAAATGAGTGCTTTGCATCTGTCTTCACCAAGGAAGAAGATGCTGCCATAGACATAGTGAAGGAGGAGGTAGAGGAGATACTGGATGGGATAAGAATTGATAAAGACGAGGTACTAGAAAGGCTGGCTGTGCTTAAAGTAGATAAGTCACCAGGACTGGATGGGATGCATCAAAGGGAAGTGAAAGAATAAATCATGGAGGTACTGACCATAATCTTCCAATCCTCCTTAGAAACGGGGGCGGTGCCAAAGGACTGGAGAATTGCAAATGTTGTACCCTTATTCAAAAAAGGGTGTAAAGATAAACCCAGCAACTATAGGCCGGTTCGTTTAACCTCGGTAGTGGGGAAGCTTTTGGAAACAATAATCAGGGACAAAATTAAGTCACTTGGGCAAATGTGGATTAATTAAGGAAAGCCAGCACGGATTTGTTAAAGGCCAATCGCGTTTAACCAACCTGATCGAGTTTTTTGATGAGGTAACAGAGGGTTGATGAGGGCAATGCGGTTGACGTGGTGTACATGGATTTCCAAAAGGTGTTTGATAAAGTGCCACATAATAGGCTTGCCAGCAAAGTTGAAGCCCATGGAATAAAAGGGACAGTGGCAGCATGGATACAAAATTGTCTAAGTGACAGGAAACAGAGAGTAGTGGTGAACGGTTGTTTTTCAGACTGGAGGAAGGTACACAGTGGTGTTCCCCAGGGGTCGGTACTAGGACCACTGCATTTCTTGATATATATTAATGACTGGGATGAGGGTGTACAGGTAGCACGGTGGCATAGTGGTTAGCACTGTTGCCTCACAGCGCCAGGGACCCGGGTTCGAATCTGGCCTCGGGCGACTGTCTGTGTGGAGTTTGCACATTCTCCCCGTGTTTGCGTGGGTTTCCTCCGGGTGCTCCGGTTTCCTCCCACAGTCCAAAGATGTGCGGGTTAGGTTGATTGGCTATGATAAATTGACCCTTAGTGTTAGGGGGATTAAATACGTGGGGTTACGGGGATAGGGTGGGATATGTGTTGGTGTAGGGGTTACGGGGATCGGGTGGAGATATGTGTCGGTGCAGGCTCGATGGGCTAAAATGGCCTCTATTTGCACTGTGGGGTTTCTGTGATTCTGTGAGCACAATTTCAAAATTTGCAGATGACACAAAACTTGGAAGTATAGTGAACAGTGAGGAGGATAGTGATAGACTTCAAGAGGACATAGACAGGCTGGTGGAATGGGTGGACACGTGGCAGATTAAATTTAATGCTGAAAAGTGATACATTTTGGTAGAAAGAATGCAGAGAGGAAATATAAACTAAAGGATACAATCATAAAGAGGGTGCATGAACAGAGAGAGCTAGGGGTATATGTGCACAAATCGTTGAAGGTTGAGAAAGCAGTTAAAAAAGCTTACGGGATACCGGGCTTGAGGTATAGAGTACAAAAGCGTGAAAATTATGATGAACCTGTATAAAACACGGGTTCGGCCTCAACTGGAGTATTGTGTCCAATTCTGGGCACTGCACTTTAGGAAGGATGTGAAGGCCTTAGTAGGGGCAGAAAAGATTTACGAGAATGATTCCAGGGATGAGGGACTTCAGTTACGTGGATAGACTGGAGAAGCTGGGGTTGTTCTCCTTGGAGCAGAGAAGATTGAGAGGAGATTTGATAGAGGTGTTCAAAATCATGAGGGGTCGTGACAGAGTAGATAGAGAGAAACTGTTCCCATTGGCGGAAGGGTCAAGAACCAGAGGACACAGATTTAAAGTGATTGGCAAAAGAACCAAAGGCAACATAAGAATAGGATCTGGAATGCATTGCCTGAAAAGGTGGTGGGGGCAGACTCAATCACCGCTTTCAAAAGGGAGTTGGATAAGTACCTGAAAGAGAAAAATTTGCAGGGCTACGGGGAAAGGGCGGAGGAGTGGGACTAGCTGAGGTGCTCTTGCAAGGAGCTGGGATGGGCCGAATGGCCGCCTTCCGTGCTGTAACCATTCTATGATGCACTGTTTAAAAGTGTTTTGTACCTCTGAATATAACAGTGTAGTATTGTACACATTCTACAGGTTTGCACTCTGGTTCATTGCTAGTGTCAGCCTGGGCTCGGTGGTAGCCCACTTGTCTCTGAGCCAGAACGCGTGAGTTCAAGCCCCGTTCCAGGAGTTGAACATATAATCTAGGCTGGCACTTTAGTGCAGTGCTTTGGATGAGGTGTTAAACCAAGGCCACGTCTACTTGTTCAAAGTGGGCGTAAAATATCCCAGAGCAGTACTGGAAGAAGAACAGGGAGATGTCCTGGCCAAAATTCATGCCTCAACCAAACCACCAAAACAGATTAGCTTCTTGTCCATCTTAATTGCTGTTTGCGGGACCTTTTTGCAAAGTGGTTCCCGCAGTTCCCTACAAAACAACTACACTTCGAAAATAATTTTCCGGCTGTGAAACACTTTCAGAAATGCTGAGAATGTAAAAGGCGCCATATCAATGCAAGTTCATTCTTTTTGCTTCCTTATTTTTTTTTCAATTATTGGGTTTTTATTTTGGGATTTCAGTTAATAATATTTGTGGCATTCTTGCTTTCCAAAAAAATTTCTGATCACATTTAGGTCCTGACCTGTGCAGCCTCTCTGCTCTTCTGAGCTGCGCCTCTGCTCCCCTCTCAATACTCCTCACATCCCACCACGCTTGAAACAAAAGCGAGATTTAAAAAATAGAGAATGTTTATTTGCAACAAAATGCAGAATAAGAGCCATAGGAGGAAAAGATCAAGAAGAAAACTTGAAAGATTTTTTTTTTTTAATGCACAATATGAGAGAAGAAAGTGTGTGACCGGCACATAGACTGACCGGCGGACTCGGTGAGAGACACGAGTCGGCCAGGCTTACAGAAAGAGCGGGAGACAAAGACATACAGAAACTGGTGCAATCAGAATCATCAGTATGACAGGCATACGCAGAGTGGGAGATAGGTAGGAGAGGAGACCGAGGGAAGGACAGGCCTACAGAGAAGTGAGACACTCCGGAAAGATCATTTGTGCCTGAGACAAGCAGACCAAGTGGGGGGGGACAGGTGAGGAGAGCGAACCTTAGAGTGTGCGCTTGTGCTGTGAGGGAGAGGAGACACGCAGCTCAGAAGAGCACCTATGTTATTTTTTTATGTTTGTCAGCAGAGCCATAGAAAATCAGCTAGTACAATCGTTGAATAGTGCCGCACAGATGGAGGCCATTCGGCCCATCGAATCTGCTGAAAGTGTTGCGTTTCTACTTGCCCTTTTTTTTAAGCTTCGTGCTTGGAAGCTATAAAATCAAACAAAATTGCCGCAAGGTTTGAATATTTAACTTCAAACCATCTACTTGCTTGAAAATGCTCAGTCTCCTCTACAGTTCAGCCGCAGGAGTGTTGCAATTAAACCCAATTTAGTGTGCTCCGTGCAGTAAAAGGGACAGGTGCAGGGAAAACGTCACGGTTCTTCTTGAGAAGGATTTTACACCGATCTTGAAAGGTCACAGAAGATGCAGAAGTGCGCACAGAGTTTCACTTTGTTCTGTTTGGGTTTTTTCTTGACGTTTGCTTGAGACCGTTGTTGCAGCATTTCTTTCATTCTTGGCCTTCCGTGGATTTAATACTTTCACGTTAATCGTGAATCTAATTTTACTGGCCCAGCCGAAACAGTCGATGCAACTCGACAGCTGATTTATTAAAATGAAGCCCCTGCACATCCCGCCACTAAGGTCACAAAGCTGGCCACACATTGAAATAACATTCTGTTCTGTACTTTAGCTAGGTCCCATTTACCAGATCATGAACCCTAGCTGTCAGTTTACCCCCATCCCCAGTTTGCATGCTGTGTATGTGTGTATAAATAAAATTTATACGTATTATTTCGCAATCAATCGTCATTTCAACATGTCGAGCTCTGCTCAAAATATGTATTCAAAATATTCTTGAGCATTTGTCAAAAAAAAAATGTAGGCTCCAGAAATGACAGGGTGCTAGATACTTAATGAGACAGCAGCAATTCTCGTCGGTCTTTTTGAGGATAAGCTTCAGAGAACGTGTTACTTCACGAGCCCACACGCCAGCCATCATCAACGTGGCCCCCCCAAAGGTGCGCGTGCCCGTGGCCCCCCCACGGCCGCGCATCAATCGGACGCCCCCGCGCAGGCCGCTTGCCAGCTGTTGCCGCTGGAAAAGATACCGCGCAGAAAATTTAAAGGGACCACGCGTGGCAAAAAAAAATTCGAGGGAACGTTGGCCCTATTCCTCTAAATAATGATATCGGAAGCTTGCCCTTGGGTCGACAGTGTTTCAGCACACTATCCTTTTCACTTCCAAGGACCTTAGATTGAACCCAGCCCAGGCTGATGGGCCCTACATGAAATGCGTTCGGGCATTTTAAACCCAGTTCATAATGGTGATAAGTCTGTGGCCTAATACTGCCACAAACCTGGAAATGTAACACAAGATGAACTTTTGTGACAGAATTAAGGGAGCTTTATTTTGCACTGGGCTTACGCCACACTTGAGTGTAAACGTTTGATGCTTGCAAAGCATAAAAAAATCCAAATCTACAAGAGTTAATATTCCTCTGCTTGATGACCACAAAAGTAAACCAAAATATATTTTCTTTGGTCCCCCAGACCCAGCGGGTAAGCAGATAACTAAATGTGCTGTTGCTTTGGAAAGCACTTTAAAATATAGATTTCTAAATGTTCCCTTGCTCTGTGCGAGGATCATGCTGCCCATTGTTTTTTGCAGCCAGCTGTGCTGAGTAGGCTCTGAATACAGGCAGGCACAAGCCTCAGTAAGGGTGTGAAAATAATGTTACCTAGAGTCGGACACCCCTACCTTGCATCGGTTTCTGCTCCAGAAATGAAGGCATGTTTTTAAATGGTACTTTTGCAAACAAATTCCCTGGTATTTGACTGTCAGTTTCTTAAACCTACACCAACCGCCATGCTAAAAAAAACACCCTTCATCCATCCCTACTCTACCCTGTCTATAACCTGCTTTCTTTTCTAAGCTTTAATAACCTTCTCAAAAAAACATCTTTTCAATCGAGTACTTGGTCACTTCTCCTACGCTCTCCCCCATGGCTCAGCATCTCTTTGTAAAAGACCTTAGGAGATCTGTGCATTAACGGCACTATATAAATGGATCTTGTCTTTGGCTTATTGTGGAGTGAACATAGGAACAGCAGTAGGCCATTCAGCCCTTCGAGCATGTTCCACCATTCAATTAGATCATGGCCGATCTGTATCTTAACTCCATCTACCCGTCTTGGTTCTGTAACCCTTAACATCCTTGCCTACCAAATATTTATCAATCTCCGTTTTGAAATTTTCAGTTAACCCCCAGCCTCAGCAGCTTTTTGGGGGAGAGAGTTCCAGATTTCCACTACCCTTTGTGTGAAGAAGTGCTTCCTGACATCACCCTTGAACGACCGAGCTCTCATTTTAAGGTTATGCCCCTTTTTCTGGACTGCCCCCACCAGAGGAAATAGTTTCTCTTTATCTACCCTATCAAATCCTTTAATCATCTTAAACACCTCAGTTACAACACCCCTTAATCTTCTATTCTCAAGGGAATATAAGCCTAACCTCTGCAACGTGTCCTCGTAATTTAACCCTTTTTAGCATTCTGTTATTGGGGAGACGATGTTGCCAGGGTGTATCATTCTGGTGAATCAGCGCTGCAATCCCTCCAAGGCCAATATATCGTTCCGGAGGTGCGGTGCCCAGAACTGAGCGCAGTGCTCCAGGTGGGGTCTAACCAGAGCTCTGTACAACTGTAGCATAACTTTCAACCTTTGTATTCCAGCCCCTTGAGATAAAGGCCAACAATCCATTAGCCTTTTAAATTCCACTAGCACGCCTCAATTTTAAAATTCTCGTCCTTGTTTTCAAATCTCTGCATGGCCTCCCTTCTCCCCATTTCTGTAACCTCCTCCAGCCCTACAACCCTCCGAGATCTCTGCGCTCCTCCAGATCTGGCCTCTTGCCATCCCCGATTTTATTCGCTGCACCATTGGCGGCCGTGCCTTCAGCCTGTGCCTAGGCCCTAAGCTCTGGAACTCCCTCCCTAAACCTCTCCTCCTCTCCTCCTTGAAGACGCTCCTTAAAACCGACCTCTTCACCTGTCCTAATATCTCCTTATGTGGCTCGGTGTCTAATTGTGTCTGATAACGCTCCTGTGAAGCACCCTGGGACGTTTTACTATGTTAAAGGTGTTATATAAATGCAAGTTGTTGTTGTAAATTATTTTTTGTACCTGTCCACTAGCTTTTAGTGATTTCTGTACTCGGGCCCCTAAATCTCGCTGCTCCTCCACAGTTCCCAGCTTCTCCTCATTTAGAAAATACTTTAATCTATCTTTCCTGGGTCCAAAGTGGATGGCCTCACACTTCCGCACACTGAAAGCCATCTCCCACAGTTTTGTCTTGAACTGGTCCTTTTTTGGTTTGCTTTCATTGTATTTAGATTTTATGGCCATTTAGCACTTAATTTTTGCAACAGCTTTTTAATATATCAATTTTGGTTATTTTTTGTTTTGCTGGGAGGGCAGTATTAGTGGACAATGATAGGCTGGGAGGGCGGTATTAGTGGACAGTGATAGGCTGGGAGGGTGGTATTAGTGGACAGTGATAGGCCGGGAGGGCGGTATTAGTGGACAGTGATAGGCCGGGAGGGCGGTATTAGTGGACAGTGATAGGCCGGGAGGGCGGTATTAGTGGACAGTGATAGGCCGGGAGGGCGGTATTAGTGGACAGTGATAGGCCGGGAGGGCGGTATTAGTGGACAGTGATAGGCCGGGAGGGCGGTATTAGTGGACAGTGATAGGCCGGGAGGGCGGTATTAGTGGACAGTGATAGGCCGGGAGGGCGGTATTAGTGGACAGTGATAGGCCGGGAGGGCGGTATTAGTGGACAGTGATAGGCCGGGAGGGCGGTATTAGTGGACAGTGATAGGCCGGGAGGGCGGTATTAGTGGACAGTGATAGGCTGGGAGGGCGGTATTAGTGGACAGTGATAGGCTGGGAGGGCGGTATTAGTGGACAGTGATAGGCTGGGAGGGCGGTATTAGTGGACAGTGATAGGCTGGGAGGGCGGTATTAGTGGACAGTGATAGGCGATCAGTTTCCATTTGTGTTTAGTAGGTGAGAAGTAGCCCAATACCAGGTGACTGGGCCATACTGATGTTGGGATTCGTTTTACAAGCTGATACAGGGAAACAGCAGAGATTTTCATAATTACAAGTTAAAGCCGCACTGAGGGCTCGTGAATGCGGAATGCAGCTCAACCAAGGTCATGTTAACCCATGTGAATTGACTAGTGTCTCAATTCCTGAGATGATTCGTCTAAGAGTCAGCCAGCGCTGAAGCCATCTGGTGCAGCTTCCTGGTTCAATGTGGGTTCAGCGCCTGGCAGAGTTTCAAGTTGACATTCTGCTGGATGAAGCACAACATGTTGAGCTGACATTTTTGCAGGCAGTACGTACGTCTGTTAGTTGCCCAGTTTCAAGGAACGAACAACATTTCAGGGTGTGTTTTTTGTTATTGCAGTAATGCAAGTGTTCCGTGTACTGTAGAAGCCAAAGCCAGAAAATGCCAGCAACGTGCAGTGGACACAACAGATTAACGTTTCAGGCCTAAGACCCATCAACAGAAGTAGGAAAAATTACAGCTGAACAACATTTAGAAACGAATAGAACAGAAGGAAGGGGAGGGGAAAAACTTGCACATGAGAGGAAGTAGAAATTCCTGTAAAATGCTGAAATGGAAAGAGGAGATGGTTAAATGGCTGAAGTTGTATTAATACGAGACAACAGGAAGTATAATGAGAGAAATTAAAAACATTTAAGAAACACAGAGCATCTGAATAGCTGAGCGGTTGAGGACGAGGGAGATAAAAATGGAAATGGGAAAAGCTGGCCCAGGAGAAGATGAAGAATGCAGGCCAGCACCACGGGTGCAGACCACCCTACCAGCACGGCGTTCTAACAGAGGGTCTCCATGCCGAGACCCAACCAGTCTCTCCTCTTCCCCTCCCAAAAAAAGCACCGGGACACCCATACCATTTTGCTGCATCTCCTGCCATAGAGAAAGTGGGATCTAAAAGTAAGGTCGGAAGTTAGCATCAATCTTGAGGTCAGGGGGCTGCAGAGTGCTGAATAGAAAGATTAAGGTGCTGTTCCTTGAGCTTGAACTTGTATTGTAGATCTATATCGGGATCAACTGTGGGAGTAACGAAAGAAAGAAAGCCTTGCATTAATTTAACGCCTTTCATGACCACAGAACGTCCCAAAGCGCTTTATGGCCAATGAAGTGCATTTGAAGTGTAGTCACTGTTGCACTGTGCACAGCAAGCTCCCACAAACAGCAACGTGATAATGACCAAATAATCTTTTTTTTTTTAGTGATGTTGATTGAGTGATAAATACTAGCCAGGACACCGGGGATAACTCCCCTGCTCCTCTTTAAAATAGTGCCGTGGGATCTTTTATGTACACCTGAGAGAGCAGATGGGGGCTGTGATTTAACGTCTTATCCGAAAGACGGCACCTCCGACAGTGCAGTGCTCCCCCAGTACTGCACTGGGAGTGTCAGCCTGGAATATGCGCAAGGCCCCTCCCCTTTAAGAAGGGGAGGAAGGCCTGCAATACCATGGCGCGACGTGCCGCAGCGCTGCGATATTGACTCGCAGCGCCCCAAGAGGGATGCGGGGTGCTTCCAGTAGCGCCCCGCTTCCTTCTTGGGGTGCAACCACTTGAGTACCGGCGCGGGGGCGCTAATTTTTCCGGGGCGCTAAAAGTAGCACCCCGGCAATGTTTGGGGCGCTACTCAATTTTTAGCCCACTATTTTTAGTTGGACTGATCATCCACTAATACATGTGATACAAACATAATCCTGGGCCGTTTCCCTACCCCCTCCTGATTTGCCTGACTATTCCATCACTCATGTCAAAGTGCTTGCTTATAGAACAGCGCTCCTGTGGTGCAGCGCACAGCAACCGGTCAGCTCTCCTATGGCAGAAGTTATTTTTTGACCTTTAGGATTGAATGTGTGTATGAGACAATTTCAGTTTTCCTGTGCTTCTGAACAACAGGCTTTTTTTGTTCATTCCGTTTAAAGACTCTTTCTGATAAGGCATTAAACTGAGGCCCCCCACAACTGTCTGTTGAAATGAATGTATCAGAACCCTGCGCACTTTCTGAAGAAGAGCAGGGGGAGTTCTCCCACTGGCCAACATTTATCACTCAAAATTAGCGCCACCAATGGAAATAAAAAGCAGGAGCGATGTAAAACGGGCTGCCGATTCGCTATCACCCATTTTACACTGTCGCGCAAAGTCAAAATTTTCCCCTGATGGCTTTAAATTGCACTCAAATTTGATGTGGCCCTTCACCAGAGACAGAGGTCCATGGGTTGTAGGGGCAGCGGAGCTCAAACTTACCAAGAGGGGGACTGGATCTTGGAGAACAATGCTCGGCACCACCGACTCACTAGGATTGTGTTTGAGACGCACATGCCCCGAGTACTCCAGAGCACAGTTAGTGGTTTCTGCCCACAAGAAGAGGGATCCTAGTTACCCCGACGGCTATCTGTAGTTTCATTGATAACGCTGGCTCGTGAGCTTGTACGACTTGGGGAAATCACTTGCATTCTTTTCATCAAGTTTTCATTATGCCTCATGGAGGGGCTGGAAGCTGTAGGGAGAACATATGCCACATCCGGGATTTTACCCGGGTTGTGTATTCCAGCTCCAAGAGCCACGCACGGTTCGATGGGAGGCTCACTGAACCTATTTCTCTCAAACCTGGAGAACGTTCTCCACTGTCGGGCTATTCAGTGTCTTCATTAATGATGCGTTGAATGAGATTGCGAGGAATGTCTGTTCTGGGCATTGCTGATGAATCGCAGTGCTCCTTTTCCCAAATGCTATTGTGTTGATTGCCTCATCAGTGTGCTCTACATAGCATCATTATTTTGCTTTAAAGGTAGAATTACAGTAGACTCAAGTGCTGGAAAATGTACCAAAAAGTGTCAAAAATAAAAAATATCCTGGGGGGGTTGGGGGCGGGGGGGGAGAGGGAGGTTGCGGGCGGTCATATCCTAGCCTGATTCGCCCCCCCCCCCCCCCCAAAAATAAATTTGGTACCTTCAATGCTCACTTCTGCCTTCAGAAAATTCTAGATCTGCCACTGCATTTTGTGTACTTCAGTTTTCCCCCTATAATACTGCTGATGAAACATTGGGTATACCGGCAGTTTACAACAAGCTCATGTCCCACTGCACTCTAATTCTAATTACTGGCACATGTCATGGGGAAGGACATTGGGTTTTGGTTTTCATTTGCAAACAAGTTGAATTGTGGAATGTGATCCTAAAACATAGGAATTGCTAGACAAAGAAAGACCAAGGTCCCTCTAGTTCGCCTTCTACCATTTTGGTCGTCGCATGATACACTGATAATTTAGTTGTTGACTAACCATAGCAATCAGTCTCTCAATTAGTCTACAACAGACCCAGACATGAGGCGAGGAAACTCCCAGTGGTGGAGAGCTTTTTGAGCAATAGGACCAAAGTCACCTGTCCTCCCAAGAATGCTACATTCCTCACATCATGTCTCAAATTACTCGTACTGTGTCCCAAAATAATATTTTCTGTAAGAAATCTATCTAATTTGCAATTGAATGAATCAATACTATCTATTTCCATCATCTCCCTAGGAAGCCTATTCCATAGATTGACCACTCACTCACTGAAATGGCCTTGGCTTTTATATGGCGGCCGGAAGGGTGCGCGTGAGCCCAGTAGATGACGGTGCACCCGGCTAGGTCAAGGATGTGGAGGCCTTGCCAATCTTAACAGCAGGGCCTCATTTAAATAAAACCTCCACTTGACATACGGCCAGATTCACTACCTGGCTGCCAGGCGGGAGCGGGAAATTCACCGCCGGAGTCCGCAGCTAGTTACCCATGAGCACGGTCCCCGGCAGACAATGGGCCAGGAAATTCCTTTGACATCGGCCTGAGAATCGGGAGGGCTGGGGATTCCCTCTTCAGGATCACATCGGAGGTTGGCGAGGGCTGGGGATTCCCTCTTTAGGATCACATCGGAGGTTGGCGAGGGCTGGGGATTCCCTCTTCAGGATCACATCGGAGGTTGGCGAGGGCTGGGGATTCCCTCTTCAGGATCACATCGGATTTCTCGAATACCCGGGGGATGCCATGGCTTGGAAGGCCCAAGGACTCCTCGCGGGGCCCGCAGGGAGAACTCCTGTTCCTCCTGACCCACAAGGAGTTAAGAGAGGGGAAAGTTTTCAAATTTAGCTGGTCCTCTTCTGGGCAGTTGGCTCATCGCACTGTGTTTCTGTCGAGCAGCAGACAGTGCGGGACTCCCCCTGCGTGGACCTTACAATTATGTCATGGCGCTGATGACATCATCGGGAAGCGACTTTTTAATCTTAAGTAGGACCCCACTTTAGAGGGAGCCTTGTCGATGGCCTGAATCGCCGCCGCTAATATTATGGTGGCCGGGAATGTGGTGGGTTGGAGGCGGGGTCGGATTTTCAAGAATTTAACCTCTCGCCCGATTCTTTCCTGCCCGATGGGGTAGGGGTTAAAATCGAGGTCAATGCTTCCACAAGTTAGTTGTGAATTTACCCTGCTCCAGGTGCAGGCTGTGTCCTCTGGTTCTACTCTGGACAAGGTAAAATAGCTCGTCATGGTCTGCATTATCCAGACCCTTTCGAACCCTAAAAACAGCAATCGGATCACCCCTCAAGGTACAGGGCCTTGGTGAGACCACACCTTGAGTATTGTGTGTAGTTTTGGTCGCCTTATCTGAGGAAGGATGTTCTTGCCATGGAGGGAGTGCAGCGAAGATTCACCAGACTGATACCTGGGATGGCAGGAATGACGTATGAGGAGAGAATGGATCGATTAGGCTTATATTCACTAGAGTTTAGAAGAATGAGAGGGGATCTCATTGAAACTTATAAAATTCTAACAGGACTAGACAGACTAGACGCAGGAAGGATGTTCCCGATGGCGGGGGAGTCCAGAACCAGGGGTCACAGTCTAAGGATAAGGGGTAAGCCATTTAGGACAGAGAGGAGGAGGAATTTCTTCACCCAGAGAGTGGTGAACCTGTGGAATTTTCTACCTCACAAGGCAGTTGAGGCCAATTCATTAAATATATTCAAGAAGAAGTTAGATATATTTCTTAAGGCTAAAGGGATATGGGGAGAAAGCAGGGACAGGGTACTGAATTTTGATGATCAGCCATGATCTCATTAAATGGCGGAACAGGCTCGAGGGGCCGAATGGCCTACTCCTGCTCCTATCTTCTATGTTTCAACCTTCTCTTTTCCAGAACATGCCCAGTTCACATAACCGCCCCTCCATCCCCCTCAATCATTCTGGTTGCTCGCTTCTGATTTTTAACCCTTGGTTTAAAAATCCTAAATTCGCCTTATAATGAAAAAGGAATTTCATGTGTTCAGTCATTTTAAATCAGTCATCTTGATCATTGGCTCATGCTTAGGGCTGTTTTTCTGAGTTAGAGCTTGGTTTTTTGAGTGGTCAGCCTTTTTGAAGCTCTTTTTTTCAGCTTTTGTGAGTTTTCTAGGTTGTTGTGCACAGGGTTTCCAGTGACATACAATAGCAAACAATCCTCTTTAGAGTTAACCAGACAGCTGCCTAAGGGATCATAAGCATTAATCTCGTAAACTCTTATTTATCCTCTAGCATTCGGTCCGTAATCCCCTGAAGGGTGAGCTGATGATCTAGTGCAAGCATACTGACAGCAGACTGATCTGTGCTGATATGACTTGTCCAGTTTAGTTGATGCTACTTTGTCAGGTCATTTTTATTAATAGTTAAAAAGCCCAAATTACACACACTTATATTTCATTAACAATGTAGCCTGTTCCACACAAATTCACAGGGATTAATCTTCAGCTAGCACTAGCGGGAGAGAGACAGCTCTGTATGTTTTCAGTGCCTCCACAGTATGACTGATTTCTTTATGACGACACTCTGACAACTGAGCCAGCAGCGCACGCCACAATGATGCACTGTCACTGTCCTGTGATTCCTCTCCTCACGTGAAACTATAGTCAGCAATTCCGGTGGCTTTCTGGACAAACCAATTATTTTGCTTGGTTGTTGGTTCTCATCCTTGTTTTCCAATCCCTCCATGGCCTCGCCCCTCCCTATCTCTGTAATCTCCTTCAGCCCCACAACCCCCCCGAGATATCTGCGCTCCTCTAATTCTGCCCTCTTGAGCACCCCTGATTATAATCGCTCAACCTTTGGTGGCCGTGCCTTCAGCTGCCTAGGCCCCAAGCTCTGGAATTCCCTCCCTAAACCTCTCAGCCTCGCTACCTCTCTTTCCTCCTTTTGAGACGCTCCTTAAAACCTACCTCTTTGACCAAGCTTTTGGTCACCTGCCCTAATTTCTCCTTATGTGGCTCAGTGTTAAATGTTTTGTCTTATAATACTCCTATGTTTTACTACATTTAAAGGCGCTATATAAATACAAGTTGTTGTTGTTGGTCAAAACTGTGAAACATGCATTGTGTTCAGTACACTTGATAGTTTGTCTGGTCAATCTGATTGATTATCCAGACAAATTACATCCCCCATAGCCGTAGCTGTTTTCTGCTTCCTCGCTCTCTACTGGTGCTTGTAAACGTAGTGGGGATAAGGCCTATAAATAGCTGACTTCCTATCTAGCCACGATGAATCTCTACAAAACAAGGCATATCAGTTTTGAACTAATCCATCATCCAAGTGTCCCATGCATGCAGTCTCCCACAGTGGGCAGACAGAGTATTGCTGCGGTGGCAATTGGCGAGTGCTGGTCTCCTATTAAAATGAAAGGGAAAATAATACCACAGTAGCAACTGGAAGACGACGGTTAAAGTATTTAGTGATACAAAACTGAGGCGGGTCTGCTGGTTCCGGCATATTCTAGTCCCGACGGTGAAACTTTGTTTGTTGGCTCGACACCACTCTGATGAAATGAGCACCATGCAGATAGCATTGTACCATTCATGATCTATTAGATCATTTAATCCGTTTTATGGGATAAGGTGTGGTCAGCGAGTGCGTACAGACTAACTCAAAAGCAAAATACTGCGGATGCTGGAAATCTGAAATAAAGACAGAAAATGCTGGAAATACTCAGCCGGTCAGTCAGCATCTGTGGAGAGAGAAACACAGTTAACGTTTTGGGTCGATGACCTTTCATCAGAACGCGTACAGACTAACTAATAGCTTGCAGTATAACCAACAGAAAATGCTGCAGAAACTCAGCAGGCCAGGCAACATCCGTGGAGAGAGAAACAGAGTCGACGTTTCGGGTCGAAACCCTTCGTCAGAACTGAGAAGAAAAGGCAGGAAATGAAACAAAAGGCAGTTTGGGGGCTGGGAAATGGGGGAGGGGATGAAAGAAGAGACATTAAGAGATATTCAAGGTGAGACGAGATGGTAATAGGACAGGTAAAGAAACAAACAATGGCTCTAGATGAAGTGTGAAATGCGCTGGCAGAGTGAGAGACAGCTGCCATGTGGGAGAGAAAAAAGGGAAAGTCGCAAACCAAAAGTGTGGATAAAAAATATAATAGGGGCCGAGGTTATGATCTGAAATTGTTGAACTCGATATTGAGTCCGGAAGGCTGTAAAGTGCCTAATCGGAAGATGAGGTGCTGTTCCTCGAGTTTACGCTGAGCTTCCGTGGAACAATGCAAGGGGCCGAGGACGGTGAGGTCTGAGTGGGAATGGAGCGGTGAATTAAAGTGACAGGCGACCGGAAGCTCGGGGTCACTTGCAGTGTTGGTTTTAGGTTGCTGTGCCCCTCGATTCACTGGCTGGCATTGCTTGAACTGTTTCTGCAATGGAAAGATCTGTTGACTAGGCTTGAACGGGAAAGCAGTGGGAGAGTAACGAGGATTTGCAGAGCGACCCGCATTAACCCAGCTTCCCTTTGTCTTGCAGGGGTGGAGGATTGGGCTTGGTTTTGGCTAGCGCCGGCTTTGGCCAGCTGACGGCGCCGATCATGGAGCTTCACAACCAGAAAGGTTACTTCTTGCATCACATAATCTTTGCTTGCTGCACGGTGATCTGCATCATTTGCATCCTGCTCCTGCCGGAGAGCAAAGGGCAAAACCTGCCAGAAACCATGGACGATGGCGACAACTACACCAGGCAGCCGTTGATCCCTCCCAAAAAGGTTGAGCAGCCACTGCTCTCCAACAACACTGAACTCAAGGATTATTCAGGCCTCAACGAAAACCCAAACCCTGAGCTGACTGCCGAGAGTACCACCGCCAATGGCACCCGGTCAAAATGATTTTATTTCATGTTTACACTTAAGTGTTTTTGCACAAATATCATCCAACAACGGGTTTTTTTTTGGTGAAAGGATAATTAATTGAGCGGCTGCTTTGCAGAGATGTTTTAGTTATGGACTGGGCAACTTTTAAAGACTTATTTATATATATATATAGAGTTTGCTCTCCCCCAACACCAATGGGGATAGCAGTTAACGATTGTCAAATAATGTGAAGAGCGCTAAGGGGCCTCTCGAGCACTTCTGGTTCCCTGGAGCACACTGGGTCATCTGCAGCAGAAGATGGTACACTACATTTGGGGGAAAATAAAATGTCAGAGAGAGGACTGCGCCGAGCGAGCTGCCATGCCGCTGAAGGAAGGCTGTGAAGGTTTGCGTTCAAAGTACCGAGCGAGACGTCAAGATGAACTACAGCTCGACCAGCTTGCTCCCCTTCCCCTGTACTTTCCCCTCACTCTTCCCCTCCCCCAGCTAATGGTAGAGTAAATAATCTATCGTGCTATCTTTTTTTTAAACTTGCGGTTCAGAATTACTTCCCATTTGACAAACTAATCCAAGGCAATATTTTATTTCCTCTGAAATGTCAAACAAGTCGACAGAGTTGTATAAACCCCAGTTAACAGCTTCTCCTGCTTATCGGAATAAGAAGCTGATGGACTATGCTAATATGTGTGTTTTTAATGCCAGTATTTCCCTTCCTCCACTTTTGAGGTCTTTAATTGTAAATTTACCGTGGTGTTTTGTTTTTGTAACTTCTAGGCTGTGGTATGCTATTAATCATTTTTTTTTAAATATGTACAGGTGTAAATTAAATGCGAGTGTTGAAAGCATGAATTGAATTTTTAAACGATTTCCCCACTGACACTAGTGTTTTTTTTTTGCTAATGGCTAAAAGTGTCGCTAGCAAAAACTATCACTACCAATATTATTTTTCACTACCAAAAACCATCAGGGTCACCCATATATTTTCCTCCGATTCCTGTCCACCACTGAATGAAGGTTAAACACTGAGGCACCCAAGCTGCCCTGGCGCATGTGACGTTGACTACCGTTGGATTTTGTTGGTCAGCCAGCATTATGTGTGAGCCCTCTGCACGTGTTCCTGAAGTGCTGGAGTGCAAACTAATAAAGTTCTGCATATTTCCATCGACCTAGTGAATATTTTAAAATGCAAATAAAGTCATTTTCATTGTTCACTATCTATCTGCTTTGTATCCCTACTTTTTATAGAAGAGCGGGTAATGGTGAAATAAGAGGTCTGTAATCCGACTTCCCAGTACTGTACACCTTTTAAATGTGAGATGGGAACCTCTGAGGGGAGGGGATAGTGAACTAGTAGACGATAATTGGAAATTGGCGGGGATACTTAAGTCTTCACATTGGTGCTTACAAAAGAGAAGAGAAGAATATGACACAGGATTACATAGAATATACTGCACTGAAACAGGCCATTCGGCCCAACTGGTCCATGCTGGCTTCACTCGAACCTAACCCTCTATTCCCTTCTCCCTCATATGCTTATCTAGCTTCTCCTTAAATGCATCTATACTATTCGCCTCAACTACTCCCTGTGGTAGCGAGTTCCACTCTCTGGGTAAAGAAGTTTCTTCTGAATTCCCTATTGGATTTCTTGGTGACTATCACATATTGATGGCCTCTAGTTTTGCTCTTCCCCACAAGTGGAAACACTGTCTGCGATTTTTATCGGCACCGAGAAGGCGGGTTTGGAGGCAGGTCAAAGGTTAAAATCGTTTTGATTGATGTCGGGTTGCGATCCCGCCGTCAACCCGCCTCCAAACAATTTTCCCAAGTGTCGGGTCCCCGATTTGTGCATGGACCCGACACCTAGCGGCGGGAAGAGGAGTAAAGCCAATTACCTGCCTGTTAACAGGTAGTTGAGAGTAGTTAACAGGCTATTTTTTAATTTTGCCGCTTCTGGCTCGGGCTTCCCGACATCCGGACACCACGCCAAGCAAGTGTGGCGTGTTGTGAGTCTGCTGTAATGTTACTGCATTGATGACAGCTGCAGAAGTGGTGTGAAGGATCCAATGGTGCATATGGTGAGTTTCAAAGGTAAGAAAATGTTGGGAAAATCATTGTTAATGCATTTACACTTTTCTGTAGGTAACAAGTTTTGAATACGATGTCTAGTCCCACCTCATTGGGAGAACCTCTCTCACCAGTGATGGATTGCTTCTGTAACCTCACCTGCAGCTGCCATCTTTTTCCAGCCTATGGAGGGAGTCATTGGAGCGCCTGGGTGCAAGAGCTCACCTTTGTACAGTGATTGTCAGTGTTTGCAGCACCTCAATGCTGTCAAACACTGAGAAATTGGCTGTCAAAAAATTGTGCGTGGTCCCTTTAAGAAAACCGGCAGATGACGCGTCATCAAATGACGTCATCTGACTGGCTTCCTCTTATTTGGCTGGCAAGTCCGCAGGGCAGGCTTAACAAGGTCGAAACAGTGTAAAATCACATCTGTGGGCCAGATGCAGTTGGGGGCGGGACTGGAAGCCAGAAACTACCTGACCCGCTCCCAACCTGCCTCCATTTGCAAAATCACAGCCTCTGTGTCTACTCTATCAAAACCTTTCATAATTTTAAAGACCTCTATTAGGTCACCCCTCAGCCTTCTCTTTTCAAGAGAAGAGAGACCCAGCCTGTTCATCCTTTCCTGATAGATATAACCTCACAGTTCTGGTATCATCCTTGTAAATCTTGTTTGCACCCTCTCCAGTGCCTCTACATCCTTTTTATAATATGGTGACCAGAACTGTACGCAGTACTCTAAGTGTGGTCTAACCAAGGTTCGATATAAGTTTAGCATAACTTCTCTGCTTTTCACTTCTATCCATCTAGAAATAAACCCTAGTGCTTGATTTGCTTTTGTTCGCCTTATTGACGTGTGTCGCAACTTTTGTGTATTTGAAGTCCCAGATCCCTTTGCTCCTCCACCCCCTTTAGGTCCTTATTTTCTAAGTAATGTGTGACCTCCTTATTTTTCTTAATTGAGGAGCAGTCAAATCCTTAATTGCTTAAAAGTGAGATGAGGGATACTGCAGTAAATAAAAGGAAAGTATTCGCGAAGTTAGTTAAGCTAATAGAGGGCAAAGTCCCATAACCTGATTGGATACATCCAAGGATCCTGTGAGGAAATTGGGGGCGGGGGAAATAGCGGAAGCCCTAGAAATTATATTCCGGGGTTCGATTCCGAGTAAATGTGTGCTGGAAAACTGGAGAATGGCCAATGTAATACCCATTTTCAAATAGAGAGACAGAGCAAACCAGGGTAATTACAGGCCAGTTAGTTTAACATCTGTGGTAGGGACAATTTTGGAATCTTTAATTAAAGATGAAATAACTCAATATCTAGAGGAAGAGAAAATCATTAGAAGTAGCCAACTTGAATTTCAGAAATGAAGATTGTGCTTGACAAACCTGATAGAGTTCTCGGAGGAGCTGGCAGATAAAGTGGATGGGTGCGCATGGACTTTCAGAACGCTTTTGAGAATGAACCACACAGGAGACTATTCCAGAAGATTAAAGGGTGTGGAACTGGGAAAGGGTAACAAGTTGGATTAAAAACTGGTTAGAAGGGAGGAAGCAGAGAGTCGTGAGTTAAGAGCAGTTCCTCGGAATGGTTGAAAGTGGGTAGTGGTGTCCCACAGGGTTCTGTTCTGGGACCACTTCAGTTCAGTGTGTATGTCATTCTGAGAAACTGCCCTTAACTCCTACTCTCCGTCTCCTCTACCATGCTGCCTGGTGGGAGGAAATACAAATATAAAGACTTGGAAAAATTGTAGCTATTTTCATTAGGAGAGGAGATTATGAGGAGATTGAGGTGAATTGATGAGCAGTCTTTGAAATAATGAAGGGATAAAGAAAGACTTGCATTTATGTAAGATGTGCCAAGGTAGATAGAAACAGACAGTTTCCAGTGGTTGAGCAATGCAGAAGAAGGAGAAATAGACAGGGGATTAAATGTAAGAGACTTAGGACAGAGAGCAACAGAAACTTTATCACACAGAGGGTTGTGGAATGCACTGCTGGAGTGGGTGACTGAAGCAGAAACCATGTCAATATTTAAGAATAGGTTAAATAGGTGGTGGAAGGTCAGCTGAATAAAGGGATGTGGGATTAGGACTACTCCGCATGTAGAGGATAAACAAACAGACGGCTTGGGCTGAATGGCCTGTCTCCATGTTGTCATTTCGATGTGACCTGCAAAGTATTTGGTGGTGATGCGGACATTGTTATTAATTGGTCTAATCTGGTTCTGTAACTGCCAGAGAGCTCACTTATTTAAATCTCAGCAGTATAAATAAGGGAGGCTAGAGTGCAGTTTGTCACGGAGTGCAGCTCGGAGCAGAGTGTTAAGCTGTGAGTTTGGTGAGTGGGGGAGTTCGGGGAGGGAGGTGTTCCTTTCTTTTTCTATCTTTGTCAGCTTCCAGGAGAGCAGGAGCTAAAAAGCTGCACAAGAGGGGACAGAGAACCAGAGGGAGTTCGGCTCTGTGACACCCCCCAATCGCATCTGGAGAACAATAAAAGGTGACATCACAGGGAAAGGGTAAGTGATTGGTTGGTGAGTATTTTGCTCACTTCTCTTATCTTTTTAAGCCCAGGAAATGTATTAGTAATTGTAAAGTTTCATTAGTACTAGTTTACTAGCAGTAATAAATCTTATTAGGTGTAGTAGGGTTTGTTAATTATTAATTACTAAAAATAAATTAATTATGACTCAATAAAGATGGCAGGGCAGGTGATGTGTTGCGACTGCAGTATGTGGGAGCTCCTGGACGCCAGTGTGATCCAGGACGAACACGTCTGCGGTAAGTGTCTGCTGCTTGAGGAGCTTCAGCTCAGAGTTGATGAGCTGGGGGCCGAGCTGCGGACTCTGCGATGCATCAGGGAGGGGGAAAGTTACCTGGACACTTTATTCCAGGAGGCAGTCACACCCCTTAGGATAAGGTCTTCTGATTTGGTCAGTGGTCAGGGACAGGAGGATGTGACTGCGAGTGAGGCAGGTATGGGGGACCCAGGAGGTGGAGGAGCCTCAGCCTTTGCAATTTTCCAACAGGTTTGAAGTTCTTGCGGCCTGTATGGATGAAAGCGGTGGCTGCAGGGTGGATGAGCAAACTGACCATGGCACCGAGGTACAGGAAGCCATTCAAGCGGGGGGAGTTAATAGGAATGTAGTGGTAATTGGGGACAGCATAGTCAGGGGGATAGATACAGTTCTCTGCGGCCAAGAGCGAGAGTCCAGACGGCTGTGTTGCCTGCCTGGTGCCAGGGTTCGGGACATCTGCTCTGGGCTGGAGAGGAACTTGCAGTGGGAGGGGGAGGAGCCAGTGGTCGTGGTCCATGTAGGTACCAACGACATAGGTAGAACTAGGAAAGAGGTTCTGCTGAGAGAGTGAGCAGCTAGGGGCTAAATTAAAAAGCAGAACCTCAAGGGTAATAATGTCTGCATTATTACCTGAGCCACGAGCAAATTGGCATAGGGTAAATAAAATTAGAGAGATGAATGCGTGGCTCAAAGACTGGCGTGGGAGAAATGGGCTTCGATTCCTGGGGCACTGGCCCCAGTACTGGGGAAAGTGGGATCTGTATCGTTGGGACGGTCTTCACCTGAACCGTGCTGGGTCCAGTGTTCTGGCGAGTTGTATAACTAGGGTGGTAGAGAGGGCTTTAAACTAAATAGTGGTGGCAAGGGATCAAATTTGAGAAGATGTGGTAAATCAAAGATTAGAGACAAGGCAATAGAGAAAGGTATTAATATGGGAAATGATAAACAGACCGTGACAGGAAGGGATAGAGAGGACAAATCTAAGAGTAAATCAACAGATAAGGCTAGAGGTTACAAAAATGATAAAAAGACAAAACTAAAGGCTCTGCATCTGAATGCACGTAGCATTCAAAACAAAACAGATGAACTGATAGCACAAATAGAAATAAATAAATATCTGATAGCCATTACAGAAACATGACTGCAGGATGACCTAGATTGGGACCTGAATATTGAAGGGTACTTGACATTTAGGAAGGACAGGAAGCTGGGAAAAGGTGGAGGGGCGGCTCTGTTAATTAACGATGGTATTAGCACAATAGAGAGGGATGACCTAAGTTCAGGAAACCAGGATGTAGAAGCGGTTTGGGTAGAGATGAGAAATGATAAAGGCAAGAAGTCACTTGTGGGAGTGGTGTACAGGCCCCCTAACAGTAACCACACGGTAGGATGGAGTACAAAGGAAGAAATAATGGGAGCTTGTCAGAAGGGTACGGCAATAATCAGGAAGGATTTTAATCTGCATATAGACTGGAAAAATCAGATGGGCAAAGGTAGCCTAAATGAGGAGTTCATGGAATGTTTTCGGGATAGTTTCTTAGAACAGCACGTTCTGGAGCCAACCATAGAGCAGGCTATACCTGGTATTGTGCAACGAGATAGGATTAATTAATGGCCTCATAGGTGAACGCACCCCTAGGTAGCAGCGATCATAATATGATTGAATTTTACATTCAGTTTGAGGGAGAGAAGAGTGAGTCCAAGACTAGTATTTTAAACTTAAATAAGGGCAATTATGAGGGCATGAAAGCAGAGCTACCTAAAGTGAACTGGCAAATTAGGTTAAGGGGTAGGTCAACAGAGTTGCAGTGGCAGACATTTAAGGGGTTATTTCAAAATACACAATATATATATACATTCCAACAAGAAAGAAAAATTCCAAGGGGAGGACCCACCATCCGTGGTTAACTAAAAAAGTTAAAGGTAGTATTAAACTTAAAGAAAAAGCATATAATTGCGCAAAGATGGGTGGCAGGTCAGAAGGTTGGACAGAATATAAAAAACAGCAAAGAATGAGTAAAAGATTAATGAGAGAAAAATTATAGCACGAGAGAAAGCTAGCTAGAAATATAAAAACAGATAGTAAGAGTTTCTATAGATATTTTAAAAAGAAAAGAGTTAATAAAGTGAGTGTTGGTCCTATAAAAAGTGAGTCTGGGGAATTAATAATGGAAAATAAGGAGATGGCAGTTGAATTGAACAGGTATTTTGCATCGGTCTTCACTATAGAGGATACAAGTAACATCCCAGAAATAGCTGTAAATCAGGAAATGGAAGGGAGGGAGGAACTCAAGAAAATTATAATCACCAGGGAAGTGGTACTGAGCAAATTGTTGGAGCTGCGGGCTGACCAGTCCCCGGGTCCTGATGGACTTCATCCTAAGGTCTTAAAAGAAGTGGTTAGTGAGATAGTTGATGCGTTGGTTTTAATTTTACAAAATTCCCTAGATTTGGGGAAGGTTCCATTAGATTGGAAAATAGCAAATGTAACTCCTTTATTCAAAAAGGGAGGGAGACAGAAAGCAGGAAACTACAGGCCAGTTAGCTTAACATCTGTCAGGAAAGATGTTAGAAGCTATTATTAAAGGCATTATATATAGCAGGGCATTTAGAAAAGTTCAAAGTAATCAGGCAGAGTCAACATGGTTTTGTACAAGGGAAATCATGTTTAACCAATTTATTGGAGTTCTTTGAGGAAGTAACATGTGCTGTGGATAAAGGGGAACCGGTGGATGTACTGTACTTAGATTTCCAGAAGGCATTTGATAAGGTGCCACATCAAAGTTTATTGCAGAAAATAAAAGCTCATGGTGTAGGGGGTAACATATTGGCATGGACAGAAGATTGGCTAGCTAACAGGAAACAGTAGGCATAAATGGGTCATTTTCTGATTGGCAAGATGTAACGAGTGGTGTGCCACAGGGATCAGTGCTGGGGCCTCAACTTTTTACAATTTATATAAATGACTTGGATGAAGGGACCGAAGGTATGGTTGCTAAATTTGCTGATGACATAAAGATAGGTAGGAAAGTAAATTGTGAAGAGGACATAAGAAGGCTACAAAGGGATATAGATAAGTTAAGTGAGTGGGCAAAGATCTGGCAGATGGAGTATAATGTGAGAAAATGTGAAATTGTCCATTTTGGCAGGAAGAATAAAAAAGAAGCATATTATCTAAATGGTGTGAGATTGCAGAGCTCTGAGATGCAGAGGGATCTGGGTGTCCTAGCACATGAATCACAAAAGGTTACTATGCAGGTACAGCAAGTAATTAGAAAAGCTAATAGAATGTTATTGTTTATTGCGAGGGAAATTGAATACAAAAGTAGGGAGGCTATGCTTCAGTTGTACAGGGCATTGGTGAGACCACATCTGGAGTACTGTGTACAGTATTGGTCTCCTTATTTAAGGAAGGATGTAAATGCGTTGGAGGCAGTTCAGAGAAGGTTTACTAGACTAATACCTGGAATGGGCGGGTTGTCTTATGAGGAAAGGTTGGACAGGCTAGGCTTGAAACCGTTGGAGTTTAGAAGAATAAGAGGTGACTTGATTGAAACATATAAGATCCTGAGGGGTCTTGACAGGGTGGATGTGGAGAGGATGTTTCCTCTTGTGGGAGAATCTAGAACTAGGGGTCACTGTTTTAAAAATAAGGGGTCGCCCATTTAAGACAGATGAGGAGAAATTTTTTCCCTAAGGGTCGTGAGTCTTTGGAACTCTCTTCCTCAGAGGGCGGTGGAAGCAGAGTCTTTGAATATTTTTAAGGCAGAGGTAGATAGATTCTTGGCGAGCAAGGGGGTGAAAGGTTATCGGGGGTAGGCGGGAATGTGGAGTAATCAGATCAGCCATGATCTTATTGAATGGTGGGGCAGGCTCGAAGGGCCGAGTGGCCTACTGCTGCTCCTAATTCGTATGTTCGTATAATCATGCCCTCTTGTGGCTGAGGATGTTACTGCAGTGTTTGATTCACAATTTAATAGTACATAGGATTATGAATGCATTAAAGCCTATGTACATAATTTGAAAGAGAGAACGGGGAGCATGTTCTATTTAGTGTTGTTCAGAAACGTCACTGCTGGTTATAACTTAATTGTTCACCTGGCTTCAGTGGCACTAGGTTACCATTCTTGCATCTACCCACCCCCTGCCCAAAGGAATATTCTTTCCTCCTCCAATTTCTTCTCCTGAAATAACTAGCTCATACTGGGGTACAGCTCTCTCCACGTGTCTTGCCCAAATAGCCAGTCTTTATATGTGAGCATAGGCCGTGGGTTTCAGTGGGGTATTCAACCGTGGGTGGCCTCGCAACAATGCCTGACCATGTCCTCACTTGATATCCACATTGATGCTGGAAAGCGCATGCATCATTGGATAGCGCTATATTGACTGATTTTTTTTTTTCTCCCCTTGCTCTCCCTGGCTCAGGGGCACCAAGACTATTTGGGAAAACCCCATTCACTGTCCCAAATGTGATTAGCTAACTCAGCAGACATTAGGAACGAAACCTCAGATCTACATGGCTCAGTTTGTCACCAGATAGAGTACTTACCATTCTAGCCATTGAGAGAGCAAAGCACCCATCTCTTAGGTCTGCCTATGGTCTTTAGAGAAGGTTGACACAATTGGTGGAACTACTGACGAATTATATCCACCCAACACCAACAATCTACTATTACAATCTGACATTAAACCATACAGAAGCTGGTCTTCCATGCACCAACGCCAAAAACAGTTTCTGGTCAAAGCTTAAAGTCTTGGATATGGCGGGGGTTTTTTTATTCGTTTATGGGATGCGGGCGTCGCTGGCGAGGCCAGCATTTATTGCCCATCCCTAATTGCCCTTGAGAAGGTGGTGGTGAGCCGCCGCCTTGAACCGCTGCAGTCCGTGTGGTGAAGGTGCTCCCACAGTGCTGTTAGGGAGGGAGTTTCAGGATTTTGACCCAGTGACGATGAAGGAACGGCGATAAATTTCCAAGTCAGGATGGTGTGTGACTTGGAGGGGAACTTGGAGGTGGTGGTGTTCCCATGCGCCTGCTGCACTTGTCCTTCTAGGTGGTAGCGGTCGCAGGTTTGGGAGGTGCTGCCGAAGAAGCCTTGGCGAGTTGCTGCAGTGCTTCTTGTTACATAGAATGTTGTGTCTTTTTTCTTTTGAAGTAACACTTAGAGGCACATTTTCCATTTGACTGTAAATTCTCTGGTCTTGACCAGGCGGAAAGTTAGGTTTCGGTAGAGTTTTCACCATTCTGTACGATCCATGCTGTGTTAAACTGGGCATCATTTTTTCCCCGTATTATTGCGAATTCTGCTAAATTGAACCATTTCTCAGTGTGTAGATTCAGTCGACTTTGCCCTCACCTTGTCTACAATAAATTAACATCTCTCCTCGGGTACAGAATTGAAACCAAATGCAACAGGCCCATGAAGAAGAACAGAAAACCTACTTAATGTAACATCATTCAAAATATCGCACATTGTACAATGGTATTTACTATCTATCAAATTTAGTTGCAGCGGTAAACCAAACTAGTATATTTTGTTTGATGCCCCAGTTCTATAATGTACATTCTCAGTAATGTTGCATTTCATTACATAAGTAAGAAAAAAATCTCTTCCTCCAACTTAAAATGAACACAATGCAACAACAACTTGCATTTATATAGTGCTTTAATGTAGAAAAACATCTCGCGCAGTTTCACAGAGGGGTAATCAGACAAAAAATGGATGCCAAGCCAAATTAGGAGGAGTGCCCAAAACTTTGGTGAAAGAGTTGGGAAAAATTCAGTTGCTTACGCCTCCCGTTAGCACCTTAAGAGGGCGCTAATGGGGCGCAAAGTAACTAGCGCCCAGGCGCAGCGATGTTTGCACCGCTCGCGATATTAACTAGACATTTTGCGGCGGCGCTAAACACTACCGCCACGATCTCCTGCGCCAGCAGATTGTGACGTCAGTCAAGTGCGCAACGCCCCAGACCGGATATTGAGTGGCACCCCCTGCTTTACCGCCTGCCGCTAGCAACGACAGGTTGAGGGGAGCGTTTTGCAGTCGGGAAGGGACTAGGGGAGCGCTATTTAAAGGTGACCGCTTCCTGCCTTTTTTTGTCGGTGACATTTTTGCACCATGCATTCTGAGAGAGAGAGAGAGAGACTTCTGGAGAGATTCAACGCTGTGTGAAGGAGTTTTGGGTACTGAGCAGCACTTTGCAGGTTGGTTTTGATTTGCCCTTCCTTGTATCGAGTTAGAAGAGACTGTGGGGGCTGCACTCTGAGCTCTTTCCCTGGGCCTCTCCATTGTTCTTTCCAGCAGATTTGATGTACAGGTCTCTCCAGGCTGAGATTCAGGCCGGGATTCAAGGCTGCGATGAGCAGGATGTGGATGGAGTGCAAAATCAACCCTCCCCTTTAAGATAAAAACAGAAAAATGCTGGAGAAACTCAGCAGGTTAAGCAGCATCTGTGAAGAGAGAAACAGAGTTCACGTTTCAGGTCGATGACCTTTCGTCAGAACTCCCCTTTAAGAACTGGCCGGCGCCAGTGTGTCTGTGTTCCATTGCTGACTGACATCGCATGAGCTTTGCCAGCGCTCTGAGGTAGCGCCTCGCTCCTCGGCCTTTGCGCCTTAAGACAGGTGTGTAGCACCTGATTTAGCGCTCCAATCACCGCCAGGGGCAATAAAAGCCAAGTTTGCAGTCAGAGGCGATAATTAGCGCCAGGCGCTAATCTTTGCGCCCGGCTGATAATTGCGCCCCAAACGGGGCGATACTGAATTTCTCCCCCTTGGGATTTAAGGATGGTCTTTAAAGGAGGAAAGGGAGACGGAGTGGTTTAGGCAGGGAATTCCAGAGCGTGGGACCTAGGTGACTGAAGGCGCGACTGCCAATGATGGGGCAAAGGGAAGGAGAGATGCACAAGAGGCCAGAGTACTGAGCGAGTTGGAGAAGGTTACAGAGATGGGGAGAGATGAGGCCATGAAGGTATTTAAAGATGAAGTTGAGAATTTTAAATTTGTGGCGTTGGGGAACTGAGAGCTACTGTAGGTCAACGAGCACAGGGGTGGTGGGGGAGTGGGACTTGGTGTAGGATAGGATATGGGCAGGGTTTTGGATAAGCTGAAGTTTACAGAGCATAGCGGATGGGCGGCCAGGCGAGGATTGGATTAGCCAAGTCTGTAGATGACAAAGACATGGATCAGTTGTGAAATTGAAGTTGAGCATTGTGCATCCTGAAGTTCTTTCAGCCGTCTAGGCCTTGCGTTCTGGAATTCCCTCTCTCCACCTCCCTTTCCTCCTTTAAGATCTTCATTGAAACTCACCTCGTTAGCCAAGCCTTTAGTCATCCCTCTTAATACCACCTTCCGCTCATTCATTTTTGTCTGATTATGCTTCTGTGAAGCTCCTGCAGACGTTTTGTGATGTTAAAGGTGCTTATATAAATGCAGGTCGTTATAACGGTGTGTGGGAGGTGGGGGAGCAGGAAGAGAAGCCATTGCTGGAGATGTTCTGACTATGATTGGATAGGTAAGAGTGAAACCAAGCAAGGGCAGTCCCACTGAGCTGGACAACAGAGGAGAGGCAGTGGAGGACCATGGTATGGTCCTCCATGTCAAAGGTTGCAGAGAGGTCAAGGAGGGAAAATGCACCATGATCACAGTCGCAGAGGATATCATTTGTAACTTTGAATAGCGCCGTTTTAGTGCTGTACTTGGGCAGAAACCTGATTGGGGAAATTCAAACTTGGAGTTGCAGGAAAGGTGGGCACAGATTCGGCCCAACCAGGTATTTATGCTCCGCTCCAGCCTCCTCCCGTCAGCGTAACCCTCTATTTCCTTCTCCCTCATATGCTTACCTAGCCTCCCCTTAAATGCATCTATAGGATTCGCTTCAACCACTCCCTGTGGTAGCAAGTTCCACATTCTCCCCACTCTCTAGGTAAAGAAGTTTCTTCTGAATTCCCTATCTTATATTGATGGCCTCTAGTTTTGCTCTTCCCCACCCTATCAAAGCCTTTCATAATTTTAAAGACCTCTATTAGGTCACCCCTCAGCCTTTCCAAGAGAAGAGAGACCCAGCCTGTTCATCCTTTCCTGCTAGGTAGACCCTCGCATTTCTGGTATCATCCTTGTGAATCTTCTCCGCACCCTCTCCAGTGCCTCCAGCTGTGCTGTAGTTTACAAGGACAGAGGGGCTGAGGGTGGTTTTTTTGAGGAGAGTGATGATGGCTGTTTTTAAAGGGAGGGGGAAAGTACCTGAATAATTTGCAATACCCACCTACAATAATGTAATGAGCAGTGCTCCAGGATGTAACTAGTAATATTATTAAAACCGTAGTGTGGTGTAAGCTGTTGTCCATGACACTTTCGGCATTGCACTTCCTTTGTCATGTGCTGGTATCATACATATCATACTAGTGTCAGCTGGGCTCAGTTGGTAGCACACTCGCCTCTGAGTCAGCAGGTTGTGGGTTCAAGTCCCACTCCAGAGACTTGAGCACATAAAGCTAGGCTGACACTCCACTGCAGTGCTGAGGGAGCGCTGCACTGTCGGAGGTGCCGTCTTTCGGATGAGACGTTAAACCGAGGCCCTGTCTGCTCTCTCAGGTGGATGTAAAAGATCCCACGGCACTATTTTGAAGAAGTGCTGGGGAGTGCTCCCGGGTGTCCTGGCCATTTTGGCTCTAGATGCAGTTAAGAATCATTCTCTTCTGAGTTGACTGAGCACCCACAGAGCATGTCAGTGGCTTGTGTGTACGTCCCCATTCCCTTGCAGCACACTGGAGAGGAGAGTTCATTCTTTTATGTTACAGGAATCCTGAAAACAACATAAACCTTTAGGATATGTAAACGCTGATCAATTATGTTCATCGGAGGAAAATTCTACAATGTTTTTAATGACTTGACCGCAAGGCTGGTCATTTAGAGCACGCCAGAACTTGAGAGACCTGTCACTTCACATCCCTCTTTCCAAGCGCTTGAAAATTGTTGACAGAACAAAGATAGGAAATAATTTTGGGGGCTTGAAGTTTAAAAAAAAAAAAAAAAAAAAAAATATTTTCTTTTTAAAAACATGGACGTGGCTTGAAACATGAATGTTTGAGCATTTTATGATTTTTCTTATAATTTATGTTTATTTAATGTTCCAGAAATAGACATGGGAAGGGGTGGTTGGAGGTGAGGAGACAGACACAGAGTAGAATCTTCATATTTCATTACTGAATTCAGAAACTGCTTTTTGTTACTCTGCTTTTTTTTTTAATCTCCCTCTATTGAGTAAGAGAAACACTCATTTATTTTGCAAGTACCAATTTAAAAAAAACTTACCTCATTATCCCAGAGAAGATCTCACGTCGGCCAGCAGCTCCATTTCGGGTAACTCGCAGTCCGGATGGGAGGAGGGGAGCCGGGCATGGTGGCTAGAGCAGGAGAAGCAGGCCACCACACGTGGAGCCGGCAACAGTGAGGAGGAGGCCGCGGTGAAGAGGAGGACGGAGCGGCTGAGGGACATCGTGCTCCTACTGCCACGGGAAGCCATTGTATTGACTCTGAACGCAGCGCTGTATGTATAGCTGACGCGTCCCCACGGGGAACAAGCATTCCATTGTACTTGTTACATATGGCAAATAAATCTAATCTGAATCTTACAAACTTTTTTCCCCAAAGTCTGACACCCCCTTCCCAGGCCAGGCTACCAGACCCTGGAACCTGCTCCTTCAGTGCTGCAAGATCCCAGGCCTCCAACCCTTTCCTGGCACTCCAAAAGCAGAAATCTCCCAATGAGAAATTCCTCATTTGCACCCATAAATCCTGCCAACCCCAAGATTTCCCCAGCACTGTGTTGCCAAACTCCAGGGTCTTCGTACTGGGCTGAAGTCCCGGAAACCTCACCTCACTGCTTTCATACCTCCGGTCCCACCTGCTAAATCCCAGATCATTCTCCAATGCTGCAAGACTGCAGGAACCCCATCACAGTAATACCAAAGCCCAGGACTTTATCCCAGTGGAGCCAAGCTACAAGACCATCCTTTCTCCAGTTCTGATGAAGGTCAGGTACTTATCTCTAATCTGCTGGATGTTGGCTACCATCTTGCTGTATATGCTGGACTTTTTTTTAAACATTAAAATTGAGTATATATAGATAAAGGAACATTGTTACATATTTCAGATCTGTCTTAGATATTCTCTCTGGTATAACAATGCTGGTCACTGCTGCAGCAGTCTAAGGGGGAAAATTTGGATTGCTTTGCGCCTCATGTTAGCGCCCCCGGGGAGCGTTAACGGGGCACAAAACCCCTAGCACCTGGGCGCAGCACTGCTAACGCCTCCCACGAAATTCAGCGGGAGGTTAGCAGCGGCGGTAATCATTAGCGCCCCGCGGCGCTGCGCCTCCGCCGATGACGTCAACGCCGTGCGCAGCGTCCCGCTTGCTCCCCGGCCGCGATCTTCGGTAGCGCCCCCCCTGACTTACCGCCGGATGCTATGTCCGACGGGGTCAGGGGGGCCTACCTGCGGCCAGGGTGGGGCGGGGCAAATTAAAGAGGTGCCAGGCGGCCATTTTTGTTGCTGGCCGCCTGCCAGCACCTGCCCCCCCCCCTCCCCGTTGCTGTCCCCGGCCCTCTGGGTGCCGGCTGCGCTCCGTGAGCCCGCCACTCCTCGAGTGCTAGGCTCGTTTGCCGGCACTCTGATCCCTGGTGGTCCAGCTGGGCCCCGGGTCGCGCTGCGCAAGGCCCCTCCCCTTTAATAAGGGGAGGGAGGAAGGCCTGCAGTACCGCGGCGGAATGTGCCGCAGAGCGTGGCGCTGCGGCACATAGCGCCGCGATATTCACTCGCAACGCCCCAAGAGGGAGGTGGGGCGCTTCCAGTAGCACCCTGCCTCCCTCTTGGGGCGCTACCAGTGAATTTCGGGCACTGGGACGCTAACTTCTTCGGGACGCTAAAAGTAGCGCCCCGGCGAAGTTAGCGCCCCAAAGGGGGGCGCGACCCAATTTTGCACCCTAAGTCTCTTAAATTTGGAGTTCTGCCCGTACTGCCCAATATCTAATTATCCAATAGCGTAACCCAGGGGTGTATCACTGGGACGCCCTTGTGATTCAAAGTCGATGGTGTGTCTCTCTCACATGCCCTCGCATGTGCTTCACCATTCTTTTTGAAGGCAGACCGAGAAACATTTGGTGAGATGAGGTCAGGTACAAATTAGTCAGCTGCTTTATTTCGCAAGGCAGCAAGTGAACATATGGAGTAACAGTCAAAGCAAATTCCATCTGCTTAACTCAATCTCACTTCTCCTCTTGGAGGTGGGAAAAAAATTAATAAACCGCACAGTCAGTCCCTTTTGTCAGCTTGTCTCAACATTACCCTTCCAGCGAGACAACTTCTAACTGCAAAAACTGACCACTTCCATTTTTTGTTTCCACCCATGGCCACAGCTCTACGTCTCTTGTGTGAAATCTGACTGCCCCAAACATATTTTTTCCCTCTCTTTTCGATAATTCTGATCTCAGGGAGCAAAGGTTCACATGAATAGAATTTACCTGATCACAATTGATTGTGAATATTTGTTGGTCTACTGAGACAAGATAATGATTTGCTGACCGTCCTGACTAATGGGCGAGGGACGAGACAGTAGATCCCCTCATTGTATCTGTTTGAAATAGACTGTGACCTGTGTTACTCTGCCAATTGGGTTTTGTGGCTTTAACACATCTTCAATGCCAGTAGCCTTTTTTAAAGTAAAAAAAACTTTATGAATTCACTTTAATTTAAAGCAAAACACTGAACAGTAATGCAATCCCAAAATCCATTCCATGAAAAAGAATTGGTCAAAAATCCCAAAATGTGACAAACATGATAATAAGTGCCCTGATTTACAAATGAAGAGTGTGGTGCAATTCAATCTGTAATTGCACGGTGGCAATAGTGGTTAGCACTGTTGCCTCACAGCGCCAGGGACCCGGGTTCAAATCCGGCCTCGGGTGACTGTCTGTGTGGAGTTTGCACATTCTCCCCGTGTTTGCGTGGGTTTCCTCCGGGTGCTCCGGTTTCCTCCCACAGTCCAAAGATGTGCAGGTTAGGATGATTGGCTATGATAAATTGACCCTTAGTGTTAGGGGGATTAAAATACATGGGGTTACGGGGATAGGGTGGGATATGTGTTGGTGTAGGGGTTACGGGGATCGGGTGGGATATGTGTCGGTGCAGGCTCGATGGGCTGAAATGGCCTCTATCTGCACTGTGGGGTTTCTGTGATTTCTGTGATTAAAGTATCAGTAAAAATCCTAAATACCGTGCAATAAATACAGAAATTGACTTATTCAGTCACTAAATCATGTGGGCCTGACAACGCATTATGTATTACATAGCATAAACCCTCTACTGTCAAAAATCAGTAACAGGCTCTGACTAACTATGGAAAAACACCGCAAAAGATCCACTAGTAACACATTAAAAATATTTGCATCCAATACACATTTCCTGTCTCATGTTCCACTTTGCTGTCATGCCTTTGTTATGTAAATTTGTCACATTTGGATCTGTAATTACATATTCATAAAAGAGCAACAGATAACAACTGAATGATGGAAAATGAAACGTAAGGCAAGCAGGTAAATAAATGAACTACCAAGGATGGATGAAAATAGCAATGCATAAATGGTTGATAAACATACAAGTAAGAGAATTAACGAGTGGTTCGGATTTGGAATGCGCTGCCTGATCAGATGGTGGATACAGATTCAATAGTAACCTTCAAAAGGGAATTGGATAAATGCTTGAAGGAGATAAAATTGCAGGGATATGGGGAAAGGGCGGAGGAGTGGGACGAACTGGATTGCTCTTCGAAAGAGCCGGCGCAGACTCAATGGGCCGAATGGCCTCCTGTGCTGTACTATTCTGTGATTCTACGAAGAGAAATGGGAAGCTGAAACAATCCAGTCACCGCAAGCGTTTCTGAAAATCCTTTCACCCTTTATTGTCTCAATAACTGAAATATCTAATGTGGTAAATAGCTTTCTAACGTAAATACATGGAAATTTACATAATTGACAACATGATTAAAATTGCCTAGTTTTCTTCTGTCTTATCTCGCTTGCAAGGCCACAAAATATGCTCGTGACAAAAAGCTTACCATTGGCTTTTTATTGCCATGGTACATAAAGGATTAAGACAGCTTCAGTCACAGAAATCATGTCCAATTTAACTCAACATATTATGATAATAGTTCACTTAGACACTGAGCGGTTTGCTTAGATGTATTTATTAATGACCTAGATGATTGAATAGAGAGCCACATATCCTAGTTTGCCGATGACACAAAGATAGGCGGCTTTGTAAGCAGCGTAAATGGAAGCATAAAATTACAAAGTGATATTAATAGATTAAGTGAATGGGCAAAACTGTGGCAAATGGATTTCAATGTAGGCAAGTGTGAGCTCATCCATTTTGGACCTAAAAAGGATCGAACAGGGTACTTTGTAAATGGTGAAAAGCTAAAAACAGTGGAGGTCCAAAGAGACTTGGGGGTGGTCCAGGTACATCGATCATTAAAATGTCATGAACAGGTGCAGAAAATAATCAAAAAGGCTAATGGAATGCTGGCCTTTATATCTCGAGGACTAGAATACAAGGGGGTAGAAGTTATGCTGCCGTTATACAAAACCCTGGTTAGACCACACCTGGAGTACCATGCGCAGTTCTGGGCACCACACCTTAGGAAGGATATATTGGCCTTGGAGCGAGTGCAGCGTAGGTTTACCAGAATGATACCCGGACTCCAAGGGTTAAGTTACGAGGAGAGATTACACAAACTAGGGTTGTATTCCCTGGAATTTAGAAAGTTAAGGGGTGATCTGATCGAAGTTTTCAAGATATTAAGGGGAACAGATAGGGTGGATTGAGAGAAACTATTTCTGCTGGTTGGGGATTCTAGGACTAGGGGGCATAGTCTAAAAATTAGAGCCAGACCTTTCAGGAGTGAAATTAGGAAACACTTCTACACACAGAGTGGTAGAAGTTCGGAACTCTCTTCCGCAAACGGCAATTGATGCTGGATCAATTGTTAATTGTAAATCTGAGATTGATAGATTTTTGTTAACCAAAGGTATTAAGGGATATGGGGCAAAGGCGAGTATATGGAGTTAGGTCGCAGATCAGCCATGATCTCATTGAACGGCGGAACAGGCTGGAGGGGCTCAATGGCCTCCTCCTGTTCCTATGTTAGGGGAGAAGTCAAGCCATTCAATTCAAATACAAATGTGCTGTGTGATTTGTTGCAATATGTATCTGGCAACCTTTTGAATTTAACCAATAGTTATCTAAATTCACAATGCTTAGGTTACTGTTTTAGGGTGCTTATCAGCCTGCCTTTTTTTCAAATCATGGGATTTTAATCTGAAGCCTTTGAGGAGAGTTTGTTTAACTCGACCCTCTGAGGAAAATACAGTAAGCCAGACAACGTCTGTAGCTGTTGTGGAAAAGATTTTAAAAATTCAAAAAAGAGTCATCGCAATAGAGTTGCAAACTATTTATTATTTTCTACTATATGAGGAGCTAGCATAATGTATCAGCTCTTGTGTATCTCCAACACTGCATGCAGGATAAGATCTAATTTTATTGTGAGGCTTTTATACTCCACTTTGAGGTTGAATTTTAATGCAGAGAAATGTAAACTGAAGCATTTTGGAAGGAAGAATGAGGAGAGGCAATATCAACTAAATGGCACAAATTTAAAGGGGGTGCAGGAACAGAGACAACTGGGGGTGTACGTACACAAATCTTTAAAGGTGGCAGGACAAGGAAATAAGGCTGTTTTTATTCTGTGATTCTGGGCTTTATAAATCGAGGAATAGCGTACAAAAGCAAGGAAGTTATGCTAAACCTTTATAAAACACTGGTTAGCCCTCAGCTGGAGTATCGTGTCCAATTCTGGGCACCACACTTTAGGAAGGATGTCGAGGCCTTGGAGAGGGTGCGGAGGAGATTTACTCGAATGGTACCGGGGTTGAGGGGCTTCAGTTATGTGGAGAGAAGCTGGGATTGTTCTCCTTACAACAGAGAAGGTTAAGGGGAGATTTAATAGAGATCTTCACAATTCTGAAGGGTTTTAATCGGGAGAAACTGTTACCACTGGCAGGTGGGTCGGTAACCAGAGGACACAGATTTAAGATAATTGGCAAAAGAACCAGGGGGGAGATGAGACTTTTTTTTTACTCATAACAGCGAGTTGTTGTGCTCTGGAATGCACTGCCTGAAAAGGTGGTGGAAGCAGATTCAACAGTAAGGGAATTGGATAAATACTTGAAAATGAAAAAGTTGCAGGGCTATGGGGAAAGAGCAGGGGAGTGGGACTAATTGGAGAGCTCTTTCAAAGAGCTGGCACAGGCACGATGGGCAGAAAGGCCTCCTTCTGTGCTGTAAGAGTCTATTGTTTGCTGTGCCTTATATTTAGTTCTGCACTATATTAATTTTTATCTATTAGTACTACTGGAAATGATTTTTTTTTGTTGGCCAGCACATCAGCCAATCTATGATAGATATCCCCATCCCCCAGTGGCTATGTGGCAGTCTGACCAGTATAGAGGAGGACTGATAGACGCCCTGTGTATGCAACACATTGATGAGATCAGCAAGATGCTGCAAGTACGTACTTTTCGTATGTATTTATGTTGTGCACCTCACTGAAGCTGCATTGGGCAGGGGCATCTAGCCTCTGGTATATGGGACACCCAGGTGCTATTCGGCTGTGATGGACATCACAAATCATCTGTGGAATGGGAGAGATAAGCTCCACTGAGGTGCGATGGCATCAGTGTATGATGCATCTACGTTCAAGTCATTGCCTTTCACCATCTGCTTGTACATTCGAGTGTTTGCTCCCCACAAGGACTCTTGTTGCAAGTCTTCTGTTTCCAAGCTCTCCTCAGCCACATATGTCCCTTGTTTTGACCACAGATAAACCTCCTTCTGCTGAGATCTTAATGTCTTGCTGCCAATTCTGACCCCGGTAACAAAACTGTAGATGATTCATCTGTGGAGCTATGAGAAATGTCAGGTTTTGCTTAATTCACAAGACATTAACGGAGCAACTATATAATCAAAATAGGAAAGAACTATTGCATTTTGTGGCAGTCCAAATGCTGGAAGTTCTTGCTGCCACTGCTTTGTCGAGGTGAACGGGCTTTGTGTTTTTATCAACAGGAGCAAGGATGTCTTACTACAGTTGTGCAGGGCCTTGGTGAGACCACACCTGGAGTACTGTGTGCAGTTTTGGCCTCCTTACCTAAGAAAGGATATAGTTGCCATAGAGGGAGTACAGCAAAGGTTCACCAGACTGATTCCTGGGATGGCAGGACTGTCGTATGAGGAGAGATTGGGTCAACTAGGCCTGTATTCACTAGAGTTTAGAAGAATGAGAGGGGATCTCATTGAAACGTATAAAATTCTGACAGGGCGATGCAGGGAGGATGTTTCCCCTGGCTGGGGGGTCTAGAACGAGGGGTCACAGTCTCAGGATATGGAGTAGGACATTTAGGACTGAGATGAGGAGAAATTTCTTCACTCAGAGGATGGTGAATGTTAAGTCCGTGAATGATTGAGACACGGACCAGCAGGAGTGAAAACAAACAAGTCTTTACTGGTGGAAGTCAATAGCGAAACTAACAAACAGAGGCTCTCTAGTGCCTTTTATACAGGGGTGGTCACTGCTGGTACTGCAGTCTGAGACCAGTTATTCTCTTAAAGGTACATACACAACAATTCCTCCCCTTTTAGATAAACAGTACATAACATTCATTTAACAACTAAATGATAACTAATTACAATCACAATCGCGGTTGCTAGATACATTGGTTAAGTTTAAGCAATTATAAGTTCAGTCTTTGAGGAGGCTTCCTGATTCTATCTGGATAACGCCTCTTTGGGGTATCAGGTTCTTCTGGCAATGTTGAGTCGAGATCAATGTCGTTGTTTGGTTCATCTTCCAATATCACCGATTCTGCGGTAGCTGCAATTGGTACGTCGATTTCATTGCCAGGTGTATCAGATCGTGGTGTGGAGTTGACGTTTTCCATTGACTCTAGAATCTGGTCAGCATAGCGTCTTACAATGCTCTCTCCAACGTCCACGGTATACATGAGAGGTCCGTGCCGTGTACAAATCGTTCCTGGCTGCCATTTCTCAGTGCGGTAGTCCCGGGCCAAAACTGGTTGACCTATCTTAAAACTCCTGGTCGGCCTTTCATTCATATTCTGAAACTGCCTGTTCTCCACATCTCTTCGGACGTTTGGCTTAACCAAATCCAAGCGACATCGTAGTCTTCAATTGAAGAACATCATGGCTGGGGTTTGGTTGGTAACCGCATGTGTCGCATTCCGGTAGGCAAACAAGAAGTTGTCCACCTTGTGTTGTAGGGGTATATCTTCATTACACATTGCCTTGATAGCCTTCTTGAATGTTTGGACAAACCTCTCGGCCAATCCATTAGTGGCTGGATGATATGGGGCAGATGTGTAATGCTTAACGCCATTGTTCTTTAAGAACCTCCGGAACTCTTCAGACACAAACTGTGGTCCATTGTCGGAGCAATTCTGTTCAGGCAGCCCATTCCTGGTGAATATGGTTCGCAACACTGATAGTTTTTTCCGTGGCGGTTGAGGACATTTTTATTACCTCTGGCCACTTTGAATGTGCATCCACCGCAATTAAAAACATCGAGTCCATGAAGGGACCAGCAAAATCAATGTGCACCCATTGCCATGGAGATGAGGGCCACTCCCATGGATGCAGAGGAGCTTGTGGTGGGGCGTTTTGGACCTTCTGGCATCCTGCACAGCTCTTGGTCATCTCTTCGATTTCTCTATCGATTCCCGGCCACCACACAAACGCTCTGGCTAAGTTCTTCATTTTTACCCCACCCAGATGACCCTCATGAAGCTCATTGAGTACTCTATCCATCAACTTAGGTGGAATTACTACTCTGGATCCACACATCAAGGTTCCTCTGCACACTGACAGCTGTTCTCTTCTCAGCGAGAATGCTGGCAGCAGTGGTTCGCCATGTGCTGGCCATCCCTTCACCATTAAATCATAGACCTGTGATAGTGTCGGGTCATTCCGTGTTTCCTTTTCTATGTTTGCATTCATCACAGGGAGACATTCGACTATGGTCGAGTGGAATAACTCCATTGGATCCACTGCAAGGTCTTCTTCCACCGTCGGCAACGGTAGGCGTGACAATCCATCAGCATTTCCATGCTGTTTAGTTCCTTTGTACTCGATGTCATATTGGTGTGCCCCTAGGAAAAGGGACCATCTCTGCAGCCGTTGTGCCGTCATTATCAGTACGCCCTTCTGAGGGTTGAAAATGGAGACAAGAGGTTGATGATCGGTTAGTAGAGTAAATTTTTGACCGTGCAGATAGTGATTGAACTTCTTCACCCCCCACACTAGGCTGAGGGCCTCTCTGTCAATCTGGGTGTAGTTACGCTCGGCAGAAGTTAACGAGCGTGACGCAAAAGCTATCGGCCTCTCTAAACCATCAAGGAATTTATGTGACAGTACCGCCCCAATGCCGTAGGGAGACGCATCATACGCCAGCCTGATTGGCAGTGCTGGGTTGTAGTGAGCCAATACTTCCCTTGAAGTGATTAAGTCCTTACTCTTCTGAAAAGCACGCTTACAATCATCGCTCCATTTCTATGCTACCCCCGTTCGTAGCAGGGCGTTCAGTGGGTGCAAAATTGTCGACAAATTCGGCAAAAACTTATGATAGTAATTCACCAACCCGAGGAATGACCTCAGTTGCGACACATTTTCAGGCGCTGGGGCCTTAACAACCGCTTCAATTTTGTCAGGGGACTTATGTAACCCCTCTTCATCAATCACGTGGCCACAATACGATATCTGTTTCTTAAAAAATTCGCACTTGGGGCGGTTGGCTCGCAGTCCATGTTCCCGTAGTCTAGTGAGCACCTGTTCTAGGTTGTTAAGGTGTTCACTGTCATCTTCACCTGTCACAAGGATGTCGTCCAAGTAACACTGAGTCCCCGGAATCCCTTGCAGGACTTGTTCCATCGCTCTTTGCCATATCGCCGGAGCCGATGCTACTCCGAATACCAATCGATGATACTGGTAAAGACCTTTGTGAGTGTTTATCGTGAGATACTTCCTAGAGGACTCTTCAACCTCCATCTGCAAATATGCTTGTGCTAGTTCAATTTTTGTAAAACGCTTCCCTCCAGACAGTGAGGCGAAGATGTCTTCTATCCTTGGAAGAGGATATTGTACTGTGTGAAGGACAGGGTTCACCATCACCTTGAAATCCCCACAGATGCGAATCTTCCTTGGCTCTCCGGGCTTATTGCTTAACGTTTTCTTCATGACAGGAACGATGGGTGTCGCCCACTCGCTCCAGTCGACCTTAGACAACACACCCGCCTTCTCCAGATTCTCCAGCTCTGCCTCGACGGCTGGGTGAATTGCATATGGTACCGGTCTTGCTTTGAAAAACTTGGGAACTGCATTCTCTTCTATTTTTATCAAGGCGGTTACGCCTTTAAGCGTGCCCAGTTCTTGTTGAAATACCTCTTTGGCGTTAGCTAAGATTGTTGACAATCGTCCAGGAGTGACGTCTTCATCTTTTTTACCGTCCACCGTCATTGCATGAATGGAATGCCAATCTAAGTTTATCTTCCTGATCCATTCCCGTCCCAATAACGGTGGTCCACCATTTGGCAGTATGTAGAGATACAATTTCCGTATTTTCTTGCCATTGTATTCGACAGGCACCCTTATTTTTCCTCTGGGGTATACTTTTTGCCCCGTATACGTCGTCAAGATGATGGATGTCTCTCTCAAGGGTATGTGTGAAAATAGCCGCTCGTAGTCTCGTCGATTTCATGACGGTTAGCGCTGATCCTGTATCCAATTCCATTTTAACTTGGGACCCTGCTATTGTGAGGGTGACCCAAATGGTTCGGTGATCCTCTTTTGCGATTACATTGTGAAGTTTGAGACAGCTTAGTCTCCTGTTTCCGGATTCACTATCGCTCATCTGATCTTCGGAACTACTGTCCGTCATCTTTTGTACTTTCTTGTACGGTTCCTTAGTAGCCTTTTTGTTGTCGCTGGTCTTCTTCCCAGACCTGCAAACTCGTGCAATGTGTTCAATCTTCCCGCATTGTCTGCATATTTTGTCTTTGGACCAGCAGTCCTTCTGGTCATGGTTAGTTCTGCCGCAGCGATAACATTTTGCAAATCCCCGTGTCATTTCGTGGGTGCCGTATTCCTGTGGTTTTTGTTGAATTTCTGCAGCTCCCCTGGCTGCTGCTTCATACGATACTGCCACGCTGAAAGCCTCATCTAGCGTCAGCTCTTTTTCTGAGAGTAACTTCTTCTGTGTTCCTTCACTCAGGAGTCCACAGACAAATTTGTCCCGTAGGGTATCTGCCAGTCCTGCTCCGAACTGGCAGTGCTTTGATAGCTTGCGTAGTTCCGTAAGATACTCAGCATTGCTCTCATCTTTGTGCTGAGTTCTCCTGTGGAATTTAAATCTTTCTGCTATCAACAGCGGTGCAGGGTTTAAGTGTTCCTGTAGGACAGCAACAATTTCGTTAAAACTCTTCGCCTTCGGTTTGGCTGGAGTAATCAGGTCCCGCAATAGGCCATACGTTCTAGCGCCCATTAAGTTTAGCAATATCGATGCCTTTTTCCCCTCCGCTATTTCGTTTGCCTCGAAATATACCTCGACTCTTTCCACATACGTGGAGCCAGTCTTCGGCATCTAAAATGGCGCCTCCCGCGCTTTGCCTTCTTCCCCAATTTAACAAAATGGCGCCTCCCGCGCATGCCTTCTTCCCCGCTGTTGTTCGCGCTGCTTTTCACGGTTTCTTGCACGTTAAATATTGATTCTTTTTCTTTTATTATTTTCCCGTCGTGGAGCGGACCCTCTGGGACACTTCCCTCCCTCTTCTTAGGTCCGAACGCTGCCCGGCTTCGAAGCACCGGCCGCGCCCTGTGTGCTCCACCCTCTCTCTCTCTCTCTCTTTGCTTCCCGACTCGCTGCCCGGCCCCGTTGAAAAGCCACCCGATCGAGCTTCAGCCCGCCGCAGCCCAGGAAGGATCAGAGCACTACCTGCCACCAGCCCGATTAGCTGGGAAGCCACAGACCGAGGAACCCAGCCTGGCTCTGAACAGTCTCTCCTGCAAGTTTTCAAACCGATGATTGACGGTCGACGCCCGTTTCCCGAGTTTCTTTGGACTCTTTTTTTTTTCTTTCTTCTGGCTCCGACCTTCAACAACGTCGTCTGAGGTGCTGCCGAGTTGCAGGTAAGTTCGTTTCTTATTCGTCGCCAGTGTTAAGTCCGTGAATGATTGAGACACGGACCAGCAGGAGTGAAAACAAACAAGTCTTTACTGGTGGAAGTCAATAGCGAAACTAACAGAGGCTCTCTAGCGTCTTTTATACAGGGGTGGTCACTGCCGGTACTGCAGTCTGAGACCAGTTATTCTCTTAAAGGTACATACACAACAGTGAACCTGTGGAATTCTACCACAGAAGGCTGTGGAGGCCAAGTCACAATCTATTTAAGAAGGAGCTAGATAGGTTTCTAGACACAAAAAGCATTAAGGGGCATAGGGAGAGAGCGGGAATATAGTATTGAGATAGAGGATCAGCCATGATCATATTGAATGGCGGAGCAGGCTCGAAGGGCCTACGCCTGTTCCTATTTTTCTATGTTTCTAACTAGGCCAGCACAGACTCGCTGGGCCGAATGACCTCCTTCTGTGCTGTACTATTGTATGATTCTAGGTTGTATTCAGTGACGCAATCTATCCAAAGGTTAAAATTAGCATTAAATGCTGAAAGATAGGGATACATGACTGGGTAAAATTAATGAGAAACGATCAGGCCGATTTTAACTGGCAAGAGAGTCATGCGGGCAGGGGCCGAGGTGGACAGCAAATCATCCTGAGCTCCAGAGCGTGAGGCTCGGGAGATTTTAACTCCGTGTCCTGTCCGAACCCGGTGGGAAGCGGCAGCTAGCTGGCGGGCGGACGGGCAAATGTCGGGCAGCAAGGAGGCTGCCACCGGGGACATGAAGGAACGGCCCCGCATTGAGGCATTTAAAAAGTACTTGCCATAACCAAGTGCTGGAAAGTGGGATTAGGCTGGGTGGCTCTTTATCGGCTGGCGTGGACACGATGGGCTGAATAGCCTCCTTCTGTGCTGTAAATTTCAATGATTCTAATGGAATACCCAGCTGACTTGCTATTTTTTGCTTTTACAAGCATTTGCTATTTTGAGAGCCACGATTAACAGGCAACCGTCAAACGGAAAAGGAACCGTCAGGGGTCACGAGGTGAATTTAGGTATCATGTCACCCCTCCAATGTATTTGTTTATACTACAGGCGGCAGAGCAGTTTTGTTTGGTTCCTGATATCGCTCCATGTTCATCAACAGTAATTAATTAGATCAGTGAGATGTAACACTGGCCTGGAATTACTGTTAGTCATCAGCGTACTAATACATTCATTAACATTTCTCTATCTATTTTAACAGAAACTGTAACCTCTTCATTTTAAATGAATTAACACTTCCTTTAAAAATAGCAAAAGAATGTGCTAAAACCATGTTTGCTAATATTGCAAACTGGGGTTTCTATGTTGCTCTGAGGAATTCTATTTCCGTGAATTTCTAATTATGAACAGTTGTACTATTCTTTCTATCCAGTACATCTTTTATAGGCTGCCCCATAACAAATATCCTTTACTGCAACAATTCAGGACTTTGATCCTACTTGGACACTGGGGGCACAACTTTGAAGCCACGGGTGAGGCTTCCCATGCAGCGGGTGGCTTGTCGGGCAAAGCGCCCATGAGCCATCCACTACATGCAAGACCCTACTAGGGGCACGGGGGCTCCAAGTTCCGCCTTGGATCTGCAGTGGAATTACAGGAATTGCAGTGCAGGAGGCTGTTTGGCCCATTGCACCTATAGCAGTGCCAGCTCTTGATTTGGAGTTATCTACTCTAATCCATTTCCCAGCTGCTTTTACTCATCAACCCCTGGGAATAGTCTTTCACTGTTGACTCACTCATAACATTTTATCATTTTGAAAACCTCTGTTTGGTGCTTTTTAACCTTCTCTATTTCAGTGAAAAAGGCACAAATTTCAAAGCCTATATTGATATCACCTTCTCGGTATCCTAGTGAATCGTCGCGGTACCTTTCCACGGCTGTCATAGCTCTCCTATAATGGGGTTTCCAGAATTGCACTCTGTACTTCAACTGTGGTAGCTCACGTCTTATCCAAATTCAACATCAGTACCTTGCTTTTATATTCAATGCCACTACATATAAAACACGCTCCCCATTTGCCTTTCTAGCTGCACTCCCCTCTTTAAAAATCTGTTCCTCCATTCTAACATTTAGGGTACTTTTCCTTTCACTGTTCTTTTCCCCCCATTATACTATTTCATATTTCTCTGCATCAATCAGCATCTGCCACCCAGCTACGCACCCCTGCAATCTGTTGACCATGTTCCTTAATTTGAGCATATTCAGGTATCATTCCTCGTGTCCCTGTCCAAATCATTTATATTAATAGAAAAAAAATGCCAGCATTCTTGGGCACTGCTACTACCCACCTCCCACCCATCTGAAAACCATCCAATTATTCCTACTCTGCTTTCTATCCCCTCGCCATCTCTCCCCATACACGAGTCTAGCATATCCCACGCTGAAGGGCTGAAGCTTGGTTCAATCAAGTTTATGTGGTTACAATCGCAGGTGTAGATGAGTATCCCCAGGGATGAACCTCTGGGTTACTGCTTTGCAAAAGGAACTTAGCCTAAGCAAGCTTCTGTATACTGTATTTTGTGTGGACTGCAGGCGCGGTTGTAGAGCTTGCCCATATCACCATGCCAAATATTCCTCTCTTCCATTACCCCCAATAAAGTTTTAGTCTTATAGTCTCCAGTCCTTAATTTTTTTTTAAATGAAAACTTATGCAGTTTGGCAGAGCACTCATCTTTGCTTGGAGCGCAGGGGTAACCCGTCTTCCAGCCTTCTAACACCTCGCTTAGTGTATAACAAGATGCTGGAGACCATGTAGACTAGGAGCATCCCTGGTTTGTTCCTCGGTCCGTGCTGAGTTAGCCCATTTCAGCCGGGGTGTCATGGGATGTTACTTCAATAACAATCAGCTCACATACACGTAACAGGCAATGTTCCCCCTAAGCTGCGCTTTGTTCTGCGCGGCCGGTTTCTTTTAACGCACGGTCCCTTTAAATTTCTGCGCATGCCGTGTTCACAATGGGCCAAAAATTTGGGTCAGGGGCTTCCCGCGGGTGTAAGCCCCCAACCTGCACTTACCTAGCGCGCCGGCCGTTCTGCTGTGGGCCCGCGTGGGATTCCGATCCTGGGCCTCCTCCAGCTGCCGGCGAGCAGTGCTTGCATATCCCAGGGGCGCAGTTAGTTCGAAGCGTCCCCTGGGATTACGGGGTCATGGAGAGCCAATCGTAGCAGGGAATCTCTATTCATAGATTTAACAGGAAGACCTGTCAAATCTATGAATAGAGATCGGCCCCAAAACCTAACCAAAACTTCAAATACATTTTTTTTTAAATCACTATAAATTACATAAAACTATTTTAAACAATAATTTAAATTTTTAATGGGGTTAAAAATAAACGTACCTTTCTTTAAAGTATTTAAAAATAATAAACCTGGGGAAAAAATGTTTTAATTTTACTTAATTCATCATTTACCTTGTTAAAAGCAGGCCTTGCGACTGCTTTTTAAAAGCGTAGCTACTGGAGACTTACCCTCCCGGAGAAACCTGTAAAAACAACGGAAGTTCCAGGCATATGCGCTGCCTCTCCGGCGCACACGTTCGACCTGCGAACCCCTTCTTTCAAGGGAACGGAAGTTCTGGTTTCCCGTGCATGTGCAGTGCATGCACGAAACCGACACTTTCGTTAGCCCTATGCATGAGTACCCAGCGCGTACTTACCCGTAGAGACCCGAATTTCTGGCCCATAGTAAAAGCCGGTGAGCGGCCTGCGTGGGACGACCTTCGCGTTTAGAGGGAACATTGGTAATAGGAGATGCAAACAATGACATAAAAGCATCTTGTTCCATCACTGAGCTGGCTGCAATCAGCAAACCTCCATAACAACCCTCACTTCAGTGCTCGATCTCCAATTTGTAGACGGCACAAAGAAAAAGACAGCAACTTTGAGAACGTTTTATTAAACAAGTCAACAAAATAAAAAAATTAAAAATAAGAAAATTACAATTAGAATTTGTCTGGATGAGCGTCCATTTCTTGTTTGATTCGGTTTTCCACCTGCAGCGATAGGCTGGTGCCGGTGTTCGGCAGGTTATAACTGATGAAAACCTGCTTTCCTGTCTTCTTAGCTGGATGGGAGATTTAATGCAAGGGAACAAATGAAAGTACAGTTAAAAGCTATTGTGGATCACAGGTTTTCAGTACGTTTCAATAGTTCGATATTTGACATTTATTTATATATAACTGGGATATTTGTTCCCTTTCCAGAAGCAGTCTTGAAATACAATGGCCGGGATTTTACTTACCTGGGCGGGTCGGGGGCGAGCGAAGTCAATGGCAGGTCATGGCCCCACTGCTAGCTCCATCCCACTGCCTAAACTGAATTTACGTCGATAGAGCTTGTTAAGCCCGCCTAGCGCATTTCCCGGACCAATTAGAGGAAGCGGGTCTGGTGACTTCATTTGATGACACGTCATCAGCCAGTTTAATTAAAGGGACCATGGCCAACTTTCTTTTGACATTTGTGCCGTCAGTGTTCTACAGCATTGAGGGGCTGTAAACACTGACAATGACTGCACAGAGGTGCAGGGCTGCACCCTGGTTCTCCCATATGCTTATGGAGGGAGTCACAGCACGCAGGGAGGTCCTCTTCCCTTCCGATGGGCGGAAGACACCTCCCCAGGAGACCAACGCAGCCTGGTTGCACATTGCACAGGAGGGCACAAGTAGGGATGTGGTCAGGAGGACCTGGGTGCAGTGCCGCAAACGTTTCAATTATCTCATTAGATCAGGAAACGTTAGTACAAAGCCACACTCAACCTCATCCGGCTGTGCCTCTCGTCATATCCCCATCACTCTGTCTTCTCTACCCTACTCCTGCATATCCTTACTCACACCAACTTACCTTGCATCTCCACCCATCCCCCTCTATCTACATTATCACTTCCCATCTCACTAGCCACCCCTCACACTCACCCTCATCCTAGTGCAATCATAGCAACTAACAACACACAACGGTAGCCACTTGGGTGTTTTATCCAATGGTCATGTAAAGTTCCTATTAATGTGCTGTCAAACATTGAAATCTTTATTTTCAACACTTTGTGTTCTTGGACAGATTTATGTGCACCTTTGGATGTGGTTTAGTGAGTTGCAGTGAATGGTGAGACATAAGGGTACCCCCCACAATGGTGATGAGTGTGAAAGGAATGGCTTGGGCATTGGAGGGATGCTTTATGGTGCTGGTGTGGGGTGGTGGTAACCTGGCGCATCATGTGGCAGCCAGGGTGCACAGCGTAAAGTTAAGTAAATCTGGCTATGGCGGCAATGTGCTCGGGTGCTGATGCCCTGTGTCCTGTGCAGCATCAGGTGATTGCGGAGAAGGTCGGTGTTGTTGGTGCTGCTGGTGTTGGGGCTGATCATAGTCCGATTCTGAGGACCAAGGTGAGACAGTATAAACGGCATCCATGCTGATGGAATAGATGGTAGGTGAAGTACAGATGACAGAAGCGATGTCAATGTTGAGAGAGAGATAATGAGGTGAGACTGGATGGAGACTTGTGGAAAGACTTGCAGCCTGCTGAATCTGTGCTGGAAATGGACTGAGAAACAGCTTGTGGCTGAGGAAAGTGATGATCTGTCAGGTGGGAACTTTTACTGTACATTTGAAGCTGTCAAGTAATCAGCTGGAGCAATAGTTACTGAACTCCCACCTCAGGTTGACAGACGTGGTCACAACAGCGTGGTTCCTGTGGCTATGAAGTTAAAGTTAAAGAGCAAGGTAAAAAAGCCTGTTAAGGGTCTGGTAAGTACATTTTAATTAGGTCGCCCGCCGCTGCCCGTCGGGTCTGCTCAGCGCCGACAGACCTGACACTGGGAAAGGCGCGTTGCACGTCCCCGACTTGCTGTCAAAAAAAAACTTTCCCACTCGACCTGCCACTGATTCCGCTCACTGACACCCTGGAAAATTCTGGCCAATGCATCTGTAATAGACTGCACTGCATGCCTACTCATCACAAATATAATCGAGGTACTTTGTTCTGTTCTTTTCACAATATTACATCCTTATTTTAGAACATGCAGATTTATTGGTTAATTTGCATCTCCATCTCCTTGCATTGTGCTACACATCCTGTGATGCCGCTCTTCGATCTGGCTATCATCCTTACTAGTGAAGTCTACTCTTTCTAATGCAATGGCTACCATTGTTCATGAAGGGAGTATCTTGTATGTCTGCGATAGTCTATGGATACACTACGGAGGTCTAGGTGGGCGTGGTCACATTGCTTTGCAACGAACACACATCTGGAATTTACCCCATTAAAACAAATGACAATTTAAACCCGACAAGGATAATCTCCCCATTGCAATACATCAGGGCAACTGTGATAATACAGGGAATGGATTATGACAGCTAGAAACAAGGTCTTTTAACTTGACAAAAAATAAAATGAAATGAAAGAATGAATAAAATTCCACAATACTGATTAGGTTGCTGTCATTATATCTCTCCTTTTCCTAGCTCCAACAATTCCGTGGATTAAAAAATGAGCAGAGAGCAACAGGTAAATTCACCCTCTAATTTTACCAACTTCACCAGGGGAATGGTCTTACCTCTCTCTCAATCGCCATGGGATTGTACTTTAATTTGTTTTGTGGTGCAATGGGGAGAAAGAATAAACTTGTTCTTTTAATTGAGACACTAAGCTGAAGAGCTATGGCTTATAGTGATTTCAAGCTTGGTTTTAAAAGCTTGAAGGGGGAAACAAACACTGAGGGAGATGAGTTGCAGCACAGTTTTGAGGTCTTGGAAAAGAATGAGCGAGAATAGGAGACAATACCGTAACTTCTAGTTGCAGCATAGTTGAGATATAGGGAGGACCGAGAGCACAGAAGACACCGTAATTGAAGCTTGGAAGGAAACAAAGAAAGTTCTGAGGAACACTACCTTTGGCGGTATTGACAAAATAAAGAGGGACAAGAAAGTTGCGAGAGAGAGAAGTTGGGGGCGAAAGGCATGAAGTGATTGCCCTTCAGATGTCGAGCTTTTCTTCCATCTTGGCCAAGGGTGGTAGAGGGGTTTTATGGGAACCTCCCAAATGTATTACGAGAAAGAAAGACAGACTTGCATTTCTATAGCACCTTTCACGACCACCGGATGTCTCAAAGCGCTTTACAGCCAACAAAGTACTTCTGAAGTGGAGTCACTGTTGTAATGTGGGAAATGCGGCAGCCAATTTGCGCACAGCAAGCTCCCACAAACAGCAATGTGAAAATGACCAGATAATCTGTTTTTGTTATGTTGGCTGAGGGAGAAATATTGGTCAGGACACTGGGGATAACTCCCCTACTCTTCTTCAAAATAGTGCCATGGGATCTTTTACATCCACCTGAGAGAGCAGACGGGGCCTTGGTTTAACATTTCATCCGAAAGACGGCACCTCTGACTGTGCAGCACTCCCTCAGCACTGTACTGGAGTATCAGCCTAGGTTTCTGTGCTTACGTCCCTGGAGTGGGACTTGAACCCACAACCTTCGGACTCAGAGGCGAGTGTGCTACCAACTGAGCCACAGCTGACAATAATTTTAACTTGTTTTCTGCCTCAACCCAGTGGACACGAGGATTCTTTTGAACTAGATCACAAAACCCAAAACTGTGAACAAGACATTGTAAGAGCCAGTCATTCCGCCGAGGGTTTATTTTCCCGGGGGGGGAGGAGGAAAAGAGAGTTGGTTGGGGTGGAGAACAGGGATGATGGATGATAGCACGAAGGGACCAAGTAAAAAAAAAAAAAAATTAAAACAAATTGCAACTAAAATTCTCTTAAAATTAAGAAACCATCTTACCTAGTCTTTGTGCTACAGAGTTGGGTGTGGTATCAGAGGCATCTCCAAGGACTAATGTGGACACTGGCATTGGGTCCTGCAAACCAGTAGCAAGTTACATTCAACCCAAATATTACTGTACTCCATCATCATTTCTTATTACATTAAAGAAATCTATTTACATATTTAGATACGGCTCCGTAAAATTTCAAACACTTAAAATAACCGAATCCTTAATTGTCTGATACTTTATTCTGGCTTTCACAATAATACATGATTTTCTGCTTCCATCCAAACCATTATTTTCAGAGGCATGGTGTTGCAAGCTGACAACCAATTAAACAAACTGCAGATGCAGCACACTGGGATTAGCTGGAACAGGTTACAGTGCACAAAGAATCAGCTGTAACCGGCTTACAGCACTGACCCGGCAATATGCAACGCCACCAGTCACCTGAAAATTCAATACATTGGAAAGTCACAATGCCCGGCACACAAGCACAACACAGGAAAAAGTTTACCGCTGATGAATGAAGGATTTACTGTTGAAAAGTGTACACGAATATGGAATATTGTAGGATCAGGCTATATTGAATTCCTAGTTCGAGGAAATCAGGACATGCCAACAGAAAATGTAGTCTGAGCTGAGAACCTGTTACCCGAGCAACAACAAAGATATTCTGGAAACTGTTCTCAGCTGACAAAACAACGGAGGCACCACAGCTGGATTTGGTGTCTCTGAACTCAGGAAAGGAAAAATAGCGGCAAAGTTCCCAATCCTGTTAACTATCCCACGGTTCCACTATAGTGTGCTGGTCGGGTAAGCAGAAGATTGAATTGGGATTTGATGCCCCACTCTGTCGCATCCCAAATACAAATCCGTACACAGGCCCTCGTTCTAATTCTCCCCAATAGAATAGGACCTTGGATGCAGCAAACATTAGTAATGGCTCCCTCCGTAACAGCATTGTCTAGCAGTGAATCTCTTATACAGAAATCTTTTCAGAATGCAGAACAGATTCCTTTATCTGGTGGTGACCATGAAACTACCAGATTATCATAAAAACCCTACTGGTTCGCTAATGCCCTTTAGGGAAGGAAAAAATCTGCTGTCCTTACCCAGTCTGGCCTATATGTGACTCCAGACCCACAGCAATATGACTGACTCTTAACTGCCCTCTGAAATGGCCCAGCAAGCCACTCAGTTGTACCAAAACGCTACGACAAAGTCAGCACTGTGGGAGAACCTTCACCACACGGACTGCAGCGGTTCAAGGTGGAGGCTCACCACCACCTTCTCGAGGGCAACTAGGGATGGGCAATAAATGCCAGCAACGCCCGCATCCCGTGAACGATTAAGTAAAAAATAAAAATCTGGAATGTGTGTGCATGTATGGGAAGAAGTTCCCTCCACACACTTCATTTTGCAATATATTTGTGTATTATTGAATTGCATGGACAGCAAATAACTCAGGTGACATAAACTGGGATCCAACTTGCTCCAAATCATGAACATTTCTAAACTATGTCTTTCTATGTTAAATTTTAGCTAGGCCAATTCAAACTGATTTCCGTTAACTGCTTTCTGGAAGGGGATTCTTTTGCCTGTGTGCGTTTGGGGTTGTGCGTACATACACGTGTTGCCTGGACTGGGACCCCAGCATCCTTTGCTAACCAATTTTTTGATCCTGTATAGAATAGCGGATGTTAAACGCAGAAAAATAGGAGCAGGAGTAGGCCATTCAGCCCTTCGCACCTGCTCCGCCATTCAATATGATCATGGCTGATCCTCTATCTCAATACCATATTCCCGCTCTCTCCCCATACCCAACACCTTTTGCGCCTAGAAATCTATCCATCTCCTTCTTAAATATATTTAGTGACTTGGCCTTCATAGCCTTCTGTGGTAGAGAATTCCACAGGTTCACCACCCTCTGAGTGAAGACATTTCTCCTCATCTCAGTCCTAAATGTCCTACCCCATATCCTGAGGCTGTGACCCCTCGTTCTAGACCCCCCAGCCAGGGGAAACATCCTCCCTGCATCCAGTCTGTCTAGCCCTGTCAGAATTTTATACGTTTCAATGAGATCCCCTCTCATTCTTCTAAGCTCTAGTGAATACAGGCCTAGTCGACCCAATCGCTCCTCATACGACAGTCCTGCCATTCCAGGAATTAGTCTGGTGAGCCTTCGCTGCACTCCCTCTATGGCAAGTATATCCTTTCTTAGGTAAGGAGACCAAAACTGCACACAGTACTCCAGGTGTGGTCTCACCAAGGCCCTGTATAACTGTAGTAAGACATCCTTGCTGTGGTAAACCACTGTTGTTGTTGTTGTTGTTGATACACACTGTTGTACCTATGCATGCCTCAACATGTCTCGGCTGGCTCCACCCACACAGGCCCAGGTATATGGGTGATTGACCTGCAGCCCCCTGCCTTCTTGGAACCCAGTCAACCACGAGAGGCATGCTCTGTTCTTTGCTAATAAAAGCCTTTAGTTACTCTCTTAACTCTGTCTTTTATGAGTAATTGATAGCACATCACTTGCTCCTGTACTCAAATCCTCTTGCAATGAAAGCCAACATACCATTTGCCTTCCTAACTGCTTGCTGCACCTGCATGTTTGCTTTCAGCGACTGGTGTACAAGGACACTCAGGTCCCTCTGTACGTCAACATTTCCCAATCTATCACCATTTAAAAAATACTCTGCCTTTCTGTTTTTCCTACCGAAGTGGATAACTTCACATTTGCATCTGCCATGTATTTGCCCATTCACTCAACTTGTCTATTTGTAAATTCCTATCAGACAAACGTCAAAGCAAACGCGCTTTCGGACGCAGCCACTATCCCATTATCAAAATGTAACCTTTATTTTACAAAAAGTGCAAAAAGCCCAAAACAATTGCTCTGGTAATCAAGCAGATGAGGGAGGTTGGCAAGGAAGGGTCACCTGCTCACGCTTCATTGCCTGAAAAATATAATTGATTAAAAACTTTTTTTTGTTTTTACCCGAGGAGACAGATCTGAAGCTTCTGGTTATGCTCTACCTGCTCTGCAAGTAATGTTTTTGATGCCATCACCGGGTGCCTGAAATTGAAATAGTTCCACTCCCCGGCACTAACATCCATCACCTTGAACAGCACATAAAATGTGCTGAATGATTATTTCCACTTATCAGTAAATCAGTAACAAGGGCACACTGAATATTTCATACCACAAAATGACAGCTGGGTTTTTTTTTTTTACATGTCTATTAGAATTGTAAAAACACCTGCAAGCTAATAGCGTGCAGGATAGGCTTCTAATAGATATTTATGTAGAGATTAATTTTATAGATAAAGAAATTGTAGTAGAATTTTATACACGCGAAGAGCTTGTTCTGAATTGAAGAGACATTGAGCATGTTACATTCATTGTTAAGAATATTTTCAGTTACAGATAGCAAGCGAACAAATGTTCCTTATATAGATATGATGTACAATATAATGAGCACCAAATACTGCTCAGGAAAATTTTACAAAGTTTTTTTTTTCTCTCAACAGAAGAGATAACATATTATTCCTTCGCTCCCGAGAGTGGGGCCCTCAATAAAGAACCCATTATTTGCCCCTTTTCTTTTCTTTTCCTCTTGAATCAATCTCCCTATGCCAGGCATCGCTCTCAAATAAAACAGTGAGCTTCCTAGCCTCATGCCAATGCCACCGCTACCTTGCCAGAAAGCAAGAATCAGCTGTCTCAGAGTGACGCTCGCTCTGCTTTTCCTTCGACAGGAATGTACTGTATAGAGGAAAAAAGCATATCCTATCAGTTTGTGACAGCATGCTCAAACCCCAGTACCAAACTAATATGACCCCTGACATGAATTTTGTCATTCATGTGGAAATGACTTATGAAATGATACTGAGTGGCCTACTGGTGGCGCTATCCAGGGAGTATAAATACTCGGGCATGGGCCCAGCTTGCTCAGGACATTCTTTAACAGGAACTAGTGAAGGACACAACTAGACCTCCATGTTGAAAAACAGTTGATTAAAGCCTTGTTTAATACTCAGACCAAGTGCCTAGTAGTTTTCTTAACGTCAACCCCTACAATACAAAAGCAAAATACTGCAGATGCTGGAAATCTGAAATAAAAACAGAAAATGCTGGAAATACTCAGCAGGTCAGGCAGCATCTGTGGAGGGAGAAAGAGAGTTGACGTTTCAGGTCTGGGACCCTTCGTCAGAACTGGAAAAAGTTGGAGATGGAACAGGTTTTTAAGCAAGTGCAGGGGCAGGGAAAGGGGGGAGGGGAGGAAAGAACAAAAGGGAAGGTCTGTGATAGGGTGGAAGGCAGGAGAGATTAAGAGACAAAAGGAATGATGGTGCAAGGCAAAAAGGAGATGGCAATGGGACAAGTTAAGAAACAAAAGATGACACTAGATGAAGTGTAAATGGCACTGACAGAATGATCAACAGCTGCCATGTGAGAGAGAGAAATAAAAATGGAAAAAATGATAGGGGCCGAGGTTATGATCTGAAATTGTTGAACTCTATGTTGCGCCCAAAAGGCTGTAAAGTGCCTAATCGAAAGATGAGGTGCTGTTCCTCGAGCTTACGCTGAGCTTCATTGGAACAGTGCAAGAGGCCGAGGACAGTGAGGTCAGAGTGGGAATGGAGCGGAGAATTAGTGACAGGCAACCGGAAGCTCGGGGTCACCCTTACAGACTGAACGGAGGTGTTCCGCAAAGCGGTCACCCAATCTGCGTTTGGTCTTCCCAATGTAGAGGAGACCGCATCGTGAGCAATGAATACAGTATACTAAATTGCAAGAAGTACAAGTAAATCGCTGTTTCACCTGGAAGGAGTGTTTGGGGCCCTGGACAGTGGGAAGGGAGGAGGTAAAAAGGCATATGTTGCATCTCCTGCGCTTGCACGGGAAGGTGCCAGGCGAAGGGGTGTTGGGGGTGATAGAGGAGTGGACCAGGGTGCCGCGGAGGGAGCGGTCCCTACAATGCTGTTTTCTACGTGGCTGTATAAAAACCAACTGCATCTAACATACTACAGAACAACCATTCCATTAAACCATCAAAGCCACTATGGATTATGCTTCCAGTACCGTTTCTGATCGTACATTTCAGATCCCAATAACCCTCCGCATAAAAATATTTCTCCTATCTTCTCCCTTAATTCTTTTGATGAAGACCATCTTAAATTTAAAAGCAAGTACTCCGATCCTATTACTGAAGTGTGGAACCTTACAATGACTTACGATATTTCTTTTATTCTCCACCTCGGTATTCTGGGTTTGTGCGACACTGGCTGAACTGCATCATTAGTAAATCTTCAGCCTTGATCGCAGCAACGTCTTTGCTCAGCTTTCAAAAACCATCAGCTGCATCAGTGAGTGTAAACCGTTTGAACTATTCTGCTCGACAGACGCACATCTTCATCAATTTGCAAGGTTCTAAACCCTGCATCATCACCTTTACCTGCATCATCCCTCAACCAACATCACAAAAACAGATTATCTGGTCATCATCACGTTGCTGTTTGTGGGGGCTTGCTGTGCGCAAATTGGCTGCCGCGTTCCCCACATTACAACAGTGACTACAGCTCAAAAGTGCTTCATTGGCTGTAAAGCACTTTGAGACGTCCGGTGGTCGTGAAAGGCGCTATAGAAATGCAAGACTTTCTTTAAATCTTGTAAATGAACATTCCAAGAAATTTGTAACTGCAAGAACAACTTGAGGAATGATACTGTATACAATGTGAGAGGCTGTTCTTAGTTCACCTTGCAAGATGATACCAGGGAAATGGTCTACCAGATATAAAGCTAGTGATCAGCTCCGTTTATCTGTTAGACCCTTTCCAGCAGAATACGAAGTAGGGAGAGGAAGTTCCCACTGCCTTGATGTGTAACACTTTGCCTGGAGACAATTAAAGTATTTGGCAAAACATTTTTTGCGAAGAGAAAAAGAAAATGTTTGTAACTAACTGAAGCGATTCACTAACATTCTCAGAAAGACAATGTCCCTTTAAAAGTGCTTTTAAAATTACTCAACTCAAATTTTTAAATATATGAAATATATTTAGCCCAGCTAAACTTACTTCGATTGTTAAGAAAACTACCAGTCTATAATACGGGATAAAATTATATTTGGAGAGACACAAATTAATCAGAGCCAATCATCATATATTTCTAAAGACATGACACGCTTGATCAACCTTACAGCATTTGTTGATGAAATAATAGGGGATAGATAAAAGGAAATGAGTGGATTATATGGGTTTCCAAAAAGTATTTAAGATACTGTAGGAATGTCTAGTTCCTATCCAAAAGACCGAGGTCCACTCAGGCGATCAAATAAACGAGGTTTAATGAAAACTAACAGAGTTTAACGGATAATTACAGGAGAACATCGAATATAGGTCTAGTCAGTTCGGAGGCTCCACGAGGACTGCTTGGGCGGTCCCGTGGCTGACGTCATGACGTCATCACGTTTTTCCCACCGGTGGGGGATCACGTGATGAACGGCGTGACGTCATCGCGTTTACCCGCGCTATTAAAGTGATCGCGCTCTGTACATGTAAACAGTGAAAACAAAGATACAGACTCAGGCTGTAGCTAACATATTATTAAAGGGAATTATATACAATTGATCGGAGTCCCTTAGTGGCTCCGCCACAATACTACATATGAGACTTGTGGAAAAATACGGGAAATCTGACACATGGATTGGGAGATGGTGGAGAACAGAAGCAAAGCGTAGGGGTAAAAGGAAGTTTCTTCGACTGGAAAATGCAGTGAGTGCTGTTCCACAGAGGGTCGATTTTGGGACTTATATTTACTATTTACATAAATTTACTATTTATCTACTTAAAAATTAAGGGAGCAAGATTGAAATTTGCTGATGGCATCAAATTAGGCCAATTTTGACAAAGATTGTGAAAGACGACAAGAGGACATAGATAGGCTAGCAGAATGGGCAGATGGGTGGCATATACAGTTCAATGTAGGAAAGTGGGAATACAACAACAACTTGCATTTATATATTGCCTTTAACGTAGTAAAACGTCCCAAGGCACTTCACAGGAGAGATCAAACAAACTTTGACACCGAGCCACATAACGAGATATTAGGAGAGGTGGCCAAAAGCTTAGGCAAAGAGGTAGGTTTTAAGGAGCGTCTTAAAGGAGGAAAGAGAGGAAAACAGGCACTGAGGTTTAGGGAGGAAATTCCAGCGCTTATGGCCAAGGAAGCTGAAGGCACGGCCGCCAAAGGTGGAGCAAAGAAAATCGGGGATGCGCCAGAGGCCAGAATTAGAGCAGCACAGAGATCTCGGAGGGTTGGAGGGTTGTAGGGCTGGAGGAGGTTACAGAGATGGGCACTTCACAAGAGAGATCAAACACAAAAAAAAATTCACATACTTGTTTTCAAATCCCCCCACGAGGCCATGGAGGGATTTGAAAACAAGTATGTGAATTTTTTAAAATCGAGGCGCTGCCAGACCGGGAGCCAAGGTCAACAAGGACAGGGGCGAGGTTGAACAGGACTTGGTGTGAGTTAGGATACGGGCAGCAGAATTTTGGATGAGCTCAAGTTTACGGAGGGTGCGGGGTGGGAGGCCGACCTGGAGAGCGTTGGAATAATCGAGGGGTTTCAGCAGCAGGTGAGCTGAGGCAGGGGCGGAGATAGGCAATGTTACGGAGGTGGAAGTAGGCGGTCTTGGTGATGGTGAGGATATGGGGTTGGACGCTCTGCTCAGTGTCAAATAGGACCCCAAGATTGCGAACAGTCTGGTTCAGCCTCAGACAGTGGCTAGAGAGAGGGATGGAGTTGGTGGCTAGGGAAAGGAGTTTGTGAAGGGGATCGAAGACAATGGCTTCGGTCTTCCCAATATTTAACTGGAGGAAATTTCTGCTCAACCAATACTGGATGATGGACAAGCAGCATGACAAATAAGAGGCAGTACCCGCCTTGGTTCCGTATCCCTTAATACCCTTGCCTAACACAAATCTATCAAACTCTGTTTTGAAATTTTCAATTGACCCCTAGCCTCAACAGATTTTTAGGGGAGAGAGTTGCAGATTTCCACTACCCTTTGTATAAAGAAATGCTTCCTGACGTTAACCCTGGAGGGCCCAACTCTAATTTTAAGGTTATGCCCCCTTGTTTTGAACTCCCCCAGAAATATATCTGGAAGAACAAGGAAAGGAAATACACCTTAAAGGGCAAGGTTTTAAATGGAGCAGAGGAACCTTGGAATGTTGCTACACAGGCCATTAAAGATGGCAGTGCAAGTAAATAAGGCCATAAAAAAGGCAAACTTGGTTTTGTAGCTAGAGGCATAGAATACAAAATCAAGGTGGTAATTTGAACTTGCACAAGACTTTAATTAGGCTGTAGTTGGGTGTGCAGTTTAGCACACCCCATTGCAAAGGATACATAAGCAACTAGCTGGGGGGGCCCGGCGTTGCCAGGGCAGTTTACAGGGGGGTGCGGTTCACGGCCGCCCGCTGCCGCTCCCCCGCTCTGTGTCTCGGGCCGAGTGGTTGTGAGGCCCGGCCCGAGTGACCCCAACTCACCTCCCGCTCCGGCGGCCGACGCAGCTGCCCCGCTCGCTGTTGAGGAAAAGCAGGGGAAAAAAATCGCGGCTACGTTTCGGGAGGCTGCAGGATTAGGTCCCGCCCGTGACGCACCGATTGGTCAACCATCAGGTCACTGAACTGTAGGATTGGTCAACCATCATGTCACTCAAGGCTAATGAGCGGTAGGATTGGTCAACCGCTAATGAGCGGATTTTTGAACGTTTTTTGTATACTGTCTGAACAATTTTTGTCTGACCAAAAAGTAAATACGCCTATGACACTCCTCATATCATCAGCTTTCTTTTGATATAACATATGTGTAGGTACGCTCTATAACTTTTGAGTGTATAGCGGATAGACAGACACACGGACGGACAGACACCACTATCCTTTTATATATACTAGCTGGAGGGCCCGGCGGTGCCGAGGGTTTTTTGAGGGCATGTTGTTGTTGGAAGAGAGAGAGACTGGGGGGAGAAGAGAGAGAGACTGGGGGGAGAAGAGAGAGACGGGGGGGGGAGAAGAGAGAGAGAGAGAGAGAGAGAGAGAGAGACTGGTGGATTTAGTTCGGGATTAGCCTGGAGAGAAAGGGGGGGGGGGAAGGAGCGCCTCAGGCCTGGCCCGATCGACCCCTGCGAAGGAAGGAAGGAAGAAGGCGAGCACTCCCTCCCTGTCCCACCCCCTCACTCTTTCCCTCCCCTCTCCCTCCCTGCCCCTCTCCTCACTCTCCCTCCCCCTCGCCTCTCCCTCTCCTCCCCCTCCCTCCCACTCTCCTCACCCTCCCTCACCCTCCCTCCCCCTCTCCTCACCCTCCCTCCCCCTCTCCTCACCCTCCCTCCCCCTCCCTCTCCTCTCCCTCCCTCTCCTCTCCCTCCCTCCCCCTCTCCTCTCCCTCCCTCTCCCTCCCCCTCTCCTCTCCCTCCCTCTCTCCTCTCTCTCCCTCCCTCTCTCCTCTCCCTCCCTCCCCCTCGTTAAAAAAACAAGCCTGAAGGCTTTGTGTCTTAATGCGAGGAGCATTTGTAATAAGGTGGATGAATTGGCTGCGCAAATAGAGGTAAACGAATATGATTTGGTTGGGATTACAGAAGCGTGGCTCAAGGATGGCCAAGACTGGGAACTCAACATCCAGGGGTATTCGATATTCAGGAAAGATAGGCAAAAAGGAAAGGGAGGTGGGGTAGCATTACTGGTTAAAGAAGGGATTAATACAATTGTAATGAAGGATATTAGCTCTGATGATGTGGAATCTGTATGGGTAGAATTGAGAAATAATAAGGGGAAAAAAACATTAGTGGGAGTGGTATATAGACCTCCAAACAGTAAGGTGGAGGTTGGGGATGGCATTAAAAGGGAAATTAAAGAAGCGTGCAATAAGGGCACAGCAGTCATCATGGGTGACTTTAACCTACATATAGATTGGGCCAACCAAATTAGTAACAATACTGTGGAGGAGGAATTCCTGGAGTGTTTACGGGATGGTTTCTTGGACCAATATGTCGAGGAACCAACTAGAGATCAGGCCATCTTAGACTGGGTATTATGCAACGAGAAAGGATTAATTAGCAATCTTGTTGTACGAGGCCCCTTGGGTCGGAGCGATCATAATATGATCGAATTCTTCATTAAGATGGAGAATGAAGTAGTTGACTCAGAGACAAGGGTCCTCAATTTAAATAAAGGAAACTACGATGGTCTGAGGAGCGAGTTGGGTAGGATTGAGTGGGGAATGGCGCTCAAAGGGTTGACGGTGGGTAGGCAATGGCAAACATTCAAAGACCGAATGGATGAGCTACAGAATTTGTTCATCCCAGTTTGGCGTAAAAATAAAACAAAAAAGGTGACTCAACCGTGGCTAACAAGGGAAATTAGGGATAGCATGAGATCCAAGGAGAGGACATATAAATTGGCTAGAAAAAGCACTAATCCTGAGGATTGGGAGCAGTTTAGGAGTCAACAAAGGAGGACAAAGGGATTAATTAAGAAAGGGAAAATATATTATGAGAGTAAGCTAGCAGGGAACATAAAAACTGACTGTAAAAGCTTTTATAGATATGTGAAGAGAAAAAGATTAGTGAAGTCAAGCGTAGGTCCCTTACAGTCAGAATCAGGGGAATTTATAATGGGAAACAAGGAAATGGCAGACCAACTAAATGCATACTTTGGTTCTGTCTTCACAAAGGAGGACACAAATAACCTCCCAGAGATGCCGGGGAACATAGGGTCTGATGAAAGCGAGGAACTGAAAGAAATCAGTATTTGTAGGAAAATGGTGTTAGGAAAATTGATGGGACTGAAGGCCGATAAATCCCCAAGGCCTGATGGTCTACATCCCAGGGTACTTAAGGAAGTGGCCCTAGAGATAGTAGATGCATTACTGATCATCTTCCAGAACTCGATAGACTCTGGAACGGTACCCATGGATTGGAGGGTAGCTAATGTTACCCGACTATTCAAAAAAGGTGGTAGAGAAAAAGCGGGGAATTATAGACCGGTAAGCCGGACATCGGTAGTGGGGAAAATGCTAGAGTCTATTATAAAAGATGTAATAGCAGAGCACTTGGAAAGCAGTGACAGGATCGGACAAAGTCAACATGGATTTACAAAAGGTAAATCATGCTTGACTAATCTACTGGAATTTTTTGAGGATGTAACTGGTAAAATAGATAAGGGAGAACCAGTGGATGTGGTGTATTTGGACTTTCAGAATGCTTTCGATAAGGTCCCACATAAGAGATTAGCGTGCAAAATTAAGGCACATGGGATTGGGGGCAAGGTATTGACTTGGATAGAGAACTGGTTGGCGGACAGAAAGCAAAGAGTTGGAATAAACGGGTCGTTTTCCGAGTGGCAGGCAGTGACTAGTGGGGTACCGCAAGGATCGGTCCTAGGACCCCAGCTGTTCACAATATATATTAATGATCTGGACGAGGGAATTGGATGTAATATCTCCAAATTTGCAGACGACACAAAGCTGGGCGGGAGGGTAAGCTGCGAGGAGGATGTCGGGAAACTCCAGTACGATTTGGACAGGTTGGGTGATTGGGCAGAAACATGGCAAATGCACTATAATGTGGATAAATGTGAGGTTATCCACTTTGGTGGCAAAAACAGGAAGGCAGATTATTATTTGAATGGCAATAGATTGGGAGAAGGGGAAGTGCAAAGAGACCTGGGTGTCCTTGTGCACCAGTCGCTGAAGGTAAGCATGCAGGTGCAGCAGGCTGTTAAGAAGGCAAATGGTATGTTGGCCTTCGTAGCAAGAGGGTTCGAGTACAGGAACAAGGATGTCTTGCTACAGTTGTACAGGGCCTTGGTGAGACCACACCTTGAGTATTGTGTGCAGTTTTGGTCACCTTACCTGAGGAAGGACGTTCTTGCCATGGAGGGAGTGCAGCGAAGATTCACCAGGCTGATACCTGGGATGGCAGGAATGACGTATGAGGAGAGATTGTGTCGATTGGGCTTATACTCACTGGAGTTTAGAAGATTGAGAGGGGATCTCATCGAAACCTATAAAATTCTGTCAGGTCTGGACAGACTAGATGCAGGAAGGATGTTTCTGATGGCCGGGGAGTCCAGAACCAGGGGTCATAGTCTAAGGATAAGGGGTAAGCCATTTAGGACTGAAATGAGGAGGAATTTCTTCACCCAGAGAGTGGTGAACCTGTGGAATTCACTGCCACAGAGGGCGGTGGAGGCCAGTTCATTAAATATATTCAAGAAAGAGTTGGATATGTTTCTTGAGGCTGAAGGGATCAAGGGATATGGGGAAAAGGCAGGGACAGGGTACTGAATTTGGATGATCAGCCATGATCACATTGAATGGCGGAGCAGGGCCGAAGGGCCAAATGGCCTACTCCTGCTCCTATCTTCTATGTTTCTATGATTCCTTTCATTCCCTCCCCCCCCTTCTCTCCCCCCCTCTCCTCTCCCTCCCTCTCTCCTCTCCCTCCCTCCCCCCCCTCCTCCTCTTCCTCCCTCCCCCTCCGCGGATCAGCGCCGGCCGGTGCACGGCCTAGCGCGTGAGGCCCGGCCGGACTCACCTTAGCTCAGGTCGCGCTCTGGGCCGACATTGACGCGTGCGCTGACTCCCGCCCCGCCAGCCTTTACTAAGATGGCGGCGATGGCTACGCTCGGCTCAGTCCCGCGCCGCCAGCCTTTACCAAGATGGCGGCGATCGCGGGGCGGGACGGGCAGTGCCTAGCTCGGGCGTGGCTGGCTAGGAGAGGCCGAGGCTTCAAGGCCTGCAGGTGGGGTAAGCCTCCAAGGTTGCGGCGCCCGGCGGAGGTAGCGAGTCAAGAGGAAAAAAAGAGGGTGAAAGGTAGGAAAATTAATCAGCTTAGAAAAAATATTTACAAATTAATTTACTTTTTTAAAAAAACAAATTCCCCTCCACACACACAGAAAGTGAGAAAAATAAATCGTTAGGAATCAAGATGGCGGCCACTCACCTCAGCTCAGAAGGATTAGGCCCGCCCACACACGCAATGAAACGCCCCCCGTGCCGCACCGATTAGGTTAATCCCCTGTACGATTGGTCAACCATCATGTCACTCAACGCTAATGAGCGGAATGTTGCTGTTTTTTTAACCTTTTTTGTATACTGTCGGAACAATTTTTGTCTGACCAAAAAGTAAATACACCTATTAGAGTCCCCTAATGATAAGCTTTCTTTTGATATAACATATGTGTAGGTACGCTCTATAACTTTTGATTGTATAGCCGGACAGACAGACAGAAAGACAGACATACCGTTTTATATTTATATACTAGCTGAAGTGCCCGGCGGTGCCGAGGCTTTTTCGAGGGCATGTTGTTGTTGGGAGAGAGAGAGAGAGAGAGCGACTGGGGGGGGCGGGGGAGGGAGGAGGGAGGAGGGGGGCGGGGGGGAAAGGGAGGGCGAGGGGGAAGGGAGGGCGGGGGGGGAGGGGGGAAGGGAAGGGGGGAGGGGGGGAAGGGAAGGGGGGAGAAAGGGAAGGGGGGGAAGGGAAGGGGGGAAAGAGGGGGAGGGGTGGGGGGGAGGGGTGGGGGGAGGGAGGGGTGGGGCCCCCCCCCCCAAGGGTCGCGGCCCCCCCCAAGGGTCGCGGCGCCCCCCCCCCCGCCCGAGGTGAAGACCGCCGATTGCGGCTGTGCGAGACGGCCGGGGGGCCGGTTGCCAGGGTGACACTTGACGCTCAGCAAGCCCCGCCCCCTGGCCGAGCCAGAGAGAGACGCCGCGTCGCGGCTCCTGCTGCGCGCGCACCCTAGCGGCGCTGGGCTGAGGCTCGGCCCTCCAGCCTTCGAGTGGGGCCGGGAGGTGCCTAGCTCGGGCGTGGGTGCGGAGGAGACGCCGAGGCTTCTAGGCCTACCTGGAAAAACGGGGAAAGGTAGGAAAATTAATGAGATTAGATAAGTTAATTACTTTCTAAATCATTTTTTTTTTAAATATGTTTTAAAAGCAACGTTTTTTTTTAAGACGCAGAAAGCGGGAAAAAGAAAGGAAAAGTTTGGAATCAAGATGGCGGCGACTCACCTCGGTTCAGAACGATAAGGCCCGGCCACACACGCACCGATTGGCCCGGCGGCACACGCCAGCAACCCGGCGTACGATTGGTCGAGCTCGAGGTCACTCTGTCGCTAATGAGCGGATAATGAGATGCTAATGAGCGGAACGTTGAAGGTTTTTGGGATACCGCGGGCGCGATTTTAGCCCGGCCGAAACGTAAATATGCTTAAAACCGTCTCAGAAGCGTAAGCTTTCTTTGGAGGTAACGCGCGCGTAGGTACGCCCTGTAACATTCGAGCGCATAGCCCGACGGACGCACACGCGATGACAGACAGAATGACAGACAGACAGATGTACCGATTTATATATATAGAAGATAGAGAGATGGATAAGGTGTAGAGAAGATTCACTAACATGTCACCAGAGGTGAGGGGATTACAGTTAGGAAGCGAGATTAGTGGAGAAGATAAAAGCTTTTGTCACTCCACTGAAGGTTAAGGGGTGCTCCAATAGTGGCCTATTTGATAGGTCAAATAGCGATAGATCACTTCCACTGGCTGGGGCGATGGTAACAAGAGGGTGCAAATCTAAGACAATCAGAAAAAGAATGAAAGGGGTTCGAAAAAAAAAGCTTTAAAGTGAGGGTGGTTAAAATGTGGAATTTTCAGCCGCAAACTGTTGTTTAAGCAGAGTCCATAAATTATTTTAAAAGGGAATTAGATAATTACTTGTAAAAAGTAACGACCCGGAATTTGCGGTCCCGCTGACGGCAGCCGCCATTCCGCCTTTGAAACTGACAGCAACTCCGGGGTTTAGCGCGTGCCCAGCCCCAACGCGGAAATCCTGAAATTACGGTCAGTCATTCACTGGTCCGACACAGGCTGTGCTGTGCACCCCCTCCCCCGCCCCACTGACAATCAGTGAAATCTCTCAAATCATGGAAACTGACGAAAACTTCAGCTCTTCCGCGGTAATTACGCTGCTAAACACCCCATTAAATTTTAGACCCTTTTGGAATTAGGTGTAACTGGGGTTTTAACAGCGTATTGACTGCTAAGCAAAGATTATGGCCCTGAAAAACTCATTTTAATTTTGTGCAGTGTCAAATTTATCCATTTTAATAAAAATTAAAATTTTTGACAAAAATGTTTAAAAGCTTGTTCATTTTTATTTCAGGTTTACCTTTTCCCCCATGCGAGAGCCCCAATCATTGTTCTGCTCTCTCTCTAACATTTATAAAAAAGTTAGAATTTTAGGAGCTTACCCACTTCCTGATTCGCTGCCTGTGAGAATTCTGCGTTTTGATTGGCTGCTTAGACAGCTTGTTGCCGTCACAGCAGCTCTTTGCTGGGAATCCCCGTGAACTTCCGTTGATTTGAACTGCATGTCAGAAAACCCCGAGATTCTCGGCAGAGATGGCGAGATCCTCGGGCAAAGCTTACTTCGGGGCCAGCGGCGAACGTCTTTGTTTTGCCGCTGACCGCAAATTCCAGGCCAATATTTTTTTTAAAGGGATAGAGCAGGAGAGCGGGAATAGTTGAAGTGGCTCACGTAGAGAGAATGGGGTCAAATGGCCCGTTTCTGTACTCTAACATTCTATGAAAGCAAAGCCCAACAACGCCATTTAAAAACTTGCCTATTCTCCATACAGTCGCACCGGCGAAGACACTGAAGAATCTTGGGGCAACACAGCGGGATGTTGTGCAGAATGCCTCGGTTTGTCGAGAGTTGCTGAAAATTACAGAGAAGCTCTTGATCATTTGTGGAGGCCCTCAGAAAATACAGCTCAGCTCTCTGTCCTTGATCGAGCCCACTGGAACAATTATTAGTGGATTCATGTTCCTCAGGGAAATCATGTCTTTCATTGAGTTGATACAAAAACAGCTTATTTGCATTCTTCAAATGGTTTTGAATTTGATCCGTCAAAAATCTAACCCGAAAGAGGAATTCCCTCACTCACTACATTGCAGCCTGCTGACTCAATTATTTTGGCAGATCTTCTTCAGCACAAATTTGTCAACACACATATCACAAAAGAAAAAGATACATTACGTAAGAAATAGGAGCAGGAGTAGGCCATTCGGCCCTTCGAGCCTGCTCCACCATTCAATAAGATCATGGCTGATTTTCTACCTCCGCTCCAGCTACCTGCCACATTACCTCTTTTTCTCTCTCTCTCAAGCCAACCAGGTAGACCTAGTGACCCCTGAATCAACTATAGCACCCTCACCACTACCTGGTTAGAACCAGCTAACTCAGCACAGACTAAGGATTAAATTGGAGGCCTAAGGTGTATTTACCCATTGAGCTTTTAGTGAAGACTGCCAACTACATTTTGACAACATCCTTGATCAACACGAATATACATTTACCCATAAACCATCAGGGAGTGTAGATTTTGAACAGATCAATGTTTGGTAAGATTTAGTGTAACTTAAGATGCCATCAGGAAAATCAGCAGGTGTCTCCTCCAACAGGATACCATCACCATGAACAGCTTGGAAAGAGAAATTTTGAACAGCTTTTACAGACAGGTGACTTGAACAAAAAAAATTAAATTCATCAGCTTAATTTTCTCCACTTCTCTCTCTGTCATGAAAGGTGTTGTCTTCTCACTCCTTATGTTGTTGATTCGTAGAGACCACATAGGCCTCCAATTTAATCCTTCGTCTGTGCCAAGTTAGCTGGTTCTAACCAGGTAGTACTATGCAGGAAACTCTCTTTTAACCGGCACCTAAATATCTGGAAATCTCTCTTAACCGGCAAAATTCAGGAGTAGGTTCAGGTAAGTTTTACTATATATTAGTGGCCGTGTAACCGGGGTTCTTGGATCTGTGGCTGTGTAACCGGGGTTCCTGCACCTGTGGGCCGTGCAACAGGGACTCCTGGATCTGTGGCCGTGTAACCGGGACTCCTGCACAAGTGCCGTGTAACCGGGGCTCCTGCACCTGTGGCCGTGTACGGGGCTCTCGTACCTTGGTAAGTATACCTCTCTGTAATCCGGACTTTTTGATCAACCGGCACCACGCCGATCCCGTTTCCTGTAGTAGGTTCAGGGGTCACTAGGTCTACCTGGCGCAAAATACGAAGTGCCCTGGTATTTTGCGCCTTCAACTCGATATTGTAAGTAGTTCAGTATTTCCACTGGTTTGAAACCCGAGCTCGGTTTTGCACGAGGCAAACACAATGGCAACTACACTAAAGAAACAGCTTACAGGCAATTCAACCTCAAATGTCATGTTCTTTACAATGTTCATCTGAATTCTGAGACTGAATTACTCTCCTGTCTTTATAATTCACTCTCACCGATCCAGCACCTTCAGTTATTTTCTTGTAATCAACTGCAGATTAAGTTACAATAAATTACATCACAATTCCTCAGCAAAGATAACTCCATGACACATCTTGTCTACTGCCCAGACACCCACCTCCACAAAAAGCTGCAAAAACCCATTAACTACATAGTATACGTTTAATAGCAAACATTTAAAGGTCGCATGGATGAACTACAGAATTTGTTCATCCCTGTTTGGCATAAAAATAAAAAAGTGATTCAACATTGGCTAACAAGGGAAATTAGGGATAGCATAAGATCCAAGGAGAGGACATATACACTGGCCAGAAAAAGCAGCAAACCTGAGGATTGGGAGCAGTTTAGGATTCAGCAAAGGAGGACAAAGGGATTAATTAAGAGGGGGAAAATGGAGTATGAGAGTAAGCTTGCAAGGAACATAAAAACTGACTGTAAAAGCTTCTATAGATATGTGAAGAAAAAAAGATTGGTAAAGTCAGGCGTAGGTCCCTTGCAGTCAGAATCGGGAATTTATAATGGGGAACAAAGACATGGCAGACCAATTAAATACATACTTTGGTTCTGTCTTCACAAAGGAGGACACAAATAACCTCCCAGAGATGTCGGGGAACATAGGGTCTAATGAAAGGGAGGAACTGAATGAAATCAGTACAGTATTTGTAGGGAAATGGTGTTAGGGAAATTGACGGGATTGAAGGCCGATAAATCCCCAGGGCCTGATAATCTACATCCTAGAGCACTTAAGGAAGTGGCCCTAGAAATAGTAGATGCATTGCTGGTCATCTTCTAAAATTCTATAGACTCTGGAACAGTTCCCATGGATTGGAGGGTAGCTAATGTAACCCCACTATTTAAAAAAGGTGGTAGAGAAAAAATGGGGAATTATAGACCAGTAAGCCTGACATTGGTAGTGGGGAAAATGCTAGCGTCCATTATAAAAGATGTAATAGCAGAGCACTTGGGAAACAGTGACAGGATCGGACAAAGTCAACATGGATTTACAAAAGGTAAATCGTGCTCGACTAATCTACTGGAATTTTTTGAGGATGTAACTGGTAGAATAGATATGGGAGAATCAGTGGATGTGGTGTATTTGAACATTCAGAAGGCTTTCGATAAGGTCCCGCATAAGAGACTAGTGTGCAAAGTTAAAGCACATGGGATTGGGGGTAAGGTACTGACTTGGATAGAAAATTGGTTGGCAGACAGGAAGCAAAGAGTTGGAATAAACAGGTCTTTTTCCAAGTGGAAGGCAGTGACTAGAGGGGTACCGCAGGGATCGGTGCTAGGACCCCAGTTATTCACAATATATATTAATGATCTAGACGAGGGAACTAGATGTAATATCTCCAAGTTTGCAGACAACACAAAGCTGGGTGGGCGTGTGTGCTGTGAGGAGGATGCAGAGAAACTCCAGTACGATTTGGACAGGTTGGGCAATTGGGCAGATGCATGGCAGATGCAGTATAATGTGGATAAATGTGAGGTTATCCACTTTGGTGGCAAAAACAGGAAGGCAGATTATTATCTGAAAGGCAATAGATTGGGAAAAGAGGAAGTGCAACGAGACCTGGGTGTCCTTGTGCACCAGTCGCTGAAGGTAAGCATGCAGGTGCAGCAGGCGGTTAAGAAGGCAAATGGTATGCTGGTCTTCATAGCGAGAGGATTCGAGTACAGGAGCAAGGATGTCTTGCTGCAGTTGTACAGGGCCTTGGTGAGACCACACCTTGAGTATTGTGTGCAGTTTTGGTCGCCTTATCTGAGGAAGGATGTTCTTGCCATGGAGGGAGTGCAGCGAAGATTCACCAGACTGATAGCTGGGATGGCAAGAATGACGTATGAAGAGAGATTGGGTCGATTAGGCTTATATTCGCTGGAGTTTAGACGAATGAGAGGGGATCTCATTGAAACTTATAAAATTCTAACAGGACTAGACAGACTAGATGCAGGAAGGATGTTCCTGATGGCGGGAGTCCAGACCAGGGGTCACAGTCTAAGGATAAGGGGTAAGCCATTTAGGACTGAGATGAGGAGGAATTTCTTCACCCAGAGAGTGGTGAACCTGTGGAATTCTCTACCACAGAAGACAGTTGAGGCCAATTCATTAAATATATTCAAGAAGGAGTTAGATATATTTCTTAAGGCTAAGGGGATCAAGGGATATGGGGAGAAAGCAGGGACAGGGTACTGAATTTGGATGATCAGCCATGATCTCATTAAATGGCGGAGCGGGCTCGAGGGGCCGAATGGCCTACTCCTGCTCCTATCTTCTATGTTTCTTCCACGTAAAATATAATTGTTACACACGTTTATCCTGAAGACATTCAGATAACAGCTGCAAACCATCGGAACATTGCTCACGGTTTATGAGGCTATCTGAATCCTTGGATAAACTGTTGCCTAGCTACCACCCTACGAGTCATTTTCAAATTGTACAGTGTGAATGCTCTAATGGAAAAGCCTGCGACTAGGACATTAATTTTGAGAACTTCCTCTGATGAATCAGTAGGTAAGTGCACTGCCTGGTGTGATACAGAAGCTATATAAATTCAAGTAGTTGTTGGTGTTGTAGGTTCGATCCCCAGGCTCTGCTGAGTTGCTCTCACCTGGAGCAGCTTTGGCGATGATACAATTGGTCTTAGTGCGCTGGGATAGGGAGAGTAAAATTAGCCAAGGGCTGTCTGTGCTCTGGCTCCTAATTCAGTGATTCCTGATGGAAAGTGAATGTATTCCCACTGGAAAGTGAATGTATTCCCACCAGACTGCTGACCACCCAACTTCCCTTCCTGGCCCCCATGTTAGCTGATGTTTTTAACGGTTCCTTCTCATCAGGTACTGTCCCCCTCCCCTTCAAATCTGCTTTCATCACCCCCCCAAAAAAAACCACCTTGACCCCCTTCTATCCTTGTAAACTATCGCCCCATCTGCAACCTCTCTTTCCTCTCCAAAACCCTTGAACGTGTTGTCGCTTCCCAAAATTCTTTCCCTCAGCTTCACGTTTGAACCTCTCCAATCCGGTTGCCGCCTCTGCCACAGCACTGAAATGGCCCGTATCAAAAAGTCACAAATTACATCCCATGTGACCGTGACCATGGTAAACTATCCCTCCTCGTCCATCTCAAATCTGTCTGTAGCCTTTGACACGGTTGACCTCACCATCCTCCTCCAACGCCTCTCCTCTGTTGTCCAGCTGGGTGGGACTGCCCTCACCTGGTTCCATTCCTATCTATCCAGTCAGAGTTACAGAATCACCTGCAACGGCTTCTCCTCCCACTCCCGCATCGTTACCTCTGGAGTCCCCCAAGGATCTATCCTTGGCCCCCTTCTATTTCTCATCTACATGCTGCCCCTCGGCGACATCATCCGAAAACACAACATCAGGTTCCACATGTACGCAGACGACACCCAGCTCTACCTCACTACTGACTCTCTCAACCCCGCCACTCTCTCTGATTTGTCACGCTGCTTGTTCGACATCCAGTATTGGACAAGCAGAAATTTTCTCCAATTAAATATTGGGAAAACTAAGGTCATTGTCTTCGGTTCCTGCCACAACTCCATTCCCTAGCCACTAATTCCAACCCTCTCCTTGGCCACTGTTTGATGCTGAACAAGACTGTTCGCAACCTCGGCGTCCTATCTGACACTGAGCTGAGCTTCCGACCCCATATCTTCTCCATCACTAAGGCCGCCTACTTCCAGCTCCATAACATCGCCTGCCTCTGCCTCAGCTCATCTGCTGCTGAAACCCTCATCCACGCCTTTGTTACCTTAGACTCGACTATTCCAAGGCTCTCCTGGCCGGCCTCCCATATAAATTTGCGCTCATCCAAAACTTGCCCCTCCCCCCCCCCCAAAGCAATCCCACCCCATTTCTGTAGCCTGCCGAGATCTCCGCGCTCCTCCAATTCTGGCCTCTTGCACGTCCCGATTTTCATCGCCCCACCACTGGCGGCCGTGCTTTCAGCTGCCTAGGCCCTAAGCTCTGGAATTCCCTCCCTAAACCTCTCCGCCTCTCTCTTCTTTCAGACGCTCCTTAAAATATCTTTGTCCGCCTACATTTTGGCCACCTGTCCCAAGATCTCATGTGGCTCGGTATCAAATTCTGTTCGATGGCCCACCTGGGAAGCTCCCTGGGTTGTTTCCTAGAAAGCCTAACAATTGTAGTGTTTATAGAACCATACTCTTTCAGGAAACGTGGGGAAAATATGGATAGGGAGACAGCAATTTAGTTTCTGTCAGTATCAAGCTGAAGTGCTTCCCCTGCCCCTCAACCTCTTTTTCCGGTACATTGATGACTGTATCTGTGCCGTTTCCTGCTCTTGCCCTGAACTAGAAAATTTCATTCACTTTCCTTCCAATTTCCACCCTTCCCTCACCTTCACATGGTCAATCTCCGACTCTTCCCTTCCTCGACTTCTCTGTCTCATAAGAACATAAGAAATAGGAGCAGGAGTAGGCCAATCGGCCCCTCGAGCCTGCTCCACCATTCAATAAGATCATGGCTGATCTGATCCTAACCTCAAATCTTCTATCACTCTCCATCCACCCGAACCCATGTGATCTCCCGGGAGAGGTGAAAAACCAGATAAAAGACCCAATGGCCAATTTGGGAGAAAAAAATCTGGGAAATTCCTCTCCGACCCATCTAGGCGATCGAAATTCTTCCAGGAGATCACTCTGTCCCTATATTTTCTACAGTACTTACCTTCTGTAAAGGCGATCTCCACCCCAGCCAGGAACAGGAATAAAACCATCTCCTGAAATCTAACACAGAATTAGAACACAGTAGGAGCAGAACCAGGCTACACGGCCCCGGGCCCACTCCACTACCCACAGGGCCATGACCATTCCGAACCTAGACTCATGTCCAATTTCCTGCCCGCTCCCCGTAACCCTTAATTCCCTTTACTTCTAGGAAACTATCTATTTCTGTTTTAAATTTATTTAATGATGTAGCTTCCACAGCTTTCTGGGGCAGCAAATTCCACAAACCTACCACCCTCTGAGTGAAGAAGTTTCTCCTCATCTCAGTTTTGAAAGAGCAGCCCCTTATTTTAAGATTATGCCCCCTAGTTCTAGTTTCACCCTTCATTGGGAACATCCTCACCGCATCCACCCGATCAAGCCCCTTCACAATCTTATATGTTTCAATAAGATCGCCTCTCATTCTTCTGAACTCCAATGAGTAGAGTCCCAATCTACTCAACCTCTCCTCATATGACCACCCCCTCATCCCCGGGATTAACCGAGTGAACCTTCTTTGTACTGACTCGAGAGCAAGTCTCCATCTCTGGGGATAGGCTCTTGACAAACATTCACTACAAGCCCACCGACTCCCACAGCTACCTGGACTACACTTCCTCCCATCCCGCTTCCTGTAAGGACTCTATTCCATTCTCCCAGTTTCTCCGTCTCCGCCGCATCTGCTCTGACGATGCCACCTTCCATACCAGTGCTTCCGACATGTCTTCCTTTTTCCTCAACTGAGGATTCCCCTCTACTGTGGTTGACATGGCCCTTGACCGTGTCCGTTCTATTTCCTGCACTTCTGATCTCGCTCCTTCCCATCCCTCCCGGAACCACAATAGGGTTCCCCTTGTCCTCACCTTTCACCCCACCAGCCTCCACATTCATCGGATCATCCTCCACCATTTCCGCCACCTCCAGTGTGATCCCACCACCAAACACATCTTCCCCTCACCTCCCCTTCCAGCATTCCGAAGGGACCGCTCCCTCCGCGACACCCTGGTCCACTCCTCTATCACCCCCAACACCCCTTCCCATGCAAGCGCAGGATATGCAACACCTGCCCTTATACCGCCCCCCTTCCCACTGTCATAAGAACATAAGAAATAGGAGCAGGAGTAGGCCAATCGGCCCCTCGAGCCTGCTCCACCATTCAATAAGATCATGGCTGATCTGATCCTAACCTCAAATCTTCTATCACTCTGCATCCACCCGAACCCATGTGATCTCCCGGGAGAGGCGAAAAACCAGATAAAGACCCAATGGCCAATTTGGGAGAAAAAAATCTGGGAAATTCCTCTCCGACCCATCTAGGCGATCGAAATTCTTCCAGGAGATCACTCTGTCCCTATATTTTCTACAGTACTTACCTTCTGTAAAGGCGATCTCCACCCCAGCCAGGAACAGGAATAAAACCATCTCCTGAAATCTAACAGAATTAGAACACAGTAGGAGCAGAACAAGGCTACACGGCCCCTGGGCCCACTCCACTACCCACGGGGCCATGTCCGAACCCAGACTCATGTCCAATTTCCTGCCCGCTCCCCGTAACCCTTAATTCCCTTTACTTCTAGGAAACTATCTATTTCTGTTTTAAATTTATAGGGCCCTAAACACCCCTTCCAGGTGAAACAGCGATTTACTTGTACTTCTCGCAATCTAGTATACTGTATTCGCTGCTCACGATGCGGTCTCCTCTACATTGGGGAGACCAAACACGGATTGGGTGACTGCTTTGCGGAACACCTCCATTCAGTCCGTAAGGGTGACCCCGAGCTTCCGGTCGCCTGTCACTTTAATTCTCCGCTCCATTCCCACTCCTGATCTCTCCGTCCTCGGCCTCTTGCACTGTTCCACTGAAGCTCAGCGTAAGCTCGAGGAACAGCACCTCATCTTTCGATTAGGCACTTTGCAGCCTTCTGGACTCAACATAGAGGTCAACAATTTCAGACCATAACCTCTGCCCCTATTCTTTTTTTTTCCATTCATTTTTTTTTTTTTACACTTCATCTAGAGCCATCTTTTGTTCCTTAACTTGTCCCATTACCGTCTCCTTTTGCCTTGCACCATCTCTTAATCTCTCCTGCCTTCCATCCTATCACAGACGTTCCCGTTTGCTCTTTCCTCCCCTCCCACTTGCTTAAAAACCTGTTACATCTCCAACTTTTTCCAGTTCTGACGAAGGGTCCCAGACCTGAAACGTTAACTCTGTTTCTCTCTCCACAGATGCTGCCTGACCTGCTGAGTATCTCCAGCATTTTCTGTTTTTATTTCAATGATAGAGAGTTTTGGTCCTGACCACTTGGGGGAGTTCTGGGACCCACAACAGAGCGGAAGCAGCCTCTGCAAGCCCCATGCTTGCTAATATGGCCTCCTCGGAATAAATGCAATGCAAGCATTAACCCTTTTTTTTTTAAAAACACGGTCGAAGTTACTTACAAATTTGGTACACATGGCTACAGCGAGGTTAGAGAAAGTCGGGGCGGTCCCAACCCACAAAAAGAAGCTGTCCTTCATTCTGAGGACGTGGAAATGCACCATCTGCTCCGACAGCTTCTCGCTAAAGTTATGCACAGACAGGGTCCCGGTCCTGCTCTCGCCTGCAGCCATCACCTTCATTTCAATGCGTCTGCCCGCCCTGGATTGCTGAGCGCTCCCAGGATCGGGTCCGCCTGTCAATCACCAGTCCCGGGGACCGGCTCCATCAAAGGCGCCGCTTCCGGGTCCGCCTGCTCGCTGCAGATCGTCCCCCCCTGAACCAGCCCACTCACTCTGGTTAGCAGCAGTCACTGCTGCGGCCGGGGCGGCGGGCGATGCAAACGATAGACAAATTCGCTCATTTGCAGCAGTGTCTCTGTGGGCCAAAGAAATACACAGGCAGTTCTTACAGTGTCTTAGCAAAATACTGCGGATGCTGGAAATCCGAAATAACAACAGAAAATGCTGGAAAAACTCAGCAGGCCAGGCATACATCCGTGGAGAGAGAAATAGAGTCAACGTTTCAGGTCGAACCCCTTTTGTCAGGACTGAGAAAAAACACAAGAAATGAAACAGATTAAAAGGCCAGTTTGGGGGCTGGGAAATGGGGATGAGAGAACAAAAGAGAAGTGAAGAGACATTGGGCTAAAAATTGAGTAGCGCCCCAATTGAGGTGCTAACTTCGCCGGGATGCTAAAAGTAGCGCCCTGGAAAAATTAGTGCCCCCCGTGCCGGAAATTGAGTGGTTGCGCCCCAAGAGGGAAGCAAGCGCCCCGCCTCACTCTTGGGGCGCTGCGAGTGAATATTGTGGCACTAGCTGTGGCACGTCGTGCCGCAGTATTGCAGGCCTTCCTCCCCTTCTTAAAGGGGAGGGGCCTTGTGCAGCGTGACCTGGGGCCCAGCTGGGCCCCCGGGGATCGGGAGTGCAGGCAAAAGAAGTGCCGGGCTCTTGGAGCGCAGCCGGCACTCCGCGGGGGGGGTGGGGTTCAGGAGGTCTGGGACAGGAGCGCAGGCCAGCAACAAAAATGGCCGCCCCGCACCTCGCCTTTAAATTGCGCCTCCCCGGCCACAGGTACGCCCCCCTGACCTCGTCGGACATAGCGTCCGGCGGTAAATCGGGGCGCTCCCGACGATCCTGGCTGGGGCGTGAGCGGGGTGCTGCGCACACCAATGACGTTATCCGCAGGGCGCTACCAGTTAGCGCCACCACTAACCTCCCGCTGAATTTTGCGGGAGGTGTGGGCAGTGCCGCGCCCGGGCACTAGTTGGTTTGCGCCCCACTTAGCACCCTCTTAAGGCGCTAACGGGAGGCGCTACCAACTGAATTTTTCCCCCATTAAGAGGTATTCAAAATGAGACGAGATGGACTAGTAAAGAGACAAAAGACGGCTCTAGATTAGGTGTGAAATGCGCTGGCAGAATGAGAGACAGCTGCCATGTGGGAGAGAAAAAAAGGGGGAAGGGCACAAAACAAAGGTGTGGATAAAAAATATATATAAAAATGTAATAGGGGCCGAGGTTATGATCTGAAATTGTTGAACTCGATATTGAGTCCGGAAGGCTGTAAAGTGCCTAATCGGAAGATGAGGTGCTGTTCCTCGAGCTTACGCTGGGTTTCCGTGGAACAATGCAAGGGCCCGAGTACGGTGAGGTCTGAGTGGGAATGGGGCCCCCAACTGGCCTTTTAATCTGTTTCATTTCCTGTGTTTTTTCTCAGTCCTGACGAAGGGTTTCAACCTGAAATGTTGACTCTGTTTCTCTCTCCAGGGATGTTGCCTGGCCTGCTGAGTTTTTCCAGCATTTTCTGTTGTTATTTCTTACAGTGTCTTGTTAGATTGCCCAGTTGATTCGCAGGTGCAGCAGCGTGCCCGTCTCCATTCGTTTCAATGGGACTGGAACCCACCTCTGTGTTTGTAATGGTCTGATTCTTGTTATCTAGGTTTGAAGTTATTAAAAGAAAATGAGATAAAAGCGTACGCTTGTGTCACGAGTGAACACGTCTGCAGTAGACGTCTCTGCCTCGAATCTCTCCGGCTCAGAGTCATGAGCTGAAGTGCGAGTTGGAGACACTCTGACATATAAGGGATGGGAAAGAGTATCTGGGCAGTTTGCTCCAAACTTCGGTCACACCTTGTAGAGAGGTGCAAGTTCAGAACGGGGTTGGTGTGACCGATAGTGTGCAGAGTAAAGGGAACCCAGGTGAGATAGGGAACGAAGATTCACAGAAACTGATCCTATCCAACGGGTACAATGTACTTGCTACCTGTAATGTTAAGGATAAAGACTGTCTGAAGGACAGAATGTGGACCATGGCACTTTGGAGTAGGAGGCTGTCCTAAGGGGGGAGGAGGAGCTGAAGGACAGGCTAGGGTGTGTGGCCCAAATAAGCATTCTTTATACCAACGCACGGAATATATAAGGAATAAATTGAATGAACTGCAGGCGTGAATTCAACTTGGAGGGTATGACATGGTAGCCATTACTGAGACACAGCTGCAAGACGGTCGGGACTGGGAATTAAATATACCAAGTTATAAAGTCTACAGGAAAGATAGGGAAAATGGTAGTGGGGGAGGAGTAGCCTTAGTGATTAAGGATGAAATCACTTCAATGATAGGAGAGGATATAAAGAGAGGTAAGCAGGCAGTGGAGACTTTATGGGTAGAATTAAGAAATAGGAAAGGATTTAAGACTTTAGTGGGAGTTGTGTATTTGCCCCTGGTTGCCGCTGTGAAGTGCTAGACTTTATAACTGCAGAGATTAGACAAGCATGTAGTAAAGGCAGAGTAGTTTTAATGGGGGATTTTAACATAGAAACATAGAAGATAGGAGCAGGAGTAGGCCATTCGGCCCCTTGAGCCTGCTGCGCCATTCAATGAGATCATGGCTGATCATCCAAATTCAGTACCCTGTCCCTGCCTTCTCCCCATATCCCTTGATCCCTTTAGCCTTAAGAAATATATCTAACTCCTTCTTGAATATATTTAATGAATTGGCCTCCACTGCCTTCTGTGGTAGAGAATTCCACAGGTTCACCACTCTCTGGGTGAAGTAATTCCTCCTCATCTCTGTCCTAAATGGCTTACCCCTTATCCTTAGACTGTGACCCCTGGTTCTGGACTCCCCGGCCATTGGGAATATCCTTCCTGCATCTAGTCTGTCTAGTCCTGTTAGAATTTTATAAGTTTCAATGAGATCCCCTCTCATTCTTCTAAACTCCAGCGAGTATAAGCCCAATCGACCCAATCTCTCTTCATACGTCATTCCTGCCATCCCAGGTATCAGTCTGGTGAATCTTTGCTGCACTCCCTCCATGGCAAGAACATCCTTCCTTAGATAAGGCGACTAAAACTGCACACAATACTCAAGATGTGGTCTCACCAAGGCCCTGTACAACTGCAGCAAGACATCCTTGTTCCTGTACTCGAACCCTCTCACTACGAAGGCCAACATACCATTTGCCTTCTTAACCGCCTGCTGCACCTGCATGCTTACCTTCAGCGACTGGTATACATTCATATAGATTGGGATAAGCAGATTAGCATATGTCAGAATGGTCGTAAATTTCTTAAGTTAATTCGGGATAGTTTTCTGCAACAATATGTCCTAGAACCAACAAGGGGGCAAGCCATGATTTAGTGATGAGCCAGATTTAGTTAACAGCCTAACTGCAAGAATATTTATCTAATAGCGATCATAACATGATCGAGTTCAATGTAACAATTGAAAGGGAGAAATGCGAAACAGCTATTAAGATTCTAGATTTAGGTCAGGCCAACTTCAACAGGATGAGACAGAGACTGTCCACAGTAAACTGGGCAAATCTGTTAATGGGTAAAATGACAGAAGATCAGTGGGAGGTGTTCAAAAAAGAATTTAATGTGATACAGAACCAGGTTATACCCCTGAGGGGCAAGAGCTCTACTTACCCAAGAAAAAGCCATGGACGACTAAAGAGGTAAGAGACCGCATAAAACTAAAGGACAAAGCAGACAAAAATGCAAAAAGTAGCACAGATCCTGGCAAATTGAAAAGGTACAAAGAACAGCAATGGTGACAAAACAGATAGTAAGAACTACAAAAAGGGAGTATGAAAAGAAACTTGCAAGGGATATCAAAAGCAACACAACATTTCTTTGCAATTATATTAGAAAAAAGAGTAGTCAGGATCAATGTTGGCCCCTTAAAAACTGATATTGGTGATATTGTCAATGATAAAGAAATGGCGGACATGTTGAATAATTACTTTGCATCAGTATTTACAGTAGAAGAGAACAGCATGCCGGAAATCCCAAGGAAACTAATATTGATTCAGGAACAGGGATTCAACATAATTAACATAAGCAAAATAACAGTAATGAAGAAAATAATGGCACTAAAGAGTGACAAATCCCCAGGACCAGATAGTTTCCATCCCAGGGTTTTAAAGGAAGTAGGTGAGCACATTGCAGATGCCCTAACTATAATCTTCCACAGTTCTCTCGATTCAGGAGCCGTTCCTTGAGATTAGAAAATTGCGCATGTCACTCCGCTAGTTAAGGATAGGGTGACGGAACACCGTGAAAATTTTCAGCTGATCAGAGAGAGCCAGCATGGATTTCTAAAAGGTAGGGCATGCCTGACAAAACTGATTGAATTTTTTGAACAGGTTACTAAAGTAGTGGACAGGGGAATGTCTATGGATGTTATTTATATGGACTTCCAGAAGGCATTTGATAAAGTCCCTCACAAGAGACTGTTAACTAAAGTTGAAGCCCATGGAATTGAGAGCACATTATTGACCTGGTTAGGAAATTGGCTGAGCGGCAGGAGACAGAGAGTAGGGATTTGGGGTAGGTACTCTAATTGGCAGGATGTGACTAGTGGTGTCCCGCAGGGATCTTTGTTGGGGCCTCAACTATTCACTGTACAGTATATATTAATGACTTAGATGATGGGATAGAAAGCCACATATCCAAATTTGCCGATGACACAAAAATAGGTGGCATTGTAGGCAGTGTGGATGAAAGCATAAAATTGCAAAGGGATATTGATAGATTAAGTGAATGGGCAAAACTGTGGCAAATGGATTCCAAAGTAAGCAAATGTGAGGTCATCCATCTTGGACCTAAAAAGGATCAAACAGGGTACTTTTTAAATGGTGAAAAGCTAAAAACAGTGGCGGTCCAAAGAGACTTGGGGGGGTCCAGGTACAGAAATCATTAAAATGTCATGAACAGGTACAGAAAATAATCAAAAAGGCTAATGGAATGCTGGCCTTTATATCTAGAGGACTAGAATACAAGGGGGTAGAAGTTATGCTGCAGCTGTACAAAACCCTGATTAGACCACACCTGGAGCACTGTGAGCAGTTCTGGGCACCACACCTTCGGAAGGATATACTGGCCTTGGAGCGAGTGCAGCGTAGGTTTACCAGAATGATACCCGGACTTCAAGGGTTAAGTTATGAGGAGAGACTGCACAAATTGGAGTTGTATTCCCTAGAATTTAGAAGGTTAAGGGGTGATCTGATCGAAGCCATTGGCCGGAATTTTCCCATTAAAAAAAAAAGGGTGGGTTTGGAGCATGGGGGCAGTTAAATTGTTAAAAATGTGCATCCCGACCTGATCCCGCCTCCAACCCGCCCACTTCTGGTTTTCCCAGAGGAGGGGAGGGCAACCAACTCACATCCAGGGGGCGTTACCTCAATTTAAATATTGTAATGAGGCTCCATTTTGTTTCTAACTGCCTGTGGACGGGTTTCCACACAATTTGTGAAACCTGGCAGTTAAACAGAGGTGGTGGCTGCTGCATCCAGAAGGTAAGTGAATTTATACCTGCCTCCTGGATCCAGGGTCCCTACCATACCCACCCAGGCGCGATTGGAGACCCCCCAACGAGGCCTCTGATCGCCTTCCCTAGCCTCCCTCCCCCCCCCCCCCGCCCCCCCAATGATGATGATCATGTGACCGGCCCAAATCGTCCGGACCCCCCTGCTGATCCTCCGCCACCCACCCCGCCCCCGGTCCCTGGCTGCCACCCCCCCCCCACGCAATCCCCGCTTGATTGCCGATCCCTGCCCACCCCATCGCCTGCTGATCCCGCAACCCCCTGTTGTGCCCATGTATTATAAGACACAGACTGCGGAGAACGGTACAACAGGTGTTTACTCAACGTGGCTCACAGTGGAACTGATCTGTACAGATTACTACTCAGGGCTATATACAGGTGTAGTCACTGCCGGTACTACAGTATACTTGAGCTGTGAAAGATAGTTCCCGACTTAAAGGTATATACATTACAATTCCTCCCCTTTTAGATTAACAGTACCATAACACTCATTTAACAATTAAATATCAAACTAATTACAATTAACACTTTTAACATGCAACATTAGCTGAAAATAGTCTATTTATATATTCAGTCTTTGGGGAGGCTTCCTGATCCTTTCTGGATAGCGCCTTTCCCGAGTGTCTTGCTCTTGGTGCGGAGGCGATTCTGGCCCCCTGTCGTCGGTTGGTTCATCAGCTTCCGATGCTACTGTTTCTGGGGTAGATGCGACCTGTACGTCGGGTTCATCACCAGGTACGTATGGGCGAGGCATGGGGTTGACTTGTTCCTGTGACTCTAGGATCTGGTCAGCATGGCGTCTCACGATGCTCTCCCCAACGTCCACTGTGTACATTAGTGGGCCCTGCCGTGTGCATATCGTTCCTGGCTGCCATTTGTCTGTTCAGTAGTCGCGGGCCAAGACTGGTTGCCCTACATTGAAGCTTCTTGTTGGCTTCTCATGGATGTGCTGGAATTGCTTACTCTCAACATCTCTTTGTACGTTTGGTCTGAGCAAATCCAGGTGAGATCTTAACCTTCGGTTAAAGAACATCATGGCTGGGGCCTGGTTGGTGACTGCATGTGTCGCATTCCGGTAGGTGAACAGGAAATTGTCCACCTTGTGCTGCAGCGGAATGTTGTCATTGTACATAGCCTTTATTGCCTTCTTTAAGGTTTGTACGAACCTCTCAGCCAATCCATTTGTGGCTGGATGATAGGGGGCGGGTGTGTAATGCCTTACCCCATTCTTTTTCAAGAACCTCCGGAACTCTTCGGACACAAACTGTGGTGCGTTGTCGGAGCAAATCTGTTCTGGCAAGCCATTCCTGACAAAAATGGTCCGTAGGACTGCAATAGTTTTCTCCGTTGTGGTGGAGGACATTTTGATGACCTCAGGCCATTTCGAGTGCGCATCCACGGCTATTAAAAACATTGAGTCCATGAATGGACCAGCAAAATCAATATGCACCCGTTGCCATGGAGATGAGGGCCACTCCCATGGGTGTAGAGGGGCCTGTGGTGGTGCATTTTGGACTTTCTGGCATCCTGAGCAACTCTTGGTCAGGTCCTCGATTTGTTTATCGATTCCCGGCCACACATAAGCCCTGGCTAGGCTTTTCATTTTTACCCCTCCCAGATGACCCTCATGAAGCTCATTGAGCACTCTATCCCTTAACTTGGGTGGAATTACCACTCGGGATCCACACATCAAGGTCCCCCGGCACACTGACAGCTGTTCTCTCCTTGTCGAGAATGCTGGCAACAGTGAGTCGCCATGTGCTGGCCATCCCTTCACCGTCAAATCATATACCCGAGACAGTGTCGGGTCATTTCGGGTTTCCTTTTCGATACAAGCGTTAGTTACCGGTAGGTATTCAACTATAGTCGAATGGAATATTTCAACAGGATCCACTGCTGGTGCTTCCTCCGCAGTAGGCAGTGGCAGGCGTGATAGCCCATCAGCATTTCCATGCTGTTTCGTGCCCTTATATTCAATCTCATAGTGGTGCGCCCCTAGAAAAAGTGACCACCTTTGTAGTCGTTGCGCAGTCATCACCGGAACGCCCTTCTTCAGCTTAAAAATGGAGACAAGAGGCTGGTGATCAGTCAGCAAGGTGAATTTCTGCCCGTGCAGATAGTGATTGAACTTTTTCACTCCCCACACCAGGCTGAGGGCCTCCCTGTCAATCTGGGCGTAGTTACGTTCGGCTGAGGTTAGTGATCGTGACGCAAAGGCTATTGGCCACTCCGAGCCGTCCGAGAATTTGTGCGACAGCACCGCTCCAATGCCGTAGGGTGACGCATCACATGCCAACCGAATTGGTAATGCTGGGTTGTAATGGGCCAATATCTCTTTCGATGTGATTAGTGTTTTGCTCTTCTGGAAAGCTCGTCTACATTCGTCACTCCACTTCCATGGCACCCCAGTTTGCAGTAGGATGTTCAGTGGGTGTAGTATTGTAGACAAATTTGGCAAGAACTTATGGTAGTAGTTTACCAGCCCGAGGAACGACCTCAGTTGTGACACATTTTCCGGTGCTGGAGCCTTGACTACTGCCTCAATCTTCTCTGGGGACTTATGTAACCCCTCTTTATCGATAACGTGGCCACAATACGAGATCTGTTTTCTAAAAAACTCGCATTTGGGGCAGTTAGCTCGGAGCCCATATTCCTGCAATCCAGTGAGCACCTGCTCCAGGTTGGCAAGGTGATCACTGTCATTTTCGCCCGTGACCAGGATGTCGTCCAAATAACACTGGGTCCCTGGGATCCCTTGCAGGACTTCTTCCATTGCCCTCTGCCAAATAGCCGGAGCTGATGCTACCCCGAATACCAGCCGGTTGTATTGGTAGAGACCTTTATGGGTGTTGATTGTGAGGTATTTTTTTGATGCTTCTTCTACCTCCATTTGCAGATACGCCTGGGCCAGATCAATCTTAGTGAAGCGTTTCCCTCCAGATAGCGAGGCGAAAATATCTTCAATCCGCGGAAGTGGATATTGTACGGTGTGAAGGACCGGGTTGACTGTTACCTTAAAGTCGCCACAGATGCGAACCTTCCTTGGTTCCCCAGGCGTGCTGCTCAACGATTTTTTCATCACAGGGATGATGGGTGTAGCCCACTCACTCCAGTCTACCTTGGACAGTACACCTGAACGTTCCAGACTCTGCAGCTCTGCTTCGACGGCTGGGCGGATCGCACAAGCCTTAAAAAAAATTTGGGCTTGCGTTTTCTTCAATTTTAATCATCGCTGTCATGCCTTTTAGTGTTCCGAGTCCTTGCTGGAACACTTCTTTCGCATCAGTTAGGATCTTTGATAGTCGCCCAGGTGTGACGTCGCCATCCTTTTTGTCAGCCACAGTCAGTGCCTGTATGGAATGCCAATCCAGTTGTATTTTCCGGATCCATTCACGTCCCAGTAATGGTGGTCCTCCATCTTGTAATACATACAGGTCTAGTTTTGGTGTTTCCTTACCGTTATATATAACGGTCACCCTTATTTTTCCTTTGGGGTAGACTTTTTGCCCCATGTACGTCTTCAAAATAGTTTTTGTGTCTCTCAAGGGTATGTGTGAGAATAGCCGCTCGTAGTCCCGTCGGTTTATGACTGTTAGGGCTGATCCTGTGTCCAATTCCATCTTTACCTGGACTCCTGCTATCTTGAGAGTGACCCAAATGGTTCGGTGATCCTCCGTTGTGATCACATTATGTAGTTTCAGACAACTCAGTTCCCTGCTTTCGGAGTCGTTATCACTCTTTTGTTCGTCTGAACTATTCTCCGTCATCTTATGTACCTTCTTGTACTTTTCTTTGGTAGGTTTCTTATTGCTGGTTTTCTTTCCCGACCTGCAGACTCGTGCTATGTGTCCTACTTTTCCACACTGTCTGCACACTTTGTCTTTGAACCAGCAATCATTCTGGTTGTGTGTTGTTCTGCCACAGCGATAGCACTTCTCTGTTCCATATGACATTTCGTTTGTGCCATATTCTTGCCGTCTCTGTTGTATCTCTGCAGTGCCCCGTGCTGCTGCTTCATATGATACCGCAATGCTGTAAGCCTTTTCCAGCGTAAGGTCCTTTTCAGATAAAAGCCGTTTCTGGGTTCCTTCACTTTGAAGCCCACACACAAACTTGTCCCTCAAGGTATCTGCCAGTCCCACTCCAAACTGGCAGTGTTTCGATAGTTTGTGCAGTTCTGTTAAATAATCAGCATTGCTTTCATCCTTATGCTGGTTCCGTTTGTGAAACTTGAATCTTTCTGCTATCAGCAGCGGTGTGGGGTTTAAATGTTCCTTTAGTATCGTTACTATGTCTTCAAAACTCTTTTCCATTGGCTTCGTTGGGGTTACTAGATTTTGTAATAAACCATACGTCTTTGCACCCATTAAATTTAACAATACTGATGCTTTCTTGTCATCTGACACCTCATTTGCCTTGCAGTACACCTCTATTCGTTCGACATATGTAGTCCAATCTTCGACTTCATTGTCAAATGCGGTGATACTGCCACTCTTCGGCATTTTGGGTGTGGTTTAAAATGGCGTCTCCCAATGGCTTAAAATGGCGTCTCCCGCGCTTTCCTTCCTCCCCCGCTGCTGCCAACGCCGCTCCCGGCGGTTCTCGTGGCAATGGCGGTGCCCTGTAGGTTTCTGCGCGTCTCTCTCTCCCTCTCTCCGACGCTGCTCGGCCCCTGAACACCGGCTGCGCCCTGTGCGCTCTGCCCTCTCTCTCTCCCCCGTCGACGCTGCTCGGCCCTTTGCTGTGCCGCTCGGTCGGGCTCTAGCCCGCCGCTGTCAGGGAAGGGTCTGCGCACTACCTGTTGCCAGCCCGTTTCGCTGGACCACCTCGACTGGAAAGCCAAGCCTGGCTCTCGACAGCCTCCCCCGCAATTCTCGAGTCTCTGCTGGATGACTGGGCGGTTGCCCGTGGTCGACGCCCGAGTCTCTGGCCTTGACCTCCAATCCACTGATCTCCAGGAACGAATCCCCGGGAGGTGATGCAGAGTTGCAGGTAGGTTCGAACTTGCCTCGTCGTCAATGTTGTGTCCATGTATAATAAGACACAGACTGCGGAGAACGGTACAACAGGTGTTTACTCAATGTGGCTCACAGTGGAACTGATCTGTACAGATTACTACTCAGGGCTATATACAGGTGTGGTCACTGCCGGTACTACAGTATACATGAGCTGTAAAAGTTAGTTCCCCACTTAAAGGTATATATATTACACCCCCCCCCGATCATCTCTCTACCGTCCCAATTGCCAACCCCCCTCCCGATTGCTCCCCCCATCCCGCCGATCCCCGACACCCCCCGCCCCCCCCCGCAATCCCTCCGCCAGACCAACCCCTCGCAACTGAAGCTTACCTGCCGTAGCCAGTCAGCCTCTCAAGCTGGCTGGCTGCGGCCGGGAAACCGAGGCCTTGCATTCAAATTAGGCCCTGTCGATAAATCGGCAGGGCCTGCAAGAAGCTCGGCTGCCCGGGCTTCGCACCCGCCTCGGAACCCCCCCATCACCCCTGCCCCCCCACATGCCTAACCCACCTCCCCGAACAAAATTTCGGCCATTGTTCCCACCACAAACTCTGTTTCTAAGCCACCGACTCCATCCCTCTCCCTGGCAACTGTCTGAGGCTGCAGTATATCCTTCCTTAAGGAGACATAAACTGTGTATTGATTTCTTTGTGGGTTCAATGACGAGACATTTATGAAAGAGAATGTCTTTTAATCTAAAGTTTGTTCAACTCTGGATAACAGCCTTACAGGAGACACCATGCTAGAAATCCATCTAAAACGAAACTAAAACTAAACTGCTTGTCTCTGTCACATGCCCTCTACTGGTCAGGCATAAGTAATCAATCAGGCAACTATGCTGGTAAGGCATCATAATCAAACAGGCAAATACCATCACTATTTGCTGATATCATTACATCTCCCTTTCTTAAAACAAAAGTATTTTACTTTTAACTAACAACATGTTTTCTTTGTATTAATCTGCATTTTAACTGTAACAAGTAATGAACTTACATTATCATTATCATGATCAAGGTTTTTTAACCTTGCTTTGTGTGTTCACATGAAATATGTAAATACACTAGAACTTGAAGAAAGAATAAGATAACATTACTTCCTTCTATAACAATAGTCCTTAAATTTGCTCAATGAGTCTCTCAGGAGGCTTCACGTGTCTTGAGGATTTTCTGATTGATTGTCCTTGAATCTGAGTTGTTGCCTCAGATGATGTTTTCTCAGCTGTGTGATCAGGTTGTTCAACAGTATCAGTCTTTTGACTTGCTGTGGCTGGTCCCATGAGAAGATCTCGACGATTTCTTCTCAGAACAGCACCCTCATCTGTCTGAATGGTGTATGATCTTGGTTGAACTTCACTCAGGACAGTTCCCTTCTGAGTCCATATGTTTGTTTTGTCTTTGAACCTTACTTGGTCACCAGTGTGGAGTTCAGGTAGGTTTTGTGTTCCTCTGTCATAGTAGTACTTTTGCTTTTCTTTCTGTTGCTCTTTGAACTTCCTCACTTTCTCCCCCTCTTTTGTTTTCAGGAGGTTCTCCGGGATGGGTAGGTTTGACCTTAGCAGACGTCCCATAAGGAGTTGGGCTGGTGACATACCACACTCGAGCGGCGTTGTGCGGTATACAAGCATGTTCTGGTAGAAGTCAGTTCCACTGTCTTTTGCCTTGTACATCAGTCTTTTCACTGTCTGGACCGATTTTTCCACTAGTCCATTGGACTGTGGAAAGTGAGGACTTGACGTTGCGTGGACAAAGTCCCACTCTTTGGCAAAGTGTCGGAAACTTGCATTGTAAAACTGGGGTCCGTTGTCTGTGAAGACCTCGCTTGCCACGCCATGTCTGGAGAATATGGCTTTCATACATGTTATCACAGCATCTGCAGTGGTGGTGTACAGTCTACAAACCTCTGGATACAGGGAGTAATAGTCTGTGACTACAAGATAGTCCTTCCCTTGACATATGAATAGGTCAGCAGCTACCTTCTGGTAAGGTCTGTCTGGCGCTGGGTGTGGCTTTAGTGGTTCTACCGGATTGCTTGCTCGATATTTCAGGCATATTGTGCAGTTTGACACCTCATTTGTCACATCTTGGTTGATTCGTGGCCAGTACATCACCTCTCGTGCTCTTTTCTTACACTTTTCGATTCCCAGATGTCCTCCATGGATACTTTTTAGCATCTCTTTTCTCAGACTCCTTGGGATAACTATTTTACTTCCTTTGTAGATGATGTCTTCGACCACCGATAGTTCCGCCCTGCAGTTCCAGTACTCTGCCATGTCAGGTGAGCAGTCTTGCTTCATGTTGGGCCATCTATCCAAGATGCTTTTCCTCAGTCGTCTCATTGTTTCATCTTTGTTTGTCTCAGTCTTTATGAGCTCCATTTTTGCATCTGCTATGGGCAGTGCACTTGTGATCATGTCCACGTAGGCGTTCACTTTTTCATCCATTTTGGTGTTTGCGGGCTCACTTGGGTCTACAGCTCTGGACAACGTGTCTGCTGTATACATCAGCTTACCCGGTGTGTACGCAACATTCAGTGTATAGCGTTGCAGCCTGATCATCATTCTTTGTATTCTAAGCGGACAGCTATTTAGTGGCTTTTGGAACAATGCAATCAAGGGCTTATGGTCAGTCTCTACACTGATTGCTTTTCCTGACACAAACTGGTGAAATCTTTCACAGGCGTATGTGATGCTGAGCAGCTCCTTTTCTATTTGAGCATATCGCGTCTCCGCGTCTGTCATTGAGCGCGATGCATATGCAATAGGTTGCCAGTAGTCATATTTTTGCAGAAGAACGGCACCGAGCCCTCTCTGTGATGCATCTGATGATATCTTGATGGGTCTCGCTGGGTCATAAAACCTCAGAACTGGTTCCTCTGTGAGCAGTTTCTTTAGATCGCTCCATGACTTCTCATGCTCATGATTCCATTCCCATTCTATGTTCTTTTCAGTTAGTCTTCTCAGTGGCGCCATCTTTTCTGAGAGGTTGGATATGAATTTACCCATGTAGTTTATCATTCCATTAAACCTCTGCACGTCCTTTTTGCATTGTGGCTTTGGCATATTCTCAATGGCGGACACCTTTCTGGGATCTGGTCTGATGCCCTCACTGCTAAGGATATCTCCCACGAATGTCAGTTCTGTCACCCCGAGCTGGCATTTCTCTCTATTCAGCTTCAGGTTTGTTTTCCTTGTTGCTTCCAGCACTTTTTTCAGTCTCTCGTCATGCTCAGTTCTCGTGGTTCCCCATACTATGATGTCATCCATTGATGTATCAACTCCCTCCAGGTGCTCATAGATCATATGGATAGTTTTGTGATACACTTCAGGAGCTGAGGCAATGCCAAATGGTAACCTTAGGAATCTGTATCTGCCAAATGGACTGTTGAACGTGCACAGTCTTGAACTTGCCTCGTCCAATTTCATCTGCCAAAATCCTGATGATGCATCTAACTTGCTGAAATACCTTGCATTTGCAAACTGTGACATGATTTCCTCACGTGTAGGAAGCTTGAAGTGCTCTCTCTTTATTGCTCTGTTTAGATCTCTTGGATCCAGGCAAATTCTGAGCTTTCCATTCTTTTTGTCCACAACGACGAGGGAACTCACCCACTCTGTTGGCTCATCTATCTCTTGTATCACGTTCAGGCTTTCCATCCTGTCCAACTCTGCCTTCAGTTGCTTTTGAAGAGCAAACGGAACTTTTCTGCATGGATGTATGACCGTTGGCATACTTTTATTTACTCTGATCGTGTGTTCTCCTGGAAGGCAGCCTAGACCCTTAAATAGGTCGTTGTACTCTTTCATGAGTTCATCATAGACTGTCTCTCCTTCGCTTTCCACAACGAGGACTCTCTTTACCAGGTTCAGTCTCTCACAGGCTATTAAACCTAGTATGGCCTGCACATCCTTTGGCACCACGATTAATGCTAACGTGTGCTCTCTGTCCTTGTGTGTCACTTTGACAATGCATCTTCCTTTCACTGGTATATCAGTACCTGAGTATCCTGTCACTTTCACTTTTATTCCATGTATCTTTGGTCTGGGTCTAATTTTCTTAAAATCAGTCTCTGATATCACATTAACTTGTGCTCCAGTATCCAATTTAAATGGAATGTGTATGTCATTCACTTTTAGTGTCAACATCCAGTCTATTTTTTCTTTTATGTTTTCAGACACAACATCTACATAGAACTCCTCTATCTTGCTTTCATCTACTGTATGGACCTTGCTTTGTTGCGCTTGGTTCTTACAGCAACGGGCATAATGGTTGTTTTTGTTGCAACTATTGCATGTTTTACCATATGCTGGACACTTTCTTGGTGTATGCTGTGTACCGCATCGACTACATGACTTTCGATTGTCCCTTTCATTTTTGTTCGCTGGCCACGCCTCTTTTTTCACATTGGCGCTCTTTTTGTTAAACAGTTTGTGTCCGTTCATTCTCACTGCACCCACGTTGCAGCTACTGTCACTGAACAGCTCCTTTGCCTGCAACTTCACAGTCTCTGTAGCCCTACACAGTGCTATGGCTTTTCCCAGGTCTAGATCTTGCTCTCTTAGCAGTCTTTCCCTTAGACCATTATCTGGAATACCACACACCAGTCTGTCTTTTATCAGCGAGTCTGTCAGTCCCCCAAATTCACATGCTTTGCTTCGGTTTCTCAGTTCAGTCACATACTGATCAATAGTCTCTCCCATTTTCTGTACACATGTGAAAAATCTGTGCCTCTCAAATGTCACGTAACATTTAGGTATGCAGTAGGCCTCAAACTGTTCCATTATTTTATCTAGCTTCATTTTGTCTCCATCAGCAGCGAATGTGAAGTTATTATACACCTCCAGCGCTTCATCACCCACGACATGTAAGAACACTGACGCTTTCATTTTATCACTTTTCTCGTCAGCTCCGATTGCCGCTAAATACAACCCCACACGTTGTTTGAACCTCCTCCAATTTTCAGCCACATTACCTGTCAACTGAAGCTTCGCCGGTGGGTGTAAAGCTTCCATTTTTCACTTCGTTAGCTATTCTCCAATGGTAAGTAACGATGTTCTCTTTTGGCTTGCTAATATGTGGAGAGCTGATTTAACTTCAGATTTTTCCTCTTCATCTCTTTCAATCACTTCTGACACCATGTATTGGTTTCTTTGTGGGTTCAATGACGAGACATTTATGAAAGAGAATGTCTTTTAATCTAAAGTTTGTTCAACTCTGGTTAACAGCCTTACAGGAGACACCATGCTAGAAATCCATCTAAAGCGAAACTGAAACTAAACTGCTTGTCTCTCACATGCCCTCTGCTGGTCAGGCATAAGTAATCAATCAGGCAACTATGCTGGTAAGGCATCATAATCAAACAGGCAAATACCATCACTATTTGCTGATATCATTACAAACTGTACACAGTACTCCAGGTGTGGGCTCACCAGGGCCCTATATAATTGCAGTAAGACTTCTTTACTCTTATACTCCAATCCTTTTGTAATAAAGGCCAGCATACCATTTGCTTTTCTAATTGCTTGCTGTAAGTGCTTCTTTGTAAATAGTTTGATATTTAAAATTGTTTTTCTCAAGTAATGTTGCCACGTTTGTTCTTTCAAAAATTGTTTAAAACTGTTGAACAATTTCCATTTAAAGTGTTGCAGGAATTTCTTTGCACAATTTGTAATGCTGTGCGTTACATTTTAATTGACTACCTCAACACAGTGTTACCGCTGCTGCTGCTTAGTTTAAAGGTGGTGATGTAGATCTGTTCATTGTAGAATCATAGAATGGTTACAGCACAGAAGGAGGCCATTCAGCCTGTCAAGCCCGTGCCAGCTCTCTGCAAGCTAGTCCCACTCCCCCGCCCTTTCCCTGTAGCACCTGCAAATGTATTTCCTTCAGGTACTTATCCAATTCCCTTTTGAAAGCCACGATTGAATCTGCCTCCACCACCCTTTCAGGCAGCGCATTCCAGATCCTAACCACTCGCTGCGTAAAAAAGTTTTCCTCATGTCGCCTTTGGTTCTTCTGCCAATCACCTTAAATCTGTGTCCTCTGGTTCTCGGCCCTTCCGCCAATGGGAACAGTTCCTCTCTATCTACTCTGTCTAAACCCCTCATGATTTTGAACACCTCTATCAAATCTCCTCTCAATCTTCTCTGTTCTAAGGAGAACAACCCCAGCTTCTCCAGTCTATCTACGTAACTGAGATCCCTCCTCTATGGAACCATTCTTGTAAATCTTTTCTGCACCCTCTCCAAGGCCTTTACATCCTTCCTAAAGTGCGGTGCCCAGAATTGGACACAATACTCCAGTTGAGGTCTGACCAGTATTTTATAAAGGCTCATCGTAACTTCCTTGCTTTTGTACTCTATTTCCTATTTATGAAGGCCAGGATCCCGTAAGCTTTTTTAACTGCTTCCTCAACCTGCCCTGTCACCTTCAACGATTTGTGCACATATACCCCCAGGTCTCTCTGTTCAACTCTCTGGCTGGCCTGGCTGCTGCCACTGTGCCTTCCTTTAGTTTATATGTCCTCTCCTCGTTCTTCCTACCAAAATGTATCACTTCACACTTTTCTGCGTTAAATTTCATCTATCATGTGTCTGCCCATTCTACCAGCCTGTCTATGCCCTCTTGAAGTCTATCACTATCCTCCTCACTGTTCACTATACTTCCAAGTTTTGTGTCATCTGCAAATTTTGAAATTGTGCTCTGTCCACCCACATCCAAGTCATTAGTATATATCAAGAAAAGTAGTGGTCCTAGTATCGACCCCTGGGGAACACCACTGTATACCTTCCTCCAGTCCGAAAAACAACCATTCAGCACTATTCTCTGTTTCCTGTCACTTGGCCAATTTTGTATCTGTGCTGCCACTGTCCCTTTTATTCCATGGGCTTCAACTTTAGTTTCGCTGGCAAGCCTAGTACGTGGCACTTTATCAAATGCCTTTTGGAAATCCATGTACACCACATCAACCGCATTGCCCTCATTAACCCTCTCTGTTACCTCATCAAAAAACTCGATCAAGTTCGTTAAACACGATTTGCCTTTAACAAATCCGTGCTGGCTTTCCTTACGGTTGTTCATTACTGTTTAACGTTTCTATCTGAAGTTTTGTTACAGGAAAAAAAATTGCACAATTTGCAATGCTAGGCGCGACTTTCTAATTGACCAGCTAAATACAGTTGGCCTTTTAGTCCTCGGCCACCTTCCTTGTTGCACCTGCTGAGTTGCTGCCCAACAAAACTGCTGTATGCAGAGATCTGTGATCCTCACCATTTCCATCTGCCGGTTTTACGAGAGTTCAGTTTTCAGTATTTGCCTCACGTTGAGTTTTCCTGATGAGAGTTTACTGCTTCTTTGTTCTCATCTGCTTTTGCACTGATTCTGTTTGCTGACTGTTCATTATTGCACAGAATATCATACCAATTGTTTGGTTAAATCTTGCCTGTCTTTATGTGACTCGGTGTCAAATTTTGTTTGGTATCACCCCTGTGAAGTGCTTTGGGACGTTTTACTACGTTAAAGGTGCCAGATAAATGTAAGTTGTTGTTGTTGTCTTCGCGCTCTCACGGTGATCAGTCCACAGCAAAATTGTTCCAGACTTCCTGACACTGCTCCATTTGGCCGGTGTAACTTTGCGGTTGGGGGGGGGGGTGAGGGGGTTTATCATTGTTGAAACACCTGAGCCACCAGCAACTCTATGCCTGGCCTGCCTTCCTCCGGGAGGCCACCACACCGGAGACCAGGGACATGCGGGTCGACATCCTCCGGTTCCACGGGCATCTCGTCTGCCAAGTCCAGGGTGCGGCACGCCTGTAGGTTGAAATGATGTAGTGAGCAGCAGACCATCACAATCTTCACCACTTTATCGGGGGGTCTACTCTAGGGCACCCCAAGACCTGTCTAGGCACCTAAAGCATGCTTTAAATACCCCAATGGTCCTCCGTCATCTGCCGGGTCGCTACGTGTGCATTGCTGTACCTTTCCTGTGCTGCATCGTTGGTGATGTGGAATGGATATCTTCAGCCACGGATTCAGGCGGTAGTCTTTGTCCCCCACAGATCCATCCATCTCCTAGTCCCTCCCTGCTGAATAAGTCAAGGATGTTGGAATGGTGAAGGACAAAGGCATCGTGAGCGTTTCCCCAATGCTCTGATTTAACACGCAGGATCCTCAATTGAGCATCGCAGACAATGAGCGCATTTAATGAGTGGTGATAAAGGTTCTTCAAGTGGCATTTTCAGCAGCATATGGATTCCATCGAAAGCCCCCTGCACCCTGGGCATGCCAGCAAGCCTGTGGAAATTAATGGACCTGTGCAGGGGACATATCGTATTTAATGAAGTCTGGTGCCCTGCGGAAGAGGGCATCTGTCACCTGTTGAATGCATGCCCTCACAGCTCCCTGCCTGGTGTTATAAGAGTCTCCAATGCCTGACCGGAAGGAATTAGAGTCAAAGAAATTGCAGCGCCTTCATTCACTGACAAGGCCCTGTGGGAGCATTTAGCAGAGGTGGTCAATTGCTTCCTTGGTGAAACGCTGCCGACACATACACAGCCCCTCCCAACACTGCCTTAAATGACATTCGTTCCCTGTACACGCTCTAGAGGGGGCAATAGTAGCTCGGCCCAGTCTCTGGCCTTGGCATCTCCAACGCCTTGCCGCCTCCCTCTGCTCCTCTTCCAGGTCATCCATGATAATCAGGAGCTGGGGAATTCCCAGTCGATAGGCCATCGGAATGCTTTCACCTTCTCAACAGGTAGAAAGAGGAGAGGTTCCAGAAAGTAATTGCCTTCAGGACTCTGGATGGCAAAACTGGCGAGAAAAGACGGCAAAAACCGAGGCCTGGAGTTTCCGCCGCGCATTCCGGGCGGAATCGACTGAAATAGCACAAGAAAAGGCTGCGAAATTGAAAATATAACTTGAGTTATGCCCATTACCATTTACGGGCGGGTTGCCGTAATCTTTTATGCTGATTCAGCAGTCCGTTTGCCTGGAGTGGTCCCCCGCCCACAAAACTGGCCAGGCCCCCAGGTCGGCATGGCGAGCTTCCGCCGATTGCCCCCGTCCGGGGGGGTGTTCATCACGTTGCGCCCAGATGCACGGGCACCCGTGGCCACATTAATCCATCATCGGTGACCTGCAGTCAACTGAAGCCTCATACTGACGCTACAATTCATTTAAAATGACTTTAAATTCGGTTTAAATTAGTTCACATTCAGGTCAACTGATCGGCCCTTGTTGGTACATGAGACCTGTGAGCTGCAGTCACTTGAAACCACTGACTGGCCTGTTCCTTCAGCTGCAGCAATTACTTGAACATATTTTTAGTTTAATTCTGTAATCTTGAGGCTCCACGAACCATGCGCCAGTCAGTAATTGACAATGATTGATTACGCTGCTGTATTGCTCTGATTCATGGGAGATTTTTAGGTTCAGGCGTATGCAAATGAGTTTTCCCGGAAACTCGGGCGTAACTTCACATCGGCAAGGCCGGCGCAATGACCAGCGCATTGCTGAGCGCATTTTCCCAACTGCGTTCCTAGTGCAAACTGCAGGCTTGAGCGAATTAGAAAAGGCAGCGTACAGTTTTGGTCTCCTTATTTAAGGCATTGGAGGCAGTTCAGAAACGATTCACTCGGTTGATTCCGGAGATGAAGGGGTTTGACTTATGAGGAAAGGTTGAGCAGGCTGGGCCTATACTCATTGGAGTCTAGAAGAATGAGAGGGGATCTTATTGAAACATATAAGATACTGAGGGGGCTCGACAAGGTAGATGCAGAGAGGATGTTTCCCCTCGTGGGGGAATCTAGAACTCGGGGGCATAGTTTCAGAATAAAGGGTCGCCCTTTTAGAACTGAGATGAGGAGGAATTTCTTCTCTCAGAGGGTCATAAATCTGTAGAATTCTCTGCCCCAGAGAGCCGTGGAGGCTGGGTCATTAAATACATTTAAGGTGGAGATAGACAAATTTTTGCAAGATAAGGGAGTGAAGAGTTATGGGGAGCGGGCGGGGAAGTGGCTTTGAGCCCAAGGTCAGCCATGATCTCATTGAATGGCGGAGCAGGCTCGAGGGGCCGAATGGCCGATTCCTGCTCCTATTTCTTATGTTCTTGTGACAAATTTGAAAACCATTTCTAGACTGCAGGGGTGAGGTGCCGTAGCTTTAATTGTCCCTTTGTTAGCCTCCCAGGATCAGAGACGTGTCAGGCCCATAAATCAGCTCGCCCACGCCATTAGTTTCCAGTCGGTGGCTGAAGAGTGAAAACAGGTGTAAATCCAGGAAATTCGCGATCGCAATTAACTCGAATGGTGGGTGAAGGTCCAGAATCAAACTTCTCTTGGTTTAGGCGAGGGTTTCGATGCCGCGGCACAACTGTCCTGGCAGATGATGGCGCAGCGCAACTAATGGCATAGCTCACTTTCGCCATTATTTCCTGGAACTTGCTTTTCATTTGTTCCGAACTGCTTTACAGCCAAATAATTAATTTTCTAGTGTAGTCGCTGTTGTTAAATGTGCAAACAAAGTCGCCAATTTTTTGCAAAACAACGTCACACAAACAGCATGTGAGTAAATGACCAGTTCTTCTGTTTTTTGATTAGGGCACCAGGAGGACTTCCTGTTCAAATAATGCCAGGGGATTTTTTTTTATGCCCACCTGAACAAGCAGGGCCTTGATTTAATGTTTCATCTAAAAGACACCACCTTCAACAATGCAGCACTCCCTGAAGCGTCATCCTAGGGTATGTGGATTAGAGGTGGGCGTGCTAGAACTGAGCCAACCTGACACTTAGGGGGTGATTTTACCAATGGGGGCGCGTTGGAGGCGGGACTGCTGCTTGGCGGGTTTTAGTCCCGCCTCCATCGACTTGTGGCCAACCCACGCTATTTTCCCTTGATTGACCTTGTTAAGCCCGCCCAGCGGGCTTAGCAAGCCAATTAAGGGGAAGCCGGTTACAGAGAACGTCAGCGTATGAAGCTGTCAAACACTGACATTCTCTGTTGTTTGATGAGTCCTTGTATTCAAGACTCATCAAGCCTCTTTTGTGAGCAGAAAGCAGATGGTTGTTGCATCGGAGAATGCAGCAGCCGTCTGTCATCTCTGCCAGTGAGATGCGAGAATCTCCACATCAACAACTGCTGAAGCCTGCAGGAAGAAACAAAGGTAAGTAAACATTTTCTATCACTTTCCACTCACCTCACATACTCACCTCTTCACACTTGCACCCATCACTTACCTCCACAGCGCACTTTTGCACCCCTCTGACCCCCGCAGACCCACTGCTCGCCTCGGTGACCCTGGCGGGGTTTCCCGATGTTGGGAAGCCCGCACCTCTGGCGGAAAAATGGGGATAATCCTCTTAATTGCCTGTTAACTACCTGTTAACAGGCAGTTAAGTGGCTGTAATCCCCTTCCCGCCTCGAGGAGACGGGACCCAGCGCGGGTCGGCTACCCGCCTCCTGGGAAGATGGCACGGAGGCGGGTTGGGCACCCGCCCCCAGATTCTGCCATTTTCCCGGCAGACCCGCCTCCCCAGGTGCCAGCCCTGACACTTTACTGAATATAGCCATTCATGTCCAGGATATTGTTTCAGAGGCTGTCCTCTGGTATCTCTTTTATTAGTGTGTGTTTAAGGGACAGGAAATGACCATGCTTTCTCTCAAATAAACCAAATCCAAGCAGATAACATTTCTCACGAGTATTTTTAAATGTATGGTCCCAAAATCTATTGGCCCGGAATTTGTGGTTGTAATGACAGCGAAACTGTCAGCATTTGCCGTCATTACCGTGTAAAACTGACAGCGATTTCTGGAGTCCACACATGCGCAGTTAAACGCGGAAATACGGAAGTTGCTGTCAGAGATACCCTGCTCTTCCACAGGGTGCGCTGTTGCAGTCTTCGCAGATGGAATCAATTAGAAATCACTGATTTGATGTGAACTTCAATTTTTTATGTACTATTCTCGCTGTAAAAATCATTGAAAAAGTTAAGCCTTGTTGAATGAGGTGTAACTGAGTTTTTAATGGAGTACTAAGTCATAATTACTGCTGAAAAACCACTCTATCTCCGAAAAACTAATTTTATACTGTGCGGAGTGTCATTCCCTCTATTCCATGATTAGAATTCCATAGATTATTTAAATAATAAAAATTAATTTTTATTTTACTTTTTAAGTTTGTATATGATATTTCAGCTTCTATTTTAATCCCATGTGTATGTCCCAATCTTTATTTTGCTTTCTGTAAAATGAATAAAAAGTGAATGATAAAACCTGCTTTTTACTTCCTGGTTTGCTGTCTGTGAGAATTCGTCAATGTGATTGGCTGCTCAGCCTGCTTGATGACATCACTGTTGCTGGATGTCGCAGATCCCCTGTAGATGGTGCCAGATGGCAAGTCACGTCGGAAAAAGGGAAATCGACGCCACAGAGCCCGTTAAAACATTGTGGGCAGCTTTCTTCACCGCTGACCGCAAAATCCGGGCCATTACTTTTGAGTGATTTAAATATGCAATTTAAGTGAAAGTGAAGGCTCTGTACATTCTTTGTCATAGTGCCCAAAGTCACCAGGAGCCAAAAACATCCAGCTGGAAATTTGTTTTAAACATGCTAAAGTGTGCTCTATTGTAATGCCTACCTGGGGAGATGAAATGAGCATTGTAGCATTGATGTACAACATCATAGATTGGGAAAGTGTAGGTTCAATCCCCCACTCTCTTCAGTTTTTGATCTAAACTTGGGAGAGAAGCGCTGGACCGAAGCCATGGGATATCCCTGCCAAATAGGGAAAATTGGATAGCTATACCAGGAACCAACATGTTTTGAAGATGCTGGAAAACATGTAATTTCACATGTCAGAAAGCACGTAAACAGAATCAAAGATAACACTGCCTGGCATTAGAACAGAAAATGTCGCAAAAAACACAGCAGGTCCTTCACCATTTGAAAAGGGAAGACAGCTGTTGACCCTTGGTCAACATTCAGTGCATTATTGCTTTGGCCTTGCTTTGTATAATGCCCACTTGCTCAATTATAAAGCCCTTGGGTCAATATTTTATACATGTAGAATGATACCATAAATCACAACAGCAAAAGAGGTTTCAAAAAATCATCTCAAGGCCAGGGTGTGTTATTGCAATATTCCTGGGTGCATTATTATGCATTTGTATTATGTCATCTTTCCATTCAAAAGTCCTATGTCAATGGTTTCTATGAGTTTTTCCAATGTTAATTGTGCCCACATCTATTCTGTAACACTTTTAATAGGATTTTCCCATTAATGGGGCAGGCTGTGACTTAATTGTGAGAAAGAACTATAAACTTGGTGCTGTATCATTCTCTGATTCTATGATCAGTTGTTGAGGAGGTTTGCTAATTTTGTTTTAGGAATAAGTACTACCTAGCGTGTTTCTTTTCAAAGCACAGCCTAATTCTTGCCTAAGTTTTTGTTGTGGCATTCCAACCGTTCCCTGAGGTCTTGAGTACTTTCTGCCCTGTTAGGGCTGAGTCACGAGCAGCAAAATCATTTAGCTGGATTTAATTTGATTTAACTTTGTTGGCTGGCACCTCCCATCTTTCACTGAGTGAGGGGAGAGTGGGCATGGAGCACATCCCATACTCATTGAAGCATATAAGATTCTGAGGGGGATTGACAGGGTAGATGCTGAGAGCTTGTTTCCCTTGGCTGGACAGTCTAGAACTAGGGGGCATAGTCTCAGGATAAGGAGTCATAGAAACATAGAAGATAGGAGCAGGAGTAGGCCATTCGGCCCTTTGAGCCTGCTCCGCCATTCAATGAGATCATGGCTGATCATCCAAATTCAGTACCCTGCCCCTGCCTTCTCCCCATATCCCTTGATCCCTTTGGCCTTAAGAAATATATCCAACTCTTTCTTGAATATATTTAATGAACTGGCCTCCACCGCCCTCTGTGGCAGAGAATTCCACAGGTTCACCACTCTCTGGGTGAAGAAATTCCTCCTCATTTCAGTCCTAAATGGCTTACCCCTTATCCTTAGACTATGACCCCTGGTTCTGGACTCCCCGGCCATCAGAAACATCCTTCCTGCATCTAGTCTGTTCAGGCCTGACAGAATTTTATAGGTTTCAATGAGATCCCCTCTCAATCTTCTAAACTCCAGTGAGTATAAGCCCAATCGACACAATCGCTCCTCATACGTCATTCCTGCCATCCCAGGTATCAGCCTGGTGAATCTTCGCTGAACTCCTTTCATGGCAAGAACATCCTTCCTCAGATAAGGCGACCAAAACTGCACACAATACTCAAGATGTGGTCTCACCAAGGCCCTGTACAACTGCAGCAAGACATCCTTGTTCCTGTACTCAAACCCTCTTGCTACGAAGGCCAACATACCATTTGCCCTCTTAACTGCCTGCTGCACCTGCATGCTTACCTTCAGCGACTGGTGCACAAGAACACCCAGGTCTCTTTGCACTTCCCCTTCTCCCAATCTATTGCCATTCAAATAATAATCTGCCTTCCTGTTTTTGCCACCAAAGTGGATAACCTCACATTTATCCACATTATAGTGCATTTGCCATGTTTCTGCCCAATCACCCAACCTGTCCAAATCGTACTGGAGTTTCACGACATCCTCCTCACAGCATACTCCTCCCACCCAGCTTTGTGTCATCTGCAAATTTGGAGATATTACATCCAATTCCCTCGTCCAGATCATTAATATATATTGTGAACAGCTGGGGTCCTAGGACCGATCCTTGCGGTACCCCACTAGTCACTGCCTGCCACTCGGAAAATGACCCATTTATTCCAACTCTTTGCTTTCTGTCCGCCAACCAGTTCTCTATCCAAGTCAATACCTTGGCCCAATCCCATGTGCCTTAATTTTGCACGCTAATCTCTTATGCGGGACCTTATCGAAAGCCTTCTGAAAGTCCAAATACACCACATCTACTGGTTCTCCCTTATCTATTTTACCAGTTACATCCTCAAAAAATTCCAGTAGATTAGTCAAGCATGATTTACCTTTTGTAAATCCATGTTGACTTTGTCCGATCCTGTCACTGCTTTCCAAGTGCTCTGCTATTACATCTTTTATAATGGACTCTAGCATTTTCCCCACTATCGATGTCAGGCTTTTTCTCTACCACCCTTTTTGAATAGTGGGGTAACATTAGCTACCCTCCAATCCATGGGTACTGTTCCAGAGTCTATCGAGCTCTGGAAGATGACCAGCAATGCATCTACTATTTCTAGGGCCACTTCCTTAAGTACCCTGGGATGTAGATTATCAGGCCCTGGGGATTTATCGGCCTTCAGTCCCATCAATTTTCCTAACACCATTTCCCTACAAATACTGATTTCTTTCAGTTCCACCCTTTCATCAGACCCTATGTTCCCCGGCATCTCTGGGAGGTTATTTGTGTCCTCCTTTGTGAAGACAGAACCAAAATATGTATTTAGTTGGTCTGCCATTTCTTTGTTCCCCATTATAAATTCCCCTGATTCTGACTGCAAGGGACCTACGCTTGACTTCACCAATCTTTTTCTCTTCACATATCTATAAAAGCTTTTACAGTCAGTTTTTATGTTCCCTGCAAGCTTACTCTCATATTCTATTTTCCCTTTCTTAATTAATCCCTTTGTCCTCCTTTGTTGAATCCTAAACTGCTCCCAATCCTCAGGATTATTGCTTTTTCTGGCCAATTTATATGTCCTCTCCTTGGATCTTATGCTATCCCTAATTTCCCTTGTTAGCCACGGTTGAGTCACCTTTTTTGTTTGCCATTTAAGACTGAGATGAGGAGGAATTTTTTCACTGAGGGTTGTGAATATTTAGAATTCTCTACCCCAAAGGGCTGTGGATGTTGAATCGTTGAATATATTCAAAGCAGAGATAGATAGATTTTTGGACTCTAGGGGAATCAAGGGATATGGGGATCACGCGGGAAAGTGGAGTTGAGGTCGAAGATCAGCCATGATCTTATTGAATGGCGGAGCATGATCGAGGGGCCGTATGGCCTACTCCTGCTCCTAATTCAAATGTTCTTATGAGGTGAACTTTGTATACATCCCGTTCAAACAGAATAGTCACTTTGCAAATAAAAACACAAAAACATGGGCTTTGGATGCTGAATTGTTGAGTATATTCAAAGCTGAGATCGATAGATTTTTGGAATCTAGGGGAATCAAGAGATATGGAGATTGGGCGGGAAAGTGGAGTTGAGGTTGAAGATCAGCCCTAATCTTATTGAATGGCGGAGCAGGCTCGAGGGGCCGGTTGGCCGACTCCTGCTCCTGTTTTTTATGTTCCCCTTCCTTTAGCTAATCCTCCCCTCCCAGCCCCACCTCCCTCCTTCATCCCTCCTCACCCCTTCCTCGCCCCTCCCTCCATTTCGGTCCAAATAACTCCTCTTCTTCCCACCCTGCTTGACCTGAAAACAGAACTTGATCTTGACTTCCCATTTGGGAGAGTCACTACTCATATAAAGAACCGCACAGATTTTCCATTACCCATTTTTGACAAGCAGTGATGCTGAGGTTTCTTTTAGTAACTAATATCACAATTTAGATAGATACGGTACATGATGCTGGGCCTTGGGACATTGTAAAAATCCCACATCTAGCACTGACCATAATTAGCAGAACAGACCACCCTTTGGAATCAGAATCCTGTTCGACAGCTCCTCGTCATGTTTCATCTTTATGACTTGGGGTACAGTTATCCAATTTACAAAAAAAACAGACTACTGTATTTTAAATCATTGTTTGTGTTACGAGAATATCAAGCAAGGGCTCAGAGGAACGGAATGGCTCCGAGTGAAGGTTATTATTATGTGCATTGTAGACAAAGGATGGATTTAACCGCTTAATTTAGGTTCGTTTCATATTTTATGCTTTCCCTTCTCCTTCCAGCTTGTATCTCGAGCGAATTTACTGCGACCCCACTTGTATTATTCATCACCTACAGTATAATCCATACACTAATCGTAAAAGTGAATATATTGCTTCCAATTTAGAACTTGTATAACAATTATATGGTGCAGAAAATACACTGATCTGACTGAACAACAAAGAAAAAATATCTGTTTAACGTAGACTCCTACACCCCCGTCTATGATGGGAAACCCGCCGAGCAATGATGGAGCCCCATGAGACTCGGTGAAGTCAGTTTCCGGCCACAATCTGGTGTTAACATGACTGTCAGCGCCAGGGATTTACAACAGCAAACCACACGCACTGCCGCCCGGAAATCAAAATATCTGACACTACAATTTCAATATCTGTAATCGCCGAACCATTAAAAATAAATAGCACTGAATTTAGACATTTATATCGGTCTACTTACTGCACTGCAATACCGCAGCCTAATTGGAAAATATCCTTTAACTAAATAGAATAATAATAAACTGATCGGCAAATTACAATTCTGTTAAATTTTACTTATGCGCCGCTGCTGTAAATCTGTTTCAAATTGTGCGAAAATCTTTATATAATTATTAAAGAAATGTAACACAACTGTTTCGATTTCACCTGCAATCGCTTCCAATTGTTGGATTGTATTGGACAACATGAATTTGAATCTGTGGTTTGCATTCATATAGAATCGGGCGCGTTCATTTTTTTTTGCTGATTTAATAGCAAATGGTAGTGTGACAAATGCACAGAGGGTAAAATCTGTGTGTGTGTGTGAGGCTCACAAATCACATAATCCCTAAACGCAGTTAGCTTTAGCAGAAACAACAACAACTTGTATTTATATAGCGCCTTTAACATAGTAAAACGTCCCAAGGGCTTCACAGGAGCGTTATCAAACAAAATTTGACACCCAACCACATGAGGAGGTATTAGGACAGGTGACAGAGGTAGGTTTTAAGAAGTGTCTTAAAGGAGGAGAGAGAGGCGGAGAGGTTTAGGCAGGGAATTCCAGAGTTTAGGGCCTAGGCAACAGAAGGCAGGGCCGCCAATGGTGGAGCGATTATAACCGGAGATGCTTAGGAGGCCAGAATTGGAGGAGCGCAGATATCTCGGAGGGTTGTGGGGCTGGAGGAGGTTAGAGAGATAGGGAGGGGCGAGGCAATGGAGGGATTTGAAAACAAGGATGAGAATTTTTAAATCGAGGCGTTGCTTAACCGGGAGCCAATGTAAGTCAGCGAGCACAGGGGTGATGTGTAAATAATCTCGCAAATATGTAAAACGATATCAGATGGTATTGCACCGGAGCGGTCTGGACAGAGCGGCATTAAAACCGAGTGAACTTAAACAGGGTGTTTTATTTGGAAAGAATGGGAATTTCTGTTAAGTATTGGGTAAGTAATAGATGTAAAAAGTGAAATTTAGTTTAACATTTTGATTTTAACCTAGAACTTAAAAAACTGTAGTTAACAGAAGCTGCCTGCCAGTGGCCGTTAACTGTCAGTCAGCTGTAAGTGTTTGTCTTGAATAGGCGCTAATCACAGGGAGCAGGGGGAGCTTAGTCAACACTTGTAAATTGGGTGAGGCTCCTAGAGTATCAGCGTAAACAGATCTGCAGAGCACAGAGCAGTCTGCACAGAGCAGGATTAAAACGGAAAACAGAGTGGTTTATTTGGGAATTTGGAAAGAGTGGGAATTCAGAGAAGAGGGGGAAGGAGTTGCTGCTTTTTGCCTACACTACTTGTAGTGCTTTGTGTTATAGGTAGATATTTAATTTCAGTACCCAAGTAAATAATCAAGAAACTACACTGTAAACTAACTTACCTAATTACAAATTTAAATAAATAAAACAAGGTCATATAGGGATGGCAGTGCAGGTGGTGCGCCGCAACTGCAGCATGTAGAGTTTGTGGAGAGCATTGTGATCCCAGACAACCATGTTTGTGGTAAGTGCCTGCATCTTGAGGAACCTTAGCTCAGAGTTTTTGAGCTGGAGTCTGAGGTGCAAACATTGTGGGGCATCAGGGATGGGGAGAGTTACCTGGACACTTTGATCCAGGAGGTAGTCACACCCCTTAGGTTGGATAGTGGTACAGGTCTGGTTAGTGGTCAGGGACAGGAGAGTGTGACTGCAACTCAGGCAGGTAAGGGGACCCCAGGTGCAGTGCTGGAGGAGCCTCAGCCCGAGGGAGCAGATGAGCCATTAAATCAAGGTCCTGTCTGCCCTCTCAGGTGGACATAAAAGATCCCACGGCACTATTTCAAACAAGAGCAGGGGAGTTCTTCCCGGTGTCCTGACCAATATATATCCCTCAACCAACATCACAAAAAAAATGATCTAGCCATTATCACATTGCTGTTTGTAGGACCTTGCTGTGTGCAAATTGGCTGTCACGTTTCCGACATTATAACAGTGACTACACTTCAAAAGTACTTAATTGGCTGCAAAACGCTTTGGGACGCCCTGAGGTTGTGAAAGACATTATATGAACACAAGTCTTTCTTGTTTATTAATTAACCCTCAATCATAAAATGTGAAATGAGACTTGTTCGCTCAGTTCTCTCGCACTTTACAGCAGATCAGCACCATACCAGGGATGAGGGACTTCAGTTATGCGGAGGGCCTAGATAAACCGAAATTGCTCTCCTTAGAGCAGAGAAGGTTTAGGGGGAATTTAATAGAGGTGTTCAAAATTACTTGGGGTTTTGATAGCGTGGATAGGGAGAAACTGTTTCCACTGACAGGAGGGTCCGAAACCAGAGGACACAGCTTTAAGGTAATTGGCAAAAGAACCAGAGGGGAGATGGTAAGAATTTTTTCTATGCAGCGAGTTATGATGATCTGGAATGCATTGCCTGAAAGGGTGGTGGAAGCAGATTCAATAGTAACTTTCAAAAGGGATAAATTCATGAAAAGGAAGGAATCCGCAAGGCTATGGGGAAAGAGCGGGGTAGTGAGACTAATCAAATCAAATCAACTTTTATTGTCATTGTTAGTGCACAAGTGCAGTACAACGAAATGTAGGCTTGCGGCTCCCGAGAGTGTACATTTAGATTAAGACATTTAAACATTCAACATTCATTTGGCTTGTAATACATTAACATAACGGTGGCATAGTGGTTAGCACTGTTGCCTCACAGCGCCAGGGACCCGGGTTCAAATCTGGCCTCGGGCGACTGTCTGTGTGGAGTTTGCACATTCTCCCTGTGTCTGCGTGGGTTTCCTCCGGGTGCTCCGGTTTCCTCCCACAGTCCAAAGATGTGCAGGTTAGGTTGATTTGGCTATGATAAATTGACCCTTAGTGTTAGGGGATTAAATACGTGGGATTACCGGGATAGGGTGGGATATGTGTCGGTGCAGGCTCGATGGGCCGAAATGGCCTCTATCTGCACTGTGGAGTTTCTGTGATTCTGTGATAAGCATAACCATAATAAAGTGCATTAGCAGATGTGCAGGCTTTAGAGTTTATTTGTGGAGTTCAGTAGGATGACAGCCCTGGGAAAGAAGCTGTTCCTAAATCTGGTCGTACGGGTGTGAATGCATTTGTAGCGTCTCCCAGATGGCAGGAGGGCGAACAGACTGTGGCTGGGGTGGGTAGGGTCTTTGATGATGGACCGTGACCTCCGTAAACAGCGTTTCTGGTATATGTGCTCTATGGTCGGTAGCCGGGTGCCGGTAATGCGTTGGGCAGTTTTGACTACCCACTGCAGGGCTTTCCGGTCATAGTAGCTACACAAAAGATTATTGCTCAAGATAAAAAATCACGGGATTGGGGGTAATATTCTGGCGTGGGTGGAGGATTGGCTCTCTAACAGAAAGCAGAGAGTTGGGATAAATGGTTCGTTCTCAGATTGGCAACCAGTAACTAGTGGTGTTCCGCAGGGGTCAGTGCTGGGTCCCCAACTCTTTACAATCTATATTAACGATTTGGAGGAGGGGACCGAGTGTAACATATCAAAGTTTGCAGATGATACAAAGATGGGACGGAAAGTAGTGAGTGAGGAGGACATAAAAAACCTGCAAAGGGACATAGACAGGCTAAGTAAGTGGGCAGAGATTTGGCAGATGGAATACAATACTGGAAAGTGTGAGGTTATGCACTTTGGCAGGAAAAATCATAGAGCAAGTTATTATCTTAATGGCAAGAAACTGGAAAGTACTGTAGTACAAAGGGATCTGGGGGTCCTGGTGCACGAAACTCAAAAAGTTAGTATGCAGGTGCAGCAAGTGATTAAGAAGGCCAATGGAATGTTGGCTTTTATTGCTAGGGGGTTGGAATATAAAAACAGGGAGGTATTGCTGCAGTTGTACAAGGTATTGGTGAGGCCGCACCTGGAATACTGCATACAGTTTTGGTGTCCATACTTAAGAAAAGACATACTTGCTCTCGAGTCAGTACAAAGAAGGTTCACTCGGTTAATCCCGGGGATGAGGGGGTGGTCATATGAGGAGAGGTTGAGTAGATTGGGACTCTACTCATTGGAGTTCAGAAGAATGAGAGGCGATCTTATTGAAACATATAAGATTGTGAAGGGGCTTGATCGGGTGGATGCGGTGAGGATGTTCCCAATGATGGGTGAAACTAGAACTAGGGGGCATAATCTTAAAATAAGGGGCTGCTCATTCAAAACTGAGATGAGGAGAAATTTCTTCACTCAGAGGGTGGTAGGTTTGTGGAATTTGCTGCCCCAGAAAGCTGTGGAAGCTGCATCATTAAATAAATTTAAAACAGAAATAGATAGTTTCCTAGAAGTAAAGGGAATTAAGGGTTACGGGGAGCGGGCAGGAAATTGGACATGAGTCTGGGTTCGGAATGGTCATGGCCCTGTGGGTAGTGGAGCGGGCCCAGGGGCCGTGTAGCCTTGTTCTGCTCCTACTGTGTTCTAATTCTGTTAGATTTCAGGAGATGGTTTTATTCCTGTTCCTGGCTGGGGTGGAGATCGCCTTTACAGAAGGTAAGTACTGTAGAAAATATAGGGACAGAGTGATCTCCTGGAAGAATTTCGATCGCCTAGATGGGTCGGAGAGGAATTTCCCAGATTTTTTTCTCCCAAATTGGCCATTGGGTCTTTATCTGGTTTTTCGCCTCTCCCGGGAGATCACATGGGTTCGGGTGGATGCAGAGTGATAGAAGATTTGAGGTTAGGATCAGATCAGCCATGATCTTATTGAATGGTGGAGCAGGCTCGAGGGGCCGATTGGCCTACTCCTGCTCCTATTTCTTATGTTCTTATGTTCTTATGTTAGCTGCCATACCATACTGTGATACAGTTTGTCAGGATGCTCTCTATTGTGCAGCGGTAAAAGTTAGAGAGGATCAGGGGTGACAGGTTACATCCCTTCAGCCTCCTTAGGAAATATAGGTGCTGCTGGGCCTTCTTCACCAGAGAGGAGGTATTGAGGGACCAGGAGAGGTCTTCCGTGATGTGGACTCCGCCACAGCCCCATTGATGTGGATGGGGGTGTGACTTCCGCCTTTAGACTTCCTGAAGTCCACAATGATTTCTTTGGTTTTCTTGATGTTAAGGGCCAGGTTGTTATCGGCGCACCACTTCACGAGATGCTGGACCTCCTCCCTGTAGGCTGACTCATCATTGTTGGTGATCTGGCCTACTACCGTGGTTTTTTAAAGAGCTAGCACAGGCACAGTGGGCTGAATGGCCTCCTTCTGTACCGCATGATTCTCTGACAGGACCAACTCCTAGCTTGGAAGCCAAGTGTACCTGGGTGCTGTGAATGCCAGGCGCCTGATGTGCTGCGCTAGGCCGGTCCCTGTCACATGGCGAGCTGAGGCCCCGCCTCCGACCTCGCTCCTCCAATCCTGGTTTCCCAGGGTTTGGGGAGGGCGGGGCTGCAGGCTCCTTGGATATAAACAGGAGAGCTGGAGAGAGGGAGCGCCGTAACCTGCTGAAAAGGGATCGAGTGTGAAAAATGCGTGAGATTGTGCATATTCAGGCGGGGCAATGCGGAAACCAGATCGGTGCTAAGGTATAGGCGTCAAAAAAGAAGTATCAGTGTCTCCCCATTGATTTTTTTAAAGAATATATTTATATAGATGTATTTTTGTGCTGTACAAAATTTGGGTTGGAGAAGATTTATAACTTGAGAAAAAAATATTATGCATAGATTGCAAAATTGTGCCTTTGGTGAAAATAATCTATTTACCATATTGTGCAGTTTTAAAGATACTGCATGTAATCTTGCACAGATAAATCCATTCACATTTTATTAAATATAAAACGGCGTGATTTTTGTAAAATAATCTTCGAACAATTGTAAAGGTTTTTCCCCAGAACTGCGAGTTTTATCATTGAAACCTCTTACAGGAATTGTAAGATTCAAAATGATTGTATTTGGTTCGAATAAATATGAAACGACAGATAGTAAGAAAAATAATACTGGGGATCAGCCATCTGCGGTTCAGATATTTGAACCCATTCAGCCCTCCTGGTGATTTGAATTTTAAATAACACGTTTTAGGGAGAATGCAGAAATATTAATAGTTGACCACTTGCCTGCCTCGCTGTTGTTGCAATAAGGCAGTGTGATCAATGGCTTTCTCTGGACAGTGGGGTGTGGTCAGTTCACTGAAAGATGCCAGCTGTGAGACAATCTCCACAATATCCTCCTGCAGTAACTATCCCTTTTTTTTGTATTTCCAGTTTTGGGAGGTGATTAGTGACGAACATGGCATCGACCCCACCGGCTCCTTCCAGGGAGATAGCGATCTGCAACTAGAGAGAATAAATGTCTACTACAATGAGGCGGCAGGTACCGACCGACACCACAGCACACAAAAAAAAGCATCTCCAGAACGACTCCCGACTCCCCACCTCCTTTTCCTTTCATTCTTAGCGATATTTTTTGTGGGGGAGACGGGGATAGGTTTGCTTCTGTCTGACCGTCGAGTCATCTGCAGACGCGCGATTCATTATTCATAGCATCGCCTTCCCACAAATCGATGAATTCTCCCCATTCTGTATTTTCCATAGGCAAGTGTGGGTGGGTGTGCCCTCTGGCACGGAGCTTAAAAACTCCATTGGTGAATGCATAGATTAAACAAAGTACTGCCTTGTCATTTTTAAAGTATGATTTACTGACAACCAACTCCCCAAATTATGAATACTTTGCACCACAAAACCACACTTTTTAATACATAAGCCTTCAGAGCAATATGAGCGTGCGAGCAGCAATCGATTAAAGCACAGATTTTCGAACACGAATCCCTGGGACTTGGGGCACCCTTGAGGAATCCCATTGGGTCAGTGGGATTATCAGATTTCTGCCCATCTGTTACCAGTTTTCTGCATTTTCTATTGTATTTGTTGCCTTACTAGCAGGCTCTGGATGTAAACTAATAAAAAATGTTTTCATCCAAGATAGTCCAGGGTAGGTGAGCGTGTGGTTTGGAGCTGGGATGGGGGTCCCAAGGACTGTCAATATTTGCAGGGGTCTGCGGGAATGTGCCAATATTTGTCCCCCTCAGTGTTTGAAAACCACCTCAACTAATGGTACAAAACCAAACTCTTTCAAACTAGGAAAACTAAAAACTACTGGCTCTAAAATATCATCAACACATGTTAATATAATATTTATCCCTGGTGTTGCACTTAAATAATTATAATGTAGGTCCACCATTTATCCATGTCTTCATGTATAACAAATCATATCGGTTAGTTAATGTATAAATAGAATGCCACATGGATCCTGGTGTGGTACAATATTTAACATTGTAGACTTGAACTATACTTGTAATATACTATCATTGCGTCATGCAGTGGGGCCCATTTCTCATTTGTTTTTAGTTTATTTTGAATCCTTGCCAAATTCCCTTGTTGACACATTGCTGACTTCAGGTGCTGGTCACTCTCCAGCACGTTACCTGAAGTATCATTATTAATGTGCGAACCTTGACGGTGGGTATTGGCAGGCTATTTGACCTCCTGGATAAACATCCTCCCCCATGGGCACTGCAGACAGCTGTAGCATCCCTGACACTGTGATCCTTCTGGCCTGTATGACTCAACTACTCACTGGATGAACTCATTGAGCCACTGGGGGAGTCTGTTCTTTGTGTCAGTGTTACATATCAATCTGGAGCCCATGTGATATCCTCTTGGTAACATGTGGGTGGTAACATATTATCATCTGGTGTCACATTTGCATTAGCTAATTAATTATCTTCTGCCATCCAGATATTTAAAAAAAAAAACTTGTTACATACCTGAAAATTTACATCAGGTCAAATAAAACATGCCTATAGTGCACAAAGTGGGCTGAGTCAGAAGGTTGTGGGTTCAAGTCCCACTCCAGAGACTTGAGCACAAAAATCTAGGTTGATACTCCAGTGCAGTGCTGAGGGAGTGCTGCACTGTCGGAGGTGCCGTCTTTCGGCTGAGACGTTAAACTGAGGCCCCGTCTGCTCTTGCGAGTGGACGTAAAAGATCCCACGGTACTATTTCGAAGAAGAACAGGGGAGTTATCCCCGGTGTCTCGGCCAATATTCATCCCTCAATCAATATCACTAAAACAGATGATCTGGTCATTATCACATTGCTGTTTGTGGGAGCTTGCTGTGCACAAATTGGCTGCCGCGTTTCCTACATTACAACAGTGACTACACGACAAAAGTACTTAATTGGCTGTAAAGTGCTTTGGAACATCCTGAGGTCGTTTAAGGCGCTATATAAATGTAAGTCTTTTTATACTGAAAGAATAAGAAGGCCTGTCTATAAGGTAGGGCCTCACCAGTGATTTAAAGCTGTCACACAATCACCAATAACTCTGGCACCTGTTTAAAAAAATTAAACTGATCTTATATTTTTTCTTACTTGTTAAAAAATATACCTAGAATATTACCAGCCCTCTAACCTTGAGAACGACAACCTTTAAGAATGAGCCTTACTTAATTTTGAAGGATCCACATTTGTATCCAGCAAAATAGACACTTGGTTTAATCTGATTGTAATGAGCAGAAGATTATTAATGACAGGAGCTCTAAATCACAAGCAATGGAAAAGGATGGCAATGTGTGTGGATTCTGAGAGGGTAACTGATGTTGGCATGACAAGGTGCAGACAGTGGTGTTTTTGCATAGCATTGTTGAGATGAGTCATCCTATCAACTAGTAATAATTTAATTCCACTCATGAGAGAGTGTGGCCTCTCTGAGGTAACAACTATTTCAACAGGTGAGGGCTGAATTTAAATTTCTGCGGTATTGGATCGGCACCCGTTATACAGCCTGGCAGATTTTCCCTTCCATTGATGTTAATCAAAAGGAAAATCAGGCAGGGTGTATGATGAGTGACCGATCCACCACCACCCAGTTCCCGCCACATCGGAAAGTTCAAATCAACCCTGTGATCTCCTGTACACGTCAATGTACCTGTAAAATTGTAGCTTCAAACACTTCATCGTACAATAATTTTTCTGTGCAGTTGGAGCAGGAAGGAATGTCATCCATGAAGAATAAGAGGCCAGCTTTGAATAGAGGAAGGCCAGAATTTTCCGGGGGGGTCAGCGGGTGGGGTCAGGTCGGGTGGGAATTTTTTTTTGTTTTTGACAGCAAGTCGGGATCCCGCTGTCAACCTGCTGCCATGCCCCTTTCCCAATGTCAGGTCTGTCAGTGCTGAGCAGACCCGACATCCAGTGGCGGGGGACCCAATTAAACTGATTATTGCCTTGTTGAGAGATCATTAAGAATACATTTTATCTTACCTTTTCTGTTTAACTGCTCGCCCACGGGTTCCACGTTGCTCGGGGATCACGTTTGTTAAGCTGAGGCGGGAGTTGAATGGCCATTGAATCAGCTGATTAATTGACAGCTTGAAATGTGCTATAAAAGCTCCCACCTCACAGCTGTTCACTTTCCAAGTGCAGAAGCTGTTGCTTACTGCACTTGGAACACAGATTGAGCTTTATGCAGGCTGCAAGTGTTTGGAGCAAACTCTCTATTCAGTGTCACCCCATTGGAACAACCTCTCACCATTGACAAATTGCTTCTGTCATCTCAACTTCACCTGCCATCTATTCCATCAGCATGGGTACCGTTTATATGGTTTCACCTTGGTCCTCAGAATCTGACCACGAGCAGCTCCAAAACCAGCAGAACCAACACCACCAACCTTCTCCGCAATCACCTGATGCTGCACAGGACACAGGGTATCAGTACCTGAGCACATTGCTGCCCGGGAGGCCATGAATGGCCTCACCATGATCAGATTTACTTCACTTGACACTGTACACCCTCGCTGCTACATGATGCGCCAGGTTGACACCACCCCACACCAGCACCATAAAGCATCCCTACAATGACCAAAATAACAACAGAAAATGCTGGAAATACTCAGCAACTATATCTACAATGACCAAGCCATTCCTTTCACATCACCATTGCGGGGGGTATCGCTATGCCTCACCATTCACTGCAGCTCACTAAGCCACTTCCAAAGGTGCACACAAATCTGTCCAAGAACGCAAAGTGTTGAAAATAAAGATTTCATTGTTTGACAGCATATTAACAGAAACTGTACATGAACATTGGATAAAACACACAAGTGCCTACCCTTGTGTGTTGTTAGTTACTGATTGCACTAGGATGAGGGTGAGTGTGAGGGGTGACTGGTGAGATGGGAATGTGATAATGTAGATGGAGAGAGAAAGGGGGATGGGTGGAGGTGCAATGTAAGTTGGTGTGAGTATGGATGTATAGGAGTAGGGTAGGGAAGGCAGAGTGATGGGGATGTGGTGAGAGGCGCAGCAGGATGAAGGTGAGTGTGGCTTTGTACTAATGTTTCCTGATCTACTGAGATCATTGAAAGGTTTGCGCCACTGCACCCAGGTCCTCCTGACCACATCACTGCTTGTGCCCTCCTCTGCAATGTGCAACCAGGCTGTTTAGGTCTCCTGGGGTGGTCTCTCCTGCTTATGGGAAGGGAAGAGGACCTCCCTGCATGCTGTGACTCCCTCCATAAGCATATGGAGGGAGTCATTGGAGAACCAGGGTGCAGCCCTGCACCTCTGTGCAGTGATTGTCAGTGTTTGCAGCACCTCAATGCTGTAGAACACTGCCAGCACAAACGTCAAGATAAAGCTGGTCGTGGTCCCTTTAAGGAAACAAGCTGATGACGCGTCATCAAATGGCGTCACCAGATCCGCTTCTTCTAATTGGCCCGGGAAACACACTGGGCGGGCTTAACAAACCCTATCACGGTAAATTCATTTTGGACAGTGGGATGGAGCCAGCAGCGGGGCCGCGAGCTGTCACCGACGTCGCCCGCCACGGACCCGCCCAAGTCAGCAATATCGCGGCCGGAGTATGAGGATGAATGAATATTCCGGAGTTGCGCTTGATTACATTTGAGGATCTGAGAATGTTTGTTTACTTAGAACTTTCCTCAGGAAATTAAAAACATTTGAAAAAGAACTGAATGGTACTGACTGGCCCATTGCCCCATTCCATCGCAACATGGTGCAACCTATATGCACCTACACCTCCGCACCCGCCCCCACCCCCCCCCCCCCCCCCCGCCAATGTCTCTCAATCTGGGAGAGATAATTCCCCCCTGGCCTCTGAGATTGAATAGGTTGAGCAGTCCATGATGGGGTAGATTGCACATGGTATGTGGAGAGAACGAGCTTGATGAAATGAATGACATTTTTGTTTTATACTTTCTTATCTTTTTATTTATTGCAGGAGTAATGAGATGGTTTTATATTGGGTAACAGTAGGTGGGTAAGTCAAATGTCACTCACACATATTTTGAGGCTTTAAAATCCAGTTCTTATGGAGGCGGAGTACATTAAAATGGCGGTATTTTGGACTTTGTTTCTCCCCACAGAAAATAATTAACAAAATCTTTTTGAAATATTCAATTTAAAAGTATATTTTGTTGAAATAAATCTGGTAAATTGTCCATGCCTTTGTTACCTCTATACTTGACTATTCCAAAGGTTCCCTGACCGGCCTCACATCTTCCACCCTCCATAAACTTGAACTTATCCAAAACTCGGCTGCCCGTGTCCTAACCCGCGCCAAGTCCCGTTCACCCATCACCCCTACATTGGCTCCCGGTCCAGCAATGCCTCGATTTTTAAAATTCTCATTCTTGTTTTCAAATCCCTTCATGGCCTCGCCCCACCCTATCTCTGTAACCTCCTCCAGTCCTACAACCCTCCGAGATCTCAGCACTCCTCCAATTCTGGCCTCTTGCGCATCCATGATTTCCATCGCTCCACCATTGGTAGCCGTGCCTTCAGCTGTCTAAGCCCTAAGCTCTGGAATTCCCTCCCTAAACCTCTCCGCCTCTTTCCTCCTTTAAGACGCACCTTAAAACCTACCTCTTGTCATCTGCCCTAATACCTCCATATGTGGCTCGGTGTCAAATTTTGTTTGATAATCGCTCCTGTGAAGGGTCTTGGAACATTTTACTATGCTAGAGGTGCTATATAAATGCAGGTTGTTGTTGTACATACAGATTTATCACGTGACGCTTGGTCAGACAGCATTATTTTTTACTCCTTTTGTTGTCTGCCAGTGTGGGACATTCGTCTTATTGTGTTACCAAGACTTGTGGGACAAGCGGGAGTGAAATGCAACGTCAGCGGGGGTGCAAAACAAGCGGTTGCGAATCAGCCATCCGTTATACACCACCTGCCCGAATATCCTCTCCATTGAAGTCCGTGCAAAGGGCATGACAGGCGGCCGATTTCCTACCGACCATTCGGTGCCCCCGGCAAAATTGAATTGCAGCCTCAGAATCATGTGTGACAGCATTCAGTGCTGATACATGGTGGAGATTTGTTGAATTTTATTGGTGAACATTTGAATAAAGTTGGTCACCGATGAGTTGCAATTATAATTGCTATGAAATTTGTCTTTCTGGGATTTTGTTTTACCAGACTGGCCCCATTTTCATTTTGTAGGACTGCGATTTCCTGATGAGAATCAACCCTCACAACCAGTTGCTTTGTGAAATGGCCTTGCCCAGGCTGGGGTGGTGAACTAGATCAATAATGAGTTGCCGTCAGATGCTCATTGTAGACAAGTTCTCTCTGTGCTTTAAGACTGGATTCACTGTATTGTATTTCCAAACTATATGTACTTGTGTTATGCACAGGCATAAGCAGTTAGTAGTCAATGTGCATATTTCACAAGCATCCCCAGTGTGTGTGTGGGTGAATATTTTATTAATGAAATAGATTTGGAAATTTGATATTTGATAATGTTGTGACGCCATCGCTGCATCTTGACAGCTCCGTATTCGTTCATTGTGTACCGGGCTTTAAAGAGACTGACGTAAGAAAACTACTAGACACTTGGTCAGAGTATTAAACAAGGCTTTAATCGACTGTTTCACAACATGGAAGTCTAGTTATCCTTCACTAGTTCCTGTTTACAAAATGTCCCTGAGCAAGCTGGGCCCATGTCCGAGTATTTATACTCTCCCTGGATATTTCATAAGCCCTTTCTACATAAATGGCATGATTTATGTCAGAGGCAGTCCACATAATTTCAGTGGCAAGTTTATTTGCTGTTTTTTTTTTAGTGCAACCAATTATTAAATTAATACATTTGACAGGCAGAAATGAAAATCAGCTGGTTTTTCTAACGGGTGGCTGATCAGCAGCAGCTGTTTACACCTGGGTGATAGTTTGAAATTCTACTCCCCTGAACTCTTGTACGTTGCAGAAATGTATTTTAAAATGAGGCAGCGTTTGTACAGCAGAGTTAACACTTGCAATGTGGATTAATCCTCTAAACCTCCAGCATCTACTGCCTGACTGCAAGGAGAGTTCTAATAACAAATTGCTACTTAAAATGTCTCTGACATCAACACTAAAAGCTTTACTTCCTCACTGTTACAATCATGAAACAAAAATCACTCTTTATACACCTCAAATGAAAACCAATTTAAAGGCTTTCCATCCATTTAAAATGTGGTTGTACGATGCCTGTCAATCATAGAGAACAGATGGTTATAATGTAATTGCACCACTTATTTGGAGGCAAATGCTTTCTACATATTTCAATTAAATTTTATGGGATTATATTGTTGCTTCATTATTGTGAATGGGGTTATTTTGGTGGAAGGGTGAAAACAGGCACTAAATGGGTGCTGTGCAAATAAGACGCGCCTGTTTGAAACTCTGGGTTTAACACGCAGTTTTGGTCCTAATTGCTGACTACCACAATTTGAACTTGCCTGGAGGTGCTAAACAGACCCCTGCAGGTTTAGCACTCAAGCGCTGATTAGACAGGAGTGGGCAGGCTGACACGCAGCGGCAGGTTTCAGGATGGCTCAGGGACCGAGTGAGAGGGAGGGCGCAGGTTCCCGGACGCGGCACTGGAGGTCCTGGTGGAGGAGGCCCCGAGGAGGAGGGATGTCCTGTACGCACGGGGGGGGTGGTGTCCACCCTTCCCTCCTGTCCCTCTCTCTCCTGCAGCAGCTGGTGCTGCTCTGCCTGGCCTCGGGTCCCTCTCCCATTCCTCCTGTAGACCAAGGGGTGACCCCTAGCAAGATGACCATGACCAAGCACTGCCTGTCTCCTGGTGACTCCTATAAGATCTCCAATAAGGCGGAGTAGCACAGCACTCTCTCTTTTTAGGTGAAGTCCTCAGAGAATTTCCGGAATAAATATTGAGCGTGTTTATGAAGTCTTGACAAAGTGTCGCAGAAAATCTCCCAATGTCTTTCAAAAGTCCTCTTCAAACCCCCAGCAGCAAGTGAACAGTAAAAGCTGATATACTTTTAAGTAGCGCTTGAATTCCTCAGCAACGTCTTGTTTACTCCCAATCAGCTGGTCGCTGTTAGGAGAGGGAGTTAGGTCAAGTGCTATCCGCCAAAGTGCAGTGCAGCCTCTTTAATGAACGCTAGCAGGCAGTTTAATTGTCACTAAGCCCCTTAATGATCTTCCAGGCATACAAGCTTCAACCCCTTTACCAAGATGGCGTCTTGCATTAAACACGGGCTAAACCGGCGTTTCAGCTCAAGACCCCAACTTGGCCACCTCGGAGGCTCTTTAGCACCTGAAGGATCTGTCAAAAATCACCCCCACATATTGATCTTTCCTGGGCCATGTGACCTTTCTGCATTACGTTGAAAGGCTCTGCGCATTAATTGATTAGATGCAGAATCATTTTTTACAATGAAAATTCCAGTCAGTTCTACTTGAGTGAAATCTAAGCAAATTCCTGTTATTTTTAACTTCATCTTTCTTGAGTTCTGACTAGTTCCTGGCAGTCATTGCTGACCTCATTGTTCCTGTTACAGGGACGCATGGCCATGGGTAATCTTTTTATTGCCCCATCTCTACCTCCAGCCTATTGCATTTGAGAGGATTTCCCTGTAATCACGGCTTTAAGAAGGAAGAGACGCTTGGGCACAAACATCCTACAGTCTAAATGAGATTTAACATTGTCCTTATTTAATGAAGATCAGCAGCTTATTTTGTCTTATTGCCCATACAATATTCTTGTCTATTGTCTAGAAGGCTGAATCGAGCACAATGACTTACTTTGTCACAGATGCTGCTGACTTCATAGCTTGGACAGTAATACTCCATAACTCTTGTCACTTTGTTCCTCCCACAGATAGCAAGTATGTGCCCCGTGCCATTCTGGTGGACTTGGAGCCGGGCACAATGGACTCTGTCAGATCTGGACCTTTTGGGCAGATTTTTAGACCTGACAATTTTGTATTCGGTATGAATTCTTTTACACTTGTGCCTAGAATTGTTACTTCAGAATCTTTTCATCCTGAGCAAAATATTCTTAATACCAATTAAAAAAAAATACATATTGCTCAAGCCACTGCTAATCTAGAATAGCAAACTGGGCCAAATTAAGCTTTTGACGTTGCTTGAGGTGAGATGGCCATCACCTCAGGGTTGAACTGAAACAGTCAGCTACATTAAAAGTGGAATTTGAATGCCTGTTAGAAAATGCTAATCCCTTGGTTGAGTGAGCGGTTCAGTAGGCTGGCAGAGTACCTTTCACCGGAGATCTGTCTTCATTCCAGTCTGCACTGATAAGATGAAAACTTCCCTCTCCCTGCTGGCTCTAAGGATCTTTTGTGAATTGAGCTTGGCTTCCATAGTCGAAACTAAATTGACAGTCTCGTCCATGGCTGGCGTAGTGAATGGAAAATATTATACTGATAGTGCAAGGAATTGGAGTTACGACACTGACCTAGAAATTCAATCATGTAGCATGTGTTTTTTTTTGGCACTAAACGGCTTCCTAAGCTTTCAGTATGTAGGCAGCAAATGAACGTTCATTAGAAGCTAGAAGTACGTCGCCCGTCATTTTGATGCAGCCAAAAAATAGGTTTCCATGGCCCATGCCTGATTCAGGCATTACACCCTTTGCGTAAGAAAATAAACACCTATTTCAGGCCCCTTCTCAAAATTGCATTGCCCTAAAAACAGGCCAAATGGAGCCCAACGGGTGGTTTTTACAGCGACCGCTTCAGGCCGCAAGCAACAAGGTAAGTGTTTACGATATACTTACCTGAATGTGGAGCCCGGAGGAGCAGGAGTTCTCCTTCCAACCCCACGGTTTGTTGCTGGCCACCGCCCCATCGCGACCTCAACCGCCCCGCCCCGCCCCTTGATCACCGCTGCCAACCCACCACACCTGATCGCTACCCTCCCTCCCAATCGCCCCCCCCCTCTCTCACGGTCGCCCTGCTTCCCGATCACCTCCTTTCCCGGTTCCCTTTAAGGACATGCCTGCAATGCCAGCAGCGGCCCGATTTCTGAGTGCTCTTCTCAGGCGAGCTGCCTGCCCTATGGACCCCCCGCAGACCGGAGGTAGATCGAAGACTCGTGGGGGATGATTTCAGTTTTAGTTACTCGGAGCCTTCTGGTTGCAGCTTTCCAACAGAGGCGAGAAAGTCCGGTCTCCGGTGGCCTGCAACTGCGCTCCCATTTCCTCCCCGACGAACAGGCTCCTGGCCCAACAAGTGGGCCGGCCTGTGCTTGGAGCCCACCCTGGCCTAGGAGAGGATAATTCAGGCAGCTGTCTCATGTCAGTTTTGTAAAATATGCATACAAAGCAGTTGTTCTGATCTGGAATGCACTGCCTGAAAGGGTGGTGGAAGCAGATTCAGTAACGACACTTAAAGGAAACATTGGCAGGGCTATGGGGAAGAGTGGGACTAATTGGATCGCTCTTTCAAAGAGCCGGCACAGGTACCAGGGGCCGAATGGCCTCCTTCTGTGCTGTCTGATTCTGTGAAACAGCAAAGGTATTTTAAAATTAATCCTTTTTTATTTTATAGGCCAGAGCGGTGCTGGCAACAACTGGGCCAAAGGTCACTACACCGAAGGAGCTGAATTGGTTGATTCAGTGCTCGATGTAGTCAGAAAGGAAGCTGAAAGCTGTGACTGTCTGCAGGGCTTCCAGCTCACCCATTCCTTGGGCGGAGGTACTGGCTCCGGCATGGGCACGCTCCTCATCAGCAAGATCAGAGAGGAGTACCCCGACCGCATAATGAACACCTTCAGCGTCATGCCATCCCCCAAAGTGTCTGATACCGTAGTCGAGCCGTACAATGCCACCCTCTCTGTGCACCAGTTAGTTGAAAACACCGATGAAACCTACTCCATTGACAATGAAGCCTTGTATGACATCTGTTTCCGCACCTTGAAGCTCACTACCCCAACCTACGGTGATCTTAACCACTTGGTGTCAGCCACCATGAGCGGAGTGACCACTTGCCTCCGGTTCCCTGGTCAGCTGAATGCCGACCTCCGCAAGCTGGCCGTGAACATGGTACCGTTCCCACGGTTGCACTTCTTCATGCCAGGGTTTGCCCCGCTGACCAGCCGCGGCAGCCAGCAATACCGTGCCCTGAGCGTCCCAGAGTTGACCCAGCAGATGTTCGATGCGAAGAACATGATGGCTGCCTGCGACCCACGCCACGGCCGCTACCTCACCGTGGCAGCCATATTCCGCGGCAGGATGTCCATGAAGGAGGTGGACGAGCAGATGCTCAATATCCAGAACAAGAACAGCAGCTATTTCGTCGAGTGGATCCCCAACAACGTGAAGACGGCTGTGTGTGATATACCGCCGCGGGGTCTCAAAATGTCAGCAACCTTCATCGGGAACAGCACAGCCATCCAGGAGCTGTTCAAACGCATTTCAGAGCAGTTCACCGCTATGTTCCGCCGCAAAGCTTTCCTGCACTGGTACACAGGCGAAGGCATGGATGAAATGGAATTCACAGAAGCAGAGAGCAACATGAATGATCTGGTTTCCGAGTACCAACAGTATCAGGACGCCACTGCTGATGAACAGGGTGAATTCGAAGAAGAAGAAGAAGAAGGTGATGGTGACGCTTAAAAGTTCCCGAGGACTCCCAGTCCTCCTCCTGAAAGCTGGCAATGTTGTATTTTTGTTCTCTCTTGATCACTTCAAAAATTGTGGATTTTAAACTTGTAAATCTGGTTAATTTATAACACCGCATTTTAGTAACAAGTGATGCCGTGGAAACCATGGTGTAAATAGTGACACGTTCAAGTGATGAAAACGGGTTTCTTTTTACTAATTACTGAAATGATTTGTGTTGAATAAAGTTTATTTTAAACTGATACCTTGTTTGAAACATTTATACATACCTCGGGTGTATAGATAAGTACAATATTTACACAGTAAATATTCCAGTGATACCTTGCAACAAAATGTTCTTGTCCACTTTGGTGTAACGCAGTCCCAGTTTTGTGCTCTTTGCTGTGATCCCATCACACACTGGCACTGTAGCGCAAATCAAGGACTCAGCAGTGGGTTTAAAAATACTAAACTGAGTGATCACTCTCCATCTAATCTTCACTATATATGTATATATAACATATAAAAAAGATGTCTCTATGGGGGAAAAATTCAGTATCGCCCCGTTTGGGGCGCCATTATCGGCCGTGCGCAAAGTTTAGCGCCTGGCGCTAATTATCGCCTCCGACGGCAAACTTGGCTTTTATCGCCCCTGGAGGTGATTGGAGCGCTAAATCAGGCGCTTCACACCTGTCTTAAGGCGCAAATGCCAAGGAGCGAGGCGCTACCTCAGAGCGCTGGCGAAGCAAGGAAGGGCAAATCAAAATGAACCTGCAAAGTGCTGCTCAGTATTCAAAACTCATTCACACAGTGTTGAATCTCTCCAGAAGTCTCTCAATGCGTGGTGCAAAAATGTCACCAACAAAAAAAGGCAGGAAGCGGTCGCCTTTAAATAGCGCTCCCCCAGTCCCTTTCTGACTGCAAAACGCTCCCCTCAACCTGTCGTTGCTAGCGGCAGGCGGTAAGGCAGGGGGCGCCACTCAATATCTGGACCGGGGCGTTGCGCATTCGACTGACATCACGATCTGCCAGCACAGGAGATCGTGGCGGTAGTGTTTAGCGCCACCGCAAAATGTCTAGTTAATTTCGCGAGCGGTGCAAACATTGCCACGCCCGGGCGCTAGTTGCATTGCGCCCCATTAGCGCCCTCTTAAGGCGCTAACGGGAGGCGCAAGCAACTGAATTTTTCCCCCTATATGTCTGTCTCTCTCTGTCTCCTCATTGTTCTTTTAAGTTTCACATCTTGTTTCTCCTAAACTCCAAGGCCTAGAAATTCATTACAGCCACTTTTGGGGCGGTAAAGTCGGGCGGCCGCTAAAGTTTGCGCCCGGCGCAAATTCGAGGCCACTTCTCCGATATTCATTAGCTTCGCCCTAAGAGTTTGCTCGAGCGCTAAAACTGGCGATGCACGCCTCTCTTTAGGCGCTAAGCCGGAGGTGCTGAGCGAGAGCGCCGAGGCCGGGCGCAGCGCAGGTGCGGCCATTTCTTGATTGACAGCAGACACCCTGGCGCCAGCCAGCTCTTAAGGGGGAAGGGTCGACTTGGTCTGCTGCCACGCCCTGGATAGTGGAGCCCTGCAGCTAGGCCTGAACACTGCTGCTGGACCCAAATAGCGCCTGAAACCATGGAGAAGGCCCGTGAACGAGCGCAGCGCTTCTCAGAGCTTGATCTGAGGGTGCTGGTTGGTGCTGTGGAGAAGAGACGCCATATTTTGTTTCCGGACAATGGCAGGAAGCCGCCGGCCCGCGTCTACCGGAGAGCCTGGAGGCATGTCGCCACCAAGGTGTCATCCAACAGCGAGGTCCCCAGGAGCGGTGTCCAATGCCGCAAAAAGCTAAATGACCTCGCCAGGATTGTCAGGGTGAGTACCCTTTCCAGTGTCCTCCTCATCCTTGCATGTGCACCTCACATTATGGGCAAAGGGACCTGAAAGCCCTAATGGCCAGCCCTCATGCAGCAGCTATGGGACACTCATGAACATCAATTGCACATTGTGCACTTAACACACTGGCCAGGCTATTCGACCATGGGAGGCAGTGCACACAAGATCAGGGCTACAAACTGGCCAGGCTATTCGACCATGGGAGGCAGTGCACACAAGATCAGGGCTACACACTGTACTTAGAGGCCGTCCTTTCTCTTGCGGGCCAAGCTGGCCAATAATAAGAGGAGCCGGACCCCAGATCCAGCCGCTCACCGAGCTGCAACATCGCGTGGAGCGCATCATGGGTGCCCGGGTGATTGGCCCCGTTGCATCTGGAGATGCCGACCCTGTTCTGGGCACCAATGGTAAGGACATCACCTTTTGGACCTCTCTCGTCCCACTTGCGCATCAGATCTACATCCTTTGCCACTGTCCGACCAATGCGCTGAATGCCACCACTCATGCATCCCTCGCTGACCCCCTCTCCTCACTCTAAAGCTACTCTTGTGCCTTCCTGCTTTCAGATGGTGAGGAGGAGGTCCCTGAAGTTGCCAGTGACAGCTCCTCAGAAGAGGAGGAGGAGGAGGAGCAAGAGGAAGGCGGCCCATCAGGGGAACCCTCAGCCGCGGCAACCCATGCCAATGTAGGGGACACGTCTTCCCTGGAGGGGAGCATGGGGGAAGTGTCGGAGGGGAGGGTAGCTCCTGGGACCAGCGGCCTGCAGAAACGCGGGAGGGGGGTGGAAGCTTAGCGACCTTCTCCCCAGAGGGGGGAAGGGTCGGAGGGGAGTCCAATTGCTGGGCCCAGCGGCGTCCAGCAACGCAGGAAGGGTCGGCCAGCTCGGCGGCCTTCTCCCCAGAGGGAGAGTCCGGCCTCCAGTCCGGAGACGGCCAACGCCGAGGAGATGCGCCGCCTCGAGGACTTGTCCACGGACTCGGAGCGCCGGCACACGGAGCTCATGGGGGTAGTGGCACGGTTGCCTGAGGCCATCGAGTCCCTGTCTCGTAGTGTGACCGAGTTCGGGGCCTCACAGGCCACCAGTCGGGCGGAATTCGGGCAGCTCAAGCAGCGAGTGGCCAGGTGATCAGTGGTGCCGTCCAGTCACTGGGTGCTCTGATGCGGTCACTGAACAGGTCAACACGGGCACTCACTGCTGCCACACTCGCTGTGTCAGCCAGGCATCGCCAGGGCACCCGGCGCGCTGCAGCAGCACAGCGGTCTGTCCCTCGGCAGATTGGTGCGCATGCTGCAGTGCTGGCCCGGCCGAGTGCCAGTGTCTCAGGCGACCAGCGAGCGCCTGCCATCCGCCAGCTTGCCCCCATTCCTCCAGCCGCCACTGCCACTCCCCCAGTGGAGCTGCCAGGAGCTGCTGCAGCGACTGATGCTGGCCAGCCACAGCTGCAGCATTCACCAGCCGGCCCCTCGCCGGCCAGACCTCGTCTAGGCCGACCCCCAAGGGCATCTGCCGTCACGACATGTGCCCCTCAGGAGCCTGCCCCCAGCCTTGCAGCAGCCAATGGCCTCACTTTGAGGAGGAGCAGCAGGGCGTGCAGGGGCCGGCAAAGTTTGCAGAAGGCATCGCCCTCGCGGGCCACTAAGTAGAGGGTGTGTCCAAATGTTGTGTTTTCTGGAATGTGTGTTTTGTGAAGGCCGAGGATGAAGGCCATTTTTGTTTACATCTTTTGTTAATGCTCCCCAGGTTGTGGGAGTGAGTCATGTGTGTGAGTGTTTTTTGGGGGTTTCGTCTGTTTTTGGTTTTCATGTGGGAAGGGCCCTGAGTTTGTACAATAAACCATTTTATTTATTCACATTGTCCATGTTTGATCTTTGAAGTGTTTGTTGCCTTAACCGGCTGAGGGCTTGCGGAGCGGCTGCAATCATGTTCTTTCATTGGCACAAGCCATTCCCTGACAGGGGGCCTAGAAGTGACGGTCAATAAGCCGCCGACGGGCGGCCCTTGGACCTTCTGCCTCCCTCCTGGGCTGGTACTCCTCGTCCTCCTCCTCCTCCTGCTCCTCCTCCTGAGGTGGTGGTGCCTGAGTCCTGCGGATAGCCAGGTTGTGCAGCATGCAGCAAACGACGACGAATTGGGAGACTCGCTCCTGCGAATACTGGAGGGCTCCGCCGGAGCGATCCAGACAGCGGAACCGATGCTTGAGGACGCCGATTGTTTGTTCTATGATGTTCCTAGTCGCTTGATGGCTCTCGTTGTATGCCTCTTCAGCAGGGGTCGTGGGCGCGCGGAGCGGGGTCATGAGCCAGGTACACAAAGGATAGCCTTTGTCCCCGATAAGCCATCCTCTTGGGTGAGGCTGTGCCTGGAACGTGTCAGCCACAGTTGTCTGTCGCAGGATAAAGGCATCGTGGCTGCTGCCTGGAAAGCGGGCATTGACAGCTAGGATGCGCTGCCTGTGGTCACACACCAGCTGTACGTTGAGGGAATGGTAGCCCTTCCGGTTGCGGTAATCCTCAGCATGCTCCAGAGGTGCCCGCAAAGCCACATGCGTGCAGTCAATGGCGCCCTGCACCATGGGGAAGCCCGCTATTCTTGCAAATCCCACTGCACGCTGCTGCTGCTTCTCCAGGGTCATGGGGAAGGAGATGAATTGACGTCTCCTTCTGAAAAGGGCATTGGTCACCTGGCGGATGCAGCAATGCACGGCGAACTGGGAGATGTTAGCGATGTCCCCAGCAGCGGATTGGAAGGAGCCGGTGGCATAGAAGTTGAGAGCCACCGTCACCTTCACTGCCACCGACAGAGACGTCCTGCGCATCAGCTGTGGACGCAGATCTCTGTGCAGCAGCTGGCAGATGTCTGCAACCACCTCCCTTCTGAATCGCAGCCTCCTAACACACTGCGCGGCAGACATGGTCAGATAGGAGGACTGCTGGCGGTATACCCTGGGTGGGTAAGGCCTCACTTGGCGACACCTGTTGCCCCCTCTGCGTCTAGCCAGGGCTGCCACTCTCTCACGGCGTCTGTAAGCCCTTCCGGCATAAGGCTGAAACTCAGCGTTGGCACCCAATGCAGCCCCCATTATATGCTGGCAAACACTGAGATCTCAATGAAGGCAAAGATAATTGCTAAGCTCTGGCCTGAGCCAAAAATACCTGTCCTAGTGTTGGGCCAAAGCAGTAAGCTCTCCTCCTTGGTCTCTCTCCAAAAAACCATTGCACAAGAGTGAATGCTGCAAAATGGCTGGCCTTTATAGTGCAGGGTAAGTGCCCTTTAATTTGCGCTCCCCGCGGCCCGCCTCGGCTGTGTACCATTCCACTTCACAGTCGTTAGGGCCGCCCGGCGCACAATGGGGCGGCGCGAGTGAAGTTCCGGTTCCGGGCGCACAAAGGCGCCCGGAACCGGAACTTCACTCGCGCCGCCCCATTGTGCGCCGGGCGGCCCTAACGACTGCGTTGCACGACGAAATGACGTCATGATCTGCGCGCGCAGCAGGGCGCGCGCTAAGACTTTGCGCCGGCGCTAAATGTCTACTGAAGTTGGGGCGAGGCGCAGATCGCGCTGCGCCCGGGCGCTAAGCGCCTAGCGCTCGAGATCTACTCCTCCTAAGGCGCTAACGGCTGGCGCGCCCAACTGAATTTCTAGGCCCAAATACATAATTTTGTATTCTCTTCCTCCTTGTATCCCCTGTTCAAATCAAGGCTGATCACAAAAGTATCCTGTTCTTAAGTCATGAGTAAATATGCTATAATAACAACAGAAAATGCTGGAAAAACTCAGCAGGCCAGGCAACATCCGTGGAGAGAATATAGAGTCAATGTTTCGGGTCAAAATCCTTTGACAAGACTAAAGAGGCACAGGGAATGAAATAGATTAAGAGGCCTGGCAGAATGGGAGACAGCTGCCATGTGGGAGAGAGAAAAAAAAAGAAAGGGGGGGGAAAAACCAAAACAAAGGTATGGATAAAAAAATACAAGTAAAACTGTAATAGGGGCCGAGGTTATGATCTGAAATTGTTGAACTCGATATTGAGTCCGGAAGGCTGTAAAGTGCCTAATCAGAAGATGAGGTGCTGTTCCTCGAGTTTACATTGAGCTTCCGTGGAACAATGCAAGAGGCCGAGGACGGTGAGGTCCGAGTGGGAATGGAGCGGTGAATTGAAGTGACAGGCGACCGGAAGCTCCGGGTCACCCTTACAGACTGAACGGAGGTGTTCCGCAAAGCGGTCACCCAATCTGTGTTTGGTCTCCCCAATGTAGAGGAGACCGCATCGTGAGCAGCGAATACAGTATACTAGATTGCAAGAAGTACAAGTAAATCGCTGTTTCACCTGGAAGGGGTGTTTGGGGCCCTGGACAGTGGGAAGGGGGGAGGTATAAGGGCAGGTGTTACATCTCCTGCGCTTGCATGGGAAGGTGCCAGGCGAAGGGGAAGGGGTGCTGGGGGTGATAGAGGAGTGGACTAGGGTGTCTCGGAGGGAGCGGTCCCTACGGAATGCTATATTGCTCGGGTTTGGGATACATTATTATAAGGCACTTTGTCACACCTAGTGATTACTCTACATTTGCCAGTGAATAGCAATTTGTTGGTAATTCTTCACAGGTGTTTCCACAGAATTAAAATTAACATAACCTGTTAAACTGTGATAGAAACATAGAAAAATAGGAGCAGTAGGCCATTCGGCCCTTGGAGCCTGCTCCACCATTCACTATGATCATGGCTGATCCTCTATCTCAATACCATATTCCTGCTCTCTCCCCATACCCCTTGATGCCTTTTGTGTCTAGAAATCTATCTATCTCCTTCTTAAATATATTCAGTGACTTTGTCTCCACAGCCTACTGTGGTAGAGAATTCCACAGGTTCACCACCCTCTGAGTGAAGAAATTTCTCCTCATCTCAGTCCTAACTGTCCTACCCCGTATCCTGAGACTGTGACCATCCTCCCTGCATCCAGTCTGTCTAGCCCTGTCAGAACTTTATACATGATGTAATAAAATATTTGGGGCAGGACTGGGGTGGTGGGATGGCGGGGGGAGGGGTTCAATGATATAATCCAGACAATGGAAAACCCACTTTAATGGAGTAATTATTCATTGGGTTACCAATTTGCCTTCCTATATAGCGGGGTTGATTTTAACCCTGCGCGCTCAGCAGAATTTTGGTGGGAGGGGATATAAACCTGAGCAGTTTAGTCACCGCTCCGAAGTTGACCTTTTCCCATTGCCTGGGATCTTAGCCTTCAGGGTCCTGCAGGCAGCTGGGACGCCTGCCTAAAGCGCAGCGGGGGGGGGGGTGGTGGTGAAGGGATCATTACTAGTCCTAGCCCTTTTCGGGCTACTCCAGATTAGGCGTATTCCCCAGATGTTCACCTTCAACTAAAGTTAAAGATAGCCGAATTCTATAAGACGCTTAATTGGGTCTTAAGGTTCAGACTATCTCTCCCTAAAGGAAAGGAACATCGTGAAGATGTTAATGTCCTCCGGATAGCACTTTTAATAAGTTTAACTAGACTGTAACCTTCCGGATATTATGAGGGTCCGGAATACCCCCCAGAATTCTGCAACTCCTCACAAAAGAGTGTACAGAAATTGAGTTCGCGAGATTGATACAGAAATACTACTTGAGACAATTCTAAAAATATATAGATTTATTTAAGAGCCGACATACAGTTAACAGCTGTTGATTCAATCGCAACATTAACAGTTCAAAAACAAATAGCTTACATTTCTTATCCTCAGAGATCCTAATTCTCAAATCTTAACTTTGTACATTTTTACATTTCTTATTCTTAATTCTAATCCAGGATATCCACCAAAATCAAATACCTTGATTACCCGAGACTCAAGAGTTGTAGGCTTACAGAGTGGTTCTGAAGCCGAGAATCGCTTGCCTCTTCCCAGCGACTTCTGACTTTCTATTCTGAAAAGGCTGTATTTTATACCTTTTTTTAGTGGTTTATCCTTTGAAGTTTTCTGCCGATGTAAGCTAATTATCTCTAAGTCATCCTCTGTTGACTTTTTTCTATTCTTACTGTCAATTTAGCTGTTAACTTTTAGAATCCTGTCTCTGTGTTTAGGTGTTTCAAAAACATATCATAAAATGGTTATTACAGATTTATCTCTTTGATGCCATTCTCACGAAGATCTTTCATTCAATTCTTAATATTGGCTTAACTGGTTATTAGCAGACGTTGCGACTCCGTGGTGTTCCAAGTTCAATACAAAAGCCATGTGATTGCTTGGTGCATCTATTGAAGTCATATCTTCAAAGTGTTCTGTTGGTATCATATTTACTACATGTAAATTAAAAACACTTCATTCAACTAGGGTGTTTCATGCATTTCTAGCTATCTCAATTGGTTGTACATATAATCTTATGTTTCCTGTCTTTCATTTGATGTTACTTTTACGAAGGCACATGGTTTTTTAATATTCTGTGTTTCTGTTTCCCTGAGTGTTAGTTTTTAACACTTTACTTGGGTCATTCCATTGTTTTTCTCCCAAACTCCAGACCTTCTGGAAGCGCCAAACTGCTATTTCAATAGGGCCATTGTTTTAGTATTTTAAACCAATTCCCATTTCAAAAGCCTGTGTGGCTTTTACAGCTTGTGTTATCAAACCAGCCCATCTCAGAAGCCTGTTTTGACACAGCTTGTGTTGCCGAGGCTTTCCAGACTTTTAAACCCAGTATATCATGTACAGGAAATTTTGGTTTATCCGGAGGTTGGATGTCTGGAATACTCGATCTAACGGCAAAAATCAGGAGCCATTTTCTATAAGTTTTTTTAGTTCTCGTTCTTTTTTTTTCCCAGTCAGGCACTGCAAGGTCTGTAGCTATAGCAACAGCTTCAGCTAGAGACGCTTGCAGCTGCAGCCGACTCTTTAGAAGCTGTTGCTAAGCAACAGTGTTTGTTGTCAGATACGGAGATGAAAACCTCCGTATGCTTCAACATTAACTTTATATGTCCGACAGTTTTGATAGATCGGCAACACGCCGGTCCCGTCGGTGCCGGATGTCACAAAGTTTCCTGTACTAATAAAATCAGAAATCTGTTCCTATGATGGTGTATATCTTGGAATATGGCTTATTCCATCACAGTGGGAGGGGGGGTAGGGGGAGGGGGAGGGGGAGGGCTGATGGTCCTACTGTGTCATTGGGACCCCAATTGCATTTTAACCTGGGTCCAAGCAGGAAAATCGCCACGGCTTTCCAGCCAGGTGAAAGCAGGCCAGCAGCTGCCGGGAAGGACGAAGAGGCCTTTCCTTCATGGGGCCAGGAGGAGCAGGAGTCCTTCTCCGGGCCCCACAGGGAAAACCGTGACCTCCCCTGCCCCAGACCCCTCTCCCACGGGGCATCCCGAAACCCGCCCTCCATGATTCTTACCTGGAAGCTGGTGGGCCGCCAAGGGCGCCCGACCTTTGGTAGCCGGCAACCACTGTGCAACCTCTTCCCGTCCCTTTTGGGTGGGAAGTGCACTGGCAGCATTTAGATGGTTACAATCACCGGAGGCTTCCTGCGGCCACTGGTCGGTTGTAGATTAACTCTGAGTTAAACCTCCCCCCAACACCAATTGCTTATATAAAGTATGCTATCTAATTATGTCAGACTTGGCAGGTAGTCAAAGGCATCCCCGCCAGGCCAACCTAGTGGGAAGAGGAGCCGGGACTAGAAGAGCCACAAATATAGAAACATAGAAGATAGGAGCAGGAGTAGGCCATTCGGCCCCTCGAACCTGCTCCGCCCTTCAATGCAATCATGGCTGATCATCCAAATTCAGTACCCGGTCCCTGCCCTCTCCCCATACCCCTTGATCCCTTTAGCATTAAGAAATATATCCAACTCCTTCTTGAATATATTTAATGTATTGGCCTCTACTGCCTTCTGTGGTAGAGAATTCCACAGGTTCACCACTCTCTGGGTGAAGAAATTCCTCCTAATTTCTGTCCTAAATGGCTTACCCCTTATCCTTAGACTTTGACCCCTGGTTCTGGACTCCCCGACCATCGGGAACATCCTTCCTGCATCTAGTCTGTCCAGTCCTGTCAGAATGTTATAAGTTTCAATGAGATCCCCTCTCATTCTTCTAAACTCCAGCGGGTATAAGCCCAATTGACCCAATCTCTCCTCATACATCATTCCTGCCATCCCAGGTATCAGTCTGGTGAATCTTCGCTGAACTATAGTTTGTGCATTTACTTTCTCTTGTTCCTCCGTGCCCCACAAGGAAAGTTTAGGCCTCCCCTTATCCGGGCTCTCCCCCCCCCCCCCTCCAGATCACGAGGCTCTCCCGAATCTCCTCCCAACCACTTGCCCGAGTGCCGGGGATCATTCCTTCTGGCGGCAGCCTCATGCCACCCGACTTCCTGCTTCTGCCTGCCAGCCAGGTGCAGCTTCAGGCTGGGTTCAGGTGGGAGACTGATGGAGACTCACACAGGTAAGGCCTGGTCTCCCAGGTCTCACGCTGCTGAGGTCCAGGCGGTTTCTCACCCGCCCTGGCCCCCCACCCCACCCGACTCCTGCCTGAGTTAAAATCGGGGCTACAGTATCTGTAATTCTCCTGGGGATTAGGGAAATGGTTTATTACCAAGAAGCATTGATTTCAGTTGGACATAATTGGCCCATTGGACAATGCTTGGTGCTTGTAGTGCAGCTGCACGCCAGGTGCCAGCATCCTGCATCACGGAGTACTTCGATCTGCTCGGCCCCTGGTGGGCACGGCACATCATTATACCAGGCCAGGTGCCAGCGTCCTGCATTACGGAGTACTTTGACCTGCTCGGCCCCTGGTGGGCACGGCACATCATTATACCACACTGAGGTGCCAGCGTCCTGCATCACGGAGTACTTCAACCTGCTCGGCCCCTGGTGGGCACGGCACATCATTATACCAGGCCAGGTGCCAGCGTCCTGCATTACGGAGTACTTCAACCTGCTCGGCCCCTGGTGGGCACGGCACATCATTATACCACACCAGGTGCCAGCGTCCTGCATCACGGAGTACTTCAACCTGCTCGGCCCCTGGTGGGCACGGCACATCATTATACCAGGCCAGGTGCCAGTGGCACTGAGACACAACGCAATTGCTGTGTGCTATGTTCTTGCAGGCCCCCAAAAACATACAAGTTAGGACTAGGCCATATAATGTGGTCTGACCCAAGATCAGCCCGCAGACACTCAGCGCCCATATATAACGAGTGCTTCATGGATGCCCTCCTCATGCTGGGTCTTTGCTGTTAAAGTGGCCTCCATTTATTGGACTTGTTGCGGGTAGCAGCTGCCTTTGTCTCCACCTGTTTCATTGCTGCTTTGTCAGAACCACACTGAGGGCTTCTTAAAGGTGCTATTTGCGTCCATAGAAACATAGAAGATAGGAGCAGGAGTAGGCCATTCGGCCCCTCGAGCCTGCTCCGCCCTTCAATGCAATCATGGCTGATCATCCAAATTCAGTACCCGGTCCCTGCCCTCTCCCCATACCCCTTGATCCCTTTAGCATTAAGAAATATATCCAACTCCTTCTTGAATATATTTAATGTATTGGCCTCTACTGCCTTCTGTGGTAGAGAATTCCACAGGTTCACCACTCTCTGGGTGAAGAAATTCCTCCTAATTTCTGTCCTAAATGGCTTACCCCTTATCCTTAGACTTTGACCCCTGGTTCTGGACTCCCCGACCATCGGGAACATCCTTCCTGCATCTAGTCTGTCCAGTCCTGTCAGAATGTTATAAGTTTCAATGAGATCCCCTCTCATTCTTCTAAACTCCAGCGAGTATAAGCCCAATTGACCCAATCTCTCCTCATACATCATTCCTGCCATCCCAGGTATCAGTCTGGTGAATCTTCGCTGAACTATAGTTTGTGCATTTACTTTCTCTTGTTCCTCCGTGCCCCACAAGGAAAGTTTAGGCCTCCCCTTATCCGGGCTCTCCCCCCCACCCCCCTCCAGATCACGAGGCTCTCCCGAATCTCCTCCCAACCACTTGCCCGAGTGCCGGGGATCATTCCTTCTGGCGGCAGCCTCATGCCACCCGACTTCCTGCTTCTGCCCGCCAGCCAGGTGCAGCTTCAGGCTGGGTTCAGGTGGGAGACTGATGGGGACTCACACAGGTAAGGCCTGGTCTCCCAGGTCTCACGCTGCTGAGGTCCAGGTGGTTTCTCACCCGCCCTGGCCCCCCACCCCACCCGACTCCTGCCTGAGTTAAAATCGGGGCTACAGTATCTGTAATTCTCCTGGGGATTAGGGAAATGGTTTATTACCAAGAAGCATTGATTTCAGTTGGACATAATTGGCCCATTGGACAATGCTTGGTGCTTGTAGTGCAGCTGCACGCCAGGTGCCAGCATCCTGCATCACGGAGTACTTCGATCTGCTCGGCCCCTGGTGGGCACGGCACATCATTATACCAGGCCAGGTGCCAGCGTCCTGCATTACGGAGTACTTTGACCTGCTCGGCCCCTGGTGGGCACGGCACATCATTATACCACACTGAGGTGCCAGCGTCCTGCATCACGGAGTACTTCAACCTGCTCGGCCCCTGGTGGGCACGGCACATCATTATACCAGGCCAGGTGCCAGCGTCCTGCATTACGGAGTACTTTGACCTGCTCGGCCCCTGGTGGGCACGGCCCATCATTATACCACACCAGGTGCCAGCGTCCTGCATCACGGAGTACTTCAACCTGCTCGGCCCCTGGTGGGCACGGCACATCATTATACCACACCAGGTGCCAGCGTCCTGCATCACGGAGTACTTCAACCTGCTCGGCCCCTGGTGGGCACGGCACATCATTATACCAGGCCAGGTGCCAGTGGCACTGAGACACAACGCAATTGCTGTGTGCTATGTTCTTGCAGGCCCCCAAAAACATACAAGTTAGGACTAGGCCATATAATGTGGTCTGACCCAAGGTCAGCCCGCAGACACTCAGCGCCCATATATAACGAGTGCTTCATGGATGCCCTCCTCATGCTGGGTCTTTGCTGTTAAAGTGGCCTCCATTTATTGGACTTGTTGCGGGTAGCAGCTGCCTTTGTCTCCACCTGTTTCATTGCTGCTTTGTCAGAACCACACTGAGGGCTTCTTAAAGGTGCTATTTGCGTCCATAGAAACATAGAAGATAGGAGCAGGAGTAGGCCATTCGGCCCCTCGAGCCTGCTCTGCCATTCAATGCGATCATGGCTGATCATTCAAATTCAGTACCCTGTCCCTGCTTTCTCCCCATATCCCTTGATCCCCTTAGCCTTAAGAAATATATCTAACTCCTTCTTGAATATATTTAATGAATTGGCCTCAACTGTCTTCTGTGGAAGAGAATTCCACAGGTTCACCACTCTCTGGGTGAAGAAATTCCTCCTCATCTCTGTCCTAAATGGCTTACCCCTTATCCTTAAACTGTGACCCCTGGTTCTGGACTCCCCCGCCATCGGGAACAGCCTTCCTGCATCTAGTCTGTCTAGTCCTGTTAGAATTTTATTTTACATCATTGTGGCTTACCTATATAGGAGGTATCGGTATGTGCTACATTTTAGGGTGTTTACCATAGATATTTTCCTCGGAATCAATCTCACTGGCCGCTCCCATAAGCAAATCTCACATCCCCTATGAACCAGAGTATCTAGGTAAATGTAGGGATATCCAGAGGTCAAACAGAGAATCCTTAGCACTGCACGATGGCTTACTGGAATATATTGCGCATCAACATGTGATTTCCTTATCTTTGGTAGCAACGGAATAACATTCTATCAGACCATGGCTCCGACTATAACCACTGGACAAACTTATTGAACACAACAGGTTAAAAAAAAATACTTAAAAGAGTAGGAGAGGTGTCCTGGCTAATATTCTTCCTGCAACCAGCAATAAATTAATCCAGCTAAACAGAGCTTTAATAATAATGAGGTTAATTTTGTTTAAAAAAAATATTTTGATTGCAAAGTACCCAAGCTTAAGTCGAGCACTTTCCTCACCTTCACAGAGTCCATCTACATTCTCAAGAGACGCCAGCTGAAATTCTTCCAGGTCCTCTGATAGCAATAGTTCCTTAATAGACATTGAAGTGATGCCACAAAGAAGTATAGATTTATTCATATGCTGTCTGTCGGACCTTGGGCCGCATAATTTGGCTCCTTAGCGCCCATTGTTTGGGTGCTATGAGTGCTGCTTTGGTTCCAAAATGGCGTCCGCGGCGCGCGCACCCACGTTTGGTGTGGGCCGAGCCGGGCGCCATCTTGGGTAGGGCGTCAGCGCGGGCGCAGGGAGCATGCACTGACAGTAAGCAGAGTAGGCAGATCGTGAATTTAATCAGCGAGCAACGCCGATTTGACGTCTGCGCTGCCATTTTGGTGCTCAGCGCTCCAGCTAACGCCCCCTGCTTAAGCTCGCACAGCTGAACACATGTTCAGCAGCAGCAAGGACCCCCCACCAATGCTATTTAAAAGGATCATCGACTACTTACAGGTTAGTTGTTGATTGATTTCTATTGGCTGTTGCTGCACTTGTAGAAGTGTTTGGTGGTTTCTAGAGTTTTTTAAAGTTGCTAAAGTCTGTAAGGAGTGATTTGACAGGTGCTGAAGGACTTTGTCTTGACTTTAAGGATTCTGCACAAACCACTTGCTCCAATGGGGGCAGTAGTAGGTATTCCACTTGGCCTACAGCATGACGGGCAGAATGAGCAGAGGCGACACAGAGCAGGACAAGCTGCTGGAAGAGCAAGGGGGAAGAGGAGGAGGGGGGGTGAAGGGCTCTCAGCAGGAGGCCATATCCGTCCAGGGTGTTCAGGGAGCAATGCTCCTACCTGAACCTCAGCGAGGAACAGTGTGTGAGACGTCTGTGCTTCACCAAGGAGGTCCTCACTGAAATCTGCCACCTGCTGCAGCCACAACTGCAACCTCAGAGCAGGGCGAGGACCGCATTGCCAGTGGCTGTGAAGGTCACAGTGGCCATGAACCTTTATGTGTCGGGCTCCTTCCAGGCTGGAGCAGGAGATATTCGCAACATCTCCCAGTTTGCCGTGCACTGTTACATAAGGGAGGTAACTGAGGCTCTGTAATCCAAGAGAGCTGAATACATTTCATTCTCTCTGGCCAGAGAACAACAGGCAGACAAAGAAAGCGGCTTCACAAGGATTCCAGGCTTTCTCATGGTGCAGGATGGCATTGACTGCACGTACAACGCTTTGCGGGCGCCGCATGTAAACTCTTGAGATGTACTCCAACCAAAAGGGATTCTACTCTCTTAATGTGTAGCTGGTGTGCGGCCGCAGGCAGCGAATCATGCCCGGTATCCTGGCAGCAATCATGATGCCTTCGTTCTGCGGCAGTCCGCTGTGCCATCTGCATTTGAGCCTCCACGACAAACCAGAGGGCGGCTACTGGGGGACAAGGGCTATCCGTTAACAACATGGCTCATTACTCCAGTGCGCAACTCACGCACACTTGGGCATCATTCATACAACGAAAGCCATGCTGCCACACAAAATATCATCGAGCAGACCATTGGCGTGCTGAAACAATGCTTCTGCTGCCTAGACCACTCTGGAGAAGCCCTGCAGTACTCGGCAGAGTGGGTGTCGAGGTTTGTGGTGGACAACCTTGCCACCATGAGGACACAGCCCTTGCCACCAGCTATACGGCAACTAGCTCAGGAGAAGGAGGTGCAGGAGGAGGAGGAGAAGGAGGAAGAGGAGGAGGAAGAGAGGAGGCAACCCAAACAGCCCCTTTCTGGCCGGGCTGTCCGTAACCAACTGATCCAGCTGGGATATCAGTAAACGCAACCCAATTCCACATTCACCAACAGTCCCACACCTTCCCTTCCCCCTGTCACTGAACATCATAGCGTCCGCTTGCCCACAATGCAAAATAAAAGCCAACACAAAATAAATATTCCAAACCAAACTTATAAATGAAATCATGCCATATTGCATACAAACATTAACTAATCACCCTTGTGCATTCCCTTAGTGCCTGTGTTCCATGTGCCTTTCCCTGTCCCAGTGCTCCTACGCAGTGCTACCCCAGTGGCTGCAACATGGCTGGTGGAAGGCTGTTGACTTTCAGTGGAGGAGATGGCAGATGGCCTTGCAGGTCTACCTTGAGCAACACTGAACCTAGAAGGCCCAGCTTCGGACTGCACCATCACGGCATGGGTGGCAGCAGTCTGGGCTGGCTGGCTGACAGGCAACAGCAAGGGCACTGGCAGAGTGGCTGTCACTCTGAGAGAGGACAGCAGGTTCATTCTTGACGGAGCCATTGGCACTCCCCCAGGGTAGTGCCTCAGCAACCCTAGTAATCTATTGGAGGACAGATTGCTGGACTGCTGTGACACCTTGCAAGCCCCATTGAACACTGGTAACTGCAGCCACGGTGGCAGCGGTCTGAGCTTGCGTGGCAGCAAGCTGAGTTTGCACGACAGAAGTGTGAGCTTCCACTGTAGCACTCAGACGTTGGGTGGCTTCTGCTTGTGCTGCAGTGGAAACTGAGACATCGGCCATCAGACGCTGCATCCTGGTTGGGTCCCCAAGTGTGCTAACGGAGATGGCTACCACTTCCGTGCTGGAAAGGATGGGCTCCAAGCTCTGCGCAAAGCCTTGACAAAGTGCTGCCCCATCGACGTGCTGATCTGAGTCCTCTGCAGCAGAAATCGTGTGCGACTTTGCCCTCCTCGGAGCGGACACCTACGCTACCCCTTCCCCTGGCCCTGGCGGCATGGCACTCGTGCTTGGCGTCTCACCACATGCAGATCCCGCGTCTAAGCTGTCCGCTAAATTACGCGGAGTGTGAGTATCTGAGCTGGTGGCTGTGAGCGTGAAATCGAGTGACGGTGTTTCTTCATCTTCACTGCCTTCTTCCTCTTCCACCTGTTGCTCTGCCACCACTGCCTGGCCAGGTTGCAGTTCTTGGGTACCTGAAAGGAGAAAGGCACAAGGGTAGGGTGGCGGTGCGGGGAGGGGTACATGCTTACACCATCTGCAGCTTTTAAATAACAAGCCATTGGGGGGAATTTTCACAGGAAGAAACAGGTGGGTTGGAGGCGTTGGGGAAGTGAAAGTTGGAAAAATTTAAAGCCCGACTCCAACCCGCCCACCTTCACATTTCACTCAGGCGGGACTGGGGGCGGGCAGCCAACCTGCTGACAGGAGGCGGGTTGGCAATTTAAATGATAATGAGGCCTGCTGTGCAGGTTTTACTGTAGGCGGCCAGGGATCCCGGGGCTTGGGGTTCCCAATGGGTGCAACGAGGCAGCCTCACCCCCAGGGAGTAATCCCTGTGGACCGGCAGAAGCAGGAGTGCTTCTTCCCGGCCCCCCAAGCTCCACCACCAGTAGCCCACCCACCCCACCGGGGTCGGGCATCGGACCCCCACCCCCAGGGATCGCAACTCCCCCCCCCCCGGGGTCGGGGATCGGACCCCTCCCGGGGATCACAACTCAGTCCCGGGGACAGGGATCGGACCTCCCGGGGACAGGGATCGGCCCCCTCCCGGGGATTGCGACTCAGTCCCGGGGTCGGCGATCGGACCCCTCCCAGGGGATTAGACCCCCCCTCGGGCTTGCCTCCCCCACGGGCTCCAATCATTTAAATTAGTAGGCAGCACAAACATTGTGTGCCGCCTGCATAGGACGCAGCGGGCGTGGGTTAATTGCGCATCGCGATCCCCGGGCCCGTTTTCGGGGGCTATCTAACTTGGCCCCCTCGGTGTGTACAAATTGGCTACAGTGTTTACCAACATAACAACAATGCCCACACTTTAAAAATAATCCATTGGTTATTAAGCACTTTGGGACATCCTGAAGAGATGATAAGTGTGGTGTATGTAACCGTTCCACCTTTAAGAGAACTATTTTAAGAGATGCACTACTTTATCTTGGCTGCTGTATACTGTAATACCGGTGGTGACCACTGGTATATAAGTGCTGTGTAATGATTTATTGGGCAGTTCAGCCTGACCTCCGAATAGTAAAGACCTGTTGAATTTACTCTTGTGGCCTGTGTGCAGTGATTCTTATTAACAATAACTAGAACACACAGACTTAACAGTGGCGACGATGACGATCTTACCCTGCGGCAGAGATATATCCAAGGCAGTTTAATGGGCATCGAGAAGAGGCATCCGCCCTCATCATCCTGCTGAGAAAAGACTCGGGTCTGAAGAGCAAGGAAGAATCCTGACACGAAGCCTTCCATCAGCAACAGGCAGTGATCATCCCTTCTATCACGGTGAAGATTGCGAGGATGCCTAAGCGTGGTAACATCAACGATTTCGATCCCGACGTTGAAGATTGGGCCATGTATGTAGAACGCATAGAGATTTATTGTAAGGCAAATAAAATATCAGATGAAGATAAAGCACTAACCTTACTAAACTCAATGGGTGCGAAGACATACGGGCTATTGAAGCATCTTCTATCACCAGCTAAACCGGCGGATCAGGCTTTCGCTAATATTGTTGCTGTCCTGAGAAATCATTTGAACCCCACACCGCTAATGTTAGCGGAACGATTTAGATTTTATGCGAGAACGCAACTGAAAGAGGAAAGCAACGCGGAGTATTTAATTGAACTGCGTAAGCTAGCGAAATACTGTCAGTTTGGGGAAAGACTGACAGAGGCACTGAGAGACAAATTCGTGTGTGGATTGTCAAAAGAAGGAACACAAAAGCGGCTGCTTGAAGAGAATGATCTTACACTTGATAAGGCTGTCACTATTGCAGCATCGCACGAAACCACAGCGAGAGGCACTGCGGAAATGCAGCTTAAGGCAGCGGTACTCAGCGTAGATCAAATGGCTTTGGGTACAGCGAAATGTTATCGTTGTGGAAAGACAACACACGATCAGAACCAATGCTGGTTTAAAAATCAGGAATGTAGAAAATGTGGCAAGCTTGGTCACATAGCTAAAGTATGCCGGTCAGGAAAGAAGACCAGCAACAAAAAGTCACCGCAGGAAAAGTGCAGAAAGGTACATAAGGTGGCTGAGAAGAGTTCGGATGAACAGAATTCGGATTCAGACTCCAACAGCAAGGAACTGGGTAGTCTGAAAATTCACAATGTGAGTAAGGAAGCTGACCTACAAACTATCTGGGTCACACTTCAGATAGCAGGAGTCCAAGTGAAGATGGAATTGGACACTGGATCGGCGTTCACGGTCATGAATAAGCAAGATTACAAAAGGTTATTCACACATATTCCCCTACGGGATACGGAGATAGTATTGCAGACATACACGGGGCAAAGAGTATACCCCATCGGAAAGATAAAAGTCAAGGTGGTACACAAGGGCAAAGAACACCAAGGAATGGACTTATATGTACTACCTGAGGGAGGTCCACCACTTCTGGGACGGGAGTGGATCAGGAAAATAAATATGGACTGGCACTCCCTAAAAGCAATAACGGTAGATTCCGGAAAAAAAGATGTCAAACCTGAACGATTGTCCAGAATATTGGATGAGGTTAAAGAGGTGTTCCAACAGGGACTGGGAACACAGAGGAATTACGGCAAAAATCAAGATTGCAGAACATGCAAACCCAAAATTTTTCAAAGCCAGACCGGTACCTTATGCGATACGACCTGCTGTGGAAGCTGAGCTGGAAGGGCTAGAACGTTCAGGAGTACTGTCTAAGGTGGACTGGAGTGAGTGGGCCACGTCCATTGTTCCCGTCATGAAGCGTTCATCGAGTAACAAGCCAGGGGAACCGGGGAAGGTCCGCATCCGTGGAGACTTCAAGATCACGGTTAATCCGGTGCTTCACACGGTGCAATATCCGCTTCCGCGGATTGAGGATATCTTTGCTTCATTGTCTGGCGGGAAACACTTCACCAAGATAGACCTGGCGCAAGCGTACTTACAGATGGAAGTTGAGGAAGAGTCGCGCCAGTATCTCACAATCAACACGCACAGAGGCTTGTATCGATATAATAGACTGGTTTTTGGAGTGGCTTCGGCTCCAGCAATTTGGCAGAGGGCCATGGAGCAGGTATTACAGGGAATTCCAAGCACTCAATGTTACTTGGACGATATCCTGATTACAGGAGATGACGATGAGGAACACCTTGCAAATTTGAAACTGGTGCTCACCAGATTGAAGGAATATGGACTTTGAGTTAATCGCCAGAAATGTGAGTTCTTTCAGAAACGGATCTCGTACTGTGGTCATGTCATTGACCAGGAGGGGCTGCACAAGTCACCTGACAAGATCGAAGCTGTTGTGAAGGCTCCCGCTCCGGAAAATGTATCCCAGTTGAGGTCGTTCCTAGGGTTGATTAACTATTACCATAAGTTTCTGCCAAATCTATCCACGGTACTGCACTCGCTGAACGCTCTTTTGCAGAAAGAAGTACCATGGAAGTGGAGCGAGGACTGTAAGAAGGCCTTTCGCAAAAGCAAGGCATTGATCACCTCAGAGGAAGTGTTGGCTCACTTCAACCCAACGCTACCTATTCGTTTAGCTTGTGATGCTTCTCCTTATGGTATTGGAGCAGTACTCTCACACAAGTTGCCAAATGGCTTGGAAAGGCCAGTCGCATTTGCATCCAGATCATTGACCTCCGCTGAGCGCAACTATGCTCAGATAGATAGGGAGGCTCTCAGCCTTGTGTGGGGAGTAAAGAAGTTTAATCATTACCTGCAGGGCCAGAAGTTTACACTGCTGACAGACCACCAGCCGTTGGTATCCATTTTTAACCCTAAGAAGGGTGTTTCGGTGATGACAGCACAGAGGCTCCAGAGATGGTCCCTTTTCCTAGGGGCACATCAATATCAGATAGAATTCAAAGGTACAAAGCAGCATGGTAATGCTGATGGGCTGTCGCGCCTGCCACTACCTACAGAGGAGGAGGCACCGACGGTTGACCCGGTGGAGTTATTTCACTCGACCATCATCGAATGTTTACCTGTCACCAATGCAAATATTGAAAGGGAGACTAGGAATGGCCCGACACTGTCCCGGGTCTACGAATTGACAGTAAAGGGATGGCCAGCCCATGGTGATCCACTGTTACCGGCATTCTCAGCAAGACGAGAACAGCTGTCCATCTGTCAGGGAACATTGATGTATGGAACAAGGGTGATTATCCCTCCTAAGTTAAGAGAGTTCTAAAAGAACTACATGAAGGTCATCTGGGGGGAGTCAAGATGAAAAGCCTTGCTAGGGCTTATGTGTGGTGGCCGGGTATCGACCAACAGATAGAGGATCTGACGAAAAGCTGCTCAGGGTGCCAAAAAGTCCAAAATGCACCTCCAATTGCACCGCTGCATCCATGGGAATGGCCTTCAACCCCATGGCAACGTGTACATATTGACTTTGCTGGTCCATTCATGGATTCCATGTTTTTAATTGCGGTGGATGCACATTCTAAATGGCCAGAAGTGATTAAAATGACTACCACTACCTCGGAGAAGACGATTGCGGTGCTAAGAACGATATTTGCAAGAAATGGATTGCCAGAGCAAATATGTTCAGACAACGGACCACAGTTCGTGTCAGAGGAATTCCAGAAATTCCTGAAGAAGAATGGGGTGAAACATTATACCTCTGCCCCATATCATCCAGCTACGAATGGGCTGGCCGAGAGGTTTGTACAGACGTTCAAAAAGGCAATAAAGGCCATGAGCGAAGATCAGATTCCACTGCAACACAAGGTGGACAATTTCCTGCTGGCATATCGAAACGCCACCCATGCAACAACAAACCAAAGTCCTGCCATGATGTTCTATAACAGGAGGTTGCAGTCCAGGTAGGACTTGTTAAAACTAAATGTGCGGAGGGAAGTCGAAAACAAACAGTTCCAGCATATCAATAACAAGCCCACTCGGAGTTTTGAAATAGGACAACCGGTGTTAGCCAGGGACTATAAAAACGAGAAATGGCAATCTGGAACAATTCGGGCCAGACAAGGACCCCTGATGTACACGGTAGATGTTGGTGAAAATGTAATGCGACGTCATGCTGACCAACTGGTGGGATCGAGAACAAGGGTCGAGCCCATGGTTACGACAGAGACAACCGTGGAGGAAGTTAGTGAACCTGACGCATCTACCTCAGAAGTGAATATACCTGATGATGGTGTCCTATCCATAGGGGATCAACTAGATGAGTCACCCCAGCAACGAGAACCAGAGACCCCTGAAAGGCGTTATCCGTCTCGGATCAGGAGGCCTCCTCAGAGACTGAATCTGTGAACTGTTTTTACATGAAGTTGTGTATATATGTTATTATGTTATGTTTAATGGGGAATATATACTGTTAAGCTAAAAAGGGAGGATTGTGGTGTATGTAACCGTTCCACCTTTAAGAGAACTATTTTAAGAGATGCACTACTTTATCTTGGCTGCTGTATACTGTAATACCGGTGGTGACCACCGGTATATAAGTGCTGTGTAGTGATTTATTGGGCAGTTCAGCTTGACCTCCGAATAGTAAAGACCTGTTGAATTTACTCTTGTGGTCTGTGTGCAGTGATTCTTATTAACAATAACTAGAACACACAGACTTAACAATAAGGTGCTATATAAATGCAAATTCTTTCTTAGTAATTTCTCATTGGCTGATTACTAGTCACTTACCTTGCTTTAGATTTATCTCTTCCATTCCGATTTGCTGCCATTTTACTTTTGAGCCGACTAACAAAGTGTGACTCAAAAATCATGACACTGTAATTAAGGACGTGCGCGCGACACATAATACTTTTATTATAATTAGATATAGATATACATTAAAAAAAAATATATATATATAAAATTGAGAGCAATTTCAGTTGACTGAGAATATCTGAATTCAATTTGACAAATTCCTGGCAAATGCGTTTCTGAACGGATGCTGGACATGTCCCTGGAATATGACCACATACTCGTCATTTAAAAATCAAATCAAGAACAAGAGACACTGGCCAAGGAGCAGTTCACCTGGTTGCCATGTCAACTGCAAACAGCGCACTCATGAGGAGATGGAGGGCGGGTTCTTTCAAAGCAAATGGAAACTTTATTAGGCAGTCAACAGTTACACACAGAGAAAAATTAAAGTGTGCGGCAAAATAAAAGCTACTTAATAAGCAGAGTGCCTGCTCTAAAAGGAGAGCGTTACAGGAGGAGGGAGAACCTTCAATATAAAGCACCTTTTAACTTAACCGATATATATTGGTTATTTCAGCTCTTCTGCTTGGGTTGCTCTGCTAGTTTTATTGAAACCAGGCAATGGCAGGCCTAACAGAAGGCCACTCAACAACAACAACTTGCATTTATATAGCACCTGTAATATAGTAAAACCTCCCAAGGCGCTTCACAGGAGTATTATAAAACAAAATTTTGACACCGAGCCACACAGAGAGATATTAGGTCAGGTGACCAAAAGCTTTGTCAAAGGGGTGGGTTTTAACAAGCGTCTTAATGGAGGAGAGAGCGGTCAAGAGGCCGAGAGGTTTAGGGAAGGAATTCCAGAGCTTAGGGTCTTGGTAGCTGAAGGCATGGCCGCCAATGGTGGAGTGATGAAAATCGAGGAGCGCGAGAGGCCAGAATTGGAGGAGTGCTGATTTCTCATAAGAATGTAAGAACATAAGAAATAGGAGCAGGCGTAGGCCATTCGGCCCTTCGAGCCTGCTCCGCCATTTAATAAGATCATGACTGATTTCGGAGGGCTGTAGGGCTGGAGGAGGTTACAGCGATAGGGAGGGGCGAGGCCCTGGAGAGATTTGAAGACAAGGATGAGAATTTTAAAATTGAGGCGTTGCCGGGCAGGGAGCCAAAAGTCAGCTGCCATTAGTGACGGATTCAAGTTCCACCATTTCCACTAATGAAACTAATATTTGAGGGACGTAGAAGACTCAGTTGAATATTTGCAGCAACAGAATTAATTTTTAATGTGTATTTATTTAAATGGTTGACCTGGACAATTGCTCAGATGATAGATGCGTTTGGTTCAAGTGCATTCCGTATGCTGTGCCACCCTCCGTATCTGCGGCAGGAAATGTGATTTTATTGACAATGTACCAGTTACAGAAAGGCGGCTGTCTTCAGATTAAGTGAATGTCGGAGCTCTGGCTGCCGGCGCTGCTGCACAAACTGTCAGTCTGATGATACTAAAAAATCTTCCGCAAGACGGTTAAATTCTTTAGCAAACCGCAAATGCAGGTTGTGTTTGCCTTCTGCCATCAGGTGCAGTCTGTAGACAGGGAAACGAAAAGAGAATCGCAGTTAGGAGATGGCGAGTTTTAAAGGAGGTTCCGGAAAGTTCAGAGTATGGGGATCATTTTACAAATTCATGCAACCGAATGCCTGACATGCGCTCCTGGTCAGTGAAGCTCTGCAGCAAGTGTGCAAATTGGTAAAACTGCCCATTATAACCTCCACTGGTGCATAAGTCCTGTTCTACACTTAGAGGAGATAAGAAATATCATGTAAATGTGACTTGTACGGTGATTATGTTGTGCTGTTCATAGACTCTTACAGCACAGCAGGAGGCCATTCGGTCCATGCAGCCAGCAGTGGGGTCGCGACCCGCCATGGACACCGGCCGCACCGGACCCGCCCAGGTAGGCAAAATTCCGGCCATTATCTTTGATCATTATTGCCACACCACCCACCCCCTAACCACCTCTCATTGAAACTTATAAAATTCTGACAAGACTGGACAGACTAGATGCAGGAAGGCTGTTCCTGATGGTCGGGGAGTCCAGAACCATGGGTCACAGTCTAAGGATAAGGGGTAAGCCATTTAGGACAGAAATGAGGAGGAATTTCTTCACCCAGAGAGTGGTGAACCTGTGGAATTCTCTACCACAGAAGGCAGTAGAGGCCAATTCATTAAATATATTCAAGAAGGAGTTGGATATATTTCTTAAGGCTAAAGGGATCAAGGGATATGGGGAGAAGGCAGGGACAGGGTACTGAATTTGGATGATCAGCCATGATTGCATTGAATGGCGGAGCAGGCTGGAGGGGCCGAATGGCCTACTCCTGCTCCTATCTTCTATGTTTCTATGTAACCCCCCCACCACTTCCTTTTTTCCCTTCCTATCCCTCCTGAATACATTGTAGCCAGGAAAGTTCAGTTCCCAGTCCTATCCTTGTTTGTGCCAGGTCTCCGTTATCGCCACTATACCATAACCTCATGTTGCTCACCAACCTTATTTGTCATGCAGAATAACACAGAAAGTTTGTGAGTTTCTTTAGCAATCCTAATTCCTATGTGTTCAGAGCATGTACACTGTTTAATCTGTAACAGCCATGTTCAATTCAACAGTTTATGATATTGGGGCTAATGAACATTGTTGGGGAGGAGAGAGAACTTTACTCTCCATCTTGCTGTATGTGATTAATGCCAACACCGAGTGCCAAAACTGGCAGCTATTGCAGTCTCTGTTTGGCACAATCCCACTCGGTGTGGCACAAATTGGGAGTGGAGCAGAATGGCAGCCGCAACCTGTGCCCGTCTCCACACGGTAGCACTGGGGGTGACTTTCACCTGCGGATTGCCCGCCCGTTATAGAACCCACCTGATTTTAAGAACATAAGAAATAGGAGCAGGAGTCGGCCATTTGGCCCTTCGAGCCTGCTCCGCCATTCAATAAGATCTTGGCTGATCTTCTACCTCATCTCCACTTTCCTGCACTATCCCCATATCCCTTGATTCCCTTAATATTCAAAAATCTATCGATCTCTGTCTTGAATATACTCAACAACTGAGCCTCCACAGCCCTCTGGGGTAGAGAATTCCAAAGATTCACCACCCTCTGAGTGAAGAAATTTCTCCTCATCTCAGTCCTAAATGGCCGACCCCTTATTCTGAGACTGTGACCCCTGGTTCTAGTCTCCCCAGCCAGGGGAAACATCCTCCCTGCATCTACCCTGTCAAGTCCTGTAAGAATGTTGTATGTTTCAATGAGATCACCTCTCATGCTTCTAAACTCTAGAGAATATAGGCCTAGTCTACTCAATGTCTCCTCATAGGACAATCCCCCCCATCCCAGGAACCAGCCTGACCTTCATTTCCACTGAAGGTGAAAATGATCCCCATTGAGTTTTAATGTACATGTGCACCCCTGTTACAGAATAAAGGGATTTTCCTGTAACTGGTTCTGGATGTAAAAAAAGTCAAATATTCCTGGATTTCCCCACACTTCATCCTGCATTGACACCACTCTGGGGATTTTCTCACTAAGAAGCACATCCCTAGACAAATTAAATCAACAATACACCGATCATCTCACCTGGAACCCTTGATGTGCTTGTGCAGGTAGTCTGGGTGAATTCTTGGCACGACAGGGTCTTTCTCTCCATGAACGATGAGTGTAGGACATTTGATTAGCGGAAGAAGATCTTGGCAAATATTTCCTACAATAGAAACACATATGAACAAACATATGTCGGATGACATATCAGAATTTTTTTCAAATGCAGTAATGCTTTTTATGCGTACAGTATCAAAAAAACAATCAGGATATCAACCTTAGCTCCCCATCTTTTTTATTTTACAAACTTAGATAGTACTTCACCCACATAGACATAGCTTTGAATAATTTATGAACGCAATCTCTTTCTATATAAAAACTGAAAATGTTAACCGCACATCAGGTTAATCAGGATCTGAAAGAGGAAGATTTATTGGGCCGGGTCTTGCTCGAAATATAACGGCAGGTTAACGACACACGTCTAGGCTTATATTCGCTAGAGTTTAGAAGAATGAGAGGGGATCTCATTGAAACTTATAAAATTCTAACAGGACTAGACAGACTAGATGCAGGAAGGCTGTTCCCGATGGCGGGGGAGTCCAGAACCAGGGGTCACAGTCTAAGGATAAGGGGTAAGCCATTTAGGACTGAGATGAGGAGGAATTTCTTCACCCAGAGAGTGGTGAACCTGTGGAATTCTCTGCCACAGAAGGCAGTTGAGGCCAGTTCATTAAATATATTCAAGAATGAGTTAGATAAATTTCTTAAGGCTAAGAGGATCAAGGGATATGGGGAGAAAGCAGGGACAGGGTACTGAATTTGGATGATCAACCATGATCGCATTGAATGGCGGAGCAGGCTAGAGGGGCCGAATGGCCTACTCCTGCTCCTATCTTCTATGTTTCTATGTTATTAATGCGCAAATTGGTCAGCAAGTTCAGAAGATGAAGTCTCTCCTCATATCAAGTTTCTCCACATAACTATAGTGTCCCATGTCTGATATCATCCTGGTACACCTATGTTGTGCACTCTCTATGACTTTAATGTCCCTTCTATAATGTAGCACAGTACCTTAACTGTGGCCGAACCATTGTTTTATATAAATTCACCATTACCTCTTTACTCTTGTACTCAATGCCCCCATTAATGAAATCCAAAATTGTACTAGCCATTTTTATGGCTCTGTCTACCTGCACTTATGCTTTCAGGGAATTATGTATTTGAGCCCTTAGGTCTCTCTATTCATACAGTGACTTTCCATTGAGTGTATACTTCCATTGCTTGTTTTTCTCCTAAAATGTTTAGCTCAAATTTAGCCACATTAGGTTGCACCCGCCACCTGCCTATCCATTTCACTAACCTGCCGATATGTTCTTGAAGTCTTTTACAGTCTTCAGCACTGTTTTCCAAACCTCCTACTTTTGTCTCCTCAGCAAATTTTGCAATTGTGTTCCCTATACACAAGTCGAAATCATCTACACATACCGAGAACAAAAGCTGCCCCAGCACTGAGCCCTGGGATACACCACTTCAAACCCTTCTTCAATCCCCTAACTCCGTTTCCTGTCTCCCAACCAACTTTCTATCTATGCTGCTGCGCTTCCTCTTACACCACACAGCTGGATTTTTCTGACATGCCTCTTGTGAGACACCTTATAGAATGGCTTCTGAAAATCCATATACACTACATGACGTAAGAACACTATTAGGCACTTGGTCTAAGCGTTAAACAAAGCTTTAATCAACTGTTTTACAACATGGAGGTCTAGTTGTGTCCTTCACTAGTTCCGGTTAAGAATGTCCTGCGCAAGCTGGGCCCGTGCCCGAGTATTTATACTCTCCCTGGACAGCGCCACCCGCAGGCCGCTCAGTATTATTTCATAAGTCTTTCTTTCATGAATGACTGATTCACGTCACTACATCTACTGCATTCCTTTTAGCTCTCCAATTAGTCACTTCTTCAATAAAACCCTCAGATTTAATCAACACACACTAGGCATTTTGAGCTATTGGCGGAGCTTTTTCTCCACAAAGTAGAGCTAGCCAGGCTATCTGCTGCTTGTGAGAGCTTGCCGTGTACAAATTGGCTGCCCTGTTTCCTACATTGTAACAGTGACGACACTTCAAAAGTACATCATTGGCTGTAAAGCACTTTGGGACATCCTGGAGGTTGTGAAAGGAGCTATATAAAGGCAAGTCTTCCTTTCGGTATTAAAATAATCTCTATGTAAAGCTGTCTTTGTCAGCCATTACAAAAAATATTTTATATGATTTCTCAATTAGTGGTGGATCTGTAAATGACACATTAGATCAGAGGTTTGGTTTGTCGGACAATGTCACAATGAGGAAGGTCTATATTGTCGAGCAGTTTTTCACAGCTGCTTGTGCTGCATGTTTAACATTTATATCAATGCTCACCTTTAACTCTGTAATCAATGCTAAGCTCATTTCCAGTGGTTGCTTCATCAAGGATTGTAGTCGCAGAAATTAAGCAAGGAAATGTATAACTGAATCTGCCAATTAGGCTCAAAATGTATTTGCACTGTAATAACTTAACAGGAAACTGCAAATTATCATAATTGATACATGAGGGTTTCCTGGTCTTTTAAATCAAAAATCTCACAAAAGAACCAACAGCTTAAACTAATTTTAATGCTTTTTATCAGCAAAAAATAAAACACACTGCTGTGAAAACAACTAGTGAAATAAGGAATGCTCAGAGCTGCAAGTTTAGCCTACATAGGATTACATCGGATATACGACACAGAAACAGGCCATTCGGCCCAACCAGTCCATGCCGGCGTTTATGCTCCACTCGAGCCTCCTCCCGTCTTTCCTCATCTAAATCTATCAGCATAACCCTCTATTCCCTTCTCCCTCATATGCTTGTCCAGCCTCCCCTTAACTGCATCTATACTATTCGCTTCAACCACTCCCTGTGGTAGCGAGTTCCACATTCTCACCACTCTCTGGGTAAAGAAGTTCCTTCTGAATTCCCTATTGGATTTCTTGGTGACTATCTTATATTGATGGCCTCTAGTTATGCTCTTCCCCACAAGTGGAAACATTCTCTCTGTATCCACTCTATCAAAACCTTTCATAATTTTAAAGACCTCTATTACATCACCCCTCAGCCTTCTTTTTTCAAGAGAAAAGAGACCCAGCCTGTTTATCCTTTCCTGATATGTATTCCGGCAGCCTTGTCATTAATGGATCACTCTACATAAAGAAAGACAGACTTGCATTTATATAGCGCCTTTCACGACCACCGGACGTCTCAAAGTGCTTTACAGCCAATGAAGTACTTTTGAAGTGGAGTCACTGTTGTAATGTGGGAAACGTGGCAGCCAATTTGCACACAGCAAGCTCCCACAAACAGCAATGTGATAATGACCAGATAATCTGGTTTAGTTATGTTGGTTGAGGGAGAAGCATTGGCCAGGACACCGGGGATAACTCCCCTGCTCTTCTTCAAAATAGTGGCCATGGGATCTTTTAGGTCCACCTGAGAGGGTAGGCAGGGCCTCGGTTTAACGACTCATCTGAAAGACGGCACCTCCGACAGTGCAGCGCACCCTCAGTACTGCACTGGGAGTGTCAGCCTAGCTTTAGGTGTTCATGTCCGTTCCCTGAGATCCACCCCCTTGGCAAATCCACCTGCATCATCTTCATTTCCCACACCGATCTTACCATCTGTTCCTTTTTGAAATTCACTGATGCCATCTACCCAGGCAGCCCAGGTCTGAGCGAAATATTCAGTCCCGTACATTTCCACCATAGGCTTTCTCATGTTTTCACTCCACCTTGAGACATCTCGAACAGCTGGAATAATGCAGGGCTGGTTAGGATCAACGTGCTGGAAACAGTGGCAAACAACACTACCACAAAGTGGTGATTGGCAGAAGAACCAAAGACGACATGAGGAAAAACTTTTTTATGCAGCGAGTGGTTAGGATCTGGAGTGCACTGCCTGAAAGGGCGACGGAGGCAGATTCAATCGTGGCTTTCAAGAACTGAAGGAAAAGAATTTGCAGGGCTACAGGGAAAGGGCGGGGGGGAGTAGGACTAGCTGAAGTGCTCTTGCAGAGAGCCAGCACGGGCTCGAGGGGCCAAATGGCCTCCTTCTGTGCTGTAACCATTCTATGATTCTAAGTAAAAGTGAAATTCCAGGCGGTTCTCCCAGTCTCCTGCTGTAACCTCGGTGGCAAACCAGTGGAACCACCAGAGAAATGGTGTAAAGGACCGCCTTCAGCCAATTACACCATTACAGCGGGAGGTCGAGAAAACCCCTGCGGAATTTCATGGCCGAACAGTTTAGAGAATAAACCTGATATTCAGTCTTCCCAGTCAGAAAGGACAAAGCCTTCCCAGTAAGCAAGGTGAAGCTGTGGTATATTATGAATGTCTTCTAATAGTAGATCAGCGCACAGCACTTTTGGACTGAGATTGAGGGCAAATTGTGGCTTTAAGATTATTTATACAACATTTTTGAAAATAACTTTTAATTTAGCTGTTATACTTTTGGAAGCAGAGTAGTGAGGCTGAAACTCTAAGTAAGAACGCTGGGTAGAAATGAACTGCCGTGCCATGGAAAGAAAGATTTAGGTTTGCTCCCTCAGTGGAGTTCAGTTCCTCGTCTCATCTGCATTGAGCAGCTGCTGAACAAAGCGGAGAAATCGGACACATCGGGTAGGATTTTCCATCAGTGGTGCCGCTGGAGATGGGTTGGGGCAGGATTTTTTTTCTCGCCGTCCCAAACCCGCCGTGACCCCGAGCTGGTTTTGTGGGTCAGGTCTAATTGAAGAGGTGGCGGGCGGGTCCCAGTGGGAGCCTGGCCAGTAACGGGCCGCAACATTTGGCAGGGCTACAGTGAGACACCCACTGTAGTGCCATAAGGAGAAGGAGCCACTGCTAAAGGGGGCAACCGCGTCCCAAAGACATTGGGGGAGAAATTGAGTCATGCCTCCTGTGGGGCGCTAACTTTGCCATTAGCGCCCCTGCAGCCGAAATTGAGTGGTAGCGCCCCAAGAGGGAAGCGGGGCGCTACTGGAAGCGCCCCCCCCTCCCTCTTGGGGCGCTGCGAGGGAATATCGCGGCAAGTCGTGCCGAGGTATTGCCGGCCTTCCTCCCCTTCTTAAAGGGAAGGGGCCTAGTGCAGCGCGACCCGGGGCCCAGCTGGGCCACCGGGGATCGGTGTGCTGGCAAAAGAGCCCGGCACTCGAGAGAAGTGCCGGGCTCATGGAGCGCAGCCGGCACTCCGCGGGGGGAGCAAGTCAGGAGGCCGGGGATGGGAGCGGAGGCAGGTGCTGGCAGGTGGCCAGCAACAAAAATGGCCGCCCGGCACTTCACCTTTAATTAGCACCTCCCCGGCCGCAGGTACGCCCCCCTGACTCCGTCGGACATAGCGTCTGGCGATAAGTCAGGGGGCGCGACCGAAGATCGCGGCCGGGGTGCGAGCAGGGCGATGACTTCATCGCCGGCGGCGCGCTAATGGTTACCGCCGCCGCTAACCTCCCACTGAATTTCGCGGGAGGCGTTGGCGGCGCCGCGCCCGGGCACTAGTTGCTTTGCGTCCTCTTAGGGCGCTAACGGGAGGCACAAAGCAACCGAATTTTCCCCCCATAATTAATAAATTTAACAAAAGCTTCCGAGTGAGGTGAGGCCACCTTTGACGAAGGTTTGGGAGAAGTAGAGAGGGAAAGGGGGCCACGACCAGGTCCTGTCCCTCCATTAGGCCCATCGGTGGTTTTCTTGCCGCTGTAAGTACTGCCACCCCTTTGGAGGTCTTACCCAAGGTCAGACTGGTTTCCCTAACCTCGTTCTCCGCTGTCATTTAAGTGCGGGAGGGCAGGCGAGGGTCAGGCAGCCGGGGCGGGGGGGGAGGGGAATCCGAAGTCGCATTCTTAGGTGTAGGGATCCGGTGGTGTTCCTCCGCACCTCATTTTCGCTGATTCTCCATTGCTATACCACCCCTTTTTAGGCAGCATAGCAGAGGAAAATCCATCTGCCCCTCTCCGCCAGGCTGTTGTCAAACACCTCTTTTCAGCTGACTCAAGAACAGCATAGGTGGAGGAGCAGAAGGTTAACCATTGCCATCTAAGCCACAGGAGCTGCATGTTGTAGGGAATCCAGATTGGGGAAAAAACAAAGGAAAATGAAGGGGTAAGATACAAGCCCCTACTCTCGCAAAAAACAATTCACTTTTCACTGTTAGTCCCTGATTTTGTTTCATTAACTCTACGTAATTTTGGTTGATGTAACAGGTTGAGGCGAATAAGGATTTTTCTAACATATGGGCCTAGATTTCCCTCTCCAATATTATTGCTCTGGTTAGTGTAGGGGTTGTTTAACGTAAAACTGTGTCTGTATTCGGGCCCAGGATCAGTCCTATGCAGGCTGTGTGAGTCCCAAGCGGGAAGCCCGAGGCCGGCTCGAAATTGGGCCTCAGGCCTCATTTCAATAGGTCTGACAAGCTGCCGGTGCCGGTCGCACCTCCACAGGCAGTTCTCCCATCTCGGAAAACTAATTTCGGACCCTCCGGTAAGTGCCGGCACTGGCGGGGGGGGCGGGGGGTGGGGGTGACGGGAAAGATAATTGTCTACGTATTTCAGTGTTAACACAAAAAACATACTCACAGTTATAAATTTTTATGTCTTCCTGAGTAACAAAGGCATTTGCACCCCACACAACCAATTTGTGAACCAGACTGGGATATTTAGAGGCAGCAATTAGAGCTGTTATTCCGCCATCGCTCCAGCCCAGAAGAGAAAATTTCTTGAAGTGTAATGCCTGGAATGAATGACAAGATGCATGATACTTTGCCATGATATGATAATTGATATCTCGGACATGCCTTGTGATGCAGTACCTGGGCATTTTGGACCAGCCATGAGGCTGAATGCAGAAGCATATATCAGGTCACAGCTGATAACTCCCCCCGCCCTCCCATAAGAAAGAAAGAAAGATTTGCATTTCTATAGCGCCTTTCACGACCACCGGACTTCTCAAAGCGCTTTACAGCCAATGAAGTACTTTTTGAAGTGTAGTCATTGTTGTAATGTGGGAAACGCGGCAGCCAATTTGCGCACAGCAAGCTCCCACAAACGGCAATGTGATAATGACCAGATAATCTGTTTTTATGATGTTGGTTGAGGGATAAATATTGGCCAGGACACCGGGGATAACTCCCCTGCTCTTCTTCGAAATAGTGCCATGGGATCTTATACGTCCACCTGAGAGAGCAGACAGGGCCTCTCTTCCGAAAGACGGCACCTCCAACAGTGCAGCACTCCCTCAGCACTGCACTGGAGTGTCAGCCTAGATTTATGTGCTCAAGTCTCTGGAGTGGGACTTGAACCCACAACCTTCTGACTCAGAGGCGAGTGTGCTACCCACTGAGCCACAGCTGACAGTGAATGTTCTGCTCACCTTAACTTCAGGCTTGTCCTCACTCGGCCCAGTTGCTCGGAAGCTCAACTACGTCAAACCCCGTTGTTCTTAAGAGACTAACTCATTCTGCATCGTTCCTCTTAGCTCCCAACAGCAAAAGTCCAGAGCACTCAATGGCCTTACACACTCAGGAGAGATTACATGTTAACTGTCGACAAAGGCAACACATCTTACAATCCTCCACAGAGGCTATGCTGAGCCTGCGTGTGAAAGTCGCATGCTCTTTCTCTAGTTAATCCTTTCTTCCCTTGAACAGAGTACAGCGAAAAGACAGACAGAAGAAAATAACTGCGGAATACAGTCAGAGGACACAGAGAATAAATTAAACAAAACAAAGCATCAAACTTATCCAAACACACTAATGTACTGAGCGGAGTGAATGTATCAGATTGTTACAGCGTACATCAATGTTTCAGAGCCCCCCGAGTTCTAGTCTACTTTCCAAATCAAAGGGGAAGAAAAGCCATGGGGGAGCAGTATTCGTTCAAAGAACTGCGCTGATGTCTATTTAAATATTCCTATATATATATATATATATATACACACAACGCCAGGCACCCCCAAATATATACTAGCTGAAGTGCCTGGCGGTGCCGAGGGTCTTTTGAGGGCATGTTGTTGTTGGAAGAGAGAGAGAGAGCGACTGGGGGTGAGAGAGAGAGCGACTGGGGGTGAGAGAGAGAGCGGCTGGGGGTGAGAGAGAGAGCGGCTGGAGGTGAGAGAGAGAGCGGCTGGGGGTGAGAGAGAGAGCGGCTGGAGGTGAGAGAGAGAGCGGCTGGGGGTGAGAGAGAGAGCGACTGGGGGTGAGAGAGAGAGCGACTGGGGGTGAGAGAGAGAGCGACTGGGGGTGAGAGAGAGAGCGACTGGGGGTGAGAGAGAGAGCGACTGGGGGGGAGAGAGAGAGCGACTGGAGGTGAGAGAGAGAGCGGCTGGGGGTGAGAGAGAGAGCGACTGGGGGGGAAGAGAGAGAGCGACTGGGGGTGAGAGAGAGAGCGACTGGGGGTGAGAGAGAGAGCGACTGGGGGTGAGAGAGAGAGCGACTGGGGGGGAGAGAGAGAGCGACTGGGGGGGAGAGAGAGAGCGACTGGGGGTGAGAGAGAGAGCGACTGGGGGGGAGAGAGAGAGCGACTGGGGGGGAAGAGAGAGAGCGACTGGGGGGAAGAGAGAGAGCGACTGGGGGGAAGAGAGAGAGCGACTGGGGGGAAGAGAGAGAGCGACTGGGGGGAAGAGAGAGAGCGACTGGGGGGAAGAGAGAGAGCGACTGGGGGGTAGAGAGAGAGCGACTGGGGGGAAGAGAGAGAGCGACTGGGGGGAAGAGAGAGAGCGACTGGGGGGAAGAGAGAGAGCGACTGGGGGGAAGAGAGAGAGCGACTGGGGGGAAGAGAGAGAGCGACTGGGGGGAAGAGAGAGAGCGACTGGGGGGAAGAGAGAGAGCGACTGGGGGTGAGAGAGAGAGCGACTGGGGGTGAGAGAGAGAGCGACTGGGGGGGAGAGAGAGAGCGAGTGGGGGGGGGAAGAGAGAGAGCGACTGGGAGGGAAGAGAGAGAGCGACTGGGGGAAGAGAGAGAGCGACTGGGGGGGAAGAGAGAGAGCGACTGGGGGGGGAAGAGAGAGAGCGACTGGGGGGAAGAGAGAGAGCGACTGGGGGTGAGAGAGAGAGCGACTGGGGGGGAGAGAGAGAGCGACTGGAGGTGAGAGAGAGAGCGGCTGGGGGTGAGAGAGAGAGCGACTGGGGGGGAAGAGAGAGAGCGACTGGGGGTGAGAGAGAGAGCGACTGGGGGTGAGAGAGAGAGCGACTGGGGGTGAGAGAGAGAGCGACTGGGGGGGAGAGAGAGAGCGACTGGGGGGGAGAGAGAGAGCGACTGGGGGGGAGAGAGAGAGCGACTGGGGGGGAGAGAGAGAGCGACTGGGGGGGAGAGAGAGAGCGACTGGGGGGGAGAGAGAGAGCGACTGGGGGTGAGAGAGAGAGCGACTGGGGGGAAGAGAGAGAGCGACTGGGGGGAAGAGAGAGAGCGACTGGGGGAAGAGAGAGAGCGACTGGGGGGAAGAGAGAGAGCGACTGGGGGGAAGAGAGAGCGACTGGGGGGAAGAGAGAGAGCGACTGGGGGGAAGAGAGAGAGCGACTGGGGGGAAGAGAGAGAGCGACTGGGGGGAAGAGAGAGAGCGACTGGGGGGAAGAGAGAGAGCGACTGGGGGTGAGAGAGAGAGCGACTGGGGGTGAGAGAGAGAGCGACTGGGGGGGAGAGAGAGAGCGAGTGGGGGGGGGAAGAGAGAGAGCGACTGGGGGGGAAGAGAGAGAGCGACTGGGGGAAGAGAGAGAGCGACTGGGGGGGAAGAGAGAGAGCGACTGGGGGGGGGAAGAGAGAGAGCGACTGGGGGGAAGAGAGAGAGCGACTGGGGGTGAGAGAGAGAGCGACTGGGGGGAAAGAGAGAGAGCGACTGGGGGGGAGAGAGAGAGCGACTGGGGGTGAGAGAGAGAGCGACTGGGGGTGAGAGAGAGAGCGACTGGGGGTGAGAGAGAGAGAGCGACTGGGGGTGAGAGAGGGAGCGACTGGGGGGAGAGAGAGAGAGCGACTGGGGGGGAAGAGAGAGAGCGACTGGGGGGAAGAGAGAGAGCGACTGGGGGGAAGAGAGAGAGCGACTGCGGGGAAGAGAGAGAGCGACGGGGGGAAGAGAGAGAACGACTGGGGGGAAGAGAGAGAGCGACTGGGGGGAAGAGAGAGAGCGACTGGGGGGAAGAGAGAGAGCGACTGGGGGGAAGAGAGAGAGCGACTGGGGGGAAGAGAGAGAGCGACTGGGGGGAAGAGAGAGAGCGACTGGGGGGAAGAGAGAGAGCGACTGGGGGGAAGAGAGAGAGCGACTGGGGGGAAGAGAGAGAGCGACTGGGGGGAAGAGAGAGAGCGACTGGGGGGAAGAGAGAGAGCGACTGGGGGGAAGAGAGAGAGCGACTGGGGGGAAGAGAGAGAGCGACTGGGGGGAAGAGAGAGAGCGACTGGGGGGAAGAGAGAGAGCGACTGGGGGGAAGAGAGAGAGCGACTGGGGGGAAGAGAGAGAGCGACTGGGGGGAAGAGAGAGAGCGACTGGGGGGAAGAGAGAGAGCGACTGGGGGGGAAGAGAGAGAGCGACTGGGGGGAAGAGAGAGAGCGACTGGGGGGAAGAGAGAGAGCGACTGGAGGTGAGAGAGAGAGCGGCTGGGGGTGAGAGAGAGAGCGACTGGGGGGGAAGAGAGAGAGCGACTGGGGGTGAGAGAGAGAGCGACTGGGGGTGAGAGAGAGAGAGCGACTGGGGGTGAGAGAGGGAGCGACTGGGGGGAGAGAGAGAGAGCGACTGGGGGGGAGAGAGAGAGCGACTGGGGGGGAGAGAGAGAGCGACTGGGGGGGAGAGAGAGAGCGACTGGGGGTGAGAGAGAGAGCGACTGGGGGGAAGAGAGAGAGCGACTGGGGGGAAGAGAGAGAGCGACTGGGGGGAAGAGAGAGAGCGACTGGGGGGAAGAGAGAGAGCGACTGGGGGGAAGAGAGAGAGCGACTGGGGGGAAGAGAGAGAGCGACTGGGGGGAAGAGAGAGAGCGACTGGGGGGAAGAGAGAGCGACTGGGGGTGAGAGAGGGAGCGACTGGGGGGAGAGAGAGAGAGCGACTGGGGGGGAAGAGAGAGAGCGACTGGGGGGAAGAGAGAGAGCGACTGGGGGGAAGAGAGAGAGCGACTGCGGGGAAGAGAGAGAGCGACTGGGGGGAAGAGAGAGAACGACTGGGGGGAAGAGAGAGAGCGACTGGGGGGAAGAGAGAGAGCGACTGGGGGGAAGAGAGAGAGCGACTGGGGGGAAGAGAGAGAGCGACTGGGGGGAAGAGAGAGAGCGACTGGGGGGAAGAGAGAGAGCGACTGGGGGGAAGAGAGAGAGCGACTGGGGGGAAGAGAGAGAGCGACTGGGGGGAAGAGAGAGAGCGACTGGGGGGAAGAGAGAGAGCGACTGGGGGGAAGAGAGAGAGCGACTGGGGGGAAGAGAGAGAGCGACTGGGGGGAAGAGAGAGAGCGACTGGGGGGAAGAGAGAGAGCGACTGGGGGGAAGAGAGAGAGCGACTGGGGGGAAGAGAGAGAGCGACTGGGGGGAAGAGAGAGAGCGACTGGGGGGAAGAGAGAGAGCGACTGGGGGGGAAGAGAGAGAGCGACTGGGGGGAAGAGAGAGAGCGACTGGGGGGAAGAGAGAGAGCGACTGGAGGTGAGAGAGAGAGCGGCTGGGGGTGAGAGAGAGAGCGACTGGGGGGGAAGAGAGAGAGCGACTGGGGGTGAGAGAGAGAGCGACTGGGGGTGAGAGAGAGAGAGCGACTGGGGGTGAGAGAGCGAGCGACTGGGGGGAAGAGAGCGAGCGACTGGGGGGAAGAGAGCGAGCGACTGGGGGGAAGAGAGCGAGCGACTGGGGGGAAGAGAGCGAGCGACTGGGGGGAAGAGAGCGAGCGACTGGGGGGAAGAGAGCGAGCGACTGGGGGGAAGAGAGCGAGCGACTGGGGGGAAGAGAGCGAGCGACTGGGGGGAAGAGAGCGAGCGACTGGGGGGAAGAGAGAGAGAGCGACTGGGGGGAAGGGGGCCGAAGCGGGTGGGGAAGGGGGTGGGGAAGGGGGGGAAGGAAGGGGGGGAAGGAAGGGGGGGAGGAAGGGGGGGAAAGGGGAGGGGGGAAAGGGGAGGGGGGAAAGGTGAGGGGGGAAAGGGGAGGGGGGAAAGGGGAGGGGGAAAGGGGAGGGGGAAAGGGGAGGGGGGAAAGGGGAGGGGGGAAAGGAGGGGGAAAGGGGAGGGGGAAAGGGGAGGGGGGAAAGGGGAGGGGGGAAGCGGAGGGGGAAGGGGAGGGGTGAAGGGGAGGGGGGAAGGGGAGGGGGGAAAGGGAGGGGGGAAAGGGGAGGGGGGAAAGGGGAGAGGGGAAAGGGGAGGGGGGAAAGGGGAGGGGGGAGGGGGAAAGGGGAGGGGGGAGGGGGGAAAAGGAAGGGGAGGGGGGAGGGGGGAGGGAGGGGGGGAGGGGGAAAAGGGGAGGGGGAGGGGAGGGGAAAGGGGAGGGGAGGGGAAAGGGGAGGGGAGGGGAAAGGGGAGGGGAGGGGAAGGGGAAGGGGAGGGGGGAAGGGGAGGGGAGGGGGGTAATGGGAGGGGAGGGGAGGGGAGGGGGGAAAGGGGAAAAGGGGAGGGGAGGGGGGAAAGGGGAGGGGAGGGGGGAGAGGGGAGGGGCAGAGGGGAGGGGGAGAGGGGAGGGGGAGAGGGGAGGGGGAGAGGGAGAGGGGAGTGGGAGAGGGGAGGGGGAGAGGGGAGGGGGAGAGGGGAGGGGGAGAGGGGAGGGGGAGAGGGGGAGGGGAGGGGGAGGGGGGGAGGGGAGGGGGAGAGGGGGGGGGAGGGGAGGGGTGGGGGAGGTGGGGGAAGGAGGGGGGGAGAAAGGGAGGGGGGGAGCCAGCAGACCCTCTCCCCTCTGCCGGCGATGGCTCCGCTGAGCTCCATGCCGCCCCATGCACTGACATGCCGAGCGCAGCGCCCCGGTCAGCCCGAGCCCCGCCCTCCCGAGGCCGGGCCTGAGGCGGCTTGAGACGGCTGATTGCGGCTGGCTGGGCCCGGTTGCCTTGGTAACCCTCCTCCCCTCTCTGCCTCCTGATCTCCGGGACCGGGCCTGGGCCTGAGCGGCTTGAGACGGCCGATTGCGGCTGGCGAGCCCGGTTTCCAGGGTAACCCTCTCCGCTCCCCCTCCCCTCCGGAGCCCCCCCCCCGCTAACCTGCTCGCTTCCCTCTTGCCGCGCTCTGTGTGGAGGTGCGCGTGCGCCATGCAGCGCGAGCGTGAATGAAGCGCGAGCGTGAATGAAGCGCGAGGAACTTGCAGTGAGCCCAGCCAGCCTTTACCAAGATGGCTGGCCGCTGGTTCGGAATCGGGCCCAGCAGGGGGGGTGGGGGGTGGGAGGAGCTTGCCACAAAACAATTGCCTAGGGTCCAGCATGGCTGGCAACAGACGCCCAGGCTTCGAGGCCTACCTGCAAAAACGGGGAAAGGTAGGAAAATTAATGAGATTAGATAAAAGATTTAGAAAGTAATTAACTTTTTTAAAAAACAATATGTGTTTTAAAAGCAACTTTTTTTTTTTAAAGACACAGAAAGCGGGAAAAAGAAATGAAAAGTTTGGAATCAAGATGGCGGCGACTCACCTCGGTTCAGAATGATAAGGCCCGCCCACACACGCACCGATTGGTCAACCGTCAGGTCACTGAACTGTAGGATTGGTCAATCATCACGTCACTCAACTGTAGGATGGCCCGCCTGCACACACAATGAACCCGCCCCCACTCGATGCAAATGAGCAGATAATGAGAGGAATTTTGAACGTTTTTTGGATACCGTCGGCACAATTTTTGTCCGACCGTCGGCACAATTTTTGCCCGAGCAAAAAGTAAATATGTCTACAAGAGTCCCCTAATGATGAGCTTTCTTTTGATATAACATATGTGTAGGTACGCTCTATAACTTTTGATTGTATAGCCAGACAGAGAGACAGACAGAGAGACAGACAGAGAGACAGACAGAGAGACAGACAGACAGAGAGACAGACAGACAGACATATCCTTTTATATATATAGATACACACAGGAAACTCTCGTTTAAACGGCACCTAAATATCCGGAATTCTCTATTAACTGGCAAAATTCATACGCCGAAAACAACATCTCAATAACTGGCAATGTTGCCGAGTCCGAGTCCGAGTCTCCCGCGGTGGCCGAGTTAGTCAGTGGGGGTAGTTCTCCAAACTGCCACTACTCGGCTTCTTGGCGCTGTCGGAAGTCCGAACACCTCACTAACAGGAGCCTGACTCTCCCGCGCTGCCGGGAGTACCCAATTACTGTATACTGCACATTTCTTGATTTTTTTTATTTTTGTTTGTTAAAAATAGCCTCGGTAGATAACCCTCTCCATCATCCGAAATTTTTAATCAGCCGGCAACACACCGGTCCCGTCGGTGCCGGATACCAAAGAGTTTCCTGTATATATATCTCACCCAAATAGAAACCAACTATGCCTGGTCTCCTTGACTTGATACAATGTAAGAGGCATCCTTGCGTGTTCCAGAGCAATCCCATTCATTGCAATGGAGGCTTCAATTTCAGATGGACCTGAAATCTCACTTGGAGCTGTCTGTCCCCAGGAAGACACATTAACGCTCATGACACTGCACATACATCTACATAAAACTGTTTAGGCAGATTTTTAGAAGACAGAAATTAGCTCCATGCACTGAATACTTTTCCTCCCTCTTCATTACTGCAACAACAACAACAACAACTTGCATTTATATAGCGCCTTTAATGGAGTGAAACATCCCAAGGTGCTTCACAGGAGCGACTATTGAACAAAATTTGACACCGAGCCACATAAAGAGATATCAGGGCAGGTGACCAAAAGCTTGGACAAAGAGGTAGGTTTGAAGGAGCATCTTAAAGGACAAGGCAGACATAGCGAGGCAGAGCAGTTTAGGGAGGGAATTCCAGAGCTTAGGACCTTGGCAGCGGAAGGACTCGAGAGTACCTTCACCACACGGACTGCAGCGGTTCAAGAAGGCGGCTCACCACCACCTTCTCGAGGGCAACTAGGGATGGGCAATAAATGCTGGCCTTGCCAGCGACGCCCACATCTCATAAGTAAATTTTAATAAGTACACCGTTATACCGACTGCAGATTCTGCCCCAGTATAACTAAATTCCGTTAACTTTTATTTTCCATTTCTTTTCTCACTTTCTTATCTTTTTGAGTTTTCCTTTCTTTTGCTGCTTTAATTTTGGATTGATATCTATTATAAAATGAAGCGCAAATAGAAACAACACAGAAGTGTAAACAAATGCTTCATAGAATGCTGTTTGGAATCGTACATTTCCAAAAGGCTCTCAATTACATTACCATCAAAAACTGTGTCCAGCCACTGGACTGTGTCTCGCTGCTCACAAGCGCAGAACTTCACAATGTAATAATTCCACCAAAGTTCCATGTTTGTACTTTTGTAATTTGATCCGAGCCTGACTTGAGCAGCAGTGGGGAGTTTGGGATATTTTTTAGAATGTATTCACCTGCATTAAATCCACAGCGTCTTTTGCATCCGTATGAAAGAAATCCAAAGGAAACTCTCGTTGTGGAGGGATGGAGTGTCCGTAGCCCCGGGGATCCCAGCAAACAACTGTGAAGCGCTCCTTGTCCAAAGACTTAAGCTGAGGTCCGAAGTCGGTCTGACTGCTTCCTGAAAGAAAAACATGGCCGAATATAAATCTGCCCAGTCTTACAAGTTACACGCAGCGTGCCAGCTTTGAGACGTATGTTCATCAGTGCAGCGCACACTATCCGGGAAGGTGCCGAACACCTCGCGTCTCTTCGCCGGGAGCAAGCGGAAGCCAAGCGCAAACAGTGGAAGGAACGCACGTCAACATAGAAACATAGAAGATAGGAGCAGGAGTAGGCCATTCGGCCCCTCGAGCCTGTTCCGCCATTTAATGAGATCATGGCTGATCATCCAAATTCAGTACCCTGTCCCTGCTTTCTCTCCATATCCCTTGATCCCTTTAGCCTTAAGAAATATTTCTAACTCCTTCTTGAATATATTTAATATAAGTTGGCCTCAACTGCCCTCTGTGGTAGAGAATTCCACAGGTTCACCACTCTCTGGGTGAAGAAATTCCTCCTCATCTCTGTCCTAAATGGCTTACCCCTTATCCTTAGACTGTGACCCCTGGTTCTGGACTCCCCTGCCATCGGGAACATCCTTCCTGCATCTAGTCTGTCTAGTCCTGTTAGAATTTATAAGTTTCAATGAGATCCCCTCTCATTCTTCTAAACTCTAGCGAATATAAGCCTAATCGACTCAATCTCTCTCCATACGTCATTCCTGCCATCCCAGGTATCAGTCTGGTGAATCTTCGCTGCACTCCATCCATGGCAAGAACACCCTTCCTCAGATAACCCAAGCACCCCACCCACCCGCCCCTTCAACCACCGTCTGCCCCACCTGTGACAGAGACTGTAGGTCCCGCATTGGACTCATCAGTCACCTGAGAACTCACTTTTAGTGTGGAAGCAAGTCATCCTCAGTTCCGAGGGACTGCCTAAGAAGAAGCAGCACGCTATTCTGCAGTACTTATAGGAGCAATGTATGAAACACCACCTCTTAGATGTGCACACTGTGCTTTTTTAGCATTGGTTGAAATAGATATTTTATCCCTCTCCTTTCCTGTTAGATTTCTCCATGCCTGAAGACGTTAACACCTTGCTGGGGCATCGTTCCACAGACAGTAATTTCCCTCTTGTACCCTGCCCAAGGGGAGGTTTGTCGGGTGTCAGCCTAGGCTGTGCGTTTTACAGTCTATTTGTTCCCAGCCGACCTCAATCCTGTCTCCACCCAACAGCCACATCAGTGCATGTTCAGCAAGGCTTATTAGATCTTGATCAGGGAGACATACACACACAAAACCCTGGTCAGTTTTCCACCCAGTAGCACAAGGTCAATTGTAGCTCCCCGCATATAGACTCATAGAATGATACAGTATAGAAGGAGGCCATTCGGCCCATTGTGCTGGTGCCAGCTCTTTGGTAGAGCTATCCAATTAATCCCACTCCCTGCTCCTTCCCCATAACCATGTAAATGTTTTCCCTTCAAGTATTTATCCAATTCTCTTTTGAATGTTATTATTGAATCTGCTTCCACCGCCCTTTCAGATCACCACAACTCGCTGAGTAAAAAAATGTTTCCTCATGTCGCCTCTGGTTCTTTTGCCAATCACCTTAAATCTGTGTCCTCTGGATACTGACCCTTCTGCCTCTGGAAACAGTTTCTGCTTATTTACTCTATTAAAACCCTTCAAGATTGTGAACACCTCTGTCAAACTTCCTCTTAACCTTCTCTGCTTTAAGGAGAACAACCCCAGCTTCTCCAGTCTCTCCACATAACTGAAGTCCCTCATCCCTGGTGCCATCCTGGTAAATCTCTTCTGCACCCTTGCCAAGGCCTTGACACCCTTCCTAAAATGCGGTGCCCAGATTGAACACAATACTCCAGCTGGGGCCTAAAGGTTTTATAAAGGTTTATCATAACTTCCTTGCTTTTGTGTTCTATTCCTCTACTAATAAAGCCCAGGATCCCATTTTTTCTTTAACAGCCTTCTCAACTTGTCCTGCCACCGTCAAAGATTCATGTACGTACACCGCGAGGTCTCTCTGTTCCTGTATCCCCTTTACAATTGTACCATTTAGTTTATATTGCCTCTCCTCATTCTTCCTACCAAAATGCATCACTTCACACTTCTCTGCGTTAAATTTAATCTGCCATGTGTCGGCCCAAACATAATCCAAGTTTGCTCCTTTCAATTAATTTTTTTTAAAGTTGGAGCAATAATGGGATCAAAAGCAACTGCATATGTTCCATATGGGATGGGTGCTAAGGTGCTTCCCACTCCACAAGATTCGGGTCTGCTCGTGTAATCTGTAGGGGCAGATTAGTGGGTGTGCAGGCCCTGGAATTAAAAACTAGCCTTCCCAACACATGCAGTCCCAAGTCTCTCTCACCAGCTACAATAACAGTCATAACTGTGAGTGTGCCCTGATCAGTGAGCTGCCTGGGATGGGGGTCAGGTTTCAGGAAGACATTAACAGGCAGCTGTAGACAATTCAGTTCAGGAACGTTTAAACTCGATGCCTTAGCAGCAAAACACCATGATACTCTGCTTGGAAGTTTAGTAAGAGTAAGGAAGTTTTGCTACAACTCTACAGGGCATAAGAACATAAGAAACAGGAGCAGAAGTAGGCCATTTGGCCCTTCGAGCCTGCTCCGCCATTCAATAAGATCATGGCTGATCTTCTACCTCAACTCCACCTTCCCGCACTATCCCCTATTGCTTGATTCCCTTAATATTCAAAAATCTATCGATCTCTGTCTTGAATATACTCAATGACTGAGCCTCCACAGCCCTCTGGGGTAGAGAATTCCAAAGATTCACAATTCTCAGTGAAAAAAATTCTCCTAATCTCAGTCCTAAATGATTGACCCCTTATTCTGAGACTGTGACCCCTAGTTCTAGAATCCCCAGCCAGGGGAAACATCCTCCCTACATCTACCCTGTCAAGCCCTGTAAGATTTTTGTATGTTTCAATGAGATCACCTCTCATTCTTCTAAACTCTAGAGAATATAGGCCTAGTCTACTCAATCTCTCCTCATAGGACAATCCCCCCATCCCAGGAACCAGTCTGGTGAACCTTTGTTGCACTCCCTCTATGGCAAGTATATCCTTCCTTCGATAAGGAGACCAAAACTGTGCACAGTACTCCAGGTGTGGTCTCACCTAGACCCTTGGTGAGACCACAGATTGGTTAATGAACAGAAAACAGAGAATAGGAATAAACGGGTCATTTTCGGGTTGGCAGGCTGTAACTAGTGGGGTACCACAAGGATCAGTGCTTGGGCCTCAGCTATTCACAATCTACATCAATGATTTGGATGAGGGGACCAAATGTAATATATCCAAGTTTGCTGCAGATACAAAGCTGGGTGGGAATGTAAGTTGTGAGGAGGATGCAAGGAGGCTTCAAGGGGATATAAGCAGGCTAAGTGAGTGGGCAAGAACATGGCAAATGGAATATAATGTGGGGAAATGTGAAGTCATCCACTTTGGTAGGAAAAATAGAAAAGCAGAGTATTTTTTAAATGGTGAGAGATTGGGAAATGTTGGTGTTCAGAGGGACCTGGGTGTCCTTGTACACGAATCACTGAAAGTTAACATGCAACTACAGCAAGCAATTAGGAAAGCAAATGGTATGTTGGCCTTTTTATTTTACTAACCGCCCTGGACCAGCTGTGACCTGTTCAAAGACAATGATTGTCAGCCGTTAATACTGGTGCAAATAACAACTCGTTTTTTTGTAATATGCTGGAGGAAGCCTCAAAACATAATCTAGAATTATTAAAAGTAAAATTACACAAATTAGTATGAAATAATCAAATGTAAACGCTCTATTTTAGGTGCTCGTTTGGTGTTAAATAAAACATCGACTTCAAATTGTTTTAATATGGTGTGGGGGGCATCATCTATTTTCCTTGAAAATGAGGAAATGTAATTATAAACTTTTAAATAGTAGGTTGAAGATAGAAGAATCATAATATTTGAAGTGTTATCACTAACTTGATCAGTTAAGGCCGACGGCTCTTTTAAATTCTGTTCGTACGGAGCATAAAACCAAATCAAAAGGTGAACAACCCGCGTACTCACCCAGTGCCCCAGGGAGCAGCAGTACTGCATGGTCCCCCTTCCCCGTTTGTTGGTAATGGAGGTGAACCCCATTAACTTCCATTTTTGCAGAGGTTATTGCGCTGGATCAAAAAAGAAATTAAAAATGAGCACTAGCGTAAGAAAACTACCAGGCACTTGGTCTAAGCGTTAAACAAAGCTTTAATCAACTGTCTTACAACATAGTGTCCTTCACTAGTTCCTGTTAAAGAATGTTCTGAGCAAGCTGGGCCCATGCCCGAGTATTTATACTCTCCCTGGACAGCGCCACCAGCAGGCCGCCCAGTATTATTTCATAAGTCATTTCCACATGAATGACAAGATTCATGTCACGCCCGTCTTACTTCTTACCGTCACGTTTTTGTTACAATCGTCAATTTATCTGCGTTATAAATTCCTATATCCAAGTTTAGACTGGAAACTGCCGCTGCAATCTTGTCACACAGCAACTACACTTTGCTACCAGGGATGGCAATGCAGTGACTCAGGTTTACTTCGCCCAGCCCCCGAACCTGGACTGTAGAGAACCTTCTAAGCTCCAACCGACTCTAGTTCTCTGATTCCCAAATTGTTATTAAGTTTTGCTATTTATCTAGAAATAACAACTAGTGGATCTCCTGCGGCTTTGCCCACGGAAAGTCAAGATGAAGCAGATTTCCTTCAGCGTGCATTAGTGAGGCAGTGGGTGGAAGAATGGGGTCTGCATTTTCTGGCACTGATCGGGCTCTATGTAATGGTGCAAGTGTGGAGCAGCAAACACGCCCGTGTGTCACAGACTGGTGATGCCCAAAGGAGGAGGATGCAGCATTAATGGCAAATATGTTATAGGTATAAAGTTAAAGTATTTAATATAAAATAGGGACAGTTTACATGACTTTTAAATGGGAACCAAATATAGATGATACCAGAAGTGTGAGGTTATACCCATCAGGAAAGGATGAACAGGCCGGGTCTCTTTTCTCTTGAAAAGAGAAGGCTGAGGGGTGACCTAATAGAGGTCTTTAAAATTATGAAAGGTTTTGATAGAATCGACACAGAGAGAATGTTTCCACTTGTGGGGAAGAGCATAACTAGAGACCATCAATATAAGATAGTCACCAAGAAATCCAATAGGGAATTCAGGAGAAACTTCTTTACCCAAAGAGTGGTGAGAATGTGGAACTTGCTACCACAGGGAGTGGTTGAGGCGAACAGTATAGATGCATTTAAGGGGAGGCTGGATAAGCATATGGGGGAGAAGGGAATAGAGGGTCATGCTAATAGATTTAGATGAGGAAAGACGGAAGGAGGCTCGAGTGCAGCATAAACGCCGGCATGGACTGGTTGAGCCGAATGGCCTGTTTCTGTGCTGTATATCCTATCCTATATGTATATATTTTATATTATATATCTTATTATAAATCTTATGTAATGCGCCGTGTCCGATTATGCCCGCCCTCTAACCCTGCTTCACCTGAAGTCGACACTTGTCTTGATGCTCTGTGCGCAATGCCACAGAAGATTGACTAGTAAGTTGCTCAAAAGTGTTGCATCTAACATAAACTTCCTGTTTGTCAACGTTCCTCCTGTAACATCTCATTTTTGGCATCGCACTTTGTTGATTAAGTAAAACAGCAGCGAATCAGAACTGAAGAACCTAATAGAGGAATATACAAATCAAAAGAGACAAAGGTGGCTAGAAAGCTGCCGATGAGAAACTACTGATCCCCAGAGCACTGACAAAAATTCCAGAATGCCACACAATGAAAGTGGAATTCGACTTATTCACTCGCTGTAACTCAGTGGCCCTGCTAATTGTGATGCATGGTATAACAACCCTATTATACAATAGAACATCCTCTGACTCACCGTGAGGAACACCACAGGAAATCTGCTGCTCCATATATAAAAGTCCTGTGTCTAGTGTGTGTACGTCACAAGTCCCTTTTGAATGTTACTACTGAATCTGCTTCAAGAGACCACCCTCTCAGGCAGTGCATTCCTGATCACAACAACTCGCTGTGTAAGAAAATGTTTCCTCATGTCGCCTCTGGTTCTTTTGCCAATCACCTTAAATCTGTGTCCTCTGGTTACCGACCCTTCTGCCACGGGAAACAGTTTCTCCTTATTTATTCTATCAAAACCATTCATGATTTTGAACACATCAATTAAATCTCCTCTTAACCTTCTCTGCTCTAAGGAGAACAACCCCAGCTTCTCCAGTCTCTCCACATAACTGAAGTCCCTCATCCCTGGTACCATTCTAGTAAATCTCCTCTGCACCCTCTCCAAGGTCTTGACACCCTTCCTAAAGTGTGGAGCCCCGATTTGGACACAATACTCCAGCTGAGGCCTAACCAGTGATTTATAAAGGTTTAGCAGAACTTCCTTGCTTTTGTACTCGATTCCTCTATTTATAAAGTCAAGGATCACGAATGCTTTTTAACAGCCTGATCAACTTGTCCTGCCACTGTCAAAGATTTGTGTACATACACCCCCAGGTCTCTCTGTTCCTGCAACCCCTTTAATATTGGACCATTTAGTTCATATTGCCTCTCCTCATTCTTCCTACCTAAATGTATCACTTCACGCTTCTCTGCATTAAATGTTATTTTATGTTTGTCCTTTTGCCAATATTTTTTCCTCTATACTTTAAAACATTTTTATTCCATTAGCAGTGAATGATCTACTGGAAGAGAAACCTTTTCAGTGAATTTTCATTTTTAAGCAAATTACTTCATATCAAATAAGGGATTTGAACAGTCTTCTTGACCGCAGTCGGGACTGCAGGCAGTAAATTTAAGGTTGTACACACGCCTTCAAAACGCTACACTCATGCCAAAGGATGCTGCCCTGAAAAAAGTTGACTTTTCACGTTAAAAATGGTTCATTCTGGTTCATTGTAAACACTTAATTACTTTACAATTGATAGATTTCTTAATCTAAAAAACAGGAGAATTAAATAACGCTTGAATTTTCAACAAACCAACCAGATCATCACTTCCCTAAAAGCTACCGCAACAGTCACACTCGCCTTTTACTTTGACTTTCTGTTTCCAACAAGCCCGCAAAGTTCAAGAGACACCCCTACCAAGTCTACCGACATTCTCCCCTCCAACACCCCGACCTAGTTTACCGACATTCTCCCCTCCAACGCCCCTACCTACTTTACCGACATTCTCCCCTCCAACACCCCTACCGAGTCTACCGACATTCTCCCCCTCCGACACCCCTACCTAGTCTACCGACATTCTCCCCTCCAACACCCCGACCTAGTCTACCGACATTCTCCCCCTCCAACACCCCTACCTAGTCTACCGACATTCTCCCCTCCAACACCCCTACCTAGTCTACCGACATTCTCCCCCTCCAACACCCCTACCTAGTCGACCGACATTCTCCCCCTCCAACACCCCTACCTAGTTTACCGACATTCTCCCCTACAACACCCCTACCTAGTCTACCGACATTCTCCCCTCCGACACCCCTACCTAGTCTACCGACATTCTCCCCCTCCAACACCCCGACCTAGTCTACCGACATTCTCCCCTCCGACACCCCTACCTAGTCTACCGACATTCTCCCCTCCGACACCCCTACCTAGTCTACCGACATTCTCCCCCTCCAACACCCCCTACCTAGTCTACCGACATTCTCCCCCTCCAACACCCCCACCTAGTCTACCGACATTCTCCCCTCCGACACCCCTACCTAGTCTACCGACATTCTCCCCCTCCGACACCCCTACCTAGTTTACCGACATTCTCCCCTCCAACACCCCTACCTAGTTTACCGACATTCTCCCCTCCAACACCCCTACCTAGTCGACCGACATTCTCCCCTCCAACACCCCTACCTAGTCTACCGACATTCTCCCCTCCAACACCCCTACCTAGTCTACCGACATTCTCCCCCTCCAACATCCCTACCTAGTCTACCGACATTCTCCCCTCCAACACCCCCTACCTAGTCTACCGACATTCTCCCCTCCAACACCACTACCTAGTTTACCGACATTCTCCCCTCCGACACCCCTACCTAGTTTACCGACATTCTCCCCTCCGACACCCCTACCTAGGCTACCGACATTCTCCCCCTCAACACCCCTACCTAGTCTACCAACATTCTCCCCTCCAACACCCCTACCTAGTCTACCGACATTCTCCTCTCCGACACCCCTACCTAGTCTACCGACATTCTCCCCCTCCAACACCCCTACCTAGTCCACCGACATTCTCCCCCTCCGGCACCCCTACCTAGTCTACCGACATTCTCCCCTCCAACATCCCTGCCTAGTCTACCGACATTCTCCCCCTCCAACACCCCTACCTAGTCGACCGACATACTCCCCCTCCGACACCCCACCTAGTCTACCAACATTCTCCCCCTCCAACACCCCTACCTAGTCCACCGACATTCTCCCCCTCCGGCACCCCTACCTAGTCTACCGACATTCTCCCCTCCAACATCCCTACCTAGTCTACCGACATTCTCCCCCTCCAACACCCCTACCTAGTCTACCGACATTCTCCCCCTCCAACACCCCTACCTAGTCTACCGACATTCTCCCCTCCAACACCCCTACCTAGTTTACCGACATTCTCCCCTACAACACCCCTACCTAGTCTACCGACATTCTCCCCTCCGACACCCCTACCTAGTCTACCGACATTCTCCCCCTCCAACACCCCTACCTAGTCTACCGACATTCTCCCCTCCGACACCCCTACCTAGTCTACCGACATTCTCCCCTCCGACACCCCTACCTAGTCTACCGACATTCTCCCCCTCCAACACCCCCTACCTAGTCTACCGACATTCTCCCCCTCCAACACCCCCACCTAGTCTACCGACATTCTCCCCTCCGACACCCCTACCTAGTCTACCGACATTCTCCCCCTCCGACACCCCTACCTAGTTTACCGACATTCTCCCCTCCAACACCCCTACCTAGTTTACCGACATTCTCCCCTCCAACACCCCTACCTAGTCTACCGACATTCTCCCCCTCCGACACCCCTACCTAGTCTACCGACATTCTCCTCTCCGACACCCCTACCTAGTTTACCGACATTCTCCCCTCCAACACCCCTACCTAGTCGACCGACATTCTCCCCTCCAACACCCCTACCTAGTCGACCGACATTCTCCCCTCCAACACCCCTACCTAGTCTACCGACATTCTCCCCTCCAACACCCCTACCTAGTCTACCGACATTCTCCCCCTCCAACACCCCTACCTAGTCTACCGACATTCTCCCCCTCCAACACCCCTACCTAGTCTACCGACATTCTCCCCTCCAACACCCCCTACCTAGTCTACCGACATTCTCCCCTCCAACACCACTACCTAGTTTACCGACATTCTCCCCTCCGACACCCCTACCTAGTTTACCGACATTCTCCCCTCCGACACCCCTACCTAGTCTACCGACATTCTCCCCTCCGACACCCCTACCTAGTTTACCGACATTCTCCCCTCCGACACCCCTACCTAGTTTACCGACATTCTCCCCTCCGACACCCCTACCTAGTCTACCAACATTCTCCCCTCCAACACCCCTACCTAGTCTACCGACATTCTCCTCTCCGACACCCCTACCTAGTCTACCGACATTCTCCCCCTCCGACACCCCACCTAGTCTACCAACATTCTCCCCCTCCAACACCCCTACCTAGTCCACCGACATTCTCCCCCTCCGGCACCCCTACCTAGTCTACCGACATTCTCCCCTCCAACATCCCTACCTAGTCTACCGACATTCTCCCCCTCCAACACCCCTACCTAGTCTACCGACATTCTCCCCCTCCAACACCCCTACCTAGTCTACCGACATTCTCCCCTCCAACATCCCTACCTAGTCTACCGACATTCTCCCCCTCCAACACCCCTACCTAGTCTACCGACATTCTCCCCCTCCAACACCCCTACCTAGTCTACCGACATTCTCCCCTCCGACACCCCTACCTAGTCTACCGACATTCTCCCCCTCCAACACCCCCTACCTAGTCTACCGACATACTCCCCCTCCGACACCCCTACCGAGTCTACCAACATTCTCCCCCTCCAACACCCCTACCTAGTCTACCGACATTCTCCCCTCCAACACCCCGACCTAGTCTACCGACATTCTCCCCCTCCAACACCCCTACCTAGTCTACCGACATTCTCCCCTCCAACACCCCTACCTAGTCTACCGACATTCTCCCCCTCCAACACCCCTACCTAGTCGACCGACATTCTCCCCCTCCAACACCCCTACCTAGTTTACCGACATTCTCCCCTACAACACCCCTACCTAGTCTACCGACATTCTCCCCTCCGACACCCCTACCTAGTCTACCGACATTCTCCCCCTCCAACACCCCTACCTAGTCTACCGACATTCTCCCCTCCGACACCCCTACCTAGTCTACCGACATTCTCCCCTCCGACAGCCCTACCTAGTCTACCGACATTCTCCCCCTCCAACACCCCCTACCTAGTCTACCGACATTCTCCCCCTCCAACACGCCCACCTAGTCTACCGACATTCTCCCCTCCGACACCCCTACCTAGTCTACCGACATTCTCCCCCTCCGACACCCCTACCTAGTTTACCGACATTCTCCCCTCCAACACCCCTACCTAGTTTACCGACATTCTCCCCTCCGACACCCCTACCTAGTCTACCGACATTCTCCCCCTCCAACACCCCCTACCTAGTCTACCGACATTCTCCCCCTCCAACACCCCCACCTAGTCTACCGACATTCTCCCCTCCGACACCCCTACCTAGTCTACCGACATTCTCCCCCTCCGACACCCCTACCTAGTTTACCGACATTCTCCCCTCCAACACCCCTACCTAGTTTACCGACATTCTCCCCTCCAACACCCCTACCTAGTCTACCGACATTCTCCCCCTCCGACACCCCTACCTAGTCTACCGACATTCTCCTCTCCGACACCCCTACCTAGTTTACCGACATTCTCCCCTCCAACACCCCTACCTAGTCGACCGATATTCTCCCCTCCAACACCCCTACCTAGTCTACCGACATTCTCCCCTCCAACACCCCTACCTAGTCTACCGACATTCTCCCCCTCCAACACCCCTACCTAGTCTACCGACATTCTCCCCCTCCAACACCCCTACCTAGTCTACCGACATTCTCCCCTCCAACACCCCCTACCTAGTCTACCGACATTCTCCCCTCCAACACCACTACCTAGTTTACCGACATTCTCCCCTCCGACACCCCTACCTAGTTTACCGACATTCTCCCCTCCGACACCCCTACCTAGTCTACCGACATTCTCCCCTCCGACACCCCTACCTAGTTTACCGACATTCTCCCCTCCGACACCCCTACCTAGTTTACCGACATTCTCCCCTCCGACACCCCTACCTAGTCTACCAACATTCTCCCCTCCAACACCCCTACCTAGTCTACCGACATTCTCCTCTCCGACACCCCTACCTAGTCTACCGACATTCTCCCCCTCCGACACCCCACCTAGTCTACCAACATTCTCCCCCTCCAACACCCCTACCTAGTCCACCGACATTCTCCCCCTCCGGCACCCCTACCTAGTCTACCGACATTCTCCCCTCCAACATCCCTACCTAGTCTACCGACATTCTCCCCCTCCAACACCCCTACCTAGTCTACCGACATTCTCCCCCTCCAACACCCCTACCTAGTCTACCGACATTCTCCCCTCCAACATCCCGACCTAGTCTACCGACATTCTCCCCCTCCAACACCCCTACCTAGTCTACCGACATTCTCCCCCTCCAACACCCCTACCTAGTCTACCGACATTCTCCCCTCCGACACCCCTACCTAGTCTACCGACATTCTCCCCCTCCAACACCCCCTACCTAGTCTACCGACATACTCCCCCTCCGACACCCCTACCGAGTCTACCAACATTCTCCCCCTCCAACACCCCTACCTAGTCTACCGACATTCTCCCCTCCAACACCCCGACCTAGTCTACCGACATTCTCCCCCTCCAACACCCCTACCTAGTCTACCGACATTCTCCCCTCCAACACCCCTACCTAGTCTACCGACATTCTCCCCCTCCAACACCCCTACCTAGTCGACCGACATTCTCCCCCTCCAACACCCCTACCTAGTTTACCGACATTCTCCCCTACAACACCCCTACCTAGTCTACCGACATTCTCCCCTCCGACACCCCTACCTAGTCTACCGACATTCTCCCCCTCCAACACCCCTACCTAGTCTACCGACATTCTCCCCTCTGACACCCCTACCTAGTCTACCGACATTCTCCCCTCCGACAGCCCTACCTAGTCTACCGACATTCTCCCCCTCCAACACCCCCTACCTAGTCTACCGACATTCTCCCCCTCCAACACGCCCACCTAGTCTACCGACATTCTCCCCTCCGACACCCCTACCTAGTCTACCGACATTCTCCCCCTCCGACACCCCTACCTAGTTTACCGACATTCTCCCCTCCAACACCCCTACCTAGTTTACCGACATTCTCCCCTCCAACACCCCTACCTAGTCTACCGACATTCTCCCCTCCAACATCCCGACCTAGTCTACCGACATTCTCCCCCTCCAACACGCCCACCTAGTCTACCGACATTCTCCCCTCCGACACCCCTACCTAGTCTACCGACATTCTCCCCCTCCGACACCCCTACCTAGTTTACCGACATTCTCCCCTCCAACACCCCTACCTAGTCTACCGACATTCTCCCCCTCCAACACCCCTACCTAGTCTACCGACATTCTCCCCTCCAACATCCCGACCTAGTCTACCGACATTCTCCCCCTCCAACACCCCTACCTAGTCTACCGACATTCTCCCCCTCCAACACCCCTACCTAGTCTACCGACATTCTCCCCTCCGACACCCCTACCTAGTCTACCGACATTCTCCCCCTCCAACACCCCCTACCTAGTCTACCGACATACTCCCCCTCCGACACCCCTACCGAGTCTACCAACATTCTCCCCCTCCAACACCCCTACCTAGTCTACCGACATTCTCCCCTCCAACACCCCGACCTAGTCTACCGACATTCTCCCCCTCCAACACCCCTACCTAGTCTACCGACATTCTCCCCTCCAACACCCCTACCTAGTCTACCGACATTCTCCCCCTCCAACACCCCTACCTAGTCGACCGACATTCTCCCCCTCCAACACCCCTACCTAGTTTACCGACATTCTCCCCTACAACACCCCTACCTAGTCTACCGACATTCTCCCCTCCGACACCCCTACCTAGTCTACCGACATTCTCCCCCTCCAACACCCCTACCTAGTCTACCGACATTCTCCCCTCCGACACCCCTACCTAGTCTACCGACATTCTCCCCTCCGACAGCCCTACCTAGTCTACCGACATTCTCCCCCTCCAACACCCCCTACCTAGTCTACCGACATTCTCCCCCTCCAACACGCCCACCTAGTCTACCGACATTCTCCCCTCCGACACCCCTACCTAGTCTACCGACATTCTCCCCCTCCGACACCCCTACCTAGTTTACCGACATTCTCCCCTCCAACACCCCTACCTAGTTTACCGACATTCTCCCCTCCAACACCCCTACCTAGTCTACCGACATTCTCCCCCTCCGACACCCCTACCTAGTCTACCGACATTCTCCTCTCCGACACCCCTACCTAGTTTACCGACATTCTCCCCTCCAACACCCCTACCTAGTCGACCGACATTCTCCCCTCCAACACCCCTACCTAGTCGACCGACATTCTCCCCTCCAACACCCCTACCTAGTCTACCGACATTCTCCCCCTCCAACACCCCTACCTAGTCTACCGACATTCTCCCCCTCCAACACCCCTACCTAGTCTACCGACATTCTCCCCTCCAACACCCCCTACCTAGTCTACCGACATTCTCCCCTCCAACACCACTACCTAGTTTACCGACATTCTCCCCTCCGACACCCCTACCTAGTTTACCGACATTCTCCCCTCCGACACCCCTACCTAGTCTACCGACATTCTCCCCCTCAACACCCCTACCTAGTCTACCAACATTCTCCCCTCCAACACCCCTACCTAGTCTACCGACATTCTCCTCTCCGACACCCCTACCTAGTCTACCGACATTCTCCCCCTCCGACACCCCACCTAGTCTACCAACATTCTCCCCCTCCAACACCCCTACCTAGTCCACCGACATTCTCCCCCTCCGGCACCCCTACCTAGTCTACCGACATTCTCCCCTCCAACATCCCTACCTAGTCTACCGACATTCTCCCCCTCCAACACCCCTACCTAGTCGACCGACATACTCCCCCTCCGACACCCCACCTAGTCTACCAACATTCTCCCCCTCCAACACCCCTACCTAGTCCACCGACATTCTCCCCCTCCGGCACCCCTACCTAGTCTACCGACATTCTCCCCTCCAACATCCCTACCTAGTCTACCGACATTCTCCCCCTCCAACACCCCTACCTAGTCGACCGACATACTCCCCCTCCGACACCCCACCTAGTCTACCAACATTCTCCCCCTCCAACACCCCTACCTAGTCCACCGACATTCTCCCCCTCCGGCACCCCTACCTAGTCTACCGACATTCTCCCCTCCAACATCCCTACCTAGTCTACCGACATTCTCCCCCTCCAACACCCCTACCTAGTCTACCGACATTCTCCCCCTCCAACACCCCTACCTAGTCTACCGACATTCTCCCCTCCAACATCCCTACCTAGTCTACCGACATTCTCCCCCTCCAACACCCCTACCTAGTCTACCGACATTCTCCCCCTCCAACACCCCTACCTAGTCTACCGGCATTCTCCCCTCCGACACCCCTACCTAGTCTACCGACATTCTCCCCCTCCAACACCCCCTACCTAGTCTACCGACATACTCCCCCTCCGACACCCCTACCGAGTCTACCAACATTCTCCCCCTCCAACACCCCTACCTAGTCTACCGACATTCTCCCCTCCAACACCCCGACCTAGTCTACCGACATTCTCCCCCTCCAACACCCCTACCTAGTCTACCGACATTCTCCCCTCCAACACCCCTACCTAGTCTACCGACATTCTCCCCCTCCCACACCCCTACCTAGTCTACCGACATTCTCCCCCTCCAACACCCCTACCTAGTTTACCGACATTCTCCCCTACAACACCCCTACCTAGTCTACCGACATTCTCCCCTCCGACACCCCTACCTAGTCTACCGACATTCTCCCCCTCCAACACCCCTACCTAGTCTACCGACATTCTCCCCTCCGACACCCCTACCTAGTCTACCGACATTCTCCCCTCCGACACCCCTACCTAGTCTACCAACATTCTCCCCCTCCAACACCCCCTACCTAGTCTACCGACATTCTCCCCCTCCAACACCCCCACCTAGTCTACCGACATTCTCCCCTCCGACACCCCTACCTAGTCTACCGACATTCTCCCCCTCCGACACCCCTACCTAGTTTACCGACATTCTCCCCTCCAACACCCCTACCTAGTTTACCGACATTCTCCCCTCCAACACCCCTACCTAGTCTACCGACATTCTCCCCCTCCGACACCCCTACCTAGTCTACCGACATTCTCCTCTCCGACACCCCTACCTAGTTTACCGACATTCTCCCCTCCAACACCCCTACCTAGTCGACCGACATTCTCCCCTCCAACACACCTACCTAGTCGACCGACATTCTCCCCTCCAACACCCCTACCTAGTCTACCGACATTCTCCCCTCCAACACCCCTACCTAGTCTACCGACATTCTCCCCCTCCAACACCCCTACCTAGTCTACCGACATTCTCCCCCTCCAACACCCCTACCTAGTCTACCGACATTCTCCCCTCCAACACCCCCTACCTAGTCTACCGACATTCTCCCCTCCAACACCACTACCTAGTTTACCGACATTCTCCCCTCCGACACCCCTACCTAGTTTACCGACATTCTCCCCTCCGACACCCCTACCTAGTCTACCGACATTCTCCCCCTCAACACCCCTACCTAGTCTACCAACATTCTCCCCTCCAACACCCCTACCTAGTCTACCGACATTCTCCTCTCCGACACCCCTACCTAGTCTACCGACATTCTCCCCCTCCGACACCCCACCTAGTCTACCAACATTCTCCCCCTCCAACACCCCTACCTAGTCCACCGACATTCTCCCCCTCCGGCACCCCTACCTAGTCTACCGACATTCTCCCCTCCAACATCCCTACCTAGTCTACCGACATTCTCCCCCTCCAACACCCCTACCTAGTCGACCGACATACTCCCCCTCCGACACCCCACCTAGTCTACCAACATTCTCCCCCTCCAACACCCCTACCTAGTCCACCGACATTCTCCCCCTCCGGCACCCCTACCTAGTCTACCGACATTCTCCCCTCCAACATCCCTACCTAGTCTCCCGACATTCTCCCCCTCCAACACCCCTACCTAGTCTACCGACATTCTCCCCCTCCAACACCCCTACCTAGTCTACCGACATTCTCCCCTCCAACATCCCTACCTAGTCTACCGACATTCTCCCCCTCCAACACCCCTACCTAGTCTACCGACATTCTCCCCCTCCAACACCCCTACCTAGTCTACCGACATTCTCCCCTCCGACACCCCTACCTAGTCTACCGACATTCTCCCCCTCCAACACCCCCTACCTAGTCTACCGACATACTCCCCCTCCGACACCCCTACCGAGTCTACCGACATTCTCCCCCTCCAACACCCCGACCTAGTCTACCGACATTCTCCCCCTCCGGCACCCCTACCTAGTCTACCGACATTCTCCCCCTCCAACACCGCCACCTAGTCTACCGACATTCTCCCCCTCCGGCACCCCTACCTAGTCTACCGACATTCTCCCCTCCAACATCCCTACCTAGTCTACCGACATTCTCCCCCTCCAACACCCCTACCTAGTCTACCAACATTCTCCCCCTCCAACACCCCCACCTAGTCTACCGACATTCTCCCCTCCAACACCCCGACCTAGTCTACCGACATTCTCCCCCTCCAACACCCCTACCTAGTCTACCGACATTCTCCCCTCCGACACCCCTACCTAGTCTACCGACATTCTCCCCCTCCAACACCCCCTACCTAGTCTACCGACATACTCCCCCTCCGACACCCCTACCTAGTCTACCAACATTCTCCCCCTCCAACACCCCTACCTAGTCTACCGACATTCTCCCCCTCCGGCACCCCTACCTAGTCTACTGACATTCTCCCCCTCCGGCACCCCTACCTAGTCTACCGACATTCTCCCCCTCCAACACCCCCACCTAGTCTACCGACATTCTCCCCCTCCGGCACCCCTACCTAGTCTACCGACATTCTCCCCTCCAACATCCCTACCTAGTCTACCGACAGTCTCCCCCTCCAACACCCCTACCTAGTCTACCAACATTCTCCCCCTCAACACCCCTACCTAGTCTACCGACATTCTCCCCCTCCGACACCCCTACCTAGTCTACCGACATTCTCCCCCTCAACACCCCCTACCTAGTCTACCGACATTCTCCCCCTCCAACACCCCTACCTAGTCTACCGACATTCTCCCCCTCAACACCTCCTACCTAGTCTACCGACATTCTCCCCTCCAACACCCCTACCTAGTCTACCGACATTCTCCCCTCCAACACCCCCTACCTAGTCTACCAACATTCTCCCCCTCCAACACCCCTACCTAGTCTACCGACATTCTCCCCTCCAACACCCCCACCTAGTCTACCGACATTCCCCCCCTCCAACACCCCTACCTAGTCTACCGACATTCTCCCCTCCAACACCCCCACCTAGTCTACCGACATTCTCCCCCTCCAACACCCCTACCTAGTCTACCGACATTCTCCCCTCCAACACCCCTACCTAGTCTACCAACATTCTCCCCCTCCAACACCCCTACCTAGTCTACCGACATTCTCCCCTCCAACACCCCCTACCTAGTCTACCGACATTCTCCCTTCCAACACCCCTACCTAGTCTACCGACATTCTCCCCTCCAACACCCCCTACCTAGTCTACCGACATTCTCCCCCTCCAACACCCCTACCTAGTCTACCGACATTCTCCCCTCCAACACCCCCTACCTAGTCTACCAACATTCTCCCCCTCCAACACCCCTACCTCGTCTACCGACATTCTCCCCTCCAACACCCCCTACCTAGTCTACCGACATTCTCCCCTCCAACACCCCTACCTAGTCTACCGACATTCTCCCCTCCAACACCCCTACCTAGTCTACCGACATTCTCCCCCTCCAACACCCCCTACCTAGTCTACCGACATTCTCCCCTCCAACACCCCTACCAAGTCTACCGACATTCTCCCCTCCAACACCCCTACCTAGTCTACCGACATTCTCCCCTCCAACACCCCTACCTAGTCGACCGACATTCTCCCCCTCCAACACCCCCTACCTAGTCTACCGACATTCTCCCCTCCGACACCCCTACCTAGTCTACCGACATTCTCCCCCTCCGACACCCCTACCTAGTCTACCGACATTCTCCCCCTCCGACACCCCTACCTAGTCTACCGACATTCTCCCCCTCCGACACCCCTACCTAGTCTACCGACATTCTCCCCTCCAACACCCCTACCTAGTCTACCGACATTCTCCCCTCCAACACCCCTCCCTAGTCTACCAACATTCTCCCCCTCCGGCACCCCTACCTAGTCTACCGACATTCTCCCCCTCAACACCCCTACCTAGTCTACCGACATTCTCCCCCTCCGACACCCCTACCTAGTCTACCGACATTCTCCCCTCCAACACCCCTACCTAGTCTACCGACATTCTCCCCTCCAACACCCCTACCTAGTCTACCGACTTTCTCCCCTCCAACACCCCTACCTAGTCTACCGACATTCTCCCCCTCAACACCCCTACCTAGTCTACCGACATTCTCCCCCTCCAACACCCCTACCTAGTCTACCGACATTCTCCCCCTCCAACACCCCTACCTAGTCTACCGACATTCTCCCCTCCGACACCCCTACCTAGTCTACCGACATTCTCCCCCTCCGACACCCCTACCTAGTCTACCGACATTCTCCCCTCCAACACCCCTACCTAGTCTACCAACATTCTCCCCCTCCAACACCCCTACCTAGTCTACCGATATTCTCCCCCTCCAACACCCCTACCTAGTCTACCGACATTCTCCCCCTCCGGCACCCCTACCTAGTCTACCGACATTCTCCCCCTCCAACACCCCCACCTAGTCTACCGACATTCTCCCCCTCCGGCACCCCTACCTAGTCTACCGACATTCTCCCCTCCAACACCCCTACCTAGTCTACCGACATTCTCCCCCTCCAACACCCCTACCTAGTCTACCGACATTCTCCCCCTCCGGCACCCCTACCTAGTCTACCGACATTCTCCCCTCCAACACCCCTACCTAGTCTACCGACATTCTCCCCCTCCGGCACCCCTACCTAGTCTACCGACATTCTCCCCTCCGACACCCCAACCTAGTCTACCGACATTCTCCCCCTCCAACACCCCTACCTAGTCTACCGACATTCTCCCCTCCAACACCCCCTACCTAGTCTACCGACATTCTCCCCATCCAACACCCCTACCTAGTCTACCAACATTCTCCCCCTCCAACACCCCCACCTAGTCTACCGACATTCTCCCCTCCAACACCCCGACCTAGTCTACCGACATTCTCCCCCTCCAACACCCCTACCTAGTCTACCGACATTCTCCCCCTCCGGCACCCCTACCTAGTCTACCGACATTCTCCCCCTCCAACACCCCCACCTAGTCTACCGACATTCTCCCCTCCGACACCCCACCTAGTCTACCAACATTCTCCCCCTCCAACACCCTTACCTAGTCTACCGACATTCTCCCCCTCCAACACCCCTACCTAGTCTACCGACATTCTCCCCTCCAACACCCCGACCTAGTCTACCGACATTCTCCCCCTCCAACACCCCTACCTAGTCTACCGACATTCTCCCCCTCCAACACCCCTACCTAGTCTACCGACATTCTCCCCTCCAACACCCCGACCTAGTCTACCGACATTCTCCCCCTCCAACACCCCTACCTAGTCTACCGACATTCTCCCCTCCGACACCCCTACCTAGTCTACCGACATTCTCCCCCTCCAACACCCCTACCTAGTCTACCGACATTCTCCCCCTCCGGCACCCCTACCTAGTCTACCGACATTCTCCCCCTCCAACACCCCCACCTAGTCTACCGACATTCTCCCCCTCCGACACCCCTACCTAGTCTACCGACATTCTCCCCTCCAACATCCCTACCTAGTCTACCGACATTCTCCCCCTCCAACACCCCTCCCTAGTCTACCGACATTCTCCCCCTCAACACCCCCTACCTCGTCTACCGACATTCTCCCCCTCCAACACCCCTACCTAGTCTACCGACATTCTCCCCTCCAACACCCCTACCTAGTCTACCGACATTCTCCCCCTCCAACACCCCTACCTAGTCTACCGACATTCTCCCCCTCAACACCCCTACCTAGTCTACCGACATTCTCCCCTCCAACACCCCTACCTAGTCTACCGACATTCTCCCCCTCCAACACCCCCTACCTAGTCTACCGACATTCTCCCCTCCAACACCCCTACCTAGTCTACCGACATTCTCCCCCTCCGACACCCCTACCTAGTCTACCGACATTCTCCCCTCCAACACCCCTACCTAGTCTACCGACATTCTCCCCTCCAACACCCCTACCTAGTCTACCGACATTCTCCCCCTCCGACACCCCCACCTAGTCTACCGACATTCTCCCCCTCCGACACCCCCACCTAGTCTACCGACATTCTCCCCCTCCGACACCCCTACCTAGTCTACCGACATTCTCCCCCTCCGACACCCCTACCTAGTCTACCGACATTCTCCCCCTCCGACACCCCCACCTAGTCTACCGACATTCTCCCCCTCCGACACCCCCACCTAGTCTACCGACATTCTCCCCCTCCGACACCCCTACCTAGTCTACCGACATTCTCCCCCTCCGACACCCCCACCTAGTCTACCGACATTCTCCCCCTCCGACACCCCTACCTAGTCTACCGACATTCTCCCCCTCCGACACCCCTACCTAGTCTACCGACATTCTCCCCCTCCGACACCCCTACCTAGTCTACCGACATTCTCCCCCTCCGACACCCCCTACCTAGTCTACCGACATTCTCCCCTCCAACACCCCTACCTCGTCTACCGACATTCTCCCCTCCAACACCCCTACCTAGTCTACCGACATTCTCCCCCTCTGACACCCCTACCTAGTCTACCGACATTCTCCCCTCCGACACCCCTACCTAGTCTACCGACATTCTCCCCCTCCGACACCCCTACCTAGTCTACCGACATTCTCCCCTCCGACACCCCTACCTAGTCTACCGACATTCTCCCCTCCGACACCCCTACCTAGTCTACCGACATTCTCCCCTCCAACACCCCTACCTAGTCTACCGACATTCTCCCCTCCAACACCCCTACCTAGTCTACCGACATTCGCCCCTCCGACACCCCCACCTAGTCTACCGACATTCTCCCCCTCCGACACCCCTACCTAGTCTACCGACATTCTCCCCCTCCGACACCCCTACCTAGTCTACCGACATTCTCCCCCTCCGACACCCCTACCTAGTCTACCGACATTCTCCCCCTCCGACACCCCTACCTAGTCTACCGACATTCTCCCCTCCAACACCCCTACCTAGTCTACCGACATTCTCCCCTCCAACACCCCTACCTAGTCTACCGACATTCTCCCCCTCCGACACCCCTACCTAGTCTACCGACATTCTCCCCCTCCAACACCCCTACCTAGTCTACCGACATTCTCCCCCTCCAACACCCCTACCTAGTCTACCAACATTCTCCCCCTCCAACACCCCCACCTGGTCTACCAACATTCCCCCCCTCCAACACCCCTACCTAGTCTACCGACATTCTCCCCTCCAACACCCCTACCTAGTCTACCGTCATTCTTCTACACCAACCCCATCATTTCAAGGAAGTACTTTTCTCCCATTCCCACCTAATGTCATGCTGTTACTCTGCTACCTCCTGTCCAGTTAATGCTGCCATGCTCATCCCCTACCTCCCCTGAGCTGGTCATGGGCTCCTTCACTTTTGTCTCTATTGCTCCCATCGCCCCTGTCACCTTCTCTCCTCTCCGCCCTTTGCTTCCCCACTTGCCCTCTCCCCCACCCACACCCAGCACACTCTTGGGCTTTTCCTCCCTCCTCCCCTCCTGCACCACTCATGTTTTCTTCCCCCTCCCCAACGTGGTTCTCGGGATTTCCCCTCCCTTCAAAGCTTTCCTCTCCAGCGCTCGTCTTGGATTTTCCTGTCCCGTCTCAGCACTGCTCTCAGACTTCTCCCCCCCCCTCCATCCCCCACCCCACCAAAGTGCTGCTCTTGGGCTTCATCCTTGCCCCTACTTTGGGCCTTAGACCTTCTGTCATTACTGCTCCAATAGAAAAGTAAGAACTTGCATTTATACAGCACCAGTCACAACCTCAGGAAGTCGCAAAGCACTTTACAGCCAACTTGGTACTTTTTTTGAAGGGCAATCACTGTTGTAATGTAGGAAACATGGCACCCAATTTGTGCACAGCAAGCTCTCACAAACAGCAATGAGATAATGATCAGATATTTCAGTGATGTTGATTGAGGGAATAAAATTGGCCAGGACACCGGGGAGAACTCTCCTGCTCTTCTTTGATAAAGTGTCATGGGATCTTTTACGTCCACCTGAGGAGGGCGGACGTGCCCTCGTTTTAACATCTCATCTTGAATGCACACTTTGGGGAATCTTCTAATCCCGAGAGAGTTCATTCTAACAATCTGTAGTGGGAGTCAAATTCTGAGCAGCAATAAGATGTAGGCATCCCAGAACGGTGCTGATCTTCATCTGCAAACATGGCCATGTGGACACGCTTCCCAAAACTCTTGACTGTTCATGTCATCTCTTCCATCTCTGGTTATACATTATGCCAACCATGTTTATCTTTGGTTACCTGGGTGAGCAGGACCGCCTTGTGGGTCTGCTCTTGGGCTTGGCAAAATCTGCTGGTACAGATCCAGGATGTTTAAGTTGGTTGAGAGGGCCTCTCCAACTGCTTGTCCATGTGATGATCTCTGGTGCACGACCAGGTGACTCCAAAACGTGAACACGTGGGTGTTGTTGTGTCTGTGTATAATAAGACACAGACTGCAGGAGAACGGTACAAGAGGTGTTTACTCAACGTGGCTCACACGGGAACTGATCTGTACAGATTACTACTCAGTGCTATATACAGGTGTGGTCACTGCCGGTACTGCAGTATACATGAGCTGTAAAAAGTAGTTCCCCCCTTAAAGGTACATACATTACAATTCCTCCCCTTTTAGATTAACAGTACCATAACACTCATTTAACAATTAAATATCAAACTAATTACAATTAACACTTTTAACATGCAACATTAGCTGAAAATAGTCTATTTATATATTCAGTCTTTGGGGAGGCCTCCTGATCCTTTCTCGATAGCGCCTTTCCCGAGTGTCTTGCTCTTGGTGCGGAGGCGATTCTGGCCCCCTGTCGTCGGTTGGTTCATCAGCTTCCGATGCTACTGTTTCTGGGGTAGATGCGACCTGTACGTCGGGTTCATCACCAGGTACGTATGGGCGAGGCATGGGGTTGACTTGTTCCTGTGACTCTAGGATCTGGTCAGCATGGCGTCTCACGACGCGCTCCCCAACGTCCACTGTGTACATTAGTGGGCCCTGCCGTGTGCATATCGTTCCTGGCTGCCATTTTTCTGTTCGGTAGTCACGGGCCAAGACTGGTTGCCCTACATTGAAGCTTCTTGTTGGCTTCTCATGGATGTGCTGGAATTGCTTATTCTCAACATCTCTTCGTACGTTTGGTCTGAGCAAATCCAGGTGAGATCTTAACCTTCGGTTAAAGAACATCATGGCTGGGGCCTGGTTGGTGACTGCATGTGTCGCATTCCGGTAGGCGAACAGGAAATTGTCCACCTTGTGCTGCAGCAGAATTTTGTCATTGTACATAGCCTTTATTGCCTTCTTAAAGGTTTGTACGAACCTCTCAGCCAATCCATTTGTGGCTGGATGATACGGGGCGGATGTGTAATGCCTTACCCCATTCTTTTTCAAGAACCTCCGGAACTCTTCGGACACAAACTGTGGTCCGTTGTCGGAGCAAATCTGTTCTGGCAAGCCATTCCTGGCAAAAATGGTCCATAGGACTGCAATAGTTTTCTCCGTGGTGGTGGAGGACATTTTGATGACCTCAGGCCATTTCGAGTGCGCATCCACAGCTATTAAAAACATTGAGTCCATGAATGGACCAGCAAATTAAATATGCACCCGTTGCCATGGAGATGAGGGCCACTCCCATGGGTGTAGAGGGGCCTGTGGTGGTGCATTTTGGACTTTCTGGCATCCTGAGCAGCTCTTGGTCAGGTCCTCGATTTGTTTATCGATTCCCGGCCACCACACATAAGCCCTGGCAAGGCTTTTCATTTTTACCCCTCCCAGATGACCCTCATGAAGCTCATTGAGCACTCTATCTCTTAACTTGGGTGGAATTACCACTCGGGATCCACACATCAAGGTCCCCCAGCACACTGACAGCTGTTCTCTCCTTGTCGAGAATGCTGGCAACAGTGAGTCGCCATGTGCTAGCCATCCCTTCACCGGCAAATCATATACCCGAGACAGTGTCGGGTCATTTCAGGTTTCCTTTTCGATATAAGCGTTAGTTACCGGTAGGTATTCAACTATAGTCGAATGGAATATTTCGACAGGATCCACTGCTGGTGCTTCCTCCGCAGTAGGCAGTGGCAGGCGTGATAGCCCATCAGCATTTCCATGCTGTTTCGTGCCCTTATATTCAATCTCACAGTGGTGCGCCCCTAGAAAAAGTGACCATCTTCGTAATCGTTGCGCAGTCATCACTGGAATGCCCTTCTTCGGATTAAAAATGGAGACAAGAGGCTGGTGATCAGTCAGCAAGGTGAATTTCTGCCCGTGCAGATAGTGATTGAACTTTTTCACTCCCTGGAAAAGGATTGACAGGGCCTCCCTGTCAATCTGGGCGTAGTTACGCTCGGCTGAGGTTAGTGATCGTGACACAAAGGCTATTGGCCTCTCTGAGCCGTCCGAGAATTTGTGCGACAGCACCGCTCCAATGCCGTAGGGTGACGCATCACATGCCAACCGAATTGGTAATGCCGGGTTTTAATGGGCCAATACCTCTTTCGATGTGATTAGTGTTTTGCTCTTCTGGAAAGCTCATCTACATTCGTCACTCCACTTCCATGGCACCCCAGTTTGCAGTAGGGTGTTAAGTGGGTGTAGTATTGTAGACAAATTTGGCAAGAACTTATGGTAGTAGTTTACCAGCCCGAGGAACGACCTCAGTTGTGACACATTTTCCGGTGCTGGAGCCTTGACTACTGCCTCAATCTTCTCTGGGGACTTATGTAACCCCACTGTCTGCACACTTTGTCTTTGAACCAGCAATCATTCTGGTCGTGTGTTGTTCTGCCGCAGCGATAGCACTTCTCTGTTCCATATGACATTTCGTTTGTGCCATATTCTTGCGATCTCTGTTGTATCTGCAGCACCCCGTGCTGCTGCTTCATATGATACTGCAATGCTGAAAGCCTTTTCCAGCGTAAGGTCCTTTTCAGATAAAAGCCGTTTCTGGGTTCCTTCACTTTGAAGCCCACACACAAACTTGTCCCTTAAGGTATCTGCCAGTCCCGCTCCAAACTGGCAGCGTTTCGATAGTTTGCGCAGTCTGTTAAATAATCAGCATTGCTTTCATCCTTATGCTGGTTCCGTTTGTGAAACTTGAATCTTTCTGCTATCAGCAGCGGTGTGAGGTTTAAATGTTCCTGTAGTATCGTTACTATGTCTTCAAAACTCTTTTCCATTGACTTCGTTGGGGTTACTAGATTTCGTAATAAACCATACGTCTTTGCACCCATTAAATTTAACAATACCGACGCTTTCTTGTCATCTGACACCTCATTTGCCTTGCAGTATACCTCTATTCGTTCGACATATGTAGTCCAATCTTCGACTTCATTGTCAAATGCAGTGATACTGCCACTCTTTGGTATTTTGGGTGTGGTTTAAAATGGCGTCTCCCAATGGCTTAAAATGGCGTCTCCCACGCTTTCCTTCCTCCCCCGCTGCTGCCAACGCCGCTCCCGGCGGTTCTCGTGGCAATGGCGGCACCCTGTAGGTTTCACGCGCTTCTCCTGCGCTGCTGCCAACGCTGCTCTCGGCGGTCCTCGTGGCAATGGCGGCGCCTCGCGGGTTTCTGCACGTCTCTCTCTCCTTCTCTTCGACGCTGCTCAGCCCCTGAACACCGGCTGCGCCCTGTGCGCTCTGCCCCCTCTCTCTCTCTCCCTCGTTGACGCTGCTCGGCCCTTTGCTGTACCGCTCGGTCGGGCTCTAGCCCGCCGCTGTCCGGGAAGGGTCTGCGCACTACCTGTTGCCAGCCCATTTCGCTGGACCACCTCGACTGGAAAGCTAAGCCTGGCTCTCGACAGCCTCCCCCGCAATTCTCGAGTCTCTGCTGGATGACTGGGCGGTTGCCCGTGGGCGATGCCCGAGCCTCTGGCCTTGACCTCCAATCCACTGATCTCCAGGAACAAATCCCCAGGAGGTGATGCAGAGTTGCAGGTAGGTTCGAATTTGCCTTGTCGCCAATGTTGTGTCTGTGTATAAGACACAGACTGCAGGAGAACGGTACAACAGGTGTTTACTCAACGTGGCTCACATGGGAACTGATCTGTACAGATTACTACTCAGTGCTATATACAGGTGTGGTCACTGCCGGTACTGCAGTATACATGAGCTGTAAAAGATAGTTCCCCCCTTAATAAAAGGTATATACATTACAGGTGTCGCGCAAAAAGAACATGGCATTTGCTCAAAAGCTTTTCACAATCAGTCATCACCGCTGGATATTGACTTCTTTATTGGGCAGAACTTCCAAATTATGTTATAATTTTTTTATTCATAAGCAATTTTTAAAAAAAGTTTGGACAGGTTTTTCTTTAATTCTAAAGGGCTGCTCATGGATATCCTGGTGGCATTGGGGATTTACTCGGCACCATTTCACTAACCTGAGCAAACGAGAGATATTTGGCAATCAATTCGTGGGATGTTGGCAGTCAGGCCTCCGAATGGTCATTTCCTACGTGTAGATCGATATTTTTTTTCCACTGCAGGCCTGGTGTGAGACCAGAATTGGCAGCGGTCATTCAGCAACCCGAGACAGCTTGAAACAGTAAGTCACCCACAGCCCAGTTCGCCTGAAGGTGCCGTTTATTCCTTCTCCGGCAAATGCAATGGTGCTGAGCCGAAAATTTTTACCGTTCGGCTTAAAGGGCCCGAGGAACAAGCTGCTGAAACCGTGGGATTTTTTTTTGTGGTGTGTGTGTGTGTGTGTGTGAACGCTTTGATATTTACCAGGAATGAGCGCTGAGCGGGCGGCCTGTGCCGAGAGCTGTAAGCTGCAGCGCTTTGTGGAGCAGCGAGCCGGAGCAGCGAGAAGACAGCAACATGTTTGCAGCCGCAGCCAGGATCATCTGGGCGAGGGTTGCCAACCCCTCCCGGATTGCCCCGTGCAGCCTCCTGGAAGTGACCAACAATCTCCGCCGCCAGCAAACCCGGGAGAAAAATCCTTAAAACCAATTATGGAATCCTACAGGACAGGGGGCGGCCCTGTTGTTATTTCGGATTTCCAGCATCTGCAGTATTTTGCTATCGGACAGAGGGGCGGCCCGTCCTTCCCCTGCCAGCTCCTTGAAAGAGCGACCCGATTTGGCCCCCTCTCCCACAGCCCTGCATAACTGATGTGTTCTGTTTTTTTTCATTTGTCACTTGAGCACATAAAGCTAGGCTGACACGCCCAGTGCAGTGCTGAGGGAGCGCTGCACCGTCGGAGGTGCCGTCTTTCGGATGAGACATTAAACCGAGGCCCCGTCTGCCCTCTCAGGTGGACGTAAAAGATCCCATGGCACTATTTCGAAGAAAAGCAGGGGAGTTATCCCCGGTGTTCTGGCCAATAGTTATCCCTCAACCAACATCGCTAAAACAGATTATCTGGTCATTATCACATTGCTGTTGGTGGGAGCTTGCTGTGCGCAAATTGGCTGCCGCGTTTCCCACATTACAACAGTGACTACACTTCAAAAATACTTCATTGACTGTAAAGCGTTTCAGACGTCTGGTGGTTGTGAAAGGCGCTACATAAATGCAAGTCTTTTATTATTGAACACTTTTGTTTATGGGTTATAGAAATAATTGGAAATGGGCGGGGCAAGTTTTATGGTGAAACTTCCAGGAATACATCCAATCAGATTTGGCAACCCCGTGCCCCATTGTAATCATTCACAGGACGTTACTAATTAACAGCGGCTTACTCTGTTACAGTGCTCTGCCTGGGGGAAGTCTCAAAGTACAAACAACCTGTACAGAATTTACTGTGTTGCGTTTTGCTGTAACGTTGTGGGAAGAATAGGCGGTGCCACTCGGGTTGCCGATGTTGGTTGGACCTAGTTCTGGCGGTTTCACCCCATGACCTCCCGTCTCCAACCACCCTGCCCTGGCAAACAGCCTTTTAAGAACATAACATAAGAATTAGGAGCAGGAATAGGCCATACGGCCCCTCGAGCCTGCTCCGCCATTCAATAAGATCATGGCTGATCATCAACCTCAACTCCACTTTCCCGCCCGAGCGTCATATCCCTTGATTCCCCTAGAGTCCAAAAATCTATCGATCTCAGCCTTGAATATACACAGCCTCAGCATCCACAGCCTGTTGGGGCAGAGAATTCCAAAGATTCACAACCCTCTGAGTGAAGAAATTCCTCCTCATCTCAGTCTTAAATGGCCGATCCCTTAGCCTGAGACTATGCCCCCCCTAGTTCTAGGCACTCCAACCGGGGGAAATAACCTCTCGGCATCTACCCTGTCAATCCCCCTCAGAATTTTATGTTTTTACCATCTCGAAAACAAAAAAGTGTTCAAAAAATAATGAAAAATAACACAGTTTTTAAAATATCCATATGATTTTTCACCCCCCCAGGTTGCTCGTAGCAGTGTCCAGATGATTAATCCTTAATTCCTGGGGACTCCAGGAGAATGCTGGAGGGTTAGCAACCCTCGGTGCCACTTGATGTTGCTATAAAAAAAGCTGGGAAGGAAAGTTAATGGACTGCAAATTCCTAGAGGGCACGACTGAGGTACTGAATGAGTACTTTGCATCTGTCTTCACAAAAGAAGAGGATGAAGTTAATGTTGGAGTAGAGGAGGGGGAGTAGAGATTGACTTCAGGGTGCGCCGATTTACAGTCATTAGACATTGTGGCCTTAAAAGGACATGCTATTTTACACACAACGCCACCATTGTGCATTTCATGGTATAATTTCCCCGCCTTTCTGAAACAGCATCTCCCCTCACTTACTGTAAATGTCACCCTAAGAGATCCGATTGCATTTAAAAAGACATCATGGAATATCTGATGCCCAGCACACTGATTTAAAAAAACATCTCAGACTTAAAATATACACATGCATATAAACCACTCTATTTACGTCATCTAAACACACGTTCGATTGTTTGGCCAGCAGGAGTGTGTTGCGGCTGTGCAGTCGTGTGTTGTCGAACATTTCCCATGTTAAACACTCTGCAGTTGAGCCTTGAATACAGCCATTCTCTTCAGCATAACTGCAACTGGTTTACATTTTTTAAATGTTACTTTTAGAACTCTCAACATTTGCTTTAATATTAGTAATGTTGTTGTTTTAATTTTAATAATTGACCTAATGGCATTTGGAGACAGGCAGGCAGAACTCTGCATGGGAGTTTGCTGCTCTCTAATATAGAGCCAGCAGTATAACTGCATCCCACTGACTGGCGGCGCTTTCAAAGCTGATTCTGATCTTAAATGGTCCCGGTGCATAACAGCAGCATCATTCTGGAAAGTGGAACAGTTGGAATCATTTGACATTTTATTCAGCAATTTTGGTTTCTTGTAGCGGATCCCAGCCAAGATCAGGATGTTGACTGATTCACAGCTCATAGAAACATAGAAGATAGGAGCAAGAGTAGGCCATTCGGCCCTTCGAGCCTGCTCCACCATTCAATGAGATCATGGCTGATCATCCAAACTCAGTACCCTGTCCCTGATTTCTCCCCATATCCCTTGATCCCTTTAGCCTTAAGAACTATACCTAACTCCTTCTTGAATATATTTAATGAATTGGCCTCAACTGTCTTCTGTGGTAGAGAATTCCACAGGTTCACCACTCTCTGGGTGAAGAAATTCCTCCTCATCTCTGACCTAAATGGCTTACCCCTTATCCTTAGACTGTGACCCCTGGTTCTGGACTCCCCCGCCATCGGGAACACCCTTCCTGCATCTAGTCTGTCTAGTCCTGTTAGAATTTTATAACTTTCAATGAGATCCCCTCTCATTCTTCTAAACTCTAGCGAATATAAGCCTAATCAACCCAATCTCTCCTCATACGTCATCCCTGCCATCCCAGGTATCAGTCTGGTGAACCTTCGCTGCACTCCCTCCATGGCAAGAACATCCTTCCTCGGATAAGGCCTCAGCTCAGACCGCTTCTATCTCCTTGAGATAGCATTTCATTATGACCTAAATGTGGTTGGGGTGAAGCCGAATATATTTTTTGAGGCATAGAAAATGACTGTTTCCCCTGTGAACAGAACCGTCCTTTACAGGATTGTGACAGCACTACCGCATTATCTGGTGCTTGAGCCAGGCCTCCATATTTAAGCTGGGTAGCTCTTTGTCAGCCGGCGCGGACAAGATGGGCCAAATGGCCTCCTCCTGTGCTGTAAATTTCTATGATATTTATGTCAGGAACAGGAGAGCTGGACCTCAGTCTGGAAAACCTCCACACAATACCAACAAGCCTCCCAAGTCAATGTATTATGCCAGTTAATGAACTTAAAAACCACCTATCCCAGCATTAAGCATGGTGCAAGATTTATTCTAGTTACAATCATCATTATTAAATAAGATGGGACGGTACCATTTAATTAACACTTGTGGTGCACACTGTTGGAGATTTGCTGCTTTATTTCCACAGGATCACACATGGACATTAAGTATTTTTCCCCAATGGAAAAGAAATGGAATATACCGTGGTTTAACACAAACATAGCAAATACTTCCATTCATGAGGCAAGCCTAATTTACTCAGGAAATTATCTCGCATGACTTAACTGCTTATTTTTTTAAATCGTTTATGTGATGTGGGCGTCGCTGGCAAGGCCAGCATTTATTGCCCATCCCTAATTGTCCTTGAGAAGGTGGTGGTGAGCCGCCGCCTTGAACCGCTGCAGTCCGTGTGGTGAAGTACTCCCACAGTGCTGTTAGGGAGGGAGTTCCAGGATTTTGACCCAGCGACGATGAAGGATTGGCGATATACTTCTAAGTCAGGATGGTGTGTGACTTGGAGGGGAACTTGGAGGTGGTGGTGTTCCCATGCGCCTGCTGCCTTTGTCCTTCTAGCTGGAAGAGGTCGCGGGTTTGGGAGGTTCTGCTGAAGAAGCCTTGACGAGTTGCTGCAGTGCATCTTGTAGATGGTACACACTGTAGCCACGGTACGCCGGTGGTGGAGGGAGTGAATGTTTAAGGTGGTGGATGGGGTGCCAATCAAGTGGGCTGCTTTGTCCTGGATGGTGTTGAGCTTCTTGAGTGTTGTTGGAGTGGCACTCATCCAGGCAAGTGTAGAGTATTCCATCACACTCTTGACTTGTGCCTTGTAGATGTTGGAAAGGCTTTGGGGAGTCAGGAGGTGAGACAGTCGCCGCAGAATACCTAGCCTCTGACCTGCTCTTGTTGCCACAGTATTTATGTGGCTGGTCCGGTTAAGTTTCTGGTCAATGGTGACCCCCAGGATATTGATGGTGGGGGATTCGGCAATGGTAATGCTGTTGAATGTAAAGGGGAGGTGTTTAGACTCTCGCTTGTTGGAGATGGTCATTGCCTGGCACTTCTGTGGCGCGAATGTTACCTGCCATTTATCAGCCCAAGCCTGAACGTCGTCCAGGTATGTTGCATGCGACTATAAATAAATACTTGAGTTATTTTAGCCTGTAAAAGTTTTGTGCTGCATTTAATATTTCATCGATCTGAAGTGATGTTGTTGTGTTCTGCAACTCATTTCAAGGCAGATTCTGGATTTAACTCAGCTGGAGTATCAGTAAGGGTGTTGACAGTGGCCTTGTCTCTCTGGTCTGGAGAGAAGAACATCTTCCAGGGTTCCCATTTTTGATTGCTATCAGCTGTGGCTCAGTGGGTAGCACCCTCGCCTCTGAGTCAGAAGGTTGTGGGTTCAAGTCCCACTCCAGAGACTTGAGCACAAAAATCCAGGCTGACACTCCACTGCAGTGCTGAGGCAGTGCTGCACTGTCGGAGGTGCTGTCTTTCGGATGGGACATTAAACCGAGGCCCCGTCTGCTCTCTCGGGTGGACGTAAAAGATCCCATGGCACTATTCCGAAGAAGAGCAGTGGCATTATCCCCGGTCCTGGCCAATATTTATCCCTCAACCAACATCACTAAAAAAAAAAACAGATTATCTGGTCAATATCCCATTGCTGTTTGTGGGAGCTTGCTGTGTGCAAATTTGCTGCCGCGTTTCCTACATTACACTTCAAAAAGTACTCCTTTGGCTGTAAAGCACTTTGGGATGTCCGGTGGTTGTGAAAGGTGCTACATAAATGCAAGTCTTTTTGTTTCTATCCAGTGATACCAGCTGGGATCAATGGCTTACACAAGCCAAATAGTGAGGTAATCCTAAATAACAACAGAAAATGCTGGAAAAACTCAGCAGGCCAGGCAACATCCGTGGAGAGAAATTAGAGTCAACGTTTCGGGTCAAAACCCTTTATCAAGACTAAAGAGGCACAGGGAATGAAATAGATTAAGAGGCCAGGCTGGGAGAGAACAAAAGAGAAGAGACATTAAGAGGTACTCAAAACGAGACGAGATAGTGATAGGACTAGTGGAGACAAAAGACGGCTCTAGATTAGGTGTGAAAAGTGCTGGCAGAATGGGAGACAGCTGCCATGTGGGAGAGAGAAAAAAAGGAAAGGGGGGGGGGGGAAACCAAAACAAAGGGGTGGATAAAAAATATAAGTAAAAATGTAATAGGGGCCGAGGTTATGATCTGAAATTGTTGAACTCGATATTGAGTCCGGAAGGCTGTAAAGTGCCTAATCGGAAGATGAGGTGCTGTTCCTCGAGTTTACGTTGAGCTTCCGTGGAACAATGCAAGAGACCGAGGACGGTGAGGTCTGAGTGGGAATGGAGCGGTGAATTAAAATGACAGGCGACCGGAAGCTCGGGGTCACCCTTACGGACTGAACGGAGGTGTTCCGCAAAGCGGTCACCCAATCTGCGTTTGGTCTCCCCAATGTAGAGGAGTTTTTCCCTCCCCCCACCCCCCCCCATTTTCTTTTTTTTTTCTCTCTCCCACATGGCAGCTGTCTCCCATTCTGCCAGCGCATTTCACACCTAATCTAGAGCCGTCTTTTGTCTCCACTAGTCCTATCACCATCTCGTCTTGTTTTGAATACCTCTTAATGTCTCTTCTCTTTTGTTCTCTCCCAACCCGACCTCTTAATCTATTTCATTCCCTGTGCCTCTTTAGTCTTGATAAAGGGTTTTGACCCGAAACGTTGACTCTAATTTCTCTCCACGGATGTTGCCTGGCCTGCTGAGTTTTTCCAGCATTTTCTGTTGTTATTTTGGATTTCCAGCATCTGCAGTATTTTGCTATCGTACTAGTGAGGTAATCCTGCTACTTCATAAATCATTGTTGTGACTACACTTGGACTACTGTGTACAGTTCTGATCACAATACAAAAAGGACATTGCAGCTATTGAAAGGATACAGAAGCTATGAGGGGGTGGAGGGATTGGATTATGAGGAGCGATAATGTAAATTGGGCATGTCCTCACTGGAAGAGAGAAGGTTGAGGGGTGATACGATTGCTGTTTTTAGGATTCTAAAGGGACTGGTTAATGCAGACCGTGACAAACTACTTCACCTTGTCCGGTACAAAAGAACCAGAGGACCCAGTGTGCATTTAAAAGGGTAAATTCAAAACTGATCTGCAGAAACAATATTTCAGTGAGCGAGTGGTAAACCTATGGAACAAACTCCCTGGGGAAATAGTGGAAGCAGTTAGAGTTGATTCATTCCAATGTAAATTAGATTGACTTATTTCAGAAAATAACATTTTAGGATACGGTATATGAGTAATTTGAGACCTGTCATGTGGTATATGTGTCATGTGTAGGAGAAGAGAGGTGACTTTGGACCTCTGGTTCCCAAAGCGCTCCACCGCTGGGGTTTTCCCCGTTTCATTTCTAGGTCAATTGTAGACAAATTGAGCTGAATTTTAATGGGAATGGGGGTGGTGGGGGGGGTTTCCGAGGCAGTAGGGAAACCCAGGAAAACTTTAACAGCAGGGCCTGATTTGAATGGGAAGCCTCTGTTTGGTGCCTAGGCAGCTGAAGGCACAGCCGCCAAAGGTGGAGCGATTAAAATCGGGGATGCTCAAGAGGCCAGAATTGGAGGAGCACGGATATCTCGGAGGGTTGTGGGGCTGGAGGAGATTACAAAGATGTGGAGGGGTGAGGTCATGGAGGGATTTGAAAACAAGGTTGAGAATAAGGTGTAGTGCTGTAATCTAAACACCCTCCCCCATCCATTATCTGTCAAGTGCTCAAGGTCTGGTTTTCAAATCTATAGAGTGGTGTAAACCACACATACACATTTATGCACTATACTTGGAAGTTATAAGAACATAAGAACATAAGAAATAGGAGCAGGAGTAGGCCAATCGGCCCCTCGAGCCTGCTCCACCATTCAATAAGATCATGGCTGATCTGATCCTAACCTCAAATCTTCTATCACTCTGCATCCACCCGAACCCATGTGATCTCCCGGGAGAGGCGAAAAACCAGATAAAGACCCAATGGCCAATTTGGGAGAAAAAAATCTGGGAAATTCCTCTCCGACCCATCTAGGCGATCGAAATTCTTCCAGGAGATCACTCTGTCCCTATATTTTCTACAGTACTTACCTTCTGTAAAGGCGATCTCCACCCCAGCCAGGAACAGGAATAAAACCATCTCCTGAAATCTAACAGAATTAGAACACAGTAGGAGCAGAACCAGGCTACACGGCCCCTGGGCCCACTCCACTACCCACAGGGCCATGACCATTCCAAACCTAGACTCATGTCCAATTTCCTGCCCGCTCCCCGTAACCCTTAATTCCCTTTACTTCTAGGAAACTATTTCTGTTTTTAATTTATTTAATGATGTAGCTTCCACAGCTTTCTGGGGCAGCAAATTCCACAAACCTACCACCCTCTGAGTGAAGAAGTTTCTCCTCATCTCAGTTTTGAAAGAGCAGCCCCTTATTCTAAGATTATGCCCCCTAGTTCTAGTTTCACCCTTCATTGGGAACATCCTCACCGCATCCACCCTATCAAGCCCCTTCACAATCTTATATGTTTCAATAAGATCGCCTCTCATTCTTCTGAACTCCAATGAGTAGAGTCCCAATCTACTCAACCTCTCCTCATATGACCACCCCCTCATCCCCGGGATTAACCGAGTGAACCTTCTTTGTACTGACTCGAGAGCAAGTATGTCTTTTCTTAAGTATGGACACCAAAACTGTATGCAGTATTCCAGGTGCGGTCTCACCAATACCTTGTACAACTGCAGCAATACCTCCCTGTTTTTATATTCCATCCCCCTAGCAATAAAAGCCAACATTCCATTGGCCTTCTTGATCACTTGCTGCACCTGCATACTAACTTTTTGAGTTTCGTGCACCAGGACCCCCAGATCCCTTTGTACTACAGTACTTTCCAGTTTCTTGCCATTAAGATAATAACTTGCTCTATGATTTTTCCTGCCAAAGTGCATAACCTCACACTTTCCAGTATTGTATTCCATCTGCCAAATCTCTGCCCACTTACTTAGCCTGTCTATGTCCCTTTGCAGGTTTTTTATGTCCTCCTCACTCACTACTTTCCGTCCCATCTTTGTATCATCTGCAAACTTTGATATGTTACACTCGGTCCCCTCCTCCAAATCGTTAATATAGATTGTAAAGAGTTGGGGACCCAGCACTGACCCCTGCGGAACACCAATAGTTACTGGTTGCCAATCTGAGAACGAACCATTTATCCCAACTCTCTGCTTTCTGTTAGAGAGCCAATCCTCCACCCACGTCAGAATATTACCCCCAATCCCGTGATTTTTTATCTTGAGCAATAATCTTTTGTGTGGCACCTTGTCAAATGCCTTTTGGAAGTCTAAATACACTACGTCCACTGGTTCCCCTTTATCCACCCTGTATGTTACTTCCTCAAAAAACTCCAGCAAATTTGTCAAACATGACTTCCCCTTCATGAAACCATGCTGAGTTTGTCCTATTAAATTATGTTTATCCAAATGTTCCGTTACTGTCTCCTTAATAATGGACTCTAACATTTTACCAACCACAGATGTTAGGCTAACAGGTCTATAGTTTCCAGCCTTCTACCTACTACCCTTTTTAAATAAGGGTGTTACATTAGCAGTTTTCCAATCTGCCGGGACCTTTGCTGAGTCCAGTGAGTTTTGGAAAATTATTACCAATGCATCCACAATCCCTACCGCTACTTCCCTCAAGACCCTAGGATGCAAGCCATCAGGTCCAGGGGATTTATCCGCCTTGAGTCCCATTATTTTACCAAGTGCCACTTCCTTAGTGATTTTAATCGTATTTAGTTCCTCCCCCCCCCTAGAGCCCCCTGTTTGTCCAGTGTTGGGATATTCCTAGTGTCCTCTACTGTAAAGACTGATACAAAATAATTGTTCAGTGTTTTTGCCATCTCCATGTTTCCCACCATTAATTTCCCGGTCTCATCCTCTAAGGGACCAACATTTACTTTAGCCACCCTTTTTCTTTTTATATAACTATAGAAACTTTTACTGTTTGTTTTTATATTTTTTGCTAATTTACTTTCATAATCTATCTTCCCTTTCTTAATCAATCTTTTAGTTATTTTTTGCTGTCTTTTAAAGACTTCCCAATCTTCCATCCTCCCACTAGATTTGGCTACCTTATATGCCCTTGTTTTTAGTCGGATACTATCCTTAATTACTTTACTTAGCCACGGATGGCTATCTTTTCTTTTACACCCTTTTTTCCTCAGTGGAATATATTTTTTTTGGAAGTTGTAAAATAACTCCTTAAATGTACACCACTGATCATGTACCATCTTACCCTTTAATCTATTTTCCCAGTCCACTCTAATCAATTCCACTCTCATACCTTCATAGTCTCCTTTATTCAAGCTCAGCACGCTTGTTTGAGAGCCAACCTTCTCACCCTCTAATTGAATATGGAATTCAACCATGTTATGGTCACTCATTCCAAGGGCATCCTTTACTAGGACATTTTTAATTAATCCTGTCTCATTACACAGGACCAAATCTAAGGTTGCTTGCCTTCTGGTCGGTTCAGTTACATACTGCTCAAGAAACCCATCCCTAATACACTCAATGAACTCATCCTCAAGGCTGCTCTGCCCAATTTGATTTGTCTAGTTAATATGATAATTAAAATCCCCCATAATTATAGCTGTTCCCTTATTACAAGCCTCAACTATTTCCTGATTAATACTCCGTCCAACAGAGTTGCAACTGTTCGGAGGCCTATAGACTACACCCACTAGTGTTTTTTTCCCCTTATTATTCCTTATCTCCACCCAAACTGTTTCACTATCCCGCTCCTTTGACCCAATATCATTTCTCTATTATAGTGATTCCTTCCTTTATTAACATAGCCACCCCACCTCCTCTCCCTTCCTGCCTGTCCTTCCTGATTGTTAAATAACCTGGTATGTTTAATTCCCAGTCATGGTCACCCTGCAGCCATGTTTCTGTAATGGCCACAAGATCATACCCATATGTCGCTATTTGTGCCGTTAACTCATTCATTTTGTTACGAATGCTACGTGCATTCAGATAAAGAACTTTCAAATATGTTTTGTAACACTTAGTTCCTGTTTTTTCCCTTTTTAGTACTTTACTTTTTACTCCATACCTTCTGTCCCTTCCTGACACATTCTGTTTTTTAATTCCCCCACTGCTACCTAAGTCTATGACCTTCTCTGTTGTCATTTCTACTATTTGCTCTCTAGAAACCTCCCCCCCACTAATTAGTTTAAAGCCCTCTCTACAGCCCTAGTTATATGATTCACCAGGACTCTAGTCCCAGCACTGGCCAAGTGGAGTCCATCCCAACGGAACAGCTCCCTCCTGTCCCAGTATTGGTGCCAGTGTCCCAAGAAGCAAAACCCATTTCGCCCACACCAGTCTTTGAGCCACGCATTTAACTCTTTAATTTTATTTATCCTAGCCATATTCGCTCGTGGCTCAGGTAATAACCCAGAGATTATTACCCTTGAGGTTCTGTTTTTTAATTTGACCGCTAGCTGCTCATACTCCTTTAACAGAACCGTCTTCCTTGTCCTATCTACGTCGTTTGTACCAACATGGACCACGACAACTGGATCCTCCCCCTCCCACTCCAAGTTTCTTTCCAGCCCAGAAGAGATGTCCTTAACCCTGGCACCGGGCAGGCAACACAGCCTTCGGGACTCCCGCTCTCGGCTGCAGAGAACTCTATCTATCCCCCTAATAATACTATCCCCTACCACTACAACATTTCTTTTTACTCCCTCCACTTGAATGGCCCCCTGTACCACGGTGCTGTGGCCAGGTTGCTCATCCTCCCTGCAGTCCCCGCTCCCGCCCTCACAGGGAGTAAGAACCTCGATCCTGCTGGACAAGAACAAGGGCTGCGTCTCCTTCAACACTACATCCTGGATCCCTGTACCTTACTCACTCGTAGTCACACCGTCCTGTCCCTGACCATGGACTACATCTGCAGTAATTAACTTCATAGGTGTGACCATCTCCTGAAACATAGAGTCCAGGAACTTCTCCCCCCCCCTGATGTGTCGCAGTGTCTGAAGCTCGGTCTCAAGCTCCATAACATGGAACTTGAGTTCCTCTAGCAGCAAACACTTGTCGCAGATGTAATCACCGTGAGCCTCAATGGGGTTCACCGGCTCCCACATCTCGCAACAGTAACACATCACCTGCTCCATTCTATATAAATAATTAAATTTCTTATTGGGCCAGAAATTCGCGGCCAAAGGCGTGAGTGCGCTCGGGGTACTCACGCATCTGGCCGTTGGAAATGCCGGCGTTCAGCATGAACAGCGCATGCGGGGAACGCCAGCATTTCCAGACCTCGAGCGCGTGCGACTGCACAGGCAGCGCTTGCGCAGTGAACTTCGTAGATTTCATTCATGAAATCCGTGAGGGTAAGTCCTCAGAAGTTACACTTGAAAAAAGCAAGTGTAAAGTGGTTCATTGGCTGCGGAGGAAGAAACATTTTATCGTGGAGCTTCTGAAATGCAATATTTTTGTTTGGGAAAGGGAGGGAAGTTATTTTAAGAAATTTTAAGTAAGTTTTAAAGTTAAAATGTTTTTTTTTTTGTTTTTTTTTAAAAGTGTTTTCAGAACGGTAGGTAGAAGGAGCAATTGTGGCTGTGTGAATGGAATGTGAGAATGAGTTACGTATGTATGTCCACATATATTCCTTTACGTATATATATGTATGTTTTATATTCCTTTACTAATGTGTATGAATGTATGTTTTTAATTATGATTTTCCAATAAGTTACTTTCTCTGAAAGTCATAATTAAATAATACATTCATACACATAAGTAAAGGAATATATACATAACACGCAAAGGAATATATACAGACATACATATTTTCAGAAGCTCCACGATAAGAAATATCTTCCTCCGCAGCCTCTGGAGCAACTGCACCCATGCTTTTTTCATGTGTAAGTTGTAAGGACTTGACCTCACTGAAAGCAGTAATGAAAGCGGCGAATTATACTGCGCACGTGCTGCCTGTGCAGTCGCACGCGTTCTGCCTCTGAACCCCTTCGTTCAGAGGACAGGAAATGCCGGTTTTCCACAAAAGCACTGTGCATGCTGAAAACCGGCATTTCATCCGGCCAGATGCGTAAGTACCCCGACCGTACTCGCGCAGTTGGAAGGGAATTACTGGGCCAACATTTTACATGTCAATAAAATGAAAAATTTAACAACTGCACGACTTGCCCCCTCGCATCTGCGACTGAGGGTCCAAGAAGGTGCATTGCGCAAGAGGTCATCATCGTACGTATCCTCACACTGTTCCCTTTGGGGAACTGTATGAAGTGGTGGAAGGATTTATGGCCGTGATTAACGCTCATTCCGTGACCGTAACCATCTTTGAACCAGCCATTAGGGTGGTTAGTCCTATGGCGGGAGGGTTTTACGGGCTCCCACAACCCATCTGAGGGGGGGGGCCACCAACACCCGCGGACGCAAGTATCCCGCTGGATGTCCAACCAGAATTTAAAGTTGGAGCTCCGACTCCACTTGCCGGGACTGTCTGGAGTGGGGTTCAAAACCCTACTCCTTCTGGCCCAGTGGCGGGGATGCTTACTGCTACGCAAAAGGCCCACTCCGCACAAAAGGTGACACCCATACGTTTCCTGCGCCTTTTCCCTCCCCGTGACTGGAGCCCTATGCTGCCATTTCACGTTGCTAATCGGATTGGGCCTTTGTCATAGCAGTAGGATCCCCGCCGCTGGGCCAGATCAGGGTAGGGTTTTGAACCCCGCTCCAGACAGTCCCGGCAAGTGGAGTCGGAGCTCTGGCTCTAAATTCTGGGTTGACATCCAGTGGGATATTTGCGTCCGTGGGTGTGGGTGGCCCCCCTCCTTCTATAGCTTGTGGGAGCCCGTAAAACCCTCCCGCCATAGGACTAACCGCCCTAATGGCTGGTTCAAAGATGGTTACGGTCACGGAATGAGTGTTAATCACGGCCATAAATCATTCCACCACTTCATACAGTTCCCCAAAGGGAACAGTGTGAAGACACGTATGACGATGACATTGCTAAATAAATAAATGGAATTTAAAAAAATCTTTTAGGGCTTTTAAAAGTCTTTAAATTGCTTTAATTCTCTTTAAAACTACTTCAGATTACTCAAAATAATGTAAACTTTTTAAAAAGTTTATAAAAGTTACCAAAATCTTCAAAAAACTTCCAAAAACCTATTTAAACTGCTGCTTTGCATGTAGAAATGCTTAGCAGCTTGACAGAAACATTGGGGGCGTGTCCAGTGAAACTGAGACCTCAAGGGGCGTGTCTCACTTACACTGCACGCTCCTGGCTTCGCGCTGGCTGCACTCCTGGGCGGCGTGACGTCATACGCTGCCCGGGATTCTTCTTTTTCATTCACCAAGTCCAGGCGTCCCTGGAGCTGATCGTCAGTAGCGCGGGGTAAGTGTAAATACGGGGCTTGCACGCGCTGCAAGCCCCGTTCTGGAATTTCTGGGCCATTATTAGTTATGAAGACCCTGCCCGGATATAGATGATAATGTCACACCACTATTCAAAGGACTTACCAACTTAAAGGTATAAAAAAGAGAAGGAAGAAAACCAACCAACCAGCTGATCACCAACCTCCTCCTTGAATACTGTCTGTGGAGCCTGTTTGGTTGACTTGTCTCGCTGCGCCGCCTCCGCAGTGCTGTCCAAGCCTGGGAGTGGGGAACAAAACAGAGCAAAAAACACACTCACCTCCCACTTATCCGAGCTCTCCCACTTAGCAAAACTCCAGCACCACTCAATGCACAAAGCATTATGGCCGCACAAACACTTCGGTGTTAAACAGCACTGTTGCAATTGCTTTTCTCAGTTTAACCTCTTCATTGCTTCTACCATCTGAGGTTATTAGCGCACCCAAGTATTGTGCTTTATCTTTTCTAACCTTCTTACCCGCTTTTAGATTGTTTCAGCTCTTGTTTCTTGAACTCACCCATGAGAGAGTGAGCTCAGTTCCTGATATCCATTGAGATTCTCTGTCCTTGCCTTGTGATCTGGTAAGTTTTCAATTGTGTGCCCTGGAAATGAACAGCAAACTTTGTGCATTAATTGCTACTGGATTATTGCATGTTTCCAAAAGATCTCGCTTTACTCTTCAAAAGTGGTTCGGTAGCACAAAGGTTATGTTACTGGATTAGAGATCCAGAGACACAAGTTCTAATCCCACGATGGCAGCTGGGCAATTTAAATTCAATTAATTAAATATATCTGGATAAAAAGCTAGTGTCAGTAACTACCAGATTGTTGTAAAAACCTGGTTCACAAATGTCCTTACCCGGTCTGGGACTCCAGACCCACAGCAATGTGGTTGACTCTTAACTGCCCTCTGAAATGGCCTAGCGAGCCACTTGCTTGTATTCAAGATGGCCGCTCACCACCCCCCTTCTCGAGGGCAATTAGGGATGGGCAATAAATACTGGCCTTGCCAGCGACGTCCACATCCCCTGAATACATTTTTAAAAAAGGTGGTAGGATGCCACATCAGAACTCATTTTAAAGTTTAAAATATCAAATGAATTTAACTTACAAAAGATGAACAAGCACATAAGTAACAGTCACATAATGCAGTAGACATCTAAATCCTCAAATGGACAAAATAGTTCACAGCTCTAAGCACTAAGCTAACTCTTTTATAAATAACTTTTAAAAACTACACATTTCATTTCCTTGAATTTCTCACTACTGTTCGTGAACCTAATTAATCTAAACCAGTTTTCCCCTCTTTTGAAGAATTTCAAACTGACTGGTTCTTTTCAAATTGGTTCTAAGACCCTGATTATAACTCACTAGCCCCCCGCCCCCCATGGCTTGGCGGAAACCGGGTTGGGAGGGGCAGTTAAAATCAGGACAGCGACTTTCCTGCTCCTGCTCCTGCTGCCTTCCACCTCCCTGCCATGTCCCGATATTAACCTGCTCTTTTGAGGGGGTGAGCGGAGTCTTTCTTTAAATATGCAGATTGGGTCCTGATGATGCCATGCAAACAACCAGATACAAAATTTAACTAACGAGCCTCAGGCAGCCAGGGGCCTCATCTTGGGAGGCAGCTTAGACCGTCCCTAGAGAGGTTGCAGCCCCTCTTTCACTATTTGAAAGGGCTGCTCCTCGATTTTTGGCTGCACTTCAGTCCCGTGCTCCTGATCTTCGGTCACCCGGTGCGGAGGGGAACGGGCAGATTGGAGGGCCTCCTCGTGGGACTGCTCCTGGGCCTGGCGAAAATAGCCATTAACTGGTCCAGGCAGCGGGCGGTCAAGGGGGTCTTTCGGCCTGATTGCCTGCCTCTTCCGTGGCCATGTTCGCGCCCGGGTGGCCCTGGAGATGGAGCATGCGGTGTCCACCGGCACACTTGAGGCCTTCCGCGACCGGTGGGCGCTGCGGGGACTGGAGTGCATCATCACCTTGGCCAACAAAATTCTAATTTAATTTGTTAAGTTTTATTTGATGTTTTCTTAAGTTACAGTCAATTTGTTTAATCACCCCACTGGAAAGAGTGCTCCATCCTGAGAAGGGAACAGAATAGACATCCCGACCAGATCAAAGGAGAAAAAAAAAGCCAAGAACATCTTATCTCCGGTTCATGTAATTTTATTAAGCACTAAAATAACCATCTGTGATTTAAAACCGGTGAGCAGACAAGTTTGCAGCCACTCCAACGCTGTATTTAACATTTTACATGAACAGCCTGTTACAACCGGATAATGTAATTCGTTGCATTCATCTGCCTTAATGAATTTCCGCATGTATGGCATGTCCACTTTAACAGGAGATAGATGTTCCCAGTCCAACCTTTCCCAATGTTAGGGAAGGCCGGTACAGCCCAGCCGTAGGGATAAATCACTGCTGGATTGTTGGCTGAGAACTCAGTCTGCCTGTTCGGAACATAGGAACAGGGGGTAGGCAGGCCATTCAGCCCCTCGAGCCTGTTCCACCATTCAATTAGCTCACGGCTGATCTGTGTGTTAATTCCATTTACCCACCTTGGGTCCATATCCCTTAATACCCTTCACTAACAAAAATGTTGTCAGAAATAAAATGGCAATGCCAAGCAGTACCAATTTATAATTAAAGTATAATATAGTACCAATTTATCTCTCACTGTAATGTGAATCACGTTGTATTACAGTTTCACTTATGATTTCAGTTATGCTTCTTTAAGGTGGTCTAGGTTTGGAATCCTGGGGGGTTTTAGCCTGCATCCTGTTTTTGTCGGAGTTTTACTTTCAGTTTGAGTCACGTGAATTTATGATAAGCCAGACTTCAGTTGCTGAATGAGAGAGTGCACGGACTGGACATCGGGGTCTCTGAAACCTGGATTCGGTATGTGGAGGTTTTATTTTTAAGTTGATAAACTGGCTTGTTACTGTTCTGTTTTTGTAACCATTATGGCTGCGTAGTAAGACTCTGCAGTTCTCATTCACGAGGCAGATATTTCTGTGGCTGGGGATAGTCCACAGTGATGATTCGCAATGGCTGTAGAGCGCTTGCTGGTAGACTTGTAAGCGTTTCTCACTTCAAGCAGAAGGGAAGGGAGCTGAAGGAAAATAGTTCTGTGGTACTTCGTTTGCTCCTCATGTACTGAATGAATCCTGCCCTTCAAAATGACCATCATGGTACTTGCTCCTCCACACAGCTCCCAGGGTGGACTGTTCCTCCTTCCTGTGGATGTGAAACTCGACAACATTCTTCAAATTCCAGCTCTGATGAAAGGTCTTCACACTGTATGTCCTCAAGTGTACTAAGGCTGCAACCGAGGGTTCACTTACCTCTGAGCTCCCGTCATCGAGAGGTCATGGCAACCCGAAAGAGGCCTTGCCTATCTCCTCCTCCTCCTCCTCCCCTCGCTCTCCTTCCCACAGAGGATGTTCACTAGCTGGTCCTCGGGAAACTAACGAGTGTGAGTTTGAACCCTCACCAGGTAGACAGCAGCTAGTAGGAGGCCTGCCCTCCGAGCAGCATGGTGAACTGCACAACTCCATAAAAAGTCTGTGTGCATTTCCCCCCCACCATCCTGATCACAGCATGGACAATCACTATATCCCATTGAACGATGAGTACAAAGTTGGGGGTACAGAGTGTCAGGAGCGGCTGCTTGCAACCCCACCATGGTCGGCACCAAGTCCTCAATATATCAGTGTGAGTTCTCCTATCCAGCCTCCAGTAGCTGGCATACCAGAGGGGAACTTTGTAGGTCGGCTGGTGAGGTCAGTTAGTTAGAAGCGAAATACTGCGGTTGCTGGAAATCCGAAATCAAAACACAAAATGCTGGAAACACTCGGCAGATCAGGCAGCATCTGCGGAGAGAGTAACAAGAGTTTACATTTCAGGTCGATGACCATTCATCAGCACTGGAAGATGTTGGCGTTGAACAACTTGTGAGCAAGTACAGAGCCAGGCTAAAGTGGGGTAGGTAAAGAACAAAAGAGAAAGATCTGTGTACGAGTGTAGGGCAGGAGTGATTAAATGACAAAAGGAATGAAGGTGTAAGGCAAAAGGAGGCGACAATAGGATAAGTGCAGAGACAGACGATGCATTCTGAGGAGGTGTTACAGAACGTCCAAGAGAAAATTGGGAGCTGTGGTTAAGATTTAAAGTTGTTAAACTAAATGTTATGGCTGGCAGGCTATAAAGTGCTTAGTAGAAAGATGAGGTGGTGTTCCTTGAGCTTGCGTTGAGCCTCATTGGAGCAGGTTGAGGACAGAGAGGTCGGTGTGGGATGGTGAATTAAAGCGGCGAATCCAGTTCTGATGAAACATCATTGACCTGTAACGTTAGCCCCAAGATTTACAGGGAAGCTCGGGGACCCTTGCGGACAGTCCCTGGCAATCAACAGGGGCGAGGAGATCGGCAATTGGGAAGGCTGGTTGGGAGAGGCTGGCGATTGGGGCTGGGGGCTTCCTTGAGTGGCCTGGAGGTGGGGGGAGAACTCTTGCTCCTCCTGGCCCAGCAGGAGTGCTGAAAGAGGCACTTACCTTCGGGAGGGGGCAGCACACGCCTCCCTTTCACTGCCGAGTTTCCCGACCCCCCTGGTAAATCTCTGCAGCACGAGCTAATTTCAAATCGGGCTGCCAATTGCAGTGGGAACCTGATTTAAATATGTTAATGAAATGTCCCGCCTCTCCACAGTGGGACACTCGGGCGCCCCGATATCCGTCACCGTAAAATAAAATGGTGGGTGCGTGCGCGGTGGGTTAGGGTCGCATTTCGCGTATGTCACTTTTTAACCACCGCCCCCACCCCACATCTGACCTCCCGCCTTTCGTGAGGGGGTCAATATCGAGGCCATTAACTCTGTTTCTCACTCCACAGATACTGCTTGAACTGCCGAGTGTTTCCAGCATTTTCTGTTTTTATATTTGAGTTGTGCATTCAGCAGACACCCTGTATCCCAGAAAGCTGCGATAGCAAACCCAATTGAGATATGTGAATGTCCGACGAACTATAATGGGTGCCAAAGGCTATGGATCAGATGAACAATGACAGACTCTCTGGTCCATCCAGCCTGTCCCACTCAGTTGTGGTACCTTGGATACTTGCTCAGAAGCAGTATGACAAGGTTTTTAGCGGCACTGCATAAAAGAAGACAAATGGTATGTTGGCCTTCATAGCGAGAGGGTTTGAGAACAAGTATGTCTTGCTACAGCTGTACAGGGCCTTGGTGAGACCACATCTTGAGTATTGTGTGCAGTTTTCGTCGCCTTATCTGAGGAAGGATATTCTTGCCATGGAAGGAGTTCAGCGAAGATTCACCAGGCTGATAACTGGGATGGCAGGATTGACATATGAGGAGAGATTGGGTCGATTGGGCTTGTACTCGCTGGAGTTTAGAAGAATGAGAGGGGATCTCATTGAAACTTATAAAATTCTGGCAGGACTGGACAGACTGGATGCAGGAAGGATGTTCCTGATGGTCGGGGAATCCAGAACCAGGGGTCACAGTCTAAGGATAAGGGGTAAGCCATTTAGGACAGAAATGAGGAGGAATTTCTTCACCCAGAGAGCGGTGAACCTGTGGAATTCTCTACCACAGAAGGCAGTAGAGGCCAATTCATTAAATATATTCAAGAAGGAGTTGGATATATTTCTTAAGGCTAAAGGGATCAAGGGGTATGGGGAGAAAGCAGGGAAAGGGTACTGAACTTGGATGATCAGCCATGATCGCATTGAATGGCGGAACAGGCCCGAGGGGCCGAATGGCCTACTCCTGCTCCTATCTTCTATGTTTCTATGTAAGAAGGCTTGCCAAAATGTTCCAACAGGCAGCATATCCAGATCCCGCCAACCAGATTTGCACAAATGCCTGGCAATGACCATGGGGAACCGTCTTCAGAGCCAGATCAGCAGAGAGGCAGTTTTCAGGGCTAAACCATCTGCTGCAAGGATATCTAAAACTAGCATGCAACATAGAGCTAATGAACCCACTGATAGTAACAGTCGGTTGTGACCAGACACTTTGCTGCACCTCCTTGCAACCACGCTGTGATGATGACCTATGGGGACAATGTGGTGGAATGACACAGAAAGCCACATTCCATGTGACCATCTCGTGCCTCAACACCTCCACACCCGTATCTCTAGAGGCTCTCGCCTCCATCCTCTCTGACTTAGTCATAGCTTTTCTTGTCTTTCAACCACATTGTGATCAGTCCTTTCCAAACCTTCTGCTGTTCTTTCTGTGCTACAACTGTATTATCCTAGACACTCTTTTCTCCTCTCGCTACATCCTTACCATGTTGAAATTAAGATTTTAAGGAACAAGTAAGGTATAAATTTGTCAGCGCCCAGTTTGGGGCAGGAAGGCAGGCGCCTGTTTTAGGGGAAAATCCGCCGATCCAATATTGGGTCAGATGTCATTCAGGTGTCCTTTGGGTACAGGATGTTGGTCTCCAAAGTTGGCTGTTGTTGCGCCTGTTTTATAGTCATAAAACGAGCGCAACAAGGTTCAATTTCTACCCAAGTGTGTTGCTCTAACTTATTTTCTCCCAACTCCTGAAAACTGTCGAACTCCATACATTCCCTTGGTCTTTCCTTCCTCCTACAACCTTAAGGTTGTCCCCACAACCACTATTTCGTGACTTTGTTTATCCCCTTTCCAACCTTGCTGGAGCCTGTGCTATCGGTCTTGGTGTTGATTTTTCATTATTTCTTTTCAACCTTTCGATAAGGTCCCGCATAAGAGATTAGCACGTAAAGTTAAGGCACATGGGATTGGGGGCAAGGTATTGACTTGGATAGAGAACTGGTTGGCAGATAGAAAGCAAAGAGTTGGAATAAACGGGTCTTTTTCCGAGTGGCAGGCAGTGACTAGTGGGGTACCGCAGGGATCGGTCCTAGGACCCCAGCTATTCACAATATATATTAATGATCTAGACAAGGGAACTAGATGTAATATCTCCAAGTTTGCAGACGACACAAAGCTGGGTGGGCGTGTGTGCTGTGAGGAGGATGCTGAGAAACTCCAGGATGATTTGGACAGGTTGGGTGATTGGGCAGAAGCATGGCAGATGCAATATAACGTGGATAAATGCGAGGTTATCCACTTTGGTGTCAAAAACAGGAAGGCAGATTATTATCTGAATGGCAATAGATTGGGAGAAGGGGAAGTGCAACAAGACCTGGGTGTCCTTGTGCACCAGTCGCTGAAGGTAAGCATGCAGGTGCAGCAGGTGGTTAAGGCGGCAAATGGTATGTTGGCCTTCGTAGCGAGAGGGTTTGAGTACAGGAACAAGGATGTCTTGCTGCAGTTGTACAGGGCCTTGGTGAGACCACATCTTGAGTATTGTGTGCAGTTTTGGTCGCCTTATCTGAGGAAGGATGTTCTTGCCATGAAAAGAGTTCAGCAAAGATTCACCAGGCTGATACCTGGGATGGCAGGAATGACGTATGAGGAGAGATTGGGTTGATTGGGCTTAACTCGCTGGAGTTTAGAAGAATGAGAGGGGATCTCATTGAAACTTATAAAATTCTGACAGGACTGGACAGACTAGATGCAGGAAGGATGTTCCCGATGGTCGGGGAGTCCAGAACCAGGGGTCACAGTCTAAGGATAAGGGGTAAGCCATTTAGGACAGAAATGAGGAGGAATTTCTTCACCCAGAGAGTGGTGAACCTGTGGAATTCTCTACCACAGAAGGCAGTAGAGGCCAATTCATTAAATATATTCAAGAAGGAGTTGGATATATTTCTTAAGGCTAAAGGGATCAAGGGGTATGGGGAGAAAGCAGGGACAGGGTACTGAATTTGGATGATCAGCCATGATCGCATTGAATGGCGGAGCAGGCTCGAGGGGCCGAATGGCCTACTCCTGCTCCTATCTTCTATGTTTTAAAAATAATTTTAAAGGGTAATTTTCAACTTGACTGCCCGAGTCGCAAACTGGCAGAGCCGATCGCCCGTCTGATTTTCATTCCATTGATTTAAATGGCACGAAAATCGAGCGGGTTCTACAACAAGCAGGCAATCCACTCTGCCAGGTTACCACCCTGGTGGCAAAGTTGAAAATTGCTCCCAAAGTGTTTCCATTTTTTTTACTTCAAATTGTGCGGGTTCCTAGTTTGGAGCGTTAATGCTGAGTTACTGTCGGAGTGCTGATCTGTACTGCATAGTTAAGTTTTGTTCTCTTTTTTTTCTTTTTCTTTCTAGAATATAAATGATTTAGTGATGGGTCGTCTGACTGATGCCAATAATAACTTTGCCCTTGACCTCTACAAGAAGCTCTGTGACGATAATAGAACTGAGAATATCTTCTTTTCTCCATTAAGTATATCGGCTTCTCTGGCCATGGTGTACCTTGGTGCTAAAGGCCACACTGCAACACAGATGGCCAAGGTAGGTGTAGCGTTTATTCTTTCAATAATTCTGAGCAAATGCAATGGGAAGTTAGCCTTGGCAGCCCAGACAGCTCAAACAGTTCAGTGTTTAACTCCTCGAATTTCTTTCTTTGTCCACCTCTACCTCTATTTCTCACGCAATTGCTCCAGTACCTCAACCAACTATCCATTTTTCATCTGTGAGTCTACATAGTTAGTTTGCCAGGCTATTCAACCTGACGGGATATTACAGGTGAGCAGAACGCTTTCCTTCCCTCATCAACGCACAAATGCGCACTTTTCAGAAGGAGTCACCGGGGGAGCGATCGGGAACCCTGGCAGATTGTTCCCTCCTAGATCCAAGGGGCATTGAACCAATTGTAGTGCCATTTGGTTCTAGATAACCCTGCAAGCCAATGTCCTAAGGGGTAGGGTAGTCCCAGCTGTACAAACAATAGGAAGCTTACCAGTGCTCTGTACTGGTAAACTCTTATAATTGGCGTGCGGTGAAGATCATGTCCATTGTGCCCCTTAGTGGGCGGAATCCGCATTGCGACTCTGGGAAGAGCTCTTCAGCCACTGGGAGAAGACGATTGAGGAGGATTCTTGCGATGACTTTCCCTGTGGCAGACAGCAGGGAAACTCCTCTGTAATTACCTCAATCGGACTTGTCGCCTTTCTTGAAGATGGTCACAATTACGGCGTCTCTGAGATCCCCTGGCATGCTCTCTTCCTTCCAGATAAGAGAAATGAGTTCATGAATTCGCGCCAGTAGTGCTTCTCCGCCATGCTTTAGCGCCTCGGCAGGGATTCCATCTGCTCCTGAGGCCTTGTTGTTCTTCAGTTGTCGGATGGCCTTTTCAACCTCAAGCCGGGCTGGGGTTGTGCTGAGAAGGTGGCGGGTAGCATGCTGCGGGATGGAGTTGAGGACACTTGCGTCGAAGAGAGAGTCTCGGTTAAGGAGATCATCGAAGTGCTCCTTCCAGCGGGCACTGACCGCCTCCCTGTCCTTGATGAGTACCTCTCCATTCTTGGCCCGCAGTGGGGTAGGGCCTTGGGTGCTTGCGCCGTAGGTTGTCTTGACTGCGCTAAAGAATCCACGCACATCGTGGTTGTCGGCTAGCTGCTGGATCTCCTGCGCTTTCTCCATCCACCACCTGTTCTTTAGGTTGTGGGTTTTTTGTTGGACCTCGGCCTTCAGGCGTCTGTAGAGCTGCTTTCTTGCTCTCGAGTTGTGTTGCTGTTTCCAGATCAGGAATGCCATGCGCTTGCGGCTTATTAGCTCCTGGATCTCCCGGTCGTTCTCATCGAACCAGTCTTGGTGTTTCCTGGTCGAGTGACCGAGCGTCTCTTCACAGGTGCTGATTATGGAGGCCTTGAGTGCAGACCAGACGCTGTGGACACTCTGTGTCTGCATCACCGGGAGTCATCAGGTTGTTTGTGAGGCGCAGGCTGAATAGGGCTTTCTTAGCAGGGTCATTGAGTGCTCCAGCGTTGATTTTGCTGTGGCATCGTTTCTGTTGCTGCCGCTGTTTTGGGGCTACATTGATGGAGATGACAGAGCGGATTAGGCGGTGGTCTGTCCAGCAGTCATCTGCTCCTGTCATGGCGCGGGTGATGTGGATGTCCTTGCGGTCCCTCGCTCGGACAATGACGTAGTCCAGCAGATGCCAGTGCTTGGAGCGAGGGTGCTGCCATGAAGCCTTGTACTTGTCTCTCTGCCGGAACAAGGTGTTGGTTATGACAAGGCCATGTTCTAAGCATTTTGTCAGGAGGAGGGTACTGTTGGAGTTGGCTTTCCCTACCCCCTCTCTGCCGATCACACCTCCCCAGAGAAATGCAGGGAACAGCACCAACCGCTGTACATGGCCTTCTTTGACCTCACAAAGGCCTTCAACACTGTCAACCGTGAGGGATTATGGAGTGTCCTCCTCAAATTCGGCTGCCCTCAGAAGTTTGTCACCATCCTCTGCCTGCTTCACGACGACATGCAAGCCGTGATCCTGACCAACGGTTCCACCACAGACCCAATTTACGTACGAACCGGGGTCAAGCAAGGCTGTGTCATCGCACCAACGCTCTTCTTGATCTTCCTTGCGGCAATGCTCCATCTCGCCCTCAGTAAGCTCCCCACTGGAGTGGAGCTAATTTACAGAACAAACGGGAAACTGTTCAACCTCCGTCGCCTTCAGTCCAGATCCAAGGTCATCCCTTCCTCTGTCATCGAATTACAGTACAGACGACGCTTGCGTCTGCGCACACTCGGAGGTCGAACTCCAAACCATCGTTAACACCTTCACTGAAGCGTACGAGAGTATGGGCCTTACACTAAACATCCATAAGACATTCCTCTACCAACCTGCCCCCGCCACACAGTACTGCCCCCCGATTATCAAAATCCATGACAAGGCCTTGGACAACGTGGACCACTTTCTGTACCTTGGGAGTCTACTGTCAACAAGGGCAGACGTCCATGATTAAGTCCAACACTGCCTTCAGTGTGCCAGTGCAGCCTTTGGTCGCCTGAGGAAGAGAGTGTTTGAAGACCAGGACCTCAAACCCGGCACCAAGCTCATGGTCTACAGAGTAGTAGTAATACCCGCCCTCCTGTATGCCTCAGAGACATGGACCATGTACAGCAGGCACCTCAAAGCACTGGAGAGGTACCACCAATGCTGCCTCCGCAAGATCCTGCAAATAGAATATAAAAATAGGAAGGTATTGCTTCAGTTGTACAAGGTATTGGTGAGACCGCACCTGGAATACTGCATACAGTTTTGGTGTCCATACTTAAGAAAAGACATACTTGCTCTCGAGTCAGTACAAAGAAGGTTCACTCGGTTAATCCTGGGGATGAAGGGATGGACATATGAGGAGAGGTTGAGTAGATTGGGACTCTACTCATTGGAGTTCAGAAGAATGAGAGGCGATCTTATTGAAACATATAAGATTGTGAAGGGGTTGGATCGGGTGGATGCGGGGAGGATGTTCCCGATGATGGGTGAAACTAGAACTAGGGGGCATAGTCTTAGAATCGGGGCTGCTCTTTCAAAACTGAGATGAGGAGGAACTACTTCACTCAGAGGGTGGTAGGTCCATGGAATATGCTGCCCCAAAAAGCTGTAGAAGCTACATCTTTACATAAATTTAAAACAGAAATACACAGCTTCCTAGAAGTAAAGGGAATAAAGGGTTATGGGGAGCGGGCAGGAATTTGGACATGAGTCTAGGTTCGGATCGGTCATGGCCCTGTGGGTAGCGGAGCGGGCCCAGGGGCCATGTAGCCTGATCCTGCTCCTATTTCATGTGTCTAATTCTGTTAGATTCAGAAGATGGTTCTGTGATAGTAGATTGGCGGTTAGGATCAGATCAGCCATGATCTTATTGAATGGCGGAGCAGGCTCGAGGGGCCGATTGGCCTACTCCTGCTCCTATTTCTTATTTCTTATGGAAGGATAGGCGCACCAACGGTGTTCTCGCTCATGCCAACATCCCCAGCATCGAAGCTTTGACCATGCTCGATCAGCTCTGATGGACGGGTCACATCGTCCGCATGCCCGATATGAGACTCCCAAAACAAGCGCTCTACTCGGAGCTCCGACATGACAAGAGAGCCCCAGGTGGGCAGAGGAAACGCTTCAAGGACACCCTCAAAGCCTCCTTGAAAAAGTGCAACATCCCCACCGACACCTGGGAATCCCTGGCCCAAGACCGCACAAAGTGGAGGAGAAGCATCCGGGAAGGCGCCGAACACCTTGAGTCTCTTCGCCGGGAGCAAGCGCAAACAGCGGAAGGAGCGCAAATCAACCCAAGCACCCCACCCACCCGCCCCTTCAACCACCGTCTGCCCCACCTGTGACAGAGATTGTAGGTCCTGCATTGGACTCATCAGTCACCTGAGAACTCATTTTTAATGTGGAAGCAAGTCATCTTCGGTTCTGAGGGACTGCCTAAGAAGAAGAAGACGGGTAAACTGTATAGTTAAGACCCCTGTGCATATTTGAGGGTCCCTAAACCTTGGCAGGGGGAGGTGAGGGTATGACTGCAAACCTATGTAAGCATTCCCAATGCAAATCAGTTAGAAAGCCATTCTTACAGATGTGATACTCACAGTGACCTGTGTTAACAATGATGATCATGCTGTGCTTCTGACTCACGAGGTAACCTTTAGCAGAAAGCTTCTTTGGTACTGGAAAAAACCTGAGCCTGCCTGACATAGGAACCTTTTAATGACCTCGATTAGATCACCTTCTAACCTCACCACAGAGGGGGATGTGGCACTCGGAGAGAGAGAGGAATAGGGGGCAACTAGCGAGTAGAAGGTAGTGTATTAGTAGGAGAGGGAGAATGGGAATGTAAAGCAGTGAAGGATGTCATGCAGATGGGAGGGATAGGGGTCATAATTAGCCTATGTGAGATGTTAGAGGTTAGTGAGAGATGGGGAATAGGGAGGGTGCAACAGTGTAGTGTCTTCCAGATGAGGGGGTAGGGTCCTAACTGGGTGGGATGTTAGGGGAGAGTGGGTGGGGTGGAGTGCAGGATTTAGGGCTGGGATACACACACACATATACATAAAATAAATGTAGATCTGCCATGATGATGCTGATGGTGAGCTGAAGGATATGTGTCAAAGAATAGGGTGTTCTGCCGTATAATGTGCAGTGTATTGTCAGGACCATTTATTTAGTGACTGAATTTGATCAAATTCTGTTTTTATTACCTGGTTTTCTGGAATTTTTACCAGTCTTGGGGATCAGTTTCCGGAACCATGTTCATTTTTCTATGAAAACTTTAAATCTGTGACCTTGATTATTCTTGTATGTTACATAAGAGCATAATAGGAGCAGGAGTCGGCCATTCGGCCCCTCGAGCCTGCTCCGCCATTCAATAAGATCATGGCTGATCTTCGACCTCAACTCCACTTTCCCACCCGATCTCCAGATCCCTCGATTCCCCTAGAGTCCAAAAATCCATCTATCTCAGCCTTGAATATACTCAAAGACTCAGCATTCACAGCCCTCTGGGGCAGAGAATTCCAAAGATTCACAACCCTCTGAGTGAAGAAATTCCTTCTCATCTCAGTCTTAAATGGCCGACCCCTTATCCTGAGACTGTGCCCCCTAGTTCTAGACTCTCCAGCCAGGGGAAACAACCTCTCAGCATCTACCCTGTCAATCCCCTTCAGAATCTTTTATGTTTCAATGAGATCACCTCTCATTCTTCTAAACTCCACAGAGTATAGGCCCATTACCTAAGCTATGAATTGCTTACCTTTTTTTAAAGCTCAGGATACAGGTAGATGGTAGGCAACATGTACCAGATTGGACATTGGTGGTGGGGCTTGGCATTCGTCAGGGGGAAGGTTGTGCGGTTTAGCTGCAGCCGTAGGGAGGGAGGGAGGTGCTGGGCTCTGGTAGGACTGGAGGCAGTTTTGGGGCATGGCAGTACTGCAGAGGGGGAAACGTTAGGTTTGCTGGCATTGGAGAGAGAATGTGGGGGGTTACAGGTTGATTCACAGGTTGATTCATGGGCTGTAGCAGTACTTTGGGGAGGGGAGTGTGTTGGGATCTAAGAGAATTGGGGGAGCTGCTGGAATCTCTCGGCATTGGGGGGAGTGGAAGGTCGTAGAAAACAGCAGCACTAGGGAGGGTGGATAGACTGAGGGGGGTGGGGGTGGGGTAGCCACCGTGTGTTACAACTCAGTTAAACATTGGGAAGACCGAAGCCATTGTTTTTGGCCCCCAGCACAAACGCCATACCCTCTCGTCTGATTCCATCTCCCTTCCTGGCCACTGCCTCAGGTTCAAGCTGATTGAGTAGATTGGCCCTAGACTCTGTGGAGTTTAGAAGAATGAGAGGTGATCTCATTGAAGCATGTAACGTTCTGAAGGGGATTGACAGGGTAGATGCCGAGAGGTTGTTTCCCCTGGCTGGAGAGTCTAGAACTAGGGGGCATAGTCTCGGGATAAGGGGTCGGCCAGTTAAGACTGAGATGAGGAGGATTTTCTTCATTCAGAGGGTTGTGAATCTTTGTAATTCTCTGCCCCAGAGGGCTGTGGATGTTGAGTCTTTTGAGTATATTCAAGGCTGAGATCGACAGATTTTTGGACTCTAGGGGAATCGAGGGATATGGGAATCGGGCGGGAAAGTGGAGTTGAGGTCGATGATCAGCAATGATATTTTTGAATGGCGGAGCAGGCTCGAGGGGTCATATGGCCGACTCCTGCTCCTAATTCTTATGTTCGCAACCTTGATGTCCTACAGGAAAAGACCCTCTGGTCCATCCAACCTGTCCCAACTTTCTGAAAACAGTGACTCGAGCTGAGGAATGTTCCTGTAATCTCTGGCATTCTGTCCCAGTAGCTCGTCATGTGTGAGCTTGGACAGTGTGTGTGTTGGCAGGGCCTCATCCATGAAGAGAACGGGCATAATTGCCAGTCTTGTCCTTGCCTGAGAATATGAGGGGGTCACTGGATAGCAATAAGCGTACGTCAAAAAGATTATTTTTCCTAATCTTCCTAGCCCTTGGACAGTGGATGCACTGTCCATCACTTATTCTGTCCCTCTGAGTGAGATGTTAATTCAGCACAGATCAGGGGTCACGTGTGACCTTTTTGGCTTAGTTGGTTTAATACTACGCCATGTCATGTTTTTATATACTGAGCCATTAGAGAAGTGAGAAGGTGCTGTTTTCTAAGGTTTGGATTAAAGTATATTGGCATACAAAGTAGAGGGAATATTTCTCTGCATCTGTATCTAGCTGTGCATCCCCGATTTTCATCGCTCTACCATTGGTGGCTCGGCCTCAGTTACCAAGGCCCTAAGCTTTGGAATTCCATCTCTCTACCTCTCCTTTTAAGATGCTCCTTAAAACCTGCCTCTTTGACCAAGCTTTTGGTCACCTGTCCAAAGACCTCCTTATATGGCGTGGTGTCATTTTTTTTTTCTGATTACACTCCTGTGAAGCGTTTTGGGACGTTTTACTATGTTAAAGGCGCTATATAAATACAAGCTGCTGTTGTTCAGTGCTTGATGCCGACACATCTGAGCGCCCAGTGTAAAAATATTCGATTCCACAGCATCACCATCCCTCACCTTGTTGAGCATTACAATTGCAAAAAAATTACGTTTTAAAAGGTTTGTGAAATGTTTGAATTTAAAAAGTACTCGTGACTAATTTTGAGAAATTTAATTTTCTGTCTGTTCATGTTTGTAGGTGCTACATTTTGTGGCAGTTGAAAATACCCATTCTGGATTCCAGGGACTGCAGTCTGATTTGAATAAACTCAGCACCTCCTATCTATTGAAGATGGTGAATGGACTCTACAGGGAAAACACCTTCAACTTTCATCCTGTAAGATGCAACAAAGCATCGCTAAATAAGAAAGGCAAATGTGTTCTGTTATTCTACTCCGTCTGGTTTTGGTGGCGGTGGTGGTGGGGGGAAGGAACAGAATGAGCTCTTTCGATAGCTTTGTCTACTGTGCATACTGTAGCGTGGAGCCCACTTTAATGATTACCTGATCAATGTGCAGCCTGCTTAAGTAATCGAAATCCTCACGCACAAAACCTTTTCAGAGGCTTGTTTAGGAGAACAGCCCAGATAAATTAGTAAATTATGCTGCTAATTGCCCAAACAGGCTCATCCGTGTTTGCCAGCTTTCAGATTACTGCCACTGGTGCTGGCAAAACGCTAGTCACTTGGCAACTCGCTTGGTAGACCTCTGTGTACGCGGTTAGGAGGAATAATTTATTGTAGCCTGGTGTAAAGAACAAACTGCAGAAAATAAACCATCGCCTTTTTTTCTTAATTGCAAAGTAAAATACTTCAGTTACAGCAGCAAGAATAGGGAAATGTTTGCTCAGCACACTGCTATTATCAGACGATCTCTCGCCGGCTGGGAGTGGGATACTTGGATCAGCAGGACTTCAGTTTTATGTATTTTACAGGCTTCGAATTCAAAGTTGGAGCCTCTTTCGCGCCAGAAACACAAACACTCACCCTTATCATATATTCATGTGGCTGGGACACACAGTATATGAAATATACAGCTGGCCTAACCCAGATTAATCAAGGACAGTCGGCAAGGATTTGTTAAGGGAAGGTCGTGTCTGACAAACTTGATTGAAATTTTTGAGGAGGTAACAAGGAGGGTAGATGAGGGTAGTGCGTTTGATGTAGTGCATATGGACATGGCAGACCGGTCACGAAGTTAAAAGCCCGTGGGATCCAGGGCAAAGTGTCAAGTTGGATTCAAAACTGGCTCAGAGACAGGAAGCAGAGGGTAATGGTTGATGGGTGTTTTTGTGACTGGAAGGCTGTTTCCAGTGGGGTTCCGCAGGGCCCAGTACTAGGTCCCTTGCTTTTTGTGGTATATGTCAATGATCTTGACTTGAATATAAGGGGTATAATTAAGAAGTTTGCAGATGATACTAAAATCGGCTGTGTGGTTGATACTGAAGAAGGAAGCTGTAGACTGCAGGAAGATATCAATAAATTGGTCAGGTGGGCAGAACAGTGGCAAATGGAATTCAATCTGGAGAAGTGTGAGGTAATGCATTTGGGGAGGGCTAACAAGGAAAGGGAATACACATTAAATGGTAGGACACGGAGTAGTGTAGAGGAACAAAGGGACCTTGGGGTGCATGTCCACAGATCCCTGAAGGTAGCAGGCCAGGTAGATAAGGTGGTTAAGAAGGCATACAGAATGCTTGCCTTTATTAGCCATGGCATAGAATACAAGAGCAGGGGGGTTATGCTTCAACAGTATAAAATACTAGTTAGGCCTCAGCTAGAGTACTGCGTGCAGTTCTGGTCACCACATTACAGGAAAGATGTGATTGCACTAGAGAGGGTACAGAGGAGATTTACAAGGATGTTGCCGGGAGTAGAGAATCTTAGCTATGAGGAAAGACTGGATAGGCTGGGTCTGTTTTCCTTGGAACAGAGGAGGCTGAGGGGAGACCTTATTGAGGTGTATAAAATTATGAGGGGCCTAGATAAAGTGGATAGAAAGGACCTATTTCCCTTAGCAGAGGGGTCAAAAACCAGGGGGCACAGATTTAAAGTAATTGGTGGAAGGTTTAGAGGGGATTTGAGGGGAAATTTCTTCACCCAGAGGGTTGTGGGGGTCTGGAACTCACTGCCTGAAAGGGTGGTAGAGGCAGGAACCCTAACCACATTTAAAAAGTACTTGGATGTGCACTTGGGATGCTCTGACCTGCAGGGCTACGGACCAAGAGCTGGGAAGTGGGATTAGGCTGGATAGCTTTGTTGGCCGGCGCGGACACGATGGGCCGAAATGGCCTCCTTCCGTGCTGTAACTTTCTATGATTCTAACCCAGTCCTGCTCCAGAATTGTCCAACGTTTCCTCTGTTTTCATCAGCATTCTTCAAGTTGTAGTCTTCAAATAGTTCAAGTTATATCTTGTGGCTTCAAAATGGTCTCCATTAGGAATGAAAGAGGCAACCGGATTACAGATGCTCAGTTTGGTTCATTTCGCACATCTCCTGAACCAAGCCAGTTGAACCCAGTGGCTAAATGTTTCTAAGATCAGTCTTGGCACCCTTTTTGGACTTGTTTATCTTGCAGCATTTCGGGCCTTTTGTACCTCTTCAGTATTTTAAGCCATCAAAAACTTCAATTTAAGAAAATAAATCACGTTTTGGCAATGGACTGATTTATGGTCCAAGGCTGATTAACTTTTTACAGCTGAAGGTATTTTTGACGGGGGACAGATGATTGTGTAAAGGTCCAAATAGAGGACTGTCTTACCTGCCTCACCCCCACACATATGGAGTTATACTCCCCACAATTCATTTAATAACCAGAAAGCAAGTATTGTAACTTAAGCAAAAGTGGCATATTTGAGAAACATCTTTCAACTAAACTTGTTTATTTATTAAACTAAACTAAATTAAGCAAGTTTGCATAATTTGTTTAAGGGTGGTGATCAAAGCACTGAAATTCAGATCCAGTTAGATGTTTGTCTCCAGTTTTTTATTTCCAAAATATAGATAAAAATTACAGTTACCACATATGATCAGTGAACTGAAGTAGATAACCCAATACTGCTATGTCTCAAATGCAGTCATATCTGGTAGCCTTTCATATCTGAACTTTATATAGTGCAAATATGTTTAACATAAGATTCGCATGGAACAAATAAGGGCCATTTAGCTTATCTGGTACAATTGGTCATTATGGGTCCTGACCCAGAACCTAGATGACAATTTTTAATCTTTTACTTTTCCTGAACCCGTAACTCTGCTCACTGATTTTTTTTTTTGCAAACCTTTTTCCTGTCGGTTTCTGTTCTGCGTTTCATTGTATTCCTTGTGTGTTGGTTTTTGCAGGACTATCTCGAATCCATATCAAAATTCTACCAGGCAGAACTTGCTGCGGTTGATTTTGCAGAAGGAGCCGAGGAGGCCAGAATCCAGATCAACTCCTGGGTAGAGGGACAGACCGGAGGTAAAAGGCCTATTAATGAAATGAGATCGTCAGCAGCTAATGATCGTGTCAGTCTATCAATGAACTATGGCTAGACGGTCTCTCGAATCTTAAATTAATTTATGGAACAAAATGTTTTCAATCATTTTCTTTTAAAAAATAGCTAATACAGGTAGACTACCTTTTATCCGAACTTCCGAAAACCGAAACCCTCTAAAAACCGAAGGTTTTTTCGTTCAGCGTAAGTCGTGCGCACGACATGACCAGAGTGGCGCACGACCCCGACCCCCGCCGACGACCCCCCGCGGACCCCCGCCGACGCCGACCCCCCCGCGGACCGACCCCGACTCCCGCCGACCCCCCCGCCGACCCCGACTCCCACCGACTCCCCCCCCCCCGACCCCCACTGCGGACCCCCGCCGACCCCCCCGGCGGCCCTGACCCCCGCCGACCCACCCCCGACAAATTTCCCAGTCTTATAAAATACCTTCCGAAATCCGAAATTTTCCGAAAACCGAAACACGGCTGGTCCCGAGGTTTTCGGATAAAGGATAGTCTACCTGTATATATTTTGGTAGGAAAAATAAGGAGGGCCCATACTCCTTGGAAAATAAATGTCTAAATGGGGTAAAGGAACAGAGGGATCTGGGGGTACAGATACACAGATCACTAAAAGTAGTGACGCAGGTTAATAAGGCCATCCAAAGCAAACCAAGCACTGGGGTTCATTTCTAGAGGGATAGAATTGAAAAGCGGAGAAGTTATGTTAAGCTCATATAGAACCTTGGTTAGACCACACTTGGAGTGCTGTGAACAGCTCTGGTCTCCAGATTATAAAAAGGATATAGAGACACTGGAGAAGGTGCATAATAGATTTACTAGAATGATAGCAGATCTGAGAGGTTATACCTATCGGGAAAGATTGAACAGGCTGGTGCTCTTTTCTCTAGAAAAGAGAAGACTGAGGGGTGACCTGATAGATTATGAAAGGGTTTGATAAGGTAAACCGAGAAGATGTTTCCACTTGCAGGTGAGACCAGAACCAGTGGCCATAAATATAATAGTCACTAATAAATCCAATAGGCAATTCACTACTGGCGCGAATTCATGAACTCATTTCTCTTATCTGGAAGGAGGAGAGCATACCAGGGGATCTCAGAGCCGCTGTAATTGTGACCATCTTCAAGAAAGGTGACAAGTCCGATTGTGGTAATTACAGAGGAGTTTCCCTGCTGTCTGCCACAGGGAAAGTCAACGCAAGAATCCTCCTCAGTCGCCTTCTCCCAGTGGCCGAAGAGCTCCTCCCAGAGTCGCAATGCAGATTCCGCCCACTAAGGGGCACAATGGACAGGATCTTCACTGCACGTCAATTACAAGAGAAATGCAGGGAACAGCACCAACCACTGTACATGGCCTTCTTTGATCTCACAAAGGCCTTCGACGCTGTCAACCGTGAGGGATTATGGAGTGTCGTCCTCAAATTCGGCTGCCCTCAAACGTTTGTCACCATCCTCCGCCTGCTTCACGACGACATGCAAGCGGTGATCCTGACCAACGGTTCCACCACAGACCCAATTCACGTACGAACCGGTCAAGCAAGGCTGTGTCATCGCACCAACGCTCTTCTCTATCTTCTTGCTGCAATGCTCCATCTCACCCTCCGTAACTTCCCCACAGGAGTGGAACTAATTTACAAAACAAACGTGAAACTGTTTAACCTCCATCGCTTCCAGTCCAGATCCAATATCGTCCCATCCTCTGTCGTCGAATTACAGTATGCAGACAACGCTTGCATCTGCGCTTACTCTGAGGTCGAACTCCAAACCATCGTCAACACTTCACTGAAGCGTACGAGAGCATGGGCCTTACACTAAACATACATAAGACAAAGGTCCTCTACCAACCTGCCCCCGCCACACAGTACTGCCCCCCGATTATCAAAATCCACGACAAGGCCTTGGACAACGTGGACCACTTTCCATACCTCAGGAACCTACTGTCAACAAGGGCAGACGTCGATGACCAAGTCCAACACCGCCTTCAGTGTGCCAGTGCAGCCTTCGGTCACCTGAGGAAGAGAGTGTTTGAAGACCAGGACCTCAAACCCGGCACTAAGCTCATGGTCTACAGAGCACCAGTGATACCCGCCCTGCTTTATGCCTCAGAGACATGGACCATGTACAGCAGGCACCTCAAAGCACTGGAGAGGTACCAGCAACGCTGATCCTGCAAATCCATTGGCAGGATAGGCGCACCAATGTCCGTGTTCTTGCTCGGGCCAATATCCCCAGCATCGAAGCTTTGACCACGCTCGATCAGCTCCGATGGACGGGTCACATTGTCCGCATGCCCGATACAGGACTCCCAAAACAAGCGCTCTATTCGGAGCTCCGGCACGGCAAGAGAGCCCCAGGTGGGCAGACGAAACGCTTCAAGGACACCCTCAAAGCCTCCTTGAAAAAGCGAAACATAGAAGATAGGAGCAGGAGTAGGCCATTCGGCCCCTCGAGCCTGCTCCGCCATTTAATGAGATCATGGCTGATCATCCAAATTCAGTACCCTGTCCCTGCTTTCTCCCCATATCCCTTGATCCCTTTAGCCTTAAGAAATATATTTAACTGCTTCTTGAATATATTTAATGAATTGGCCTCAACTGCCTTCTCTGGTAGAGAATTCCACAGGTTCACCACTCTCTGGGTGAAGAAATTCCTCCTCATCTCAGTCCTAAATGGCTTACCCCTTATCTTCAGACTGTGACCCCTGGTTCTGGACTCCCCCGCCATCGGGAACATCCTTCCTGCACCTAGTCTGTCTAATCCTGTTAGAATTTTATAAGTTTCAATGAGATCCCCTCTCATTCTTCTAAACTCCAGCAAATATAAGCCCAATCGACCCAACCTCTCCTCATACGTCATTCCTTCCATCCCAGGTATCAGTCTGGTGAATCTTCGCTGCACTCCCTCCTAGTCAAGAACATCCTTCCTCAGATAAGGTGACCAAAACTGCACACAATACTCAAGGTGTGGTCTCACCAAGGCCTTGTACAACTGCAGCAAGACATCCTTGTTCCTGTACTTGAATCCTCTCGCTATGAAGGCCAACATACCATTTGCCTTCTTAACCGCCTGCTGCATCTGCATGCTTACCTTCAGCGACTAGTGCACAAGGACACCCAGGTCTCGTTGCATTTTCCCTTCTCCCAATCTATTGCTGTTCAGATAATAATCTGCCTTCCTGTTTTTGCCACCAAAGTGGATAACCTCGCATTCATCCACATTATACTGCATCTGTCCAGATCATACTGGAGTTTCTTGGTATCCTCCTCACAGCACACACCCCCACCCAGCTTTGTGTCATCTGCAAACTTGGAGATATTACATCTAGTTCCCTCGTCTAGATCATTAATATATATTGTGAATAGCTGGGGTCCTAGCACCGATCCCTGCGTTACCCCACTAGTCACTGCCTGCCACTCAGAAAAAGACCCGTTTATTCCAACTCTTTGCTTTCTGTCTGTCAACCAGTTCTCTATCCAAGTCAGTACCTTACCCCCCCAATCCCATGTGCTTTAACATTACACGCTAATCTCTTATGCGGGACCTTATCAAAAGCCTTCTGAAAATCCAAATACACCACATCCACATGCCCACTGACACCTGGGAATCCCTGGCCCAAGACCGCACAAAGTGGAGGAGAAGCATCCGGGAAGGCACTGAACACCTTGAGTCTCTTCGGCGGGAGCAAGTGGAAGCCAAGCGCAGGCAGCACAAGTCAACCCAAGCACCCCACCCACCCGCCCGCCCCTTCAACCACCATCTGCCCCACCTGTGACAGAGACTGTGGGTCCCGGATTGGACTCATCAGTCACCTGCGAACTCATTTTTAATGTGGAAGCAAGTCATTCTCGGTTCCGAGGGATTGCCTAAGAAGAAGAGGCAATTCAGGAGAAACTTCTTTACCCAGAGTGGTGAGAATATGGAACTCGCTACCACAGGGCGTAGTTGAGGCGAATTGCATAGATGCATTTAACGGGAAGCTAGATAGTTAATTAGGTTAGATGAAGAGGGGTGGGAGGGGGTTCGTGTGGAGCATTAACACCGGCATGGACCTGATGGGCTGAATGGCTCGTTTCTGTGCTGTAAATACTTTGTAATAATTTGTAAAAATGTTTTTAAAAAAAGCAAATCTTTGTGCACAATTCAATTTTAGGTAAGATCCAGAATTTGTTAGCTCAAGGTACAATTGATGAACAGTCAAAACTTGTCCTTGTGAATGCCATCTACTTCAAAGGGAACTGGGAGATGAAATTTGATGAAGAAGCTACAGAGGAAAGGCCATTCAGAGTCACTGAGGTACTATAATCTGGCAGAAAAATGTTCAAGCAAAGTTTTAAATTTACTAGAGGGAATTACTAATGGAAGTTTTTTAAAACTGGTTTTCCCAGGATGAATCTAAGCCAGTGAAAATGATGTACCAGAAAGGAACATTTAATACAACTTATATCGATGAGCTTGCAACTAATATCCTAGAGCTCCCTTACATTCAGAATGAGCTGAGTATGATCATCCTGCTGCCTGATGAAATCAGTGGACTGGAAGAGGTAAAAAGAAAGACTTGCATTTATATAGCGCCTGTCAGGACCACCGGACGTCCCAAAGTGCTTTACAGCCAATGCAGTACTTTTGAAGTGTAGTCACTGTTGTAATGTAGGAAACGCGCCAGCCAATTTGCGCACAGCAAGCTCCCACAAACAGCAATATGATGATGACCAGATAATCTGTGTTAGTGATGTTGGTTGAGGAATAAATATTGGTCAGGACACCAGGGCTAACTCCCCTGCTCTTCGAAATAGTGCCATGGGACCTTTTACGTCCACCTGAGGGGGCAGACGGGACCTTGGTTTAACATCTCATCCGATAGACGGCACCTCCGACAGTGCAGCACTCCCTCAGCACTGCACTGCAGTGACAGCCTAGATTTTTGTGCTCAAGGCTATGGAGTGGGACTTGAACCCACAACCTCCTGACTCAGAGGTGATGGTGCTACCCACTGAGCTATAGCTGACATCTATATTAGTTTAACTTACTGTAATTTACTAGTTGTGATGTCAAAGCAAAGTTAAACTGGTTAAAACAAGGCAAAATGTGTTAGTTTGACAAATTCTGATGTGTGTCATAGAGTTGTAGCAAAAAGATCTGTGTTAACTAAATGGGGGAAGGACTTTATATTCGAAGTACCTTTTCCCCCTCCATGTCCCTCTTTAAGAAGTAGTAGGATAATGTAATTGTGACAACAGATCATCACTGGAAATACAATGAAGGGAGAGAATAAATTAATTTTAATCTTACTGATTCTGTACCAACACAGCAATCTTTAATATTTGAGTGGTCAGGATATCTTGTGTAACAGTAATATAAACAGAGGTTTTTTTAATTGAAAAGTTTAGCTGGAGGGTGATGTCACATAGTGCACGACAGTCTCAGAGCTGAAAAATATTTGGAGGTGAGGTTAATCAAGTAGTTCGGCCACCAAGTTTAGTTTTTGTATGTAGAGAAGACCAGCGCTTCCATAGTTTTGAGTTCCTGGAAAAGGAGGAGTCATTTAGTTTCATGTAGCAATTGATTTGTTTTCCATTTTAGCTCGAGAAGAAACTGACATACGACAAACTATTGAAATGGACCAGCACAGAGAATCTAGATCCTTCTGAAATATTTGTTTATCTGCCCAAATTCAAACTGGAAGGAAATTATGACCTGGAGTCCACACTTTCCACAATGGGCATGCCAGAAGCTTTTGATGTTAAAAGTGCTGATTTCTCTGGAATGACGGGAGCAGGTGGGCTGTCTTTGTCCAAAATAGTTCACAAGTCCTTTGTGGAAGTTAATGAAGAAGGAACGGAAGCAGCAGGCAGCACCGAGGCCACCATGACGTTTCGATGTTTCAGCCTCACAGATGAATTTATCGCCGACCATCCCTTCCTATTTTTCATCAGGCACAATAAAACTCAAAGCATCTTATTCTTCGGCCGATTCTCTTCCCCTTAGCTAGAGCCTTTACTTATCTCGCAATAAGTTCCCATTGCTTAATATTGCATGTAACAATATCGGCATTAATATTGGACCTTGTGGAGAAACATTTCAAAGCAGTTCACACAATGAATTAATTTAGAAGTGTGATGATTGGTAACAGTGTTAACTTTGTGTTAGATTCCACATAATCCTAGTTATTATATTGTCTTGTACATATTCATTAAGGTCCTTTTGGCAGTAATTGAAGGTTAACACACTTATTCATTCAATTATTGTAGAAATTTACAGCACCGACGGTCAATCATTGCACTGGCTCTCTGAAAGAGCTATCTGCTTAATCCCATTCCCTGCCCTTTCCCCAAAACCTTTTCACATTTTTTCTTTTTAGTTAATTGATTGGCGTAAATAATCAAATGGAATATTAATTGTAATGCAAATTAAACATCATAACTGTTTTGAATATGAATTGGTCTTATGCTGAAGCCTCTTGACCTACTTAATGCTAGAGAAAGCTGGAGCAAAATGTCTAACAGAGTCCCTCTAAGGCAACAGTCACTTTTCAGGAACCAGAAGTTTCAGATTTCAGTTAATAAATTCATAGAAAAAATGATGGTCAGCAAGCTCTTTGCATTCTGGAAATGCCTGAGCTGCAGACAGTCACGTTCTCTGGTTGGTCTAGAACGCAGACAGTTAAGAGCATGGGACATTTTGCCACAGGGAAGAGCTGAGGCAGTGACCACTGCATCTTTTAAGGGAAGAGCAGATAAACGTTCGAAGCAGAGGAGGACACAGGGCTATGGGTAGCGGGATTAGTTTTTGGATTGGCCCTAGCAAAGAACTGGCAGAGAGGGGCTGAATGGCTGCCTGGTGTGCTACAAACTGTTATGGTTTCTCCAAAAACTAAATCAAACCTGAAAACAGAGGGCTGTGCCAAAGGGGTTTAATTAACTCAACAGGCTGGCAATGGTGATTACAATCAACAAGACGGTCAGCTCAACAACATAGACTGGAGGTTTAACACAAACACATTATAGCTACCAAGAGAAACTCTTCAACCATTTGAACAAGGATAAGAATACATCTGCCAATAACTCGAATTGTTGTTACAAATATGATCGATTATTACATCACTGCATAAACCAGTAACCATGTGTAATGTATATCTACATATCTTTATATCTATATAAAGCGGTTCTTCTGTGTCATTCCGTCTGTCTGTATTGAATAAACTTGAAAGTTATACAGTGTACCTACACGTGTGTTACATCGAAAGAAAGCTTACGATTCCAGAACCGTCATAAGCGTATTTACTTTTCGGTCGCACGAAAATTGTTCGTGCCTTATGCAAAAAACCTTCAAAATTAAACTCATTATCTGCTACTTAGCATTGATTGACTGACGTCAAGGTTCGACCAATCCTGTGCCGTCACGATTGACCAATCCTACAGTACAGTCCCCTGATGGTTGGCCAATCAGTGTGTGTGTGTGGGCGGGACTAATCGTTTTCATCTCAGGGATCTGGCAGCCATTGTTTCACTGCCATTACTTCAGCTTCCAGCTCAAACTACTTTGATCATCCAGCTTTGAAAAAGTTAGTATCTCTTTTAAAAATAACATAACATTTACCAAAAACGTTTTATAAGTACTTTCACTTTCATCTTTCAAGGTATTAAATGGTAGAAATGTTGCCCGGCAGCAGATTGAGAGAGGGACACAGACAGGGCCCAAAAGCCTGGGACTCGATTTAAAATGTTGCCCGGCAGCAGATTCACAGAGGGACACAGAGGCCCCAAAGCCTGGCACTCGATTTAAACCGCCCGGCCCAAAACAGCCCTGGCAACGCCGGGCTCCCCCCAGCTAGTATATAATAAAGCGGTTCCTTCCGTTTGTCCGGCTATACACTCGAAAGTTATACAGCGCACCTACACGTGCGTTACATCCAAAGAAAGCTTACCATTCCAGAACGGTCGTAAGCGTATTTACTTTTCGCTCGGACAAAAATTGTTCGCGCGTTATACAAAAAACCTTCAAAATTCCACTCATTATCCACTCATTAGCATTGATTGACTGACGTCAAGGTCGACCAATCCTACAGTTCAGTCACCTGATGGTTGACCAATCGGTGTGTGTGTGGGCGGGACTAATCGTTTTCATCTCAGGGATCTGGCAGCCATTGCCTCAAGCTAAAAACCCCATTGCCTCAACCTAAAAATATGCTCATCGAGGTTAGTATCTTTTTTTTCAAAAAGATTTACCAAAAACGTTTTATAACTACTTTCACTTTCATCTTTGAAGGTATTAAAAGGTAGAAATGTTGCCTGGCAGCAGATTCACAGAGAGACAGGGCAGAAAGCCTGGGACTCGATTTAAACCGCCCGGCCCAAAACAGCCCTGGCAATGCCGGACTCCCCCAGCTAGTATATATATTACTAGCTGGGGAGCCCCGCGTTGCAAGGGCAATTTTGGGGCGCTTGGTCTCCCTGCCCCTGTGTGTCCCCCCTCTCCCTGTCATGTCCTCTCCCTGTCCTATCCCTCCCTCCCCTCTCTCCCTCCACGCTCCCCCACTCCCCTCTGTCCCTCTCTCCGGCCCCTCCCCCTGCCTAGCGCCTGAGGTCCGGTGCCGTTGTGATAGTGGCCGTGCGGGGCCTAGCGCTTAAGGCGCGGTCGGGTTCTGAGGCCGGGACGGACCGGAGCTGAGGTCCCCCGCGTATCGCGCGGCTGATGGACGGCCGCTGCGGGCGGGCGGCGCATGTGCGGGCGGCGCATGCGCGGTCAGTGCGGGCGGCGCGAGGCGGCCCGCGGGGAGCAGGCAAGGGCGGCTTGGCGGCCGTTAGCGAGCGGGAAACTTCGGGCGGTCCGTCCACGACACCGTGAAACCTGAGAGGGGGAAGTAGAGAGAGGGAAGAGGAGAAGGAGAGAGAGGGAAGAGGAGAGAGGGAAGAGGAGAAGGAGAGAGAGGGAAGAGGAGAAGGAGAGAGAGGGAAGAAAAAGAGAGAGAGAAATTTTTTGAGCTTCAGGCCCCGAGTCCCCCCTGCGCGAGGGTGAGGAGGAGGAGGGGGGGGGGGGGTTGCTAAACACAATATAAAACTCAAATAAATTGTTAATTAATTCCCTAACACATAATTCAAATATTTACCTTACTTCCCTAACACACTGAAAGTGTGGGGAAAAAATCGTGAAAAATCAAGATGGCGGCCACTCACCTCGGTTCAGAAGGATAAGGCCCGCCCACACACGCACCGATTGGTCGACCGGTCAGGTCACCGAAGTGTAGGATTGGTCAATTGTCGAGTCACTCGACACTCAACTGTAGGAAGGAACCCGCCGTCCGATTGGTCGACCTCGACGTCACACCGTCGCTAATGAGATGCTAATGAGCGGAAGGTTGAACGTTTTTCGGATACCGTGGGCGGGATTTTTGTGCGGCCGAAACGTAAATACGCCTATGACCGGTCCGGAATCGCAAGCTTTCTTTTGAGGCGACGCGCGCGTCGGTACGCTCTGTAACTTTCAAACGTATAGAGAACGGACAGACAGACAGACAGACATCGGGACAGAAGAGCCACTTTATATATATAGACTAGCTGGGGAGCCCCGCGTTGGCGAGGGCAATTTTGGGGCGCGAGGGCAATTTTGGGGCGCTTGGTCTCCCTGCCCCTGTGTGTCCCCCCTCTCCCTGTCATGTCCTCTCCCTGTCCTATCCCTCCCTCCCCTCCCTCCCCTGTCTCCCTCCCCTCGCCCACCCCCACCCCCCCCACTCCCCTCTGTCCCTCTCTCTGGCCCCTCCCCCTGCCTAGCACCTGAGGTCCGGAGCTGAGGTCCCCCGCGTATGGCGCGGCTGATGGACGACCGCTGTGGGCGGGCGGGCGGCGCATGCGCGGTCAGTGGGCAATTTTGGGGCACTTGGTCTCCCTGCCCCTGTGTGTCCCCCCTCTCCCTGTCATGTCCTCTCCCTGTCCTATCCCTCCCTCCCCTCCCCTCCTCTCCCTCCCCTCCCCTCCCCCATATGTTATATCAAAAGAAAGCTTATGATTAGGGGAGTGTCATAGGCGTATTTACTTTTTGGTCAGACAAAAATTGTTCGGACAGTATACAAAAAACGTTAAAAAATCCGCTCATTAGCGGTTGGCCAATCATACGGGGGAATCCACTCATTAGCATTGAGCGACGTGAAGGTTGACCAATCCTACGGGGGGAGCGCACTGCGTCACAGGGGGCGTTTCCAATCAACAAGGCACAGGGGCAGACTTTGCACCGGCACTGCCGGGCACTCCAGCTAGTCAGTAATAAAAACACATTACCACTTTGAAATGTATTAAAGCAATTCAAACAATTAATTACTTTGTGAAAAAATACTTCCTGAAATACAGTTGTAGACGAGAATGAATTGATGATGGTATATCTAGAATACATATTATTCAGGCTGCTCCATCATACTGCAGCAAAAGACAAGGGCCAAACATATTGCAAGTTTAATTATCAGGTTTCTCTTTAAAAAGATGTATCTGCCAATATTTCTTGGGAAAATATAAGAAAATGGCCAAAATATATATTCCTAAAATTGCTTTGTAGCATTAAGAAAACATGCAAGGGCAGACTAATCATTTTGCAAAGCATTTCCAATCAAAATCGATTGATAAGATTGTAAACAGCAGTTCAGAGACGATTCACACGGTTGATTCCTTTGATGAGGGGGTTGACTTATGAAGAAAGGTTGAGCAGGTTCGACCTATACTCATTGGAATGTAGAAGAATGAGAGGTGATCTTAAAACATATGATACTGAGGGGGCTTGACAGGGTGGATGTAGAGAGGATATTTCCCCTCGTGGGGAAATCTAGAACTCGGGGGCATAGTTTCAGAATAAAGGGTCGCCCTTTTAGAACTGAGATGAGGAATTTCTTCTGAGGGACGGAAATCTGTGGAATTCTCGGCCCCAGAGAGCTGTGGAGACTGGGTTATTAAATACATTTAAGGTGGAGATAGATTTTTGCAAGATATGGGAGTGAAGGGTTATGGGGAGCGGGCAGGGAAGTGGCTTTGAGCCCTAGATCAGCCATGATCTTATTGAATGGTGGAGCAGGCTCAAGGGGCCAAGTGGCCTATTCCTGCTCCTATTTCTTATGTTCTTATGTATCCTGTGTTAGTCTTGGACTTGAGGAAATGCAAACTGGTGATTTTTCAACTGCAAATCTTTTATGACATGAAACAGGCTCCTACGCTTTCAACTGCAAGAGTTTTTTCCGTAATTGATGGGCAGTTGGTATAGTCCAACTCCGCGCCAGCGTTCGAGATTTCCTCGGTGGTGCGGATAATCTGTTAAGGCGTACCTTGACGGATCGCAAATTCGGGATTCAGCGCAAGCGCATGCGCAAATCCCAAACTTGCGGTGTGTTTCAAAGGCGGTATGACGGCGTACTCGTGAGTACAACGTTATACCCACCGCAAAGTCCGGGGCCATGATCCGCTGTGGCTTTCAAGTCTTCTTTATTGAAAAATTGAAAAGTTGGGCTAATTGCCCACCTACGTTATGCTGGAAAAGTTTACGGCTGGTGCAATCAGGCGACCGTCACTTTCGGGTGGTCGGCAGCGCTGCCAATCTCGGCGCTCGCCAAAATGATGTAGATGATGCGGATCGTGATGTCAGTGAGTGTTCAACGCTCGCTTGACACCCAATCTGTGAGTTTCCACTTCGCCGCTCCACGTATGTGTGACGCGCCGAGCAAGCGTCGAGAAGCAGGAAGGAGGCTCCAGCAGCAGTATTTAAAGGGATCATCAGCAACAACTTGCACCTGACATGTTTGTTCAGTTTGACTGGCTCTGTGGAACTTCCTGCAACTCCAGCAGCTTTATAAACTTCTTTCAAGGTTCTAAGGTAACGGAGTGTTGTTGCAAGTTGAGAACGCCATCATTCTTATTTAAAGGCCTCTGCTCACAACACTTGCTCACAGTCATAGTGGCTCTACTGGCAGTCCACCTCGCGCTCGAGTATCTTCGGGAGAGGGAGCGGAGGCAGCGAATAAGACATGAAGATGCGCGCAGAGGGAGGAGGAGGGGGGCCAGGAGGGCGCTCAACAGGAGCCCTTATCCACCCTAGGGTCTTCTGAGAGCACTTCTCTTCTAACCATTTTAGCAAGGAGCAGTGTATTAGGAGACTACGCGTCACCCAGGAGGTGGTCATAGAACTCTGCCACCTCCTGCAACCAGTCCTGCAGCCAGAGAGCAGGGCGACCACAGCTCTCCCAGTAGCAGTCGGCCAAGGACGAGGTCAACAAAACAACACCACCACCATGAATTTACCTTGAAATGGAATAAGCTTAGATACAGTTCTGTAGGCGGAGAGTGAGATCCGACCTGTTACAACAATGAAGGGCTTGAGCTAGCTTTCTAACAGTAGCACCTTTTAATCCTTCTTTCATTTGCCACTTGTGTAGCATTTTGAAAACTTTTTCTTTCAGTCCATCTCTTTCATAGTCATGGTCAATCTCATCAATTTCTGATTCTCTGAAGCCGAGCTTGCGAGCGCAGTGTTTCCAATCTTTCCCAAGTTCCCCTCGCAAGAGGTCCAGGTGAGATTCCTTAACTGGGTTATCATCTGAGAATGGGGTAAAAGACAAATATGAATGCCACATTCTTCAATGGTACTCAATAAATGAGGAACAAAATTATAAATTATAAGAAATAATATTCGTGCCACACAAGTCACAGGCAATGACCATCTCCAACGAGAGAGAGCCTAACCACCTGCCCATGACATTCAATGGCATTACCATCGCTGAATCCCTCAGCTGGGGGGTCGCCATTGACCAGAAACTTAACTGGACCAGCCACATAAATGCCGTTGCTACTGGAGCAGGTCAGAGGCCGAGTATTCTGCAATGAGTGGCTGATCTCCTCATGCCACTGGCTCACCATGGCTGTAGCGAGTGCTATCTACAGGATGCACTGCAGCAACTCGCCAAGGCTTCTTCGACAGCACCTCCACCACCTAGAAGGACAAGAGCAGCAGGCGCATGGAACACCATCACCTGCAGGTTCCCCTCCAAGTCACATACCATCCTGACTTAGAAGTAGATCGCCGTTCCTTCATCGTTGCTGGGTCAAAATCCTGGAACTCCCTACCTAACAGCACTGTGGGAGTACCTTCACCACACGGATTGCGGCGGTTCAAGGTGGTGGCTCACCACCACCTTCGAAGGCAATTAGGGAAGCGCAGTAAGTGCTGGTCTTGCCAGCCACACCCACATCCCTGGAATGAATTTTTTTAAAAGCCAAAACATTGTTAAGGATAAAAATAAACTTTAAACACTACTGCAGTTGACCTCCTATAAAATATTACACAGGAAGTGCATATATTATAGATAATTATTGTACTAGCATTACTGGGTTGTTTTGATATTCCTTATATTCAGTGGACTTTAAGACTCATTCACTTGTGGCACAGTGGGGTCAATACACTGCTTTTTCACAAAGGTTGAATCCAGCTCAAATGATTCTACAACACAGAAGGCAGATGTGCATCATACAGCTGATGAGGAGCCTTGGAATGACAGTGGCTGGAAGGCATTACCTGGAGGCCAGCTATGAGAACATGCACTCATTCAGGGTTTGGGTGACTAGCTTGATTGGGAGGCATGTGGTTGTTGCTGACGTTTCGCACCTCCAAAATGGTGGCATCATTGCTTCTACAGAGTATGCCATGATGGTGGCAACGCACTCACCCATTTTATGGCCAGTTGTGCTGCTCACCATGTCACGCAGTAGGAACCCTTGGTGCTTGCTGTCTGCTCAAACCGTGCTCGGCAGTTGTCTATTGACCAACTAGTGACCATCACTGGGAGGGGTAGGAGAGGGCGATAAACGGGGTCCTTTTTGGGGTCAAGTTAGCGATGACACGATGCACCCGGCGATGGGATTTTGGAACCAGACTTGCTCCTCAGTGGTAGACATGCACCAGACAAGTCTGCAGTACTCCAGAGTAGTTGTGACAAACACTATGGCCGCGATTTCGCCTACCGAAGTAGGTCCGGGGTCGATAGCGCAGTCCCAGCCCGCTGCCTGCTCCAGCCCTCTCTGTCGAAGTGATTTTACGATGATTGGGCTTGTTAAGCCCGCCCTGCGAGGTTCCCAGCTAATTAAAAGGAAGCGGGTCTGATGACATCATTTGATGACGTGTCATCAGCCGGTTTCCTTAAAGGGACCATGCAAAATTGTTTTTGACAGTTGTGCTGTCAGTGTTCTGCAGCATTGAGGTGCTGCAAACACTGACAAGCACTGCACAGAGGGGCACGGCTGCACCCAGGCTCTCCCATGACTCCCTCCATATGCTTATGGAGGGAGTCACAGCACGCAGGGAGGTTCTCATCCCTTCTAATGGGCAGAAGAGACCATCGCAGCCTGGTTGCACATTGCACAGGAGGACACAAGCAGGGATGTCGTCAGGAGGACCAGGCTGTAGTGGCACAAGCCTTTCAATGATCTGAGTAGATCACGAAACGCTACTGCAAAGCCACACTCAACCTCATCCTAAATAACAGAAAACGATGGAAAAACTCAGCAGGCCAGGCAACATGCATCATCCTGCTGTGCCACTCATCACACCCCCATCACTCTGCCTTCCCTACCCTACTCCTGCACATCCTTACTCACACCAACTTACCTTGCACCTCCACCCATCCCTCTCTATCTACATTATCACATCCCCATCTCACTAGCCACCCCTCACACTCACTCTCATCCTAGTCCAATCATACCAACTAACAACACACAAGGGTAGGTACTTGGGTGTTTTATGCAATGTTCATGTAAAGTTTCTGTTAATGTGGTATCAAACATTGAAACCTTTATTTTCAGCACTTTGCATTCTTGGACAGATTTGTGTGCACCTTTGGAAGTGGCTTAGTGAGTTGCAGTGAATCGTGAGACATAAGGGTAACCCCCCCACCCCAACTGCGCAATGATGATGAGTGTTAAAGGAATGGCTTGGACATTGTAGGGATGCTTTATGGTGTTGGTGTGGGGTGGTGCCAACCTGGCGCATCATGTGGCAGCCAGGGTGTAAAGTGTCAAATAAAGTAAATCTGGCCATGAGGAGGCCATCGCTGGCGTACTGGACAGCAATGTGCTCGGGTGCTGATGCCCTGTGTCCAGTGCAGCATCAGTTGGTTGCGGAGAAGGTTGGTGTGGATGTTGGTGCTGCTGGTGTGCCCGGTGATGCTGGTGTTGGGGCTGATCTTGGTGGCATTTTGAGGACCAAGGTGAGATATTTTCAAGGGCATCGACGATGATGGAATAGATGGCAGGTGAGGTTGAGATGACAGAAGTGACCCGTCAATGCTGAGAGAGGTTGTTCCAATGAGGTGGCACTGGATAGAGAGTTGGCTCCAAACACTTGCAAGCTGCAGAAAGCTCAATATGTCTTCCAAATGCAATAAGCAACAGCTTCTGAGCTTTGAAAGTGAACAGCTGCAACATGGATCTTTTATACAACTTTGGCAGCTGTCAGGTCATGAGATAATTCAATGCTGAATCCACTCGCGACATGCTGAGCTGGCGTGTTTTCCGAGCAGGGGGTAACCCATGGGGGGGGGGGGACATGTATTGAAAAGTCGGCAGAAAATAGTTAATTGGATGTTAACAAAGCATTTAACGATGTCAATTGCCTCCCCCGCCGCTTGGTGTCGGGTCTGTTCGGCGCTGACGGACCCGACATCTGGGAGACCCGCGTTGAGGCGGCTTCACAGCGGGGGTCCCAACCCGCTGTCAATCATTTCTATTTTCACAACTGACCAGCCTCCAATCCCGTCCTCTCAGTGCTGGTCAAATTCCGGTCTGTGTTTTTGTCTGGTGTTATTGTGATTAGCTGCCCTTTATTGTACAGAGAGTTTAACAAACATCTAAAGCCAGGTTTGTGCACTTGGCCTGTCCTATCCTAATACAATGCTGCACCGCTGGTTGTCATAGTCTACCCGGCAACAGGATTAAGGGAGCCTGACCCATGATTTTCAACTGTGTAGAGAGTCAGTGATTAGCTCAATTTATATTTGACTGACGGCTCCTTTTAAAATTCGAGTGGTACAATATTCAAAATTCAAGAGATCCCAGTGAACCATTCCCAGGATATAAAAAAGACAATGATGTTTGAATGGGGGAGGGGGTGTGGGGGGGGGGGGTGGAAAGGGGTTCCACTTGGAATTGGAAGTTCTCTTGAAAGAGCTTCTGTAGCTGGCATTTGGAAAATCTCAGAAAAGTAGCTAAGAGGATGCTTGAAAATCTCGGAAGGGAAAGGTTTGTATTCCAGAACGCTAAGAAAAATGCTGTGTGTATTTAAATGTAATTTTATAAAAGATAAGATTAGATTAGGTCTTGGCATTCTGCCGCAGTAGTTCCCACGGGGGTTCTCCTGATCTCACGCTATAATTCTGGCAGTAACCCCAGAATATGGCGTAAATAGTCATTTATACCTTTTACATAGAATGCACAGCACAGAAACAGGCCTAATGGCCCAACAGTGTTTATGCTCCACACGAGCCTCCTCCCACCCCTCTTAATCTGACCCTATCAGCATAACCTTCGATTCCTTTCTCACTCGTGTTTATCCCCATAAATGTATCCACATTCTAACCACTCTCTGGGTAAAGAAATTCGCTATTGGATTTATTAGTGCCTGTCTTATGTTTATGGCTCCTAGTTTTGGACCCCTCCACAATGGAAGGATCTTCTCTATGTCTACTCTATCAAACCCTTTCATAATCTTAAAGATCTCTATTGGGTCACCCCCCTCGGCCTTCTCTTCTAGAGAAAAGAGCCCCAGCCTGTTCAATCTTTCCTGATGAGTATAACCTCTGTACAAATGCAACTGTATTATATCACGGTTAGATTATGTGATTGTTCATTATATGTGGAATAAATTTACTTCATATTTTAAACTTTAAAGATTAATTACTGCAAGGGTTCCTGCAATGTTCCTCCGTAACTTCAGCAGAAGATGGGTGGAAACACCAGAGAACTCTGGGGAAATTCTACCTCGTAAGTCTGCTGTAATGCTTTACCACTTCTGAAGACGGAAATTAAATCCTATGGTGGTTTATGATAATCCAGCACCGAACAGGAATGACCAAACAGCGTTTTCTGTTCAATTCCTGGGCACGACACTGAAATCTTTCCAAGACTGGAGGCAAGGATAGACACTCCTAAATGATTGGGGAGTTGGGAATTACCCATGAGAGTGATCTTAACTATGACAACCAGAATACACTTGGATAAGGCGGCTTAAAAAGAGAAAAAGATTGGTGAAGTCAAGCGTAGGTCCCTTGCAGTCAGAATCAGGGGAATTTATAATGGGGAACAAAGAAATGGCAGACCAATTAAATACATATTTTGGTTCTGCCTTCACAAAGGAGGACACAAATAACCTCCCAGAGATGTCAGGGAACATAGGGTCTGATGAAAGGGAGGAACTGATAGAAATCAGTATTTGTAGGGAAATGGTGTTAGGAAAATTGACGGGACTGAAGGCCGATAAATCCCCAGGGCCTGATAATCTACATCCTAGGGTACTTAAGGAAGTGGCCCTAGAAACAGTAGATGCATTGCTGATCATCTTCCAACATTCGATGGAATCTGGAACAGTACCCATGGATTGGAGGGTAGCTAATGTTACCCCACTATTCAAAAAAGGTGGTAGAGAGAAAACGGGGAATTACAGACCGGTAAGTCTGACATCGGTAGTGGGGAAAATGCTAGAGTCCATTATAAAAGATGTAATAGCAGAGCACTTGGAAAGCAGTGACAGGATCGGACAAAGTCAACATAGATTTACAAAAGGTAAATCGTGCTTGACTAATCTACTGGAATTTTTTGAGGATGTAACTGGTAAAATAGATAAGGGAGAACCAGTGGATGTGGTGTATTTGGACTTTCAAAAGGCTTTCGATAAGGTCCCCCATAAGAGATTAGCGTGTAAAGTTAAGGCACATGGGATTGGGGGCAAGGTATTGACTTGGATAGAGAACTGGTTAGCAGACAGAAAGCAAAGAGTTGGAATAAACGGCTCTTTTGCCGAGTGGCAGGCAGTGACTAGTGGGGTACCGCAGGGATCGGTCCTTGGACCCCAGCTATTCACAATATATATTAATGATCTAGACAAGGGAACTAGATGTAATATCTCCAAGTTTGCAGACGACACAAAGCTGGGTGGGCGTGTGTGCTGTGAGGAGGATGCCGAGAAACTACAGGATGATTTGGACAGGTTGGGTGATTGGGCAGAAGCATGGCAGATGCAATATAATGTGGATAAATGCGAGGTTATCCACTTTGGTGTCAAAAACAGGAAGGCAGATTATTATCTGAATGGCAATAGATTGGGAGAAGGGGAAGTGCAACGAGACCTGGGTGTCCTTGTGCACCAGTCGTTGAAGGTAAGCATGCAGGTGTAGCAGGTGGTTAAGAAGGCAAATGGTATGTTGGCCTTCGTAGCGAGAGGGTTTGAGTACAGGAACAAGGATGTCTTGCTGCAGTTGTACAGGGCCTTGGTGAGACCACATCTTGAGTATTGTGTGCGTTTTGGTCGCCTTATCTGAGGAAGGATGTTCTTGCCATGGAGGGAGTTCAGCGAAGATTCACCAGGCTGATACCTGGGATGGCAAGAATGACGTAGGAGGAGAGATTGGGTCGATTGGGCTTATACTCGCTGGAGTTTAGGAGAATGAGAGGGGATCTCATTGAAACTTATAAAATTCTGACAGGACTGGACAGACTAGATACAGGATGTTCCCGATGGTCGGGGAGTCCAGAACCAGGGGTCACAGTCTAAGGATAAGGGGTAAGCCATTTAGGACAGAAATGAGGAGGAATTTCTTCACCCAGAGAGTGGTGAACCTGTGGAATTCTCTACCACAGAAGGCAGTAGAGGCCAATTCATTAAATATATTCAAGAAGGAGTTGGATATATTTCTTAAGGCTAAAGGGATCAAGGGATATGGGGAGAAAGCAGGGGAATTTGGATGATCAGCCATGATCTCATTGAATGGCGGAGCAGGCTCGAGGGGCCGAATGGCCTACTCCTGCTCCTATCTTCTATGTTTCTATGTTTCTATGACCCCAATAATGTAATAACTTAGTTCATTGATTCAAGGTTCTTCCAACTTGGAACATAGGAACAGGAGTCGGCCATTCAGCCCCTCCAGCCTGTTCCACCATTCAGTGAGATCATGGCTGATCTGCAACATAACTCCATTTACCCGCCTTTGCCCCATGTCCCTTAATACCTCTGGTTAACAAAAATCTGTCAATCTCAGATTTAAAATTAACAATTGACCTAGCAACAATTGCCATTTGCGAAGAGAGTTCCAAACTTCTACCACCCTTTGTGTGTAGAAGTGTTTCCTAACTTCACTTCTGAAAGGCCTGGCTCTAATTTTTAGCACAGAAGGCCATTCGGCCCATCGAGCCCGTGCCAGCTCTCTGCAAGAGCACTTCAGCTAGTCCCACTCCCCCCGCCCTTTCCCCGTAGCCCTGCAAATTTTTTTCCTTCAGGTACTTATCCAATTCCCTTTTGAAAGCCACGATTGAATCTGCCTCCACCACCCTTTCAGGCAGTGCATTCCAGATCGTGACCACTCGCTGCGTAAAAAAGGTTTTCTTCATGTCGCCTTTGTCACGTGCAAATTTCAATGGTACTCCCTCTAGACCTATATCCAAATCATTGATATAGTGATCAGTAGTGGCCCCAGAACGGCACCCTGTAGGACACCACTGCCCACTTTCAACCACTCTATAAACTGCCCTCAACTCCCAATCTCGGTTTTCTCCCTTCTAACCAATTTTTAATCCAGTTTGCTATCCTTCCCCTAATTCCATACCCCTTAATCTTCTTTCATAATCTCCGGTGTGCTACCTTGTCATCGGCTTTCCTAAGGTCCATGGGCATTACATCTACCACAACTCCACCGTCTACCACCTCCTCAAAGAATTCGATGAGGTTTGTCGAGCACGAGCGCCCCTTTTGAAGTCTGTGCTGGCTACTTCGAACTATATCTTCGGCCGCATGCCCGACATCACTTGCAGTGGAAAATTCTGGGAGTCCTGACAGAACAGCTCCCTGTCCCATTTTCTGCCCCAACTCGACCAGGTTATTGCCAGTTACAGCAGATACTTCAGTTACTACATTTTGCATCTTCTACACCCAGCACTACAAAGTATCATCTTTCCCTTCAGCGGCCCGGATTTTGCCATCATCGGTCAGCGGCGAAGGAACGGCGCTCACCATTCATTACATTTATAGCTGCCCACAGACTTTTAGCGGGCTTTTGAACAACAACTTAAGGTACAGGAAACTCTCGATTTACCAGCACCTAAATAACCGGAAATCTCTGTTAACCGGCAAAATTCAGGAGTAGGTTCAGGCAAGTTTTACTTCATATTAGTGGCCGTTCCTGGATCTGCGGCCGTGTAACCGGGGTTCCTGCACCTGTTGCTATGCAACAGGGACGCCTGGATCTGTGGCCGGGGTTCCTGCACCTGTTGCTAAGCAACAGGGATGCCTGGATCTGTGGCCGTGTACGGGGCTCTCATACTTTGGTAAGTATACCTCTCTGTAATCTGGACTTTTTGATAAACCGGCACCACGCTGGTCCCATTGGTGCCGGATAAAAAAAGTTTCCTGTAATTAGAGAGCCATCTCAGCGCGGCGCCCTCTACAGGGGATCTGGGACCTGTGTGAACAGAGCAAGCAACAGTGTAGCTCTTCAACCAATCAGATTGAAAAATGTATCTTCTTGCATTACCGCACCATAATTCTAATTGTAAGCTGTATCGATGAAAGCGCCAGAGGAGAAATAAAAATATTTAAATATCAAGCCTTTCCCAGCTTCGATCTATTATACTTTTTATTATTAAATACATGCATTATCTGTAGAAATGTGCCTTTTCTGATGTGCAAAGATTGTGGAATTCAATCAAAAATTCCATGAAGATATGCACCTGCCCTGACGTGATGAGAGACCTCCACTTGTGAGGCAAAATTAAATAGAAATAGATCACTGGTGATACCATGTTGTGAAAGAAATAATGCTAAGAAAAATAAGGAGGTCACATATTACTTGGAAAATAAGAATCTAAATGGGGTAGTAGAGCAAAGGGATCTCGGAGTACAAATGGACAAATCACTAAAAGTGGCGACGTATGTTAATAAGGCCATAAAAAAATCAAACCAAGCTCTAGGGTTTATTTCTAGAGGGATAGAATTGAAAAGTAGAGAAGTTATGCTAAACTTGTATCGAACCTTGGTTAGACCACACTTGGGGAGTACTGCGTACAATTCTGGTCGCCATATTATAAAAAAGATAGAGGTACTGGAGGGGGTGCAGAGAAGATTTACAAGGATGATACCAGAACTGCGAGGGTATACATATCAGGAAAGGATGAGCAGGCGGGGTCTCTTTTCACACAGAATCACACAGAATCCCCACAGTGCAGATAGAGGCCATTTCGGCCCATCGAGCCTGCACCGACACATATCCCACCCTATCCCCGTAACCCCACGTATTTAATCCCCTAACACTAAGGGTCAATTTATCATAGCCAAATCAACCTAACCCGCACATCTTTGGACTGTGGGAGGAAACCGGAGCACCCGGAGGAAACCCACGCAGACACAGGGAGAATGTGCAAACTCCACACAGACAGTCGCTCGAGGCCAGATTTGAACCCGGGTCCCTGGCGCTGTGAGGCAACAGTGCTAACCACTATGCCACCGTGCCCCCCTCTCTTGAAAAGAGAAGGCTGAGGGGTGACCTAATAGAGGTATTTAAAATTATGCAAGGTTTTGATAGAGTAGAGAGAGAGTGTTTCCACTTGTGGCAAAGAGCAAAACTAGAGGCCATCAACATAAGATACTCACCAAGAAATCAAAGAGGGAATTCTACTTCTACAACAACAACTTATATTTATATAGCGCCTTTAACGTAGTAAAACGTCCCAAGGCGCTGCACAGGAGTATTTTAAGACAAAAAAGTTTGACACCGATCCACATAAGGATAAATTAGGGCAGGTGACCAAAAGCTTGGTCAAAGAGGTAGGTTTTAAGGAGCGTCTTAAACGAGGTAAGAGAGGTAGCGAGGCAGAGAGGTTTAGGCAGGGAATTCCAGAGTTTAGGGCCTAGGCAACAGAAGGCACTTCTGAAGAAACTTCTTTACCCAGAGAGTGGTGAGAATGTGGAACTCGCTACCACAGGGAGTGGTTAAAGCGAATAGTATAGATGCATTTAGGTGGAGGCGGGAATAGAGGATTATGCTGATAGATTTAGATGAGGGAAGACGGGAGGAGGCTCGAGTGGAGCATAAATGCCAGCATGGGCTCGTTGGGCCGAATGGCCTGTTTCTGTGCTGTATAACCTATGTAATCCTTACTGAGACACGCAGTCTGAACCAGGAAGTGAAAGTTAGAATATTTAATTCAATGTAAGATCATGTACAGAAAGCAAAATGAGAGAGAGAAAGAAAGATGGGATTAAGAGAAAGAGATAAAAAAAGACAAAGAAAAAGTAAAAAAAAGTGACTTTAATTTTTTTTAAAATCTCCAACAATAATTAAAATCTGAAGGAATGAGACTCCACACTTGTAAAAGTAAATTTTCAGTGCCAGAGAGGTTGTTTGGTAGTAATTAGGACTTATCATGCCGTTACAAATTCACTTACACTTGAATGGACAAGCCATAACATTTTCTGGCGTGTTTAATGGTTATCTAGTGGGTAAGTACCGCAACTTCATGCCCTTCAAGTGTTTGAGTGCCGAATCTCTCGGTGAGGTACCGGTGTACCGAAGCTGCCAGAGGAGCAAGGCATCGCGAACAACAACTTCCCGATTCCCGCGTTTCCAACTGCATGTGCGGGCTCCAGAAGTTGCTGTCCAATTTACTCCACAATAACAGTGAGCGCGTTATTACCACCACAAAATCCGGGCCATCGTTTAGTTACTTGTATTAATTTTTCCTCTGCAACTATAAGCAGTTCATTGATTTACTTGCATGTTGAAAACTTTGTCTTACCAAAAGTCCCCAAGTGCTGAGCACTTGGAGTCTGTCTGGAAGCTTTGGAGTCCTTCCGCTTTTTCCCGTTGAAAACCTGTTTTCCAATGTGCATAACGTTATGGTCACCAATCTGAACTCCCTTGGCCTCAGATATGCAGATGCTTGATGTACCCTCTAAAAATGAAAGCATCATTAAGGGATAAGAACACAACATCCCTCTTATAAAACACACGGTCTAGTGAGAAACTAATTTGTTTATTCAACCCTGAAAAGTGCGAGGTGATGCATTTTGGACGGACAAATAAGGCAAGGGAATACACAATGAGTGGTAGGACCCTAGGAAGTACAGAGGGTCAGAGGGACCTTGGTGTACATGTACATAGATCCCTGAAGGCAGCGGAACAGGTAGATAAGGTGGTTAAAAAGGCATATGGGATACTTGCCTTCATTAGCCGAGGCATAGAATATAAGAGCAGGGAGGTTATGATGGAGCTGTACAAAACGCTGGTGAGGCCACAGCTGGAGTACTGTGTGCAGTTCTGGTCGCCTCACTATAGGAAGGATGTGATTGCTTTGGAGAGGGTGCAGAGAAGATTCACCAGGATGTTACCTGGGATGGAGCGCCTCAGCTATGAAGAAAGACTAAACAGGCTGGGGTTGTTTTCCTTGGAGCAAAGAAGGCTGAGGGGGGACCTGATTGAGGTATACAAAATGATGAGGGGCATAGATAGGGTAGACAAAGAGGAACTTTTCCCCTTAGTAGGGGGGTCAATAACAAGGGGGCATAGATTCAGGGTAAGGGGCAGGAGATTTAGAGGGGATTTGAGGAGGAACTTTTTCACCCAGAGGGTGGTTGGAATGTGGAACTCAATGCCCAAAAGGGTGGTAGAGGCAGGAACCCTCACAACATTCAAGAAGCATTTGGATGAGCACTTGGAATGCCATTGCATACAAGGCTATGGACCAAATGCTGGAAAATGGGATTAGACTGGACAGGGATGGATGGGCGGCGCAGACACGATGGGCCGAAGGGCCTCTTTCTGTGCTGTAAAACTCTATGACTCTATGACTCTAACTGCTTTAGATGAAACCAGACACTTTGAGTGAGTGTCATGGCAGCTGATGCAGGTGCGGACAATGCAGTCGAACGCCAGGTAGGAAAGATCCTTAACTATTTATCTTCATCGTCGCTGGGTCAAAATCCTGAAACTCCCTCCCTAACAGCACTGTGGGAGAACCTTCACCACACGGACTACAGCGGTTCAAGGCGGCGGCTCACCACCACCTTCTCAAGGGCAATTAGGGATGGGCAATAAATGCTGGGCCTTGCCAGCAACGCCCACATCCCATAAATGAATTTTTAAAAATGTTTTACTAATAAGCCCAGTTTTGTATCAAGCACTACTTCCAGAAAACACCAACAACTTGTATTTATATAGCAACTGTCATGAATCCCATCATTCATGAAGAAATGACTCATGAAATAACACTGGGCAGCCAGCTGGTGGCGCCGTCCAAGGAGTATAAATACTTGGGCGTGGACCCAGCTTGCCCAGAACATTTTTGTAACCAGGAACTAGTGATGTAACTAGAATCTCATGGTTGTGAAACAGTTGATTAAAGCCTTGTTTTATACTCAAACCAAGTGTTTAGTGAGTTTTCTTACGTCAGCAACTTTAACGTAGTAAAATGTCCCAAGGTGCTTCACAGGAGCGTTATCAAACAAAATTTCACACCGAGTCACATAAGGAGATATTAGGACAGGTGACAGAGGTAGGTTTTAAGAAGTGTCTTAAAGGAGGAGAGAGAGGGGGAGAGATGCGGAGAGGTTTAAGGAGGGCGTTCCAGAGCTTTGGGCCCAGGCAGCTGACGGCACGGCCGCCAATGGTGGAGCGAAGAAAATCGGGGATGCGCAGGAAGTCAGGATTGGTGGAGCGCAGAGACCTCGGAGGGCTGGAGGCAATGACCCGTGTCATTTTTTTTGCCGCCGCCCAGCCCTTTTAAGGGGATGCGCGGGCCATTCAAAACACTGCGCACGCGCGGTTTTTGCATTCAAAAGCCGGCTGCGCGGGATCCCTGGAACGCCGCGCTGCCGAGCAGCTTACAGGGATCATTGGTTGTAGGGCTGGAGGAGGTTAGAGACAGAACTATTGGAAAACAAGTTTTCAACACAAAAAAGCAGAAGGATTCCAGAGTTTCCAGAATGACACCAAGTGCTCAGCACTTAGAGATTTCAACATGCAAGATTATAATCCTTGGCCCCTGATAAATGATGCAGCATAAAATTAAAACCATTTATATAAGAGAGTACAAAATAAGAAATTAAATCGTGAAATTTTTTTTAAAATTTTTTTTTAAATCATACTTTTAGCAGTATGTAAATTTACCATGCCCTTTAAAACAATTTGCGCATACAACTTTTCTAACGAGTTGAGTGCTGGATTTCAAAGTCCCCCTCCATAGACTTGAGCACATAAAGCTAGGCTGACACTCCCAGTGCAGTGCTGAGGGAGTGCTGCACTGTCGGAGCTGCCGTCTTTCGGATGAGACGTTAAACCGAGGCCCCGTCTGCTCTCTCAGGTGAACGTAAAAGATCCCGTGGCACTATTTCAAAGAAGAGCAGGGGAGTTATCCCCAGTGTCCTGGCCAATATTTATCCCTCAACCAACATCACTAAAAAACACATGATCCGGTCATTATCACGATGCTGTTTGTGGGAGCTTGCTGTGCACAAATTGGCAGCCGCGTTTCCTACATCACAACAGCGACTACACTTCAAAAAAGTACTTCATTGGCTGTAAAGCTCTTTGGGACGCCCTGGGATTGTGAAAGGCGCTATATAAATGCAACAGAAAATGCTGGAAAAACTCAGCAGGCCAGGCAACATCCGTGGAGAGAGAAATAGAGTCAACGTTTCAGGTCGAAACCCTCTGTCAAGACAAAGGGTTTCAACCTGAAACGTTGACTCTATTTCTCTCTCCACGGATGTTGCCTGGCCTGCTGAGTTTTTCCAGCATTTTCTGTTGTTATTTCGGATTTCCAGCATCTGCAGTATTTTGCTATCCTCATGCTATATAAATGCAAGTCTTTCTTTCAGATTCAGTAATTGTTGACGCACTGATTGTCATTATACAGACACTCGCCCATTTATTTTAAATGGGTTATTATGTGAACATGAGTGGGCTACCAGAGAAAATGAAACCCCGTACTAGGTAAGAAATACACTGTGACACCAGGAGCGTAGGACAGTGCAGACGGTTACACGAGGAAAGAAACCACACTGCTTCTATTTTCTTCTCTCTTCTGCTGAAATTTCTTAAAGACAAGTGTTGGCTCCTCGTTTACCAATTATATTTAACTTAGTCTTTTTCCCAGAACGATAAATTTAGCAAGAGTGTCTGAACTCCCACACAAAGAGATCATCCACAGTTTTGAGTGTTTCTATCCCAAATTTTTCCCTTCTCCATTGACTTCCCCTTGGAGCAGACTGGCTGGGCACCCTACTCCCGAGGCTGGAACCCATGCTGCTTTAAGCTATCAACTTGGTAGTTCCTAAGCACACTGCCTCCCTGTGGGGAGGCGCCTGGGCTCTATTGAGCATCTTCCCCCAGAGTCCTGTGGTTGAGATCCAGAACTCGCCAAAGAGAACAAAACCGGTTTTCCCAAAATAAGGTGGCGCCACATTGTGGTGCTCCAGTGTACTGCATCGTTTTAACAATAGGATACGAGCTCTGAAAATCCACAACCATTCCAGTGTAACCCCGCTTCCAGGCCTCTGCCCACGGTTCACTTGAATCAGCTGAGGAGAGGCACCACAGCAGCCTAAGCGACTGTCTGATTTTCCATCCTCCCTCTTGGCTTAGCTCCCGTTTGGTATTGTTTGCTAATTATATAGAATCATAGACAGTTACAGCACGGAAGGAGGCCATTTCGGCCCATCGTGTCCACGCCGGCCAACAAAGAGCTAGCCAGCCTAATCCCACTTCCCAGCTCTAGGTCCGTAGCCCTGCAGGTTAGAGCATCCCAGGTGCACATCCAAGTACTTTTTAAATGTGGTTAGGGTTCCTGCCTCTACCACCCTTTCAGGCAGTGAGTTCCAGACCCCCACAACCCTCTGGGTGAAGAAATTTCCCCTCAAATCCCCTCTAAACCTTCCACCAATTACTTTAAATCTGTGCCCCCTGATTTTTGACCCCTCTGCGAAGGGAAATAGGTCCTTTCTATCCACTTTATCTAGGCCCCTCATAATTTTATACACCACAATAAAAGGTCTCCTCTCAGCCTCCTCTGTTCCAAGGAAAAAAGACCCAGCCTATCCAGTCTTTCCTCGTAGCTAAGATTCTCTACTCCCAGCAACATCCTTGTAAATCTCCTCTGCAGCCTCTAGTGCAATCACATCTTTCCTGTAATGTGGTGACCAGAACTGCACGCAGTACTCTAGCTGAGGCCTAACTAGTGTTTTATACTGTTGAAGCATAACCCCCCTGCTCTTGTATTCTATGCCACGGCTAATAAAGGCAAGCATTCCGTATACCTTCTTAACCACCTTATCTACCTGGCCTGCTACCTTCAGGGATCTGTGGACATGCACCCCAAGTTCTCTTTGTTTCTCTACACTACTCAGTGTCCTACCATTTAATGTGTATGGCCAAGACTGGGAATATGTTGTTTGGCAGTCCCAGGTATGATTCGCATCTTAATACTCTGTGCCCCAATATGCTGGTACACCAGCACACCAAAAAACACAATCCTAAAATTCTGCTCTGAAATCAATTTTTCGGATCGCAAAGTGCTTTTCAGATTCTGCACTGGCAGCCACATGCAGTTCTGCCTCACAGTCCTGCAGCCGCCACACAAAGAATGCAGACGTGCAGCTAAACGCCGCCCTGAGGACGATGTCAGGACGCTCAAGTCCACTCCAACTGAGTGGCTCCCGGTGCTGTCCCACATTGCCCCGTCTGCCATTCGCCGCGACGCCACCGTGCTCCGTGAGACGGGAAAAAGTAATGAGCAACATTGAGCTTCCCATTCACGAAGAATTGAAAAACCCACCACGAAAGCGCTTAAAGTCACGCCAGCCATTCTGGGAAACAGCAGCCAATATTCACACAGCTGATGTCCACCCACTACCCAGATGGACGGAATCGTAGAACACAAAGAACCAACACCTCATCACTGACCCAACAGCAGAGGTCCCTGGCTCCGACCTCCCTCGAAGACAGTGGACAGCGCTCAACCCAATCTGCACAGGGCACGGACGATGTGGCCAACCGCTCCACAAGTGGAAGGTGACACCTGGGAATCCCTGGCCCAAGACTGCACAAAGTGGAGGAGAAACACCCAGGAAGGCGCCGAACACCTTGCGTCTCTTCGCCGGGAGTAAGTGGAAGCCAAGCGCAAGCAGCGCACGTCAACCCAAGCACCCCACCCAGCCGCCCCTTCAACCACCATCTGCCCCACCTGTGACAGAGACTGTAGGTCCCTCACTGGACTCATCAGTCACCTGAGAACTCATTTTTTAATGTGGAAGCAAGTCATCTTCGGTTCTGAGGGACTGCCTAAGAAGAATGAAGAAGAGGAGGAAAATGGGGGAGGACCCGAAGTGCGACTGTGGCTGTGAGTCCCAGACCATGGAACACATCACATCAACCTGCCCACTGAGATCTGTTGCGGGAGGGACCTCATTGATCCACTTGGCATCTCAGGAGGCCATCGAATGGAGAGCCAAACTAGACATCCCGTTATAAGCTTTTCCCGTCATACGAAACAACAAGTGCAGTTCCCATATAGAACGATGATTAATTTCTCCAATTGTCTGCATTGTGACTTTAGCTCTCTGATAGCTGGTCCGGCTGAAACAACACCTTACCTTGGCCAAAATAGCTGAAGTTGCTGTCTTCTCTTGGCACTTGCTGGCATGGAGGATTCCAAAGCACATTCCCAATATATTTACAAGATTCATTTTTATTTCCTGAAGATGAAACAGAAAAAATTGTGAATGATTTGGGAGAGCGGCGGTTTGTAAATTTGTCACTATTTCTGTTCCAAGGAACAATGCTCCCCATGGTTAAAGCTGCTATTACTGGTGCCTGGAAAATAAAACTTTTGATACCAAGCCCTTTGACACCAATAGTTAGCAAATGTCTAAATGGCTTCTTTGCTGGTTCAGCTGATAAAGGCATTCCCTCGCATGGCGCCAAGCGTGTCGCAGGCTCAATCCCAAGTTTGTATGAAATCAGCCACTCTCAGTCAGGAAAGCGTTAGCGGGTGCTACAGTGGACTCCAATACTTCCCTTCGTGCCCAAACCTGAAGGCTGACCTGCAGACAACTTGTACCACAGGGAATCCTCACCTCACGGGCACGTATTAAACATTTATGCCACCAAATCCTTCCAAGCCACTGATGGTGACATAATCAGTCATTCATAAGAACATAAAAAATAACAACATAAGAAATAGGAGCAGGAGTTGACCATTTGGCCCTTTGAGCCTTCAATAAGATCATGGCTGATCTTCTACCTCATCTCCACTTTCCTGCACTATCCCCATATCCCTTGATTCCCTTAATATTCAAAAATCTATCGATCTCTGTCTTGAATTTACTCAATGATTGCGCCTCCACAGCCCTCTGGGGTAGAGAATTCCACAGATTCACCACCCTCTGAGTGAAGAAATTTCTCCTCATCTCAGTCCTAAATGGCCGACCCCTTATTCTGAGACTGTGACCCCTGGTTCTAGACTCCCCAGCCAGGGGAAACATCCTCCCTGCATCTACCCTGTCAAGCCCTGTAAGAATTTTGTATGTTTCAATGAGATCACCTCTCATTCTTCTAAACTCTAGAGAATATAGGCCTAGTCTACTCAATCTGTCCTCATAGGACAATCCCCCCATCCCAGGAACCAGTCTGGTGAACCTTCGTTGCACTCCCTCTATGGCAAGTATATCCTTCCTTAGGTAAGGGGACCAAAACTGTACACAATACTCCAGGTGTGGTCTCACCAGGGCCCTATATAATTGCAGTAAGATGACTTTACTCTTATACACAAATCCTCTTGTAATAAAGGCCAACACACCATTTGCTTTCCTAATTGCTTGCTATACCTGCATGTTAACTTTCAGTGATTCGTGTACAAGGACACCCAGGTCCCTCTGAACACTAACATTTTCCAATCTCTCACCATTTAAAAAATACTCTGCTTTTCTATTTTTCCTACCAAAGTGGATAACTTCACATTTCCCCACATTATATTCCATTTGTCATGTTCTTGCCCACTCACTTAGCCTGTCTATATCCCCTTGAAGCCTCCTTGCATCCTCCTCACAACTTACATTCCTACCCAGCTTTGTATCATCAGCAAACTTGGATATATTACATTTGGTCCCCGCATCCAAATCATTGATGTAGATTGTGAATAGCTGAGGCCCAAGCACTGTTCCTTGTGGTACCCCACTAGAAAATGACCCGTACTCTGTTTTCTGTCACCTATCCACAGATGCATCAAGCAAGTGATGTAGAGCTCGTTTGAAAAAGCAACACATTTGTCACTTTCCCCATGGAAAGCAAGCCTCAGCTCAACAAAGCAGGCATCAGCTCAACAGGGCATGGAATATTTCCTCTGTGTCAGGATTCCCAAGAGTAGAGGGTGTAGAGGATATCATGCACTAAGTGGACACATCCCTTTAAATTTGAGCAGCTAGCCAGATTTGGTGCAGCCCCATCAGGGTAGCTACCGAGTTAAATCCAGAGCTGTGCTAATTATTGAAATGAGATGATCTCATGAAATTAGGCAGCCACCCTCAGTGCACCTTGGGCTAGTTCAGGCCAGGCAGCCAGACATTCCTGGCACAGAGTTTCACAAGATTGGAGCTCAGACTGTGATGCAGCCCCGGGCATGGATATACATTCAGCTACTCCAGTGCAGTACTGAGGGAGTGCTGCACTGTCGGAGGTGCCGTCCTTCGGATGAGACGCTAAACTGAGGCCCCGTCTGCCCTCTCAGGTGGATGTAAAAGATCCCATGGCACTATTTTGAAGAAGAGCAGGGGAGTTATCCCCGGTGTCCTGGCCAATATTTATCCCTCAATCAACATCACTAAAAAAACTTTTAAATGGCACTCTTTCTCAAGGCTCACATATGAAGAGTGCTACTTGGGCAGGTCCTGGAGGATGGATGGTGCCCACTGAACTGTGTTCCAAACCTTCAACACGGGATAAGATAAAGTGGGTGGGTGGGGGGGGTTTGGGATGAAGTTAATCGCAATCTTTATGCAGAAGCACAAAAAAGCCAAGGATCAAGAGGAAGACCAAGGAAAAGATGGCTGGATGATATAAAGAACTAGGCAAGTACACCAACAAGAAAGTAACTACAGCATATGATAGGCAATAGGCAATAATGGGATAGGATGATGAACATGGCTGTTGACTCTCACATGAGGGCGATACCTGAACAAGAACATCTAAAAGTACACAAATCCCATAACTCTAGTTCCTTTAGTGTGCTAAAGTCAATAATGGGAGAAGCTGGGATGATTGATGAATAGTGTGCCTGGGCAAGAGATTACTTACTATTCCAGCCAATAATAGATACTGTACGAGAATAGATTACTCTCATAGCCCTAATAATACTTTGTTGATGTGCCCATGTTCATAACGGAAATATCAAGATCTCTGATTATGAATCCATCTCTCTATTGTTAGAACTTGAATTGGTTCAACCCACAGCACTCATGGAAGCTGAACCCTTTCTTACTCTGAACTAATCTTCAGCCAGTTAACGATGAACAGCTTTTTCCCCGCCACGATAATGTCACAGACAGGGAAGGGGGACATTTCAGGTTTCCCCTGATCTACTATCAGAGGTCACGAATCAGAGGAAAGATGATCGCAATTTCTGCAGTGGAAAACAAAAAGACACAGAGTACAACTATTTCAAAACCTGACCGACAAGCTTTTTATCCCCACCCCGCCCTCAAAAACCTTAACCACAAGAAACAAGCAAAACAACTGCAGCAGACAAACTGATGACCTTTGCTGACAGTAATACAATTAGAATGGGGACAACACGAGGAAAGAACTCACATATCAACTGAAGAGAGTTTTCAGCAAATCGCCTCCCATCAGTCATTCACCAAGAATCCTTTCAAATGGATCCCAGAGGCGTCAACAAGAAGTCTGTAAATTTCGGTGAAGTGTTTAATATTTCCCCACGTCCCCACAAAATGGCCAGAACATAAAATTATCTTTCAATATCCCTGCCAGTAGTGAGGAGAATGTGTGCGCAGGCAGAGCCTATGGCCTATGAAGTTAGAGGAGCCTGTGATGGGAAAAACAAGGTGCTAAGGATTGAGGTCCAGATGTGTATCAAGTAGACATCTATTCTCTTCATGCTATGGGGCACAGCAGCGACCTACTCACATCATCGTGATTGTGTGGACTAAATGAAGTTATTTGAAAAGGATAAAAGCCTATTAGTAACTACATCAGTAAGCACCGATGGCCTGAGGCCTCATTATTTTCTTTTATATATAAAAAAAGAGACGAAATAGACAAAAGGAGGGTAATTTTAAACTGTCCGGGGTGGCGTTAAGCGGGTAATATTGGATTGGCCGCCCGTTATACCGGACTTTCCTGGCCTTTGAAGTCAATGGGAAGGAGAATCGTCAGGAAGGAGAATCGGCAGGGTCTGATCGGATAGCGCCCGTTTTACACCATTGCCAAAAGTTAAAATTAACCCCCATGACTTTCATCCTTTAGTTTTATTGTCTAGCTTACCGAAAAGCTGGCAAAGGCAATTTGACTGCACAAAAGGATCTGACGTCCCTAGATAATAACTATTGCCTGCATGCGATCCCTTTGTATAATGTAGCATTCTGCTGCATCATTCTGCGTAAAGGATCCATTATGTCTAGGCCTGCCTTACCAGGCTTACCTGATTACAATGTAAAGTATGAGAAAGTGAGAGATGTTCCCCATCTCTCCAAATCACCGGATAGAAGTACCAGCCCTCTTGTCAATGTTCAGGAAGAACCTGCTGGGTCCTTCAATGTTTAAATGGACCTGGACGATCCTTTTAGATATCAATATCATTTTTTTTTTTTAAACTCATCTAAACAATATTAACTCTATACCACTGCTACCAAGAATAAGAACATAAGAAATAGGAGCAGGAATAGGCCATTCGGCCCTTCGAGCCTGCTCCGCCATTCAATGAGATCATGGCTGATCTTCTGCCTCAACTCCATTCACCGGCTCTATCGCCATATCCCTTGATGCCCTTACTAGTCAGAAATCTATCGACTTCTGTTTTGAATATACCCAATGACTCCGCCTCCACAGCCCTCTGGGGTAGAAAATTCCAAAGACTCACCACCCTCTGTGTGAAGAAATTCCTCCTCATCTCTGTCTTAAATGGGCGACCCTGGTTCTAGACTCCCCAGCCAAGGGAAACATTCTCCCAGCATCCACCCTATCAAGCCCTGTAATAATGTTGTATGCTTCAATGAGATCCCCTCTCATTTTTCTGAATTCAGGAGAATACAGGCCTAGTTTATTCAATCTCTTCTCATACGACAGTCCTGCCATCCCAGGAATCAATCTCGTGAACCTTCGTTGCACTCCCTCTATGGCAAGTATATCCTTCCTTAGGTAAGGAGACCAAAATTGTACACAGTACTCCAGGTGTGGTCTCACCAAGGCCCTATATAATTGGAGTAAGACTTCTTTACTCCTGTACTCAAATCCTCTTGTAATGAAGGCCAGCATACCATTTGCCTTTCTAATGGCTTGCTGCACCTGCACATTCACTTTCAGTGACTCATGTACAAGGACACCCAGGTCCCTTTGAGCATCTGCATTCCCCAATCTTTCACCATTTAGGAAATACCCTGCCTTTCTGTTTTTTCTACCAAAGTGGAGAACTTCACATTTATCCACATTATAATCCATCTGCCATGTTCTCGCCCACTCACTGAGCCTGTCAAGATCCCCTTGAAGCCTCTTCACATCCTCTTCACAACTGACACTGCCACCTAGCTTTGTATCATCAGCAAATTTGGAAATGTTACATTTAGTCCCCTCATCCAAATCATTGATATAGATTGTGAATAGCTGGGGCCCAAGCACCGATCATTGCGGTACCCCACTAGTCACAGCCTGCCATCCTGAAAAAGACCCGTTTATCCCTCCTCTTTTTCTGTCTGTTAACCAATTCTCAATCCATGCTAGTATATTACCCCCAATTCCATGTGCCCTAATTTTGTTCACCAACCTTATCGAAGGCCTTCTGAAAATCCAAATACACCACATCTACCAGTTCCCCTTTGTCTACTCCACTAGTTACATCCTTAAAGAACTCCAATAGTTTCTACTCCAGGTCCAACAGATCCTCTTCAGCTATAAAAATCATGGGAGAGCATTGGTTTGGGTAGAGTTTTACAGAAATGAATGTACTTTTGAATGACCAACTTTTAAAGATGGTGCCATTTGGAACTTGGTTAATTCAGAGAGGATTTCACTTAGCGATAGCTGGTGTTTGCAACCAACCTGCCTTGGATATATTACCACAGCAAAGCCATGATGTTTTTAATTGATGTATGTGGAAGAAAATGCAGACTTGTCTCTCTGGACTATGCAGTAGCCAGAGACTACCATATTAGGCAATGCCTGCTTCAGTTTGATAAGAAAACAGTGTATGAATGTAAGCTTTTTCCTTTGTTCAAGCAGCACGAAAAGACCCATGCCTAGGTTCGCGTGTTCTATCTGTGACTATACTTTGCTTGTAAATTGCTTTTTATGCTGAAGTTAAAGAATAAAATGATTATAACCAGAAGATTGAATTCGTTACTATTCAAGTGAACAAACAGAACCCTGTTTACGACAACACACCACTTGTATTACATAATCAAATACCCAAAGCACTTCACAGAGGTGAAACCTGACACTTAGTCCAAGCGCACGAAGAAGTAGAGGAGGTGACCAAATGTAGGGCCATAGAAGTAAGATTTGAGAAAGCTTTTGAAGCAGAAAGAGTTCAGGGATAACATTCCAGTGTGTGGGGCCAAGACGGCTGAAAGCTCTATGAGTGACGATGGAGTGGAGAGCAGAGGGAAGTCATTAGGGAAGTAATTAGAGCTGGAGGAGGTTGCAGAGGTAGGGAGGGGTGAGGCCATGGAGGGATTTTAGGTGAAGGCGAAGGGTTTTGGATTTGGTGCATTGGGATTGGGGAGCTAAAATGGAAATTGGCGAGGACAGAGGTGGTTGGCACACTGAACTTAGTGTGGGATAGGATAGGACCCAAATGGCAGAATTTCTTGATGAGCTGTAATTTATGTAGGATGCAACTCAGGGGGCCAGCGAGGACAGTGTTGGATTAGTTGAGCCGGGAATGACAGAGGGTTCTGCTGGCAGTGGAAGAGTATGGGCAGAAGCCGGAGAAGCACAGATGAAAATGAGTAATCTTGATGATAGTTCGAATGTGGGGTTTGAAGCTCAGCTATGGATCGAACAGGCACCATCTGATTTAACCCGAGTGAGCAGGTGGGGTGGAATCATGGGCTACAGTGCAAAGCTATTGGCAGGAAAGAAAGAAAGACTTGCATTTCTATAGCGCCTTTCACAACCACTGGACGTCTCAAAGCACTTTACAGCCAATGAAGTACTTTTGAAGTGGAGTCACTGTTGTAATGTGGGAAACGCGGCAGCCAATTTGCACACAGCAAGGTCCCACAAACAACAATGTGCTAATGACCAGATAACCTGTTCTTGTTATGTTGGTTGCGGGACCAGGACACCGGGGATAACTCCCCTGCTCTTCTTCGAAATAGTGCCATGGGATCTTTTACGTTCACCTGAGAGAGCAGACAGGGCCTCGGTTTAACGTCTCATCCAAAAGACAGTACCTCCGACAGTGCAGCACTCCCTCAGCACTGCGAGTGTCAGCCTAGCTTTATGTGCTCAAGTCCCTGGAGTGGGACTCGAACCCACAACCTTCTGACTCAGAGGCGAGGGTGCTACCAACGGAGCCACAGCTGACACTTAAGTTAAACTTGAGTTAAACTGACACTGGAGTTAAATAATTACCTAATTACCAAAGTTACATGAAAAGAATGTACACCCATAGCTTTTATATCAGTTAGAGACTTGTAGTTGTATAATCCTTTATCACATCTCTCAGGAATGCCTGAAAACATTTTGCACGCGATCAGTCACTTTGAAGTGCAGTGACTGATGTTATGGAGCAGCCATTTTGCACACAGCAAAATCCCGCAAATGAGATAAATGGCCAGTTAATGTTGTTGGTGATACTGGTTGCAGGAGGAATGTTGGCCCGGATAACATGAGAACGCCTTTTCTTTTCTTCAAATACTGTCATGGCATTTCTAATATCCACCCAAGTTTAAAGTCTCATCTGTAGGATGATACCTCAGACAATGGAGCACTCCCTCAACAGTGCCCTCGTGTGTCAGCTTACAGGACATGTGCAAGTCCCGGAGTTGGGGCTCGAACAGATGGAACCCGTTCTAAAGGAAATGAGATCCTACTGCAAGAAGCAGTATTGAAACCATATTGGGTTCTGATGAAGGGTCCAAGCTGAAACATCACTAAAAATACAGATTACCTGGTCATCGTCATATTACTGTTTGTGGGAGCTTGCTGTGCACAAACTGGCTGCCGCGTTTCCTGAATAACAACAGTGACTGCATTTCAAAAAGTACTTCGTTGGCTGTAAAACACTCTTGGGGATGTCCTGAGGTGCTATATAAATGCAAGTCTTTTTTTTTCAAAACAACCTTTTTCTTTCCGATGCTGACCAACCTGCTTCGCGCGACCAATGAGTTATGCTTCTATTTGTGTATATGTAACATGAGCGGCTTCAATTAGACTCGTTAAAGTGTGTGTGTGTGTGTGTGTGTGTGTGTGTGTGTGTGTGTGTGTGTCTGTGTGTGTGTGTGTGTGTGTGTGTGTGTGTGTGAGTGTCAACGTAAAGCAAATGGGTCCTGTACATGTCTTTTTATTACTTGGTAAGGTTGTTCTGAATACATTTGAGAGCTGCCCACTGCATTGTGCTATTCTTTGTGATATTGCGCCTGACGTTGTGAAGAGGAGACTTCTGCTATCGCAGTAGTACCGATGTAACGTTTCTGAACCGGGCCCACAAACATGAGCAATCAGTCACATTGCAGTAGATGCTCTTTTCAGAAAAGATTGATGTAGTGCTGTGACTAGTGGGCAGGATAGCAGTTTAAAAAACAGAATAAACCGGACTTCGAAAAGGTAACGCACAGAAAGTAATAAACAGCACCGTTACCTGTCTGAGGATATGGAGTCCAGCTAGTGGGTTGTCCAGTTTGTGGGATACCAGTTTCTGTAACGGGAATAGGGACTGGAGTTCTGTGGACAAGTCCTCCTTGTGCGAGAGAGTTTCCCGTCGGGATTACTTTGCTTGCAGCATGCCAGCCGGTTTCTTCCTTGATGGGTTTTGAAAGGCTCGTGCAACTTGCTGAGCTACTTCCCATTCTGTGTAGCCCCTGACGAGGGTTTGAATCCTGGGAGCCATACAAGTCTACGGACCGCTCTGCACTGGGAACGTCGGTGAAAGGATTAGAAGGCACCGCAGAAGGGAACGGTTTTGTGAAAACAGGTTCATTGGAAACTCTTTTGCTTCTTTCCTTCCAGATCTGTTCGATTTTGCTCTGAGCAGTTGGAGTGTCCAGTCGGCTGCCGTTCATGTGGTAATTAAATTCCTCATCTAGTTTTCTTCTTACCTGTGCCTCTTCATCATACCATTCATTGCTGTTAGAATCATACTCGGCAGGTTCGTTTAATTTACAGGATGAAAATGCTGCCTCTATACTGTTGCCGTTAGCGTGAATCCCTTGTGAGCTGTGTAAGGAATTTGGATCATCTGTAAAGTTTAAAATATATTGTTACTACATCTGCATTTTCTTTACCAAGAACATATGCCCTTTAAAATGGGAAATGTATTCTACTGAATTGCTTCATAACTTTTTTTTAAGTGTTAGAAAGATAGATAATTGCACACTTAAGTGTAGCTCTTAGTCAACTTTGTTCCTGTGCTGTGGGGTTTAGAACTACTACATAGACACAATCTGGGTAAAGATACTTCACGTGGAATACTAGCCCTGGATAGAACACTCATCATTTCTACTCCAGGAGAAATCAGGAATGAGACGCGCTTCTCAGCATCCCACTCTCCTGATTCACCAGCTTAACTGACAGCAGCGACATGGGGAGCAATGGTTCGTGATCAGAAGAGACGAGAGGTGGGAGATTTCAATACTAGCTAATTACACAACAAAAATAAAAGTGAAATAAAATACATTTAAAGAAGGAGGAAAATGACATGGAAATGTGTGCGTTAAAATGATCAAACATGGAACAAACAGAATTTCTACTCAGCCCACATGGGAACAGGAGGAGGCCATTCAGCCCCTCAAGCCTGTTCCACTGTTCAATTAGATCAAGGCTGATCTGTATCTTAACGCCATCTACCCGCCTTGGTTCCATAACCCTTAATACCCTTGCCCAACTAAAATCTATCAATCTCAGTTTTGAAATTTTCAATTGAGAGTTATTTGGGCAAAAGAGAGTTTCAGATTTCCGCTACCCTTTGTGTGAAGACGTGTTTTCTGACATCAACCCTGAACGGTGTCTCTCTATAGTTAAGGCTATGCCCCCTAGTTCTAGACTCCCCTACCAGAAGAAATAGTTTCTCCCTATCTACCCTATCAACTCCTTTGATCATCCTAAACACCTCAATTAGATCATCCATTAATCTTCTATACTCAAGGGAATACAAGCCTAGTCTATGCAACCTGTCCTCATAATTTAACCCTTTTAGCCCCAGTATCATTCTGGTGAATCTGCACTGCATCCCCTCTAAGACCAATATATCATTCCTGAGGTGTGGTGCCCAGAACTGACCGCAGTACTCTAAATGGGGTCTAACCAGAGCTCTGTATAACTGCAACATAACTTCTACCCCTTTGTATTCCAGTCCTCTTGAGATAATGGCCAACAGTCCATTGGCCTTGTAAATTATTTTTTGTCCCTGTCCAATAGCTTTTAGTGATTTCTGTACTTGAACCCCTAAATCTCTCTGCTCCTCCACCGTTCTGAGCTTCTCGCCAATGTCGCCTCTATCTTTTTTCCATGCGCGGTGAGGCCCCGTAAGCACAGTATCTCTTCCAGTAACAGGAGCTGGTGAGCGGTCTGCGTGGGGCCTCGCACCTTCGGGGGGGAACATTGCTTCTCACCATTTGGACAATACTCTGATCTGTAGGTCCAAAGTGGACGGCCTCACACTTTCCTACAATGAACTCCATCTGCCTCAGTTTTGCCCACTCACTTCATCCATCATTGTCCTGCAGCAACTTTCTGCTCCCATCTACACTGCTTACTGTGGCACCTCCATATAAAGAACATCCATAGGCACTTCCTTAACTACCACGTTTGGTACCTCCTCAAAAAATTCAACTAGGTTAGGTAGACATGACTTACCCTTTACAAATCTATGCTGGCTCTCTCTGATCAACTCATATTTGTCAAAATACTCAGTCACGCTGTCCCTAATAACAGACTCGAGTAGCTTCCACAGATCTAACGCTACAGTAATAGGCCTAGAATATTCTAGTTTACCTTTCCAACTTTTAAATAATGGGAGTGACGTGGGCAGTTTACCGATCCAAGGGGACAATTCCGGAAGCGAGTGTGTTTAGGAAGGTCTTGACTAACGTATCAACAATTTCCTCACCTACTTCTTTTAATACCCTGGGGTGGAAACCATCAGGTCCTGGAGATCTGTCTACCTTTAATGTCATTAGTTTCATCTTTGTTTTACTTATACTGAATCTAGTTAGTATCTCCTTGATTTATTTTTATTTTTCCTTTTATCTCTGCTATTTTATCCTCATCCTCTACTGTGAAAACCGATACAAAGGAGCTATTGAGCAAGTCTGCCATTTCCTGATTTCCAATTACAATATCCCCTGCATCTGTCATTAATGGCCCGCATCACACTCTCTTAATATATTTGCAAAAATCTTTAGTGTTGTCCTCGATATCCCTCAAGCTTTTTTTCGTATTCCTTTTTTGCAGTTCTTACCACTTTCTTTGTATCCCTTTGCTGTTCTTTATATCTCTCCCAGTCTGTGGGATCTCTACTATTCTTTGCCTTCATATAAGCTCTTTTTTTTTTCCATTTTATACTACCCTTCCCTTGTTGACCAAGGTTGTTTAATTACACACGTAGAGCTCTTGCCCTTTAGGGGTATGTACAGGTCTTGTATTCTACCAAATACTTTTTTTGAATACCTCCCACTGTTCATCTATAGTTCGGGCGGCCCGCTCTCGCCGCTCGCTCCCGCAAGCAGAGCGAAGTGTTCGGCGAGTCGGGCGGAGGCAGCGCAGCGCGACGAGCAGCAGCCACGACAACCCGCTAGAGCACGTCGGTCAGCAGCTCCTCGGCGGGAAGGCATTCCGACTGGGAGGAGGGGAGCCGAGCATGGCGGCCAGAGGCCGGACTGTGAGCGGGAGAAGCAGGCCCCGGGCCGTCGGACCGTGGAGCCGGCGACAGTAAGGAGGAGGCCGCAGCGACCGGAGCATTTACATCCCGACGATGTGTTCGGCAAGTCGGGCGGAGGCAGCGCAGTGCAACGAGCAGCAGCAGCAGCCACGACGACCCGCTACAGCACGTCGGCCAGCAGCTCCTTGGCAGGAAGCTCGCAGTCCGACTGGGAGGAGGGGAGCCGAGCATGGCGGCCAGAGGTCGGATCGTGAGCGGGAGAAGCAGGCCATCACACGTGGAGCCGGCAACAGTGAGGAGGAGGCCGCGGTGACGAGGAGGACGGAACGGCTGAGGGACATCGTGCTCCCACTGCCACTGGATGCCATTGAATTGACTCTGAACACGGCGCTGTAAGAATAGCTGATGTGTCCCTAACAGGGAGTAAGCATTCCATTGTACTTGTACTAGTACTAGTTACATATATGGCAAATAAAATTGAACTGAATTAATAGGTCTGCCCAGTCTATTGTGTCAATTCCTGCCTCAACCCTCCAAAGTCCACCACACCCAAATTTAAAATTTAGTTTGTGACTCGCCCTTTCCCCTCTCAAACCTAGTATCGAATTCTATCATATTGTGGTTACTTTTAGCGAGGTGTTCCCTTACCGTTAGATTATTGACTAATTCAGGCTCATTACTCATTACTAAAGCTAAGATAGCCTGTTCTCTTCTTGGTTCACAGACATATTGTTCCAGAAAACTGTCCCGAATACACTCAAGAAATTTGCTGCCTTTGGGATCGAGCTGTTCTGCTTCCCCGAGTCTATATGAAAATTAAAGTCTCCCATTATAACTACAGGAAACTCTATTATCCGGCACCGACGGGACCGGCGTGGTGCCGCTTTATCAAAAAGTCCGGATTACAGAGAGATATAGTTAAAAGGTACAAGAGCACCGTACACAGCAACAAATCCAGGCTTCCCTGTTGCTTAGCAACACGTGCAGGAACTCTGGCCACAGACCAAGCGTCCCTGTTGCTTAGCAACAAGTGCAGGAACCCCAGTTACACAGCCACAGATCCAGGAACTGCCACTAATATGAAGTAAAACTTACCTGAACCTACTCCTGAATTGTGCCGGTTGACAGAGATTTCCGGTTATTTAGGTGCCGGTAAATCGAGAGTTTCCTGTACTCTATTTTTGCAGCAGGCACTTTATCACTGCTATCTTGAGGTCTGAAAACAACTCCTACCAAAGTCTTGCATCCTTTTCTATTCCTCAATTCTACCCATAGGGTTCTACTGCCTGCTCACCTTTACTGAGGTCCCCCCCCCTTTCTGTAATAGTGTTCCTGGTCAATATTGCTACTCCTCCTTTTCCAATTTCCCTGACCTGTCTAAAGACCTTATATCCTGGAATATTTACCTCTCAGTCACAGCCAGCTTGTAGAGAGGTCTCAGTGTTGGGCACTACGGCACACGGCTTAAGCTGAATTTGCGTTTCCAATTCACTTGTTTTATTTCTTAGGCTACATGCATTAGTGTATCGAACTTTTCATTGGCCAATAGACCCTATGCTGCCCTTACTTTTAACAAGCATTTTAACCCATCACACTTCTTGTTTAAAAAAAAATACAACCAAAATGATAATAAAGTTATTGTTATTATTTCCTATATTTTTTCCTGAACCTGAAGTATTTATATTACCTTTAACACTATTGGATGACCTGAACTTCACTCTCATCCCTTTTTAAACATCTTTAGGCTATTTTTATTTCTGCCTGAGCCCTCCCCATCCCCCTCTATTGGTTTGAAGTCTTTTCTACGGTCCTATTTATTTTTTCAAGCGGGGACCTTGGTACCAGTCTGGTTCAAGTGCAGCCCGTCCTAGCGGGTTAACTACCCTAATCACGTTTGTCCCTGTGCCAATTTGCACGTGGCTCAGGCTGAGGTTATTGCCCTGGAGGTCTTGCCTTTTAATTTAGCTCCTGATACTCCCTCAGCAGGACCTCCTCACTCAACAGGACCTCCTCCCTGTTTTTTCCTATGTTATGTGTCCCGGCATGCACCAGCCGCATCGAGATATCTCTTAGGTAGGCAACACACCCTTCGGGACTCTTGATCGTGGCTGCAGAGGGTGCTGTCTATCCCCCTAATTATTGAATCCCCTACATTAAGAATTGTCTTTTTAATGAGTGGTCTTGTGAGTGAGGCTAACTGACAAGTTTGCTCACCTTTGGGCTAATGCCAGGTCAGATAAGAATGTTTGATCTCTTCAAATTTTTAAATGTTGATCTTTCTAAAGAGTGAAAAGCTACACAAGCTCCAATGATTACACTCGCAAGAACAGACCAATAAAAGTAGATAATCACCGCTGTTTACCTACATTTACACCATTTCCTCACAGCTGCTGCTATTGAACTTTCACATACAATGCAGCTTGACAGAGATAGAATAATTCACCATTGCTGGACAGAAAGGAGGGCTAGAAACTAATTTTTTTTATTGAGAAAGCTAGATGAAGGACCACAGAATCATAAAAATTTACAGCACAGAAGGAGGCCATTCGGCCCATCGTGTCTGTGCCGGCTGAAAAACAGCTTTCCCGCCTAATCCCACTTTCCAGCTCTTGGTCCGTAGCCCTGTAGGTTACGGCACTTCAAGTGCACATCCAAGTACTTTTTAAATGCGATGAGGGCTTCTGCCTCTACCACCCGTTCAGCAGTGAGTTCCAGACCCCCACCACCCTCTGGGTGAAAAAAGTTCTCCTCAACTTCCCTATAATCCTTCTACCAATGACTTTAAATCTATGCCCCTTGGTTATCGACCTCTCTGCTAGCTAAGGGAAATAGGTCCTTCCAGTCCACTCTATCTAGAGCAACTAGGGATGGGCAATAAATACTGGCCTTGCCAGCGACGCCCACATCCCATGAACAAATTAAAAAAAATCTAGACAAAGGTCCAAATTGCAAGCACCAACAAAACTGAAAACAGTCGGAGGGAAGATTGGACGAATCAAGAAGTAGTGGTTAGGTGACTTTAAACTTGAGCTTTAAAGGCCGATAGCTGGTCAGAGGAAATAAAGTGCGTGAGAGAGAGAGAAATTTGAAATGGCAGGTGAAAGGGCGATAGCCTATTAAACAACAAGATATTCTTAATTCCCTCTCTCAGATGTGCTGATATTCTTTTACAAATGAAGAAAAGGATTTGTCCTGCACCGGGGAATTCTTTGTATGAAGTACCATTGCTTTAAGATTAAAAAAGCATCATCTCAGGTGAGGTTGTGATTGGTAAGGAAAGAGGGGGGTGCCATAAGAAATAGGAGCAGGAGTCGGCCATACGGCCCCTCGAGCCTGCTCCGCCATTCAAGAAGATCATGGCTGATCATCGACCTCAACACTTTCCCGCCCGATCTCTATATCCCTTGATTCCCCTAGAGTCCAACAATCTATCGATCTCAGCCTTGAATATACTCAAAGACTCAGCATCCACAGCCCTCTGGGGTAGAGAATTCAAAAGTTTCACAACCCTCTGAGTGAAGAAATCCCTCCTCATCTCAGTCTTAAATGGCCGACCCCTTATCCTGAGACTAACGGGATCCAGTCTGACTCGTATGTTTGAATCTTGCGAGTTGAATTGCTTCCTTCACTTGTAGAAATAAACATCCAATACAATGATTTCTAAGGCAGTATCTACTGTATCGGTGATATAATTGCACACATTTTTGGTGACAAGGTACCGAAACTTGTTTTGTTATCTGAAATTTACATTATGGCCTTATCCTCGCACACCTCCAGAAAGCAAGTAGGCTGATACACCAAATATATATCTGAATAAAATATGATTTATTTGATCATTGAGGCAGGTGGTTAAAGGTTCCTCAGTGGCTCGGCTGGTAAGGCTATGAGTAGCTGCCCCAAACAAATCAAGATTCCCCCCCAGGTGCGATACCCAGTCTGTGTTGAGTTTACTGACCACAGCCAGAGCAACAGTAGGGATGTTACTATTGGCTTCAGCACCCCTGATGTAGAGGAGAAAACTGGCCAGAGTCCCCAACTCCTAATCAATATTCAGTGACTTTGCTGGAAATGCATGTGTGGGCGGACAACAGGGAAGGATAGGATCAGCCTCTGCTGACACTCGGGGGGCGCGATTTTTAACCCTACCTGCTCAGCAGAAACCTGGCGGGTGGGCAGTTAAAAAAAAAAATCGCCCTGGCTCTTATCTGTCCGAAAGCCGCCACGATCGCAACATCTGCAATTTTAACCTGCTCTCTTGAGCAGGCAGCAAGGACACGCACCTGGAGCCAACGGGGTCCTTCTTTACATGTGCATGTTGTGGCCCTATGACATCATCGAGACCCGACTGTAATTCTAACTAAGGCCTGAGCGGGGAATCCACCTGGAGTTAAAATCGGGGCCTGACTGTCTAGGCTCACACGAAAAGAATGACATTTCAGCAAGGTACCAGAGGGTCCCCGGCACAGGTGGAACTGTATTCAACACCTTCAGGAGAGGAAAACTGGTTGAGGGAAAAATGGAGGAAACAGAAAAAGAGAAAGGGTCACCATGACGATATGAGGTATCTTTAAGAACGGAGCGGTTTGCATATTTCTGGTGCCAACAAACAAGGGATCACAATAAACAATTAATCTTTGATTCAGAGTTAAAACTCCCCAAAAGCAGATTAATATCTACATATCAGAAAATAACATTGCATTTTGTTCACACGTTAATAAAATACCATTGGTGGTTGTGCCTTTAGCTGCCTAGGTCCTAAGCTCTGGAATTCCCTCCCTAAATCTCTCCGCCTCTCTTTCATCCTTTAAGAAGCTCCTTAAAATCTACCTCTTTGACCAAGCTTTTGGTCACCTGCCCTAATTTCTCCTTATTTGGCTCAGTGTCAAACTTTGTTTTTTTTGTTGATAACACTCCTGTGAAGCGCCTTAGGACATTTTATGTTAAAGGCACTATATAAAGATATAAGTAGTCGTCGTCGCTGTTGTGTAAAATGCAAGGATTACCTTTCGGAGAGGCGTCTGGCATTAAACCGTCACAATCGCTTTGCAAAGACTTCATCCTTTTCACCAGCTCTCTGGGTGGAGTTGGTTTCTTCTGGGACAATTCCTGAAGTGGGTAAAACAGGAACAACAGGTACATGAGTTCCACTGTGAGGAAGCCGTGGAGTCAGTTATGCAGCTACTTCTAAGAATCGGATTCCAGATTGTTGGTTCCGAGTAGTTCATCTTTGAGGAGAGAGTCTCAATAAGTTCTTCTACATAACAACCCTCACTGCACTGGGAAAGTAATTCACAATGTGAAGCACTTTGGAATATTTCATCAATTCTAAAAAAAGGTACTATCTCAAGGTCAGCATTTCTTTATCTCTTCCCCTTTTCTAGTGAATGTCTTAAGTTTGGCACGTCTGATAATGATTCTTGGTAATCGTGTCAAAAGCAACCATCTCACAAAGACTATATTTGTGAGTGTGTCATATTTCAATGTCATTAAAACCGGTATTTATATGGGACTATATTATGTTCTTGGGATAGCCCAAAAGTCCTTCACATCCAACAAATTATTTCCGAGGTGTAGTCACTGTTGTTATGTAGGCAAACGTGGCAGCCAATTCACACAGGAAGGTCCCGCAAACAGCAATTTCGAAGAAAATTGGTCTTAGGATGCGGGCAACACTGGCAAGACTGCATTTATTGTCCGTCGCCAGTTGCCCCAAGAAGGCGATAGTGGGCCGCCTTCTTGAAACGCTCAATCCTTGCGATGCTGGTCCAACAATCGCCCATCACCGCCCTTGCCTCAGCTCATCCGCTGCTGAAACCCTCATCCATGCGTTTGTTACCTCTAGACTTGACTATTCCAACGCACTCCTGGCTGGCCTCCCACATTCCACCCTACGTTCACCCATCACCCCCTGTGCTCGCTGACCTACATTGGCTCCCGGTTAAGCAGCGCCTCGATTTCAAAATCGTCATCCTTGTTTTCAAATCCCTCCATGGCCTCGCCCCTCCTTATCTCTGTAATCTCCTCCAGCCCCACAACCACGAGATATCTGCGCTCCTCTAATTCTGCCCTCTTGAGCATCCCTGATTATAATCGCTCAACCTTTGGTGGCCGTGCCTTCTGTTGCCTAGGCCCTAAGCTCTGGAATTCCCTGCCTAAATCTCTCCGCCTCACTACCTCTCTTTCCTCCTTTAAGACGCTCCTTAAAACCGACCTTTTTGCCGAAACTTTTGGTCACCTGCCCTAATTTATCCTTATGTGGATCGGTGTCAATTTTTTTGTCTTAAAATACTCCTGTGCAGCGCCTTGGACATTTTACTATGTTAAAGGCGCTATATAAATACAAGTTGTTGTTGTTAAGTTGGGAATTTTAAGAATTTGACCCAGTGACAATGAAAGACTGGTGGCATACGTCTCAGGCAGGATAATTTGTGACTTGGAGGTGATGGTGTTTCCATGATATTGCTGTTCTTGTCCTTGGTGGTAGAGATTGTGGGACTGGGTGCCGTTAAGAGTAAGTTTTATGAGCTGCAGTAAGATGGGGAACTCGGGGAATGTGGTGTGTTAAAATGAGATGAATAACCAGTTAAATTATTTTTGATGCTGGTCGAGGGTGGAATGTTGGTGACGACACCGGGAGAACTCCCAGCTTTTCTGGAAGTAGTGCCTTGGATATTTATTTTGCATTATTAGGTAACCTTCTAAACCCATCACACATCTTAATAAACAGTATTGCCTGTTTGGCCACACCCTGCCAAAATGCAAACCAACCATTTCTGCTGGCCCTGGCAAACCAATCTGAGGATGATTGTAGTAACCTGTCTTCTCAGGGTCTGGAGCAGCACAAGGGAAGAGGCCGAACTTTGTCATATGCTGCATGGGAACCAGTGGCTGCCATGCAGCAAAAGGCTTGCACACGTGCAGTGACAGTAATGGTCAACTGTGGCCTGAAACTTGGCTGCACCTTCTTGCCAGCAGACCGCAGTGCTGAACTTTGGGATGGTGCTGTGCAGTGGCACAGAGGAAAACCCTCCTCTCGCAAGCATCTGATCCAGCGCCACCTTTAGATATTGAAATCTCTCATGATTACTGCATTACAATTTCCTGCAGCTTTTTTTTTTTTTTAAGAACATAAGAATTGGGAGCAGGAGTCGGCCATATGGCCCCTCGAGCCTGCTCCGCCATTCAATAAGATCATGGCTGATCTTCGACCTCAACTCCACTTTCCCGCTCGATCCCCATATCCCTCGATTCCCCTAGAGTCCAAAAATCTATCGATCTCAGCCTTCATTATACTCTGATTCAGCATCCACTTGCCCAAACATCTTATTATCTAGCCTTTTACATTGAGATTTTGGGGGGTCTGTAGGAGTTGCTAATGATTACTTTGCTGCCTTTAGATCATTAATAAGTTCTATCCATATAATTTCTGCTATGTCCTTTTCTGCTGTTATATCCACCCTTTCAATGGCTTTTCAACGCTCCCTTACCATTAGTTCCTGGAGTGTAGCTTTATGAAGCCTGCTGCTCTCAGCCATGTCTCAGTGATACCAATATCAATATTTTCTCTAGTTGCATAGCCATCTAATTTTAATTGTGTATTCTTAATGTTCCTTTCATTAGCATAAAAATATTGGGTTAGAAATTAGGCACTTTGGCGCCTTCCGTTAGCACCGCCGGGGGCCTCTAGTCATCGCCGTGCGCATCGCCCCGGACCCGAACTTCGGTTCCGCCCGTTTCAGCATCGCCGGGCGAAAATACCGGCAGCTGCAGGAGGCGTTGATCGGGAGGCCGGGCGCTTCGGGGGCGATTCTTAAAGGCAAGGTGGCCGAGGCAAGTGAAAAAAATTCTGAAGCGATGGCCCTTCCCTTTAAGGGAGGGAAGGAGCATTCCAACGCGGCGGCGCTGCACGGCCCAGTGAGCAGCGCTGCTCACCTACCGCCCCGCCCGCTGCCTGTCGCGCTCCAGGAATTAAGTGCAACGCTTGATTTAGTGCTTGATCCACTTCCTTCCTGGAGCGCAAAACCACATTTTTTTTTAAGTTGAAAAATATTAGCACCTGGCGCTAAGTGAATTATGCACGAATAACAATAACTAAGTCATTGTACAAGTGATTCAATAGTGCAGCATGTATTCTATAGATTGCTATTATTGGTTTCTTCATCAACACACGGCTCTAGCACCGAAAACCTATTAAAATGTTTCCTTGTTAAATCCAGCTCCATTTTTATTAATTGAGGCCTGTTGGGATTCAGGGTACTTGTGCGGGTGTTCCAGATGTTTTGACCTCTGTCTTTAGCCAGTCACCTCCTGTTTAAGCTGCTCCAGCTGTTTGAGTGTCACCTACAAATCCTTATTGCCTCCTCCCTAACTACTAACGCTCTTCTGCATTACTCTAAAAGTGTACATCTCACATTTCCAATACTTGAAACTTTCCTTGCTCTTGCCGATTTGGATATAAAAGGAGTAATATTGACTTCAACTGTTTGGGTTATTCTATACTTCCTATACATTAACTTCTTCAATTACCTAATATGCTTAGGGGGAAAAGTTCAGTATCGCCCTGTTTGGGGCGCCATTATCGGCCGTGCGCAAAGTTTAGCGCCTGGCGCTAATTATCGCCTCCGACAGCAAACTTGGCTTTTATCGCCCCTGGAGGTGATTGGAGCACTAAATCAGGCACTTCACACCTGTCTTAAGGCGCAAAGGCCGAGGAGCGAGGCGCTACCTCAGAGCGCTGGCGAAGCAAGGAAGGGCAAATCAAAATGAACCTGCAAAGTGCTGCTCAGTACCCAAAACTCATTCACACAGCGTTGAATCTCTCCAGAAGTCTCTCTCTCTCTCTCTCAGAATGCGTGGTGCAAAATGTCACTGACAAAAAAAGGCAGGAAGCAGTCGCCTTTAAATAGCGCTCCCCTAGTCCCTTTCAGACAGCATAACGCTCCCCTCAACCTGTCGTTGCTAGCAACAGGCGGTAAGGCAGGGGGCGCCACTCAATATCCGGTCCGGGGCGCTAACGGGGCGTTGCGCACTCGACTGACGTCACGATCTGCCGGCGCAGGAGATCATGGCGGCAGTGTTTAGCGCCGCCGCAAAATGTCTAGTTAATTTCGCGAGCGGCGCAAACATCACCACGCACGGGCGCTAGTTGCTTTGCGCCCCATTAGCGCCCTCTTAAGGCGCTAACAGGAGACGCAAGCAACTGAATTTGTCCCCCTTAGTCTCTAAGATTATGAACTTTACCGGTTCCTGAGTAAGCACTTTAGCCAAAACCCCCTTTGACACTTATACCAAAACCCCTGCTTTTACTATTTTACCAACTCCTCTTTTATACCCTTTAGCCATTCCTTGTTTTAACACTTGGCCAATATTTTATTAATTGTCTTACTTAACCAATTATACTTATGGGTGAAGTTCCAAATTCTGACTAAACCTGGCAGGATCAGTGGAGTGACCTGTGAATTACTAACCATTCAGCTGTGTTAGGCAGGTTAACAGAAAGATGCCTTTTTGTCTTTACTTTGAAAAGGACAAATACGGTTCGGAAACACAATTTTAAAAAGGACATTAAATTCAGATTCTAAAATTAACGCAGAAAACGTGATCGTTCACTTTTTTGCAACAATACTCACTCTTAATGTTTCCAAATCTGCATCAATATTTTTACGTAGGCTTTTTTCATAGAATGGTCGGAATTGCAGGTTACATGCTGAAACAGAGAGGGTTGTTATTTACAATTTGGATATAAAAGGAGTAATATTGACGTCAACTGTTTGGATTATTCTATACTTCCTATACATGGCGTCCTAGCACTATTAGCATTTAATTAGACGGCTAACACTTTGGTTTCAGGGAGGTTTCCCGGTGTGTATCGTCATTTCACTGAAGACATAAAGAAATCCCGATGTATATTCCTACCATCCCTTTGCTGATTCCCTCTCTTGTTAAAGGATTTCTGCTTCATTTGTGGCTAATATCTTGTCCCACTCTGGACCAACACAGATCGTCTCAGACAGAGGCCTCAAGCCCAATGGAGGCATCCAGACAGGAGTACAACTGTACAGGGTATTGGTGAGACCACACCTGGAGTACTGCATACAGTTTTGGTCCCCTTATTTAAGGCGGGATATACTTGCATTGGAGGCAGTTCAGAGAAGATTCATTCGGTTGATTCCTGGGATGAAGGGGTTGTCTTATGAGGAAAGGTTGAGCAGGTTGGGCCGATACTCATTGGAGTTTAGAAGAATGAGAGGGGATCTTATTGAAACATATAAGATTCTGAGGGGGATTGACAGGGTGGATGCAGAGAGGATGTTTCCCCTCGTGGGGGAATCTAGAACTAGGGGGCATAGTCTCAGAATAAGGGGTCGCCCATTTAAGACGGAGATCAGGAGGAATTTCTTCTCTGAGGGTTGTGAATCTTTGGAATTCCTTACCCCAGAGAGCTGTGGAAGCGGACTCATTGAATATATTCAAGGCTGAGATAGACAGATTTTTGAGCAATAGGGGAGTCGAGGGTTATGGGGAGCGGGCGGGAAAGTGGAGTTGAGGCCAAAATCGGTTCAGCCATGATCTCATTAAATGGCGGAGCAGGCTCGAGGGGCCGAATGGCCTACTCCTGCTCCTATTTCTTGTGTTCTTATGAGTAATCCAGACATGTACTTGCTTATGTCGGACCGCTCCCCAGGCACAGGGAAGCTTAGGTCTATCTGCAATTTGCCCACGAGGATCGCATAATGTCTAAGAATGCGGGCGCTATCTGTACCGGATACATATGGGAATTTGCAACTTAGAAAACGTCAAGAAGTTGACGTTACCCCTCCACCCTAAGTTTCACGACTGAACCACTAGTTACACAGAGTTGGCCATTCGCTGACGGCTGGAACTGGCAGAGGGAGGGACAGGGGTGGCCCAGCCCAACAGCAGCACAAGCCCGCGCTTTATTCATTGTACTTTACACCCTACTGTTTGAAAGCATCCAAAATCTTTTACTGATTCATTGTGGCTGCAAAAATATCTTTGTACACATGTTGGTCAAGGAACATTGTGGGGGGGGGGGGGTTGAAAATTTGACATGTTCAAGGTTCATGGCTTATTTACTACTGCAATCATTCCCTAGGGCCTTCCCGTGGCAAAATCATTGCAAAAATCATTACCTTTCTAGATAGAACTTTGCAAAGTGAATCCTTGAACTATATATGTATAAAAACCTTTGCAGCTGCATCATTAAAAGAAGTTGCATTTGTAGGATAGAGGGTACCTGTAGGATTTAGTAAACATTGTTAAGATTTTGTAACCATTATTAAATAACTAGAATATGTGAAATTGTATGTTAAAAACCTAAAAAGCCTGTATAAAATGGCGAATGGCTGAGAAGCAAAGCATGATGGTAAAATTAAGCCAACATTATGTTAACTGCAAGAATAGTGCTGAGGTCGTGTCGTTTTTCGGTTATATTAAAAACAAGAAGCCAGTGAAGAACAAATATTACTTATGTTTCAAAGTAAGATAGAGGGTTTTCAATACCCATCATCCCTTATCGCCGAAGTTTCAGACCAGTCTAGATAATGGGCTGTGTGAAAGGCAAACGGCCTCTGTCGTAATTCATGGGAAGTCTGGCTATGTAAAATTTCTCATAGTAAAGCTCACAGCAGAAAAGGGGAGGGAATCATAGACCGTACTTGTGAAGGTCCGAATGGTGAGATAGCCCAAGCAGCTGCAAGTTGCTATGTATTTTGAAGGGGGGAAAAAAAGGTATAAAGGAACAGCTATTGAACACTGAAGGCAGCGCGAAACCAGAGGATGAGAAGCTTCAGTCAACAGAAGACAGCCAGAGAATAACGAGACCGCGACACAGTCACTCGGAAGGAACGCCGGGGTTCGATGAACAAACTGCGACTATCTTCTTGTTAAATATTACTTCTCTGTACTGGATGTTTAATTCTTAATAAACCTGCTTCACTGATACACAATATACCTGTACCCAGAGTGGTTTGTGTAGGCATGAACAAATTATTATAAAGGAGCTTTTAAAAGCTACAAATTCTTTAAAGTTATAGTGGGTCATCATTTCTGGATCTGGAAGAGAAGTGTTCGCTTTAATGCTTTTAAGAAATAAGGTGCATTCTCCCAACTCTTTGTAAAAAAAAAGGCACTCAGAGAGGAGGTGGTAACTGCGCTAAACAGAAGCTGCTTCTTCCTGGAGTCTCAACGATCGGCGAGTCAGTCACTTATCCGGGTATTCGAAAGACCTCTCACCAATGTGTTGTAAAACCCTTTGATCTCTGTTAGTCTGTGAGAGGGGAGAGTAGAAGAGGGACAGGCTTTTTGACATGTTGGGGTAATTGTAACCATCAGCGATGGTGTAGAATGGGTGGGTCATGAACTGGGCGCCCATTATACACCCCACCCCAGTCTCCCCTTCCATCGCACTCAACGGAAAGGAAAAGCATGTGTGGCGGATAATGGACGGTTAATTCAATATCGCTCGTTATAAACTATTGCCCAAAATTTAAATTACCCCCATTGAGGCTTTTAAAAATGACAACACAAATCACCACAAATTCAGCCAGGCAGTGAAGTACTGCGAGAAGGTTTATAAAAGGCAGCAGATTGCCGGGAGAAAGGTTCTACCCTGAGCAGTGGGACAGGATGCAGAGAGATTATTCTGTTTAAGTAAGGCCCCCTACCAAAGAGGGGCTGGCATGGACATCTTCTTTATTTTGTATCATTTTGTGACTCTGATAATACCTATTGCTCACACAACACAATAGCAAAATACTGCGGATGCTGGAAATCTGAAACAACGACGGAAAATGCTGGAAACACTCAGCAGGTCAGGCGGCATCGTGGAGAGAGAAACAGAGTCAACGTTTCAGGTCGTCAGAACCGGAAAAAGTTGGAGAAGTAATAGGTTTTTAAGCAAGTGTGGGGCAGGGAAAGGGAGGAGAGAACAAAAAGGGAAGGTCCTATTGCTCCGTGTGTTTCTCACCGTACTGTGGAATAAAGCAGCCGATGATTGGAACCAACCTTTGCCTCATCTAGTTTTAACTCGGATGAAGAAACATGCATGCAAAAGGCATTAGTATCTGGTCTAGATTTCAAGGGGATGCTGTTGTTACATCTCCAGGCTACGTTATCATTTGAGTAGATAAAGGGCAGTGTGCTCAGAATGATACCCAGATGCTCAGACCACTTCCGGGTTGACTGACACCACTCAACCCAAGATGTTATCTACGGCAGATCCAAATTTGTCACACACAACAACAATGATATAGTAGTGAACACGTACTGAAGCCAAACATCAAACTTAGTGTTGTATTCAAAAACTCTCGAAACTGACCAAAGTTTGTATGTGTTCACATATATTTTTACTTGTGTAATTCACAACCCTTTAATCAGAAGGCTGGGCAGCCAGTCACTTCTGGACCGTCAGCGACTAATTGGTAGGAAGGTGTGCGAGATCAACGTTCCCGCTGAGCTGCGCCACAGGGCTGCGCGAGGTCCCGTGCAGGCCGCTCACCGGCTTTTACATGGAAGAAACCGCGCATCCGCGAAAATTTGGAATGGGCCGCGCAGCCAGTTAAAGGGACCGCGCACGAAAAAAAAAATTAGAGGGAACATTGTACGGGAGTGATGTCATGCTTTTTGCCTGCCTTCCAAAGTAGGACATCTCTGCCCAGCATTTCCACAGACAGATAGGCAGCTCCTATGAGAAAAGGGTCAAAGCTCAGTCAACCGCCCACCTACAAAGGTCAGCCTCTTCTCGGGTTCATTTTCCCAACATTGCTGCATTAAGTTAACAATCTCTTCGGGTGCTCCATCGGGAATTTCATTCACATCGGGTCGATCTCCATTGAGGATCAGGTGGTAAACCTGGGTATCATTCAGTGCATCTGTGGAGATATGGAAAAAAAAGCATCTTTGAAATCTGATCTGCAAGGCAAATGTATTATGGATCTTTTTTTTTAGAACCAGCATGCCAACATCTACTGGCTAACCAAAAAGTTTAATGCAAATCTGCTTCCGTGTTTGGCAGGAACGTGACGTGTGGTGTGGAGGTGAAATTAATGCTCGTGTTCACATTTGCAATCACTCACACAATGACTTCTAGGATACCCATTTTTGGCCAGTGGGAAATCACTCTCGCTGCTTTGATTTTCAACAGTCGAGGAGATTCTAAATTACTTCAATGTTTCTAGAAACATGAATCAAATAGGATTCTCAGACAGCTCCCAGCAGGCCTTTCCCCAAAATGACCTCATGTTTGATAAATAATTTACAGTTGAGAGAACACCAAGAGTTGACAAAGAGCAGCACGATATTCCAGAGTCTGCACCAACACAGATTCACACACTCACACACCTACACACACCAACACACACCAACACACACACCTACACACACCTACACCTACACACACACACCTACACACAACCTACACACTACACACACACAACCTACACACACCTACACACCCCTACACACACCTAACCACACACACACACCTACACACACACCTACACACCAAACCACACACCTACACACACACCTACACACACCTAACCACACACACACACCTACACACACACCTACACACACCAAACCACACACACACACCTACACACACACCTACACACACACACACACACACACACACACACACACACACATACACCTACACACACACACCTACACCTACACACACACCTACACACACCTACACACACACCTACACACACACAACCACCATCTTACTGGTTTTCATTTTTGTATAATACACTATAAAATTTGCATAAGTAAAAAGGGGCTGTCAGGACTGCCAAGAGGAGTAATACACCTTAAGTAAGACACTAGCTCCCAATGCCTTCAAATGAAAGCTGTACATAATAAAGATCACACAACAGAAACATGACATGCTGTAGCAGAGAGATTACTTATGGGTTCCTTCCAAAAAAACTCATCAAGTGTTCTGATGATGTCATCAACCTGAAACGCTGGCCGGAAGTTTCTGTACTTGGGCGGGTCGCGACCCCGTTCTTGCTTCTGTCCCGCTGCTGAGATCAACTTTGCGCTAATGGGCCCTATTACACCCGCCCTGTGCGTTACCCGGCCCTGTTAAATGGTGCGGGTCTGATGACATCATCCATGATGCGTTTTCAGCTGGTATATTTAAAGGAGCCGTGGCCACATTGCATTTGAAGGTTCCTCTAGGAGTGTGCAGGCCGCACACTGGCGGTTTTTATTGCTCCAAACAGTTGGAGACATGACTGCACAGAGGCAGAGAGCTGCAGCCAGGTTCTCCGATGACTCCCTCCATATACTTGCAGGGAGGTCCTCTTCCCTTCAAATGGGCGGAAGAGACCTCCCCAGGAGATAAAAAAAAGCCTGGCTCCAAATTGCAGAGGAGGTGAACAGCAGGGATGTGTTCAGGAGGACCTGGGTGCAGTGCCGCAAACGTTTCAATGATCTCATTAGATCAGGAAAGGTGAGTACAAAGCCACACTCAACTGCATCCTGCTGTGCCTCTCATCACATCCCCATCACTCTGCCTTCCCTACCCTACTCCTGCACATCCTTACTCACACCAACATACCTTGCATGTCCACCCATCCCTTTCTCTGTAGCTCCATTATCACATCCCCATCTGACTAACCACCCCTCACACTCACCCTCATCCTAGTACAATCATACCAACTAACACACAAGAGGCCATTTGGCATTGCCACCCCACTCCATCATAGTCACCCTCTACAGATGTAACCCATCCATTCCTTACACTCAGTCCATCTCTCTCACTCAACCTTCTCTTTCCCTCCTTGCAGGAAAAGAGAGCCCACAATAAGAGGGAGAGACAACGAACTGGAGGTGGCCCTCCATCATTTGCAAACCTTACAACAGCAGAGGAGGCTGTGTTAGAAGTATCGGCAGTCGCCGAGCAGCTGGAGGTGGGAGACGGAGAGAGGGGGACATCTCAGCAACCTGGTGACAGAATTACATCTCTTACAGCCACATGGCGTACAGCAGTCACTCATATGGGGACTGATGTCATCAGCCACTGAATGTTCATCGTGTGCACAATGGTATCTGTATCCATTCTTCATATGACATATCTAACTCATCTCTTTACGCTCCCACTGGTCCATCAAGAGCCCCCCCACTGTCCAGGACGAAGAGGAAGACGACTCCTCAGAGGAGCCTCCAGCCTCTGAGGGCACAGCGTCACCAAACATAAGCACACCCAGCACCAGTGCAGATACGCACACCACGGTGGATCCCACACGAGATAGAGTAGTGTTGTCACCGGGTCTGTCACAACTCACAAGTGAGCAACAGCAGATAGTGGAGACAGGGACAGCAGTGGAGACTCCTCGCCAGAGGGCGCAGGACGCTCCCAACTCTGCTAAGCTGCATGCAGACGCTGAGCCTCAGGGGCCATCCAGAAAGAGGGCGATCCTGGGGGTGCAGCAAGAAGCGCAGGGGGCGCCGACAGGTTTTGCGACTGCAATGTCTGCAAATGTGCAGAGAATGGAGGAGTCCATCTCCAACATGAGCACCACCGTGTCGCAGGCGATGCCGATTGTAGGCTCTTCCATGGATATGATGGTCCTCTCCATGGAGCAGCTAATGCACCACTCACAGGAACACATGGGGGGAGGAATTCGGTTGGTAGCGCCACCGATTAGCACCTAAAGAGGCAGAGAAGTGGGGCGCTAACCAACTAGCGCCCGGGCGCAGCGAACCCTGCGCCTCTCCCCATATTGAGCGGACATTTAGCGCCGGCACTAAATCTTAGCAACCGCTCACGGGCGCAGGCAGATCATGACGTCATTTGAGTGTGCAACGCCTTTTGGGCGCCCCAGACCGGAAATTCTGTGGCGCCCCCCTCCGTTCCGCCTGGCGCTAATAAGGACAGCTTACCTGGAACGTTCCCCAGTCGCTCTCGGGCTGGGGGGGCGTTATTTAAAGGGGACTGCGAGTCAGGCCGCAAGTGTTGCTGCACAGAGCGCAGAAGAGGTGCGTGCCCTCGCAGAAATGAGCGCCCAGGCTGGGCTGAGGCACACTGAGCTCATGGCTGCAGTGGCAAGGATGCCTGAATCCATGGAGACATTGGCAAGGAGTGTCCAAGACTTCGGCGCAGCACAAGCAAGGACTGTCCAGGGCTTCAGGATAGCGCTGGAAAGGACTGTCCAGGGCTTCACCGAAGCACTGGCACCTGTCACGCAAGTGCTGAGTGCTGCCACGCAGTCACTCGCTGGTCTCATGCAGATGCAGATTGAGGCCACACGAGCACTGACTGCTGCCACCCTCGCTGGATCAGGCAGGATTACCCGGGGCCCTTGCAGCACCACAGCAGGCCAGCAATCTGTGGACCATCCGATTGCTGCGCATGCTGCGGTGCTGCCCCGTCAGAGTGCCAGTGTGTCGGCCGACCAGGGAGCTGCTGTCCGCTCTCAGGACGACAGCATTCCTGATGCCACCGCTGGCACGTGCTGCTGATGTGTCTCGGGGAAATCGATTATTGACAGCACCTGTGCTGCATCCCGCCACCGAGAAGTTGAGTTGCGCCGCAGGGTTAGCGCCTTAAGAGTACCGTGCAGCGCCTGATTTAGCGCCGCAATCACCTTCAGGGGCGCTGCAACCCAATATTGCTCGAGGTGGTGATAAATTGCGCCTGGCGCTAAACTTTGCACATCGCCAATACTAGCGCCCCAAACGGGGCGATACCGATCTTCTCCGTGGTCTCTATGGAGCATAGATGGCTATCTATTGAGAATCAATGGCTATCTGTGGAGAATAGATGGCAGAGGCTCATAGACCTCCTGTCTAGGAGGGATGTCAACACAGACGTGGGTCCTCATGGCCCCACTGATGTGCAGCAAGATGCTCTCCAGCTCCTTGCTAGCAGGGAAGTGCAGGTGGCCCATGAGAGGGGAGAGGGGACATGGAAGTGGGGACTCCTCTCAAAATGCTTACATTTTGCCCTCATTACCACCCCCACAGTCAGAGTCCCAGATGGCTCCTCTGATCGCAATGGCCGAGTCTGCCCCTGCACAGTCGCAGGAGGAGACGACTTTGGCGGGGCCGACTTTTAGCAGTTACATTGAAAAAAACAAATATAAAGTCCAAAAGAATGAGAAGCAACGATTCACGAATAGCCAGAAAGGTGCATTATTCAGATTGAGCAACTTACTTTCATACGGTTCTTTATTGGTCAGGATCACCCACACCACAATGGAAAAACTGTAGACATCGGACTTTTCCGTGGCCTTGGTATTCAATGACCGCAGGTGTTCAGGTGCCAGGTAGGAGAGGGTGCCTGCATTGTTCTGTGGCTTTGAACCCGTTTGGCTCCTTCTCTTTTGCTCTTCGGTCAATCGACTCCAGGTTTTAAAACTTGCCACGCCAAGATCTGCGACCTAAAAAGAAAAAAAAACAAACACCATTTAAGAAACAGTCAAAGTTTCTCCTACTTTGTCATGTAAAATTATATGCAGTTTGCAAAGAACTACAGTAAACTGTACTCGAGAATCTTCTGCTCTTTAAAACATCACACCCATAGCATGAGGATCAAAATGACTGTTGTTGATATTGCTGGATGGACACTGGTGGGTAAATTCAAGGACAAGGGGGGTTAGAGTTGGGGCTACAACCGATTTCTGATCCACGCCCCCTTCGATTATGGTTTCCTGCTAGTAAATTTACCCGAACGTGAGTGCAGCACATTCCTCTGTGCACCATTTTAACAGAGGCGTTAACCCATTTTTTAAAAAGCAGGTAACGCATCCATTAAAATATCGTAGAAAAGAACGCCAGAGGATTGGCATTTAAGTATTTGTCTGCTCATATCACCAACACTACCTGCTAGCCTACGTTTCCATAGAACCGGCAATTAAAAGAAATTCAGCACTAGTGAGTCAGGTCTTTCTTGTTTTAATGCCATGACTGCAAACAATGCAATTCTGTTTATTTTTTTGGCGTGGCCTAATTGGCAGTGCCCAGTCAGTAAACAAGTACGGCGTAAATCTCTGAGGCCCCCCGCCGTTAGAGGAGCCTCGCACGTAACAGACGGGCTATCAGAAAATCACGAGTGCACAAGTTTCCTCCCATTAACTTCAGTGGATAGAACATGGCGGGCAAAGCACCAACAATTTTCCAATAAGTAAATTTTCCAGTGAGCCTAACATCAGGGAAATTATTGGAAAAAATTCTGAGGGGCAGAATTAGTCTCCACTTGGAGAGGCAAGGATTAAGTCAGCATAGCTTTGTCAGGGGGAGATCATGTCTAACCAATTTGATTGAATTTTGAGAGAGGGTGACTAGGTGTGTGGATGAGGATAGTGCAGTTGATGTAGTCTACATGGACTCCAGTAAGGCTTTTAACAAAGTCCCGCATGGGAGATTGGTTAAGAAGGTAAGAGCCCATGGGATCCAGGGCAATTTGGCACATTGGATCCAAAATTGGCTTAGTGGAAGGAGGCAGAGGATGATGGTCGAAGGTTGTTTTTATGACTGGAAGCCTGTGTCCAGTGGTGTAGCGCAGGGATCGGGGCTGGGTCCTTTGCTGTTTGTAGTGTACATTAATGATTTAGATATGAATGTAGGAGGTATGATCAGTAAGTTCGCAGATGACACGAAAATTGGTGGAGTGATAAATAGCGAGGAGGGAAGCCTCAGGCTACAGGATGATATAGACGGGTTGGTCAGATGGGCAGAACAGTGGCAAATGGAATTTAACCCTGAAAAGTGTGAGGTGATGCATTTTGGGAGGACTAACAAGGTAAGGGAATACACAATGAATGGTAGGACCCTAGGAAGGACAGAGGATCAGAGGGACCTTGGTGTGCATGTACATAGATCCCTGAAGGCAGCAGGACAGGTAGATAAGGTGGTTAAAAAGGCATATGGGATACTTATATTCTATGCCTCGGCTAATGAAGGCAAGAGCAGCGAGGTTATGCTGGAGCTGTACAAAATGCTGGTTAGGCCACAGCTGGAATACTGTGTGCAGTTCTGGTCGCCACATTATAGGAAGGATGTGATTGCATTGGAGACGGTGCAGAGGAGATTCACCAGGATGTTACCTGGGCTGGAGCGTTTCAGCTATGAAGAGAGACTGGACAGGCTGGGGTTGTTTTCCTTGGAGCAGAGGAGGCTGAGGGGGGATCTGATTGAGGTGTACAAAATTATGAGGGGCATAGATAGGGTAGATAGAAAGGAACTTTTCCCCTTAGTAGAGGGGTCAATAACCAGGGGGCATAGTTTCAAGGCAAGGGGCAGGAGGTTTAGAGGGAATTTGAGGAAACACTTTTTCACCCAGAGGGTGGTTGGAATCTGGAACTCACTGCCTGAAAGGGTGGTAGAGGCAGGAACCCTCACAACATTCAAGAAGCATTTAGATGAGCACTTGAAACACCATAGCATACAAGGCTACGGACCAAGTGCTGGAAAATGGGATTAGAATAGACAGGGCTTGATGGCCGGCGTGGACACGATGGGCCGAAGGGCCTCTTTCTGTGCTGTATAACTCTATGACTCTAAGTCACTCATTGCGTGCAAAGTCCCAGCAGTGGTGTGGGGCCTCCAGAAGCTCTGCCTGTCGTGTCATAGTAGCTCGTTTTCTGTTGCTCTGCTGAGAATATAAGAGCAATTTGTGACAATGTTAAAAACAAAGGTTTCAGTTGTAGCTTCTTTAAAGTTGCTTTGGCTTGGCTTAAGAACATAACATAAGAAATAGGAGCAGGAGTCGGCCATTCAGCCCCTGGAGTCTGCCCCACCATTCAATAAGATCATGGCTGATCTGATCTTGGCCTCAACTCCACTTTCCCGCCCGCTCTCCATAACCCTTGACTCCCCTGTAGCTCAAATATCTGTCTATCTCCGCCCTGAATATGACTCCGCCTCCACAGCTCCCTGGGGGAGAGAATTCCAAAGATTCACAACCCTCTGTGAGAAGAAATTCCTCCTCATCTCCGTCTTAAACGGGCGACCCCTTATTCGGAGACTATGCCCTAGTTCTAGATTCCCCCACGAGGGGAAACATCCTCTCAGCATCTACCCTGTCAAGCCCCCTCAGAATCTTACATGTTTCAATAAGATCACCTCTCATTCTTCTAAACTCCAATGAGTATAGGCCCAACTTGCTCAACCTTTCCTCACAAGACAACCCCTTCATCTCAGGAATTAACCTCGTGAACCTTCTCTGAACTGCCTCCAATGGCTTGGCTCTCCCAATGGGTTTCCCAGTGGGAACTGCAACACATGGAGTGGCACGGAGCCTTACAGACTAGGACACTGGTCTGTGCTAAGCAAGGCGTGCTATAAATTGCCTCAAGTCACCCACAGCTAGTGAGGGGCAAAAAGAAAAATCAGCCCGGGTTCTGACTCCCGCTTGAGCATTCGGCGTATTTTGCTTTCATCTCCCTCCTGATTGTTATCCAATGAGCCCCCCCACCCCCATGCTGTGTGAACACTGGACGGGGCAGGATTGGCCTCAGATGTACTGGCCTCGATGGCCAAATAGTCTTCTAACTCTCACGGTCAGGGCTCATGCCAGTTGAGCAGGATGCTGAAGGGCAGCTGGCGCTATGAACTCTGCTCCGGTAGGAGCCAGTTCCTTCACGAAATGAAAGGAGAAAATTGGGGAAGAAAAAGAATAAGCTGGAAGTTTCTGCTGTCGGCGGTGGGGCGAAAATCACAGCGCATCACTTTCCACCCATTCCCGCCGCTGTCTGACCCAACTGGATCCTGGAGCAGGCCGGGAAAATAAGCAGGCGATTACTTAAATATGCAAACCGGGGCCCTCTGCCGTACGTAGGACCCCAATGCAATTTTGGTGTCCCACAGGGCAGAACACGTACGCCGTCCAGTAGAATTGAGCACCGAGCAATCAAACTCGTTCTCCGAAAGGGTCGACTGCAGGCCACTTCAAAAACAGTACCAAAAAAACTGCTGTGCCACTGATTTTTGTGCGGCCCGGAGGAGCACGAATGCTCCACCTTGTTCCACAAAATCTTCTCAACCATTCCACCCCCCTCCCCTGCCCACTGAGATTGTCTCTCCTCGCGACTCCCGGTTCGGCTCCTTGGAGGCACTTCCGGATTGCTGTGGCCTTGCACTGATTTCATTGGGTGGGCAGCAGGCTCCAACGCCAGCCTCCCGTCCGATGCAATCGGACAAAAATGTACCCCCTAATTAGCTGTGCTACCCAAGTGTTCTGAAAAAACAAACACACAGATACAAAAGGACAACAAACTTTCCCGAAACCATCCCATAGCACTACTGGATGAAAAACAGGGCGGTTCTCCCGATGTCCTGCCAACATTTATCCCTGAACCAACTCCACTGGTGTCAGCCATGGCTCAGTGGGTAGCACCCTCACCTTGGAGTCAGAAGGTTGTGGGTTCAAGTCCCACTCCAGAGACTTGAGCACATAATCTAGGCTGACACTCCCAGTGCAGTGCTGAGGGAGCGCTGCACTGTCAGAGGTGCCGTCTTTCAGATGAGACATTAAACTGAGGCCCCGTCAGCTCTCTCAGGTGGACGTAAATGATCCCATAGCACTATTTCAAGGAAAAGCAGGGGTGTTCTCCCCGTAGTCCTGGCCAATATTTATCCCCCAACCAACGTGACTAAAACAGATCATTATTTCATGGCTGTTTGTGGGACCTTGCTGTGTGCAAGTTGGCTGCCGCGTTTCCCTACATTTCAACGGGGGTGAAATTGGTCTATGCCAGCAGCCGAAAACAGGCTTGCGGTGAATCGGCAGCCCGTTTATTGAATAGAGATTTTAGGGCCTGAGGTAGAATGACTCCTCTCTTCCGCCCGCCGGCCATCGTCCCCAACGGGCCCCGACTGCAACCTTCTGCCGCTGGCTCTCCTGACCGGCGACCGGCCAGCCTATCAATCTGGCCAAGCTGCGAAACGGAATATTAAAATGGCCACGCGGTCCTGCCGTTAAATTCGGCGGGGGTCTCCGCGTCCCCGGGATTTCTGGGTTCCTCTCCCCCCCCCCCCCCCCTCCACCCCAGCCTCCCCGTAAATGTCGGGGCCCAAGAGTCAGTCTTTGGTCCTTTGAATTAGTTCAACGTTTGAACACTGGGTCGAAAAGCCCAACAGTAATTTGTTTTTAGCTCATTACAGTGTAGACAATTACTTTTATGTTGTTTTATTTTTACCTTGATATGATAATCTGCATCGACCAAGATATTTGCAGGTTTTAGGTCTTTGTGCACAATATGCATTTTATGTAAATAAGCCATTCCATCAATGATTTCCAAAATGATTCGTCCTTTTACAGATAACGGGATAGATACCTGGAAACACAAAAAAATAGGAACGTGATTTAAAAACGAAAGGCTCCTCCTCGCTGTAAAACACTGACGACATGAGCAATCGGTCGATGAAATGTGCACCCCAGGCTTTTGGTTATCCTGATTTCTAACAAAGATATAGGCCAGGATATTAACAGGGGCGGGTTATTTAGGCGGGGGTGGGGGGTGCAGGGCAGAGCTTCCCCCGCGTGCTGTGGAGTTTTAACCCAACAGCGTGCGTCTTTATCCTCGACAGGTTCCCCGCCCGGAAGTCAACCTGATTTTCCAGGCTTGGTTTCTGATGTAATAAAACTCACTCCGCACTTGGTTCGAGTATAAAGCAAGGCTTTAATCAACTTGTTTCAAAACATGGAGGTCCAGTTGTACTTCACTAGTTCCTGTCTTACAAAATGTCCCTGAGCAAGCTGGGCCCACGCCCGAGTATTTATACTCCTTGGACGGCGCCACCAGCTGGCCGTCCAGTGTTATTTCATAGTCTTTCTTCATGGATCATAAGATTCATAACAGTTTCCAGTCGGGCGGGTAAGACGCCGGAACAGGCCACAGGACCAGGTAGCTCTGATCCACGACCCCGAGAATCTTTCTATGGGGTTGGGAGGAAACACTCCTGCTCCTCCTGGCCCACCAGAGGGGCTGTAAAGACACTTGCCTTCTCCCCAAAGCTGTCCTCGCACCCCCCGCCCACCCCCACCACCCCTACCTTCAGCTGCCGGGTTTCCTGTGGCCTGGGAAACCTGGCAGGCCAGGGTTAAACCAGAGGCTGCCAGCCTCATTAAAATATTTAAATTGCCAACCCACCACCTGGGCACATTAGGCCACGGTGGGGGTGGGGGGGGGGGCGGATCTACTTGTTAGAAACCGAGAGACTGCCACTTGTGCATTAACATCACCAACCTAACTTGTTGAAACTCAGCCCCATGTTCTGCGTGGCTGGCAGTGCAAGAATTAATCCCACCAATATCACAATATCGCCTTTCTCACAAGTCTAATACGATGCCGCGTACAAACATCGAAACACCCAAAAAAAGTGCTTGGCTCGGAATCAATCACTATTGAGAAAGGAGAGAGTTTTTAAGAAGTGTTCATGGTTTGCCTCAAACTTATAACACGCATGGAAGAATGGGGCGGGCAGCTGGAGTGTTTTGGCAGAAATTAAACCTTAAAGAGCCAGTGGAGATGCAAGTGGGCTAAAACATGGCTGCAATATTAAAGAAGCGTGACACGCGGAACTAATCAACTGGTTAATTCAACTTCAGTTGCAGGAGAAATAGTGAAAGTTGTTACCGGAGATGCAAGGCTAGATATTGTGGCTGGTGCAGAACTGGGGCATAACTTTGGCGCAGCAAGTCTTGGGGTCAGCCAAGAAATCTTGGTGGAGTGCTCGGCCTCTGCCGAGGCGTCTACCTGGAAGGGGGCCGGGCAAGGACTGGTTGTGCCAAGACTGCGAGATCTGCCGCAGCTCAGCACGGCAGGGGGCGGCCGTGCTCCTGGAATAAGGTTACAAAAATGTTTTTGAAATTTATACCTGACCCTGTGCGATTAATTGCCTTGCGATCGACTCCACAGCCTTTTTGGTGCTTTTAAGTATTTTTAAATACCCCTACCATAGCAAGGCCGGACACCAAGAACGAGGCAGCCTCCCTGACTTCTAGCAAATGACATGGCACGAATGACAGAAAATATATCAGACAATGGATTTCCATCATTCGAATATCGTACCCACCCATACATGGGCGCCATGTATTGTAACCCATTATACCTCCGCCTACGTTCTGCATGGGTGACCAAGTGAAGAGTAATCAAGTAATCCCACAAATCCTCACAACCAAAAACAAAACAAACCTAGCACGAATGCCATGCACAAACTTCAAAGTGCCAGAAAAAGCATCTCTACCACACCCCCTCCAGGTATACTTCCCAGCAGAGGCTTAAACGAGCCTGTCACATCTACTGGGATATTGGAAGGGCTGCAACAATGGTCAGGGACCCAGCAGCATAGTCCCCAAACTATTTCCCACCTCACCTGCTCCAGTTCCGCTGAAAAGTCAGCAGGAGGAGGACTGAAGGTCCTGGCCGCTATTTACAGGCATTCGGTGAAATGGAGTACGATATAGATCAGTAGACGTGCATTTAAGGAAGGTATTCACATCTCAATAACCCAGCGCACATTTTCCAAGAACATAGCACCATCTGTGGACAAACGGCATGCACTGGATACTGTAGATTTAGATCTCTAGAAGACAGATAATAAGGTTCCTTGCTGAGACGCTCATGGAAGCAAAGGGTAGGTAGCACACTGGCTACAAGAAATGCAGCATAATTATATAGAAAGAAATAAGAAAAGACAGTAATAGAAATGCTACAAATGGAAAATGATCAAGTTTACTGTAAGCATTCTTCAATTCCAAACTCTCGTCTTTGTGGCTTCTTACCTGACGTAAGAAAACTACTAGGCACTTGGTCTAAGCGTTAAACAAAGCTTTAATCAACTGTTTTACAACATGGAGGTCTAGTTGTGTCCTTCACTAGTTCCTGTTAAGAATGTCCTGCGCAAGCTGGGCCCGTGCCCGAGTATTTATACTCTCCCTGGACAGCGCCACCCATAGGCCGCTCAATATTATTTCATAAGTCTTTCTTTCATGAATGACTGATTCATGTCATTACCTACATCTGATCTATGCTGGAGGTGACCCTTTGGAAAGAGTGAATATGCTGATGGAAGGAAGAAGCTTAGTTTCTACTGGTTCCCTTGCATTTCATTGTTTTAAAAAGTCTGTTTCTGGCTAGTATAATCCTGCTCGGCAGCCTGCAGGATAAAAGTAAAAGTATCTTATGCTCCTGGAGTTGGTATGTTCCAAAACCAAAACGATTAGGAGCACTGAAAGGTCATCAACCTGAAACGTTAACTCTGTTTCTCTCTCCAAAGATTAGTGCACTGATGCAACTTCGTCTACGCTCAGCAATGTCACATGAATGCAGCTGGGCTGCCAGTCCTTTACTATGGTGTGGAGATGCCGGTGTTGGACTGGGGTGGACAAATGTAAGAAGTCACACAACACCAGGTTATAGTCCAACAGTTTTATTTGAAATCACAAGCTTTCGAAGCGCTGCTCCTTCATCAGGTGAAGTGGAGAGATGCATAAAGACACAGCTTATATAGTCAGAGAATAATGCCAGATGATTACAGGTAATCTTTCTAACTGCCATTTATCACACCTTGGCAGAGAGATAATCACAGCAATCAAAGGTGTGAATGGTGTCCAAACAGGTCAGTCAGGAAAACATTACATCAAAGGACACCATTCACACCTTCGATTGCTGTGATTATCTCTCTGCCAAGGTGTGATAAATGGCAGTTAGAAAGATTACCTGTAATCATCTTGCATTATTCTCTGACTATATAAGCTGTGTCTTTATGCATCTCTCCACTTCACCTGACGAAGGAGCAGTCCTTTACTAGATCATGACTAAAACAGTACTACAGGAATTGCTTGTGCTTCAGCCAGACCTCCATGTTTATCCCAGGTACTCGAGATCTACAAATTCAGCATCAATTCAAACAGTCGGCATGGACTATTAGTACTGAAGCTTCACACACCACTCCTCCTTCTCCCTGTGGCTCCATCTGGCCCAATACGAGACTCCCAAAACAAGCGCTCTACTCGGAGCTCCAACACGCCAAGAAAGCCCCAGGTGGGCAGAGGAAATGCTTTGAGGACACCCTCAAAGCCTCCTTGAAAAAGTGCAACATCCCCATCAACACCTGGGAATCCCTGGCCTAAGACCGCACAAAGTGGAGGAGAAGCATCCGGGAAGGCACCGAACACCTCGAGTCTCTTCGCCGGGAGCAAGCGGAAGCCAAGCGCAAGGAGCGCACGTCAACCCAAGCACCCCACCCACCCGCCCCTTCAACCACCGTCTGCCCCACCTGTGACAGAGACTATAGGTCCCGCATTAGACTCATCAGTCACCTGAGAACTCATTTTTAGTGTGGAAGCAAGTCATCCTCGGTTCCGAGGGACTGCCTAAGAAGACAGTAGTTCAGACACAGAGTTAATCATCACCTATTCAAGCAGGGTTGTTATAAATTGAGCCACGGGAAGGCTTTGCAATTGTCCTTTGACACTTGGGTACCAGCCTTCTACAATTCTGTGCTCTCGGCAACCACCTGGGTCAATACCAAGAGACCATGTGCCCTTGTTATAATTGCCTCCACCTACATTGTGCTGACACTCCATCTGATATCATGTTTGAACTTATATTGCAAAGTGTATTCAGGCTGAAAAGGGCAGACACAAGCCCTGTGTGTATCAGGTAGGAAATTCCAGCTGAACATCTTTGCTAGTTAGAACATCTTTGCACCATGCACATTACATGCATTGTAACCTATGACTGGCAGGGGCTGGAGTTTATGGAAACTGTGCTCTCGGACTGAAGCCCACAAGTGTGGGAAATCATTGTACACACTTGACACTTACACTTTTTAATAGCTGCAGCAGATTCCCATTCTCCATGAATTCGATGACGAGCGAATAATTGCCATCTTCCAAAATAACTCCAATCAACTTTATGACCCGATCGTGATTCAATTTGTGCATCATTCTGCCTTCCTCGAGCAGAGAAGCATTGTATCTGCAAAATGGAAAAAGTAGTCAAATAAAACTCGTTCCACGGTACTAAACAAGCGGTTTCACGTTCAGATTTAAAGTACCACACTTGCCAGCTCACATAGGCTGGAGGCCAGAAATATTTCCAATTTCAGTCTTTTGTAATTTCTTATAATGTTATAATTTAAAACTTACTTTTTAAATTTAAGAACCAAAGCCCGATGAAAGCTATAAAAAGGTCCGTTATGTTTTGACACTATATTTCCACATGCATCATGTTTTTTTGGTTTCTTCTGTTTCTCAATTCATATCTGCTGGATACTGATTATTATCATCGTGTCACTTTAGTAATACAGCGCAGTGCAGCATTCTGGGCTGCAGACGTCTCTGTAACAACCATCGGTCTCATTCTTGGCCTGGCACCCTGGCCCGTGGATTCTACATATACCAATATCAATGCCAGTCCAGGTTCAGCTGGCGGGAGGCACGATTCAAGGTGAGCAAGACACTGACATTATCAGTTCATGTACCCTCTTTAATCACCCTTTCCTCAAAATGAAATGCCCCGTTTCCACACAGCTTGCCATCCGACAAGAACAGGGCAAGCAGGGAATCGGCGGAACAGCTTCCGAAAAAATCTGTTGGCCCATTCTGTCAACGTTACAACTGAGAGTCAGAGTAGCTTGAGCGGGAAACCCAGTCCTTTTGGTTTTATGTACATAAAGCAAAACAATGGGCAAAAATTTGCTGTCAAAATAATGGTGAGGCTGATGGCGCTTGCCATTATTTATGGGCAATTGGTACAGCAGCTTCAGGCGAAGACCAGGATGCGCGGTTAAATGCAAATATTCAAAAGTGGCTGCCCGAGTTAGGCCGCTCCGCCATTTGCTTCGTGAAAACGGCATCGCGCTGTCTGCTTCAACACTGAAATTCGTTGAGTGTCATAAAGTTGCTGGATTTACGCGGTGACATAAGAAAACTCACTAAGCACTTGGTCGAGTATAAAACAAGGCTTTAATCAACTGTTTCACAACCATGAGATTCTAGTTACATCACTAGTTCCTGGTTACAGAAACATCCTGAGCAAGCTGGGCCCACGCCCGAGTATTTCTGCTCCTTGGACAACACCACCAGCTGGCCACGCAGTGTTACTTCATGAGTCATTTCTTCATGAATGATAAGATTCATGATACGCGGTAGATACAAACTAAACTCGCCGCAGATATTTAGGGCTAGTAATTAGTAGCGCAAGTACCAGTAACAACGCAAGAATTGCTAATTACAAAGTGGATTCTCATTCCTTCAGTATTTGAATTTTTCCAGGGAGATTTTTTAAATGTCAAATTTTAAATTTCACATTTTTTCTTACTTTTCCTTCGTCTCTTTATTCTCTCTCGCTTAATCCAATCTTTCTTTCTCTCTCTTTATTTCCCGTTCTGTACCTGATTGAATTCACCCCCTTTAATTCACCCTCCTTCTCAGTCCCTCTGCTGTTTATTTCCCAATCCTTAAATCGGATTGGTTAAGGAGACACCGTGTTGTTTGCCCTGTTCACTCAGCTCACAGATGCCCTGTTCCCCTCACTGCGCCGTTAGCAGCTTGTACATTCAGCAACTTTTCAGCAAGTTTAATTAACAGCAAACGCCGTTAGATGCCCTGCTGCAGCATAATCTGGCCCATTATTTAGATAAGAAAGAAAAAGACAGACTTGCATTTATATAGCACCTTTCATGACGACTGGACGTCCCAAAGCGCTTTACAGCCAATGAACTACTTTTTCCAAGTGTAGTCACTGTTGTAATGTAGGAAACACGGCAGCAAATTTGCACACAGCAAACTCCCACAAACAGCAATGTGATAATGTCCAGATAATCTGTTTTTAGTGATGTTGATTGAAGGATAACTATTGGCCAGGACACCAGAGATAACTCCCCTGCTCTTCTTCGAAATAGTGCCATGGGATCTTTTATATCCACCCGAGAGAGCAAACCGGGCCTCGGATTAACATCTCATCTGAAAGACAGCACCTCAGACAGTGCAGCACTCCCTCAGCACTGCACTGAAGTGTCAGCCTAGCTTTATGTGCTCAAGTCGCTGGAGTGGGACTTGAACCCACAACCTTCTGACTCAGAGGTGAGGGTGCTACCCACTGAGCTACAGCTGAGTTTTAAGCAATGCAAAGTTAGTGCACTGAGATGCTTGGACTTGAGTTTACTCTAGTTCCCTGAACTTGGTCGTACTACTGAGAGAGATTCCAAGTGGAATCCTAGGACGAGGATGTTTGCCTCTTTGTTCAGCTGTAAATAACCTAACAAGAGGGTGGGGGGAGGGCGGGTGGGGGTTGGCGGGCAACAAAGAACATTAAGGGTACCACATCATTTAAAAGTTTTGCGACCTCAGTGGATTTTTTTTTTTTTTTACATTCGTTCATGGGATGTGGGTGTCGCTGGCAAAGCCAGCATTTATTGCCCATCCCTAATTGCCCTCGAGAAGGTGGTGGTGAGCCGCCTTCTTGAACCATTGCAGTCTGTGTGGTGCAGGTACTCCCACAGTGATGTCCGGGAGGGAGTTCCAGGATTTTGACCCAGCGACAATGAAGGATCGGCGATATACTTCCAAGTCAGGATGGTGTGTGACTTGGAGGGGAACTTGGAGGTGGTGGTGTTCCCACGCGCCTGCTGCCCTTGTCCTTCTAGGTGGTAGAGGTCGCGGGTTTGGGAGGTGCTGCCGAAGAAGCCTTGGCGAGTTGCTGCAGTGCATCTTGTAGATGGTACACACTGCAGCCACGGTGCGCCGGTGGTGGAGGGAGTGAATGTTTAAGGTGGTGGATGGGGTGCCAATCAAGCGGGCTGCTTTGTCCTTGATGGTGTCGAGCTTCTTGAGTGTTGTTGGAGCTGCACTCATCCAGGCAAGTGGAGAGCATTCCATCACACTCCTGACTTGTGCCTTGTAGATGGTGGAAAGGCTAACGGTTCTATGTTTCCCAAATTTGATTAAAATATTCATCATGGCTTTACTAATGACTCACTTGGTAATGGAACTGACAGTGTGGAGCTAATCCACACAGATCCAGGTTTGGTTCCTGGTTTATGCAGAGTAAGCTGTCCCAAGCTGTGATGGGGACACGACAATTGACCTTGGTGCATCCGGGATGAAAATCTAAATCAGCCAAGGTTTTCATTTCTAATCCCCAACCAGTGAGCTGTACTGGGAAGTGTGTGTGTATAGCTGTCAGGTGAGGACAGAACTGGGCTCAGACGGGATACACCCTATGGCACAACATTGGCATTCCGGGGGTAATTCCAACTTTGGATGATAGTTTAAAACAGGTGATAGCCCATTCTCCATCTCTCCTGTTTGAAGTCAATAGAAATCAGGACATATAAAAAAAAACGGGCTGGCGATCACTATCGCCCGTTTTACACTGTTGTCCAAAGTCAGAATGACCCCGTGTGTCGGACCTCAAGCATGAAGAATGTGTAACATTCTACCCCTCCACACACCCAACCTCACCAAGGATCTTCAGCTGGAACTGGGGCCGTCTGACCGCTGATCTCCACCGGCAGCCAGAAGATCTGATGTCCGACATGCAGTTGGATGTCCGACGGGCAGCATCTGGTTCACCTGCCCCTGCCGCAGCATTAAGCCTGCGAGCGTACGGGTCCGCGCCAGAGGTGGCCCCCAGGCCATGTGAATAGCCCGCGATAGGACAGCCCGGTGATCCCGGGGTTGGGCAGGTGCAGCACACTTTGGGATCAACGTCCCCGCTAAACCGCGCTGCGGTCTGGAGGTCCCGCGCAAGCCGCTCACCGGCTTTCACATGGAACAAACCGCGCACGCGCGAATATTTCACTAGGCCGCGCAGCCAGTTAAAGGGACCACGCACGGAAAAAAAAGAGGGAACATTGTTTGAGATGCGTTGCTCCTGTCTAGTGCTTATCCAGCACCAGAAAAGCTGCCCTAAAAAGTTATTTTTAAACACAATTTTCACCAATTCCTGAATTTTTCCAACAGTGTAGAATTAATTTCTAGCATTTTCAGACAACTATGAATGACATCCTAAGTGAAAGTACTTTGTGTATAATAAAAAAAGGTTCCTGGCTGTGTGTTCATGTTACACTTACTCCGTGCGTTGTGGTCCTGTATACACGGTTTTTAGAACAACAAGTCCGTGATTCCTCCTGTAGCACAAAGACACCATTCCAAATCCTCCACCATCCAGGGGCTGCTTCTCAATCAGCTCGTTGGAGTCTATGTGGATTTCGTCTAAAGACATGGTTGGTCTGACTGGGCTTTCCTTAACGGCACTAACCCAGCTCTTGCTCATAACTAGTTAGTTTCTCTGTACCTATTGCTAGAGAGAGAGAAAGAGAGAGAAGTCAGTCCACAAATGACCAATTAAGGAATCTTTTTCTAGTTGCTTTAAGCAGCAATAAAAAAACATCCCTGTAACCCATCTCACTGATATCTTTAAAAAAAGCACCATTTCTTTTCCACACCACCCCTTACACAACAAACTGTGCTATAATATTGATTATACATGAGCCAAGGACTCTCCAGCCCTTCAACTTGTTCCAGCATGATGGAATGCAAATTAAAGATCATTATGCACTGCATATACCATGCAAAAACACTTCTTGTGAAATGCGTGTTCCTGACACTCGGAAGGGCGATTTTAACCCTACTCGCTCAGCAGAAAGCGGGCGGGCAGCGGTTAAACTCGCCCTGGCTTGTACCTGCCCGAAAGCCGCCACGATCGCAACATCTGCAATTTTAACCTGCTGTCCTGAGCGGGCAGCAAGGACCCGCGCCCGGAGCCAACGGGGTCCTTCTTTACATACGCGTGTTGCGGCCCGATGACATCATGGAGACCCAACTGTAATTTTAACTCAGGCCTGAGTGGGGAATCCAGCTGGAGTTAAAATTGGGGCCATGCGGAGCGCGTATTGGGAGTTCCAAGCACACAGGTCAGCAGGCCCCACACAATGGGCCGGAATTTGCGGTTGGTATGATGGCGAACTCTCAGTGTATGCCATCACACCGCCTTTGAAATGGACAGCAGGTTCGGGAATTCCGCACGCGATTGCGCTAAAGCCCGAACCTGCGATCTGTCGATTTGCGACTTGACAGACGAGCCGCACCGACGGGGAAATCCTAATTGCCCAACTACTGCCCAGCAATTACGTATGAAAATTTTACATAAGGTGAGACCTCCTGACAAATCCAAGGAATTTTAGAAGCTATATGAGGCTGGAAATGGAAGCATTTTAGGATTTTGTCCATGAAAAGTATTTATTGTCGATGAAAAGTTCAGAGGAAGAGTCTATGTGGAGCATAAGCTGAAAAAAAATCCGTACTGAAAGTGGAGGAAAGGAAAAAATAACAAACCCTCATTACTACAGCCTTCCAGGATTTAATGTGCACAAACATCTATGTTATCAATAATGAGACCCCTCTTCTGTTTGCTGATTGGAGCACCAGCCCTATCACCCCCAGCACCCCTTCCCCTGGCACCTTCCTGTGCAAGCGCAGGCGATGCAACACCTGTCCTTATACCTCCCCCCTTCCCACTGTCCAGGGCCCCAAACACCCCTTCCAGGTGAAACAGCAATTTACTTGTACTTCTTGCAATCTAGTATACTGTATTCGCTGCTCACGATGTGGTCTCCTCTACATTGGGTAGACCAAACGCAAATTGGGTGACCGCTTTGCGGAACACCTCCATTCAGTCCGTAAGGGGGACCCCGAGCTTCCGGTCGCCTGACATTTCAACTCACCGCTCCATTCCCACTCAGACCTCACCGTCCACGGCCTCTTGCATTGTTCCACGGCAGCTCAGCGTAAGCTCGAGGAACAGCACCTCATCTTCCGATTTAGGCACTTTACAGCCTTCCGGACTCAATATCGAGTTCAACAATTTCAGATCACAACCTCGGCCCCTATCATATTTTTATATATTTTTTATCCACACTTTTGGTTTGTGCCTTTTCCTTTTTTTCTCTCCCACATGGCAACTGTCTCTCATTCTGCCAGCGCATTTCACACTTCATCTAGAGCCATCCTTTGTTTCTTTACCTGTCCTATTACCATCTCGTCTCGCCTTGAATATCTCTTAATGTCTCTTCACCCCACCCCACAGACCTTCCCCTTTGTTCTTTCGTCCCCTCCCCCATTTCCCAGCCCCCTAACTTGCTTCTTAATCTGTTTCATTTCCTGCTTTTTTCTCAGTCATAACGAAGGGTCTTCAACCTGAAACGTTAACTCTGTTTCTCTCTCCACGGATGTTGCCTGGCCTGCTGAGTTTTTCCAGCGTTTTCTGTTGTTATTTCAGATTTCCAGCATCCGCAGTATTTTGCTATCGTACCGGCCCACGTGATCCCAGATACGCTTCCGCACACGGTACGCCCCCGGGATTTTTTTAAATTCGTTGATAGGATGTGGGCGAGACCAGCATTTATTGCCCACCCCTAATTGTCCTTGAGAAGGTGGTGGTCAGCCACCTTCCTGAACCGCTGCAGTCCATGTGGTGAGGGTACTCCCACAGTGCTTTAAGGGAGGGAGTTTCAGGATTTTGACCCAGCGACGATGAAGGATCGGCGATATATTTCTAAGTCAGGATGGTGTGTGACTTGGAGGGGAACTTGGAGGTGGTGGTGTTCCCATGCACCTGCTGCCCTTGTCCTTCTAGGTGGAAGAGGTCGCGGGTTTGGGCTCCGTGGGCCACTGCGCTGCCCTCTGCTACGCAGCGTCTGCCAGCAAGTTCTCGAAGGAGGGTCCCCACCAGGTAAGTGCACATTCCGTTCGGATGCCGGCGGCGCAATCCGTGGTTACACCGCCGACCGCAAAATCCAGGCCGATGTTTCCCTGCTCACTCTGTGCAAGTATTCCCGGTATGTCCTCTCAGCGGACAAAGCTCTGCGCCAGCAGTGTAAACTTGTAAAGTCCACCCTCTTACATGCACTTTTAGAAAAACAAACATTTACTTTCTCCTCATACCCCTGGTGGGCAAGTAACCGGACGTCTGCAAGTGCTGCATTACATCCAGCTACTGGGATGGCCGGTCAGCATCCAGCGTCACCGGTTTTCCTTCCCCCAGGGAGAAGCTCACAGCCTCACATCACACCTCCCTATGACAGCACAGCTGGGGCTGTGAACCCACTGTCTGGAGCATTGTGTGCACACAAGCCACAGCGGACCTGCGCAGCACCACCATGACATAGGTATTACTTTAAAAGAAAGACTTGCATTTATATAGCGCCTTTCGCGACCACTGGACGTCTCAAGGCGCTTTACAGCCAATGAAGTACTTTTGACGTGGAGTCACTGTTGTAATGTGGGAAACACGGCAGCCAATTTGCGCTCAGCAAGCTCCCACAAACAGCAACGTGATAATGACCAGATCATCTGGTTTTTGTTACGTTGGTCGAGGGTGTGGTGTATGTAACCTGTTCCACCTTAAGAGATGTACTACTTTCTCTTGGCTGCTGTATACTGTAGTACCGGTGGTGACCACACCGGTATATAAACGTTGTGTAGGGATTTGCTGGGCAGTTCAGCCCTGACCTCCGAATAATAAAGACCTGTTAAAGTTATTCTTGTGGTCTGTGTCCAGTGATTTATAATAAGCATAACTGGGTCACACAGACTTAACAGTGGCGACGAGTCCGATCTTACCCTGCGGCAGTTTTACATCCAAGGCAGCTTCGTCCTCAGAACGGGCGTCGAGAAGAGGCATCCGCCCTCATCATCCTGCTGAGCACCATCGCACGGGAGGCATCGAGAACCCGGGTTTAAAAGAAAAATTCTGACCACGAAGCCCTCCATCAGCGACAGGCAGTGATCATCCCTTCTACCACGGTGGTGGGTAAGCCGATCAGCGACACGAGCAGAAAGTCGGCCGCGTTGACTGTGGAGTGGGGGAGGGAAAACGGAGGAAAAAGGGTGGAGAACTCGACCACGGCCGGTGAAAAGCGCCGGGCTGCAATCGAGGCCGAGAGGCGCAGCGACTGGGGCAGCTTAAGGCACGAGAGCCGCGGAGAACTCAAACGCAGCCGGTGTAAAGGACCGGGCTGCATGCGGGGCTGAGAGGCGCAACAGCAGGGGAAGCATGAATGCCCATGGGAACCGCGGGGGAGCAAAAGCAGCGTCGGGGAATTGAGAACCGCTGGGGAGGCGAGAACGGTAGCAGCACGGCAATTGCCATTGCAGCCAGCGGGGGAAGAAGGCAAACGCGGGAATCCGCCATTGTAGTCGGCGGGGGAAGAAGACGAGCGCGGGAAAGACCGCCAAGCACGGGAAGCCGCCATTTTAGTAGGCGGGGGAAGAAGACAAGCGCGGGAAGCCGCCATTTTGAGAAAAAGAAAAATTTTAAAAACTTGCAAGGATGTCTAAACATGGGAACATTAATACCTTTGATAGCGATATCGAAGATTGGACCACGTATGTAGAACGCATGGAAGTTTATTGTAAAGCAAATAAGGTACCAGATGATGAGAAAGCACTAACCTTATTAAGCTCAATGGGTGCGAAGACATACGGGCTATTGAAGCACCTTCTTCACCAAATAAACCGGCGGATCAGACTTTCGCGAATATTGTTACTGTCCTGAAAAATCATTTAAACCCCACGCCGCTGATGATAGCGGAACGATTTAAATTTTACAGAAGAACGCAGCTGAAAGACGAAAGCAACGCTGAATTTTTAATTGAACTGCGTAAGCTATCAAAGTACTGTCAGTTTGGAACAGGACTAGCAGATGCGCTGAGAGATAAATTTGTGTGTGGATTGTTAAAAGAAGGAACACAAAAGCGACTGCTTGAGGAGAATGATCTTACGCTTGATAAAGCTGTCACTATTGCAGCATCGCACGAAGCCGCAGCGAGAGGCACTGCGGAAATGCAGCTACGGTCACCGGAACTCAGCACCAATCAAATGGTCTTGGGTACAGTAAAATGTTATCGTTGTGGAAAGACAACGCACGATCAGAACCAGTGCTGGTTCAAAAATCAGGAATGCAGAAAATGTGGCAGGCTTGGTCACATAGCTAAAGTATGCCGGTCAGGAAAGAAGACCAGCAACAAAAAGTCACCGCAGGAAAAGTACAGAAAGGTACACAAGGTGACAGAGAACAGTTCGAACGAACAGAAGTCAAATTCAGACTCCAGCAGTAATGAACTGGGTAGTCTAAGAGTACACAATGTTGGTAATGAAGCAGACCTCCAAACAATCTGGGTCACACTTCAGATAGCAGGAGTCCAAGTGAAGATGGAATTGGACACTGGATCAGCATTGACGGTCATGAATAAGCAAGATTACAAAAGGTTATTCCCACATATTCCCCTACGGGATACGGAGATTGTACTGAAAACATACACGGGGCAAAGAGTATACCCCATCGGGAAGATAGAGGTAAAGGTGGTCCACAAGGGCAAAGAAAGCCGAGGAATGGGCTTATATGTGCTACCTGAGGGAGGTCCACCACTACTGGGACGGGAGTGGATTAGGAAAATAAATATGGACTGGCATTCCTTAAAAGCACTAACGGTAGATTCCGGTACAAAAGATGTCAAACCTAAACGATTGTCCAGAATATTGGACGATGCTAAAGAGGTGTTCCAACAGGGACTGGGAACACAGAGGAATTACGGCAAACATCAAGGTTGAAGAACATGCAAACCCGAAATTTTTCAAAGCCAGACCGGTACCTTATGCGATACGACCTGCTGTGGAAGTGTGGTTAGCATGGTGGCATAGTGGTTAGCACTGTTGCCTCACAGCGCCAGGGACCCGGGTTCGAATCCGGCCTCGGGTGACTGTCTGTGTGGAGTTTGCACATTCTCCCCGTGTTTGCGTGGGTTTCCTCCGGGTGCTCCGGTTTCCTCCCACAGTCCAAAGGTGTGCAGGTTAGGTTGATTGGCTATGATAAATTGACCCTTAGTGTTAGGGGGATTAAATACGTGGGGTTACGGGGATAGGGTGGGATATGTGTTGGTGTAGGGGTTACGGGGATCAGGTGGGATATGTGTCGGTGCAGGCTCGATGGGCCAAAATGGGGTTTCTGTGTGTTCTGTGTCTGTGTGTGGAAGCTGAGCTGGAAGGGCTAGAACGTTCAGGAGTACTGTCTAAGGTAGACTGGAGTGAGTGGGCCACGCCCATTGTCCCTGTCATGAAGCGTTCATCGAGCAACAAGCCGGGGGGAACCGGGGAAGGTTCGCATCTGTGGAGATTTCAAGATCACTGTTAATCCGGTGCTTCACACGGTGCGATATCCGCTTCCGCGGATTGAGGATATCTTCGCTTCGTTGTCTGGCGGGAAACACTTCACCAAGATAGACCTGGCGCAGGCGTACTTACAGATGGAAGTTGAGGAAGAGTCACGCCAGTATCTCACGATCAACACGCATAGAGGCTTGTACCGATATAATAGACTGGTTTTTGGAGTGGCATCGGCTCCAGCAATTTGGCAGAGGGCCATGGAGCAGGTATTACAGGGAATTCCAGGCACACAATGTTACCTGGACGATATTCTGATTACAGGAGATGATGACGAGGAACACCTTGCAAATTTGGAACTGGTGCTCACCAGATTGAAAGAATATGGACTTTGAGTTAATCGCCAGAAATGTGAGTTCTTTCAGAAGCGGATCTCGTACTGTGGTCATGTCATTGACCAGGAGGGGCTTCATAAGTCTCCTGACAAGATCGAAGCTGTTGTGAAGGCTCCCGCTCCGGATAATGTATCCCAGTTGAGGTCGTTCCTAGGGTTGATTAACTATTACCATAAGTTTCTGCCAAATTTATCCACGGTGCTGCACCCACTGAACGCTCTTTTGCAGAAGGGAGTACCATGGAAGTGGAGCGAGGACTGTAAGAGGGCCTTTCGCGAAAGCAAGGCATTGATCACCTCAGAGGAAGTGTTGGCTCACTTCAACCCAACGCTGCCTATTCGTTTGGCTTGTGATGCTTCTCCATATGGTATTGGGGCAGTACTCTCACACAAGTTGCCAAATGGCCTGGAGAGGCCAGTTGCGTTCGCATCCAGATCATTGACCTCCGCTGAGCACAACTATGCTCAGATAGATAGGGAGGCTCTCAGCCTTGTGTGGGGAGTAAAGAAGTTTAATCATTACCTGCAGGGCCAAAAGTTTACGCTTCTGACAGACCACCAGCCGTTGGTATCCATTTTTAACCCTAAGAAGGGTGTTTCGGTGATGACAGCACAGAGACTCCAGAGATGGTCCCTTTTCCTAGGGGCACATCAATATCAGATCGAATTCAAAGGTACAAAGCAGCATGGTAATGCTGATGGGCTGTCGCGCCTGCCACTACTTACAGAGGAGGAGGCACCGACGGTTGACCCTGTTGAGTTATTTCACTCGACCATCATCGAATGTTTACCAGTCACCAATGCAAGTATTGAAAGAGAATCCAGGAACGACCCGACACTGTCCCGGGTCTACGAAGTGACAGTGAAGGGATGGCCAGCACATGGTGATCCACTGTTACCGGCATTCTCAGCAAGACGAGAACAGCTGTCCGTCTGTCAAGGAACATTGATGTATGGAACAAGGGTGATTATTCCTCCTAAGTTAAGAGAGAGAGTTCTAAAGGAACTGCATGAAGGTCATCTGGGGGTAGTCAAGATGAAAAGCCGTGCTAGGGCTTATGTGTGGTGGCTGGGTATCGACCAACAGATAGAGGATCTGACGAAAAGCTGCTCAGGGTGCCAAAAAGTGCAAAATGCACCTCCGATTGCACCGCTGCATCCATGGGAATGGCCTTCAACCCCATGGCAACGTGTACATATTGACTTTGCTGGTCCATTCATGGACTCCATGTTTTTAATTGCGGTGGACGCACATTCTAAATGGCCAGAAGTGATTAAGATGGCTACCACTACCTCGGAAAAGACAATCGCGGTGCTAAGAACGATATTTGCAAGAAATGGATTGCCAGAACAAATATGTTCAGACAACGGACCGCAGTTCGTGTCAGAAGAATTCCAGAAATTCATGAAGAATGGGGTGAAACATTATACCTCTGCCCCATATCATCCGGCTACAAACGGGTTGGCCGAGAGATTTGTACAAACGTTCAAAAAAGCAATAAAGGCCATGAGCGAAGATCAGATTCCACTACAACACAAGGTGGACAAATTCCTACTGGCATATCGAAATGCCACTCATGCAGTGACAAACCAAAGTCCTGCCATGATGTTCTATAACAGGAGGTTGCGGTCCAGGTTGGACTTGTTAAAACCAAATGTGCGGAGGGAAGTTGAAAACAAACAGTTCCAGCATATAAATAACAAGACCACTCGGAGTTTCGAAATAGGACAACCAGTGTTAGCCCGGGACTATAAAAACGAGAAATGGCAATCTGGAACAATTCGGGCCAGACAAGGACCCCTGATGTACACGGTAGATATTGGTGAAAATGTAATACGGCGTCATGCTGACCAACTGGTAGAATCGAGAACAAGGGTCGAACCCAGGGTTACGGCAGAGACAACCGTGGAAGAAGTTAGTGAACCTGAAGCATCTACCTCAGCAGTGAATGTACCTGATGATGATGTCCAATCCATAAGAGATCAACTAGATGAGTCACCCCAGCAACGAGAATCAGAGACCCCTGAAAGGCGTTATCCAACTCGAATCAGGAGGCCTCCTCAGAGACTGAATCTTTGAACTGTTTTGCATGAAGTTGTATTGTATATATATACTAGCTGGGGAGCCCGGCGTTGCCAGGGCTGTTTTGGGGCAGGCGGTTTAAATCGAGTGCCAGGCTTTGGGGCCCTGTCTGTGTCCCTTTGTGAATCTGGTGCTGGGCAACATTTTAAATCGCGTGGCAGGCTTAGGGCCCTGTCTGTGTCCCTGTCTGTCTACCTTTTAAAAGCTTGAAAAATGAAAGTGAAAGTACTTATAAAACGTTTTTGGTAAATCTTATGTTATTTTTAAAAGAGATACTAACTTTGAAAGTCGTTTTAGCTGGAAGCTGAAGTCATTTGAGCTGGAAGCTGAACAGAGCTGGTAGTGAAAGAATGGCTGCCACATCCCCGAGATGAAAACGAATAGTCCCGCCCACACACACACCGATTGGCCAACCATCAGGGGACCGTACTGTAGGATTGGTCAATCGTGACGGAACAGGATTGGTGGAACCTTGATGTCAGTCAATCAATGCTAGCAGATAATGAGTTTAATTTTGAAGGTTTTTTGCATAAGGCGCGAACAATTTTCGTCCGACCAAAAAGTAAATACGCTTAAAACCGTCTCTGAAGCGTAAGCTTTCTTTGGAGGTAACGCGCGCGTAGGTACGCCCTGTAACTTTCGAGTGCATACCCGCAAGACGCACAGGAAATGACAGACAGAATGACAGACAGAATGACAGATAGACAGAAAGAAAGACAGAATGACAGAAGTACCGCTTATATATATATATATATATATATATATATAAGATAAGATAAGATAAGATAAGAAGATAGATAGATAGATGTTATTATTATGTTATGTTAAATGGGGATATAACTGTTAAGCTAAAAAGGGAGGATTGTGGTGTATGTAATCTGTTCCACCTTAAGAGATGTACTACTTTCTCTTGGCTGCTGTATACTGTAAGTACCGGTGGTGACCACACCGGTATATAAGCGTTGTGTAGTGATTTACTGGGCAGTTCAGCCCTGACCTCCGAATAGTAAAGACCTGTTAAAGTTATTCTTGTGGTCTGTGTCCAGTGATTTATAATAAGCATAACTGGGACACACAGACTTAACAGAGGGATAAATATTGGCCCAGGACACTGTGGATAACTCCCCTGCTCTTCTTCGAAATAGTGCCATGGGATCTTTTACATCCACCTGAGAGTGCAGACGGGGCCTCAGTTTAATGTCTCATCCGAAAGACGGCACCTCCGACAGTGCAGCACTCCCTCAGTACTGCACTGGAGTGTCAGCCTAGAATTATGTGCTCGAGTCTCTGGAGTGGGACTTGAACCTCACAACCTTCTGACTCGGAGGAAAGGGTACGACCAACTGAGCCACAGCTGACACTGTTTCAATATTAATGTTGTTTCAATATTAATGTACACTGTACAACAAAACGATAAAATAAGTCATAAACATTACTTTTATGTTTTATTCCCTCCGGCAGACTAAACTGTTGCCTTACCAAGCTGTAAACAGCCTCTTTGGTTTTCTTTGCTCTCAGACACAGACCCCAGTGATAGTGATGGCTCGGTGTCAAATTGTGTTCGATAATCGCTCCTGTGAAGCACCTTGGGAGGTTTTACTACTTTAAAAGCGCTTGGAACAGGTGCTGAAGGGGAGGCCGCACACCTTGGCTCCCCTTGCCCAGCTCACTGGCTGCTGGTGCCCGGCATTACACGCATTAATATCATCGTGAGCGACCCGCCAAGAGTACCAGTAAACTATGCAAATGCTTGCATGTTCTGGTGAGGTCAGCTGATTTGTGAATTAGCTTTCCACTTAAAGCACTCAGTGCGCACGTCAGCCCCTGTTGGTTCAATTAGTTTTTTTCCCCCCACCCACCCCGAGTGGCCCGGATCGAAGGATTCCCCAGTCTTGACTAAGACGCATTGAGAAAAAAAAAAGCACGGTGTCTGTAGGAAACTTTCTACAGCTGCAGGTTGCCTGCTTATGGGAACCTCCGTAGAAACATGCCAAAAAAAGGAACTGCTCGCAACAAACTGCTTTGCGCGCAAATGATGTGGGAAGTGGAGGGGGTGGCAGAGAAATGACTAATCGTAACTTTGTGGTCGACAAATACTGCCCATTATACACTTTCCCCATCATTGTTGTACCACTTTACAGAGGTTGCAGCATCCTCACAACTTGTAACAGAAAACTCTATTACCCAACAATGTCCACATAATGTCAGCCAAGGCTTGGGAGTTTCTGGACCTAGACTAATAGAATCTGTGTAGCACCATATTCATCCCTAGTCCGCACTTTTAGTGGAAATTTACCTGTATGGAACGTCGTTGCGCAGTAATACAATAAGAAAAATTACTCACTAACTACCGCAGCGATAGGCCAGTATAAAAGATGTTTTAAATATAAATAAGTGTCTTGCTGAGCACCGCGACAAAGAACAAAACTGAATGAAGTGAATGCCACAATCCCTGCGCAACTCAGCTTACGACAAGCTTGTCTTTGCTATACTTAAAAAACAAAAAGGTTCTGTCTCTTTCGTGAATATAGGTTAATTTTCTTCCACATTGGTTAAGTCGCTACACTTGTCTTCTAATTAGTTGTTTTATATTTTTGTTATTCACCAAATATACTGCACAAAAACTTCAGGGAAATTGCCTACCCAATCACATCGCAGCTAAACAAAAAAAAAATCTCAGAGATACAGCCACAATGACACTCTAACCCCGGCTCTGATTGGGAGAAACTTTTTGAAAGTAGTGTTGCTTTAAATAGTGAATTTGGAGAGTACATCGGCAGAGAGATTACCTGCACAAATTTACAACGCACTGATGCAGAGACACCTGGGCCTCCACAATCCTCGGCTGTGTTTTAAGGGCCTTGTGCTCTGCTCCGTGCTCCTCCCTCACCTCTCTGCGTTTCCCTCTTGGCCCGGCTTGTGCTCCGCTCCCAGGCGTGTCTGTTCTGTAGATCTGCCTCCTCGCTCTTCCTCATACCTGCCTGACTGCTCCACTTGCACCTCTGCTCCTTCCCTGCTTTAGCCTCAAGCCCTGGTCCCCTTCCTGCTCTGGCGTCAGGCCCCACTATAGCTTCACAAGTCCCAGAAAACACACCGGGGTCGATTTTAGCTATTGGGGCACCAGCCGGTCGCCCGTACTCATGGCAAAGAGGCGGCCACGATTTTGAAGGAGTGTCAAACTGACGTCCCAATGTAGCTCATCGAATGAAGGCTGGCCAATATCGGACCTCCCCAGCCAGCAGCAAGGTAACTGCGATCATAGCTGGGGTGGCAGAGACCCAGATTATTTTTTGTCGGAGCTGGAGGAGCACTCCTGGCTCCTCTGGTCTCCACAAAGGTCCTTTCAAACTTAACTTGATGGACCTCATCAGCTCTGTTGTCCATGAAACTGTGCCAACCTAAATTGGCAATCAGTGTCCCAGGCCCCAATTTGCATATTAAAAGCGGCCGACCGCCCGAAAAGGCAGGCATCACCGGAGTTAACGGGGTAGTAAGGCTACCGACCCCATTGTGAGGCCGTTACCGCCAGGTACAAGTTAAAATCATCCCCGCCCAGGTTAAAAGCAACGGCAGCCCATAGTCCCTCCAGACAAACAGACCCAACTCTTCTTCCGCCGACAGGAGGTCTTGCTATATTAAGAAACCCTGTCATAAATTTTTCTCCTGGCCAGTGGGGACTTCTTCACTGGTATTATTTTGCCAGCACATTCCTATTATCAGTCGCACGTATTCAGAAATGGCAAAAGGATCACAAGGCCACAGAAAAAGGAGAAGAAAAAAGAAAATATGAGAAGTATGTTTCATTTTTAGTCAGAGTCTGCAGCGAGTAAGCATTGGTCGGCCTAAATAAGTTCCACCTCTGATTTTCCAACTCTTTCAGGAAATTTTCTTTTTAAACTCATTCACAGGATGACGCAGTTTCCTTAGACTACTCTTACTTGCTGTCCTTACATCAGCGCCCACAAACAGCAATGTGAAAATGACCAGATAATCTGTTTTTTTGTTGCGTTAGTTGAGGGATAACTATTGGCCAGGACCCCGGGGATAACTCCCCTGCTCTTCTTCAAAATAGTGCCATGGATATTTTACGTCCACCTGAGAGAGCAGACTGTTTAGCGGCACCTCTGACAGTGCAGCGCTCCCTCAGTACTGCACTGGGAGTGTCAGCCTAGCTTTATGTGCTCAAGTCCCTGGAGTGGGACTTGAACCCACAACCTTCTGACTCGGAGGCGAGTGTGCTACCCACTGAGCCACAGCTGACACTGAACGGACACACAACACTTTTTTTTTACTATACCCAAGTACTTACATATTACCATATATCCGTGTTATTTGTTTCACGCTATTATAGGGATATGGTAGCATAGTGGTTATGTTACTGGACTAGTAATCCAAAGGCCTAGACTAATGATCCGGAGACAGATTGTCTGGTCATTTTCACATTGCTGTTTGTGGGAGCTTGCTGTGCGCAAATTGGCTGCCGCGTTTCCCACATTACAACAGTGACTACACTCCAAAAGTACTTCATTGGTTGTAAAGCGCTTTGAGACGTCCGGTGGTCGTGAAAGGCGCTATAGAAATGCAAGTCTTTCTTTTAGAGAAACAGGGGCACGTAAAGAGATGCCACAATAGATAGAACTTATAATGAAAATAAAGAAAGGATAAAAACATTATTGTTCACAAATTAAGCCGCACCACTGAGGAATAGAAGTGCATGGGGGTAAGGCTCCGAGCTATAGAAAGTCACTAGATGCCAAGGACGGAAACAGCAGTGATACCAAAAATCAATGGGGAGCACAATGACTCTCTAGAAAGGAGCATGCAATCAGAGGAAAAGGAATTGCAAGGAGATGTGACACTGAAAACCAGAAGTGACGCAGTTTCCTTCGACTACTCTAACTTGCTGTCCTTCCATCCTGAACAACTGAACAGGATAACCGGCTTAAAATAAGGATTGGGGAGATAGTACAGGACAGGTAAAATGGGGTTCACCAGAAATTACTCAGGCCTTGGGGGCAAATGTGAATTATTTGTAAGGGACTATATTTAAATAGAGAGGGCCTGTGGAATTGGGCAGAACCTCTTCACGGCGATTGGAAATGAAACTTTGATGGAGTCAAGTCCACCCTGTTTCGAACGACACAAATTGTGGAGTTATATAGTCCGTCCTTTATTTTTTTAATTACATATATAGGGAATGAGCAACTGATTTATTTGCGCTAGCTAGTGTTAAAATAAAAGCTGTTTTTTTTTTCCTCTCAGGATCACCAGGTAAGAACGACAGGGCTGGTGTTCACTGAGTCAGCATTAGCCTGTACTGAGGAAGTTACAGAGCTAAGGACCGGGGAGGCCACGGATTAATTTAAACAAGAGGATGAAAAATTAAAACTTGAGGTGTTGGGGGACGGTGTGCCAATGTAGATCAGCGGGATAGGCGAGCAGTACTTTGGGCAGGATAGGATTGAGGTCGCAGTTTGCAGAGGGTAGAGGATGGGAGGCTGGTCAGGAGAGAACTGGAGTAATCGAGGTTGGAGCCGACATCAGCGGGTATGAGGGTTTCAGGGGCAGACGAGTTGAGGTGGGTGTACAAAGCAGGCAATGCTACAGATGTGGAAGTAGGCGGTCCTTGTGATTAAGGCGAGTAGTACTAATTGGATGGCCCTTTCAAAGAGCCGGCACAGGCACGATAGGCCGAATGGCCTCCTTCTGTACTGTATCACTCCATGATTCTATGAAGAGGAAATGGGTTCAGAAGCTCAGCTTGGAATTGAACAGCCTACTGTAAAGGGTACGCTAGCATAGTGGTTATGTTACTGGACTAGTAAGGATCCAGAGACGCGAGTTCAAATCCCAAATCAGACAGCTGGGGAATTTAAATTCAATTAATTACATTAATCTGGAATTAAAAACTAGTATCAGTAATGGTGAACATGAAAGTACCGGAACCCACCTGGTTCACTAATCCACTTACCCAGTCTGGCCTTTATGTGACTCCAGACCCACAGCAATGTGGTTGACTCTTAACTGCCCCTCTGCAGTTCAAGGCGGTGGCTCACCTTCTCAAGGGCAATAAATGAACGAATAAAAAAAACAGGCTGCTTCAGTCCGAGACAGGGATTCGGGATGGGGTGGCAAGGGTACGGAGCTTGTAGCGGGAGCTGAAGACGATGGCTTTTGTCTTTCTAATGTTTAGTTGGAGGAAGCTACAGCTCACAAGAGATGTCAGACAAACAGTTTGACAGTACAGAGGCAGTGTACAGGTTAGCGAAATGAGTTGGGCGTCATCAGCATAGATGTGGAAGCTGACCCCCATCTCTGTGGATAATGTCAGCAAGGGGCAGCATTTAGATGAGGAAGAGGAGGAGGCCAAGGATAGATCCTTGGGTACTCCAGAGGTACTAGTGTGGGGGGTGGGAAGAGCGGCCATGGCTCGAGACGTTCTGGCTACAATTGGGTATGTAATAGTGGAGCCAAACAAGGCCAGTCCCACTGAGCTGAACAGTGGAGGAGCTGTTGGAGGAGGATGGTATGGTCGAACATGTCAAAGGCTACAGAGGATGGGGAGCAATAATCCACCATGGTCACAATCACAGGGGATGAAATGTTTTACTTTGGTTAAGGTCGTTTCGGTGGTGTTTCAGGGATGGGAATTTGATTGGACAGATTCAAACACGAGCTGTGGGAGAGATAGGCACGGACTTGGGAGGCAACACATTCAAGGACTTTGGAGAAAAAAGGGAGGTTGCAGATGGGGCAGTAGTTTGCAAGAAGAGGGTTAAGGATGCATTTTTTGAGGGGGGGGGTGATGATGGAAATTTTGATGGGGGGATGGTGGAAGGAAGGGCAAACAGTTCCTAAAGAGGGGAAACCATTTACAATGTCAATTAGTTTGGGACCCAGGAAGAGAAGTTGGGTGGTTAAGAGTTTAATGGGAATACAAATAAGGGAGCAGAAGGTGGGTCTCACGAATAAAATGAGCTCAGAGAGGATAGGAGAGAAACTAGAGAAAGTCCTGGGTTCAGGGCTAGGGCAGGGGAGAGCCTGGGGGAGATTTGGCTTGATGGGCAAACAACCCTCCTTCATTATCGAGCTCCGTGGGACTGCCCACGCTAGGTCCTGCTCTTACCTATCCAATTAAAGCTGGAGCATCACTAGCAATGGCTTCTCTTCCTGCCCCCACACCGTTACCTCTGGAGTACCCAAGGATCTATCAAAGGGAAACAACAGAGGCAGCTGAACAGATGGTCTCAATCTTAGTAACAAAGCAGTCCATGAGCTCCTCACACTCGTTGAAGGTGAAGGTGAAGGTGAAGGTAGCAGAGGAGAGGGGTTTAAGATGTTTGGTAGTGAGATAGTCAAGTGCCTGATAGGACACAATTGTGGGTGCGTTGCTGGAGCTGCTGAGAATGTTACCCGGTGGAGGGCATCAGGCTTGGTAGAATAGCAGAGATGTGAAGATGGATGAATATTCTAGAGTTCTGTTTGATTATTTTTGGAATTAGAGAGGTTTGATACAGAACTTCGCTCAGAAATTAAATGGATAAAATGGAATTGACCAGGAGATTAAATAGATAAGATAGAATCAATAACAAGGTACATTGGCCCAGATATTCTGATCTCTACGGGTGGGTACGAGCTGTGTACACACCCGTAGGGACATCGGAAATGCCGGTTTCAGGCATGTACAGCGCATGCGCTGAAAACCGGCATTTCCGATCTGTCAAGAATAGTCTTGACAGATCCTCCGGCTGCCCTGGAGAAGGGCCTCTGCGGACGGATAGTTCCGCCTTTTGGAGACCCTCCGCCCGCAGAAAACCCTTACAATTCTTACGCCTGGTAAAAGCAGGTGTAAGGACTGCTTTTACCAGGATAAGAGTTGAAAAAAGTTTTTTTAAAAATTAAAAATTCACAGATCTATCATTTAAAAATACTTTTTAAAAAAAGGTAAGTTTATTTTTAGCCCCGATTTAACTTTATACATTTTTTTCAAAAATGTAAATTTTTGTTTAAAATATTTAATTTCTTCATTTTAAAAGGTAAGTGGTCAATTAATTAAAATTAGAACATTTTTTCCACAGGTTTATTATTTTTAAATACTTTAAAGTAAGGCAAGTGTATTTTTAGCCCTGATTTTTTATAAAATTATTTTTTTCAAAAATTTAAATTATTGTTTAAAATAGTTATTTAATGTTATTTATAGTTGATTTAAATAGTGTGATTTTTTTTTCAAATTTATTTTAAGGTTAAGTACTGTTTTGGGCGCCCGGAGTTTTCATGAGTTTGACAGTTCTTTCTGTCAAACTCATGAATGGACTTTTCCCTCCTCCGATTGGTTGCCCATGGCTCACGTGATCCCAGCGGACGCATCGCACTAACTACGCCGCTGGATCACGCAAGCACAGCGCGCCGGGAGCTGGACCGGGCCACAGACAGGAAATCCACGCAGGCCCAGGCCTCAACTGCCGGCGCGCTAGGTAAGTGTAGGTCGGGGGCTTGCACCCGCGGGAAGCCCCCAACACGAATTTCTGGGCCATTGTAATTTCAAGTCATTTTAAAAATGTGATTTTTTTTTTTTAATTATTTAAAGTTTACTATGTTTTTTCATTGATCTCCATTCATATACTGGACAGGTCTTCCTGTCAAGTGTATGAAGGGAGATTCCCTTCTTTGATTGGCTCCCCATGGCCCACGTGATCCCAGGGACACTGTGAGCCGCCTGCGCCCCTGGGATACGTGGGCCCTGCGCACTTGGAGTTGGAGACGCCCAGGAACGGAACGATACGCACCTCGGGAGCCCTCAGGTAAGTCCGTAGATGTTTTCCAGATCGGAGGCCTCCGCACGCAGGAAGCCTCCGATCGGAAAATACGGCCCATTGTACATGGCCTGTGGAAGTCAGCTTTGTGGATTGAATGGCCTTTATACATCGAGTATTTTCTTGCATTCTTAATCACAGGGGGATATTTTTTTTCTACCATTTCTGCTGATGTTCTCTCCTTTTCTATTTCTCTCCTAATGACAATGGTTCGTTGCTGGGTTACAGTACTACAGATGCTGATGATCCAAGCAGCCATTCTTCATGTGTGTGCCCAGACTGTGATTGTGAGCTGGCTGTTCACTGAGGGGAGGAGACAACATAGCTGTGCCTAATCCAGCCCCCACCCAGTGTCCATGCTCACGCACTTGCACCACAGAACGTGGATAGCAATCGGAAGTAGAGACACTGGCCAATTTCCTTTTCCCTAACCTAGGAGTGCTGAATTGTCACATCCCTACCACTGGCTGGCTGAGATCAGCTAACTTTGGTCTTTCCTGGTCTATACTGTGGGAGCCCTAATTCAGATTCATCTAAACCATAGCTACACAGTCTCCCTGTGGGACAGCATGGAGTGCTGATTTTGCGCCCGTCATGTTCCACAATATAATACAGATCTCATGTTATCCTCAATATACAGGAAACTCTCGTTTAAACGGCACCTAAATATCCGGAATTCTCTATTAACCGGCAAAATAAAACAACACCTCAATAACCGGAAATGTTGCCGAGTCCGAGTCTCCCGCGGTGGCCGAGTTAGTCAGTGGGGGTAGTTCTCCAAACTGCCACTACTCGGCTTCTTGGCGCTGTCGGAAGTCTGAACACCTCAATAACAGGAGTCTGACTCTCCCGCGCTGTATACAGTTGTTAACAGTAAAACAAAACTTATACAGTAAAATAATTAAAGAGTTATGGATTACCCTCAACTGGCAGTACTGTACTTAATCAAGCATCTTCCACCATCCATTTAACACAACATTCTGTAGGTGAGTACCCAATTACTGTATACTGCACATTTCTTGATTTTTAAATTTTTGTTTGTTAAAAATAGCCTCGGTAGATAACTCTCTCCGTCATCCAGAATTTTTAAAGAACCGGCACCATCCCAGTCCCGTCGGTGCCGGATACCAAAGAGTTTCCTGTAATGATCATCTGTAGAACATAAGAATTAGGAGCAGGAGTAGGCCAAACGGCCCCTTGAGCCTGCTCCGCCATTCAATAAGATCATGGTTGATCTTCAACCTCAACTCCACTTTCCCGCCCGATCTCCATATCCCTTGATTCCCCAAGAGTCCAAAAATCAATCTATCTATATAGTAATAACAACAGATCTTAATATACATGGGGCTGAGCATTGGAGTATCAATGCTGGGGGCCACACTGCCAAAGGCCACTCTGTTCCTGATCTGAACTGCACTGGGCTGAGCCGGAGGTATCTCCTCACAGTTAAGAAAAATAAATTAGATGGAGATGCTCCAGCTGGGTGCCCTGGTGTATTCCTAGTAGTTCGCCAAAGGGGAATTGGTATTAGGCTGTCCTAACCGCCCCCCTAAGAAGATGCGAGATTAAGCGAACATAACGGCCCAGAAATTCGGGTCCCAACGCGTGAGTACAGGGTACAGGGTACAGGGTACTCACGCGTAGGCCCAACGAAAGTGCCGGTTTCGTGCATGCACTGCGCATGCGCGGGAAACGGGCACTTCCGTTCCCCTGAAAGAAGGGGTTGAGAGGTGGAACGCGTGCGCCGGAGAGGCAGCGCATGCGCGTCGAACTTACGTTTTTTTTTTGCAGGTTTCTCCGGGAGGGCAAGTCTCCAGCAGTTACACTTTTAAAAAGCAGGCGCAAGGCCTGCTTTTAACAAGGTAAGTGGTGAATTAATTAAAATTAAAACATTTTTTCCACAGGTTTATTATTTTTAAATACTTTAAAGAAAGGTAAGTTCATTTTTAGCCCCGTTAGAAAATAAAATTATTTTTTTCAAAAATTTTAATTGTTTAAAATAGTTATTTCATGTAATTTATAGTTATTTTTAAAATGTGATGTTTTTTAAAATTTATTTGAAGTTTTAGTGATGTTTTGGGGCTTATAGTATTTATAGGTTTGACAGGTCCTGTCAAATTTATGAATGAAGCATTCCCTGCTTCCATTGTCTCTCCATGGTCCACGTGATCCCAGGGGACGCATCGAACTAACTGCGCCCCTGGGATACGCAAGCACTGCGCGCCGGCAGTTGGAGGAGGCCCAGGATCGGAATCCCACGCGGGCCCACAGCACAACGGCCGGCGCGCAAGGTAAGTGCAGGTCAGGGGCTTGCACCCGCGGGAAGCCTCTGACCCGAATTTCTGGGCCAACACGTGGAGACAAAGTTAAGGATATATTTTTTAAAAAGCCAAGAAACAGGGCAAAAAAAGGTAAGAAGTTAAAACTTATTTAAAGCTGAAACAAAGTTGACTCCTTGCTTTGAAGCACTATCTTTCAAAAACTTGGAGGAGGCCCAGTGAGGGAAATGGAACCAGAGTGTGGAGAAATGAGGTCGGATGGTGGAAAATCACGAGCAGGAGAAATAATGCAGAACAGAAGCTTCACTGCCATCTCTGTAGCTTTGAACTCAAGTAGAATGAACGCTATTTTTGGGCTACACTCAAAACCTGCACAAATCACGTTCATCTCCCTTGTGTCTCAGTGCCAAACCAACCTCCCTTCATTCCCTGCAGAATCAGGAGCTCGCTGTTGGATTTTTGAATCTTCAGTTTTCAGCCTTGACTTTACTGGGTGGCTATCAATTCTATAAATTAACGGAGAGTTTAATGGCCTGATCCACAATACAGTGTTAAATTGGGTATTATTTATAACAATATTTTAAAAGAGATTTATTTCATTTAGGATTTTGATTTTTCTTGAAAACTTTGCAAGCAATTTTAAGCAAACCTGCAGGACATTTGACTTGAATCAATATTCAGTTGAACACTGTGTATAATATTTAATGTAACAACAGTTTCGTTTTTCGGTTGCCACTCATAGTTTTTTGCTCCCACACTCGGTCTCAGTTCTGCCTTTTTCAACAATTATTTGACTCTCCAGAAATGTTCAATCTCTATTATTTTGCCCTCAGAATCCATGCCTCATTCATACTCCAGATGGCAGCACATTTTGACTCCGACTAGTTTTTACAATGCACATCCGGAGCTTTACATTCTGGCTGCTGCTGCCAGATTCAAGTGCCCACCACAGCTGAAGTTTCCAGGATTCAAGTCCAAGCAGAACCTTGAGAGAGTAAAGCAGATGTTGCTGTTTGGATAACTGGCTAGATTGCAGGAAGCAGAGTGCACTTTTCAATAGAATAATTAATTCACAGCAAACTCTCCCTGTTTTACAGCAACAAGAAACTTCGGCTAAATCAAGTAGGACTCTTTGATATCTTTTTAAAATGGTGAATCAAGAAGCAATCCTGAACTAATTCATCATTAGTTTAGTTCTCCATTTTGAAAGAGCCACAATTATGCTCTCCTCACCCAGAATTAGTACCTTCCGTGTCACTCACTGCATTAGATCGTTTGAATAATTCCACAGCAGTTTTCTTCCTTCTTCCCACCCAAATTGACACAGCCACTGGTCCAATCAAAACAACTTCTTTGGTAATTGTCATTTCCTTCCCGAAAGCCACATTTCCTCTTTCCCAGTTTATTTTTCAGTCACTTTCATACATTTTGACCCTGAAATTAGGCCATGGGATACTAACGTATGAACATTTTAATACATTTGTCTGATATTCCTCTCTCTCCTGTTATCTTAGCGGAGACATTAACCCATTTAATATTTAACACCTCCACTAAAATAGCAGAAATGAATTTCAGACGAATGCATTATGTAAACTGTATCCGACGGCATAATTTCAGGGCCTGGACACCTCCCTAAATTAAATCTCTCTACCCTCTCATTTAAGCTTTGCCTTTGATATCGCAATTAAAACAATCAATCTTCTCATTCCATACACAAGCGATAAAAGGCAATATTTTGCTCCGCATGTTTTTTGTATATTATGTATAAACAATTTGTGGATATTGTATTGATGTTACCAAATGGTCATTTTATTGGGTTTTTAAAATCTCCTGATATCTTACTGCCTCACATTTTCCACTCGTTCTATCCTTATCTCTGGCTCCAATTGCTTGTTTAATGTTTCCTCTCTTTCTAATTTATATTGTTCTAGTTCAGGCTTATTAATAAATACTTTTTTCTTGCGCTCAACACAAAAAAAATTAGCATCCATGGACACTGCCTACAAACCAAAGTTATCTGTAAAGTTTCTGGGATAGCAGTTCAAACAATGAATCTTTATACCATGGGACATAGTAGGAGATAGCATCATAGAGAGTTACGGCCCAGAAGGAGGCCATTCGACCCATTGTGTCCGTGCTGACCGAAAAAGAGCTATCCAGCCTAATCCCACTTTCCAGCTCTTGGTCCGTAGCCTTGTAGGTTACAGCACTTACATAGAAACATAGAAGATAGGAGTAGGCCATTCGGCCCCTCGAGCCTGTTCCGTCATTTAATGAGATCATGGCTGATCATCCAAATTCAGTACCCTGTCCCTGCTTTCGCCCCATACCCCTTGATCCCTTTAGCCTTAAGAAATATATCTAAACGCCTTCTTGAATATATTTAATAAGTTGGCCTCAACTGCCTTCTGTGGTAGAGAATTCCACAGGTTCACCACTCTCTGGGTGAAGAAATTCCTCCTCATCTCAGTCCTAAATGGCTTACCCCTTATCCTTAGACTGTGACCCCTGGTTCTGGACTCCCCCGCCATCGGGAACATCCTTCCTGCATCTAGTCTGTCTAGTCCTGTTAGAATTTTATAAGTTTCAATGAGATCCCCTCTCATTCTTCTAAACTCCAGCGAGTATAAGCCTAATCGACTCAATCTCTCTCCATACGTCATTCTTGCCATCCCAGGTATCAGCCTGGTGAATCTTCGCTGCGCTCCCTCCATGGCAAGAACATCCTTCCTCAGATAAGGCGACCAAAACTGCACACAATACTCAAGGTGTGGTCTCACCAAGGCCCTGTACAACTGCAGCAAGACATCCTTGCTCCTGTACTCGAATCCTCTCGCTATGAAGGCCAACATACCATTTGCCTTCTTAACCGTCTACTGCACCTGCATGCTTACCTTCAGCGACTGGTGCACAAGGACACCCAGGTCTCGTTGCACTTCCCCTTTTCCCAATCTATTGCCATTCAGATAATAATCTGCCTTCCTGTTTTTGCCACCAAAGTGGATAACCTAGCATTTATCCACATTATACTGCATCTGCCATGCATCTGCCCAATCGCCCAAACTGTCCAAATCATCCTGGAGTTTCTCAGCATCCTCCTCACAGCACACACGCCCACCCAGCTTTGTGTCGTCTGCAAACTTGGAGATATTACATCTAATTCCCTCGTCTAGATCATTACTTCAACTGCATATCCAAGTACCTTTTAAATGTGACGAGCGTTTCTGCCTCTACCACCCTTTCAGACAGTGAGTTTCAGACCCTCACCAGCCCCTGGGTGAAAAAACGTTCTCCACAACTCCCCTCTAATCCTTCTTCCCATTATTTAAATGTGTGCCCCCTGGTTATTGACCTCTCTGCTAAGGGAAATAGGTCCTTCCTATCCACTCTATCTAAGCTCTCAATTTTATACACCTCAATCAAGTCTCCCCTCAGCCTCATCTGTTCCAAAGAAAACAACCACAGCCTATCCAATCTTTCCTCATAGCCAAAATTCTCCAGTCCTGACAACATCCTCTGTATCCTCTCTAGTGCAATCACATCTTTCCTGTAAGACATGCACTCCAAGGTCCCTCTGTTCCTCTACACCTCTCAGTTTGCCCTCCCCAAATGCATTAGCTCACACTTCTCCAGATTGAATTCCAGTTGGCTCTGGTCTGCCCACCTGACCGGTCCGTCGCTATCTACCACACACACACACACACAAAGCAAGGGACCAAGTACTGAGCCCTGCAGAACCCCACTGGAAACAGCCTTCTGTCGCAAAACACCCAGCAACCATTACCCTTTGCTTCCTGCCACTGAGGCCATTTTTGATTCAACTTGACACTTTTCCTTGAATCCTTTTACATTTCTGGCCAGTCTGCCATGTGGGACCTTGTCAAAAGCCTTGCTAAAATCCATGAAGATTGCATCAAGCGCATTACCCTCATCAACCCTCCTTGTTACCTCCTCAAAAAATTCAATCAAGTTAGTCAGACACGACCTTCCATTAACAAATCCATGCTGACTGTCCTTCATTAATCCGTGCCTTTCTAAATGATGATTAATACTGTCCCTCAGAATTCTATCCAACAATTTGCCCACCACCGAGGTTAGGCTGACTGGCCTGTAATTACTCGGTCTATCCCTTTCTCCCTTTTTGAACAATGGTACGTTAGCAGTCCTCCAGCACCACACCTGTAGCCAGAGAGGATTGAAAAATGATGGTCAGAGCCTCCGCTATTTCCTCCCTTGCTTCTCTTAACAGCCTGTGATACATTTCATCCGGGCCTGGCGATTTATCTACTTTCAAAGATGCTAATCCCCTTAATACTTCCTCTCTCACTATGCTTATCTGATCTAATATTTCACACTCCTCCTCTTTAACTACAGTGTCTGCACCATCCGTCTCTTTTGTGAAGACATATGCAAAGTATTCATTAAGAACCATACCCACGTCTCCCGCCTCCACAGACAAGCTTCCTTTTTGGTCTCTAATAGGCCCTACTCTTTCCTTAGTTATCCTTTTGCTCTTTATGTATTTATAAAACATCTTTGGGTTTTCCTTGATTTCCCAATTTCCTTTTTAATTTCTCCCCTGCACTTTCTATACTCCTCTAGGTTTTCTGCAGTATTTAGCTCTCGGGATCAATCTCTCGGTACTGATCTCTCTGAACCAGCAGAGATAAAACATCACTGACAGTCTATGTGTCTTAGGTTAAAGTACTAATTTTTGATATGCAAGAAGAAAAAAATGGAGAAGTCAAAGTATAGATCAACAGATGACAGTAACAATATACTTAACTTTCATCAGTACATTAAATGGTTTTCTGAAATCAAGCTATCAAATTATTTCAAGACACTGAAAACCTTTTCTTCATCAGCAAGATAGAAACCATCCGTTCAACTGCCTCCGCTGCCTTTCCTTATCCACCAAACCAAAGCACCCCAGTCCGCCTCCAACCCTAGCCCTGAATGCCACTCTAGTTTCTCCCCCATCTTCCCCGATGTTCTCTCCAAGCCAATCTTATCGATAACATATACCTCCTGCTGTCTTGATTCCACTCCCATTAACATAACAGAAGAAATAGGAGCAGGAGTAGGCCATTCAGCCCCTCGAGCCTGCTCCGCCATTCAATGAGATCATGGCTGATCTGATCTTGGCCTCAACTCCACTTTCCCGCCCGCTCCCCATAACCCTCGACTCCCCTGAAGCTCAAATATCTGTCTATCTCCGCCTTGAATGTATTCAATGACCCAGCCTCCACAGTCCTCTGGGGTAGAGAATTCCAAAGATTCACAACCCTCAGAGAAGAAATTCCTCCTCATCTCTGTTTTAAATGGCTGCCCCCTTATTCTGAGACTATGCCCCCTAGTTCTAGATTCCCCCATGAGGGGCAACATCCTCCCTGCATCGACCCTGTCCAACCCCCTCAGAATCTTATATGTTTCAATAAGATCACCTCTCATTCTTCTAAACTCCAATGAGTATAGGCCCAACCTGCTCAACCTTTCTTCATAAGACAACCCCATCACCTCAGAAATCAACCTCGTGAACCTTCTCTGAACTGCCTCCAATGCAAGTATATCCCTCCTTAAATAAGGAGACCAAAACTGTACGCAGTATTCCAGGTGTGGTCCCACCAAAGCCCTATACAGCTGTAGCAAGACTTCCCTACTTTTATACTCCATCCCCCTTGCAATAAGGGCCAACATTCCATTTGCCTTCCTAATTACTTGCTGTACCTGCATGCTAACTTTGTGTGTTTCATGTACGAAGTCCCCCAGATCCCTCTGTACCGCAGCATTCTGTAGTTGCTCTCTCTCCATTTAAATAATCATTTGCTTTTTTATTCTTCCTACCAAAGTGCATAACCTCACATTTTTCCACATTATTTTGCATCTGCCAAATTTTTGTCTACTCACTTAACCTATCTACATCCCTTTGCAGACTCTGTGTCCTCCTCACAACTTGCTTTCCCACCTAGCTTTGTATCAGCAGCAAATTTGGCTACAGTACACTCGGTCCCTTCAACCAAGTCATTAATATAGATTGTAAATAGTTGAGGCCCTAGCATTGATCCCTGTGGCACCCCACTAGTTATAGTTTGCCAACCTGAAAATGACCCATTTATCCCGAAACTCTGTTTTCTGTTAGTTAGCCAATTCTCTATCCATGCTAATATATTACCCCCAACCCTGTGAGCTAATGGCCCAGTAATTCCGGGCACAACGCGTGAGTAAGGACGGGGTACTCACGTGTGTGCCCGGAGGAATTGCCGGTTTTCAGCATGCACAGCGCATGCGCTGAAAACCGGCATTTCCTGCCCTCTGACCCAAGGGGTTAAGAGGCTGAACGCGTGCGCGGTATCGGGCAGCGCGTGCGACTTGGATTTCCTCTATTTTTAGAGAGTTGCGCGTGTGTAAAGGCCTCCGGTATTTACGCATTGAAAAAGCACACGTAAGTACTTTGTTTTACAGGTAAGTGGTCTATTATACAATTGAGAATTTTTTTTCCACAGGTTTGTTACTTTTAAAGAATTTACAGTAAGGTAAGTTTAGTTTCAGCCCCGATTTTTTATTAAAATTTTTTTTTCAAATTTTAAAATTATTGTTTAAAATAGTTTTTCAGAGTTCTTTATGGTTCATTTAAGTAGTGCAATGTTTTTTTTAATTTTCTTTCAGGTTTAAGTAGTGTTTTGGGGCCAGGAGTTTTCATGAGTTTGACAGCTCTTACTGTCAAACTCATGAATGAACTTTTGCAACCTCCCATTGGTTGCCCTGTGCTCACGTGATCCCAGCCGGCTCATCGCACTAAGCACGCCACTGGGTCACGCACGCACAGCGCGGCAGGACCTCAAGCGGGCCAGTGAGAGGAAATGCAATGCGGGCCAGAATTAAAATGTCAGCGCGCCGGGTAAGTGAACATCGGGGGCTTGCACGCGCGGCAAGCTCCCGATCCTAATTTCAGGGCCCTTATCTTGTGCAGTAACCTTTTATGTGGCACCTTATCGAATGCCTTCTGGAAATCCAAATACACCACATCTACTGGTTCCCCCTTATCCACCCTGCTCGTTACATCCTTAAATGCCTGACCACCCAGTTTTCCGTCCTGTTTCAGGCTCAACCAGACTTTTCGCAACCTCTGCATTTTATTGGACTCCCATCACGAGGACCGTTTATTTCCACCTGAGTAACATTGCCCGCCTTTGCCCCTACCTCAGTCCATCTGCTGCTGCAACCCTCACCCATGCATATGTCACCTCAAGACCAACTACTCTCCTGACCAGCTTTCCATCCTCCATAAAGTGCAGCTTATCCAAACCTCTGCTATTCACCTCCCATCACACACCATCATCCGTCCTTGCTGACATACTGACTCCAGGATCCCCAATACCTACAATTTAAAATAGTCTCTCTCTTATTTAAATCCAAACAAATCTAGATGTGATGGAAAATGAGCCTGAATCTGTTGGAGGAACACAGGAACAGGAGTAGGCCATTCAGCCCCTCGAGCCTGCTCCGCCATTCAATGAGATCATGGCTGATCTTCTGCCTCAACTCCATTCACCCGCCCTATCGCCATATCACTAACAAAAATCTATCCATCACAATTTTGACATTTTCAATTGACCCCTAGCCTCAACAGCTTTTTGTTTGGGGGGGCGGAGGGGGGGGGAGAGAGTTCCAGATTTCCACTACCCTTTGTGTGAAGAAGCGCTTCCTGCCATCACCCTTGAACGGCCGAGCTCGAATTTTAAGGTTATGCCCCCTTGTTCTGGACTCCCCCCACCAGAGGAAATAGTTTTTATCTACCCTATCAAATCCTTTAATCATTTTAAACACCTCAATTAGATCACCCCTGAATCTTCTATACTCAAGGGAATACAAGCCGAGTCTATGTAACCTGTCCTCATAATGTAACCCTTTTAGCCCTGGCATCATTCTGGTGAATCTGCGCTGCTCCCCCCTCCAAGGCCAATATATCCTTCCTGAGGTTCGGTGCCCAGAACTGAGTGCAGTGCTCCAGACGCAGTCTAACCAGAGCTTTATACAACTGCAACATAACTTCCACCTTTTGTAGGCCAGCCCCATGAGATAAAGCTTAACATTCAAAATCTTCAAAAATCCAGGCCGACACTCCAGTGCAGTGCTGAGGGAGTGCGGCACTGTTGGACGTGCTGTATTTCGGATGTGACATTAAACCGAGGCCCTGTCTGCTCTCTAAAGGTGGAGGTAAAAGATCCAATGCCACTATTTCGAAGAAGAGCAGGGGAGTTATCCCCAGAGTCCTACCAATATTTATCCCTCAAATCAACATTGCAAAAACAGATGATCTGGTCATTATCACATTGCTGCTTGTGGGAGCTTGCTGTGCGCAAATTAGCTGCCGCGCTTCCTACATTACAACAGTGACTACACTTCAAAAATTACTTCATTGGCTGTAAAGCGCTTTGGGACGTCCTGTTGCCCAGGCCCTAAGCTCTGGAATTCCCTCCCTAAACCTTTCCTCCTTTAAGATGCTCCTTAAAACCTACCTCTTTCTCCTTACGTGGCTCGGTGTCAACATTTTTGTTTGATAATACTCCTGTGATGCACCTTGGGACGTTTTACTACGTTAAAGGCGCTATATAAATACACAAGTTGTTGTTGAGGTCGTGAAAGGCGCTATATAAATGCAAGTTCTTTCTTTCATTCATTCCATTAGCTTTTTGAATTATCCGTTGTACTTGTCCACGAGCTTTTAGTGATTTTTGTACTTGGGGCCCCTAAATCTCTCCGCTCCACCAGTTTCTAGCTTCTCGCCATTTAGAAAATACTCCGATCAATCATTCTTAGGTCCAAAGTGAATGCCCTCACACATTGAACGTCATCCAAAAGACGGCACCTCTGACAGTGCAGCGCTCCCTCAGCACTGCACTGGGGGTGTCAGCCTAGATTATGTGCTCAAGTCTCTAGGGTGGGACTAAAACCCACAACCTTCCAGCTCAGAGCCAAGGCTGGCACCTAAAAGTAATGATTTTATTGTGAAGCTATTGAACATTTGAATATTATTAATATAGACAGAGGGCTAACACCACATATTTTGACTCTCAGGAAACTTAAGAGGCAACACATTGAGCAATGCCGACCGAACACCTAACAAAAACAAGTGTCAAAACTTCAAACATTTACTTCCTGGGGTCCAGTTGAGGCGATTCAGCTCACATGAAAACAAAACTGCTCCCACTGCTGGTTAACCGAACAAGTCAGGCTTTTATATCTCGTGTAGGCCTGGCCTTCCAAAACAAAATAAAAACTCCTGTTGAAATTGCTCAGCTTTTGCCGGTTAGCCGGAGTTTGATTCAAGGCGCTATGAGTGTGAGTGAGTGAGTGAGTGGGAGGGTGAGTGAGTGGGAGGGTGAGTGAGTGGGAGGGTGAGTGAGTGGGAGGGTGAGTGAGTGAGTGAGTGGGAGGGTGAGTGAGTGGGAGGGTGAGTGAGTGAGTGAGTGGGAGGGTGAGTGAGTGGGAGGGTGAGTGAGTGAGTGAGGTGAGTGAGTGAGGTGAGTGAGTGGGAGGGTGAGTGGGTGGGGGTGAGTGGGTGGGGGTGAGTGGGTGGGGGTGGGGGTGAGTGGGTGGGGGTGGGGGTGAGTGGGTGGGGGTGAGTGGGTGGGGGTGAGTGGGTGGGGGTGAGTGGGTGGGGGTGAGTGGGTGGGGGTGAGTGGGTGGGGGTGGGGGTGAGTGGGTGGGGGTGGGGGTGAGTGGGTGGGGGTGAGTGGGTGGGGGTGGGGGTGAGTGGGTGGGGGTGGGGGTGAGTGGGTGGGGGTGGGGGTGAGTGGGTGGGGGTGGGGGTGAGTGGGTGGGGGTGGGGGTGGGGGGGTGAGTGGGTGGGGGTGGGGGGGTGAGTGGGTGGGGGTGGGGGGGTGAGTGGGTGGGGGTGGGGGGGTGAGTGGGTGGGGGTGGGGGGGTGAGTGGGTGGGGGTGGGGGGGTGAGTGGGTGGGGGTGGGGGTGAGTGAGTGGGTGGGGGTGGGGGTGAGTGAGTGGGTGGGGGTGGGGGTGGGGGTGAGTGGGTGGGGGTGAGTGGGTGGGGGTGAGTGGGTGGGGGTGAGTGGGTGAGGGTGGGGGTGAGTGGGTGGGGGTGGGGGTGGGTGAGTGGGTGGGGGTGAGTGGGTGGGGGTGAGTGGGTGAGGGTGGGGGTGAGTGGGTGGGGGTGGGGGTGAGTGGGTGGGGGTGAGTGGGTGGGGGTGAGTGGGTGGGGGTGAGTGGGTGGGGGTGAGTGGGTGGGGGGGGTGAGTGGGTGGGGGTGAGTGGGTGGGGGTGAGTGGGGTAGGGGTGGGGTGAGTGGTGGGGGTGAGTGGGTGGGGGTGAGTGGGTGGGGGTGGGGTGTGAGTGGGTGGGGGTGGGGGTGAGTGTGTGGGGATGGGGGTGAGTGGGTGGGTGTGAGTGGGCGGGGGTGAGTGGGCGGGGGTGGGGTTGAGTGGGCGGGGGTGGGGGTGAGTGGGCGGGGTGAGTGGGCGGGGTGGGTGGGCGGGGTGGGGGGTGAGTGGGGGTGGGGGTGAGTGGGTGGGGGTGGGGGTGAGTGGGTGGGAGTGGGGGTGAGTGGGTGGGGTGGGGGTGAGTGGGTGGGGGTGAGTGAGTGGTGGGGGTGAGTGGGGTGGGGGTGAGTGGGTGGGGGTGGGGGTGAGTGGGTGGGGGTGGGGGTGAGTGGGTGGGGGTGGGGGTGAGTGGGTGGGGGTGGGGTGAGTGGGTGGGGGGTGGGGGTGAGTGGGTGGGGGTGAGTGGGTGGGGGGTGAGTGGGTGGGGTGAGGGTGAGGGTGAGTGGGTGTGGGTGAGGGTGAGTGGGTGGGGTGAGGGTGAGGGGTGGGGGAGGGTGAGTGGGTGGGGGTGAGGTGAGTGGGTGGGGGTGAGGGTGAGTGGGTGGGGGTGAGGGTGAGTGGGTGGGGGTGAGGGTGAGTGGGTGGGGTGAGGGTGAGTGGGTGGGGGTGAGGGTGAGTGGGTGGGGGTGAGGGTGAGTGGGTGGGGGTGAGGGTGAGTGGGTGGGGGTGAGGGTGAGTGGGTGGGGGTGAGGGTGAGTGGGTGGGGGTGGGGTTGAGTGGGTGGGGGTGAGGGTGAGTGGGTGGGGGTGGGGTGAGTGGGTGGGGGTGAGGGTGAGTGGGTGGGGGTGAGGGTGAGTGGGTGGGGGTGAGGGTGAGTGGGTGGGGGTGAGGGTGAGTGGGTGGGGGGTGAGGGTGAGTGGGTGGGGGTGAGTGGGTGGGGGTGAGGGGTGAGTGGGGGTGAGTGGGAGTGGGGTGGGGGGTGGGGGTGAGTGGGTGGGGGTGAGTGGGTGGGGTGGGTGGGGTTGAGGGTGAGTGGGTGGGGGTGAGGGTGGGTGGGGGTGGGGGTGAGTGGGTGGGGGTGAGTGGGAGTGGGAGTTTGATGTGGCGTGAGTGGGAGTGGGTGAGTGAGTGAGTGGGAGCGAGTGGGTGCGAGTGGGCAAGGGAGCGGGAGCGGGTGGGGAGTGATGAGTGGGAGTGGGTGAGAGTGAGTGGGTGGGAGTGAGTGGGTGAGAGTGAGTGAGTGTGAGTGGGTGAGAGGGAGTGAGTGAGTGAGTGGGTGAGAGTGAGTGGGTGAGAGGGAGTGAGTGGGAGTGAGTGAGTGTGAGTAGGTGAGAGGGAGTGAGTGGGAGTGAGTGAGTGTGAGTAGGTGAGAGGGAGTGAGAGTGAGTGAGTGGGTGAGAGTGAGTGGGTGAGAGGGATGTGAGTGGGAGTGAGTGAGTGTGAGTAGGTGAGAGGGAGTGAGAGGAGTGAGTGGGTGAGAGGGAGTGAGAGTGAGTGTGAGTAGGTGAGAGGATGGAGGAGAGTGGGTGCGAGGGCTTGGGAGTAGTGGCGTTCGCGATTCGAGTGACGTGGAGTGAGTGAGTGTGAGTAGGTGAGAGGGAGTGAGAGTGAGTGAGTGAGAGTGAGTGTCTGCCGCGATCCCAAGACCCAATCCCATTACAATAAAGCAGAAGCAGCCAAGTGGTTTCTCTTCTAACTTCCTCGGGTCGCCATTTCGACACCGGAAGATAAATCAACGCCTGAAATCCCAGGCGCCGGACACACCAGGAGAGCAGGGCAGACAGCAGGCAATCGCCAAAAGACCTAAAGTATCTTTTTTAATCAGAACAATAACTGCCCCGAATTGGAAGAAAGCCCATTGAACCTCCCAGGTTCGAGCCCTCACTGAGACCTCCTCTCTCTCATCCCCCCCCCACTGAAAGCAGACTGTGGGAGCCGGGTGGATTGCTCCCCCCTCTCTCCCCAGGTGTCCCACCTTACCTGCCTGGGCTGGGCTGGGCCGGGCCGGACAGTTACATGATGATTGTAGCCGATCACTTTTTTCCCCCAACTCCGACTCCCTTCCGTGTCGGCCCCGTCAAACTGCAGAACTGCCTTTGGGCCCCGCCCATTTGGGAAATCCCCTGTTCCTGCAACAACCCCCAACAAACAACCCTTCTGTTTCTGCTGCTCTTCTGTCTAGTTGCCCTTAATATGGTGGGGTTGATTTTTGGTAATATGTGTATTTTCTGATGATAATTTTAATGTTGGAAGCATAAATATAATGCACGTTTAAAAGTAATTTTAGGCGCATCTCTCGCTCATTTTGGAGATGTCTGAGTGGTGGAAACAGGTCTCTCGGTTCAGGAAATGCTCTAAAGCCGCTCTTGCCCCTTCAAGTTCACAGTTCCAGTAAAAGTAGATTGTGATCAGTCCTGTCTTAACGGGCGATGACGTTGTTGAACCACCCATCCCTTTTTTGTACCATGGTTTTCTAGGTGCACACTTTAAACAACTTATAGTGCTTTATAGTACTGGTTGCTGTCCGGAAAGTCATTTGAGGTCTCGCTGCAAGGTTCACCATCAGAGAGACTTTTGCATGAAATAAAGCTCTGACTCATTTCTGTCTCTGCAATCATCGCATTACATTGACATCCGGTAATGGAGGTTATGTGGCCCTGAATTTCTTTTGGGGCCTGAGGCGTGTGACGCAAAGTGCACTTTTGCTGTACGTGCGTGGTGTTTGTTTTCTCGCTCTCCTGTGACTCTGATCCAGTGAAGCAGCAGCCAGCTGTGGGACCACTTCCATACTACTGTCAACAAGGGCAGACGTCGACGACGAAGTCCAACACTGCCCTCAGTGTGCCAGTGCAGCCTTCGGTTGCCTGAGGAAGAGAGTGTGTTTGAGACAGGACCTCAAACCCAGCACTAAGCTCATGGTCTACAGGGCAGCAGTGATACCCGCCCTGCTGTATGCCTCAGAGACATGGACCATGTACAGCAGGCACCTCAAGCACTGGAGAGGTACCACCAACGCTGCCTCCGCAAGATCCTGCAAATCCATTGGAAGGATAGGCGCACCAACGTCGGTGTTCTTGCTCAGGCCAACATCCCCAACATCGAAGCTCTGACCACGCTCAATCAGCTCCGATGGACGGGTCACATGCCCGATACGAGACTCCAAAACAAGCGCTCTACTCGGAGCTCCGGCACGCAAGAAAGCCCCAGGTGTGCAGAGGAAACGCTTCAAGGACACCCTCAAAGCTCCTTGAAAAAGTGCAACATCCCCACCGACACCTGGGAATCCCTGGCCCAAGACCGCACAAAGTGGAGGAGAAGCATCCGGGAAGGCGCCGAACACCTCGAGTCTCTTCACCGGGAGCAAGCGGAAGCCAAGCGCAAGGAGCGCACGTCAACCCAAGCACCCCACCCACCCGCCCTTTCAACCACCGTCTGCCCCACCGTGACAGAGACTGTAGGTCCCGCATTGGACTCATCAGCCACCTGCGAGCTCATTTTTAATGTGGAAGCAAGTCATCCTCAGTTCCGAGGGACTGCCTAAGAAGAAGAAGAAGTGGCTCAGTTGGGAGCACACTCACCTCTCAGTCAGAAGGTTGTGGTTCAAGTTCCTGAAGCTAGGCAAATGTAATGTCCCTATTTAAGAAGGGAGGGAGACAGCAGGAAACTATAGACCAGTTCGCCTAACATCTGTCATTGGGAAATGCTGGAGTCCATTATTAAGGAAGCAGTAGCAGGACATTTAGAAATCATAATACAGTCAAGCGGAGTCAGCATGCTTCTATGAAAGGGAAATCATGTTTGACAAATTTGCTGGAGTTCTTTGAGGATGTAACAAGCAGGGTGGATGTGGTGTATTTGGGTTCCAGAAAACATAAGAAACAGGAGCAGGCTCGAGGGGTCGATTCGCCTACTCCTGCTCCTGTTTCTTATGGGTTTTTTTGTCAGCAAACTTGGCTACAGTACACTCAGTCCCTTCATCAAGTCATTAATATAGATTGTAAATAGTTGAGGTCCCAGCACTGATCCCTGTCGCACCCCACTAGTTACTGGTTGCCACCAGAAAATGACCCATTTATCCTGACTCTGTTTTCCTGTTAGTTAGCCAATCCCTATCCATGCTAAAATATTACCCCCAACCCCGGCGCTCTTAACTTGTGCAGTAACCTTTTATGTGGCACTGCCTGTGTGGAGTTTGCACATTCTCCCCGTGTTTGCGTGGGTTTCCTCCGGGTGCTCGGTTTCCTCCCGCAGTCCAAGATGTGCGGGTTAGGTTGATTGGCCATGATAAAAATTGGCCCTTAGTGTTAGGGGGGATTAATACGTGGGGTTACGGGGTTACAGGGATAGGGCTTGGTGGGATGGCTGTCGGTGTAGGGACCGGGTGCTAGGGTTTGGATGATCAGCCATGATCTCGTTGAATGGCGGAGCAGGCTCGAAGGGCCGAATGGCCTACTCCTGCTCCTATCTTCTATGTTTCTTATCGAATGCCTTCTGGAATCCAAATACACCACATCCACTGGTTCCCCTTTATCACCCTGTTTGTTACATCCTCAAAGAACTCTAGCAATTTGTCAAACATGATTCCCCTTCATAAAAGCATGTTGACTCTGCTTGATTGCATTATGATTTTCTAAATATCCTGCTATTACCTCCTTAATAATGGATTCCAGCAATTTTCCCAATGACAGATGTTAGGCTAACTGGCCTAAACTTTCCTGCTTTCTGTCTCCCACCTTTCTTGAATAGCGGCGCTACATTTGTGGTTTTCCAATCCGCTGGAACCTCTCCAGAATCCAGGGAATTTTGGTAGATTACAACCAATGCATCCACTATCTCTGCAGCCACTTCTTTTAAGGCCCTAGGATGCAGGCCATCAGGTCCAGGGGACTTGCCGCCTTTAGCCCCATTAGTTTGCCGAGTACTTTTTCTCTAGTGATAGAGATTGTTTTAAGTTCCTCCCTCCCTATAGCCCCTTGATTATCTATTATTATTGGGATGTTTTTAGTGTCTTCTGCCGTGAAGACCGATCCAAAATAATTGTTTAGAGTCTCTGCATTTCTCTATTTCCCATTATTAATTCCCCAGTCTCATCCTCTAAGGGACCAACGTTTACTTTAGCTACTCTCTCCTTTTTATATACCTGTAGAAGCTCTTACTGTCTGTTTTAATATTATTTGCTAGTTTATTCTCATACTCTATCTTCTCCCTCTTTATAATTTTTTTAGTCATCCTTTGCTGGTTTCTAAAAATGTCCCAATCCTCTGGCCTACCACTAATCTTCGCAACATTGTATGCCTTTTCTTTCAATTTGATACCATCCTTAACTTCCTTAGTTAGCCATGGATGGTGCATCCTTCTCGCAGAGCCTTTCTTTCTCACTGAATACACCTTTGCTGAGATTTATGAAATATCTCTTTAAATGTCTGCCACTGCTGATCTACCGTCTTACCCTTTAATCTATTTTCCCAGCCCACTTTAGCCAACTCTGTCCTCATACCCTTGTAATTGCCTTTATTTAAGTTTAGGACACTAGTTTCAGACCCAAGTTTCTCACCCTCAAACTGAATTTGAAATTCTACCATGCTATGATCACTCTTTCCTAGGGGATCCTTTACTGTGAGACCATTAATTAATCCTGTCTCATTACACATTACCAGATCTAAAATAGCTTGCTCCCTGGTTGGTTCCTCAACATATTGCTCTAAAAAAAACCATCCCGAATACACTCTATGAACTCGTCCTCAAGGCTACCCTTGCCAATTTGATTTGTCCATTCTATATGATGATTAAAATCATCCATGATTATTGCAGTGCCTTTCTTACAAAGATAGGTGGGAAAGCAAGTTGTGAAGCGGACACAAAGAATCTGCAAAGGGATATAGACAGGCTAAGTGAGTGGGCAAACATTTGGCAGGTGGAGTATAATGTGGGAAAGTGCGAGATTATCCACTTTGTTAAGAAAAAGAAAAAAGCAAATTATTATTTAAATGGAGAGAGATTACAAAATGCTGGAGTACAGAGGGATCTGGGGGTCCTTGTGCATGAATCACAAAAAGTTAGCATGCAGGTACAGCAAGTAATCAGGAAGGCAAATGGAATGTTGGCCTTTATTGCAAGGGGGCTGGAGTATAAAAGCAGGGAAGTCCTGCTACAACTGTACCGGGTATTGGTGAGACCACACCTTGAGTACCGCGTACAGTTTTGGTCTCCTTATTTAAGGAGGGATATACTTGCATTGGAGGCAATTCAGAGAAGGTTCACGAGGTTGATTCCTGAGATGAAGGGGTTGACTTATGAAGAAAGGTTGAGCAGGTTGGGCCTATACACATTGGAGTTTAGAAGAATGAGAGGTGATCTTATTGAAACATATAAGATACTGAGGGGGCTCGACAAGGTAGATGCAGAGATTCCTCATGGGGGAATCTAGAACTGGGGGCATAGTTTCAGAATAAAGGGTCGCCCATTTAAAACTGAGAGGAGGAGGAATTTCTTCTCTGAGGGTCATAAATCTGTGGAATTCTCTGCCCCAGAGAGCTGTGGAGGCTGGGTCATTGAATATATTTAAAGGTGGAGAGAGACAGATGTTTGAACAATAAGGGAGTGATGGGTTATGGGGAGCGGGCAGGGAAATGGAGCTGAGCCCAAGATCAGATCAGCCATGATCTCATTAAATGGTGGAGCAGGCTCGAGGGGCCAAATGGCCGACTCCTGCGCCTATTTCTTATGTTTTTATGTTCTTATGACACTCCAGTGCAGTGCTGAGGGAGTGCTGCACTGTCGGAGGTGCTGTCTTTCGAATGAGACATTAAACCGAGGCCCCGTCTGCTCTCTCAGGTGGACGTAAAAGACCATTTTGAAGAAGAGTGGGGAAGTTCTCCCCGGTGTCCTGGGCCAATATTTATCCCTCAACCAACGTAACAAAAACAGATTATCTGGGCATTTTCACATTGCTGTTTGTGGGAGCTTGCTGTGCACAAATTGGCTGCCACGTTTCCCACATTACAACAGTGACTCTACTTCATTGGCTGTAAAGCGCTTTGAGACGTCCGGTGGTCGTGAAAGGCGCCATATAAATGCAAGTCTTTATTTCTTTACTTGTAGAGCTTCTGCAAGTTCACTTATGCTTAATAAAACATTGATACTCTTTCTAACAACTCACTGCTCCGCCTACTATTTAAAGCAGTACCGGCACATGGTGGCCAGCGGTGGTAGTGATTGTTTAAAATGACTTTCACTATTTTGGTGGCCATGTCGATAGCCTGCACGGTTTTAAAAGTTACGCGAAAACTAAAGCGTGTGCACGATGGCGTCGGAAGGTCTCTACCACCACCTCTGGCTCCCGAATTCCACAACGCAAAAGTGGAAGAGGTTCAAGCGAGCCTGGGAAAACTACGCTCTTGCGACGAAGCTTGACGAGGAGTTGGAACGTGTGCAGATGGCGACATTTCTCACTGTGATTGAGGAAGAAACTCGTGAATTCTACTCCACGGGGTCAAACTAGGCCGAGGATGGAGACAGGAACAAGATGGCGCCGGTGCTGACAAAAGTTCTCTCAGTACTGCCGACCGTGCAAGAGCGTTCCTTTTGAGAGGCACAAGTTCAGCAGGAGAATGCAAGAAACTGGGGAGACATACGACCCAGTATTGTGCAGCGCTGCGAAAACTCGCCGGAGGTTGCCATTTCCACTCCATAACGCCAGAAGAGATACTCCGAGGCCAACTGGTGTGTGTGGGATTGCAGATACGAAGGTGCGAGAGAGACTGCTTTGAGAGGCTAATCTAACCTCGTTGAAGACGGACGAGATTTTTTTTTAACTCATCTGAAAGCATGGTGGTGCGACTCAAAACGTCATCGGGGGGAATGTGACTGTGAGTGGCCCTACAGAGAGCCAGGGAAACCCCAAGGCACGACAGGGGCAAGCTTCGGGACAACGATAAAGAATCCCCAAAGACTCACGAGTGCTGGAACTGCGGGAAGGAACATGAGTTTTAGAAGATTGAGAGGGGATCTCATCGAAACTTATAAAATTCTGTCAGGTCTGGACAGACTAGATGCAGGAAGGATGTTTCTGATGGCCGGGGAGTCCAGAACCAGGGGTCATAGTCTAAGGATAAGGGGTAAGCCATTTAGGACTGAAATGAGGAGGAATTTCTTCACCCAGAGAGTGGTGAACCTGTGGAATTCTCTGCCACAGAAGGCGGTGGAGGCCAGTTCATTAAATATATTCAAAAAAGAGTTGGATATATTTCTTAAGGCTAAAGGGATCAAGGGATATGGGGAGAAGGCAGGGACAGGGTACTGAATTTGGATGATCAGCCATGATCTCATTGAATGGCGGAGCAGGCTCGAAGGGCCGAATGGCCTACTCCTGCTTCTATGTTTCTATGTTTCTATGAGTTCCACCAGGGAGAGCAGCGCCCAGCCTTTGGGAAGATGTGCAACAGGTGTGTGGAAAGAGCAACCACTTCACAGTGAAATATCGTGGAGAAGAATCACCTGCGCACAGACAGACAGCTAGAGCAATAGATGAGGAAGCAAGGACAAAAGAAGCCTTTGTCATCAATGAGGCCAGTCCTATTGGTTTGGATGACTCGGAGTCAATGTTCTATTTAAGCTGTGTGGTCGCACAGCGCTCCCATGGATCCCCGCAGCCGGTGAGCCGGCTTTTAAAGTGAAAAAAAAACGCGCATGCGCAGACATTTCGAATGGGCCGCGCAGCCCGTTAAAGGGGCCCTGCGGCCCCCCAAAAATTACGCGGAAACATTGCTCGGAGTGTGTTACGCTTAAGTTGGAGTCAGGCAACGACCTAAAATTCGAAATAGGCTCCGGTGCACAATGTAATGTGATTCCGCTTCATCAACATCAAAGGGCTACACAAGATTTTAAGCTATCAAACGTTGAACCACTTTAGACTGAAATTGTAGCTTACAGTGGTTCAAGGCTCCCCTTTTAAAGGACAAATATGAATCCGGGTCCAACATGCTGATTTTAGGTGTGAACTCGTCGATGGCACGACTATATGGCCTGTGCTGGGTAGAAAGGCTTGCCTGGGCCTTTCATTACATGGGGAGAGAGCAGGAATATGGTATTGAGATAGGGGATCAGCCATGATCCTGTTGAATGGCGGAGCAGGCTCGAAGGGCCGAAGGGCCTACTCCTGCTCCTATTTTGCTATGTCTATGTTTCTATCATTAAGTATACAGATATTGATGAACGCCCTCTACTGGTGCACCAGTGTACACGCTCGATAACTACAAGCCACTGACCAAGGACTGCTTAATACAGAAACATCCTCGAGTCTTCAATAGGGCAAGTTAATGGAGAGTACCGAATCAGGCTTGACAAGGCAGTAGATTCTGTCCAACATATCCCACTTTGAGTACTAGTGGCTGATATACCTATCAATTCATTCCATGAAAAGCGACGAGTTAAGATAGTAACTATAGGTTTTTATTGGCTAAATAACAGAGCCCACCCTCGTGGGCGATCGGTTCCAACAAGGGAGAATACTAGCCAAGCGGTCACATTTATACCTGGGCAAGCAGGCGGAGCCATGGGCGGAGTCAGCTGAGGTAAACCCAGGTATAGCAGTGTGCGTGGCAAGAGGTAACCTTGTGTAGCGATAACAACAGTGTAAACAGTGATAACAACAGTGTAACAATAGTGAACGGTTGTGAACGGTAACAGTGGTTTACCACATTCACCCCTTGTTTAAAATTGAGTCCGGCGGGGTGAAGTGTACTACCAGTTCGTTTATGTCAGTCTCTCAGGAGGCCTCGTAAGCCTTTCTGATCGGCGCAGCAGCGGCGGCGGTGGTGCAGTATCCGATGGTAATGCTGGTGTCTGCGTGGTCGACGAAGGCTCCTGGGGTTCCGGCATGCCGTCTACAGGAGCTGGATTTGGGGGAGTGGTGGGGGGTAACGGTGGTATCTCGGGGGTGCCCGAGGGTGCGAGGTCTCGCAAGGAGACAGTGTCCTCCCGCCCGTCTGGGTATGCCACATAGGCGTACTGGGGGTTGGCGTGCAGGAGGTCCACCCTCTCGACCAGGGGGTCCATTTTATGGGCCCTCACGTGCTTCCGCAGCAAGACGGGCCCCGGAGAAGTCAGCCATGTTGGTAGCGAGGTTCCCGTAGTCGACTTCCTGGAGAAAACAAACATTCGTTCATGGGGGGTGGCGTTAATGGCAGTGCAAAGCAGTGACCGGATGGAATGGAGTGCTGCCGGGAGGACTTCCTGCCAGCGAGAGATTGGGAGGCCCTTAGACTTTAGGGCTAAGAGGACGGCCTTCCAAACTGTCGCGTTTTCTCTTTCCACCTGGCCGTTCCCCCGGGGGTTGTACCTGGTGGTCCTGCTCACAGCAATACCTCTCGTGAGCAGGAACTGGCGAAGTTCCTCGCTCATGAAGGATGCGCCCCGGTTGCTATGTATATAGTTCGGGAACCCGAACAAGGCGAAGAGGTCGTTCAGGCATTTGATGACCATGGTACTGGTCATGTCTGGGCAGGGGATGGCAAAGGGGAAACGAGAGTACTTGTCAATAATGTTGAGGAAGTACACATTACGGTCAGAGGATGGGAGGGGCCCCTTAAAATCGATGCTCAAGCGCTCGAAGGGGCGGGTGGCCTTGATCAGGCCTGCTCTGTCCGGCCTATAGAAATGCAGTTTGCATTCGGCACAGGTTTGGCAGTTCCTGGTCATGGTCCTGACCTCCTCGATGGAGTAGGGCAGGTTGCGGGCCTTAATGAAGTGGTAAAGTCTGGTGACCCCGGGGTGGCAGAGGTCGTTGTGGAGGGTCCGTAGTCTATCAACTTGCGCGTTTGCGCAAGTACTTCGTGATAGAGCATCCGGGGGGTCGTTGAGTTTACCAGGCCGGTACAAGATATCGTAATCGTAGGTGGAGAGCTCAATTCTCCACCTCAAGATCTTGTCGTTCTTGATTTTGCCCTTCAGCTTGTTATTAAACATAAAAGCGACCGAACGCTGGTCGGTGAGGAGGGTAAATCGTTTGCCTGCCAGGTAATGCCTCCAGCGTCGTACCGCCTCCACAATCGCCTGGGCCTCCTTCTCGACAGAAGAGTGTCGGATCTCAGGGCCCTGGAGGGTCCTTGAGAAGAAGGCCACAGGTCTCCCCGCCTGGTTAAGGGTTGCCGCTAGGGCGAAGTCGGAGGCATCGCTCTCCACTTGGAAAGGGATGGACTCATCCACTGCGTGCATTGTGGCCTTCGCAATGTCTCCTTTTATGAGGGAGAAGGCTGCGCCTGCTTCTGCTGTCAGGGGGAAGGAGGTGGACTTCATGAGGGGTCTGGCTTTGTCCGCATAATTCGGCACCCATTGGGCATAGTAAGCGAAGAGCCCCAGGGTTCTCTTCAGCGCCTTTGGACAGTGGGGGAGGGGAAGCTCCATGAAGGGGCGCATTCTTTCGGGGTCGGGGCCGATGACTCCGTTCTCTACTACGCAGCCGAGGATGGCAAGGCGCGAGGTATTAAACACACATTTATCCTTATTGTAAGTGAGATTCAGCCGTTGGGCCATACGGAGGAATTTCTCCAGATTAACATCATGGTCCTGCTGGTCGCGGCCGCAGATGGTGACGTTATCTAGATAAGGGAACGTGGCCTGAAGCGCGTTCTGGTCGACCATCCGGTCCATCTCCCTTTGGAAGACCGAGACTCCGTTGGTGACGCCGAAGGGAACCCTAAGGAAGTGGTAGAGGCGGCCGTTCGCCTCGAAGGCGGTATACTGGCGGTCCTCAGGGCGGATAGGGAGTTGGTGATAGGCTGACTTGAGGTCGATGGTGGAGAATACCCGGTACTGTGCAATCTGGTTGACCATATCAGATATGCGGGGAAGGGGGTATGCGTCCAGCTGGGTGTACCGGTTTATGGTTTGGCTGTAGTCGATGACCAGGCGGTGTTTATCGCCGGTCTTAACAACTACGACCTGGGCACGCCAGGGGCTGGTGCTCCCCTCGATGATGCCCTCCTTCAGGAGTCGCTGCACCTCAGAGCTAATAAAAGCTCTGTCCCCGGCGCTGTACCGCCTGCTCTTGGTGGCGACAGGTTTACAGTCACGGGTGAGGTTAGCGAACAAGGAGGGGGGCGGGACTTTGAGGGTGGAGAGGCCGCAGGTGGTACGCGGTGGGCGGTTTAAAATTTGCTGGTTGTAGACTGTGAGTGGGGGGAGGGGTCCACCGTAAGCCAAAGTGACACTTTGAAGGTGGCATTGGAAATCCAGCCCTAGTAGGACGGCAGCACAGAGCTGGGGCAGGACGAGAAGTTTAAAATTTTTATATTCCGTGCCCCTAACCAACAGGGTCACTACACAGTAGCCGCTAATGTCTGTTGAATGGGACTTCGCCGCCATCGAGATCCGATGGCGCGCTGGCCGGACAGTGAGGGAGTAGCAGCTCACCGTGTCTGGATGAATAAAACTCTCCGTGCTTCCGCTGTCGAACAGGCAGGACGTGGCGTGGCCGTTTACTTCGATGTCCATCATGGACTTGGACAGATGATGCGGGAGAGCTTGGTCAAGCGTGACGGAGGCCAGTGTATGGCTGAGCGAGCTGCTGTAGTCTGCAGGCGAGGCGGTGGTCGGGTCTGGAGACAAAACGGCGGCCGAGTGCGGCGAACAAAATGGCGGCGCCCATGACGCGGGTCCCCACGAAGTTGGACAAAATGGCGGAGAAGATGGCCGCCCCCACAACTCACATGAGGCACTGCTGGCGTCTGTGGCCTTGATCAAAGATGGCTGCCCCCACGACCCACCTGAGGCAATGCTGGCGTCTGTGGCCTTGATCAAAGATGGCCGCCCCCACAACTCACATGAGGCAATGCTGGCGTCTGTGGCTTTCCCCCTGCAGGCGTTTACAAAGTGGCCTTTCTTTTTGCAGCCGGAGCAGGTCGCGTTCCTTGCAGGGCAGCGCGCCCTTTGATGTTTCACCTGGCCACAGAAGAAGCAGCTGGCGGCCCGATCGCGGAGGTCCGCTGCCACAGCGGGTCCCGGGGGTGGCGGTCCCGATCGATTCCGGGACACCAACGCCGTGGTGGGTCCCAGGGGCGGCGGTGCGAGGGGAATTGCGGCCGGAGTCGGGCCCGAGTCCCAGGGTCGCGCAGCACAGTACCTGGAGTACGCCTCGACGTCCCGATGGGCACTTCCAGAGAGCGAGCGAGGGCTGCAGTTGTATTCAAGTCGAGGTTCTTTGATTTGAGCAGTCTTTGCCGTGAGTAGTCGGACCGAAGGCCTTTCACGAAGGCATCGCGGATATTTCCTTCAGTATTTTCTGCAGCCGTTACAGCTTTAAAGTCACAGTCCCTGCCGAGTGTTTGTAGCGCCCGTAAAAATTCATCTACAGACTCTCCTGGCTGTTGCGAGCGGGATCTTAGGAGATGTCTGGCATACATAGGATTTACAGGGCTCCGGTACTGCTCTTTTAGCAGGTTGAGGGCGTCCTCGTAAGTAGCAAGGTCCCGGATGAATGCAAATACTTTAGGGCTCACCTGGGCGGTCAGAACTCTTAGTTTGGATCCCGGAGGCACGCCGGATTCTCCCAGGTAGGATTCGAAACAGCTCAGCCAGTGTGCGAAGTCGGGGGCTGAGTTCGCTGCCTGTGGGTTTAGATCCAGGTACGGCGGTCGGAGGGCTCGCAGCCAGGCCGGCTGCTGTGGCTGTTGTAGCTGGCCGTTTGGCTGGTCATTTGGCTGCTCCGATCCACTCATTTCAAAATTTAGCCAATAAAATTGATATACCTATCAATTCATTCCATGAAAAGCGATAAGTTAAGATAGTAACTATAGGTTTTTATTGGCTAAATAACAGAGCCCACCCTCGTGGGCGATCGGTTCCAACAAGGGAGAATACTAGCCAAGCGGTCACATTTATAAGAACATAAGAACATAAGAAATAGGAGCAGGAGTAGGCCAATCGGCCCCTCGAGCCTGCTCCGCCATTCAATAAGATCATGGCTGATCTGATCCTAACCGCCAATCCACTATGACAGGACTATCTCCTGAATCTAACAGAATTAGACACACAAAACAGGAGCAGGATCAGGCTACACGGCCCCTGGGCCCGCTCCGCTACCCACAGGGCCATGACCTATCCGAACCTAGACTCATGTCCAAATTCCTGCCCGCTCCCCGTAACCCTTAATTCCCTTTTCTTCTAGGAAACTGTCTATTTCTGTTTTAAATTTATGTAATGATGTAGCTTCGACAGCTTTTTGGGGCAGCATATTCCATGGACCTACCACCCTCTGAGTGAAGTAGTTCCTCCTCATCTCAGTTTTGAAAGAGCAGCCCCTTATTCTAAGACTATGCCCCCTAGTTCTAGTTTCACCCATCATCTGGAACATCCTCCCTGCATCCACCCGATCCAACCCCTTCATAATCTTATATGTTTCAATAAGATCGCCTCTCATTCTTCTGAACTCCAATGAGTAGAGTCCCAATCTACTCAACCTCTCCTCATATGTCCATCCCCTCATCCCCGGGATTAATCGAGTGAACCTTCTTTGTACTGACTCGAGAGCAAGTATGTCCTTTCTTAAGTATGGACACCAAAACTGTATGCAGTATTCCAGGTGCGGTCTCACCAATACCTTGTACAACTGAAGCAATACCTCCCTACTTTTATATTCTATCCCCCTAGCAATGAAAGCCAACATTCCATTGGCCTTCTTAATCACTTGCTGCACCTGCATACTAACCTTTTGAGTTTCGTGCACCAGGACCCCCCAGATCCCTTTGTACTTCAGTACTTTCAAGTTTCTTGCCATTAAGATAATAACTTGCTCTACGATTTTTCCTGCCAAAGTGCATAACCTCACACTTTCCAGTATTGTATTCCATCTGCCAAATCTCTGCCCACTTACTTAGCCTGTCTATGTCCCCTTGCAGGTTTTTTATGTCCTCCTCACTCACTACTTTCCCTCCCATCTTAGTATCATCTGCAAACTTTGATGTGTTACACTCGGTCCCCTCCTCCAAATCGTTAATATAGATTGTAAAGAGTTGGGGACCCAGCACTGACCCCTGCGGAACACCACTGGTTACTGATTGCCAGTCTGAGAATGAACCATTTATCCCAACTCTCTGCCTTCTGTTAGATAGCCAATCCTCTATCCATGCCAGAATATTACCCCCAATCCCGTGATTTTTTATCTTAAGCAATAATCTTTTGTGTGGCACCTTGTCAAATGCCTTTTGGAAGTCTAAATACACTACGTCCACTGGTTCACCTTTAATCCACCCTATATGTTACTTCCTCAAAGAACTCCAGCAAATTTGTCAAACATGACTTCCCCTTCATAAAACCATGCTGACTTTGTCTTATTAAATTATGATTATCCAAATGTCCTGTTACTGTCTCCTTAATAATGGACTCCAAAATTTTACCTACCACAGATGTTAGGCTAACCGGTCTATAGTTTCCAGCCTTCTGTCTGCTGCCCTTTTTAAATAAGGGTGTTACATTAGCAGTTTTCCAGTCTGCCGGGACCTTTGCTGAGTCCAGGGAGTTTTGGAAGATTATTACCAATGCATCCACAATCCCTACCGCCACTTCCCTCAAGACCCTAGGATGTAAGCCATCAGGTCCAGGTGATTTATCCGCCTTGAGTCCCATTATTTTACCGAGTACCACTTCCTTAGTGATTTTGATCGTGTTTATCTCCTCCCCCCCTATAGCCCCCTGCTTGTCAAGTGTTGGGATATTCTTGGTGTCCTCTACTGTAAAGACTGATACAAAATATTCATTCAGTGTTTTTGCCATCTCCATATTTCCCACCATTAATTTCCCGGTCTCATCCTCTAAGGGACCAACATTTACTTTAGCCACCCTTTTTCTTTTTATATAACTATAAAAACTCTTACTATCTGTCTTTATATTTTTTGCTAATTTACTTTCATAATCTATCTTCCCTTTCTTAATCAATTTTTTTGTTATTTTTTGCTGTCTTTTAAAGTTTTCCCAATCCTCTATCCTCCCACTAGATTTGGCTACCTTATATGCCCTTGTTTTTAGTCGAATACTATCCTTAATTTCTTTACTTAGCCACGGATGGCTGTCTTTTCTTTTACACCCTTTTTTTCTCAGTGGAATATACTTTTTTTGGAAGTTGTAAAATAACTCCTTAAATGTACACCACTGATCATGTATCGTCTTATCCTTTAACCTATTTTCCCAATCCACTTTACTCAATTCCGCTCTCATACCTTCATAGTCTCCTTTATTCAAGCTTAGCACGCTTGTTTGAGATACAACCTCCTCACCCTCTAACTGAATGTGGAATTCAACCATGTTATGGTCACTCATTCCAAGGGGATCCTTTACTAGGACATTTTTAATTAATCCTGTCTCGTTACACAGGACCAGATCTAAGGTTGCTTGCCCCCTGGTTGGTTCAGTTACATACTGCTCAAGAAACCCATCCCTAATACACTCAATGAACTCATCCTCAAAGCAGCCCTGCCCAATTTGATTCGTCCAATTTATATGATAGTTAAAATCCCCCATAATTATAGATGTTCCCTTATTACAAGCCTCAACTATTTCCTGATTGATACTCCGTCCAACCGAGTTGCGACTGTTCGGAGGCCTATATACTACGCCCACTGGTGTTTTTTTCCCCTTATTATTCCTTATCTCCACCCAAACTGTTTCATTATCCTGATCTTTTGACCCAATATCATTTCTCTGTATTACAGTGATTCCTTCCTTTATTAATACCTGGGCAAGCAGGCGGAGCCATGGGCGGAGTCAGCTGAGGTAAGCCCAGGTATAGCAGTGTGCGTGGCAAGAGGTAACCTTGTGTAGTGATAACAACAGTGTAAACAGTGATAACAACAGTGTAACAATAGTGAACGGTTGTGAACGGTAACAGTGGTTTACCACAGTGGCTTTAAGGGATAAGCTGATGAAACCCTGGATGGTCTTGTCAGACAGGACATCATTGCTCCTGTGACAACGCCGACCTCACGGGTCAGTTCGATGGTAGTCGTACCTAAGAAGAACGGCACACTACACATCCGCTTAGTTCCCAAAGACTTATACATCAAGCGAGAGCACTATCCTCTGCTGACTATTGAAGATGCAGCCGCACCCCTACGCGGTGCTAAAGTCTTCAGCATTCTTGACATCCGCAATGGGTTTTAGTGCATGAATCTCGATGAACGGTCGTCATACCTTCCAACATTCCACACACCTTTTGGACGATACTGCTGGAAGCGTATGCCATTTGGGATCAGCTCAGCGCCAGAAGTCTTCCAACACAAGATGCCTGAGCTGGTGGAAGGACTGCAAGGGATAGAGGTCATTGCAGATGATTTTGTGATGGTTGGTTTCGTAGAAACGCTTGAAGTAGCGACTCGAGACCATGATAAACACCTAGAAGCTTTCCTACATCGATGCAATGATCGTGGAGTGATATTAAACATGGACAAAATGAAACTTTGTAGGCAAGGAGTACCTTTTATAGGACACGTTGCTACGGGAAGAGGACTTTGTGTCGATCCAGTCGAAGTTAAAGCACTTTTGGAGATGCCACCACCGACTGATGTAGCAGTGATCCAGCGACTGCTTGGACTTGCTCAATATCTGACTAAGGTTCTCCCGCATCTGTCAGAAATAACGAAAACGCTCAAAGATTTAATGCAGGAGGACGCAGAGTGGTTCTGGGGAGAATCACAAGAATTGGCGCTGCAAAGACTCAAAGTAGTGGCCACCACCACACCAGTTCTTGGGTATTATAATCGCAAGGAAACCGTCGCTCCACAATGCGATGCATCTCAATCTGGACTTGGAGCAGCAATGATGCAGGATGGCCAACCAGTCGTGTATGCATCAAGGGCAGGCATTATCGTCAGCAGAGACGAGATACGCAGATTCTGAGAAAGAACTTCTAGTGATCGTGTTCGCCTGTGATAAATTTGAGGCTTACGTCCTGATGCGCCTCAATAACTTCAAGGCTCAAAGTTAATTGGATAAAACAAGGCTTTTATTAGCAAAGAAAGATGCCTGTGTCTTCACCTAGCATTCTGCTGTTCTGCTGCAAGACAAGCCTGGGCTTGTCTTAAGTAGGGCCAGGTATGGGCGGAGCTGACACACCCAATGGGGAGAAAGGGGGCGGTGCACTATATACAATACAAGGTAAAAACACAGGAGCAGGCAATACAAACACAGGAGCAGGCAATACAATATATGTAGTTGAATACAGAGTCTGATGAATGACATATTTCATCACACGTCCACGGCCGGAACAGGGCGAATATTGAAATGGATCACCGTCCATTAGAATCGATAGTTCTGAAGTTACTAAACAACGCATCTAAGAGACTTCAAAGAATGCTAAATAACAACAGAAAATGCTGGAAAAGCTCAGCAGGTCAGGCAACATCCGTGGAGAGAAATTTGAGTTGACGTTTCAGGTTTGACCCTTCTTCAAAACTGGAGAGAAAAGGAACTAGATCGAAGGCAGGGCTGCGATCGGACAAAAGAATAAAAGAACCAAAAGAAGTAAAAGAGATTAGAAGCTAGACGAGATGGTAATAGGCTGGGATTAGGTGTAAAGTGTACTGGCAGGGCAAAAGATAGCTGCCAGGTGTGAGAGAGAAACAAAAGGAAAGGGGGGGGGGAGGAAAGGAGTGGAAAAATATAAGTAAAAATGAAATAGGGGCCGAGGTTATGATCTGAAATTGTTGAACTCGATATTGAGACCGGAAGGCTGCAGAGTGCCTAATCGGAAGATGAGGTGCTGTTCCTCGAGTTTACGTTGAGCTTCCGTGGAACAGTACAAGAGGCCAAGGACGGTGAGGTCCGAGTGGGAATGGAGCGGTGAATTGAAATGACAGGCGACCGGAAGCTCGGGGTCACCCTTACAGACTGAACGGAGGTGTTCCGCAAAGCGGTCACCCAATCTGCGTTTGGTCTCCCCAATGTAGAGGAGACCGCATCGTGAGCAGCGAATACAGTATACTAGATTGCGAGAAGTACAAGTAAATCGCTGTTTCACCTGGAAGGGGTGTTTGGGGCCCTGGACAGTGGGGAGGGGGGAGGTATAGGGGCAGGTGTTACATCTCCTCTGCTTGCACGGGAAGGTGCCAGGCGAAGGGGAAGGGCTGTTTGGGGTGATAGAGGAGTGGACTAGGGTGTCTCGGAGAGAGCGGTCCCTGCGGAATGCTGAAAGGGGAGGGGAGGGGAAGATACGTTTGCTGTTCAGACTCCAAAAATATTGCCTGTAAGTATCTTCTAAGAAAGGGGAGAAGATGGTCCTGGCAGATACACGAGCGAAGCGTACCTGCCAGAAGTTAGTGCCTGTGATTTTACATGCGAGCTGGAAGAAATTGATCATCGTGAATCACTTTCAGTTCAAGACTCGCACTAGTAACAACTTAACACTGCTGCAGCGGATGACCCGGTTCAGAAGCAACTGCGGGTAATCATTCGGCAAGGCTGGCCTGGGATCAAGTCAGAGGTACCCGAATGCCTCCACCCCACTTCGACTTTCGAGATGAACTGACTGTCCAAGGGGAATTTATATTCAAAGGACAGCAACTCGTGGTACAGCTGTATTGCGTAAGGAATTAATGTCAGTAGTTCATTCAACATCGGCATAGAAGGTAGAGTCCGCGACAGCCTCAGTTGGCCCAGGATTTCAACAGAGCTCAAATAATACATTGCAAAGTGTGGTATCTGTTTGGCTCATCGCAGCTGTCCAAGTAAGGAAACACTACTACAGCACAAGATTGTGGCTCGGCCTGGGTTTAAGGTTGGGGCTGACCTTTGTGAGCTACATGGCTGTACCCTGCTCATCATGTGTGGTTACTACAGTAATTTTATCAAAGTAGCCAGCCTCATTTCAGTTACGACACACAGTGTTCTGAGAGAACTCAAGGAAATGTTTGCGAGATTTGTGCTAACAGATAACGGTCCCACATTTGCAGTTTTTGGTAAGAGATGGGGATTTAAACACGTGACGTCTTCACCTCACTACCCATAGTTCAATGGTAAAGGCGAGAATACCATCGAGATCGTTAAACGACTCTTCACAAAGTGCAAGGAGTCCGGTCCATCAGAGCCTCTAGCTCTATTGGATTAGTGCAACACGCCGAGTGAAGGTACAAGCCCTGTTCAGAGACTTCTGACAAAGGCCTGAAACGTTAACTCTGTTTCTGCACAGATGCTGCCTGACCTGCTGAGTATATCCAGCATTTTCTGTTTTTATTTCAGATTTCCAGCGTCCGCAGTATTTTGCTTTTATGCAGACAGCTAATGGAACCAGGGATTTCTGCGAGTCATTTCATCTTCAAAGGAGATTGTGTTGTATTAAGATTTGACAGCTATGAGTGAATCCATCAGATAAACTTGAGCCTGAATTTGCCTCTGTTCAGTTATCATCTCTTCGTTGACTATCCCTTCCAGGTGATAGTCATATCATCAGTACAAACAGCAGAACCATCAAAACCTTAAGTAAAAACTATGAGAAAACCAGTATCGATTGGCAGATGGAATACAATACTGGAAAGTGTGAGGTTATGCACTTTGGCAGGAAAAATCGTAGAGCAAGTTATTATCTTAATGGCAAGAAACTGGAAAGTACTGAAGTACAAAGGGATCTGGGGGTCCTGGTGCACGAAACTCAAAAGGTTAGTATGCAGGTGCAGCAAGTGATTAAGAAGGCCAATGGAATGTTGGCTTTCATTGCTAGGGGGATAGAATATAAAAATAGGGAGGTATTGCTTCAGTTGTACAAGGTATTGGTGAGACCGCACCTGGAATACTGCGTACAGTTTTGGTGTCCATACTTAAGAAAGGACATACTTGCTCTCGAGTCAGTACAAAGAAGGTTCACTTGGTTAATCCCGGGGATGAGGGGATGGACATATGAGGAGAGGTTGAGTAGATTGGGACTCTACTCATTGGAGTTCAGAAGAATGAGAGGCGATCTTATTGAAACATATAAGATTGTGAAGGGGTTGGATCGGGTGGATGTGGGGAGGATGTTCCCGATGATGGGTGAAACTAGAACTAGGGGGCATAGTCTTAGAATAAGGGGCTGCTCTTTCAAAACTGAGATGAGGAGGAACTACTTCACTCAGAGGGTGGTAGGTCCATGGAATATGCTGCCCCAAAAAGCTGTAGAAGCTACATCATTACATAAATTTAAAACAGAAATAGACAGTTTCCTAGAAGTAAAGGGAATTAAGGGTTACGGGGAGCGGGCAGGAATTTGGACATGAGTCTAGGTTCGGATCGGTCATGGCCCTGTGGGTAGCGGAGCGGGCCCAGGGGCCGTGTAGCCTGATCCTGCTCCTATTTCGTGTGTCTAATTCTGTTAGATTCAGGAGATGGTTCTGTGATAGTGGATTGGCAGTTAGGATCAGATCAGCCATGATCTTATTGAATGGCGGAGCAGGCTCGAGGGGCCAATTGGCCTACTCCTGCTCCTATTTCTTATGTTCTTAGATGTCTCTGGTGAATTGAGAGGCTATTATTATTGTATATAAGGAGCAATCTCTAGTATATGTGAAAGACACATGAAGTTTTCCTCTCAATGCCTCTCTCTTAGAAGTGCAAATCTGTCCAGAATTCATTTATTGGCCTTAACTGCTTGGCTTATCAATAATTAGTTAGCAACAGAAAATTATTGCAGGGTAGAAAAATCTTTTTGTTTTTTGTCAAACCTAGCACTCGCTGTGTTTGTTTCATTAGCTGAAAACAAAGGGGATGTGGTGAGAAGTTGTTATCATTTTATCAAAGTGACTACTTCCCTTCTTTAACAATCAGATGACAGAGAAGGGAGTGTGTATCATAGAATCATAGAAATTTACAGCACAGGAGGCGGCCGTTCGGCCCATCGTGTCCGCGCCGGCCGACAAAGAGCTCTCCACCCTAATCCCACTTTCCAGCTCTTGGTCCGTAGCCCTGCAGGTTACGGCACTTCAAGTGCCTATCCAAGTACTTTTTAAATGTGATGAGGGTCTCTGCCTCTACCACCCTTTCAGGCAGTGAGTTCCAGACCCCCCACCACCCTCTGGGTGAAAAAGTTCTCCTCAACTCCCCTCTAATCCTTCTACCAATTACTTTAAACCTATGCCTCCCTGGTTATTGACCTCTCTGCTAATGGAAATAGGTCCTTCCTATCCACTCTATCTGGGCCCCTCATAATTTTATACACCTCAATTAAGTCTCCCCTCAGCCTCCTCTGTTCCAAGGAAAACAAACCCAGCCTATCCAATCTTTCCTCATAGCTAAAATTCTCCAGTCCTGGCAACATCCTTGTAAATCTCCTCTGTACCCTCTCCAGTGCAATCACATCTTTCCTGTAATGTGGTGACCAGAACTGTACACAGTACTCCAGCTGTGGCCTAACTAGCGTTTTATACAGTTCAAGCATAACCTCCCTGCTCTTATATTCTATGCCTCGGCTAATAAAGGCAAGTATCCCGTATGCCTTCTTAACCACCTTATCTACCTGTCCTGCTACCTTCAGGGATCTGTGGACATGCACTCCAAGGTCCCGCTGTTCCTCTACACTTCTCAGTATCCTACCATTTATTGTGTATTCCCTTGCCTTGTTAGCCCTCCGCAAATGTATTACCTCACACGTCTCCAGATTGAATTCCATTTGCCACTTTTCTGCTCACCTGACCAGTCCATTGATATCTTCCTGCTGTCTACAGCTTTCTTCCTCACTGACAACCACGCGGCCAATTTTTGTAATATCTGCAAACTTCTTAATCATGCCCCCCACATTGAAGTCTAAATCATTGATATATACCACAAAAAGCAAGGAACCTAGTACTGAGCCCTGCGGAACCCCGCTGGAAACAGTCTCCCTTTGCTTCCTGCCACTGAGACAATTTGGGATCCAACATGCCCTTTCCCTTGGATCCCATGGGCTTTTACTTTTTTGACCAGTCTTCCATGTGGAACCTTGTTAAAAGCCTTGCTAAAATCCATGTAGCCTACATCGAACGTGCTACTCTCATCAACCCTCTTTGTTACCACCTCAAAAAATTCAATCAAGTTAGTCAGACACGACCTTCCTTAACAAATCCATGCAGACTGTCCTTGATTAATCCGTGTCTTTCTAAATGACAATTAATACTGTCCCTCAGAATTTTTTCCAATAATTTGTTGACAGGCCTGTAATTACCCGTTCTATCCCTTTCTCCCTTTTTAAACAATGGTATGACGTTAGCAGTCCTCCAGTCCTCTGGCACCACACCTGTAGCCAGAGAGGATTGAAAAATGATGGTCAGAGCCTTCACTATTTCTTCCCTTGCTTCACTTAACAGCCTGGGATACATTTCACCCGGGCCTGGTGATTTATCTACTTTCAAAGTTGCTAAACCCCTTAATATTTCCTCTCTCACTATGTTTATTTCATCTAATATTTCACACTCCTCCTTAACTACAATGTCTGCATCGTCCCACTTTTTTGTGAAGACAGACGCAAAGTACTCATTAAGAACCATACCCACATCTTCCACCTCCTTACAGAGGTTACCTTTTTGGTCTCCAATAGTCCCTACTCTTTCCTTAGTTATCCTCTTGCTCTTTATGTGTTTATAAAACATCTTTGGGTTTTCCTTGATTTTGCTAGCCAATATTTTTTCATGCCCTCTCTTTGCTTTTCTATTTCCTTTTTAGTTTCACCCCTGCACTTTCTATACTCCTCTAGGCTTTCTGCAGTATTTAGCTCTCGGTATCTGACATAAGCTTCCCTTTTTTGCCTTATCCTAACCTGTATGCTCCTTCACAACCAGGGAGCTCTAGATTTGGGAGTCCCACCCTTTTTCTTTGTGGGAACATATTTGCTCTGAACCCTCACTATCTCCTCCTTGAATGCCTCCCACTGTTCTGACACTGATTTTCATTCAAGTAGCTGTATCCAGTCCACTTTTACTAAATCACATCTCAGCTCAGTAAAATTGGCCTTTCCCCAATTGAGAACTTTTACTCCTAGTCTATCTTTGTCCTTTTCCATAACTACACTAAATCTAACTGAATTATGATCACTACCACCAAAATGCTCCCCCACTGATACCCCTTCTACCTGCCCAGCTTCATTCCCTAAAACTAAGTCCAGAATCGCCCCCTCTCTTGTTGCGCTTGCTACATACTGGCTAAAAAAGTTCTCCTGAATGCATTTTAAGAATTCTGCGCCCTCTATACCTTTTACACTGATTCTATCCAAGTTAATATTAGGGTAGTTGGAATCCTTTACTATTACTGTTCTATTGTTTTTGCACTTCTCAGAAATTTGTCTACATATTTGCTCTTCTATTTCCCTCTAACTATTTGGGGGTCTATAGTACACTCCCAGCAGTGTGATTGCCCCTTTTTTGTTGCTCAGTTCAACCCATATGTCCTCATTTGATGATCCTTTGACCATATCATCCCTCCTCACAGCTGTAATTGTTTCTTTAACAAATATTGCAACCCCCCTCCTTTTGTATTCCCCCTCTCTCTCTCGTCTGTGAACCCTATAACCAGGAATGTTGAGCTGCCACTCCTGCCCTTCTTTCAGCCATGTTTCGGTAATAGCTGTGAGCTCATACTTCCACGTGTCTATCTGTGCCCTGGGGGGGGGAGGAGTCTGGCTGCGATCAGAGAGTGGGGGGTCTGGCTGTGATTGGGGGGAGGGGAGTCTGGCTGTGATCGGGGGGAGTGGGGGTCTGGCTGTGATCAGGGGGACTGGGGGACTGGCTGTGATCGGGGGGAGTGGGGGTCTGGTTGTGATCGGGGGGGAGGGGAGTCTGGCTGTGATCGGGGGGAGTGGGGGTCTGGCTGTTGTTGTGTTGGTACCTTTCTACCTAGACACAATTTAGGACTCAGAACTCAGAGATTCAAACATGAAGTGCTTTATTGGAAGGAAAGGAAGTTCTGGAAAGTTCCGAACAAAGAGAGCTAAAACTTAACAGAGAACACCCAACCATTTATCTCCTGTGACAGCGCCACCACAGGTGGGAGGAGAACACACAATACATAACATTTCCTCCCCTCTTAAATGGAAGGTCCACATTATTCCTCAACAGGTAAGTAACTTTCAATGCACTCAACGAACCTAGGGTAGAGGTAGACTGCCTCAAACCCTGACTTTACCCTGGGGTTTATTCTGCCCCAGTCTTGTGGGTAAGTCACTAAGCCTACAGATCCAAGCGTCTTGGTGGCCGCCGCTCTCTGACAGGATACCGGCGGTCATCGCTGGCTTCCACGGCAGTAGGCATTGACACAGGCCTGGATGGAGAAGGTGCCTGTGTCAGTTGAAAGTCAGGAGTTTGCACAGGTGGAACCGTCTCTTTGACTTCCTGTGTTGGAGAAGAGCACTGTGGCAAAGGATGCTGGTTTGCGGTATCATCCGGAAACAGTTCAGGCCAACCAGCCGTTGGAGCCTCTGTGGCTGTCTCTGCTCCTAGCAACAGTTGATCTGTGTGTCTTCTCCAGACGATGTCCTCAGCAGTCTCAACCGTGTAAGACACAGGGCCCGTCTGCGCGATCACCGTAGCAGGAACCCATTTCGGTCCAGTGTCGTAGTTTCGAGCTAGGACGTGCTCTCCCGGATGAAACCGTCTCTCCTTGGCTCTTTTCTCTCTCTTTTCAACTTGAGCTTGTTGTTGACAATGGACAACCTGTTCTGCCCTTGGAGGTTTGAGTAAGTCAAAACTTGTCCGCAACTGCCTCTTCATCATGAGCGAAGCGGGAGAAGTTTTGGTTGTGGCATGCGGCTCGTTCCTGTAGGACAACAGGAAGCTATTCAGACGTTGGTGGATTGAGCCCTGACCTTGCGATGCCTTCAAGGCGTGCTTCAAAGTTTGCACAAACCTTTCTGCCTGGCCGTTAGTAGAGGGATGATAGGGCGCAGACCTGATGTGTTGGACACCATTCACATGCAGGAAGGTTGCAAACTCCTGTGATACAAATTGTGGACCGTTGTCACTTACGAGTTGTTCTGGTGAGCCATAACGGCTGAACATCTCACCAAGTTTCTCAATTGTTTTCTCTGCCGTGGTAGACCTCATCACAGCGACCTCCGGCCACTTGCTACGAGCGTCCACAACCACCATAAACATCTTCCCTTCGAAAGGACCGGCGAAGTCCACATGTACTCGCTGCCACACTTCTGCAGGCCAATCCCAGGGGTGTAGGGTTGCCAGCTGTGGAACATTCCGGACCCTTTGACATGGGGAACATGTTTTGGCTTTCTCCTCAATATTCCCACCGAGACCTGGCCACCAGAAGTAGCTTCTTGCCATTTCCTTCATCCGAACCATCCCACTGTGGCCTGTATGAAGTTGTTGCAGTATAGGTTCCCTCAGAGGTGGCGGAATGATGACACGGCGTCCCCAAAGAAGACAACCTGCCTGGACGGAGAGCTCATTTATTTTTGAAACGTAAGGTTTCAAACTAGGAGAATCTCCTATCGCTCTCCCTCGAATGACATCGTCCATTACCTCAGACAGGACTGGATCGTTGCGGGTGTACCTTCGCACCTGAACTGCAGTGACAGGTGCTCCCTCCACTTGTCTAAAGTAGAAGATGTCTATCTGACGAGGCTCTGGGGGAGTAACAGGCAAGAGTAGCCTCGAGAAACCGTCTGCGTTGCCGTGCAAGTCTGATTTGCAATATTTGATGTCGTATGTGTGTCCTGACAACAGTAAAGCCCACCTTTGCATCCTGCTTGCAGCGAGAGACGGAATTCCGGTGTGGGGCCCGAAGATTGAAGTCAATGGACGGTGGTCCGTCAGGAGTGTGAACCTTCTCCCAAACAGGTACTGATGAAATTTTCGAATTCCAAAAATGATTCCCAAGGCCTCGCGCTCGATCTGCGCATAGTTACTCTCGGCCTTGTTCAAGGTGCGTGATGTGAAGGCGATAGGTTTCTCTTCACCCGAAGGCATGATGTGGGATATGACTGCTCCCACACCATATGGTGATGCATCACATGCTAGCTGCATGGGTAGCTTTGGGTCGAAGTGTGTCAGGACCTCCGAATTCAGCAATGCTTTGTTTGCTTGGGCGAAAGCTTCGTTGCACAGTTCAGTCCATTTCCATGTTTTGCCTTGACATAGCAACTGATGTAACGGCTTCAGCAATGTTGCTAAGTCTGGAATAAACTTCCCATAGTAGTTAAGTAGCCCCAGAAATGAACGTAACTGGCTCACATTCTTGGGTGCTGGGGCCTCCACGATCGCCTTGACCTTTGGCGGCGCCTCATGCAGGCCAGTAGCGTCAACCACATGCCCCAGGTACTCAACTGAAGACTGAAAGAATTCACATTTGTCTTTATGAACTCTGAGTCCGTATTCTTTCAGTCGTTGTAGTGTCGCATCCAAGTTCAGAAGATGATCCTCCTCATTTGTCCCAGTGACAAGGATGTCGTCCAGGTAGCACTGGACTCCTGGCAGTCCACTCAAAATCTGATCCATTGCCCTTTGGAGTAGAGCAGGGGCTGACGTAATTCCAAACGGAAGGCGGCAGTACCTGTATAGCCCCTTGTGTTTGCCCTCCGGCCAGGCCCGTAAAAAGATCATCAATGAGGGGAAGAGGGTACTGTTCCACAGACAGCACCGGGTTAATAGTCACTTTAAAATCCCTGCAGATTCGAACAGATCCATCCTTTTTCAGGACAGGAACAATGGATGTGGCCCATTTGCTCACGCTCACAGGCTCCAGGACTCCATTCGCGACGAAGGCCTTCATGTTAGCCTCAACTTTTGGCCTAATTGCATAGGGTACAGGTCGGGCTTTGTGAAACTTCGGCTTGCTGTCAGGTTTAATGTCCAGTCTCACGCTGATCTTTTTCATGCTCCCAATTTCCCCATTGAAGAGTTCTGCATGTTTGTTTAACACTGCAGTCAGACCTGACTCCCCTTTTGACATCATGCGGACTGCAGGCCAGTCCAGCGTGATTTTCTCTAGCCACGCACGTCCCAGTAGCGATGGGTAATTTCCCTTTACCACATATAGTGGCAGTTTTGCAGTCTGTCCATTCAATTTAACTGTCACCTCAATGACGCCTCACATGGCCACAGGTTCGCCGGTATACGTCTTTAGCACAATGTTTGTTGGCTGAAGGGTAAGATGCTTTAGCATTTTGTTGTAGACAGTTTCTGAAACAAGGGACACAGCCGTGCCTGTGTCCACCTCCATCCGCACTGATTGTCCCTCCACCAGTGGTGACACCCAGTAGCCATTTGAACCACCTGCAACCGTCAGTATGTGCACCTCTTCCTCCTCAGAGGTGTCACTGCCCTCTGTTTTGCTTGTTCCATCACACTGCACTGGATGAACACTCTTTTTCCTCTCTTGTCCAAATACAGACATTTTGCTGCCATGCTTCCCAGCTCTGTCTGTTCTTTTTTTACCTCTACAGGCGCGTTCAATGTGACCCTTTTTGCCACAATTTCGGCATTCCAGCTCCGTACACCAGCAGTCATTAGCGTGATGGCCCGTTTTCCCACAACGGTAACATGTGCCGTTCCGTGCACCTTTAGGCTCAGACGACACCTTGTGAACTCTCCCTGTTGAACTCAACTGGTGAGCCTCCTTTTCCGCCATCTCCATGGAGACACTAACTTCAATGGCCTTTTCAAGAGTAAGGTTGTCCTCAGTAAGAAGGCGCTTCAGTGTGGCTGCATTTTGCAGACCACACACAAGTCAGTCTCTAATGGTGTCATTCAGCACCTCCTTGAACTGGCAGTGTTCCGACAACCTTTTTAAAGCAGCAATAAACATCGTCACTGATTCCCCCTCCTCTTGATTCCGTTTGTGAAATCTAAATCTCTCAGCAATAACCAGAGGTTTTGGTGAAAAATGTGCTCCAAGAATTTCCACTAGTTGCTTATATGTTTTAGTTCCTGGCTTATCTGGCTGCACGAGGCTGCGAAGTAAATTGAAAGTCTTCGGCCCGATTACACTCAAAAAGGTAGGCACGACCTTTTCATTTGCCACCGCATTCGCCAATACAAAATAGTCAAAACGTTCCGTATATGCGCTCCATTGCTCCACATTTTCATCAAAATCACCGATGTTTCCTAATATAGTAGCCATCTCACGTTTCAAATTAAATTTTCTGTTTACTCACTGTACCTGTAACGTACGCAGATTCATCCGCTCCTCGTTGCCACTTGTTGTGTCGGTACCTTTCTACCTAGACACAATTTAGGACTCAGAACTCAGAGATTCAAACATGAAGTGCTTTATTGGAAGGAAAGGAAGTTCTGGAAAGTTCCGAACAAAGAGAGCTAAAACTTAACAGAGAACACCCAACCATTTATCTCCTGTGACAGCGCCACCACAGGTGGGAGGAGAACACACAATAGAACACACAATACATAACAGCTGTGATCGGGGGTAGGGGAGTCTGGCTGTGATCGGGGGGGAGGGGAGTCTGACTGTGATTGGAGGGAGTGGAGTCTGGCTGTGATCGGGGGGAGTGGGGGTCTGACTGTGATCGGGGGGAGTGGGGGTCTGGCTGCGATCGGGGGGAGTGGGAGTCTGGCTGTGACCGGGGGGAGTGGAGTCTGGCTGTGATCGGGGGAGTGGGGGTCTGGCTGTGATCGGGGGGAGTGGGGGTCTGGCTGCGATCGGGGGGAGTGGGAGTCTGACTGTGATCAGGGGGAGGGGAGTCTGGCTGTGATCGCGGGGAGTGGGGAGTCTGGCTGTGATCGGGGGGGAGTGGGGAGTCTGGCTGTGATCGGGGGAGTGGGGGTCTGGCTGTGATCAGGGGGAGTGGGGGTCTGGCTGTGATCGGGGGAGTGGGGGTCTGGCTGTGATCGGGGGAGTGGGGGTCTGGCTGTGATCGCGGGGAGTGGGGAGTCTGGCTGTGATCGGGGGGGAGTGGGGAGTCTGGCTGTGATCGGGGGGAGTGGGAGTCTGGCTGTGATTGGGGGGAGTGGGGGTCTGGCTGTGATCGCGGGGAGTGGGGAGTCTGGCTGTGATCGGGGGGAGTGGGGGTCTGACTGTGATCGGGGGAGTGGGAGTCTGGCTGTGATCGGGGGGAGGGGGGTCTGGCTGTGATCGGGGGAGTGGGGAGTCTGGCTGTGATCGGGGGGAGTGGGGGTCTGACTGTGATCGGGGGGAGTGGGGGTCTGGCTGTGATCGGGGGGAGGGGGGTCTGGCTGTGATCGGGGGAGTGGGGAGTCTGGCTGTGATCGGGGGGAGTGGGGGTCTGGCTGTGATCGGGGGGAGTGTGGGTCTGGCTGTGATCGGGGGAGTGGGGGTCTGGCTGTGATCGGGGGGAGTGGGGATCTGACTGTGATCGGGGGGAGTGGGGGTCTGGCTGTGATCGGGGGGAGGGGAGTCTGGCTGTGATCGGGGGGAGGGGAGTCTGGCTGTGATCGGGGGAGTGGAGTCTGGCTGTGATCGGGGGGAGTGGGAGTCTGACTGTGATCGGGGGAGTGGGAGTCTGACTGTGATCGGGGGAGTGGGGGTCTGGCTGTGATCGGGGGAGTGGGGAGTCTGGCTGTGATCGGGGGGAGTGGGGGTCTGACTGTGATCGGGGGGAGTGGGGGTCTGACTGTGATCGGGGGAGTGGGGGTCTGGCTGTGATCGGGGGAGTGGAGTCTGGCTGTGATCGGGGGGAGTGGGGGTCTGACTGTGATCGGGGGAGTGGGGGTCTGGCTGTGATCGGGGGAGTGGGGAGTCTGGCTGTGATCGGGGGGAGTGGGGGTCTGACTGTGATCGGGGGAGTGGGGGTCTGGCTGTGATCGGGGGAGTGGGGGTCTGGCTGTGATCGGGGGGAGGGGAGTCTGGCTGTGATCGGGGGGAGGGGGGGTCTGGCTGTGATCGGGGGGAGTGGGGGTGTGGCTGTGATCGGGGGGAGGGGAGTCTGGCTGTGATCGGGGGGAGGGGAGTCTGGCTGTGATCGGGGGGAGTGGAGTCTGGCTGTGATCGGGGGAGTGGAGTCTGGCTGTGATCGGGGGGAGTGGGGGTGTGGCTGTGATCGGGGGGAGGGGAGTCTGGCTGTGATCGGGGGGAGGGGGGGTCTGGCTGTGATCGGGGGGAGGGGAGTCTGGCAGTGATCGGGGGGAGTGGGGGTCTGGCTGTGATCGGGGGAGGGGAGTCTGGCTGTGATCGGGGGGAGTGGGGGTCTGGCTGTGATCGGGGGGAGTGGGGGTCTGGCTGTGATCGGGGGAGGGGAGTCTGGCTGTGACCGGGGGGAGTGGAGTCTGGCTGTGATCGGGGGAGTGGGGGTCTGGCTGTGACCGGGGGGAGTGGGGGTCTGGCTGTGATCGGGGGGAGGGGAGTCTGGCTGTGATCGGGGGGAGTGGGGGTCTGGCTGTGATCGGGGGAGTGGGGAGTCTGGCTGTGATCGGGGGGGGTGGGGGTCTGACTGTGATCGGGGGGAGTGGGGGTCTGGCTGTGATCGGGGGGAGTGGGGGTCTGGCTGTGATCGGGGGGAGGGGAGTCTGGCTGTGATCGGGGGAGTGGGGAGTCTGGCTGTGATCGGGGGAGGGGAGTCTGGCTGTGATCGGGGGAGTGGGGGTCTGGCTGTGACCGGGGGAGGGGAGTCTGGCTGTGATCGGGGGAGTGGGGGTCTGGCTGTGATCGGGGGAGTGGGGGTCTGGCTGTGATCGGGGGGAGGGGAGTCTGACTGTGATCGGGGAAGTGGGGGTCTGGCTGTGATTGGGGGGAGTGGGGGTCTGGCTGTGATCGGGGGGAGTGGGGGTCTGGCTGTGATCGGGGGAGTGGGGGTCTGGCTGTGATTGGGGGGAGTGGGGGTCTGGCTGTGATCGGGGGGAGGGGAGTCTGGCTGTGATCGGGGGGAGTGGGGGTCTGACTGTGATTGGGGGGAGTGGGGGTCTGGCTGTGATCGGGGGGAGTGGGGGTCTGGCTGTGATCGGGGGGAGGGGAGTCTGGCTGTGATCGGGGGAGGGGAGTCTGGCTGTGATCGGGGGAGTGGGGGTCTGACTGTGATCGGGGGAGTGGGGGTCTGGCTGTGATCGGGGGAGGGGAGTCTGGCTGTGATCGGGGGAGTGGGGGTCTGGCTGTGATTGGGGGGAGTGGGGGTCTGGCTGTGATTGGGGGGAGTGGGGGTCTGGCTGTGATCGGGGGGACTGGGGGTGTGGCTATGATCGGGGGGAGGGGAGTCTGGCTGTGATCGGGGGAGGGGAGTCTGGCTGTGATCGGGGGGAGGGGAGTCTGGCTGTGATCGGGGGGAGTGTGGGTCTGGCTGTGATCGGGGGAGTGGGGGTCTGGCTGTGATCGGGGGGAGTGGGGGTGTGACTGTGATCGGGGGAGTGGGGGTGTGACTGTGATCGGGGGAGTGGGGGTCTGGCTGTGATCGGGGGGAGGGGAGTCTGGCTGTGATCGGGGGGAGTGGGGGTCTGGCTGTGATTGGGGGAGTGGGGGTCTGGCTGTGATCGGGGGAGGGGAGTCTGGCTGTGATCGGGGGGAGTGGGGGTCTGGCTGTGATCGGGGGAGGGATGGGTTCTAGATGCGATTGTGGGGGGTTGAAACCTGTCTGTGATCGAGGGAGGGGCTAGCCCGATGCATGGGTGGCCCAAGGCTTCATCGTGAGGCCCGGACAAACACTCCTGCCCCCTCCTGGTCCACAGGGAAACCTGAAACATAAATTTAAAACTTCTGGGTCTCTTCTGGCTCAGGATCCTGGCAGGTTTTGCCTGATGGAGGAGCCGACACTATCCCCACTCCCAGCCCCGCTCAGTCCTCAGGCATCATTGGACCCAGTCTACATATTTAAAACAGGACCCGCTTCCTTCAGGGCACAGTGGGTACATTTCAACTGTAGTTCTTACTGTGGGCAGTGGAGGTTGCACTGCTGGTGTGATTCCTCCGGCATCCTCCTGATGCTGAGTGGCAACTGAGATGAGTATGAGTTCCACTGGTACTAAAGGGGGCGCTAAAGGATAGTTTATGTCTGGAAGTGGGTTAGTGGTAGGGAAAAGAGGATCAAGTGAGTCAGGGATGGCTACGGAAACAGGCGACAGTGGATAATTGGCAGGCGGAGGTACGACTGATCGGGGAAGGTTTATGGAAGAGGGTGGAGGGCGGTTTTTGCGTGGAACAGGCTCATTCTCTAACACTGCAACTACAGAGGGATTGCCTGATGTTCCCAGCTCTGGGTCTAGGCTCTCTGTCTAAAAGGGAATATTAGTTCATCAGGCTGCAATTGCACATCATCATAGTTTATCTGCAGCTCAGCTACAGTGTCCTCCAGTCTCTCAACCTTACCGCTCTTCTCAAGCAAGGGAGGCTGGAGAAGCTGGGGGTGTTCTACTTCGAGCAGCGGAGGTTAAGAGGTGATTTGATAGAGGTGTTCAAAATCATGTAGGGTTTTTGATAGAGTAGATAAAAAGAAACTGTTTCCAGTGGCAGAAGGGCCAGTAACCAGAGGACACAGATTTAAGGTGATTGGCAAAAGAGGTGACACGAGAAAACATTTTTTTACACAGCGAGTTGTTGTGATCTGGAATGCCTTGCCTGAAAATGGATGGAAGCACATTCAATAGTAACTTTCAAAAGGGAATTGGATAAATACTTCAAGGGATTTTTTTTTACAGGGCTATGGGGAAAGAGCAGGACAGTGGGACTACAAAAGAGATGGCGCAGGCATGATGGGCCGAATGGTCTCCTTCTGTGCTGTATCACTCTATGATTCTATGACTCTAAGGCTTCAGCACATGCCATCCCACTTGCTCTAACCTGCAATTCACGTGTTTCAGCTCCTTCTCTCTTCTTCTGCACTTCCTTCACTGTCCTCTCTTTGCTGTTTATTTACTTTCTTCAATTTTTTTACACGCCTTTCTGTGGCACTTATTAGATTTGAATAGAATCTTAGCTGCAAAGATAGGGTTGCCAACTCTGGTTGGAAGTATTCCTGGAGGTTTGATCACGTGACATTCTGACCACGACACCTGACAATGCGATGCCTGATCATGTGACATCTGATCACGTAATTCCCTTTGAAATGAAGTTTTAGTCTTTACCTCAATAGCCACATGTGGTGAAGGATCCCACGGTCCAATAACCCTCAGTTCGAGAACCTTCCTCCTCCCTTCCCCTTTGTTTCTTCCAGTGAGAATCATTGGTTCCCGTTCCCTAATTCCTCATTCACCTACCAATGGAAATAATCTTTCACTGTTTACCCACAGTAAGGACCCCAGGTTTCACTTACCCACTAAACTGCTGACCACCCAACTTCCTTTTCTAGCTCCCATGTTAGCTGATATTCTTAACGGTTCTCTCCTCAGGTACTGTCTCCTTCTCCCTCAAATCTGCCGTCATCACCCATCTCCTCAAAGCAACAACCCTTGATCCCTCCGTCCTTGCAAACTACCACCCCATCTCCAACCTCCCTTTCCTCTCCAAAGTCCTTGAACGTGTTGTCGCCTCCCAAATCTGTGCTCACCTTTCCCGCATCTCCATGTTTGAATCCCTCTAATTAGGTTTCCGCCCCTGCCCCTGCGGGTGCCGGTGATGAGCTCGATGGAAAAGTTGGAAATGATTCCGTTCAACTTAATGCAGTTTAACCTCATTCTGGTTCCTGACTCGCTAACAGTTAGGAATTATTGACAGTACCTCACACAAGTGCCTGTTGTTCATGTGGGCGCACTGCAGTGGGAAATTTAAATCGCTGATGTTCTGGACTGCTCGAGGCAGCGCTCGGGATAAGGACCCCCCGATAGCGAGAAACTCCTGGTCATCCTGGGAGGGTTGGGAACCCTATTGCAAAGATGTTCCACCATGTCGTGCTGAGTACACATCTGTATATTCGCCCAGATTCTCCATATTTCCTGAATCCGCTATGTAATGGGTCTGCCTAACTTAGAGATGGACAGTCCCCAAATCAGACAAGCAAATACTCTATTATTTCTCGTCCTGCCACGGTCACCATTAATGCTGGGTTTCTATAGGATATTGTCATATGTACTATGCCCTTATGTTGAGGTATTATTGGATAGTATCATACATTCTTTACCGCTAATAAAAATTAGAGTACATGGAAACATCAAGGCATCTGGCAAATACTCTTTATTTATCAATTCAATCATATAACACAACAACTTACATGCAATACCCATGAGACTGGTACCAATAGTAACTCACGTGCAAAGGACTCAGCAGGATGAGGGTTCATGTTAGCCTCAGCAAGACTAGGCTGAAGCCCCTAAGGTGCATCATAGGGTTAATCACATTCCCTAATAATGTGATATAAATGCCTCAACATGTCCTCTGGTTAAATAATTGAGTACGCTAATCTACTACGTCACTGCTTAAAGCGATGGTGATTAGGTAATTCCTTCCAATGTGCCTGCAAAATGCCACCTGTTTCTTATTCATTATAATTACTAATAAGAAATCGTGGATATCAGTTATGGCCTTCCTTTCTTATCGCCTTCCATATTGCTGCTGTACCTATTCATACCAGTATTCGTACCCTTATATTCTCCTAACTATCTGGCTATATTTCTTACATCTTCCCACATACAGTTAGTGAGGTAATGTCTGCTATGCTCCAGGCTTGACCGTGTACTTTTGCAACTACTGCAGAATTAGTCTTTGATATGTGATTCTATATCCTTTTTATAATATGTAGACCAAAACTGTTCACAGTACTCTAAGTATGGTTTAATCAGGGTTCGATACAAGTTTAACATAACTTCTCTGCTTTTCAATTCTATCCTTCTAGAAATGAACCCCAGCACTTTGTTTGCTTTTTATGGCCTTATTAACCTGTGTTGCTACTTTTAATGATTTGTGTATCTGTACCCCCCGATCCCTTTGCTCTTATACCCCATTTACTCTCTTATTAGCCAAGCGCTATGTGGCCTCCTTATTCTGCCTACCAAAATGTTAACACCTCACACTTATCTATATTGAAAATCATTTGCCAATTACATGCCCATTCTGTAAGTTCATTAATGTCTTCTTGTATTTTGCCGCAGTTTTCCTCAGTAATTACTATAACCGCCTCCCAAATTTGGTGTTGTCCGAAAATTTCAAAACTGTACTTCCAATTCCCGAGTCCAAATTGTTTCTTTAGGACTGACAGGACTTGTCAGTGTTTAATTTTATTAAAAACCACTATCTTCCTTGATATACAGCAATGGGCAGGAAGCACCTAGGCTGGATTAAAAAAAATAAAAATTGATGGTCTCATTAATGCCCTCACGTAAATTTTCCCTTCTCGAGTGCTTGAACAGCAACTCATATCAATATATCTCATCAATTTCAATTTCAGAAACAAATGATGGCCAGGCTTGGTGGTTTCACAACAGAGACAGAAGTGCTTGCAATTACTTTTGGAGGTAACTCCCATATCTCCCCCTCCTCGATCACTCTGTCTTGGAAAATAATAAATATCCCTGAATGGGTTAAAGCCAAGCCTTTGAAAGGCAAAGTCATAGTCCAATTTGTCACCACGCTGTGACATTTGATGATTGGCTGATGTTTACAGATAAGATCTAAAGTTCTTAACACCATCGGATCTCCTCCTTACACCAACACATTTCCAGCAAGGTTGCTCCGTAATTCTGTGCAGCTACGTTCATATCAAAGAACTACTCTCAGTAATCCTGCGCCGCCACCACTGACTGCGGTCCCAAAAACCCGCTGACCTGTTTCAACAAAAAAACAGAAAATCCATTGTGGCTCGTCTTGAGAGCCCAGTGGGTTAATTGCATGACATGCATTTGTCAATTCCTGATTTCCTTCTGTCACCGTAGGTCAGTACCCATTCAAGTTCAGAAACTTCAAATTTAATAATCGCATTCAGCAATGCAAAAGTCGTTGCTTAGTGAATATTTAAGCAGAGTTAATCTGATACTAGAAAAATTAAAATCAGCTGCCTGTGGAAGGGGTTAACTTCTGTGCTGTGGAAAGAAAGGCGGACCCAGTCAGTGCCTGCCAGCAGACTCGCACAGATTTCAAGTAACAATCGAATTAGATCTCAAATTTCAGAGGCATGTTTTTTTCAAAGTCTTTGTGCATTTAACAGTGATTTACTAAGCTTGCCCCCATCAATGTTACTTAAAATAATACATGCACAAAGATTTTAATACAATTACATTCTGGCAAATAAAATTGAGCTCCTCTTTGACTTCCAATTTTGGCTTGTAAGCTTTGAGGTAATTCCCCAAGATAATAGGATTCAAAGGCATTGATTGGCTTTCATTGGATTTAAGCATACAATGACAACCATTATTAATAACAATTACACATATACTTAAGATTACACTTACGATAATACGATTCAGCGCATCACAGGTTTCGAGCTCGAAGGGTTAATGGCTGATCAGGCCTTGTCGAATTCTTAAGTATCTATTCTATCTTTTAGACATTACCTTCATTCTGGCTGTGTGAGAACCTGCATGTTCTCACATTACCTCATCTAATTAGCTGCAATAACTTCGGTTTTAACAAGAATCATTCCCCAAGCCTTCACCTTGATGGAACTGTCAATCAAGTAATTCAACTAGAAACAGTTGCAGAGAACAAAAGCCCTCTGCAGGAACCTTACACAGTTGTCCTCGGAGGAGTCACTATCTGAAGCTATAGCTTCTCAACTTGATGGTCAAAACATGTCCATAGACGTCTCACTGGTGAGAGATCTATTGTAGATCTCAAGGCTGAGCGAATAAAGACAGTTTGAGGCCTTTGCTGAATCTCTTTATCAGCTAAAACACGTCTTTGCTTTCCATTTCATTGGAAATGAAACTGAAACCAACATCTCCAGCCTTCTAACAGAAACATATTTCACAGGCAAAAGCTAAAAGATACTGGCTCGGATTTTGCTGTAATAATAACGGCGAGGCTATCAGCGCTCGCCGTTATTTCAGGGTAAATCTGACATCAACTTCCGCACATACGCAATTAAACACAGAAATCGGAAGTTGCTGTCAAAGCACCCTGCTTCTCCACAGGGTGCGTTGGTGCAGTCCTCGCTGATAGACTTGACATTGAAATGAATGCAACGGCGTGAACTTTGGGTACTTGCCCACTAGTTCCGCACTAAAAATGGCTGAAAAGTTAGGGTTGTTGCATTCAGGACTAAATGAGTTTTTACGGTGTAATAAGTGATAATTACTGCTGAACAACCTCTCTAGCCCTTAAAAATTAATTTTATAAGTGTCTCATTCCCTTAATGTTGGAGATTTTTTTTAAAATTAAAATAATTCTTTTTAAAGATTTTGTGTCTGTCTCTTTCATCTCTCTACCTTAATCCAATCTGTCTTTCCCAATCTTTTATTTCGCTTTCTGTACACCATTTAAATCTAATTTATATTTCCTGCTTTATACTTCTTGGGTTGGACTCTGCATGTCTCAGTGAGGATTCTTCAATCTGATTGGTTGAAGAGCCTCGCTGTACTTTACCTGCTCACAAACGGCACAGATCCCCTGTAGAGGGCGCCACGCTGGAAATCGCTGCTGACAAGCGCGCAAAAACTCTGTGGGCAACTGTCAGCGGGGTGAACAGCGATGGGCGCTGAGAGCAAAACCCAGGCCAATATAAACAATTACAGGAAACTTCGCGATATCTGGCACCGACGGGACCGAGCTGCTGCCGATCTATCAAAACTTCCAGATAGACCAGCGCTAATGTTGAAGGATACGGAGGTTTTCATCTCCGTATCTGACAACAAACACTGTTGCTTAGCAACAGCTTGTAAACACTCGGCCCGTACCTTGGAAGCATCTCTGAAACTGTTGCTAAGCTACAGAGACGTTTTCCAGAGCCTGACTGTTAAAAAAAATGCTAGGAGAAGAAAAAAAACCTAACCAAAATGGCTGCTGATTTCTGCCGTTAGATCAAGGTTTACGGACATGCAACCTCCGGATAAACCAAAGTTTCCTGTAACTCTTTCCTTATTCCTTCAGGTATTTATCCAATTCCCCTTTAAAAGTTACCGTTGAATCTACTTCCACCATCCTTTCAGGCAGTGCATTCCAGATCACAACAACTCACTCTGTAAAAAAAAATGATCTTCATCTCCCCTCTGGTTCCTTTGCCAACTATCTGCGCCCTCTGGTTACCAACCCTCCTGGCAGTGGAAACAATTTCTCCTTATTTACTCTATCAAACCCCATATAATTTTGTACACAGTATGTGATAATATAATATAATGTTTTCTGTTTTGTTTTCAATTCCTAAGGATACAAATTTTTCCATTTTTGGAAACCTATTACACAGACTTCCTATAGTTCTACAGTATACCTGAAACTTAATTGGCAGAATTCACATGCATTTGATTGGGCAAATCGTACCTGCAATTTTACGGTATTTTGATCTTTGAGGAAGTTTATTTTATATTAACTTGATTGCAGCAGGTTTTTTTTAATAAATGCACAGGAAACATAGAAACATAGAAGATAGGAGCAGGAGTAGGCCATTTGGCCCCTCGAGCCTGCTCCGCCATTCAATGCAATCATGGCTGATCATCCAAATTCAGTACCCTGTCCCTGCTTTCTCCCCATATCCCTTGATCCCTTTAGCCTTAAGAAATATATCCAACTCCTTCTTGAATATATTTAATGAATTGGCCACTACTGCCTTCTGTGGTAGAGAATTCCACAGGTTCACCACTCTCTGGGTGAAGAAATTCCTCCTCATTTCTGTCCTAAATGGCTTACCCCTTATCCTTAGACTATGACCCCTGGTTCTGGACTCCCCGACCATCGGGAACATCCTTTCTGCATCTAGTCTGTCCAGTCCTGTCAGAATTTTATAAGTTCCAATGAGATCCCCTCTCATTCTTCTAAACTCCAGTGAGTATAAGCCCAATCGACCCAATCTCTCCTCATACGTCATTCCTGCCATCCCAGGTATCAGCCTGGTGAATCTTCGCTGAACTCCCTCCATGGCAAGAACATCCTTCCTCAGATAAGGCGACCAAAACTGCACACAATACTCAAGGTGCGGTCTCACCAAGGCCCTGTACAACTGCAGCAAGACATCCTTGTTCCTGTACTCGAACCCTCTCGCTACGAAGGCCAACATATCATTTGCTTCATTGGAAGCATTGCATCACTATTAAATGCAGAAGAGAAAAATCAAGAGTAATGGGAATTTGGAGAATTACAAAGTTACAGTTACAGGACTATGTCCTATTTTATGTCTGAGATTTGAGATCTCAATTGGTTGTTTTCCTTTCAATTTGGCAAACTTCCTCTAAATTTACTCGAAGTCTGCCTGTGTCTGGAGCTGCAGCAATAAAGCTGGCTCTGCACCCCCTTTTCACAGTCAGTGCTGTGGAGAGGTACTAAGATCTACATTTAAAAAATAAAGCCTGATCTTAGGGGAATTAACGTGTGTGGAGTGTTTCATTGAAGGTCTGAAACTAAAATCAGAAATAAGCAAATACCTTGTGTCCATTCAAGTGTGGATTTTGGCTGTTTGAATCCCTCCAATCCGGTTTCTGCCCCGCCACAGTACCGAAACAGCTCTCATCAAAGTCACACATGACATCCTTTGTGACTGTGAAAAAGGTAAGCTATCCCTCCCCCAACGCCTCTCCACCGTCATCCAGCTGGATGGAACTGCACTCGCCTGGTTCCATTCTTATCTATCTAATCGTAGCCAGAAAATTACCTGCAATGGCTTCTCTTTCCACTCCCGCATCGTTACCTCTGGGGTCCCCCAAGGATCTATCCTTGGTCCCCTCCTATTTCTCATCTATATGCTGCCCCTTGGCGACATCATCCGAAAACACGGCGTCAGTTTCCACGTGTATGCTGACGACACCACCACCTCTTCTCTCCACCCCACCACGGTCTCTAAATTGTCAGACTGCTTGTCCGACATCCAGTACTGGATGAGCAGAAATTTTCTCCAATTAAATATTGGGAAGAACCAAAGTCATTGTCTTCGGGCCCCACCACACACTCCGTTCCCTAGCCATCAACTCCATCCCTCGCACTAGCATCTGTCTGAGGCTGAACCACGCTGTTCGCGAACTTGGTGTCATATTTGACCCTGAAATGAGCTTCTGACCACATATCCGTAGCATAACCGAGACCACCTATTTCCACCTCCGTAACATCGCTCGTCTCCGCCCCTGCCTCAGCTCATCTGCTGCTGAAACCCTCATCCATGCCTTTGTTACCTCTAGACTTGACGATTCCAACGCACTCCTGGCTGGCCTCCCACATTCTACCCTACGTAAACTTGAGGTCATCCAAAACTCGGCTGCCCGTGTCCTAACTCGCACCAAGTCCCATTCACTCATCACCCCTGTGCTCGCTGACCTACATTGGCTTCAGGTTAAGCAACGCCTCGATTTCAAAATTCTCATCCTTGTTTTCAAATCTCTCCATGGCTTCGCCCCTCTCTATCTCTGTAATCTCCTTCAGCCCCACAACCTCCCGAGATATCTGTGCTCCTCTAATTCTGCCCTCTTGAGCATCCCTGATTATAATCGCTCAACCATCGGTGGCCGTGCCTTCAGCTGCCTAGGCCCTAAGCTCTGGAATTCCCTAGCTAAACCTCTCCGCCTCTCTTTCCTCCTTTAAGACGCTCCTAAACACCTACCTCTTTGACCAAGCTTTTGGTCACCTGCCCTAATTTCTTATGTGGCTCGGTGTCAATTTTTTGTCATATAATACTCCTGTGAAGCGCCTTGGGACATTTTACTACGTTAAAGGTGCTATATAAATACAAGTTGTTGTTGTTGTTTCGCCAGGCTTGAATCCCTTGAACAAGCGCACAGCTAACTTCACTTGGCATTCTCCGAAGGGCCCATCCTCCTCTGTTGCTGACCTTCCTGTCCAGCGTACCCGCTGGGGGGTGAACATCCATTAACCTCCTTCCGTTCCACTCACCCCACCCAGCGCTGCACCTTGGACTCTGCCAGCGGATCAATAATTCCCATCCTTCTCCACATTTTTCTCCAGAATGACCATTCACTTGTGATTAAGGCCCTTAATTGTGGATGATTGTGTTGACATCCCAGCTTCACCTAAACTGGTTTCATGGGTGGCAACACCTTGCTCCCTTAAAGAGGTTTCTCTGCCTGACTATACTTTCCACCACTTACCCCGGTCAAACTGCCATCACCAAGTCACACCCCAAATCCTCTGATACCTTCTTTTCCTTTGAAAGTCTCTTGAGGGAGGGAATTCCAGAGCTTCGGGCCTAGGCAGCCGAAGGCAGGGCCAGCAAAGGTTGAGTGATTAAAATCAGGGATGCTCAAGAGGCCAGAATTAGAGCAGCGCAGATATGTCGGGGGGTTGTGGAGCTGGAGGAGGTTACAGAGATAGGGAGGGGCGAGGCCATGGAGGGATTTGAAAACAAGGATGAGAGTTTTGAAATCCAGGCGTTGCTCAACCGGGGGCCAATGTCTTCTTAGGCAGTCCCTCGGAACCGAGGATGATTTGCTTCCACATTAAAAATGAGTTCGCAGGTGACTGATTAGTCCAATGCGGGACCTACAGTCTCTGTCACAGGTGGGGCAGACGGTGGTTGAAGGGGCGGGTGGGTGGGGTGCTTGGGTTGACGTGCGCTCCTTGCGCTGCCTGTGCTTGGCTTACGCTTGCTCCCGGCAAAGAGACTCGAGGTGTTCGGTGCCTTCCCGGATGCTTCTCCTCCACTTTGTGCGGTCTTGGGCCAGGGGTTCCCAGGTGTCGGTGGGGATGTTACACTTTTTCAAGGAGGACTTGAGGGTGTCCTTGAAGCGTTTCCTCTGCCCACCTGGGGCTCTCTTGCCGTGCCGGAGCTCCGAGTAGAGCGCTTGTTTTGGGAGATCAGCGAGCACAGGGGTGATGGGTGAATGGGACTTGGTGTGAATTAGGACACGGGTAGCAGAGTTTTGGATGACCTCAAGTTTACGTAGGGTAGAACGTGGGAGGCCAGCCAGGGGTGTGTTGGAATAGTCAAGTCTAGAGGTAACAAAGGCATGGATGAGGGTTTCAGCAGCAGATGAGCTGCGACAGGAGTTGAGGCAGGTGATGTTACAGAGGTGGAAATAGACAGTCTTAGTTATTGTGCGGATTTGTGGTCGGAAGCTCATTTCAGGGTCAAATATGGCACCAAGGTTGCAAACAGTCTTGTTCAGCCTCAGACAGATGCTAGGGAGAGGGATGGAGTCAGTGGCTAGGGAATGGAGTTTGGGGCGGGGACCGAAAACAATGGCTTCGATCTTCCCAAAATTTAGTTGGAGGAAATTTCTGCTCATCCAGTACTGGATGTCGGACAAGCAGTCTGACAATTTAAAGCCAGTGGAGGGTCGAGAGAAGTGGTGGTGAGGTAGAGCTGGATGTCGTCAGGGTACAAGTGGAAACTGATGCTGTGCTTTCGGATGATGTCACCGAGGGGCAGCATGTAGATGAGAAATAGGAAGGGGCCAAGGTTAGATCCTTGGGGGACACCTGAGGTAACGATGTGCGAGCAGGAAGAGAAGCCGTTGCAGGTGATTCTCTGGCTACGATTAGATAGAGAAGAATGGAACCAGGCGAGTGCAGTCCCACCCAGCTGGACGACGGTGGCGAGGAATTGGAGGAGGATGGAGTGGTCAACCGTGTCAAAGGCTGCAGACAGGTCGAGAAGGATGAGGAGGAATAGTTTACCTTTGTCACTGTCACAAAGGATGTCATTTGTGACTTTGATAAGAGCCATTTCGGTACTGTGGCAGAGGCGCAAGTATCATTCTGTGGATCACCCAAGTTTCATTTATTTTTAATAAAAGCCGATCATAAAAATGTTTAAGATGAACCAGAATATTCCATTTTTTAATTGTATAAAATTTCCAGAACTCCGGGACAACCGTAGCAATACAAGAGCAGTTGGGAGAGGGGTAGCATTTGGAAGGCGTGTGCACAATTCTAAATTTAGTGCCTACAATCCTGGCCCGGTTTGAATCCCAATTAAAAAAATATATTTTTCTCCCTATAATAAATTATTTTCTACTACTGAAAGAAATAATTCTTAAAGTAGAAATAAAATAAATTCCCATGGTGAGCAAAGGCCCCTCCATTTATAGATTAAAAATTGCAACACCCCATTCTGAAAAATACATCACATAAAGCAATTTTAATGAATTAAAATGTTATTGTGGGGAGCATGCTGCTGTCAGGTACTTACAGCTTTATTTGCTCTAATGCAGTGTACAGTGATGTTGGGTATACCCCCGGCCTGTTGCCAGTCCCACTGCACTTTTAGCTCATTCACGTGTCAGATGCCCCACTCGAGGCATTTGCTGGCATGTGAATTGCTGCACAGTTGGCCTTGTACGTGCTTGGGTGAACATACAAAGAGATCTCGCCATGTCCATCAAAATGCTTGAAGTTTTCCGTGACTGCTGAGCATCATTGATCATGGAAATGGCATCCTGATTTAACTGCATGGTTTTAGTTTGATGGCACCATTTGGGGAGCCACTTGTAGAATGTGTCACTTTGCTGCTGGCATTGGGCAAACCCTGGCCGGTGTCGCTCTATAGCTCCCCATCAAAATAGAACCATAGAATGGTACATCACAGAAGGAGGCCATTCGGCCCATCGTGCCTGTGCTGGCTCTTTGGTAGAGCTATCAAATTAATCCCACCCCCCTGCCCTTGCCCCATAGCCCTGCAAATTTTTTCCCTTCAAGTATTTATCCAATTCTCTTTTGAAAATTACTACTGAATCTGCTTTCACCGCACTTTCAGGCAGTGCATTCCAGATCACAACAACTCGCTGTGTAAAAAAACATTGCCCACATGTCACCCCTGGTTCTTTTGCCAGTCACCTTATGTCCTCTGGTTATCGACCCTTCAACCGTTGGAAACAGTTTCTCCTTATTGACTCTATCAAAACCCTTCATGATTTTGAACACCTCTATCAAATCTTCTCATAACCTTCTCTGCTCTAAGGAGAACAACTCAGCTTGTCCATTCTCTCTACGTAACTGAAGTCCATCATCCCTGGTACCATTCTGTCAGCTGTGACTCAGCTGGTTGTACCCTCGCCTCTGAGTCAGAAAGAAGGTTGTGGGTTCAAGTCCCAACTCCATAGACTTGAGCACAAAAATCTGACACTCCAGTGCAGTACTGAGTGCTGCACTGTTGGAGGAGCCGTCTTCTTTGATGAAATGTTAAACCTAGGCACCGTCTGCTCTCTCAGGTGGACGTAAAAGATCCCATGGCACTATTTTGAACAAGAGCAGTGGAGTTATCCCCGGGGTCCTGGGCCAATATTTACCCCTGAATCAACATCACTAAAACAGATTAGCTGGTCATTATCACATTGTTGTTGGTGGGAGCTCGCTGTGTGCAAATTGGCTGCTGCGGGTCCTACATTACAACAGTGACTACACTTCACAAAAGGACTTCATTGGCTGTAAAGCGCTTTGGGACATCCGGAGGTCGTGAAAGGCGCTATATAAATGCAAGTCTTTCTATTCTAGTAAATCTCCTCTGCACCTAAGGCATTGACATCCTTCCTAAAGTGTGGTGCCCAGAATTGAACACAATACTCCAGCTGAGGCTTGTAGTGCCAAAATTGCTGGGCACTTTTCCTTTTTTAAAGCTATAAGGAGACACTGGGGACACTCTACATTTTCTCCCCTTCCCCTTCCCCTTCCCCTTCCCGCCTTGGTGTGGTACCAACAAGTCCCAGTCTTGGCGGCATGACCGCAGCCTCCGGTTGCCGTTAGCGACAAGCCGCCCCGTCCCCCCCTTTTGCGTCCCTTTAAAATGGCGCGACTTGCGCAATCTTCTGACTGCGCAACTTCCGGTTTGTCAGGCGGCGGTCGCGTGACGACGACGGCGGCGCGCGCGCAGTGCCGGCTGGCAGAAAATGGCGGCTTCCTAGGAGAGGCAGAGAGTCGGAGCGGCGGCGGGCGGGCGGCCGGAGCAGACAGCGCAGTACAGCACAGGAGCCCCAGCTTCTCTCAGCGCCGCAGGTAACCCAGTTAAGGTGTGAGCCGATTCGAGTAGTGTTAGTGCGGCGGGGAGGGAGCCAGGCGGTCCGGAGTTGCGGTCGTGTCGGCTCGCTTCAGCCAGGCATCCGGGCCAGGAGTTGGTGCGAAGTAAGCCGGCCGGATCAGGGGGTCGGTTCGGAGCTGCTCAAGTGTCCCTGTGTGTAGTGCAGAAGGATTGGGTTAACCAGGGGCCCGAACTGCACTGCCCCCCGTGCAACACGTACTGAGCTTTCAAGATATTATCATAAAATAGAATAGCGGTACGGTAGCATAGGGTTATGTTACTGGGCTAGTAATCCAGAGACCTGGTCTAATTACCGGCAGCTGGGGAATTTAAATTGTTAATTGAATAAACTGGTATCAATAATGGTGACCACTGGGTTGTCATATCTGGTTTGCCTGTATGTGACTCCAGACCCACAGTTCTTAACTGTTTCGTTCTTCACTGCCCTCTGAAATGGCCACTCTGCTACGATGGACTGTAGCAGTTCAAGAAGGCGGCTCACCACCACCACCTTCTCCAGGACAATTGGGGGATGGGCAATAAATGCTGGCCTTGCTAGTAACGGCTGCATCCCGCGAATGAATAAATATTCTTTCTTTCTTGCTGGGTGGTCCCGTTTTGAATTTTGTGCACTGGAGATTTGGAATGGTTTTTGTACTGTTACCTTGCTGGTTAAAACCAAAATCAGAACACCAATATCTGTATCAGCAGCTTGAGATATAAGAAAATTGATGATCATGAATTTAGAAAGAAATAACTTATTGATATAGTGATTCCATGTCCTCGGGAAGACCCAGAACCCTTAAGCAGCCAATAAGTGTTGTAACGTAGGCAAACGTGTGCAGCTAATTTGCATACAGCAAGGCCTCACGCAGCAATGAGATAATTGACTAGGTAATCTATTTTTGTTGGTGTTGGTTGACAGGAATGTTTGCCGGGGCACCAGGGGAACACTCTGCCCTTTTGAATAGTACCACGGGATCTTTTATGCCCTCCTGGAGCATACAGATGTGGCCTTGATTTGACAGTGACAGTGCAACACTCCTAGGCTGCACTGAAGTGTCAGCCTAGATTATGTGTCCAAGTCTCTTGAATGGACTTGATCCCACAACCTTCTGTTTTAGAGACAGAGTGATACCCGTGATGCTCAATGATATGTACCTACTTGACCCATTAAGTTGAAAAGCCTGGGCACACTGCACTAGCTAATTACCTTGACTTTGATTTCTTGTGGAGAAAAATGAATTAATTGTTTTCCTGTAGCTCTGTTGCCACTTGTCTCCCACTTTTATTTTTCTCTATGCTTAAACTTTGTCTAATTTTTCACTTCCTCCCTCCTTCCTTGGCTTTGTCACCTCCTCTGTCGCTTTCTTTCTGGCGTGTCACTCTATGCCTCGCATTCGCTTTCTCCTAGTTTTTACATGTCGTGCTTTCATTTTACTCTTGCCTCCCATGGGATTTTCGCAGCCACAGAAAGAGTAATCTCTCCATTAGTAAGAAAGAACAATTAGAAGAGGAAGACAGCAAGTGGAGGGCTTGGCTTAAAATAAGTGAAGAGGCTTTACTCGTAAGGGGGCTGGAACCTGGGAGCAACCTGTGTTTCTGGCAGCCCCAGCTTCTCTGTTTTACCCAGCCCGGCTCCCACCCAACTGACTCGCCAATGTTAAGCACAGCACACCGCTGGATGAAACTGTTGTTGGCCGAATCTGTTTGACCCTCCCGGCATATAAACAAGGCCATGAAGAAACTTGCTGATTTCAAAAATGCTTATGAGACATAAAATGTTGAATGAGTGGAACCTGTGGTCTGGAATGTACAGCTGGAGGGTCGGGTACAGTGAATTTTAATGCTTATAAAATTGAATTAGATATTTGAATTTTTGATATTAATGACACGGACTTGGGTATAGGGGGCACAAATTCAAAATTTGCAGATGGCAAAGCTTGGAAATGTAGTAAGCAGTGAAGAGGTCAGTGTCACTTCAGGAGGACATGCAGACACCTGATGGATGCAATTTAATGCAGAGAAGTGAGGCATTTTGGAAGGAAATGAGATGCAGTATAAATTAAATGGTACAATTTTTAATGGGTTGCAGGAACAGAGACCTGCGGGTTCACACGCACAAATCTTTGAAGATGGCAGAACATGTTGATGATTCTGTTTAATAAAGCATATGTGATCCGTGGCTTTATAAATAGAATCATACAGTACAAAAGTAAGGAAGTTGTGGTAAACCTTTATAAAATCACTGGTTAGTCCTCTGCTAGCGTATTGTGTCCAATTCTGGGCACCGCATTTCAGGAAGGAGGTCCGCCTTGGAGAGGATGCAGAGGAGATTTACCAGAATGATACCAGGGAGGCAGGATCTCCGTTATGTGGAGAGACTAGAGAAGCTGGGATTGTTCTCCGTGGAGCAGAGAAGGTTAAAGGGAGATTTAATAGAGGTATTCAACATTATGATGGGTAGATAGGGAGCAACTGTCTCCACTGGCAGGAGAGTCATTAACCAGAGGACACAGATTTAAGATAATTGGCAAAAGAAAATCCTGCAGGGCAATGAGAAATTTTCTTGCGCAGCGAGTTGCTGCGATCTGGAATGCACTACCGTGCGAGGGTAGTGGAAGCAGATTCAGTAGTAACTTTCAAAAGGGAATTAGATGATGTACTTGAAAAGGAGAAATTTGCAGGGCTATTTGGAAAGAGCAGGGGAGTGGGTCTAATTGGATAGTTCTTTCAAAGAGCCGGCCCAGGCACGATGAGCCGAATGGCTGCCTTCTGTGCCCTTTGATACTGTGGAGAGTAGATTGCATTTCTTGCTGTTTTGCTGTATTTGACTTTGTAAATGTGGGTGTTCGAAACAGGCTGTTGGTACTTTTGCCTTATTAGTAGATCAATCTACATCAGAGCACCTAGGTGTCCATAGCTTGATATATGGAAATTAATGGAACATTGATTTTAAACTTTGTTTCCGTTCAAGTTTGACAGCTGACTTTTAAAGGCTTGTTTATAATAAAGTTTGCTTGGCATGTGAATGTTAAGTGTTGACTTCATATTGGCAGGCTCGAGGGGCCATATGGCCTAATCCTGCTTCTAATTCTTGTGTGTGCAATAATAAAGTACGTGTCTAAGTTGCTGGATAACTTTAATAGGTTAAATAATGAATAGTTTAAATTGGGCATCACTGCTAGTGCTCAGTAATTGTATGTTGTGCTCTCCATGGTGGTCCTAGTCGGTCAAAAGTAGAAAAATAAATGTTTAAATCAATTTAATGCTTCAATTTTATTTAAAATAATTTGCATTTTTTGTCAACAGCCCCAGAATGATTGTTAACTGTTTCTGTGGTGCTGAGCATTCTTTTGTTAAAAACGTGCTTTAAGTTTAAAATTGTAGCCTTCCAAATGGTCCAAAAACTAGTCCAGCTTGAAACTAATTTAATGCTTCTCAAAGTTGTTTGGGAAATTGTAAGTCATTTTGATTGTGTATTGTTATTGTCACCGGAAATATGCAATCCTTAACCACTGCAGCAGGCTACGTAATTTTCCTTATCCGTTTGCCTGATGTAAAATTAAAGTGCCGATTAGTTCAGCCGAGTCCGATCCTGTTAAGTGCAGAGCATTGATTGTAATGGTATCGCCTATATTTTGTGTCAGAGATTCGTATAGCACTCGATGCAGGGTGCTCATTTAGTACCTCGGCCATGCCCTCTGCCTCCTCAAGATGATCTGCTTTTGGTCCCGAATCGCCATCCCTCTTCTTTTGACCACTCCTTTACTATTTCTACGTTTTATAGAAGACTTTAGTGTTCCCTTTTGTGTTACCGCTAATCTTTTCTCATACGCCCTCTTTGCCCCGCTTTTTCAGTTCTCCTCTGCACTTTCTGTATTCTGCCTGTCCTTTCCCATAACTACTATAAATCTAATATTGTGATCATTGTTTCCCCAATGCTCTCCCTCTGAAACATGTTCCACTTGCCCCACTTCATTCCCCAGAACGAGATCCCACACTGCTTCCTTCCTTTAGCTGGAAACATAGTGATCAAGAAAGTTCTCCTGTACACATTTTAGGAATACCACTCCCCTAGTCTCTATTAGGATAATTGAAGGCCCCTATTATCACTGCTCTAGATTGGTTTGATGTCTTTCTGCAATATGCTTGCAGATTTGCTCTTCTATCTTCCCAAATAGATACGGGTCAGAGCTGAATTTGAAACTTTATTTGATGGAATCTTACTGTTTCTTTCTTCACCACCCTTTCCAGATGTTATCAACTGCAGCTTTCTCTTGTGAATTATTGCCGATTGGGAACAGACCAGCTGGTTCGTTAACCCTATCCTATACTGTCATAGTGTAACTTTTGCACACCATAGCCTCCATCCGCCTGTCCACCAGCCATGCAATCACATGGGATAGCTGAAATAACCGTCGGCCAATTTAGAAAAATAGACTCTGGGAAATTCCACTCTTTCACCTGAAGGTGAACAAACAAGTTCCAAGAGACCACAGTGACTGGGAGACGCATTGAACATAAGAAATAGGAGCAGGAGTCGGCCTTTTGAGCCTGCTCCGCCATTCAATAAGATCATGGCTGATCTTCAACCTCCACTCCACCTTCCCGCGCGATCCCCATATCCCTCGAGTCCCTTAGTATCCAAAAATCTATTGGTCTCTGTCTTGAATATACTCAACGACTGAGCATCCACAGCTCTCTGGGGTAGAGAATTCCAAAGATTTCTCCCCCACCCACTTGCTTTTTATACGTAATTATGTTGGATACATTCAGGCGCTCATCCAGCTCCCCGTTTGACTGCTTGCAGTGGATCCGCTGCACGTGCTGGGATGTTCTATAGGTCAATGAGTCCGTGAACAGAATTGGCTCCTGATATCTAGTTCTATGTTTGCCTATCTTGTACCACTATCCCCTGGTCTTCCTGAGCTATCTAGCTTGAATAGCCTGTCCACATGGACTGATGCTAATCTTTTCATTATTTTAAATATATCAATCAAATGAATTCTGTGCTTTAATAAACAGCCCCAGCTGTCTGTCTGTTGTATCTAATGGCCTTTTAAGCTAGGTATGGAGCTAGTGGCTCTTCTCAGAACCTTTCCTAGGGCTTCTGTCACCCACTATATGAGGACCAAAGCTGGACACTATTTTTATATTTAATCATCCTGGCAATAAATCCTAGCACACTCTTTGCTTACTGGTCATGGACCTTCAAAGCTTCACGTACTAACACCCAGGATTTTCTCAAGTTCTGCAGTCTTGCATAGTGCACACATGCCTGGTGTTACTCCTACCCACGTGCATAATACATTTATCTATATTAAATTACAGCTGCCTGCAATGTTCCCTTGAATTTTCTTTTGGTGCGTGGCTGTGCACTTTTCTAGCGGCAGCAGCTGGTGAGTGGCCTGTGCGGGACCTCCCGATTGGTGCACAGTTGCACAACTTTAGGGGGAACGTTGGCTGCCAGATGTGGGCCCATTTCTCCATCGCATCTAGATCTTCCTGTAATATTCTCTAAGCTCCTTATACATGCACATATCTTTGTATCATCTGCGAACTTGCAGACCATTCCCCTAATGTCTTCATCCAAATATTGATAAAGATGAAGTGTAATAGTCCGAACACTGAACCCTGAGGGACTCCCTTACTAACAGCTCCCCAAGGAGAGCTGCCACCATTAATGGCTATCTCAAATACAAAAAGGAAAATACTGCGGATGCTGTAATGACTCTTGTCTACGGGAATGCAACCAATTCCTTGTCCAACCCAAAAATCTGTCATAAAAACAGAAAATGCTGGAAAACACTAAGCAGGTCAGACAGCATCTGTGGAGAGGAAGAGTTATTGCTTCAGGTCGATGACCTGTCACCCGAATCTGTCTGCTGATCCCACAGGACTCGACCTTATTAACTAGCCTATTGTGTGCCACCTGGTCGAAGGACTGTTGAAAGTCAAGATCTACAATTTTGACGGGACTGCCTACATCTACCACCCTAGAAACCGCCTCAGTAAATTCAACCAGGTTGGTGAGATATGAACAAAAAACACAATGGCCCAGAAATTCGGGTCGGGGGCTTCCCGTGGGTGTAAGCCCCCAACCTGCACTTACCTAGCGCGCCGGCCGTTGAGCTGTGGGACCCCATGGGATTCCGCTCCTGGGCCTGCTCCAACTGCTGGCGCGCAGTGCTTGCGTATCCCAGGGGCGCAGTTAGTTCGATGCGTCCCCTGGGATCACGTGGGCCATGGGCAGCCAATCGGAGCAGGGAATGCTCCATTCATAAGTCTGACAGGAAGTGCTGTCGAGACTTATAAATACTACGGCCCCAAAATAGCACAATCTTCAAATAATTTTTTTTTTAAATCACATTTTTTAAATAAACTGTAAATTACATGAAATAACTATTTTAAACAATTTAAATTTTTGAAAAAAATTAATATTCTAACGGGGCTAAAAATAAACTTACCTTGCTTTAAAGTATTTATTAAAAATAATAAACCTGTAGAAAAAATGTTTTAATTTTAATTAATTCACGACTTAGCATGCTTTATATTTCTAACTTCTGCAGGCTTACCTTCCCGGGAAAACCTGTATTTAAAAAAAAAAACCTAAGTTTGATGCGCACGCGCAGCCTCCCCCCACGCACGCGTTTGACCTCTGAACCCCTGCTTTCAGAGGAACGGAAGTGCCGGTTTCCCGCGCATGCAGGAAACCGGCACTTCCATCGGGCCCACGGGTGAGTACCCCGTGCGTACTCACCCGTGGAGACCTGAACTTCTGGGCCAATATTTCAGTTGCTGGAAATCTGAAACGAGAACCGAAACGCTGCAAGCCCGCAGCATCTGTCGAGAGAATACAATTCTACATTTCGGCTATGAAACCCTTGGAACTTTCTGTTCCTGAAACGTTGGTTTGATCTCTTGACAGATGTTGAATATTTGCAGTGTTTTCTGTTTTTGATGAAGTATGACCTTTTCCAAAAAGCTATGTTGAGATTCTGTAGTAACCTTTCCTCTGTCAAGGTGGTCAGGCAGATTATCTCTAATGATCCCTTCTAGCTTATACTGGTCAAACGAATGGGCCTGTACGTTCCTGGCTTTGACTTTCCCTTATTAAATATTGGTACTACCTGGGCGCCTCTCAGTCCATGGAAACAATCCCAGGCCTCGGCAGTTAAATCAGGTGAGCAAGAGGATGTTTCCAGGCCTTGCCCTGCCTTGTCATTTCCGAGGGTGTCAATCTGCAGAGTGCAGTTAAAATTTGAATTTCTAAGCTAAATTTACAAATACTTTTACTAAATTTTAACCAAAGTTCAAATATGTCCTGTGCTTCAGAGCTGTGCATGTGCTCGTTTACATATTTGTGCCTTAGTAACTTGAAATGTTGAAAGCACTTTATTTTTGTGATGTAAAACAAAGTGTTAACTAGCTTTTTGTGCAATTGATGTATAATATTGATGAGCACCAGTGCAGTGTGATACTACCAGTGGACTATGAAAGTGACCCATTTCATAACTCAGTGACCAGGACTATGTTGCCATACTCCTTTCTAATCAGTTCCTCCAAGCATAAGCAGTGGTGAATCATGCACGGTACCACTATTATTTTCAAGTCTTCTAGACAGTTCTTTAAAGTCATTTTTAATATAGGTACAGTTTTAGTTTGTTCGACACCCACACCCAAATTGTCAGAGGGCCCTCTTCCTGTTTTTGTAATAGCCATGTGCCTGCATCATCATCCCTGAGCCCTTACCATGCAAGACCTTGTTCTGATGTTGCAATTTGCTCTGTAGCTAGTGCGAAAGAAAATGTTCATATTATTAAATTAGTAGCTTACGATCTTAACTTTTTTTGTAAAATTTCTAGCAATTCCAAGAAAGCTCTGCTCTGCCTATTGGGAACTTCAGTGCTGCAAAAGCACATCACCTAGTGTTGAAATAACCGTCAGTTAATAGAGAGGGAAATTCGATCCTGGACTTTGTACTGAAAGCCATACAAACTGGTGGAGTTTGAGACTAGTCTACTACATGCTAGAATCCACCCTTTAGCATTGGAAATGTGCCTGGGCAGTTGGTTCTCTGCGCCATTTCCTCGATCAGTGCGAGAGTTAGATATACCGCTGCTGCACTTCAGAACCTTTGCCTAGCATGTCAACCATAAAGCTTCTGCATGTGGAGCACTGAGCTGTCCTTTGAAACTGTTCTATGTACCCTAAAGTTGGAATGCAGTGTTAGCCGCCACTTGTTAAACCCGCTCCAAAAAGCGAATTTGGCGATGTCATTGTTAGGTGTCTGTGGTTGCCCCATTTTATGCCACCCAGTACATGTACAAAACATTTTCTCTTGAGCTCGCGTTGTATTTGAAGCACAATTGTTTTAAACAGCAGCTGTTCCTAAAAGAAAATGGGAGTTAAGGTGTAACTTCATACTGCGCAGGTGGTATCGCGCTATCAAACTACAATACCAGACGCTGAGAGTCCACGATTAGCCCATCTTTGTGGAAGCATCACATCCCTTTCCAACAGAGTGATGAACGTTTAGTATTTAAAATATTTATTGCACTTTAATTTTTTTTTTGCAGTGATTGCATTTCTGTGTAGGTTTATTTTAATCAACTTTTTGTGAATTACTTTCGAAACACTTTCGGGGTTAGGGGAGGAGCCAGTCAGACACTGCCTGTTTCAGTTGATCATGAAGTGTCATGACAACACCCAACCACAGAGCAACCAGTCAACAAACACACAGGCAACTAGGCTGCTGGGTTAGTTGACCTTTTTGAAATAGAATTTGTAACTTTACTGTGCAACAGTTATCTGCTTTGTATTGCTGTTATCCTTGGCTGATTTTGTTTTGTGCCCTATCACCGTGGTGTTTGTGTACTTCATTATGCATTTTTGCTTGTTTTGCCCTGAGCAATTTTTTTATGGCCCTGGACTGCTTTGCCAAAATGCGGCTTTTGTTCCTAGCTATTGGGCCTAGAATGTTGGAATAGGACAGATTTCAGAAAAACGAGTGAACTTCCTGAAGTGAAGTGGAGAGACACCTTGACGCACAGGACTGTAGATCAGAGATGGGGGCCCGTATTTTCCGATTGGAGGCTTGCTGTGTGCGGAGGCCTCCGATCTCCAAAAAAATCTACGGACTTACCCGAGGGCTCCCGAGGTGTGTATAATTCCGATGCTGGGCCTCTCCAAATTCCAAGTGTGCAAGGCCCACGTATCCGAGGTGCAGGCGGATCACGTGGGCCATGGGGAGCCAATAGGAGAAGGGAATCTCCCTTCATACACTTGCCAGATAGACCTGTCAAATACAGGAAACTCTCGCTTTACCGGCACCTAAATAACCGGAAATCTCTGTTAACCGGCAAAATTCAGGAGTAGGTTCAGGTAAGTTTTACTTCATATTAGTGGCCGTTCCTGGATCTGTGGCTGTGTAACCGGGGTTCCTGCACCTGTTGCTATGCAACAGGGACGCCTGGATCTGTGGCCGGGGTTCCTGCACCTGTTGCCATGCAACAGGGACGCCTGGATCTGTGGCCGTGTACGGGGGCTCTCGTACCTTTTACTATACCTCTCTGTAATTTGGACTTTTTGATAAACTGGCACCACGCCGGGCCCGTCGGTGCCGGATAAGAGTTTCCTGTATATGAATGGAGATCACCCCAAAAACATAGTAAAACATTAAATAAATAAAAAGTCATTTTTAAAATGAGTTGAAATTACAATAAATTAAATATTTTAAAGTTAAATTTTTTGAAATAGTTTTTTACGGGGCTCAAAATAAACTTTAAAAGTGTTTTTAAATGATAAATGAGTGAGAATTTTAAAACTTCTTTTCAACTCTAATGCTGGTAAAAGCAGGCCTTTTACCAGGCGTAAGATTTTTAAGTGTTTTCAGCGGGCGGAGGTTCTCTAGAAAGCGGAACTCTTTTTTCCCCCCCCCCCCCCCCCCGCCGCAGAGGCCCTTGGCATGCCTGAAACCAGCATTTCCGATGGCAACTACGGGTGGGTACACACCTGTAGGGATCGGAATATACGGCCCGGGATGTTTTTCTAAGAGGTTACAAAGGTGCAGGATAAATATATAGCGCTTTAATAAAAGATACTTCAAGTTTTGGGATGCTGTTGATAAGAGGTTAGAAACAAAGTGAAATGGGCATATCCGGGCCTGCAAGAATGTTGAGAGAATGCGAGAAAACAATAGGTTGAGCCGGATAAGGAAAGCATAGAGGAAATATGAGGAGAGAATCTCAAATATTAGACAGTAATGTATTCTGAGAGGGGAGGGAGGTTAATAGAGGATAAACAGAAATTGGTGGGAATACTTGACAATGTTTCACATCAGTCTTTAAAGGAGGATATTGGGACAGAGAGAAATTCTGTATTTAAAAGTAAGAGTAGAGGTGTAAAGAAAAGTATTAAAGTAGTTAAGCCAAATGAGAACAAAATGCCAGGACCTGACAGGATACATCCAAAGACCCTGGGGGAAGAAATGGCAGTGGCCCCAGAAATTATGGCTAATTAATACCAAATTTCAAAAAGGGAGACGGAACTAACCCAACTAATTACTGGCAAGTTACAACAACTACTTGTATTTATATAGCACCTTTAATGTAGTAAAACGTCCCAAGGCGCTTCACAGGAGTGTTCTAAGATGAAAAATTTTACACTGAGCCACAAGGAGAAATTAGGGCAGATGGTTTTAAGGAGCATCTTAGAGGGTTAGAGAGGCGGAGAGGTTTAGGGAGGGAATTCCAGAGCTTTGGGCCTAGACAGCTGAAGGCACTGTCACCAAAAGTTGGGCGATTATAATCAGGGTTGCTAGAGGGCAGAATTAGAGGAGCGCAGCTCTCTCGTTTGGTGGAGGCAGGTAGTGGGGCTGCAGGAGGTTACAAAGTTGGGGAGGGGCGAGGCCATGGAGGAATTTGTAAGCTAGAATGAGAATTTTGAAATCGAGACGTTGCTTAACCGAGAGCCAATGTAAGTCAGCAAGCACAAGGATGATGGGTGAACGGGACTTGGTGCGATTTAGGGTATGGGCAGCTGAGTTTTGGATGACAAGTTTACATAGGGTAGAATGTGGGAGGCCAGCCAGGAGTGTGTTGGAATAGTCAAGTCTAGAGGTAACAAAGGCATGGATGAGGGTTTCAGCAGCGGATGAGCTGAGGCAGGGGCGGAGACAGCCAATGTTGCGGAAGTGGAAATAGGCGGTCTTGGTTATGCTGCAGATAATGTGGTCGGAAGCTCATTTCAGGGTCAGATATGACACCAAGGTTGCAAACAGTATGGTTCAGCCTCACAGATGTTAGGGAGAGGGATGGAGTCAGTGGCTAGGGAACGGAGTTTGTGGTGGGAACCGCAAACCAGTTTAACATCTGTGGTAGGGAAATGTTTTAGAATTGTTCAAGATGAAATTACTAAACAGTCACTGATTCAGAAAGGAAGATTGTGCTTGTCAAACTGAGGTGACATATATGGGCAATGGGGAAATGCAGTGAATGTGGTGTATCTGGACTTTCAAAAAGTGAAAATACCACACAGACATTTGGAGAAGATTAAGGGGTATGAAATTGGGAGAAGGAGAGCAAATTGGATCTAAAAACTAGAGGAGAGGAAACCTTTTCTGTTCTGGGGGTTCAGGTTCATGTTAAAAGTAGCACTTCAAGTGGATAAGGCCATAACAAAAAACTAATGGGGAAATTGGGTTTTATGGTGAGAATATAAAAGTTGAGATATGATGTGAATCTATATAAGACCACAGTTGGAATACTGTGCTGTTTTGGGCTTCGCGTTCTAGGTAGAATGTTGAGGCACTAGAAGTGTAGAATCGTTAGTGACTGATGTGATGAAATTCAAATATATGAAGCAAGACTTTGAAAAACTGGAGCTATTGTGGAGTGATTTGACAGTTGTTTAAAATTATGAAGGGATTGTAGAGGGTAGAGCGACTCATTCCAATAGTTCAAAGTCTAGAACAATGGGGCATCTTGACTAGTTTTCTTCAAACGCCCTCTAATAAAGTGCGCAATTGAGTTGATTTGCGTAATTTGGTAAACTGCACTCAACAGCTGGGAGAAGTATGTTTGAACTCCAGAATCAACTGACTTGAGCATCCTGTTAGTGTAGTCCTGCAGGGGATCTCTGACATTTGGGAAGGTGTAAGGCAACCTTTTGAAATGGCAGATACCATAATAAAACAACAGAACATTTGAATTTGCTTGTGTAATTAAATAAATTATACTTTTGGGACATTTCTTTTAAATTTTTGCCTTGACTGGACCTAAATTTTCTGACCATCTTGGCCTGTGCACCATACGTTTGCAAACCAGGGTCCATGAACCCTAAAGGCTCCACGTGGATTCTAAGATTTCTTTCACTGTGGGGCTCGGCATACTGCGTGCATGTTGAACACAGTGTGCAAGAGTTCTGTATTGAATGTTCTTTTCTGTATTCCATACTTTTTTAGGAATTGCTGACTTACTCGGTTACTAACAGTTTCTGCAATGATAGTGTGTGGATAGCTGACAGTTTTTTGGAATTTAGGGTAGGAGTTCCTCCGGACTATTTGCAGGGGAGCCATCAGCAAAAACATATGAAAACAATTTTTCCCTACAATAAGTAAACAAATATTTCAGTTGCAGCATATTCAGATCAAAAAGTAGGCTCAAAGATGCAGTGCGTTTATATAAAAGTCCTTGGGTCTAGCATGTTTTGAACATCACACTTGTATGCATTCACATTTTCTGATTGGTTCATGTTCATAACAGCAATAATTATAACTGAAGTCAGGTAAATACCAGGGAACAAGTAGAAAGTGGGAACAAAAGCTACCACTCACGATGTTCAAGAACTACTAGTTAAAAGCAGGCACTCAGACAACAGTTAACAGTAGCAAAGAGCAGAAACAATTGTATCGCTCCATATAATTTTTGAAAATTGTGTGCCATCTTGTTTTCCTCCCCATGCTGAGGACTTGATACATTTTCTAACTGTCTGCTATCTAACATTCTGGGCAAAGTTCCCAGCATCACCCAGCAATCGGAGCTAAAACTCTCCAAAAGCAGATTGTCTGCCTTCCGTGATCATATTTTGGAACCATGGAGGTGCTTATTAATGCATCATGAATTTTGATTGACAGCAAGACTAGCCATTCACTGGTCATACCAAGACATCCTATTTGTAAGTCCCTGTTCAGTGGTGGTAAAGTTTGAAGGAAGGCTGCACTAAGAATGAAGAAAGCATTACAGGAAACTTTTTTTTAATTATCCGGGACCGGCGTGCTGCCGGTTTATCAAAGTCCGGATTACAGAGAGGTATAGTTAAAAGGTACGAGAGCTCTGTACACAGCAACAAATCCAGGCTTCCCTGTTGCTTAGCAACAGGTGCAGGAACTCCGGCCACAGACCAAGCGTCCCTGTTGCTTAACAACAAGTGCATGAACCCCGGTTACGCAGCCACAGATCCAGGAACTGCCACTAATATGAAGTAAAACTTACCTGAACCTACTCCTGAATTTTGCCGGTTAACACAGATTTTGGGTTATTTAGGTGCCGGTAAATCGAGAGTTTCCTGTATTATGGCGGTGCACGGTTTTGATTGTATGAAAGTATCAAAATAAGGTAAAGTGGTAACTTCTGAAATTCGTGAAGTAACTGACAGGACAAACTAGGCAAAGATTGATTTGTTGATGCAAGGAGCATTTTTATTTCTGCAACTGGGATGTTGGCAGAAGACGCAGAGGGGAGGAGCTGAGGAGAATTTGTATTGGAGTTGTTACGCTCTGGGAATGCACTGCCTGAGGGTGGTGGAATTGGATAAATACTTTGGAAGGGGAAAAAAATGCAGGGTGATGGGGAAAGAGCCGGGGAGTGTGACTCACGGGCATGATGGACCGAATGGCCTCCTGTGCTGTATGATTCTGAGGGAACACCCAGGAACCAATTAAAAAAAAACACTCTTGGCACATTTGACTTTTTCCCAAATCTTTTTTTTTCCAGAAGTGTGGACTCTGTCTTCCCTCTTTCTCTCTCTCTCTCCTCCCCCCCCCCCCCCATCATTTGCAACAGTGGAACTGTTGACTCAACCACCAAAATGCCATAGGTGATCCGCTGGAATCGATAAAAGAATTGAGACCTGTCTTGTCAATTTCACAGTCAACGGCAATCATTTCCTGTTGACTTCAGAGAAACTTTCCACCAACAGAAAAGACTCTGATATTAGGATGTGTCTGAACAACTGTAAGACATAGTGGTATTAAAGAGACAGGTTATATTACACACCACTGCCTTTAGCAGAATAATGCATTGCATTGGTATATTGCTCTTGTCCTTTTTAAGACAGCATTTCACTAATGCCATGCGTGCTCCTCTGGTACACTAGTAATTGTTGGTTAACAATTTGTAATACGGTCATTTTTTTGTTCTCAACCTATCTATAACGTTTTATTTTTCAGGTCACGCTTCAAAATGAATATCATCAAAGAAAACCAGGATTTGGCCTGTTTCTACACAACAAAACACTCGTGGAGGGGAAAGTAAGTGCTCTTTCTGATAATGGGGTTAATTGCTAGTTCTAGATGGTTGAGAAAACCGGTTGACATGATTTAAAAGGTTTAGTTACCCTGCTTGTTTGGAGTTTTGTAAATGGCTGTTCTGGTTTTCAGTTGCAATTGAAGATTTTCATGCTGTTGGAGAAGAAAGCTCCAACGGTACAGTGCTTGATCACCTCCTCAAGATGATTCCAAGTGTTTCACTAGAACTTAGTCACTTTTGAAGTGCAATCACTGTTATGTATGTGTAATTTTTTTCAGACTTATTTGGTACAAACTGAAGTCACTATAAATATCACTTGTTACTTTTGCATATAGCATTAGTTTTGAGCTGCTGGTCAATGCTTTGTTCTACGTATTTCATGGAGTGGGTTTTCACTTGATATACCCAGAAGGGAGCATAGCTGAATAGATACACTAGTGCTGCAAGTGGAAATTCCATATCAGACATTCAAGGCTGTTGCTTTGATTTAATATGAGGAGCTGTAGGAAATAGATGCGTCTTGCTGGAAAACGGAATTCAATATAAAATAAACTAGTTTATTTGCTTATATTCGTGCCGAGTGGTTTCCGGTTCACCTTCCAAAAAGACACGAGTGCACATTTGGCATATGTGTGACCATAGAATCCTGTACAGTTAACTAGAGGGCTGTTATGATTGGAGCAATGCAGTTGTCTAACTAGATACTAGGCAATAAAAGCAAACTCTAGATTATAGGGGACAAACATCTTTCCTTTGTAAAGTACAACCTCAACAACTCTGACTCTCCATTGATCTTAGTTTTACAAGGGCTCCTTAGTGCCACACTTGGTCGATTGTTGCCTTGATGATGGGCAGCGTGCTCATTTCTCCGCTAGCATTCCGCGCTCTCCTCCATATCTGGATCATGGCTATGGTGAGGCCTGGAGACAAGTAGGCCTTGGGTGAAATCCAATCTGAGCGTAGGTGAGCAGGTTATTTGTGTCACTTGACGTCAGTGTTGGTAACTCCTTCCATCACTTTACTTATGATTTGGAGTACGCTGAGAGGGTGGTAATTGGCTGAGCTGTATTGATCCTGATTTTTATAGATATGACTTACCTTGGCAGTCTTCCACATTCAGGTAGATGCCTGTGTCTGCTGTACTGGAACAGCTTGGGTATGGTGGCAGCTAGCATTGATGGTGGCTGTCTCTGGTGCACATATCTTCAGGCATACAGCTGGAATGTTTGTCAGGGCCCATAGTCTTTGCTGTGTTGTCCCCTCAGCAGCTGCTTAATATCAGTGAACCTCAATAGGAGTGAACCTAATTGGCAGGATACTGGCATCTATATAATGGTGAAAACCTAGGGTGGAAGCCAGATAGGATCATCCACTTAGTACTTGGCTAAAGACACACACTTCAGCCTTGTCGCTTGCACGTACGTGTTGGGGTCCACCCCAGTTGAAGATGTTTAAGGAGTTGCCTCCTCCTGTTGTCTGGTTGTCTACCACTATTCTTGTGGTAGAGCTAGAGAAATTTGCTCAGATTTATTGATTGTGGGAATGCTTTATCTACAGCATGCTGCTTTTGATGTTTAGCATTCTTGTAGCCCAGTGTAGTAGCTTTACTAGATTGCTAGCTAGTCTGCTAAGGTATGCCTGGTGCTACTCCTGACTTGCCCTTCTACAACTCCTATTTCCCTTTGAAACCGAGTTGGCCACCCGGCTTGATGGAATGAGGGATGTGCAGGAACATGAGGTTGCACATTGTGGTAGTATGCACATCTGCTGCTGGTGGCCTACAGTGCCTCATAGATGCCTAGCTTTGGGCTAGTAGATCTGTCCTTAGTCTGTCCCATTTAGCACGGCAGTAGTGCGATACATGATTTAGGAGGCCCTCACTGTCGAGACAAGACTTCATCTTCACAAGGACTGTGCAGTGGCCACTCCTACCAGTGCGCTCCAGGACGGGCGTGAGGACGAGATCAAGTAGATTACTTCCTTGTGTTGGTTTCCTCCCTACCTGACACAGCCCAGTCTGGCAGCTATGTCCTTCAGAGCTCTGTAAGTGTGGCAGACCTATCCTCAATTTTGGATTTTTTAACTTTTTCTATATTTTCATTGCAATTAAACTTTTTTAAAATGTGTTTATGGGACGTGGGCGTCGCTGGCAAGGCCAGCATTTATTGCCCATCCCTAGTTTCCCTTGAGAAGATGGTGGTGAGCCGCCTTCTTTGAACCGCTGCAGTCCGTGTGGTGAAGGTGCTCCCACAGTGCTGTTAGGGAGGGAGTTCCAGGATTTTGGAACGGCGATACAGGTCCAAGTCAGGATGGTGTGTGGCTTGGAGGGGAACTTGTAGGTGGTGATGTTCCCATGCGTCTGCTGCCCTTGTCCTTCTAAGTGGTAGAGGTCGCGGGTTTGGAAGGTGCTGTTGAAGGAGCTTTGGCGAGTTGCTGCAGTGCATCTTGTAGATGGTACACACTGCAGCCACAGTGCGCCGGTGGTGGAGGGAGTGAATGTTGAAGGTGGTGGATGGAGTGCCAATCAAGCGGGCTGCTTTATCCTGAATGGTGTCGAGCTTCTTGAGTGTTGTTGGAGCTGCACTCATCCAGGCAAGTGGAGAGTATTCCATCACACTCCTGACTTGTGCCTTGTAGGTGGTGGAAAGGCTTTGGGGAGTCAGGAGGTGAGACACTCGCCGCAGAATTCCCTGCCTCTGGCCTGCTCTTGTAGCCACAGTATTTATATGGCTGGTCCAGTTCAGTTTCTGATCAATGGTAACCCCCAGGATGTTGATAGTGGGGGATTCAGCGATGGTAATGCCATTGAATGTCAAGGGGAGATGGTTAGAGTCTCGCTTGTTGGAGATGGTCATTGCCTGGCACTTGTGTGGTGCGAATGTTACTTGGCTGGTCCAGTTCAGTTCAGGCATGTAAATACTGTGGCTACAAGAGCAGGCCCGAGGCTGGGAATTCTGCGGCAAGTGTCTCACCTCCTGACTCCCCAAAGCCTTTCCACCATCTACAAGGCACAAGTCAGGAGTGTGATGGAATACTCTCCACTTGCCTGGATGAGTGCAGCTCCAACAACACCAGCAATAGGGGATCGACAGACTGGTGAAATGGGCAGACACATGGCAGGTGCAATTTAATGTGCACAAGTGTGAAGTGATGCACTTTGGGAGCAACAACATGGAGAGGCAGTATAATCTAAATGGTATTTTGAGGGGGTGGGGGGGGGCGCAAGAGCAGAAGGACCTGGGATGCATATTCACAAATCTTCAAAGGTAGCAGGGCAAGTTGATAAGGTGGTTAAGAAAGCGAATGGGAAACATGGCTTTGTAAATGGCGGCATTGAATACAAAAACAAGGAATTCATGCTAAACCGTTACAAATCACTGGTTAGGCCTCAGCTGGAGTATTGGGCACCACACTTCCGGAAGGATGTCGAGTCCTTGGAGAGGGTGCAAAGGAGGTTTACCAGGGACGAGGGACTTCAGTTATGTGGAGAGATTGGAGAAGCTGGAATTGTTCACCTTTTGAGCAGAGAAGGTTAAAGGGAGACCTAATAGAGGTATTCAAAATTAAGAGGGGTTTTGATAGAGCAAGTATGGAGAAACTGTTTCCCGTGGCAAGTGGGTCAGTAACCAGAGGTCATAGATGTAAAATAATTGCAAAAGGGAAATAAACCAAAACTTTTTCATGGAGTGTTAAGTTCTGGAACACACTACTTGAAAGGGTGGTGAAAGCAGATTCCATCGGAACTTTCCAAAGGCAATCGGACATGTTCTTGAAGGACTCATTTGCAGGACTACGGGGGGGAAAAGCTGGGGTGTGGGACTAATTGGACAGCTCTTTCCAAGAGCCAGCACAGACACGACCGGCCAAATGGCCACCTTCTGTGCTGTAAGACTATGATTCGAAGTGAGATTTGGGGCTCTGCAGTTTCTCTTCACCTGGCTGAAAGCAGTTTTGTAATTACAGGCAGGGTTTATGAGCCTTGTTCAAAATGCAGTGTAAGTCAGTGCTGATTGAAGAAGCAAGTGCACAATGGACGTGTGATTATCGTTGATGCCGTTGGAGATAATACAATGTAAACTTGTTGATGGCTATGCTGTGGTGCTGAAATTTTCTTCATTGTGTCCAGAGCTGCTGAGGTACTAAGTTGGCCAGAACTCAAGACCTGTTTCTTCCCTCCAAAGTAGAACATGTTCTTTGTAAAACTGGCCTTAATACAAAGCTGTCTGGACCATAAAAGGACTTTGGTAACATGATTACACAGCAAAATGCTAAATACTTGCTGGTGTCATCAGCTCATTGAGCTCAAGCCTTCAAGTTACAGGGCATAATTACATTGTTTAATGTGAAGCCAGACTTGGAATGGTGACACTCAATATTACAAACTCCTTGCACCTTAGTGTTAATACTCACTAAAAGTTATTTGGTCGAAAATCAAATATTATAGTTGCTTTTCCAAATGTATGCGTAACATTGTCAAATTAATGATTCACTTTGCAGAGGCCTAAGATAACTTTAATGTGCCAGACTGTAGAAACATTTATGTAGTTTGTGCAATTTAGGGAAATGATCACAATCAGTATAGTTGACGGACAAAACGGGGCTTTGCGTGCACAAAGGTATATTTGGGAACCCTCGTGCTCTGCAACGCTTCAGTAATCACAATGAAATTTAATACCTGTCTTGGAATTTGTCCTCTAGCATGCCCCACCCCCCCCCCTGTTTTCCTTCCTGATTTTTCCCCATTGTCACTGTTGGAACCAAAGCACTGGTTCGGAATGGCATCGGTTGACAGCAATCTCTTAATCCCCACTGATTTGTAGCTCATTAAATTGCAGTTGTCGTGTCAGAGGTGTGAAATGCATGATGATTATGTATTCTCTATATATTGATTTTGCAGCTGTGTGCAAGGTAGGGAATGCATGGGGATCAATAAATTGCAAATTAATGAGGATTAGAAGACTGGTGTCAATTGGCACCGTTGCAGTTCAGAACACTAAGTATTCATTATCAAGTATTTAGCTGCCTCAACATTAAGCGCTCTCCTTGCTAGATGAAAATCGGGCGAGTTATTAAATGACAACTCTTACTGTAAACAGCTAAGTGCATGGCAACTCGTACTAAGTGCAGTAAACTTAACAATTTAAAATGTACAATTTTTAAACATGCACCCATTTAACACCTTGTACAGTTTCTAACAATTGGTTCATCTCTGAACAGTGCTGCTATAGAACTTGTGTTCGAATGCTACAGAATTCTAGGCCTCCTGAGTATATGTGCACTTCTCTCAAGCCTTGTTGATGCATTTATCCTGTGAGCTGATTAACATGTTTGGCTGGCAGAACAATTGTCATATTTACTAATACTTGCTGTGCCCAAGCAACATTCCACAAGAATTTGTGATCTGAAGTATGCTGTATTGAGCAGAGTTTAGAGGAACATTGTGCTTGAATTCAAATAGCTTAACCTTTAGTAGCCACTAATTCACTCACTTGGATAAAAATACTCGGCATTTCAGCTTAGTGGGAGGAGTCAAACGCTGCCCATTCTCAGTATCTCTTCGAAGAGCTGAACTTGTGATTCATGGACTTGAACCTGGAAGGAACTCTTTTGTTTCTACTAGTAGCAGTTTTATGTAAAAGAAGCCAAATGTGATTCTTGAAGGAGGCAGATGGATTGCATCGTATGTGGGGGAATAATTAAATGTTTAAAATCTTGAGGTAGTGGGGCTGAATGACAAAATGCTTAAATACCTATTTATTGGAAATATCCGGCTTTCCTATCCATCTCTTGATTTGAATTTCTTTCGACCAATTAGAATGGATGCAGAATTTATGGCATTTTGCAAGAGATGTGTAGGGCTCGCAGAGTTAGTTGCATCTACGCAACACAACGGCGTCTTTACTGCATCCCTCTGTCCGGTACTACGAGCAGTTGGCTTTGATATGTAACTCAGCAGTATTAACTTAAAATGCAGCATGGGCTCCCTGGATGGCTTGGCAAATTTTACCTGGAAACAAATGAGCCAGACAGACCAGTAGAGTCCCATATTTTGTGCAGAGTTAGCTGAAAGCTGGAGCAGCAGTAGGTATGGGAACATCTTTAGAGAAGGAAAATCACACACAAGTTCCTGTTCCTAAATTCCAGTGCAGGATGATTGTGTGTGGGGTTGGCAGCCCTATAGTAAAATAGCCTGCCAATATTCAGTCAAGTCGAATTACATAGGATATACGGCACAGAAACAGGCCATTTGGCCCAACCAGTCTATGCCGATGTTCACGCTCCACTCGAGCCTCCTCCCGTCTTTCCTCATCTAACTCTGTCAGCATAACCCTCTATTCCCTTCTCCCTCCATATGCTTGTCTAGCCTCCCCTTAAATGCATCTATACGATTCGCTTCAACCACTCCGTGGTAGTGAGTTCCACATTCTCACCACCCTTTGGGTAAAGGAGTTTCTTCTGAATTCCCTGTTGGATTTCTTGGTGACTATCTTATATTGACGGCCTCTAGTTATGCTCTTCCCCACAAGTGGAAACATTCTCTCTCTATTCACTATCAAAACCTTTCATAATTTTAAAGACCTCTGTTGAGTCTGTGTTCCAAATGTAGTTATGCTGAATAACTGGACACAGACAACAGAATACTTAAACAGGTCTTTAGTAATTGAGGGTCAGGGTTGAACTGAAATACAAACTGCTCCACAGGGTTTATATACCGGTGTGGTCACCACCGGTACTACAATATACAGGAGCCATCAGAAAGTAGTTCATCACCTTAAGGTAGTCTCTTAAGGTGGTACAGGTTACATACACTACAACCTCTATTAGGTCACCCCTCAGCCTTTTTTCAAGAGAAAAGAGACCCAGCCTGTTCGTCCTTTCCTGATATGTATACCCTCGCATTTCTGGTATCATCCTTGTAAATCTTCTCTGCACCCTCTCTAGTGCCTATATCCTTTTTGTAATATGGCGACCAGAACTGTACGCAGCACTCACAAGTGTGGCCTAACCAAGGTTTGATACAGGTTTAGCATAACTTCCCTACTTTTCAATTCTATCCCTCTAGAAATAAACCCCAAGTACTTTTTTTATGGCCTTGCTAACCTGTATCGTAACTTTTAGTGATTTGTGTACTTGTACTCGGAGATCCCTTTGCTCCTCTACCCCACCTAGACTCGTGACCTCCCTATTCTTCCTACCAAATTGTAATACCTCACATTTGTCAGTGTTGAACTTCATTTGCCAATTATATGCCCATTCTGCAAGTTTATTAATGTCCTCCTGTAATTTGTTGCAGTCTTCCTCCATATTGACTCTTCCCTCCACACCCCCCCCCCCCCCCAAAAAACATTGGTGTCATCTGCAAATTTAGAAATTGTTTTTGATTCCATAGTCTAAATCGTTAATGTAAATTGTGAACAGTAGTGGTCCCAGCACTGATCCTTGTGGAACACCACTACCAACCTTCTGCCACTGTGAATAGCTACCCTTTACCCCTACACTCTGCTTTCTCTCTTGAAGCCAGCTAGCTAGCCATTCTGCTACTTGTCCCCTGACTCCACATTCTCTGTCCTTGTTCATTAGTATTAAGGGGTACCTTATCGAAGGCCTTTTGAAAATCTAGATGAATTACATCTACTACCTTACCCTTGTCTACTCTCTGTTACCACTTCAAAAAATTCAATGAGGTTGGTCAAGCAAGACTTTCCCTTTTTGAAATCCATGCTGACTTTGCCTTATTTTTGGTTTCTAGTTCTGTTTTCTCCTTTTTAGTAGGGATTCCATTATTTTTCCTACCACCGATGTTAAGCTGACTGGTCTATAATTCCCTGGACATGTTCCATCACCCTTCTTGAATATAGGTATTGCGTTAGCTATCAGTCAGTCTACTGGCACTACACCTTTTTCTAACGAATTATTAAATATGCTTAGTAATGCCCCTGCTATCTCTCCACTAGATTCTTTTAAAATGCAATCCATCTGGACCAGGGATTTTATCATCTTTGAGTTTAATTAGTTTATTTAATATATCCTCTCTATTTTAAATGCACTTATCTCATTTCTAATCTCATCATCCAATGTCATGTCCACCTGTTCTATCTCCCTGGTAAATACTGAAGCAAAATAATTATTTAATATTTCTGCCATCATCGTTGCCTTAATTGCCCTATTCTCAACCCAACCTTTTTTTATTGATGTGCCTGTGAAATATTTTACTGTTTTTTGTTTTATGTTCCTTGATAATTTAATTTCATAGTTTCTCTTTGCCTTCCTAATTTTTTTTTTTGACTTCTCTCCTAATCTCTTATTCTCTCTTATGCACTCCATGTACTTAAATGCCTCTGTCCTCAATTGTTCCCTTATGGCTTTATTCATCCATGGAGTCTCATTAGTATTTAGTTTGTTCTTTTAACAGAATATATTGTTCCTGCACTCTGTTGAACACTGTTTTAAATGTTTCCTGTTGCTGTTCTACGTCGTTGTTTGCCAATATTGTTGCCCATTTTATTTCCCAAGTTCTATTCTCAGCCCCTCCAATCTATTAACCTGGTTTTCGTCATACTTATGTCCTTCTCAATTATCATCTTAAAGCGTATTATATTATGGTCACTATTGCCTAGATGTTCCCCTACTTTTACTTCTCTAGTGCCAAGTGGACAAGGTACCTGTTGCCTGTGGGACTGTAATATAGCAAAGGATCAATGCCTCAAGGAGCAGAGAAACCACACTATTCATAGAATCGTATAATCATACAGCACAGAAGGTGGCCAGTAGGCCCATCGTGCCTCTGCCAGTTCTGTGAAAGAGCTCTCCAATTAGTCCCACTCCCCTGTTCTTTCCCCATAGCCATGCAAGTTTTTCCTTTTCAAGTATATATCGAATTCCTTTTTGAAAGTTGCTATTGAATCTGCTTCCACTACTCTTTCACAAGCGCATTCCACACCATTAGAACTTGTTGCGTAAAAATAAAGTAAAAAATTCTCCTCATTTCTCTTTTTCCCCCCCCCCCGGATATTTTTGCCAATTATCTTGGATCTGTGTCGTCTGGTTACCAACCCTCCTGCCAGTGGAAACGGTTTCTATGTATCTGCTCTTATCAAAAGTCTCAATTTTGAGCACCTCTATTAAATCTCACCTTAACCTACTTTGCTCTAAGGAGAACCATCCCAGCTTCTCTCGTCCCTCCACATAACGGAAGTTTCTCATCCCTGGTACCATTCTGGTAAATCTCTTCTGCACGCTCTCCAAGGTCTTGACAACCTTCCTAAAGTGTGGTGCCCAGAATTGAACACGGTTTATAAAGGTTTAACATAACTTCCTTGCTTTTGTACTCTGTCTATAAAGCCAAGGATCCCATGTTTTAACAGCTTTATCAACTTGTCCTGCCATCTTCAAAGATTTGTGTATCTGTTCCTGCACTCCCTTTCAAATTGTACCATTTCATTTATATTGCCACCTCATTTTTCCTTCCCAAATGCATCACTTCACACTTCTCTGCATTAAATTTCATCTGCCATGTCTCTGCCCATATCTCAAGTCTCTGTCCTCCTGAAGTCTGCTACTGTCCTCCTCACTGCTACATTTCCAAGTTTTTGTCATCTGCGGACTTTGAAATTATGTCCCCTACACCCAAGCCTAGGTCATAAATATACATCAAGCAGAGCAACAACTTGTATTTATATAGCGCCTTTAACATAGTAAAATGTCCCAAGGAGCTGCACAGCAGTATTTTAAGATGAAAAAATTTGACAGGGATAAATCAGGGCAGGTAACCAAAAGCTTGGTCAAAGAGGTAGGTCTTAAGGAGCATCTTAAAGGAGGAAAGCGAGGCTGAGAGGTTTAGGCAGGGAATTCCAGAGCTTGGGGCCTAGGCAACAGAAGGCACGGCCACCAAAAGTTGAGCGATTTATATAAAATCAGGGATGCTCGAGGGCAGAGTTAGAGTGGGCAGAGTTAGAGTGGTCATAATACCGACCCCTGGGGGACACCACTGCATACTCCCCTCCAGTCTGATAAGCCACTGTTCACCACTGCTCTGTTTCTTGGCCAATTTTGTATCCACGCTGCCATTGCACCTTTAATCCTATTGGCTTCAATTATGCTTTGCTAACATTTATTATGTGGCACTTTATCAAAGCCTTCCAAAAGTTCATATACACATCAACTGCACTACCTTCATCCATCTTTATTTCATTGCAGAACTCAATCAAATTTCAATCACCATTTGCCTTTAACAAATCCATGTTGCCTGTCATTTATGAACCCATGTCCTTCCAAGTGACAATTAATTTTGTCCTGGATAATGATCTCCAGAAGTTTCCCCACCACTGATAGTGGGCTGACATTGAACAGATACAGTTATAGAACATGAATATAACATGACTGTTAAATATAAAGTGAGTAGAACAATTTAATAAAAACAAATTGCACAGCATCTGAAACAAAACTGGGAACTGGTGGCAATAATTCATTGCGAGGAGCCAGATGTAGTAGGGATAACTGAAACATGGCTGTATTTAAAAAAAGGACTGGCACTTAAATATTGCAGGATGTAGTATATTTAGTATAGGGAAGGAAAAAGGAGGTGGGGTAGCTGTACTAATTAGAGATAATATGTAGGTGGAAAAAAGGGATATAACTAACGAGATAAACAGAATCCATATGGATTGCGATGAAGGTTAAGAAGGGATTGATCATGCTAATAGGGGTATTTACTGATCACCTAATGGTGGAAGGGAAGTGGAGAAAGAAGTATGTAAGCAAATCTATGAAATGAGTAAAAGACATACAATAAGAATCATGGGAGATTTCAACTACCCCCAAATAAAGAAGAATGGGTAGGGGTACAGGAAAAGGGAATGGAGTTCTGTGTGTTCAGGACTCTTTTCTTACCCAGTACATAGGTCCAACAAGAGAGGAATCACTGCTGGATCTAGTAATGGGCAATGAACCAGAGCAGATAAGAGAAGCAAGGGTAGGGGAGCATCTAGGCAATAGCGATCTCACCATAAGATTTAAAATAATGATTGAGAAAGACATGCGTACTAACATGGGGGGGGGGAGCAAATTTTGAGTGGAGGAGAATGGAACTATGGAAAGTAAAATGGGGGAAAAAAATGTTGACACAGAACAGCAGCAGGAAATATTTAAAAAGGGGATCAGTAGTTCAGGAGAAATTTATTCTGCGAACACACTAGCCAATAATGAAATACCATAGGTGAATAAAGAGATGAGGGTAAAATTGAAACTAAAGAAAAAGGCATACACTTAAGTACATGGACAATAAAGGAGAGGATGACAAAAGGGAATACGAAGAGGTTAGGAAAGCATTCAAAAACAATTTTGGGAAAGCCAAGAGAAACTACAAAATTAAATTATCAAGGCATATAAAAAGAAATAGTAAAGTATTCTACAGACAAAGAGCAAAAGAAAAATCAGGTTCGGGATAGGGCCACTAAGGGCTGCATAAAATAAACTTGCAGGTAACGACAGCGAAATGGAACAAATATTGAACAGTTACTTTGCCTTGGTATTTAGGGAGACTAACGATGGACGTGACATTGGAAGAAGAGATCAAAAAAGATATAAAGACATTTAAGAGAAAGGGGGAGATAATTGATAAACTAATCAAACTTTGAGAGGATGAAACCCCAGTGCTTCCACCCATAATAAAATCAGTTAAAGATGGCAGAAGCAGTATTGTATAATTTTTTTAAATTAGTATTCATTAGCAAAGGGAATAGTGCCAGAGGACAGCTAATGTTGTATCTCCCTTTTTAATGTCGGTGCTGGGAAAGATAATGGAACCCTTATATAATATCAGCACAGATTTCAAAAGGGAAGGTCATGCAAGAGTAATGTAGTAGATGTAATCTGTGTGGATTTTCAAACGGCTTTGGATAAGGTATCGCATAGTAAACTCCTGACTAAGGTCCACATGTGGAGTCGGGACAAGTAGCAGAATGGATAGCAAGCTGGCTACAAAACAAAACACTAGGGTTTAAGGTTAGTTACTCAGACTGGCTAAAGATGGGAAGTGGTGTTCCACAAGGATCAGTGCTGGGATCACTTCACCATTTACAATCGATTTTGATCTCTTGTAATGAAGTACAATTTCAAAGTTTGTGGATGCCACCAAATTGGGGGGTATAGTTAATACTGAGGAAGACTGCGACAAAATACAGAAGGTATTAATAAATATGCAGAATGTCCGGGTAATTGGCAAATTAATTTCAATGTAGATAAGTGTGAAGTGGTGCATTTGTTGGGAAGAATAAAGAGGCCATATAATCCTTGGGAAATAAATCTAAATGTGGTACAGGAGCAAAGGAATCTAGGTGTACAGTTACATACAGGAAACTTTGGTTTATCCGGAAGTTGTATGTCTGGAAACCTCGATCTAACGGCAGAAATCGGCAGCCGTTTTGTTAGTTGTTTACAAAAAAATGCTAGAAGAAAAAAAAAGTCAGTCTCTGGAAAGCCTCTCTGAAGCTGTTGCTAAGCTACAGAGACGCTTCCAAGGTACGGGCCGACTGTTTACAAGCTGTTGCTAAGCAACAGTGTTTGTTGTCAGATACGGAGATGAAAACCTCTGTATCCTTCAACATTAGCGCTGGTCTGTCCGGAAGTTTTCATAGATCGGCATCACGCCGGTCCCGTCAGTGCCGGATATCGCGAAGTTTCCTGTAAATCACTAAAGGTAGCAAAACAGGTTAATACGGCCATTATGTTAAAATGATGAAACAAGTCACTGGTTCATTTTTAGAGGGATAGAATTGAAAAGCCGATAAGTTATGTTAAACTTCTATAGAACCAGGGTTAGACCACACTGAGTACTGTGCATAGATCTGGACTCCATATTACAAAAAGGATATAGAGGCAGTGGAGAAGGTGGTGTTGCAGTGTTTGCTGGAAGACCTGAATTAGTGATTTCAGAGTGCAAGGTATTGCCTTGAGTAGAGGGTCCCACCTGAAGCATCAATCAGCTTTTTTATATCGGCTGCTGACTAATTTGGTATTTCTAGGATTTTCAGCACTTGTGCTCTATTATCTGTATTCTTGATGTTTACATGCTTCTTTTGCTATGTGGGAATGATTATGTATTAATTTGTTTTTTCTTTTTCCTTTAGTAGGTGCTCCTTCAAAGCTTAAAACTGAGGAGCCATTAAATTTTTTTAAGGAATATCACCAAGCCATTGCAGTAACTAATCACTAAAATTAATTGTTCGAATTAAGTAAAACTCCTTTTTTGAATACTGACTACTGTGTACTGATATTAAACTGTTCGTGTCCTTGTGCTTTTTTCCCCTTTAGATACAAGCGAGTCTTTTCAATTGGTACGCATGCTGTAACCACATACAATCCCAGCACCCTAGAAGTTACCAATCAGGTAATGAACGGTAGTTACCTTAGTGACACTTTGATTAGTTTTAAAGATGATTGCCTGTTTTGGTGCTGTTAAATTATATGTAATATGATTGTTTTGCACATAATGACATTTACTGACTGGAAATAATGACTCAGATTTGTCCAGGAAAAATCTATTTCCGAAAGTAGGTGAGTCATTGTCTCCCCAGCCCCTCTCCCTTTGTGCCTGACTACCCCTCCAACCACTGGCCTTTTACTGATTCGTTTGGGTGGGGTTGGGGGGGGGGGGCCTTCACTTTGGCAGTTGCTAAGTTTCTAGTTTATGTTTTGGCTAAACTTTTTTTATTACATGGGATTCTGGCATTTTTACATGTGCATTGGGCATCATAATCTGAGATTGTCTGCCACAAACTGGTGGCCTTGGCCATGACCTACCAGGGTACAGTTGCATAGGCACAAGTGGACGTTCCTGTGTAAGCTAGCCTGTGAATGTGCGCAGCTATTGGAACAGAAGCTGTTCATGCTGGATGGTTGTCCTTAATTCCAAGTTACTCCTCAAAATAATAGGGTTCAAGAGCATTTATTGTTGATGTTCACCGGCTATTAAGCATACAGTGGTGACTATTATTGACAATTACATATACTTGAGTACCACTACGGCCATACTTTGAGTTTACCAGTGAATTCAAACACTCTATAATTCTCAAACTTGGGTTCAAGAGTCACAGTCATACGGCACAGAAGGAGGCCATTCGGCCCATCGAGTCCGTGCCGACTGTTCAGACCTCCTCGAATTCCAAAGTATCTGTTCTAACTTCCACTTTTTAAGCATTTTTTTTCTACCCTGCTGCTTGAGAATTCAGTTTTTACATTACCTAATCCACATTTATCATTCAACACTGATTTAATTGTCCTGTCCTTGCAGTTCGCCGAGCATACTCCCTTAATTTGACTCGCCCGCCTTAATCCTCCGATTGATTTGAGTTTCTCGGGCAGGTGCCTTTTCAAGGCTGGAGCTAACAAAGCCAGCTTCTTTGCAATCTCTTGTTGGCTAAAGACTGTCTCTGCCTGGTATTTCTTTTAATTCCCCCTGACTAAACTGAACGTTGCTAAAACACACTTCTCCAAAATAAAGCAAACCTGTACTACATTTTCATCCTTCCTTCAACAGAAGCTCACTTAACAGGCAAAAGCTAAAAATTAATATAAAAAGAACCTTTTCCTTACAGAACGCTTCATTCTAATGGAAGCCACCTGGCTGCTGAGTTTGTATTTCTAAATCCCATAACACTTTTTTTTCTTTAGGTATAAAATTCCTTCAATGTAGCTCTACTATTGAGCATGAGGGCAGCTGCAATATACTAAGTGCATTATTTAAATTGTGTCCCAGCTCAAGAAAATGTTTTCAAACTAGTTAAACTCCTTTTCCTTGCAGTGGCCTTATGGCGATATCTGCAGCATCGGTCCTGTTGGGAGAGGACAAGGAACAGAATTCAACTTGACCTTTCGTAAAGGAAGTGGGAAAAAATCTGAAACCCTTAAATTTTCTACTGACCATAGAACAGAGTTACTAACTGAGGCACTGGTAAGTTTTACTTGAGTTTCAAAAATTCTTTACATAATGTTTGGGTGGTAAACCAAATAACTGGCTTTATTTGATTTGGATAATCAGTAAGTGTTGTATTTGTGCACGTAACAGTGTAGCTGGCATAACTTAAATGGGCACAATCATTTTAGCCAGGAGTGCTACCTTAAATTAACAGAGGAGCTATCCTTACTATTACCTGTTCTGTGTGGCATGGGGTAGGAAAGAGTGCAGTAGGTTAGAACACATCTAATGTCTCTACTTGAATTGAGCAAGATTGGCGGGATGAAATATCTCCCGCGACACCATGAAGTGCCTGTTTTAAATGGGTTCAGATATTACCCATTCAGTTTGTCTAAGTTAGTGATGGAACCTTGCTGGCAATTGTACAGGCCGTAAGGATAGCTGAAGTTAGAAATGGAAATATCCTATTAATAAGCAGGATATTCCTTAACTGGAAGTCCCTGATCTATACAGAAAAGAGGAAGGCTGTTCTTTATGTTGTAAGGCTTGGTCAGAATTAGTCTGCATTACATAGCAATTGAGCCTCTGCATGCTTAGTTCCCTGAACCCCTTCAACTCGGGGAATCTTTGCAGATGCACATGGTTTAGAATTTTCGGTTCCCCAATGACATTCACGCAAACTGAGATTCTATAGAAAGATGTGCATGGGGATGGCGCTGGACAATGTTAAGTGCCAGCAGGCCCCTAAGCAATCCCTGGCATAGCTCCTTAAAGTGCTTGAAGCTGCCCCACTTTGGAGGAACGCAGTTTCTTTTTGTGATGCTGCAGGTTTCATGTTGCAGCGATTTCCCCCAAAAAAGGCAGGGAATATGCATGCCCTTGGCTATTGTCATAAGTGGGAACTGCATCCAGGATCTTCCAGATAATTGGGCCCTTGTCATTGGATGGTTAAGCAAGATATATTTTGTGTATTGACTCATTGAAACAGGTGGGTGTTTGTGACTGCATCGCCTCAAAAGAATTGAGGTTTGCTGGAATGTAGTGAGTGGTAAGGGAAAGGCTGTATGCTCTTGTATGGTGTCAGCCGATTAGATATGATATCCAGTAGGAGTTTGGTGGCGGGGCTGCAGCTGAGCGCGCGTGGGAACAGTCACAGGCCATCGGTTGGGGGGTGGGTTTTTGCAGCGATCTGGAGGAGCTTTCTGCCTACAAAAGGGGGGAGGCACTTTTGCTCCTCCTGGCCCACAAGGAAGCCTAAAATCAAATTTTTCAAACTTACTTGCTGGGCCTCTTCTGGTCCATGATCCAGCTCCTGGCAGGTCTGTCCTGACGAGGGAACAGTCACTGCTCCCCCACTCCTGCCTCCGACTACCGATGAGCTCATTGGGAGCCGATCGCCTATTTAAAGAAGGAACCCACTTCCCTCCTGTGGGTGTCCAATCACCTGCTCAAAAGAGCTTAAGATCCGGATACGACGGGAAGGCAGTGGGATCAGAGGGGGTAAGTGACTCGTCTCAGCTTAATTGCCCACCCCACCCTCCCCGGCCTGGTTTCCACCAGGCGAGGGGAGTTAAAATGCTTTCCACTGGCAGAAGCTGAGGCTGCAGCTGACAGCAGAGGATTCCGTACATGCAGCTAACCCTAAAGCAGTGAACCTCTGAGCTCGAGTTGTCTGTTGTGTGATTGCCAACAGGCATGAGGTTTGAATTTGTTAGTCTCGCTGGCATGGGAATCATTGATGCTGTGTCGGGGGGAGGATGCTGCTGCTCCTCAATCAGGGAAAAAACCCAAGCAAGTGGATGAAGGGCGAGGAATCGGCCCCCATCACTGCCATGTAGCATTGCCAACTCTGGTTGGAGGCATTCTTGGAAGATTGACGACATGACCGCCTGACCACGTTACTGCACTTACTGTGCAAAGGTGGGGTTCCCGTAGTTAAGTATCTTTGCTCGTGGTTTCGTGCCAGCAGCTGATTTGCTGCAGCGCGGATGCGCATGCCCGAATTGGTGTTATGACAAACTTTTCTCCAGAGTTGCCGACAGCAGAGATCGGGAGACGAATCACCGATTTCAGTAGACTCTTGCCGAAACTGGGTGGGTTGGAAACCTTACCGTCATGGCATCCAGTTTTATGCGATTGCTGGGGAAGTGGGGTTGCAAACCTTGCACAGTGCTTGCGTTTTGTTCATGTGCATTTCAATAGTTGCTTTGTGTTTTTAGTGTTCTTGTGGTGTTGTGCTGTGCTTTTGCTTTAAGATGTCTTTATTCAAAGTGGATAATTGAGCAAAAAGTGACTTTGAATTAACAGTAGACTGTACTGTAATCTACAATTTAACTACAGGTAGACCATTAGTAGCAATATCGATAGCATACAGGAAACTCTTTTTTTTTTAAATCCAGGACCGGCGTGGTGCCGGTTTATCAAAAAGTCCGGATTAGAGAGTTATAGTTAAAAGGTACGAGAGCTCCGTACACAGTAACAAATCCAGGCTTCCCTGTTGCTTAGCAACAGGTGCAAGAAGCCCAGCCACAGACCAAGTGTCCCTGTTGCTTAGCAACAAGTGCAGGAACCCCCGATTACACAGCCAAGAATCAAGAAACGGCCACTAATATGAAGAAAAACTTAACTGGACCTACTCCTGAATTTTGCCGGTTAACCGAGATTTCTGGTTGTTTGGGTGCCGGTAAATCGAGAGTTTCCTGTACTAACTTTGCCAGAGATTCTCATTTAGCAGTCAGAAGTAGAAGGGGGCTATACTTTATTATCGTTGGCCAAATCAGTTGGATCCAGATGACCCCTGATCGAATAATAACTTAAACTGGAAAATTAAGTTAATAAACCACGGGATTAGTGAGGAAAGGCTATTTGGCCCATCTTCCTTTATCCATCCAGAAACACCCTAAAGTGTTCACCCCCATTGCAGCATCCAATTGGTTCTAAAATAAGACCAGGATTTTCACCCCCACTATTCTATCTGGGAGTCCATTCCATGTCTGTTATTTTGTGCAGTTTAATTTGAAGTAATTTTCTGGGTTTATATTTGCCATACCATTTACTATCTACCTTACCTTGAAGATCAGCTCTGGGCATTTCAGCTTTGAAAAGGAATGTCCAGGTTTCTCTGGTCTCTCTTCACAACTCTGACCTGTAGCACTGGTGATCAGCCTTCTGCCTGGGGAATCCCTTCAGAAGCCTGTCTTGCACGTAGACTCATTTAGCATAGGAGGTCATTCAGCCCATCATGCCTGTGCCGGCTCTTGGAGAGAGCTATCCAATTAGTCCCACTCGCCTCTTTCCCCGTGGCCCTGCAAATTTTTCAATTTTAAGTGTATATCCACTTGGACATGATACAAGAACAAGCTTATTCTGCAATTCTTCACACTCCAACTCCTATCAGAATCTTTCTGATCTTTTATTGATAGGACTGTGAACTCAGTTCCTCTGAGCTTCAGTACGATAGCAAAATACTGCAGATGTTGGAAATCCGAAATAACAACAGAAAATGCTGGAAAAACTCCAAGTCAGGCAACATCCGTGGAGAGAAATTTGAGTTGACGTTTCGGGTTTGACCCTTCAAAACTGGAGAGAAAAGGAACTAGATCGAAGGCAGGGCTGCAATCGGACAAAAGAATAAAAGAACCAAAAGAAGTAAAAGAGATTAGAAGCTAGACGAGATGGTAATAGGCTTCCGGTCGCCTGTCATTTCAATTCACCGCTCCATTCCCACTCGGACCTCACCGTCCTTGGCCTCTTGTACTGTTCCACGGAAGCTCAACGTAAACTCGAGGAACAGCACCTCATCTTCCGATTAGGCACTCTGCAGCCTTCCGGTCTCAATATCGAGTTCAACAATTTCAGATCATAACCTCGGCCCCTATTTCATTTTCACTTGTATTTTTCCACTCCTTTCCTTTCCCCCCCCCCCCCCCCCTTTCCTTTTGTTTCTCTCTCACACCTGGCAGCTATCTTTTGCCCTGCCAGTACACTTTACACCTAATCACAGCCTATTACCATCTCGTCTAGCTTCTAATCTCTTTTACTTCTTTTGGTTCTTTTATTTTTTTGTCCGATTGCAGCCCTGCCTTCGATCTAGTTCCTTTTCTCTCCAGTTTTGAAGAAGGGTCAAACCCGAAACGTCAACTCAAATTTCTCTCCACGGATGTTGCCTGACTTGCTGAGTTTTTCCAGCATTTTCTGTTATTCCTCTGAGCTTCATCTTGTTCCTTCTGAACTCCAATATATTATACATGTTTTTTCTCTTTGCTACGCTGTCTTAAAATCTAGACTAGTTGTACCATTTTCTACAATCTTCAGGGTTTTAAAATCCAGGATTGGTGTTGCCTAATCTGATTTATGTTTATATTCTTATCTTCAACTCTGGCGGTGGTGGTTTTCTTCACCTAGGTTTCTCCATTCAGAAAAATTGTGCTTGCTGTGGTGCATTTAAGACTATGTTCTGTTGGATACAAATTACAGCTCAATCACCTGCCCTGATGACCGATGCTTCCTTCATACTTTAAGAACAGTAGTTCCAAGCATTATATGGGGCAAGTTGACTGGCTGCTTTGATAAAACATTCCTGATATCCTACAGTTTTGGCTGTATTTTACAATTCAATTTCTAAATGAACTTGCAAATTGGTTAGTATAATGCTGGGAGGGAATAATCAGTAAGTTGACGTGGTGCAAAATAGAATCATTAACCAACAGGAGCATTTCTAGAGCTGTCTTTTGAGACGTTGGCTCTATCAATGTTTTTCCTAAAAGGGATTTTGTTTGTTAGAACTTTTTTTTCGTTTTGCTTATCCTGCCAGAAAGTACTACAACTTGCCCCTTTAACGTAGTAAAATGTCCCAAGGCACTGCACAGGCGCATTATCAAACAAAATTTTACAACGAGCCACGAGATATCGGGACAAGCGACCGAAAGCTTAGTCAGAGGTAGATTTTAAGGAGCATCTTAAAGAGAGAGGTAGAAAGGTGGAGAGGTTTAGGGAGGGAATTCCAGAGCTTAAGGCCAGGCAGAGTGGTTAAGGGTTGGGGGTAGGGATTTGCAGGAGCTGAATACCTGAGCGGGGTGAAACGAAAGGAGGCATGATGACAGGAGAGAAGGGAAATGGAAGAGATGGGCTCGAGCCCAGAGCGGCAGCCAAAACACACACGTGAATGGACATGGAAACTCAAGTTACATAGGAGTGGTTACACAGCAAGATTAGGATAGATATGTCCTGGTAATAAACAGGGAATAGGAAGGAGACAATAGGAGGGAGCCCAAATTTAAAGTCAGAGGTCCTGTGATGGGATAAAGTTGACGCAGACGGTGGAGTCAGCTTGGCGGATCGATTAACTGATCTCTAGGTTTGGAGAAGGGTGTGGCGGGTGAATGAGTCCACAAGATATTTGAAGGATAGAGAATCGGAGGCACACTGAAGATATTTCCATGGAAATGAAGAGCCAGGAGGTGTGGAAAATTGGTCGCGGGGCAGAAAAACGGTGTCCAAGTTGAAGGTCACTTAAGATCCAGAGGTGGCAGAGAAATGGTAGCGACATTTGCTGGGATACTAGTGGCCCAACTGGTCTATGCCAGTGTTTATGTTCCACGCAAGCCTCCTCCCACCCCTCATCTAATCCTATCAACGTAACCTTCTATTCTTTTTTCTCATGTTTAATTATCTACCCCTTAAATGTATCTATGGTATTTGCCTCAACTACTCCTTGTGGTAGAGTTCCACTTTCTGGGTAAAGAAGTTTCCTGGCTCCTCATCTTCTCTCATTCCTCCTCCCATTATCTATCCCCCCCCCCCCCCCCCAAAACATCATAAGCCTGAACATGCTGGCCAGTTGTATGTAGCTTGTTCAAGGTTGACTTAAGCACAGACAAGAATTAAATTCTAATATGTGTGGACTCTGTCGTTCTAATTTTAGTAGAAAAAGCCTTGTGTGCTTTTATCTAATATTGAGTGTAGTTCACATGTCTATATTTACTTAACATCTACCACCATTCAGTAACCAAGGAAGTAAAACACTCGTGCACATTGCTTTTTGTCTTGCCATTTGACCCGCAAACTCTAAGGTTAAAGAGCACATGCCTACACCATGTGAAATGAGTATTGGATCACATGCCTGACGGCTGCGTCTATTACTTGTTTTTTTATTTACTACAATACAATTAAGCACATCTGGATTCCTAATTAGCCACATGTGACTAATATATTGGACAACACTGCTGTGTGGAAGAATGAAGACTCTCCAATGTAACGCTAACTCCCACTGTCCCTGCTCGATACTGTGCTGTTTGGTGCAGTCTTTCGGGCGTTAACCCCAACCTCACCCTTGGTGAAAGGTTACAAGGAGTGTTGATGCAGGAAAAAGGAAGAGTTAAAAGCAAGTTGAGGGCAGTCTTATAATCTGCGCTTGCACCAATTAGTAGGCTGCCAACCTGGTTTTACTTGAGATCCTCTCATCTATTTAAGACTTCCATCTAGTCATTCTTGACTGGATTCAAATCCAGGTCTCTGGTGAAAGGCTTGTTGCAAAGCTTTGCTCCTCAGGCCCTAAAGATTGTAAAGGTAATCGAGACCACTTTTGGAGTGTTTTGTCTCAACTGCTTTTGGTGGCAAACAGAAGAGAAAAAGATTATTGCAGATCTGGAGAGGCCCAAGGAGCTCAGTTTCAAACCAGAAGTACACGACAGCTACTGACTTCTTCCTTAAAGTCTTTTTAAAAACTCTGATCAGTCTCTTCTCTTCCTGGCTCAGTTGGTAGTACCTTTGCCTTAGAGTTAAAGAAAGACTTGAATTTCACAACCTTGGGATGTCTCAACACTTTACAACAGTGACTACACTTCAAAATACTTCATTGGCTGTAATGTAGGAAATGTGGCAGCAAATTTGTGCACAGCAAGCTCCCACAAACAGCAATGAGATGACCAGATAATCTGTTTTAGGTGTTGCTTTTGGGTTAATTATTGGCCAGAACACTGGGGGAATCTCCCCAGCTAGTGGCACTATTGCCACAGGATCTTTTACGTCCACCTGAGGGGGCAGACGGGGCCTCGGTTTAACGTCTCCTCCGAAACACAGCACCTCCGACAGTGCAGCACTCCCTCAGTACTGCATTGAAGTGCCAGCCTAGATTTCGTGCTCCAGTCTCTGGAGTGTGACTTGAACCCACAACCGCCTTGACGGTGAGAGTGCTACCCACTGAGCCAGGGCTGGCACATGGGAGAATTCTCACTCACTTTGAATAGGGCCGTGGGATATTTAATGTCATTCCTGAGCAGGAAGCTGGGACCCGAGTTTAACATCTTATTCAAAATATGGTGCCTCCGATAATGCAGCGCTCCCTCAGTACTGCACCTAAGTATCAGCTGAGATTATGTTCTCGAGATCAAAGTGAGGTTTCAATACACAACTTTATGCCTCAGCACCAAGCGTATTAACGAGTCTTAAATTGTAATTTTTCAATATGTTGGAGTTCCACCTTAACAGTTGTATTCACATGCTGTTAGTTACAGCACATTTATAATACAACTTCAACTTCAAAATACTTTGGGGGGGAAATGGCTTAAGTATAGATATGGTATGTGAATTGAGAATTTTAACTTTGAAGATTTGTCCACGCATTCACTATTGGGGACTGCTGACATAGCAGAAAGCTCTTCTTTTGACACCGGAAAACAGTTTGGGCTGATGTAATCAGGCTTTATCGCCTGATTTTAAAGAGCTTTTGGAACTGACTTGTGGCAAATCGCATGGTCTTTTAAAGAGGCTCTACATTCAAGATAGATGGGTTAAAGCGGGGGAAGATATTTTATCCATTTTTTTCATGATGCATATTCTTAGTAAGATTAAATACAAGAGATTGGGCTGCAGTCCCATGTGTAGGTTAGCCTTTTGGTACCTTTCAAAAGTGGCCATTCATGTGTGAATCTAGACAGTGAGTGTCGGCTGGCTATTGCCTGCAGGAAGCACGATCCTGTTCTCGCTCTTGGCCCATAAACGTGCACTTCCAGGAGAGGTCACTGTATAGTGATCGGGAATGGGAGCCCTGGTTAATTTTTTTTTTCTCTCCCCATCCCAAATGCTAAAGCCAATTGCAGTGTCCTATCACGGAGATCCGCTTGTTTGGCACAGATCAAGTGTCAGACCTGTGATCTGTCGGGTCTGCCACTGGATAAACTTGCTGAGCTAATGCAAAGTAAGTGTTAACTATGGAATGTGCCATCTTGGTGCAGATGTTTTGGTTAATCATGGTGAAAAAGAAATTGTCTCCTACATTTCTTTTGCTAATCAACTTGTGCATCTTTATTTTCATTACACAGCGATTCAGGACTGAGTTTGCAGAGGGAAAAATCACTGGAAAGGTAACTTGTCAAGAATTCTGAACGAGAACATATTTGGCATGCTGTGAATTTTTCATGCTCTTGAGTTAAGTATAGTTGAGCACCATTGTAAAATACCATTAACAAGATTAGCCTTCATTCCATTTAAATTTAGTCTCTTCTGAAAATTTCAAGTGTTGGTTCAACCTTCTAGGTCACCAGACCTTTTGCTCTGTGATTAAGCAGAATCTAAGCTTGCTCTGATATAGCTACATTTTGACTTTGTTGGGTTTGAAAGAAATTTTTGCAGGTTGTGGTTTGCCTTGTGAAGAGATGAACCATGCAACAATTTGTCTTCAGTATTTTTGCTGAATCTTGTACCAAACCAAGTGAAATAAAAACAGCAAATACTGGAAATACACAGCAACTCAACTAACATCTGAAGACATAACTGTCATAAACATGCTACAGGAAACTTTCGTTTAAACGGAGGTTAAATATCCAGAATGCTCTATCGACTGGCAAAATTCAGGAGTTGGTTCAGATAACTTTTTTTTACTTTTCGTTGCTTTTTTTCTCCATTTGTGGCTGTGCAAGCGTGTAGCTGAAGCTGTTGCTTAGCTACAGAGACGCTTGCAATCTGCGCCGACTGTTTTGAAGCTGGGTTTGTTGCTTCAGACGGAGTTCTGAGCTCCGTATGTTTTAACATTAGCGCTCGTTTCTCCGGCAGTGTTGATCGACCGGCACCAGCTCGGTCCCGTCAGTGTCGGATACCAGAAAGTTTCCTGTACCTCCTTCCTGCATACTTACTCTATTGCCATCCATCCCTCACTCCCCCATATTCTCTCCAAGCCTCTAGCATTGGTGTCCCGTCCAATGGGCTGGTGTGACTTGTGTGCTTGGGGGCATTAGATACACCTCTTTCACCTTGGATCTGGATTTTAGTCTGGCTCAGATTGATGGTGTAAAAAGTCTGGGCAGTATGCCCTCATGCAAGGACAATGATAATTCATTTCTTTGTAGTCTAACTCCACATAGCAAAATGCTTACAAATCGACACTCTGGGCTCTGAGCAAATAAAGATGGGTAAATGTGTACGATGGAATTGTTACAGCTGCAGTCGAGGTGTTATGCGGTTGCAGGTAATACATGCCCTGCAGGTACATATTCGGTGCATTGAATGTTTGCTCTCATGCTATCGAGGTTATACTGCTAACACTTTGATTTCTTTTGAAACTTGGGAGTACCACGACATACATCCTGCTATGCCTCGCATAACATTGGCCTATGCGCAATGATCTGTTTTTTTGGGTAGGCATCAATGGAGAGGGTGTGACTGAGTTTAGTGGCACAATCTGAATTTGTACTGCATTTACACATTAACTAAGTACAACAGAAGCATGCTGAGTCAGTATAGAAGCTACCCGGCATTAACCTCTGCTATACCTGATCTGGGACTGGTTGATGTTGGTAGGGGTGCCAAATGGAAAAACATTCCAATCTCTAGCACAAATATTCCTCCTTCTCAACACACTAATTCAGTATACTAAAAAAATGAAGTTCAGCATTTGCCCTGTGGCTGCTCTAATAGTTTCATTTCTGTTTTCTGTAGCTATTGAAATAGCCAGTTTAAAAAATTTTCTGCAATGCATCTTCTATTTTAAGAGCGCTTAACTTGCGAAAGTGCTAAATGGGCGTTCAACGTTTCCAATCTATATTTTGGCACAGTCTGGGGATTAGAGTTGAGCTCCCAACACTGGATAATTGTGATGTCCATCCTCACAGAATTGGTGAGACAGAAATAACACTTTGATTTCTCTTTTTAAGCGCTATAACTGTTACAAGCATCATTGGACTGATACTAGAAAGTCGGTGGTCCTTGAAGTTACACCTGGAGGGATAGATCAGATTGATCCTTCGACTAATAAAATTCTCTGTTCCTATGACTACAAAAACATTGAAGGGTTTGCGGAACTGTCTGATTATCAGGGAGGGTTTTGTGTAATTCATGGAGGATTTAGTCGATTGGTAAGTTTCTTTTTTTTGTCATTTCTTTTGATTTGCTTGTATTCACAGTAACGTGCTTATTTATACAAGTGGCAATCTAATCCCAATGTTTTTGGAGAAGTGATTTCTGTAACGATGAAGAATTTGCTTTTTCTAAAATTTCTGCAATTTATTATTTTCTTGTGTTGGAAAGGTAAACTGTGCATGTCTAGTGATATGTTGAATAACTGACCAATTTGAGCATCCACTGTATTTTGGTTTGAACTTGCAACCTCAGTGGTTAGTGACCTATCATCCTCTGTGATTTCAGCCTCCATCTCCATTCACCTTGCCCTCTATCCTGAGTTCACTGCCCTCCTGTGCTCCCTTAACCTCTCCCTCCATATAAACTCTCCTACCCATATTCACAGCCACCCTCTCGACCTTGCCATCTCACGTGGCCTCTCTACTCCCATTGTCTCAATCATAGATCAGGCCATCTCTGATCACTTCCTTGTATCTCTCTGCACTCGCATCCCTTTTCTCCCCCTCCCAACCCTGCATCTGCCCCCTGGGGCAAAAAACTTCCCCCAAGCTACTTAAAACGGCAACTGTCTATCCTTTGGCACTCCACTCACTGCAATATTTCTGCAGCTACCAATCAGCTCCATTGCATCCTCGCCTCCACCTTTTGATGCCTTTGTCCCCAGTTGTACCTTAATCTCTTCCACCCTGGTATGGCCTCCATCTCCACTCTCAAGTCCAAGGGACGCAGACTTGAACATTTATGGCGGAGGACAGGTTTCGCCAGTTATGGCTGGACCACAAAGCACTAGTGGGTCCTGCTCTCGTGTCAAAACTACTCACTGCTCCAGACCATTCTGGAATGCAAAGATAACCCCCAGCTTCTCTTCTGCACAAACTACTGTCTTAAACCACCCCCCCCCCCCCCCCCCCCCATGCCCCCTTCCACCCTCACCTGCAATATTAAGTGCAAGGAGCTCATGGACGACTTTATCATGCAGATTGTGATCATGCGTTCAGATGTCTGTTGCATCCCTCCCTTCACCTAGCTCACCAAGCAAAACTTCCCCAAAGGCTACCCCCTCGCCCTAGCCCTGAAATCTCACATTTCCCTAGTTTCTCTCCTATCTCCCCATATGCTCTCAATGAGCTCATTTTGTCCGAGACCCTATTCTCACTAAATTGCTGGCCATGCATCTTCCCTTCTGGCGTTCATGCAAGCTGATATTGTAAACGGTTCCCTATCCTCTGGCACTGCCCCTCCCTTTCAAATCTGCTGTCATCATCCCCTCCTATCCTTGCAAACTGCTGCCCCATCGCCACCTTCCCTTTCAAGTCTTGAATGTGTTGTCGCCTTCCAAATCCATGCCTATCTTTTCCAGAACTCCATGTTTGAGGCTCGGGCTTCCACCCCTGCCACGGCACTGAAACCGCCTGTATCAAAATCACATCCTATGAGACTGACAGTGGTGCACTGTCCCTCCTCATCTTTCACGACCTGTCTGCAGTCATTGACACCGTTGACCACACCATTCTCCTCTAACGTCTCCCCTCCCTTGTCCAGCTGAGTGGGACAGCCTTCATCTGGTTCCATTCTTATCTAACCAGTAGTAGCCAGAGAATACCCTGCAATAGATTATCCTCCTGCTCCTGCACTATTGCTTCAAGTCCCCCAAGGATCCATCCATGACCCCCCTCCTATTTCAAATCTAGATGCTGCCACTCAGCGACGTCATCCAAAAAAAAGTCCGATTCCACATGCATGCTGACACCCAGCACTACATCACTAACTCTCTCGACCCCTTCACTACCTATGATTTGTCACGCTGCTTGTCTGTCATCCAGTATTGGATGAGCTTCTCCAATTAAATATTGGAAGACCAGCGCCATTCATTTTGGCCCTCGCCACCAACTCTGTTCCTTGGCCACTGTCTGGGGCTGAACCAGACTCTCTGCGTCCTATTTGACCCTGAACTGAGCTTCCGACCCTTTATCCTCTCCATGACCAAGATCGCCTACTTCCACCTCCGTAATAGCGCCAGTCTCCGCTCCTGCCTCAGCCCATCTGCTGTTGAAACCCTCATTCATGCCTTTGACTCCAAACTGCACTATTCCAATGCTTGCTTAGCCATCTTCCACCCTCCATAAATTTGAGTTCATTCCAAACTCTGCTGCCTGTATCCTAACTTGCACCAAGTCCCATTCTCCCATCACCCCTGTGCACGCTGACTTAGATTGGCTCCTGACCCAGCTAGGCCTCAAACTTAAAACACTCCATCCTTGTGTTCAAATCCCTCAATGATCTTGTCCCTCTATCTCTCTAACCTCCTCAAGCCCTGCAACCCTCCAAGAACTTGCGTTCCTCCAATTCTGGCCTCTTGTGCATCTCCAACTTCTTTCACCCCTCCATTGATGGCTGTGTCTTCAGCTGTCTAGGCCCCAAACAGTGGAGTTCCCTCCGTCTCGCTACCTTTCTCTTGTAAGATGCTCCTTTAAAACCTACCTCTTTGACCAAGCTTTTGGTTGCCTGCCCTAATATCTCTTTGCATGGCTCGGTGTCATTTTGTCTGCTAATGCCCCTATGAAGCGCCTTGGGACGTTTTAACCACGCTAAGGGGACTAGATAATTGAAAGCTGTTGATACCTTTGCTGCAAGATCAGTGAGGTTACATTTGCAGTTCAGTAATTCATTCTCATCAGTGCTTCCTGTTGTAATTCCAGCACCTTTTCGCATCTGAACATAGGGAAGAGATGATCAAAAGTGCAATTGATCATGCAGGCAACTTTATCGGTATATCTCTGCGCATCCGGAAAGAACCATTTGAGTTTGATTTGTACCAGACTCACCGTTTTGGAAAATACAGCAACGATGAATCTATTACATCGCTGGCAGAATTCATTGTGCAAAAAATTGCACGTAGGCATCGGGTAAGTTACTTTTTAAGATGCCAGGTTGAGTGATTTACTGAGGAGTAACTTTTTGAGGAGTTGATCATAAACTGCCTGAGCAATGTCTTCAACCCAGAAATATGTGGTGGAAAAGTTGTATATTCTTCAATCTAGAGCTGTAGACTATCTTGCCTCTCTAGTGTATGGTTTTATTTTTATTGTTGAATAACAACACATATGCTTGCACATATGGGAAATATTGTTTCATTTCTGCCAACTTTGCTTTTTTCTAGGATCCAGTGAAGAGAGTATTAGCACTTTCAGAAACTTGTTTAGTGGAACGTGATCCAGCCACCTACAATATTGTAACATTAAAGCCTTTGGGAGAGGTTAGTATCATTTTTTAGACCAATTTATTGTTAATTGATTTATCTTCCCTTTTAACAGTATGCCATTCCGACACAGCAGGGAAGTCACTCGCTCCAAAGTGGTTGTCTAAGCTATTCTAGCTACTGGGAGACATAATGTAGTGCATCTGTGTCTGAGTTTGTCAACTTGTATAGGAATTTGAGAGAGAGAAAAAAGAAAGACTTGCATTTATATAGCGCCTATCACGACCACCGGATGTCTCAAAGCAATTTACAGCCAATGGAGTACTCTTTGAAGTGTAGTCGCTGCTGCAATGTAGAAAGGTGTAGAGTATTACTACACACACACGTTCTACCCTGCTAAATTGCCCTTATTGAAGAGGCATTTATAAAGTGCCTTGTAGACTGTCAAACCCAAAGCATTTCACATACTTCAACTGCTCCATTCACAATGGGCTGTATTTTCCGATCAGAGGCTTCCCGTGTGCGGAGGCCTCCGATCTGGAAAACATCTACGCACTTACCTGAGGGCTCCCGAGGTGCGTATTCCGTTCCTGGGCGTCTCCAACTCCAAGTGCGCAGGGCCCGTGTATCCCAGAGGCGTAGGCGGTTCACGAGCGTCCTTGGCATCATGTGGGCCATGGGGAGCCAATCAAAGAAGGGCATCTCCCTTCATATACTGGACAGATAGACCTGTCCAATATATGAATGGAGATGAATGAAAAAACATAGTAAAACATTAAATAATTTTTTTTTTTAAACCATCACCTTTTTAAAATTAGCTAAAATTACAATAAATTAAATATTTTAAACAAATTTTATTTTTTTCAAAAGTTTTTTACGGGGCTAAAAATAAACTTTTTTTAAAGTATATTTAAATGATAAATGAAATTTTAAAAACTTTTTTTTCAACTCTTATCCTGGTAAAAGCAGGACTTACGCTTTTACCAGGCGTAAGATTTCTAAGGGTTTTCTGCGGGTGGAGGGTCTTCAGAAAGCAGAACTATCCACCCGCAGAGGCCCTTCTCTAAGGCAGGCGTCCGATCTGTCGAGCATTCTTGACAGATCGGAAATGCTGGTTTTCAGCGCATGGGCTGTGCATGCCTGAAACACATAGAAGATAGGAGCAGGAGTTCGGCCCCTCGAGCCTGCTCCGCCATTCAATGCGATCATGGCTGATCATCCAAATTCAGTACCCTGTCCCTGCCTTCTCCCCATATCCCTTGATCCCTTTAGCCTTAAATATATCCAACTCCTTCTTGAATATATTTAATGAATTGGCCTCTACTGCCTTCTGTGTAGAGAATTCCACAGGTTCACCACTCTGGGTGAAGAAATTCCTCCTCATTTCTGTCCTAAATGGCTTACTACTTATCCTTAGACTGTGACCCCTGGTTCTGGACTCCCCGACCATCGGGAACATCCTTCCTGCATCTAGTCCAGTCCTGTCAGAATTTTATAAGTTTCAATGAGATCCCCTCTCATTCTTCTAAACTCCAGCAAGTATAAGCCCAATTGACCCAATCTCTCCTCATACGTCATTCCTGCCATCCCAGGTATCAGCCTGGTGAATCTTTGCTGGACTCCCTCCATGGCAAGAACATCCTTCCTCAGATAAGGTGACCAAAACTGCACACAATACTCAAGATGTGGTCTCACCAAGGCCCTGTACAACTGCAGCAAGACATCCTTGTTCCTGTACTCAAACCCTCTCGCTACGAAGGCCAACATATCATTTGCCGCCTTAACCACCTGCTGCACCTGCATGCTTCCCTTCAGCGACTGGTGCGCAAGGACACCCAGGTCTCGTTGCACTTCCCCTTCTCCCAATCTATTGCCATTCAGATAATCTGCCTTCCTGTTTTTTGCCACCAAAGTGGATAACCTTGCATTTATCCACGTTTTATTGCATCTGCAATGCTTCTGCCCAATTACCCAACCTGTCCAAATCATCCTGGAGTTTCTCGGCATCCTCCTCACAGCACACACGCCCACCCAGCTTTGTGTCGTCTGCAAACTCGGAGATATTACATCTAGTTCCCTTGTCTAGATCATTAATGTATATTAATGGCATTTACGATGTCCCTACGGGTGTGTACACAACGCGTACACACCTGTAGGGATCGGAATATCCGGGCCATTATTAAAGTTAGTTTGAAGTGCAGTGACTGTTTTATAGGTAAAAGAAATGAGAAGCTTGAGGTAAGTGTGGTGTTTGAAATGCAAGATACAAAAATGTTATTTTTAAAGGTCTGTTGGTTGGGATTGTTTGAGACATCAGAACTGGCTTATGGACCACTGGTTGCAGAACATGTTTTTGAAGGTCAAGAAATAAAGCTTGATGTTTCACTGCTCTTACAGGTGTTGCCTTCAGAAGAGACAAGCTTCTTCAGTGAACTGTTAAATAACAGCAAAAAGTAGGGTTTCCTACTTCAGATTGAAAATTGAAACCCTTAAGCTATTACCTAGATCTATGCAAATTGCTCCTACCCTGTCTGTTGCAGTAGAAACTATGGAAATCGGGCCTTCAGAACTTAATTTGAAAGATGCCCTTTTGTGACATCTGCCTGTAATTGGAGTTATCTAGGGAATGGGTTTTGTTTGCATTTGCTTTTTGTTATTGAACAGATCGGTTTTAGGTCTTTTTTAATCACTTCTGAAGGTTGTTTTCCTAAGTTGGTGAAATTATTCAACTAGACTGTTAAACATTACTTCAACTGCAATGATCTTTTTTCTCTCTTCCCACCCACCCCACAACAGATATTTGCTCTAGTGCTTGATTCTGAAAACCCTCAGCGATTTACTATCGAATATATTAAAGGACAGGTCCATATGTACTCCTCAACTGAAAGGTATGAGATTTTATACATGCTATTGTAATTCAGTTTCCATTGGGTGTCAGGAGGAGAAAAACCGATCTGGTGTTCAAACCATGAAGAATTGATACAATATTGAAGTGATTCACTTTCTGAATATTTTGACTTGTAAACTGAACTCCAGGGAATTCTAATACAAAAGCAAAATACTACGGTGCTGGAAATCTGAAGTAACAGAAACAACTTTTTCCAGTTCTGACGAAAGGTCATTCACCTGAATCGTTAACTCTTTCTCTCTCCACAGATGCTGCCTGATCTGAGAGTTTCCAGCATTTTTCTGTTTTTATTCCTGATATTCTAGTCTTCTGGGCGGGCTATTCTAAGTTTTCATAACATAAGAAATAGAAGCAGGAGTAGGCCATACGGCCCCTCGGGCCTGCTCCGCCATTCAATAGGATCATGGCTGATCCGAACCTAGACTCACGTCCACTTCCCTGCCTGCTCCCCATAACCCTTAATTCCCTTATCAGCTAGGAAACTCTCTGTCTCCGTTTTAAATTTATTTAATGTCGCAGCTTCCACGGCTCTGAGGTAGCAAATTCCATAGATTTACTACCCTCTGAGTGAAGAAGTTTCTCCTCATCTCAGTTTTGAAAGGGAAGCCTCTTATTCTAAGATTATGCCCCCTAGTTTCTAGTCTCACCCATCAGTGGAAACATCCTCACCGCATCCACCTGATCAAGCCCCCTCAATCTTATATGTTTCGATAAGATCGCCTCTCATTCTTCTGAACTCCAATGAGTAGAGTCCCAACCTACTCGACCTTTCCTCATACATCAACCCCCTCATCTCTGGAATCAACCGAGTGAACTTTCTCTGAACCGCCTTGAGAGCAAGTATATCTTTTCTTAAATATGGAAACCAAAACTGCACGCAGTATTCCAGGTGTGGCCTCACGAATACCCTGTATAACTGCAGCAAGACTTCCCTGTTTTTAATACTCCATCCCCCTTGCAATAAAAGCCAAGATTCCATTGGCCTTCCTGATCACCTGCTGCACCTGCATACTAACTGTGTTTCATGCACCAGGACCCCCAGATCCCTTTGTACTGTAGCACTTTGCAGTTTCTCTCCATTTAGATAATAACTTGCTCTTTGATTTTTTCTGCCAAAGTGCATAACCTCACACTTTCCAACATTATATTGCATCTGCCAAATCTCTGCCCACTCACTTAGCCTGTCTGTCCTTTTGCAGGTTTTTTTATGTCCTCCTCACTCACTGCTTTCCCTCCCATCTTTGTATCGTCGGCAAACTTGGATATGTTGCACTCGGTCCCTTCCTCCAAATCATTAATCTAGATTGTAAAGAGTTGGGGTCCCAGCACTGACCCCTGCGGAACACCACTAGTTACTGATTGCCAGCCTGAGAACGAACCATTTATCCTAACTCTCTGTTTTCTGTTAGATAGCCAATCTTCCACCCATGCCAGTATATTACCCCCAATCCTGTGATTTTTTAACTTTATCAGTAATCTTTTGTGTGGAACCTTGTCAAATGCCTTTTGGAAGTCCAAATGCACTACATCCACTGGTTCCCCTTTATCCACCCTGTATGTTACATCCTCAAAGAATTCGAGCAAATTTGTCAAACATGACTTCCCCTTCGTAAAACCATGCTGACTCTGTCCTTTTTAAATTATGTTTATCCAAATGCTCTGTTACTGTTTCCTTAATAATGGACTCCAACATTTTGCCAACCACAGATGTTAGGCTAACTGGTCTATAGTTTTCAGCTTTTTGCCTACTTCCCTTCTTAAATAAGGGTGTTACATTAGCAGTTTTCCAATCTGCCGGGACCTTTCCTGAGTCCAAGGAGTTCTGGAAAATGATCACCAATGTATCCACAATCCCTACCGCCACTTCTCTCAAGACCCTAGGATGTAGGCCATCAGGTCCGGGGGATTTATCCGCCTTAAGTCCCATTATTTTACTGAGTACCATCTCCTTAGTGATTTTAATCATGTTTAGCTCCCCCCCCCCCCCCCCCCAATTGCCCCCTGTTTGTCCAGTGTTGGGATATTTTTAGTGTCCTCTACTGTAAAGACTGATACAAAATATTTGTTCAGCGTCTTTGCCATCTCCATGTTCCCCACCACTAGTTTCCCGGTCTCATCCTCTAAGGGACCAACATTCACTTTAACCACCCTTTTTCTTTTTATATAGCTGTAGAAACTCTTGCTATCTGTTTTTATATTTTTTGCTAGTTTACTTTCATAATCTATCTTCCCTTTCTTAATTAATCTTTTAGTTATTGTTTGCTGGCTTTTAAATGCTTCCCAATCTTCTATCCTCCCACTAGATTTGGCTAATTTATATACCCTTGTTTTCAGTCAAATACTATCCTTTATTACTTTACTAAGCCACAGATGGCTTTCTTTTCTTTTACTCCCCTTTTTCCTCAGTGGAATATATTTATCTTGAAAGATGTGAAATATCTCCTTGAATGTAGACCACTGCTCTTGTACCGTCTTACACTTTAATCTGTTTTCCCAGTCCACTTTAGTCAATTCTACTCTCATACCTTCATAGTCTCCTTTATTTAAGCTTAGCACGCTGGTTTAAGATCCAACTCTCTCACCCTCAAACTGAATTTGGAATTCAACCATATTATGGTCACTCATTCCAAGGGGATCCTTTATTAGGATATTTTTTATTAATCCTGTCTCATTACACAGGACCAGATCTAAGATTGCCTGCTCCCTGGTTGGTTCAGTTACATACTGCTCAAGGAACCTGTCCCTAATACACTCTATGAACTCTTCCTCAATGCTGCCATGCCCAATTTGATTAGTCCAGTCAATATGAAAGTTAAAATCCCCCATGATTATAGCTGTTCCCTTATTACAAGCCCCAACTATTTCCTGATTTATATTTCGACCAACAGAGTTGCAACTGTTAGGAGGCCTATAGACTACGCCCACTAGTGACTTTTTCCCCTTATTATTCCTTATCTCCACCCAAACTGTTTCACTATCCTGATCCTTTGACCCAATATCATTTCTGACTATTGCAGTGATTCCATCCTTGATTAACATAGCCACCCCACCTCCCTTTCCTTCCTGTCTGCCCTTCCTAATTGTCAAATACCCTTGTATGTTTAGTTCCCAGTCATGATTATCTTGCAGCCATGTTTCCGTAATGGCCACCAGATCATACCCATATGTAGTTATTTGCACCGTCAACTCGTCAGTTTTGTTACGAATGCTGCGTGCATTCAGATAAAGAACTTTCAAATATGTTTTCTGGCAATTTATTCCTGCTTTTACCCCTTTTACTAGTTTACCTTTATCATTATACATTCTGTCCCTTCCTGACAGGCTCTGGTTTTTAATTTCCCCCACTGCTACCTTGCTCTATTGCCTTCTCCGCTGTCATTTTTATTTTTCGCTCTCTTAAAACCTCCCCCACACTAATTAGTTTAAAGCCCTCTCTATAGCCCTAGTTATTCGATTCGCCAGGATTCTAGTCCCACCACTGGCCAAGTGAAGTCCATCCCAACGGAACAGCTCTCGCCTGTCCCAGTACTGATGCCAGTGTCCCAGGAAGCAAAACCCATTTCTCCCACACCAGTCTGAGGCACGCATTTAACTCTCATTTTATTTACCCTAGCCAAATTTGCACGTGGCTCAGGTAGTAATCCAGAGATTATTACCCTTGTGGTTCTGCGTTTTAATTTGGCCCCTAGCTGCTCAAACTCCTTCAGCAGAGCCTCCTTTCTTGTCCTATCTATGTCGTTGGTACCAACATGGACCACGACAACTGGATCCTCCCCCTCCCACTCCAGGTTTCTCCAGCCCAGAGGAGATGTCCTTAACCCTGGCACCGGGCAGGCAACACAGCCTTCGGGACTCTCGCTCTCGGCTGCAAAGAACTCTATCTATCTATCCCCCTAACAATACTATCCCCTACCACTACAACATTTCTTTCAACTTACCCCCCCCCCCCCCCCCCCCCCCACTTGAATGGCCCCCCGCTGCACGGTGCTGTGGCCAGGTTGCTCATCCTCCCCGCACTCCCTGTTCCCATCCTCACAGGGAGTAAGAGCCTCAAACCTGTTGGACAAGGGCTGCGGCTCCTCCAACACTACCTCCTGGATCCCCGTACCTGCCTCACTTCTAGTCACACCATCCTGACCCTGGCCACGGACTACATCTGAATTAATAAATCTAATTGGTGTGACTACCTCCTGATAGAGTCCAGGTAACTCTCCCCCTCCCTGATGTGTCTCAGTGTTTGAAGCTCGGACTCCAGCTCTTCAACACGGAGCCGGAATTCCTCGAGCAGCCAACACTTACTGCAAATGTGATCACCGTGAGCATCAATAGTGTCCACCAGCTCCCACATACTGCAGCAGCAACACATCACCTGCTCTCCCATTCTATGTAATTAATTAAATTTATTAATATTTTTAAATACCCTCTGCCCCGATTCTAGATGATGAATATCACACCTTAGAAACTATAAACCACAGAGTTTAAGCTTAAAAAGAGAGAAATACTTACCAACCAATCACTTACCCGCTTTCTGGTGACGTCACACTTGGATTACTTTTTACCTCTCTCCTTCCCTCTGACTTCGGAGACTGGAGATTGGTACGCCTTACCTGGGTCTCTGAAGCCTTTTTAAGCTTCCCGCTCGCGCCTCCCGCTGACACCCGCGGTCTGAGGCCTTACCTGGGTCTCTGAAGCCTTTTTAAGCTTCCCGCTCGCGCCTCCCACCGACACCCGCAGTCTGAGGCCTTACCTAGGTCTCTGAAGCCTTTTTAAGCTTTCTGCTCGCGCCTCATTAACTAAAGGAAATGCCTTGCTTGTAATATGCCATTTCTTTTTAGCATAATATTTCCAGCAATGCATTATAGAATCATAGAAGGAGGCCATTTGGCCCATCATGCCTGTGCTGGCTCTCTGCAAGAGTGATCCAATTAGTCCCACTTCCCTGCCCTTACCCCCATAGCCCTGAAACTCTTTCCTTTTTTAAGTAGAGATCCAATTCCCTTTTGAAAGTTACTGTTGAATCTGCTTTCAGTACCCTTTCATGGAATTGGATGCAACCTATTGACATGGGTAGGGAATTGGTTAGGAGGTAGGAGACGGGGATAATGGGTATGTACTCAAATTGGTAGGATGTGACGAGTGGTGTTTGCCAGCAATCTGTACTGGAGCCTCAGTTTTTCACTATTTATAAATAACTTAGATGAAGGAATACATGGCTGTACACCCTAGTTTGCTAATGACACCAAGTTAGGTGGGTCAGTAAATGGTGTAGATGGGAGCAGAACGTTGCAAAGGGATGTTGATAGATTAAGTGAGTGGGCAAAACTGGCAGTTGGGAAGTGTATGGTCATCCACTTTTGACCCAAGAAAGATAATCAAAGTATTTTGTAAATGGCGAGAAGCTCGGAACTGTGGAGGAGCAGAGAGATTTAGGGGTGCAAATGCAGAAATCACTAAAAGCTAGTGGACAGGTACAAAAAAAAATTACAAATCTATTAGAATGTTGGCTTTTATCGCAAGGGCACATGAATACAAAGGGATGGATGTTATGTTGTATTTGTATCCAGCTCTGGTTAAACCCCATTTAGAATATTACATTCATTTCTGGGCACTGCACCTTGGGAAGGAGGTGGGTGCAGCACAGATTCACAGAATGATACTGGGGCTGAAAGGGTTAAATTAAGAGGCTAGGTTGCATAGACTAGGTTTGTGTTCCCTTGAGTATAGAAGATTAATGGGTGATCTAATTGAGATGTTTAGGATGATTAAAGGAGTTGATAAAGTAGACGGGGAGAAACTACTTCATCCAGTGGGGGAGTCCAGAACGAGGGGGCATAACCTTAAAATTAGAGCTAGACCATTCAGGGATGATGTCAGGAAGCACTTCTTCACACGAAGGGTAGTGGAAATCTGGACCTTGCTCTTCCAAAAAGCTGTTGAGGTGAGGTCAATTGAAAATGTCAAATCTGAGTGACGGTCCCCTCTAACGAAGTCCAGGTCATTAATTATGTATCAAAGAGCTATTTTATGCTTTAAACATAGCTACTTGTTATACTTAGTGGTCCCAGCTCTCTCTCTCTCTCTCTCTCTCTCTCTCTCTCTCTCTCTCTCTCTCTCTCTCTCTCTCTCTCTCCCCAAGGTAGGTATGCTGTGGCACTATTTTCTTCACGGTGCCATCTATCTGAGGAATGTGAAATGTTTGACTCTAGTCTGAGTAGATTCCTCTGCCTCTCTTGTATGTGCTGCAGTGGGCGCCTTGCCTGAGCACACCGTTGCCCTACACTGAGCCAGAAGTGGGTTTCTCAACTAAAGTTTTTTTTGCTGATTAGGTTGGCAAATAATTAAAAATGCACTAGTCTTTTTTTTCCAATCAATTAAGAACGGGAGACAACTTTATTACAGGAGTATGAATCCTGGAGAATCAAAATTTAAATAGTTTTACCTCCGCCATCCTCTTCTCTCCAAGTTCTACTTGCTATTTTAGAGGGAAGACTCGTATTGCAAAAAAGAATTGCTTGAGTCTTAAGTTGAGATTAACATGATAACTTAAAAGATTGAGAATTTTATTGTAGAGTCATCAGGTCAACTTTTAACATGACTTTTCAGCATAACTACAGGAGCAATACTTGACTACATTACCCGCATCTGGATCATGCTTGTGCAAGATTTATTCCACACTATTAAGTCCAATTTATTTAGCACAGCTCCAAACACTTAGAGCTTGCATAACTGCTCAGGAACTGGTGCTGTCAAATAATCTCAATTTGTCATGTCTTTCCCTACCCAAGCCTCTTGTCTTTAGAGAATGATTATTGCGTCTTGGGGGAGGCGGGGCGGCGATAGAAAAAGATTTTTATTTTGCATGTCAAGTTGATGTCACCTAATCATTGACTAGCTCCTGTTTTCTTGACTTGTGATGCTCTGCACTTTTAAGTTTAGTTCAGCAACCAAAGGTCTCAATTTTGAGTTGAAATTTTTTTTTTTAAAGGCTACTTTAGCCAAACTGTCAGCCATTGGGGAGCCAAAGCATACTTGGAACATTTCTAAATTGTACATAATGTGGGGCTGGAGTAAGCCATATGGAGCCAATTATGTGATAATTGTTTAAAGATGCAGTAATGTGAAACTAAGGAATTGGTGTTGTGGGGTTCTTGATGCTTAAGGATATGAAACTGAAACACCGTAGAATGGTTTTTAAAGTCTCTAAATAATTTTATTGGCATTAAGCCTTGGCAGTTTTCCAGATTATGATGCCATAAAATCTTGCAACTCTAAACTCAGCATGATCAGTTATCAGTTTTTCTATCTCCCACCCCCCCCGGGAAAAAAAAAGGTCTGTTACTGGCCAGATCAACTATAAATGAACTTGGTTTCTCCCCCCCCCGCTTCCTTTCAATTGCTTTCTCACAGTTTCAACAGACAGCTGCCTTTTCGCTAATCTTGATTTTATCTCTTGTTAGCAAACAGTGTCCTTTGAAAGTACACAGTTTATCTCTGACAATTTGATGCAATAACACGATTCATACCACTGTTTGAACTTGATCAAGTTTAACAATTTCCTGTGGTCCTTGCTCCGTACAAACTCTCTGTTCCTCGGTAGGCTATCGATCCCAAATTAGTCTACCTGTAATTTCATCTCCATTGTGTTGACTGCACATGAATCATCCTTCATTTGCCACTCATACTTGAACCAAATTATGCGCTCTTACCAAGTGTTCACCCTGCTAATCCAGGGTTTCAGGTTCATTCCTTTTATTCATGTCATGGTTCCTGAACAAATGCCACCTTGACAGTTCCTGTTCCATAGGCATCACTTGGTCTTTATTGAAAGAGCAGGCACCAAAAAGTCCCCTTCAAAACGTCCAAAATCCTTTAGTGTGCTTGTTCTGATTTTATCCATTGTATAACCTGGATAAATTGGAGGTTTCTATCTGTGAATGATTTCATAGTACAGGACTGGATAAAACCATTTTGCTCCATTTGGTTGGCCTCATGTTTCTGGGACTTCAGGCTCAATTGTTAAAGAATAACTTGATTAATCTTGAAATATTATGGTGGTAAATATGCATATTGTAACTTAAATGTATTAAATAAAACTTAAACCAATGTATCTATACTTAACAACTTCATCTTCTCTTACTCAGAGACTCCTTAATGGCTAGCCTGCTGGATGGAGTGAGAGCTTCTGGTAACAGAGATGTATGTGTAAGAATGGTGCCAACTCAAAAGGGGCAGAGATGGGGGTTACTGAGTATGCCAGTGGATGAAGAAGTAGAAAGTCTACATCTTAGGTTTCTAAATGCCCCCGCAAGTAAGTGAATTTGATTTCTATTTAATCAGCAAGATTGTTCGATGTGCCTCTGCTGCTTTGCATTTCTGGTATTTGCCATTGTTTTGAATGTTCAGATTAATGCAGAATTAAATTTGTGGCTACACTATACATTAGTTTTAATATTTTGTACATCGCTAACTATAGTTGTCCCTCAACATGCACTCCACAGGCTAACATTTTTAAAACCTCTTTACTGAATGTACTTTCGAGTGTGGATACACTGTTTAAAATCTTGTGTTCTGGCATAAAAAGGTATCTTTTTACTCCACGTTTGCAGCACGCTTGGGGCTTTTAAACAAGCGATAACCATTTCAGTCCGATAGATGTTCCATCGTCTCAAAGCATAAGCTATGATTAAAATATAATAAGTTAACTAAAGATCAACACAATTGAAGATTACTGTTAATATAACGCAATAACAGAAAACGCTGGAAAAACTCAGCAGGCCAGGCAACATCCGTGGAGAGAGAAATAGAGTCAACGTTTCGGGTCGAAACCCTTCATCAGAACTGAGAAAAAAGGCAGGAAATGAAACCGATTAAAAGGCCAGTTTGGGGGCTGGGAAATGGGGGAGGGGATGAAAGAACAAAAGGGAAGTGAAGAGACATTAAGAGATATTCGAGACGAGACGAGGTGGTAATGGGACAGGTAAAGAGACAAAAGATGGCTCTAGATGAGGTGTGAAATGCGCTGGCAGAATGAGAGACAGCTGCCATGTGGGAGAGAAAAAAAGGGGTGTGGTAAACCACTGTTATACCTGTCTGTAAGTGTATGTGTATTCCACTAGGTACAGGTCTGGACATGCCTCGGCTGACGACTCCTACTATTCCAGGTATATAAGTGACTACCTCCCAGTCCCTTAGTATTCTGGACGGGTCGACCACTCGAGACTAGACCTTCATTCTTTAGTTAATAAAAGCCTGATTGTTACTCGCTCGACCTCAGTCTTTTGAGTAATTGATGGCGCATCAAGGGGGAAAGGCACAAATCAAAGGTGTGGATAAAAAATATATAAAAATGTAATCGGGGCCGAGGTTATGATCTGAAGATTACTATTTGCAGTTGATATTTTGGTGGAAAATTCTGTCATTGTACTCAAGTTTAATTTCATGTTGCATTTCAGATGGCAACTTTTCAGATGCAGTGTTCAGGTTTAATGCTAACGTCTCATACAGTGGAGTTCTGCATGCAGTGACTCAAGATGTAAGAATGAATTTCCTTCTAAGTCTTTCAAGTGTCTACTTTTCATTTGCTTGAGGTGGCATTAAAGAGAATTGTCTGTTCCCTACAGGGCATCTTTTCTGAGAACAAAGAGAAACTTATTAATAATGCAATCACTGCATTACTCTCTCAAGAAGGAGATCAAACCGCTAATAATGCAGAACTGGAGAGTCAATTTCAGGCTGTAAGGCGATTGGTTGCTTCGAAGGCTGGCTTTCAAGCATTCACAAGACTTCCTAAGTAAGAAATCTACTTGCTACTATGGAAACTTTTTTTTATCCAGGTGGTGCCGGTTTATCAAAAAGTCCGGATTATAGAGGTATAGTAAAAGGTACGAGAGCTCCGTACACAGCAACAAATCCAGGCTTCCCTGTTGCTTAGCAACAGGTGCAGGAACCCTGGCCACAAGATCCAGGCGTCCCTGTTGCTTAGCAACAGGTGCAGGAACCCCGGTTACACAGCCACAGATCCAGGAACGGCCACTAATATGAAGTAAAACTTACCTGAACCTACTCCTGAATTTTGCTGGTTAAGAGATTTCTGGTTATTTAGGTGCCAGTAAATAGAGTTTCCTGTACTTTGGAAGGCCTCCTGACCTGCAGGTGGCTATGAATTGGCATGCTCAGACTAGTGTTTTTAAAATGTATTTAAAGGATTTCTCCACAGTAAGCAGAACAATGAAACAGAGCAGTAAGTCCTCTACAGTGAACCAATCCACAGTTGAGTAATAGATGGGAACTGAATGTAGCTGAGCTGAATCAGAGTGTGTCTGACTTACCGTAGCCCATCAGCAAATCTTGAAAGTTCACAATGGCGCAAGTTAAGGTTGTCCATGCTGCATGAAATGTAAAGTCTTCCCCCTATCTTATTCCCTGCAATTAATCACTTTTTTCTCTCCCCTCATGAACACTACCAATACCTGTAACTGGTTTGAAATTTCCTTTTTGTCTTGTACTTTTAAAAGATTATTCTTCGTGTCTGTTCACATGCCCCTTTTTCTTAATGAGGCTACCTTTACTAATGAAGGGATAATACAAACACACCCCCCACCTTATCTCTGCCATCTCTGTCAAACTGAACCAATGTGCAGTGCTATTATAAGGAGTATGAGCAGCATAGGCCTGTATTGTATGTGGCTAAAGATATAGGCACAGCCATTATAATTAGTGTCAGCCATGGCTCAGTTGTTAGCACGCTTGTTTCTAAGTCAGAAAGTTTGTGGGCTTAAGTCCCACTCCAGAGACTTGAGTACAAAAATCTAGGCTGACACTCCAGTGCAGTACTGAGGGAGTGCTGCACTGTCAGAGGTGCCGTCTTTCGGATGAGATGTTAAATGTCTGCTCTCTTGGGTGGACGTAAAGATCCCATGGCACTGTTTCGAAGAAGAGCAGGGGAGTTATCCCCGGTGTTCCGGCCAATATTTATCCCTCAATCAACATCACTAAAACGGATTATCTGATTATCGTCACATTGCTGTTTGCGGGAGCTTGCTGTGTGCAAATTGACTGCCGCGTTCCCTACATTACAACAGTGACTACACTCTAAATGTAATTGGCTGTAAAGTGCTTTGAGGCATCCTCAGATTGTGAAAGGTGCTATATAAATTCAAGTCTTTTCTCTGCAAGGTATAGATTGCTCTTAATTAGGAAAAGCACAAATGGAAAGCTACCTAGTAAAATAAATGGGCTAGTCTACTATCATATACCACTTGGCTATTGGTTACAAAGACCGTGCTTCTTCAGGAAGCCTCACATTGGCTGTATGGCCAAGAGCAAAGGAATGCAGCCACCTTCAGTAATTGGTACAGTCTTGGTGCTCATGCACAATATATCTTTAAAAATGGAAAAGATCTGCTATATGGTGTTTAAATTGACTGTTATCGCCATGATTAGTCAGGTACATCAAGTGGGGAGTTAAAACTGCTAGTTTATCCTGAAGCTTTATTTGCCTACCATTTTTGAGAAGTTTGTAAATCTTGAAAAACTTGGAGAGGAGTCCAGTGGGTAAATGCCCTATGCTTAATACTTTAAAACTGGAAGGGATTACTTTGAAAAGTACATTTCACTATATGCCACAGAAACCATCTTGACTTTGAGATTATCTTACTAATGTGCAAATCTAAGGCCCATCAAATGTTCTGCCCCCTGCTGCACTTCCAACTGACTTATGCCAGCAGTGCACCATTTGGATCGCAGAGATTCGGAGCCATGGTGTTTCTGTAGGTTCTGTGCCATTGTTTGTAATGTATAACATTTCCCCACCCCCCTACTCCCTTTTTTTGTACATTCAGATTTCGGGAGAGGCTTGGTGTGAAGACAGTGAAGGCTTTAAAAAGAAACCATGATGGTGTTACTCATGCTGCCATTGACATGTTGTGTGCTCTGATGTGTGTAAGTGCAGCATAATAAATTTTGAGTGCTATCTCAGTAGCAGATCCAACAAAATGTTTGTATAAAGAATTCATGATTTAAAATGTTTAAGTAAAATTGAGTACATTGTTTACTGTGCAACTAGTGGGTTAAAACTCCTGCCATTTACAGATGCTTTGTAGCTTAAGCAGTCACAGACTCTTACAGCACAGAAGGAGGCCATTTGGCCCATTGTGCCTGTGCCGGCTCTTTGAAAGAGGTGTCCAATTAGTCCCACTCCCTGCTCTTTCCCCAGAAGTTCTGCAAACCTTTCTTTTTAAGTATATATCCAGTTCCCTTAGGAAGATAATATTGAATCTGCTTCCGCCACCCTTTTGAGGTGTTGAATTCCAAATTATAACTAGCTGCGTGAAAAAAATTCTCCTCTCCCTCTGCTTCTTTTCTCAATTACCTTCAATCTGTGTCTTCTGGTTATCGATCCTCCTGCCCGTGGAAACAGTTTCACCCTATCTGCTCTGTCAAAATTCCTCAATTTTGAACACCTCTAATAAATTTCCATAGCTTTCTGCTTTAAGGAGAACAATCCCAGCTTTTCTGGTATCTCCACATAACTGAAATCCCTCATCTCTGTTACCATTCTAGTAAATCTCCTCTGCACCCTCTCTAAGGCCTTGACATCATTCCTAAAGTGCAGTGCCCAGAATTGGACACACTATTCTAGCTGGGGCCTAACCACTGATTTATAAAGGTTTAGCATAACTTCCTTGCTTTTGTACTCGCTGCCTTTATTTATAAAGCCAAGGATCCCATATCCTTTTCAACCGCCTGATCAACTTGTCCTGCCACCTTCAAAGATTTATGTATGTGAACCCCCCAGGTCCCTGTTCCTGCACCCCCTTTTAAAACTGTACAGTTTGCCGCCCCTCATTCTTCCTTTTTAAAATACAGCACTTCACACTTCTCTGCATTAAATTTCATCTGCCATGTGTCTGCCCATTTTACCAGCCTGTCTGTCCTCCTGAAGTCTGCCTCTCTCCTCCTCTTGGTTTGCTACATTTCAAGTGGGTGCATTTCAGTGTTAAAGTACCTTTTTGATCAGATTATTTCTTTACTTTCGTGCCTCAAGACTGGACTTCTTATACTTGGTAGACCGTCCCGTTTCCACAAATTACAACTCCTTCAAGAATGCCACAACTTGTGTCTCCAGTCGCACTAGGTCCTCATTCTCCTCACCACTGTACTTGCCAATTTATGCTGGTTCCCCACGCTCCACTGATCTGATTGTAAAATCCTAGTCCTTTTCCAAATCTGGCCACGACCTTGCGCCACTCTACAACTCTAATCTTTCTCGCTCGCCTCAAACAGCACATTCCTGTTCATTGTGCTCCCAAACACTGAGGGAAAGTTGCCACTTAAATATCACAACTTTGGGAGGAGTGAAGCAATAAATGATAGAATTAACATAGAAACATAAACCTAGAAGATAGGAGCAGGAGTAAGCCATTCGGCCCCTCGAGCATGCTCTGCCATTTAATGAGATCATGGCTTATCATCCAAATTCAGTACCCTTTTCCTGCTTTCTCCCCATATCCCTTGATCCCTTTAGCCTTAAGAAATATATCTAGCTCCTTCTTGAATATATTTACCACAGAAGGCAGTTGAGGCCAATTCATTAGAGAATTCCACAGGTTCACCACTCTCTGGGTGAAGAAATGTCTCCTCATCTCAGTCCTAAATGGCTTACCCCTTATCCTTAGACTGTGACCCCTGGTTCTGGACTCCCCCCACCATCGGGAACATTCTTCCTGCGTCTAGTCCTGTTAGAATTTTATAAGTTTCACTTGTGTGCTGCCACCGATTTCTGTCTTCAGCAAAATTGCTTTGCTATGAGGGAAATCTGAGGGAGGATATGACCTCTCTGTAGGATACCCCTCCCCCACAGTTCAAAAAGGACATACATTTCTTGCATTATTGTGAAAGTGCAAACAGTACTCAACGTAGAGCTCTGTGGCCCCTGAGGCAGTTTAGTGTGGTGGGGGAGGGGGCTTGGTGGTAAGTGGACAGTTTTAAGACATTATTTGCATATGATGAAATCAACAATTTTGCACTTGGCGCAAGGTCTGTACTGTAGAAACTTTTTCTGGGAATTTAAGACTTCTGGTTTCATAAATTAGTACAGTTCAGTTGATCTGATCTCTTTGTAGGAGTGCCAGTGTTCAAAAGGTGAAAAGTTTACTTTAACCAGCCTCCAAATTTACTGTGATGCATACATAGATATTCCATAAGATCCTAGGATTTATTGCATCAGTGTTTTAATTCTTTATATAGTGAATGTCTTGGAACGCCATATGATTTTCCAGGTTTTTGAAGAATTAGATATTTATGCTTTAAAGACATTTCTATTTTAAATTTTATCCAATTTAGCCCATGCATGATGACTACGACCTGAGACAAGAGCAGTTGAACAAAGCATCCCTTCTCTCTTCCAAAAAGTTCTTAGACAATTTACTTGACAAATTCAATGCCCATGTGGTAAGTCTGTTTCAAATTATGGGCTGGAGCATCATCATTTTGGTAATTACCTGATTACATTTCACAGTGTGCCTTTTAAAATTGGCACGTGTTAAAAGTACAAAATGTCATAACCTGTTTTGTATTGATTGATCATATCTGAAAATGCTGCTTGGAGCAATTTGTTCAATATTTCCATTTTTAATGCAAATTGTGCATGCTCAAACTTAAGGGTTCATGGTTTTTTTTCCGTAACTGAACTATTTATCCCTCCCATCTCTCAAATGTGCATAATACAGTAACATATTTTCGACTGGGGTCTACAAACTCTTTGCAAAGGAATCCCACAGGGTCATCAGGTTTGTGCAAAAAGCTAATCTGTCGGGGCTCAGAAAAGGGAGAGACCTCTTCTACACTCTGGCTTTTGCACTCCGCATCACTCCTGTGGGCTCATGATTTGGGAAAGCCTTCCATCCTCCCTAGTTTTCTTCAGCAACCTGCTTTGCGAGCTGAGGCCTGTTCCCGAGCAGCAGCAGATTAAATGCAGGGGTCGTGCAAACTGGGTCCCAAGATCCCAAAGCCACTGACATGGCAAGGGCCCTCAAAGCTGCAAAAGATGCTCAAGAATGCCCTGCCAGCAAAAAGAGTTGCAAACTTGTGGGGTTGGTGTCTTTTACAATGGGCAGCTTCACTTCACAACTATCCACAAGTCCATTGGCTTTACTTGTACCTTCACACTCACTGACCTCAACTTGGAAGGAAGTGGTAGGATCTGAATGGGATGGCGGAGGAAAAACAACCAAAGAAACTGAGGACACAGAGATGGGATAGTGAGAAAAGCAAGAGTGAGATAGCTAAAGAGGAAAAATGTTAATGAAAGAAAAATGCTTGTATGCAACGCTAGGCGGTGCCCAATGTTATCCTTTATTAAAATTCCATTGGGTTCTACAAACACTTTGCAAAGCAATTTTTTCTTTTATTAATTAAAATTCTAGTTAAAAACTTGGTAATTTGGCTCTCGCACTGGCCGTCTTAAGCCCTTACACAACCTTGCACAGCATTTACCTGATACGCACGTGTGTGCACACCATGCACAATACAGCAACATATGTACAGGAAACCTTGTTATATCCGGCACCGACGAGACCGAGCTGTTGCCGATCTATCAGAACTGCCGGACATACAAAGTTAATGTTGAAGCATACGGAGGTTTTCATCTCCGTATCTGACAACAAACACTGTTGCTTAGCAACAGCTTGTAAACAGTCGGCCCGTACCTTGGAAGCGTCTCTGTAGCTTAGCAACAGCTTCAGAGAGACTTTCCAGAGCCCGACTGTTGAAAACAAAGCCGCGAGAAGAAAAAAAACCTAACAAAACGGCTCCTGATTTCTGCTGGTAGATCTAGGTTTCCGGACATACAACCTCTGGATAAACCAAAGTTTCCTGTAATACAGACATTCATATTTCTTTACTGACTTTTAAATGAGACACTGATGCTGAAAGATCCAATTTTTTTTAATTCTGCTTTTGAGTTATGTGGTGGGGAAAACGGATAGCTGAATTAAGAAATCTAACTTTGTTTTCCACTGAAGGCACTGGCTCGTGCTTTGGTACCATTCCATGTGAAATCAGTCTTCTGGTAGCACGCCTATGTGACTTCATGGTAGCTGTTAGCTGGCTGTTTGACACAAGTCTACACACGTGCTTTCGAGCTGGAGTCAAGGATGAGGGATTTAATTTTATTTTTTTCCTTGGCGTAAGACCACTGGCCAATTGTAGCACCGTTGCCTTCATTCCAACTTGGATCAGCTGTTCTCTGGGGGTTTGAATTTGGGATTTTCCTGGCACATTGTTCAGTTCCACACCAGGTATAGTATTTATTAAGCGAGACATGTGCGAGCCTTTTTGTCAATCATTAATGTTAGTCTAGTGCTGTTCTCAGGATGTACAATTATTATTTTCCTGCAGGACCATGGGACAGGTGCACTAGTGATCAGTTCCCTTCTGGATTTTCTTACCTTCGCACTCTGTGCTCCGTATAGTGAGACAACTGAAGGACAGCAGTTTGATATGTTGTTAGAAATGATAGCCGAAGTCGGAAGAACCCTATTCAAACTTTTCCAGGTATGTCTTTCCCTATGTAAAGATTTGTTTTCAAATTTAACTGTTGCAGCTTCACTCTGGAAAAAGGACAGAGATAGTCCACTGGATTGAAAAACTGGTTTTGCATTTCTTAGGTTATTTGTAATTTAATAAGCACGTGTGGCTGGCCCTAACTCTCAAATATGTTTAGGGCAGTCTTATTCTAGTTACGTGCGTGGATGGCATAAAACTGTTGATTTTGGCGTTCAATGTTTGGCACTACTATTTGTTAAAAGCAAATCGTGTTTAACTAACTTGAGTTTTTTGATGAGGTAAGAGATGGTTGATGAGGGCAATGCGGTTGACGTGTACATGAATTTCCAAAAGGCGTTTGATAAAGTGCCACATAATAGGCTTGCCAGCAACGTTGAAGCCCATGGTATAAAAGGGACAGTGGCAGCATGGATATGAAATTGGCTAAGTGACAGGAAGCAGAGAGTAGTGGTGAATGGTTGTTTTTCGGACTGGAGGAAGGTATACAGTGGTGGGCCCCAGGGGTCAGTACTAGACCACTGCTTTTCTTGATCTATATTAATGACTTAGACTTGAGTGTGTAGGGCACAATTTCAAAATTTGCAGATGACACAAAACTGAAGTATAGTGAGGACGAAAGTGATAGACTTCAAGAGGACATAGACAGGCTGGTGGAATGGGCGGACACGTGGCAGTTGAAATTTAACGCAGAAAAGTGCAGTGTGATACATTTTGGTAGGAAGAACGAGGAGGGGCGATCTAAACTAAAGGGTACAATCCTAAAGGCGGTGCATGAACAGAGACACCTGGGGGTATATGTGTACAAATTGTTGAAGGTGGCAGGACAGGTTGAGAAAGCGGTTTAAAAAAGCATATGGGATCCTGGGCTTCATAAATAGAGGCATAGAGTACAAAAACAAGGAAGTTATGAACCTTTATAAAACACTGGTTCGGCCTCGACTGGAGTATTGTGTCCAATTCTGGGCACCGCACTTCAGGAAGGATGTGAAGGCCTTGGAGACGGTGCAGAAAAGATTTACAAGAATGGTTCCAGGGATGACGGACTTCAGTTACGTGGCTAGACTGGAGAAGCTGGGGTTGTTCTCCTTAGAGCAGCGAAGGTTGAGAGGAGATTTGATAGAGGTGTTCAAAATCATGAGGGGTCTAGACAGAGTAGATAGTGAAACTGTTCCCATTGGCAGAAGGGTCGAGAACCAGAGGACACAAATTTAAGGTGATTGATAGAAGAACCATAGGTGACATGAGGAAAAACTTTTTTACACAGTGAGTGGTTATGATCTGGAATGCACTGCCTGAAAGGGTGGTGGAGGCGGACTGTATCGTGGCTTACAAAAGGGGATTGGATAAGTATCAGAAAAAAATTTGCAGGGCTACAGGGAAAGGGTGGCGGAGTGGGACTAGCTGAAATGCTCTTGCAGTGAGCTTGGATGGGCCGAATGGTGGCCTCCTGTGCTGTAACCATTCTATGATTCTACCTAGCTCACAGATCACAATTCAGTTGAGGGCCACGAAGGCAAATTGTGTTTCCCACTGGTACAGAAATATGGTTGAGGTCGAGTTGCTGAAGTACTGGTAGCTTTACAGGTGTTGGAAATCGCTGACATCTAACTTTCTCCATGGATTATGCTACTCTGATGTACAGAGAATTTGGAGCAAGATTGCCTATTTTGTCATGATTCTTGAATTAAAATTCTTAAGTATTGATCCAGTTGGCCCCTGCCAATTCCTTTTGACCTATATGTGTATGTATATCTGTGTATATATAATAATATATACACCCTACTAAGTGGGTAATTATTTTCCATGAGTTGAGGGACTCGTGTGTCCATGTTTAAAGATGGTGTTTTGTAATCCATTTTACCTAAACTACTTTTCTTTTCATAGCACCCTTCCATGGCTATTGTAAAAGGTGCTGGATTAGTTATGAAAGCTATTATAGAGGTAAGTGTTAGTGAATACATAACTAAGCTCTACCTCACCACCACCGTGTCTCTCGGCCCCTCCACTACCTCTGATTCGTCACGCTGCTTGTATGACATCCAGTATTGGATGAGCATAAATTTTCTCCAATTATATAGTCACTGACTCCACCCCCTTCCATGGGTACTGTCTCGGGCTGAACCAGAATGTTTGCAACCTTGGACCTCAGTCCTGTTTGACCCTGAGCTCAGCTTCCGACCCCATGTCCTCTCCACCATCTGGACTGCCAACTTTCACCTCTCTCCAATATCGTCCATTTCTGCCCTGCCTCAGCCCATCTGCTGAAACCCTCATCCATGCCTTTATCTCTAGGCTCGACTATTCCAATGCTCTCCTGGCCGGCCTTCCACCCTCCATAAGCTTGAGCTTGTCAAAAACTCTGCCTGTATCCTAACTTGCATCGAGTCCTGTTCATCCATCATCCCTGTGCTCACTGACCTACCTTTTTGATCCCAGGTCCGGCAATGCCTCGAATTTCAAATTCTAATCCTTGTGTTCAAATCCGTTCATGGCCTTACCCCTCCCTCCGAGACCTCTGCGCTCCTCCAATTCTGGCCTCTTGCGTATCTCCAATTTTCTTCACTGCGCCATTGGAGGCTGTGCTTTCAGCTGCCTAAGCTCTGGAGTTCCCTCTCCACCTCTACCTTTCTCTATTTTAAGATGTTCCTTTAGAACCGATCTCAAGCTTTTGGTCAACTGTCCTAATATCTAAGTGGCTCGGTGTCAAATTTTGTCTGATAACGTTCCCATGAAGCGCTTTGGGACATTTTACTAGGTTAAAGGCGCTATATAAATGCAAGTTATCGTTTGCTCTGACAGTTTGCATTCTATATATTATATGAAGTTTCTCTGCATGCATTCATTTACTAATAATTTCTTAATTTTTTAATTTGTTCTGGTTTTTGAACTCTTCAGTATGAGAATTTTGTCCTCTTTAAAAAGTTGAAAACATATTCCATACATCACCTGATGGGTTCCTTCTCTAAGGTAGACATTTGGCCCAGTGTACTAATGGTGAGGACGGAGGGGAGCCCGGTTATTTTGCTCGGTCTGCAGAAATTCTCAAACCTAATGTACAGCAATCAAGACATCTATAGATGGAGAAACATTCTAGTCATTCACCTCGTTAGTCATCAAGCGGGAAGGGAAATGGTTTTCTCCACAGATGTTCCCTATACATTGTTACTGGTGATTTGTTCACCAAAACCCTGGCATGAACAACTCGGACATCCTCCCACTTGGGCCTTGCTCTCAGAATCGCAGCTCTGTTTCTTGGGCATCGGTGTCCTTGAGATGGACTGCATGCTGACAACAGGAGGCTTGCATCGTTTTGTTCAAGGATAAAGATTTCAGAACGTCATGCCCTGTACTCTGTCCCCGAATTGTACAATAAGTTCAAGATGATGAATTAAGTAGCTTCTTATAGTTGAGGTGGGGGGGAACTGACTGCTGTTTCTTTATGAACATCTAGTTTTCACTTTCTGAAACAATACTGCCCTACTTCCAGAAATGTTAGAAAACTAATCTGAACTGATACTTGTGCTGGCTGAAAATTTAAACCAATTTACAGTAAATTCTTCTCTAGTCTGGATTCAAACTAACTTGGAAGGGGAGAGAGTACAGGAAACTTTAGATTTACCGGCACCTAAATAACCGGACATGTCGGTTAACTGGCAAAATTCAGGAGTAGGTTCAAGTAACTTTTTTTTACTCCATTTGTTGCTGTGCAAGGGTGTGGCTGCAACTGTTGCTAAGCGACAGAGATGCTTGCAACTTGTGCCCGTTCTGAAGCTGGAGGGTTTGTTGCTTTATACGGAGCTCTCAGCTCCGTATCTTTTACTATAGCGTTCGGTTATCCGGAATTTTTGATGAACCGGCACCACGTCGGTCCCATCCGTGCCGGATAAAAAAAAGTTTCCTGTATAACGTTCAGTGACATATAGTGATCTGATTGTAGCAATATAGTTCACCAGTTCAAGTGACGTTTATCTTTGAATCATAGAATGTTACCCTGTATCTGGCTCTAGGAGTACCTGACCTGAATGGTTGGTTGATATTGATAGTTGGGGGGGGGGGGGGGGGATTTTTAATTTGTCAACATCGTTGCATCTCACTTTACTGAAAAAACATTTACAAAACAAAACAAACTACTTTTGTTCCCAACAAGGAAGGTGACAAGGAAATTGCTACAAAGATGCAGGAACTTGCCTTGAGTGAAGGTGCTCTACCCTGTCATTTGCATACATCAATGTTTACAATTAGTGCAGATCAGCGTATGCTGACTAATAGGTATGTATATTTTTACCAGAGCGTTGTTTACTAAACTTCCAGGTTCTTTTATTAAAACATTAACAAAAAAATGATGCTCTTTCAGGCAATTAAGTAGACATTTGGTGGGTCTTTGGACAGCAGAAAATCCAACAGCATTGAATTTGCTGAAACGCATTTTGGTAAGTAATTTTAAATGATCTATGTTTCCCAGACGTTTTTGTACACTTGTAGATTTGTGCTAAACATTCGGCATATCTCGTGTAAACTGAGCCACCGAAGAAGGAAATCACACATATCTGCCTCTTTCAGATCAGTTTTGACCGAAACCATGCTTTCTCCACCCCTCGCAGCTGAATTTGGTTTTGTCTCCAGTCTTGGAGAATGCTATTTTTTTTTTGAGCCTTGATGAAGCTCTATTGAAGACACTTGGTCACTGCAGCAGACAGCCATGTTTGGGTCCCAGTGCAGCACTTCTAACTCATAGTTTAAGGTTGCCTTCAAAACTTAGTCCAGACTGCTTTAATAACATCGGGACCAGTAGGGCCCTGATAATGCAGTTCGGGACAATGTTCTGGCAGGAATATTGCCATTTAATGGGTCTGCTGTTATCTGCCATAATGGAGGACCCCTGGCTTATACAGCTGATGAAGGATGTGCTTTAAAGCAGTGAGAGAATCAACAAGGGAGAGTGCAACACTCGATTTTAATTTTAGTTGATGAGGGGGTATTAATAAATGAAGTAATAATGTGGTATCATCTTTGGTAAAGTGACCATATCTAGAATGCAAATACAAAAATACAGCTTCTCTGGAAGGTTCCCGTGATTGCAAAGTAGCTCAAGAAATCCAAGCATACCAAAAGCCAGAAGTTGCATAATATAAAGGTGAGTGATAGACTCCATTGGGAACTGTTGATATCTGGCCCGAATATTGGTAGCAAAATACTGTAGTGCAATACTTCACCATGAGAGCTGCACTCCGCAAAGCTTCAAGAGCTGCTTGGAGGGTCAGTGATTAGTTAAACAAAGGGAGTAAGGATCTGAGGAATCAACAAACTTCTTTTTGGCACTAAAAGGACAGTGGCTGCAGAAAATTTGTGTTTTTAATAAAGCACGACACCGGAGAGACACCAAGCTGTAAGAGAAGCTCCTGTGTGAACAGATAATAAAGGGGTTCACTAAGGCAAGCCATTATTTAAAAATACCTTTTAGGAAGCAAAAATTAGAGGGACACTAGAAAGCAATAAAATCAAAAATGAGTAAGTTCAACTAAAGGGCAAATGGGAGAAAATAGACTAAAAGCAGCATAAGAGGGAAAGAAAATAAAGGTGGAGGCCATGAAAGAGATTTGCTGCAGAATGGTCATGAACAAGACAGACCGATGTGAAAAGATACAATAATTATCTCCTCAGTAAGCTTAAATAAATGGTTATGGTCTTGGCAAGATACAGGAATTTACACGGGTGGACAAAAATGAGGGGATTTTATGTTTGCTATATAGTGTTACTCTTGGTCGGTGAGCTATCTCACAGGTCAGTGATACGGTCAGGCTAACATTAGACTTCGAGTAACATCAGGGAGAGGAGCTGGAGACTAATATAACCAGTGACATGTATGGAGTCAACTGCTGAGGGAAGCCAAGGTAAATGGGGATACTGAATGCATTAAATTTGGGGAAAGATTAAGAATGCCTTGTGAAGCTACCCATGAAATCACTAACTGACACTGTCCAGTGTTACTGAAAGAAACTGGGTCCTGGAAGAAAAGGTTACTGTAGAGGACAGCTTAGACAAAGACCATGGCGGTCAAAGGTCTCGGTCACAGACACTAATTGTAAGGGATTCTTTCCTCAAGGAAAGCAGGTAGCTATATGTGTGGTAGACAGTTCGCCAACCTTACCATTACAAGATGCACTCCAGCAACTTGCCAAGGATTTTTGGCAATACCTCAAACCTGTGACCTCTTCCACCTAGCAGGACAAAGGCAGCAGGTGCATGGGAATACCATTACCTCCAAGTCACGCAGCATCCTGACTTGGACATGTAGCGCTGTTCCTCCTTCATCGCTGCGTCAAAATCCTGGAACTCCCTACCTAGCAGCATTGTGAGAGCGCCTGCACCGCATGGACTGCAGCGGATCAAGCAGGTGGCTCACAAGCACCAGCTCAAGGCAACTAGGGGTGGGCAATATATCCCAGCTTTGTTAGCGGGAATTAATTTTTTTTAAACTGGCTACAGACCAGTTAGATAAGGTAGAAGGTAGTAAAGCAGATGGGCATGGATGCAAACCCAAAGAAATGTGCATGTACTGGAGACCACAAAATAAGACACTAGGAGACATGAGTGGAGGCAAATCTACAATAAGATGTTTATATATGAATGCCAGAACCAGAGGCTATTGTGGCTGTAGCGAATAGCAACGTGGTGGAAGTATATCATGTCTAAACAGAGGATAGAATTGAATACAATGTTCAGTGGGATAGTGGTCAGAAAATGAGATGGTGTAACAGTATAGGTCAGACACTTGGTAAGTGAATGTAGTTGATCTATGGGAGGGAGTAAATTACTTAATGAACTACTTTGATTAAAAATCTCGTGAAAATTTCCAAGCTAGCACTAGGGGGATGCTAAAGACCACCCAGTCAACACCAGGAAGAGGACATTTTGCTCTATAAAGAGAATGATAAAGGTGCATGAGATGAGGAAAGTTATTTTAATGGGACCCCTCTATCAACCAAATAAAGTGGGAAACTTGGAGTGGTTTTGAGTCAGTTGGTAAATGTAATGTATGACTTTGAAGGAGAAGCATTGCCCATCTTGATCTGGTATTTGTAAATGTCCCAGGTAACATAGGAAATGGAAGTTCTAACACTGCTGGTGACAGAATGATCAGGTTTAACCTAATCTGGGGTTCGGCTATAACAGGACTAGGAGGCAGGTGTGTAACTTCATCAGAAGAGCTCATCCCAGAAACGAGGCAACGAAAGCAGATGGATTAGAGATGGGAGTTTTATGGAGCAAGAGATATGCAAATATTGGTAACAGCTCAATGTTCCCATGTGGTAAAGCAAACAAAATATGCTGCCCAGCAAAGGGAAGAGCTGATGAATCAAAACCCTTCCATTTCTACCTGTTGCACTGTAGGTTTCACATTGCCACTACCGGTTTCTCCTCCTGTCCATGCACAGTCTTCTCTGGTGTACCTCAAGTCCATCCTTGGCCCCTTCCTCTTTCATTTACGTACTGTCTGTTGATGTCTGAAATCGTGGGATTCATTGACACAACCAGCTCTAACTCATCGCTGCTTCTGTTGGTTCCTTGACTGTTGCCACAGTCTCTACCTGCCAATCTGACATCAAGAGCTGCATGAGCCAAAACTTCCTTCAGCTTTTAGTCTGTAAAACTGAAGTTATCTTATTTGGTTCCCCCCAAACCCCAACACACCTCCAGCCTTAACTCTGTTTACCTCCCTGGCTGCCACCTCAGCTAAGCTCAGTGTGGAATCCTCCACCTACCCTGAGCTCGTCTTCCTTCCCCCATATCTGATTTATTGCCAAGACCTCTACAGCATTGTCTCTCTCCGTATGGTGCTGACAACACCAATCTATCACTGGCTGGATTGCTCCTTGCAGGACACCCTGCTTCCATAGTCAACAGAGTCATCCTGAATGCCACAGCTAGTGCCCTCACCTGAACAAAGGGGCAAACCAATCAGTCTCCTTGTCCCTTTCCATTGTTTTCCCCTGTCCCAGAGAATCAACTTAGATTCTTATCTTCACCATCAAATTTCTCTATGGTCTCTCCTCTCTCTGCCTCTCTGATCTTCTCCATCGTTGGAGCATTTCAAATAGAGGCAATGCTAGTTTTATCTCTATTATTTGAAATCTTATTTGAAGTAGTGAGTCCTCACCTTGGTGTAGAAACCAAGTTGGCAGCTGAAATGTTTTCTTAAAAAAAACTGAAGTGATTTGATTAATTCCTCCGTTATTGATGGATGTAGCTGCTTCCATTTACGTTTTCACATGCCCTTAGTTATTCCTCATTTTTTTTTATTTGATTCCTACATTTCCCCCATCTTGTGAACACATTGTGGTAACTTACACAATTGGCTCAAATTTTGTATTCATAAAAATGTCTAGTCTTTTCTGTTGAACAATATAGCTTGGGACTGTGCTCCAGAAGAGATTTGACATTTCAGGTTTGGTGGAAACCCTGGTTTCTGCTCGGACTATATCAGCAGTTGGCTAGCTTAGAGTTCAACACTTTTCTTTCCTCCAGTTTTCTCTTGTGTCCTGAAGGAGTTGACTCCTTGCGATGGTGCAGTTTTATGGAATTTGTTATCCTCTTGTACCCTGCTTCCCCCATGCTCATTATTCAAGTGAAGCTTGACAGTGTATGCTATCTCAGTATGTTAAGCTGGATCTTGTCCCAGACATCCACACATGCACACTTGCTGGATAGTGATCAGGAGCAAGAATCTTGGCCATTTTTGCCTCCCTCCCGAACACTGGATTGCTGAGGTCATTTGTTGTCCCTAATTGCTGCCCTGGTTGAGGTTAGTTAACTCCGCACAGCCTGGTCACACCTGCGACCACCTTGGACGGTATGGCTGAGCTGCTCATTGGGTCGTCTTGCTGAGCCAGCATTCTTTTTTGCCTCTATGCTGATGGGATATATTGATCGAATCTCAATCAAATAGCAGCCAAATAACCTGTGTCTTCACCTGACCTAAAATACTGCATCACTAATCAGGTCTTGTGCAGGGCTGTGGTACTTGTCTAATGTATATTAAGTATCAAAAGATTAAAGTGCATCTCAACATTGTTCTCTTTTTTAATACCCATTACAAGAAAAAAAGGAAAACATTGTTTTTAAAACATATATGATACTTCAATCAGTAATACTTTTAGGGTTTTCTGGTTTTTTTCATCAGAAGTAGGTGATTTTAAGATTGCATATCATTTGGGTGTTTCAATCTTGGTTATTGCCTATTTGTGTTCTGTATAATCGTGTGCTTCTCGGTATTAATTATTAATCAGCTGACTTTGAGGAATTTTAATAACTTGGAAACATTTGGAATTTACACCGAAATATTTTTTGTTTGTTTTCAGCCAACAGGTTTACTAGCATACCTTGATAGCACAGAGCAAGTACCAGAAAGAGATATCGACAGGATGCACATCCGGGACAATGTAAAAATTGCAACAGTAAGTAGGGGAAAGCGGGGCTTATTTTCAAACTGTGTCGCCAGCATAGAAATTCTCCTCTTCCAGAGAAAATTACTCATTGAAAGAGGGGAGATCATGGGAGATGAGCTGGGGAAAGAATGGGACTGAAGTACTTTAGTCACCCAGAAAGACGGTAGTGTAGTGATTGTTACTGGATCAGTAATTCAGAGGCCTGGACCAATAATCTGGAGAACGAGAGTCAAATTCCACCTTTTAGCGAAGGAAACCTGTCATCCTTGCCTAGTATGGCCTAAATATGAATCCAGTCCCCCCTCCTTAGGCAGTCCCTCGGAACTGAGGATGACTTGCTTCCACATTAAAAATGAGTTTGCAGGTGACTGATGCGTCCAATGCGGGACCTACAGTCTGTCACAGGTGGGGCAGACGGTGGTTGAAGGGGCGGGTGGGTGGGTGGGGTGCTTGGATTGACGTGCGCTGCCTGCGCTTAGCTTCCGCTTGCTCCAGGCGAAGTGACTCGAGGTGTTCGGCGCCTTTCCGGATGCTTCTCCTCCACTTTGTGCAGTCTTGGGCCAGGGATTCCCAGGTGTCGGTGGGGATGTTACACTTTTTCAAGGAGGCTTTGAGGGTGTCCTTGAAGCATTTTCTCTGCCCACCTGGGGCTCTCTTGCCGTGCTGGAGCTCCAAATAGAGCGCTTGTTTTGGGAGTCTCCTATCGGGCATGCGGACAGTGTGACCCATCCATCGGAGCTGATCGAGCGTGGTCAAAGCTTCGATGCTAGGGATGTTGGCCTGAGCAAGAACAGTGACGTTGGTGTACCTATCCTGCCAATGGATTTGCAGGATCTTGCGGAGGCAGCGTTGGTACCTCTCTAGTGCTTTGAGGTGCCTGCTGTACATGGTCCATGTCTCTGAGGCATGCAGCAGGGCAGGTATCACTGCTGCTCTGTTGACCATGAGCTTAGTGCTGGGTTTGAGGTCCTGGTCTTCAAACACTCTCTTCCTCAGGCAACCGAAGGCTGCACTGGCACACTGAAGGCGGTGTTGGACTTCGTCGTCGACGTCTGCCCTTGTTGACAGTAGGCTCCCGAGGTATAGAAAGTAGTCCACGTTGTCCAAGGCCTTGTGGATTTTGATAATCGGGGGGCACGCTGAATCCAGTCCCACACCAATGTTAACTGCCCACTAATGCGGCCTAGCAAGTCACTCCGTTGTATAAACCGCTAACAGTAGTTCAAGAAGAAGGCCCACCACCAACTAGGGATGGGCAATACATGCCAACCTTGCCAACATCCCACAAATGAATTTTTTTTTAAAACTTGAAGGGAATTTTCAAGGAATGTGCTAAGTGTTTCTTTTTACTATTACACCCTTGGTTTGACCACTACAGCTAAGGAGGCCAGTGACCAGCTCCCAGAGTGCCTGTAGCCGACCACTAGGAACCACCTGCCAATTTCTTTCCCCCTCTCTGCAGGCTTGGCTTATTGTTCCATAAGGGTCAGATCAGGAGCTGATTGCAATGAGACATAAGCCTACAACCATCCCTCCTCTGCACCAATAGAAAATCTTATCCCTTGAAGCGCACTAGTTTTTACCCAATACAGGACTTTTAGTATCCTGTGTTTTAATGGTTCTATCTGAGCTGAGCTAACCCTGTTTTCAAGTAAAATTTGAAAAATGGAGACTTCTAACTAATTTCCTGCAGGCACTTTCTTTTTCGGGTATGTGCTGTGTATTTCTCAATAGTTTACTTGAATTTCAACAGGATCAATATGGTAAATTTGGTAAGGTTCCAGAGTGGCAACGACGGGCTGGAAGAGCTGCTAAAGAGGTAGAAAAATTTGCCAAAGAAAAGGTTGATTTACTTCTGTTGCACTGGAGGGACAGAATGGGCATTGTTCAAAAGGAGGTAAGAGGATTTTGGTTATTGTGTAATATTTTGTGGGAAATGAAGAATCTAGCTAAATGTACTTGACCAATTTATTAATGTCTGGGGGAAAAAGTATTTTTGGTGAGAAAAACTATTTGCTGCTTACCAATTTTGAATACTTTTTGCCCAATATGTTACACTTGTGCTCCATAACAAGTTTTAAAAACAACTTCTTCATTCAACTACATGCAGTCAAACATGCGGGGATGGTGAATTAGATTCTCCAAACACTAGTTAGTGTTCACACCTGGCTCAGTGATGGCACTTGCTTCTCGGGTAGTGAGTTCAAGCTTCTCGCTCTCTATCCCGCTGGCTGGCTCTCCGGCTCCCCTTTTTTTTTTTTACCCCCCCCCACTTCCTGTGCTCTCACTCCTCTCCCTCCCCCCTCTCTCCCTTCCCCCCCCCCCCCCCAACTCGCTCGTGCCCTTGCGACCTCAGATTTACTGCAGCTTTTCCTACAGCTCTTGTGTGATGTTACCTTGTTAATAGGTCATTTCTCCTGACACTCCTGCTATGATTTAATACAGAGTTCCAGATTATCTGTGGACTAATCCATGGATAAAACTAACGGCTGTACTGTCATCTGGAATCTTTAGAGTTTAAAGATCGATTCCTCATAGATCCAATTGGAATTTACTAAATTATGAATGTGCCCAGACCTTAGGAAGTGTCCTGGAGACATTTTGTGTAGAATTCACCTGTGAACATCTGCAGTTCTGCTTCAGTCATACGAATAGGAATGATAAACTGTGATCGGTGCTCCCTCTTTATAAGGTCACTGGAACAGAACATAATTTAACAGCAGTTTTCTGACACAGATTTTGTAAGATTAAAAAGGGAGGTGTATAAGATACTAGTAAGTGAAATTAAGTCTTTCTAACTTTTGCTAAATATGGCGCACTTGAATTAAATTTGCCCAAAAATTATCTATTGTACTCTTAATATTTTGCAAATGAAATTAATGATTTGCTAAAACTTTAAGTAAAGAAATGCATCAAAGCTACCTAGTCTCTTCTGGTGGAGTTATCAGAGAAGCTGGGATTGGACTACTTAGAACAGAGAATATTCAGGGGAGATTTAAGAGGTGTTCAGCATTGAGGGGTTTGATAAACTGTTTCCACTGACCGGAGGGCCAGTAACCAGAGGACACAGATTTAAGATACTTGGCAAAAGAACCAGTGAAAAGCCGAGGAATATTTTTGCTTAGTGAGTTATGATCTGGAATGCAATGCTTGAAAGGGTGGTGGAAGCAGATTCAGTAGTCCCATTCTGAAGGGAATTTCATTATATATTTGAAAAGGAAAGATTTGCAGGGCTGAAGGGAAAGAGCAGGGGAGTGGTACTAATTGGATAGCTATTTCAAAGAGCTGGCACTGACCCAATGGGGTGAATGGCCACTTGCTGTGCTGTAAGATTGCAAGTTACCATTCATGGCATATTTGAGTTTCAATATTGTCATGGACAGGGACTTCATGTGAACTGATTGCAAGGCTGAAAATGGTACAGCTTAAACTGACGTTGCCTGTTTTAATATAAAACAATAATGAAATCCTTTGTGGACCATTTTATTGCTTGTAAAGCATTTAAGGTTTGAAGGATTTACATAAATTTGACTTTGCATTTTATTTGACAGGTTTATATGGGGAGGAGATATATTTCTCCCCCCTCCTCCCAGAAAATGGACAATCATTATACTCTGCATTGTTAATGCTTTTCAATTAAGAGGTTTTTTCTCAATTTGTATTAGCAAACACTGACCATTGCTGTCTACAAAACATGGTGGTTTCTTGCTTTTAAAGTTTACTTTGTTCTCTTTTCCCCCCCCCCCCCCACCCCCCAAAAATTGTGTTCTCTCTTGATTCAAAAGCAGGACAGGAACAATCTGGTAAGTAAAAGCTGCTTTTTGTTGGCTTGTGGCCATGCATGTTGACTTAACTTGTCTGCACTTGGTGTGGTTACTCTTTGTATAATGGGCTGGGTTTTACTCGAGGCTAAGCTAGGTGATCAATTGTGGCGCTTTACCTGTTGGTAATTATTTTAAAATGGCTGTCCCCATCACTGCAATTCTCCTCATAGTATTTTTTAAAAAGGTGTTGTGCAGGAAACTGCTGCTGCGGACCAAGAAAGAGGATGTGCCAGTGAAAATGCTGATCTGTGATGAAATTTTGTTTCCTCTCCTAAAGTGGGTCCTTTCACTGAGAGGATGTGTTATTCTCACTTGGGATAAGGCTAGCAGGACTGATAACTACAAAAAATATATTTGTCCAATAAACCTTGTGCATTAGATGCAACTTGAATCCTGACGCTGTGAAACTATTCCATGTGTTCAGAGTATGATTGGTAGACCTGCTCCCCGCATCATCTCCTCTTCTCTCTCTTTTCCCCCCCCCCCCCCCCCCCCCCCCCCCCCAAAAAAAAAAACCCCTCCAAATAATGACCCCCACACTCTGGGCAAATTTCCCAACAGCTGCATTTCAGGTTCTACAGTAAGAGGTCCAATAGATGCCTATGTTACAGGGGAAATGAAGAAAGGTATCTGAGAAATTTTGCATCAGGAGTGCTGCTAATCTGCAGCAAGCCACCAGATGGGAAAATCCAGCCCTTTTTTTTTGCATTCAGTAGTTGGTGTCGTTGTTTGCAAATGGTAATTTTTGCTATCTGGCTTTCTGACATTTTAACTGGTTATTTGAGCTGATTTGAATATTCACTTTCTAAGCTTTATGTGGTCCATGTTCTGACTTGTATCTAGATTCCACAAATTGCTGGTGCATCCACACATCTGTAAAGCATCACCACATTTAGTTTGTTCAGTGATCATCAAGATAAGTTAGCTTTGTAATACTTTATTTTCAAGAGGATGTGACAAAGATATGGTGCCTTATTACTGTATTTAACTATTATTTTACTTAAAAATCCTGGTCTACAGACTGCTGTATGGACTAGCTGCACCTTGTGTCTCTAACCTTTCAGCCCTATGTCAATCTCCGTGCCCCAGGGGGAGAGTTCCAGATTTCACTACCCTTTGTTTGAAGAAGTGCTTCTTGACATCACCCTAAACAGCCTAGCTTGAATTTTACAGCTATGCCCCTTGTTCTGGACCCCTCCCCCTCCCACCTGAGGAAATAGTTTCTCTCTCTACTCCTTCAATCATAAACACCTCAATCAGATCACCCCTTAATCTTCTACACTCCAGGGAATACAGGCCGAGTCTATGCAACCTATCCTCATAATTTAACCCCTTTAGCCCCGGTATCATTCTGGTGAATCTGCACTGCTCCCCCCTCCAAGGCCAGTATATCCTTCCTGAGGTGTGGTGCCCAGAACTGAACACAGTACGCATAGTCATAGTTCTACAGCACAGAAAGAGGCCCTTCGGCCCATCGTGTCTGCGCCGGCCATCAAGCCCTATCTATTCTAATCCCATTTTCCAGCACTTGTACTGGAATTAGAGTACTCTAAATGGGGTCTAACCAGAGCTTTGGATAACCGTGCCATAACTTCCACTCCTTTGTCTTCCAGCCCTCCAGATAAAGGCCAACATTCCATTAGCCTTTCAAATATTTTTTTTAAACCTGTGCAACATCTTTTAGTGATTTCTGTACTTTAACTCCTAAGTATCTCTGCTCCTCCACAGTTCCTAGCTTCTCGCCATTTTGAAAATACTCTGATCTATCTTTCTTGGGCCCAAGGTGGATGACCTCGCACTTCCTCACATTGATCTCCATCTGCCACCGTTTTGCCCACTCACTTAATCTATTAATGTCCCTTTGCAACTTTCTGCTCCATCTACACTATTTAGTGTGCGACATAACTGTCAGCAGCAAACTTTGATATACTGCTTTCTCTTCCTTAATCGAAGTCATTTTTAAATATAGTGAAAAGCTGAGGCCCTAGTACAAATCCCTGGGGAGCACCACTAGTCACATTCTCCCAATTTGAGTACATACCCATTATGCCTACTCCGTATCTCCTACTTTCTAACTAATGTCAGTCGGTTGCCTCCAATTCCATGCGCACTCATTTTTGTTCAGTCTCTTATGTGCAACCTTATCGAACGCCTTCTGGAAGTCCATATAACTGATATCCATAGACGCTCCCATATCTGCTGCATTAGTTACCACCTCAAAAATTTACCTAGGCTCATTAAACATGACTGACCCTTTACAAATCCATGCTGTCTGTCTCCGATCAGTTCATATTTGTCCCAAGTGCTCAGTCACTGTCCCTTTTTCAACTGTGTGTTCCCCCTTTAATCAAGGAAAATTGTCCTTCAGAACAAGTTCCTTTGTGTATTGTGGGTGGTGAAGATCCTGACCACATGGGTCCTGAATGGAGCTAAAATGTAAAAAGGACAGTATGTCAAATGATTTTCACTGTTCAGAGTATTGAATTATACATACATGGACTCTGAACGTCTGAAGCCTTTAAATTGAATAATCCCTTTAATTGTAGTGTTTATTTTTAGGTTCCATGTCTTGAATTTCACTTCAGCCATCTAAGGTTATGATAGGTCAATCATGATACTCTTACGAGAAAACACCAACTCAAAGTATAACTTTAAATACACAAGCATTAAACATCCAAATTGGAGTATTTGAGCTGTCTTGTGTTCTGTACTTTGCTTCCACAAATACTTGTAACCTTGTTTGCTGCAGAAGTCAATATTTGCATCAATGAAATGATTTTAAAGCAGATTTTTTTTCTTTGATTTATAGAATCCCAACCAAAAACCAGTTGTTTTAAGAAAAAGACGACAAAGGATTAAAATAGAAGCAAACTGGGACCTCTTCTACTATAAGTAAGGCTGTTTACATTTTGAACTGTTTTTTGTTTCATTTTTACTAGGGGTGAGAAGGAGGTGGTGGTGAAATGTCTGCTATTTTCCCTACTCACCTTCCTACTCCTGTCTGACTGACTAGTACTGCGATAAGCTCACATGGGTGCCTTGTTGAATTAGCAATTTACATGCGAGCCTGAGCAGTCAGCTGTATCAGTATCAACTGTTTGGCTGTGGGCCACACAACAGCACAGGCTGACCCTGCAATCGCCCAGTGTCAATGTACTGCCAATAGGGAAACTGAACTTTATCAAACCTTTTTCCTCTGGGGATTGTATGTGGGGTTTTTTTTTTGTGGCTAATATTACATGGTGCTTTCAAGAGGCTTCAGGGACCCTGAGTCTGGCCATATATTGAAAAGCTCTTTCATGCATTGTACAGCTGTACTATAAATGGAGATGAGTGTATATCTTGTCTGTAGTTAGCTTAGTTTTGATGCATTAGTTGTAGGAAATGATGTTTAAATATAGTTAACATTCTGAATTTCATTTTCAAATCGTTTGCAGCAGATTCTTATGTGTTTTTTTCCCCCCCCATAGATTTCAAATGGATCATGCCAAATCTAACTTAATCTGGAATTACAAAACAAGAGAAGAATTAAGAGATGCATTTGAGGCAGAGATGAGGGCTTTTAACATCGACCGAGAGCTGGGCGTTTCTAGTGTTATCTCTTGGAATCATCAGGAATTTGAAGTAAGAGAAAATGACACTTTTAGTTGAAGCTGTTAAAACCCAGTTGTTCCTTGTTATTGTAATCTTGTTCCTTTTATTGTATTCTATCAATCTTAACAAAAATTCAGTAGGATTTAAAGTTGTTACTGCTGGACAAAATATTATGGCTACTGTGCAGTTACTCAACTCTGGCTAAGTTTTTGTTCTACCATTCTGACCAGCCGCTTAATTGCATCAGGAAAATAAATGCAATGGATCTGGCCAGATGGGTTTGGAGATAACGGTGTCAGGTGAACTCTGCTGAGGTGAGGCCTCTGAAAGCAGTGTTAACCTGATTAGAGGATAGGGCTTAAAATAAAAATGTTGGTACAGGTACATGTCCAGGAAAGGAATCACAGACTTGATGAATTTTTGTAACAGTTCTTACTTGCTATAGACATTGGCTTCCATATCATAATGTGTGATGATGGCAGAGTTGCATCATGCCTCGAACAGGTTAATCATATTGAGTAGTCTGCTGTGGCTGAGAATTGTTTTTCTGTCAGAAGGTGGCCAATATACAAAGCTGTCTAAGGATATTTCCAGTTTTCACTGGCAGGACAGTCGGAGACCAGAGATCTGTGTTCACCTGAACCAGCAGTTTAATGCCTCCTCTGAATGATGGCGCCATCGGCGATGTAGCACTCCCTCGATGCTGCACTGACATGTCGGCCTAAATTATGTGCTTAAGTCCTGGAATAGGGCTTGAACTCCACTTTCTGACTCTGCGGCAAGCTGACAATTTAGTGCTGAGCTCTGGCTACAAGAACATGTGTTCCAATAACTGGCCTCTAGAATAACACCTGCCAACAGTTCTCCCACATCTCCGTTTTCTAATCAGTTATATGATGGACATCTGCTTTTAGTGTGGTTGAAGAATGGGTATGGGGCAGTTTAAGTTATGCCGATCAACTGGTTCAAGTCAAATGTGGTATACCAGGCTAACTCATTAACTGCTTAATTCAGGTTCTCGTGAGGAGCTTTGGCAAAAAGACATGTCCACTTCAAAGCCAACTCCCCTTCAAAAAGGGGAGTCTGAAAGTGTCGACCCGTCACCACTGGAGGCAAAGTTTCGTCCCACTTGTCTCCAGATAATCTTGCCAATCATACCCTCCATTTAGAAAGCCCAGGATCCTGTGGGTTTTTTTAACCGCCTCATCAACTTGCTCTGCCACCTTCAAAGATTTGTGTATGTGATCCCCCAGGTGTCTCTGTCCCATTTAGTTTATATTGCCCCTCCATTCATTCTTAATGCATCACTTAACACTTGCCAGCCAGTGAGTGATGTGTTTCAAGCTGAATTGGGCCATGTTGCCACTAACCAGATTTTAACATTGGTTGTAACTGAAATGTCCTCCTGTAACTTCAAGATTTTACTTTTGCTGTGGTTTGTGTTTCTACATTTGTAGGTAGTTAGTCTTGGAAGGTAAACTAAATCTTGACATTTTCATTGGTGTTACAAAGGTTTTAACTTTTGACTAATTGTGTGTGTAAAAGCTCACAAATTTAAAAAAAAAAAAAAAAAAAATCACGGCTGAAAAGACCGTTTCCCTTTAGCTGAATCTTTTTGATGTATTATTCCCTAAGCTTCCACTAAAACTGAACACAATTCATAACATTGACCAAGCTAAAAATAGTGAAAATGTCCAGAATCTTTATCTAAGTGATGAAGGGTATTCTACTGTTATCCATTTTGTATTCTCTTTTGCACGTGTTTCTTTTGTTTTGTGTGTCATTCCTCTTGGAAGAGTGGATGTATGTAATGTCGGCTTTGTCTAATATTGCATATGATGCTGCCTTTAATTGGTCCGGGGAATTTTCAGTGCTGATGCCCATTATTTTGTCGTTTGTTCAGGTTAAGTACGAGTGCCTTGTAGATGAAATCAAAATTGGAGATTATTATCTACGTCTGTTGTTGGAAGAAGGCGAAAATGAAGAGACTGGTGCAATCAAGAGATCGTAAGCCTGAGTCCTTGTAACAGATTTCTCTGCTTTAATTATATTTTCCTCCTTGTACCATTTTTTCAATGTGTGCATTTATTGCAGGTATGAATTTTTCAATGAGTTGTATCATCGCTTCTTGCTTACTCCTAAAGTGAATATGAAGTGTTTATGCTTACAAGCTTTGACCATTGTTTACGGCAAATGCTATGAGGAGATAGGACCATTCAGTGATACTAAGTACATTGTTGGAATGCTGGACAGGGTGAGCAAAACCAATCTTTTGAACTTTGTTCTTGATAGCTTAGCAGATCTTTAGACAAGCTGCACATGGGACCTCGATTTCCCAATGGTACAAATTCTGTATTTTCATTGCAGTAGAATTAAAACCACAGTTGTGCTAGCCTTGGAATTTCTCTGACATCATTTTTCTCCTCTTCAAAACTGTGCAGCTGAGGGTAAAATGGGGACCGGTGTTGTATTTTTCATTATATTACAGCATTGCAAGTAGAAGTTGATTTAAAAAGTTGCTAGCTTGTATTATTTGTACTTTGCAAAATATTATCTAAGCATTTTTTGAACAGGGCTGTTTCATTAAGGAATTTATTAATCTGTTACCCTCCATGCATGGTGGGATAGCTCGTGTGCAAGTCGTAGAGGCGGTCCCTTTACTGTGCTTTCAGACATGATGGCTACTTCCAGTTTCTCTCAGTCTGACCCTTCAAGTTCTGCCAATATAAAACACCCTGGTTTGTAACTTGATCTTCGGCCCTAATCTGTCAGTGAAAACCATTGACCTGTTTAAATGGGTTTTAGAAACATATATATTTTGGAACAAAGGGAATTGGAGTTTGTTTAATCGTGACCTTTTTCTGTACCTGTTTTCCTTAGATTCTTTGTGCAGAATGTTACTCTAGCCTCTTTTTTTCTCCAGTGGGAGTACCTAGAAATGTCCCCGTTAGTGGAACCTGCAACTTGGGTGGCTGTATGGGTTATGCTTAAGGAATTGGAATCCAGGAATTCAACCGATGATCTAATATAACGCAAGAGTAGGCCATACGGCCCCTTAAGCCTGCTCCGCCATTCAATAAGATCATGACTGATCTTTGATCTCAACTCCACTTTCCTGCCCGATCTCCCTATCCCTTAATTCCCTTTAGAGTCCAAAAATCTATCAATTGGCCTCGAATATACTCAATGACTGAGCATCCACAGCCCTCTGGGGTAGAAAATTCCAAAGATTCACAACCCTCTGAGTGAAGAAATTTCTCATCTCATCCCTAAATGGTCGACCCCTTATCCTGAGAATATGCCCCCTAGTTCCAGGCTCTCCAGCCAGGGGAACAGCAGCTATCCTGTCATGCACCCCTCAGAATCTTGTGTTTTTCAATGAGATCACCTCTTAGACTCTTCTAAACTCCAGAGTATAGGCCCAATCTACTCTGACATTATCAAGGAAACTGTTACCTGTTTAAACATGCAAATAAGATCACCCAAAAGGGTTAAGCATTAGGTCACTGTTTCTTTTAACAGCTTTGTGTTGTACTGAAGTAACAGTGCTCATGTGGCACCCCCTGCGACATAATGACCCTGTTCTGAATCAATATCTTGAAGTGATTTCCAACGTTCGAGTAATCAATTTCATAATCTGAGTGATTCCTTTGCTTTAAGTGTGCTGATGCTGAAGTAGGTGGATTCAGTGCAGTGCCCAGTTGCAAGAATTTCACACCTTGCCATGAATTACTTAACTAACCTCCTCAAAATGTTTTTGCATTATGTACACCAAACCGTTTCCTGATGTGCACAACCTTTTGCAGATTAGGCTGCAGAGCTCATGAACATCTACTGTTCTGGAAAGCTACTTTATAGAATAGGATGATTCATTGATAAAGACACTTGGGGTTCCAGCTGAAAGAAGCAGAAATTTAAATTGGTTGGAAACTGAAGTATTCATTGGAATGCTCCAAAATGACAGTATTAGTTGAGTCGTGTTCCATGTCACCGAAGGCCATGGAGGAAGAATTGCCCTTGAGCCACATTACTTCGAGTGCCACAATTAGTCCAGCACTATCCACTACTGTCCAGATAATTGGAGTCCACATTAGTGGAACACACTCTGGAGCCTCATCTCAACAGTTCTAATGTCACTGTAACTGTCACAAGTCAGTATGGCATTAGTCATAATGCAGGCATGATACCCTGAATCATAAAACTGTGGATATCATTTCCTTGCTGATTGCAGTCACAATTTTGTTCAACATTTGTACCTGCACGGCACTGACCAAACTTAAGACAAATAAAATACTGTGGATGCTGGAAATCTGAAATAAAAACCGCAAGTGGTGGAAGCACTCAGCTGGTCAGGCAGTGTCTGTGGAGAGAGAAACCCAGTTAACGTTTCAGGTTGATGATTTTTCATCAGAACTGGAAGATGCTAGCGATGAACAGCTTTTAAGCAAATACAGAGCCTGGAAACACAAGATGGGTCCAGAGGAGGTGTTGGTAGTTACAGCCAAATGGCACAAGAGGAGGGAATCGGGGGAAAATCTAAAAGATAGGAAGTTAACCGTGGCCCGGGAATGTGATTGAAGAGAGGAAGGTGGACCCCAGAGGTGTGGACCACCCTGCCGGCTGTGTGGGATCCTCACCTCAAACACTAGCCCACTCCTCTACCACTCCCTGTGGCTCCAGTGCAGCCATCCTCCATTCCCAGCAGCTGGGTGAGAAAATGGGTGGTTGAAGTTGTTAAACTCAGTGTTAAGGCTGGAAGGCTGTGAAGTGCTTAGTAGAAAGATGAGGTGCTGTTCCTGTAGCTTGCTTTGAGCTTCATTGGAGTGGTATAGGAAGCCAAGGACAGAGGTTAGATTGGGCATGGGACCCATCTTTTGCTTCTATACTTATCTCATCACCTCCTTTTGGTCTTGCACCACCATCACTTTGACATTTAATCATGCCTGCCTTGCACCCTATCACAGACCTCTCCCTTTTTGCTGGCTCTCTACTTGCTTAAAAGCTGTGAAATCTCTAAACCTCTTCCCGTTCTGATGAAAGGTCATCGACCTGAAACATTAACTTTGTTTCTCTCTCCACAGATGTTGCCCTGACCTGAACGTTTTCAGCATTTTTTGTTTTTAAAAAGAACTTGCCTCACACATGGCAAGACTGGTGCCAATTCAGTCCTTGGCCAGTGCAATGGTGGGATTTCATTCACTTCAGTGATGGCATTGCTGGAGGCAGCCAGCATCATGTATCATCACTAATGGAGTGCAGCTCCTTCCACTAGTGAGTTAGATGATGTGAATCTGAAATGACTGCTCTCGCGAGTAGAAGAAAAGCCATACATCCCAATTCCTTGTGGGATTTATTTTGACTCGAGACTCTTTAAATTGGGCCTTTTCATCTCTGAAAGCCCTGACTGAGCTGGAACTTTACCCTGTACTGAATTGATTTACTAACTTCCTCTAATGTTGGGCACCCATTAAGGCCGTTCGTTCCAGTGCTAAGTACAGGAAACTTTGGTTTATCCGGAGGTTATATGTCCGGAATACTTGATCTAACGGCAAAAATCAGGAGCCGTTTTCTATAAGTTTTTTTAGTTCTCGTTCGTTTTTTTCCCCAGTCAGGCACTGCAAGGTCTGTAGCTATAGCAACAGCTTCAGCTAGAGACGCTTGCAGCTGCAGCCGACTCTTTAGAAGCTGTTGCTAAGCAACAGTGTTTGTTGTCAGATACGGAGATGAAAACCTCCGTATGCTTCAACATTAACTTTATATGTCCGGCAGTTTTGATAGATCGGCAACACGCCGGTCCCGTCGGTGCCGGATATCACAGTTTCCTGTACATGATTGATTAACCACAGCGGAAACCTTACTTACACCACTTGTGAATTTAATAGTTATCACAAGTTATCATTCTGGAATACAGCCTCTGTTTCCCGGAAAGAATCCAGACAGTTGACTTTTTTGGGGGGGCAGGGGCCATGTTTGAGGGAAGAGATGAGCATGGATATTCAAGGTATCGTACCAATTAGGGCTGTGACTCTGGGTTTGAGTGTGTGCTATAAAACCGTGCAGCAGTGGCATATTGAAATTATAGGTATTTTTTCATGTTTTGGGAGGGGAGCAAAAGGTGATGTAAGTTCTCGGTCAGATTGGCCACCAGTTGGTCCTAAATAATTGCTTTTGATACAGCATCACTTCATTGTGATGAAGTTCAATAAGTAGAGTACTCTCTAAATCTTGACTTCCCCAGTGGTTCTGGTAAGTGTGTTAATTACATTATTGCCAAGAAATGACTGGACTTTGATACCTTCTGAAGTTATTGTAACTATATTTGTGTAATGTACCATTTCCTAATTGTTGGTCTGCTCCCAAGCCTTTGTTGCTGTTGAACTTCCTTGTAATAAAGTATATAATTAACAATCTATAATCAATCAATGGAATCTGCAATTAGTGAATTTAAGATACTAATCCAGCCAATTACAGTTTAGACTAGGAGTATTTTCCTGTATAGAATGTGTATGATTTGTGGTGTAATCTGCAGTATTTGGGACCATCACAATAATCTACTAAATTTAAGTGAATTTAACAAAATAAACCCATTTAAAACATTGTGATGCTGTATCCAAAGTAATTGTTGGGACCTGATCCTATAATTAGGGTTTACTTCACAATGGTGATCAAGACTTCAACCAAAGTAAATTACAGGTGACATTGATCTTGTGTTTTGCAGTGTACAGACAGACTGGAGAGAGACAGACTAATTCTTTTTCTAAACAAACTGATTCTTAACAAGGTGAGTATCAAAATTTCAAAAATGTTACGTACTTCATTATATTTAAAAAAAAACATGGATATTGTTGGTTTTGTGCATGTTACTAAAATACCTAATTAATGTGAAGTATAACTGAATAGTAACTGTAAACTAAATCATTAAAGTAAATACTAGGAAACTGCAATTTGTTACAGAAAAACGTTAAGGATGTCATGGATTCCACTGGAGTGAGAATCCTTGTGGATTTGCTTACTCTGGCGCACCTCCATACAAGCAGAGCTACTGTTCCATTGCAGGTGAGTATGATTGGTTCAGTTACAGTGTGCTTTGAGAACATCTGAAATATTTGAGAAATATTGCCAGTCAATGCTTAATTTCAGAGCAATGTTATTGAAGCAGCGCCCGATATGAAGAGAGAAAGTGAAAAAGAATGGTACTTTGGAAATGCAGATAAGGAGAGACTTGGTCCATACAGCTTTGAAGAGGTATGTTTTACTGGAATTATCTTTTGCTTATCATACCATAGCTAAACCTTACAGTAGCAATTTTCTAAACTTAACCCTGCTTTCATTGTAGTTTACTGCAAGTTCCTATACATCTTCAAAGTGCAGTGATGTACCGTACCTTTGGTTGTTCTCAGTAGTGCTTGTCAAGTTAAATGTTGCTGTGCTAATTTTTTTGAAAACAAGTAGATTCCTAGTCTAACCCCAAGTGTAGCCAGAAGTACTTGGCTCATCTTGGCACTAGCTGCAACAAAATCGAACTAGCTGAGAAATAAAGCTGTCTTGTCTTCGGTCTTTATAAATTACCATAGACATTTATTCAAAAGCAAGATGGACACATCTAAAGGAAGAAATGGAGTTAGCCAGTGAAGGTGACTTAAATTTCATTTTACCCCTGTTGATTACTTTCTTTAAAGTTTTTTTTCTTCTTTTTGAGGTTTGAGGCAAATTGCCATAGCTTGACCACCTAATCTAGAAATCCAGAAATGCTCGTCTCTTAATTATAACCAATACCATAATGGCAATATCTAGTTCAACTTCCTGATGCCAGCTTTAGTTTCAGTTGATTACTGATCTGGCTGAGTCCTAAAGGGCATGTCTGCCCACTTGGGCCAACATCAAATGCTGAGGGAACTAACATGAGGAATTCACAACATAAGGAATCCACAATAGAATCAATTGGAGTGATTACCAAGCAGTTCTTGTGAAGACAACCTTCTCTCCTCTCCACCTGAATTATTCATACAACTGGATATGTCGAAGTATAGCTTAGTTTTCAAAATAATGTAACCTAAATTTAACACTCTGCTCATCAATATTTGTGCTGTCCACCGGTTAAAACTATCTTTTCTGCCCTAGATGCAAGAGTTCTGGAAAATGGGTGTATTGACGCCAAAGACTCGTTGCTGGGCACAGGGCATGGATGGCTGGCGGGCACTGCAGACCATTCCACAGCTGAAATGGTGTCTATTAGCCAATGGACAGGCGGTGCTGAATGAGACTGACCTTGCTACTCTTATTCTTAACATGCTTATTACCATGTGTGAATATTACCCCAGCAGGTACCAAGGTGTCTTCCATTTGACCTTTATTTTGAAGAGTTTATTTGTAAGGTCATGGGACTGATTATCAATCATTTATATAAATGGTCATAGACACCGGAGGAATGATATTGATGGTTGCATATCCTCAAATTAGGTGAGGGGAAATGGTAAACTGATTGAGAACGCAAGAGATTGAAGGAGGACGTAAATGGAGTGGGAAGATAAAATTCAGTGCAAAGAAATGTGATGTAGTAGAAGAATAGTGGAATAAATATACCGTAAACAATTTTTGAGTGATGGATGTAGATACAGGAAACTCTTTGGTATCCGGCACCGATGGGACCGGCGTGTTGCCGGTTGATTAAAAATTCCGGATGACAGAGCGGGTTATCTACTGAGGCTATTTTTAACAAAATTTAAAAATCAAGAAATGTGCAGTATACTGTAATTGGGTACTCACCTACAGAATGTTGTGTTAAATGGATGGTGGAAGATGCTTGATTAAGTACAGTACTGCCAGTTGAGGGTAATGCAATGCAATGCCTACCAGCAACGTGGGAGAGACACAGTACCCCTGTAAAATGGCGGATCGGAAGAGACTACCGGCAGCGCGGGAGAGTCAGACTCCTGTTATTGAGGTGTTCTGACTTCCGACAGCGCCAAGAAGCCGAGTAGTGGCAGTTTGGAGAACTACCCCCACTGACTAACTCGGCCACCGCGGGAGACTCGGATTCGGCAACATTGCCGGTTATTGAGGTGGTGTTTTCGGAGTGAGCATTTTGCTGGTTAATGGACTATTCCGGATATTTAGGTGCTGTTTGAACAAGAGTTTCCTGTACCTGGATATAGGTGTGAGTATAGGTCAAAAAATCCATCAAGGCAAATTATATTTTGGGTTTTATGCACAAGGGCATTAAATATAAAAGCAAGGAAGTGGTGTTGGATTGATGTAACACATTGGTTAAGTCTCTGTTGGTGTATTGAATGCAGTTCTAGGCACCTCATTTATTGGTAGGATATTGGCGCTGTGAAAAGGTACAGAAAAGATTCACTAGAATGGTACCATGAATATGAGATTATAGCTATGCAGAAAAGCTTAAAATGAGAGCTTTTCACACTGGAACAGAGGTGGTGAAGGGGACCTAATAGAGGTTTTAGTTTTTGAGGGTGATTGATCAACCAGTTAAGTCTTTCACTAATCAGTAGTAAGGGGTCATAGACTGAAGATTATCACCAGGAGAATAAAGGAAATTAAGTTAAAATCTCTTTCGGAGGTTTATTGGAATGTGGATTGCCAAAACTGGCTATTAAGGCAGACACTAACCGCATTTGAAAGAAAATTGGATAAGTATTTGAAAAGGAAGGATGTAAAAGGGCACGAAAATGTAATTGGAGTAGACACTTTCTGTTTAAGGGCTAGTACAGTTGTAATGTGCTGAATGTCATTCTGGGCTTTAATGTCTATGATCTCAATCTGTCTCGGGACTAATACAGAATTATAAAACACTAGATGTTGGATGGCATTGGTCACAGTAAATAGTTTTGTAGTAAGATTGGTGTCTGTTGTAATGTTTGTGCATTTTAGGCTTTGTCTCGATTTCTGTGTTGGCACAACTGATTGTACCTTTTGGGTGGGTTTTGTGTTGGCATCAGCATATTTCTGTGGTCTGTTCTATTTTGAGTTGCTTCGTTTCTGAATGCTGTGATTTGCTTCACGTGCTGAGCTGTCTGAGTGTAATTGATGTCATACTGGTGTTTTGGAATTTTTGTGGTAATCTGTCTGCTGGACCTGAGCAACGTGTTTTGGTTTGAAAATTAAGTTTGATAAGTATCCCTGGCTTGCAAGTGTCTCTCTGGGTAAAGTGTGGCCAGTCTTCTGTGTCAAAGTATTAATGTTGTCTGCCAGTTTGTGCTTGCTCCTGTGTGTCTCCTTTTTTAGCTGTGGTGTAGTTCTGGATTCCCTCTAAATGGTGGCCAATGTGTCTCCTTTTGTGTGCCGGTGTGTCTTGATGTGCATTCTATTGACATGTAGGATATGTCTGTAAAGTAGATCTCTTTTGAATGGTAACAGGTGTGTCTCTCTTTGTGTGGTGTTTTCACACTTTATTTATTCATTGGGTTGAACTAGGGTAGGTTAGCCCAATGTCTGAGCGGAAACCTCTCTGCAGTGTGGCGGGCGATATATTTTGAAGACAGACGGGAAGGTGTGAAGGAGGCACAATGATTAAATTTTACATGATGGCAGCGAAGTGTTAGAGGCCCTTGATTTGGTAAAAGCAAAGCAGGCCGCAGCAGGAGAGCGACCTGCTAGCAGGTGGAATTGGGAGTAGTGGGGTGGGGTCGAGCAATGAGAAGGCAGAAAAATTAAATGGCAAAACTAAATTATAAATTAGCAATAAATCCCTTTCAGCTTTGTAACTAGTGAGGTGGCAGAACAATGTAATGATCAGCCAGAGATTGGCAACTGGCACCACCAGTGGTGGGATAGGTGAATAGCAGGTTAGTTGTTAAGTGACAGATACAGGCGTCCACTCTAGGTGTTACCAATGTTACAAAAATGTTACTAAGTCGCGAACAGAAGATAGACATGATGCCAAAGGAAAACTAAAGAATTCTAATGTTACTAGATGTCCTTGAAAGCACATAGTCTAGAAGTACAATCACATGTGATAACTCTGTTCTATGCTTCAGAATTTTAATTTTTTTCCCATATTCCAGGGATCAGGATAATGCAATCATCAGACCCCTACCCAGAATAAAGCGGCTGCTTACAGACAGTACATGCCTCTCTCACATTGTTCAGGTACACAGGACTTTAAAAAATCAAACCCATCACATGAAATGTTGTATTTCTTTCTGTACCAACGTGGAATTAACCCAAGATGAGCGATATGGCAGTAAATTTAATTTTGCTCTGTTAAATTTTGAGATATTTTGATCAAAGAATGTTGTGCATTGAATCATTAAATTGTCTTTATTTTCTTTTAGCTGTTGGTAACGTTTGATCCCATTCTGGTTGAGAAAGTTGCCAACTTGTTGTACCATGTGATGCAGGACAACCCACAGTTACCTCGTCTTTACCTTACTGGTGTGTTTTTCTTTATAATGATGTACACCGGTTCCAATGTACTTCCTATTGCAAGGTGAGAGCATCAGCAAACATTCCTAATGGAGAAAAGATCTTTGTGTACACAAATATTTTTGGCCTGGTTTGCATTGTGCAAAACGCACTAAAATTTATGGAACTGTGTTCTTATCCTCCTAGGTTTTTGAAGTATACTCACCTGAAACAGGCATTCAGATCAGAAGAGGTTAGTATAATCATGATCTCATTGAATGGCGGAGCAGGCTCGAGGGGCCGAATGGCCTGCTCCTATCTTCTGTTTCTATGTTTGCAATTTCTTTTATAGAAACAATGACCCAGAAGCTGAAATCTCTCATTCTTTGTTGAACTAGAGTGTCAAGTCAACCTGCAACCTTTCCCCTCTGTTCTCAATAAAAGTTACCAGATAGCATCTATCTAATCTGCACGCCCTTTTTTTCTTCCATTCAATCGTTGGAATGTCTGCAATGCCTGGTGTATGTGACCCTCTTGCCTAATCTGTCCCTGTTTAGTCTCCAAGATGTCATGAGGGGAAATAATGATCTTGGGTACTGAGCTTCCCTCTTTTCCTGCCCTTGTGCCTCAGTATAATCACATCCCGATGGTGCTGTGTATTATTGAGTAATGTCTGTGCTGTTTCCTTTTTAAGACCGATGCAACAACAGTAAAAACATGCATTTCTTCAATTGGCAACTTAAATATAAAGCTTTGCTTTCTCCAGGCTATCAGTATTTGCAACCCATAGCACCATGTAATGCTTTAAGCTATATAGTGCTATTAACTAGATAGCTATTGGTGGAAATCCATTGTCATGCAGCTCTTTTACCAGCATGAATAAAACCATAAAGGCTAATTTAATCTGGTTAACCACATCACAATCTCAAACAGCCATTCTAAAGCTGCATTTGTGTTACCAGTTTCTACTTCACACCAAAGCTAAACTTGTAAATCCATAGATAAAGCCCTGATTCTGAGGTGAGACTCCCTTGTCCAAGAAGTCGTATACTTTGTTTCAGTGTCAGGTCAGACCCTGACGGATTTAGACCGTGTTTGCATTATAACCAGCATCAGTGCTGCGATTACAGTGTAAACGTAGCCTGAATCTCTGTGGATTTGAATCTGAAATGCGGAGCGATGCCACTGTAAAGCTGCAAGCAAAGTCGAGGTTTAACTTTCAAGCTTGCCATTTTGTCGTTGGGGGGAATTCTGTTCTCTAGTTCCAGACTCTTACAACATGGTATGTAACCTGCATGCATCTGGATCAGAGTACAAATACACAAATCATTGAAAAGTAGTGACACAGGTTAACAAGGCCATTAAAAAAAAACAAGCATTTTTTTTTATTTTTTAGAGGGATTAAGTTGAAAAGTAGGGAAGTTATGCTAAACTTGTTAAACCTTGGTTAGACCACAGTTTGAGTACTGCATGCAATTCTGGTCACCATATTATAAAAAGGGATATAGAGGCACTGCAGATGGTGCAAATAAGATTTACAAGGATGATGCCAGTAATGTGAGGGTATACCGATCAGGAAAGGAGGAACAGGCTGGGGGTCTCTTGAAAAGAGAAGGCTGAGGGGTGACCTAATGGAGGTCTTTAAAATTATGAAATGTTTTGATAGAGTGGATACAGAGAGAATGTTTCCACTTGTGGGGAAGAGCATAACTAGAGGCCATCAATATAAGATAGTCACCAAGAAATCAAATGGGGAATTCAGAAGGAACTTCTTTACCCAGAGAGTGGTGAGAATGTGGAACTCGCTACCACGGAGTGGTTGAAGCGAATAGTATAGATGCATTTAAGGGGAGGCTGGAAGGGAATTGAGGGTTATGCTGATAGTTAGATGAGGAAAGACGGGAGGGGGCTCGAGTGGAGCATAAATACCAGTATGGACTGGTTGGGCCGAATGGCCTGTTTCTGTGCTGTATATCCTATGTAATCCGAGTCAGAAAGTTGTGGGCTCAAGTCCCACTCCAGAGACTTGAGCACAAAAATCTAGGCCGACATTGCAGTGCAGTGTTGAGGGAGTGCTGCACTGTCTGAGGTGCCGTCGTTTGGATGAGCCGTTCAATCAAGGGCCCTGTCTGTGCGCTCAGGTGGACGTAAAAGATCCCATGGCACTATTTCGAAGAGGAGCAGGGGAGTTATCCGCGGTGTCCTAACCAATATTTATCCCCCAATCAACATCACTAAAACCGATTATCTGGTCATTATCACATTGCTGTTGGTGGGAGCTTACTGTGTGCAAATTGGCTGCTGTGGGTCCTACATTACAACAGTGACTACACTTCAAAAAGTACTTCATTGGCTGAAAACCGCTTTGGGACGTCCGGTGGTCATGAAAGGCGCAATATAAATGCAGGTCTGTCTTTTACTAGTCTGACCATATTTGACCAATTGTGCCCTTGCTGCTTCCCTGGTTGAGACCTGCTAACTCTCCACAGACCAGCGATCACACTTGTGTTCCCGCACTGGCCTAATACCACACCATGTGTTACATTTACCTACTAAACCTTTGGGGGAAGTTGCCTCTTGCATTTTAAAGTCCAGAGTCATTTCTCCCCATGTTTTCTCTAATGAAAAACAGTTTTTCTGTGAGCCTTTCATAATTTGGTGCCCCAAATTTCATCGCTTTTGTTCATTTTCTAAATCCTGTAGTTACTTGAAACAGTTTTTGAAGGTAGATTTCCCACAACTCTACACACTATTCACCAAATGCTGTCTCACCAGTGATCTTTATAAGGTTAAAATTGCCATACAAATGATCTTTATAAGGCTAACATTAATTGCTTTGACTGACACTTGATTAGCCTCGTTAGTAACCTCTTTACATTAGATTCTTGTAGCAATTGATAAATTGTGTACACTTCACACATTTCTCCTTTGAGACTACATGACTATACACTTAAGTACAGGTGATTAATGCTTCGAATTGTTTGCAAACTTTCTGCCATCTCAAGGTAAATTGAGTAAAACTCCTTTGAATCCAACATCCTTGCCACTTGACTGCATAACTTGGCCATCAGCAAATCTTGTAATATTACAAGTGGTTTAATCTGAGTGGTGCCAAAAGGGAATCCAAAAACAATCCCTGGGGCATTCACCAGTTAATGCCCACCCATACAAACATTCTCCATTTATTGCTTTCATGTTTTCGATTAATAAGCCAGTTTAAATTGTTAAATTGCCATGTGTTCTTTGACTGCAACCAATTTGGTTGTCATAAACAAAAACTTGTCATAGAATCATAGAATGGTTACAGCACAGTAGGAGGCCATTTGGCCCGTCATGCCCGTGCCAGCTCTCCAAGAGCACTCCAGCTACTGGACCTAATTCTGGGGAATGTAGCCGGGCAAGTGGTGGAAGTGTCAGTAGGAGAGCATTTTGGCGACAGTGACCACAATTCGGTGAGATTTAAGGTGGTCATGGAAAAAGACAAAGACGGCCCGGAAATAAGGGTTCTAAATTGGGGGAAGGCCGATTTTAATATGATAAGGCAGGATCTGGCCAAATTGGACTGGGAGCAGCTACTTATAGGAAAATCCGCATCAAAACAGTGGGAGACTTTCAGAAGGGAAATAGAGAGAGTACAACGCCAACATGTTCCTGTAAAGGTCAAGGGTGGGACCAACAAGCAAAGGGAACCTTGGATGACAAGGGATATACAAAAATGCATTAGAAATAAAAGGGGGGCTTTTGGCAGTTACAAAAGACTAAAGACGGAAGAAGCCCTAGAGGAGTATAAAAAATGCAGGGGCATACTTAAAAAAGAAATTAGGAGGGCGAGGAGGGGCCATGAAATAACACTGGCGAGCAAAATAAAGGAAAATCCTAAGATGTTTTATAAGTATATTAAGGGCAAGAGGATAACCAGGGAAAGGGTAGGGCCCATTAGGGACCAAAGTGGCAATCTGTGTGTAGAGCCAGAGGATGTAGGCGGGGTTTTAAATGAATTTTTTGCATCTGTGTTCACTATGGAGAAAGACAATGCAGACATAGAAATCGGGCAAGGGGGCTGTGACATACTTGAACATATTAGCATCGAGAGGGAGGAGGTGCTAGCGGTTTTAGCAGGCCAAAAAGTGGATAAATCCCCAGGCCCAGACGAGATGTATCCCAGGCTGCTGTGGGAGGCAAAGGAGGAGATTGCAGGGGCTCTGACACAAATTTTCAGAACCTCTCTGGCCACAGGGGATGTACCAGAGGACTGGAGAACAGCTAACGTAGTACCATTATTCAAGAAGGGTAGCAGGGATAAACCAGGGAATTACAGGCCAGTGAGCCTAACATCTGTGGTAGGGAAATTATTGGAAAAAATTCTGAGGGACAAAATTAGTCTCCACTTGGAGAGGCAAGGATTAATCGGGGATAGTCAGCATGGCTTTGTCAAGGGTAAATCATGTCTGACAAATCTGATTGAATTTTTCGAGGGGGTGACTAGGGGGGTGGATGAGGGAAATGCTGTGGATGTGGTTTACATGGACTTCAGTAAAGCTTTTGACAAAGTCCCGCATAGGAGACTGGTCAAGAAGGTAAGAGCCCATGGGATCCAGGGTGCCTTGGCGCGTTGGATCCTAAACTGGCTGAGTGGCAGGAGGCAGAGGGTGATGGTCGAAGGTTGCTTTTGTGACTGGAAGCCTGTGTCCAGTGGGGTACCTCAGGGATCGGTGCTGGGTCCCTTGTTGTTTGTGATCTACATAAATGATTTGGATGAGAATGTAAAAGGTATGATCAGTAAGTTTGCAGATGACACGAAAATTGGTGGGGTGGTAAATTGTGAGGAGGAAAGCCTCAGGCTACAGGACGATATAAACGGGTTGGTCAGATGGGCGGAAAAGTGGCAAATGGAATTTAACCCTGAAAAGTGCGAGGTGATGCATTTTGGACGGACAAATAAGGCAAGGGAATACACAATGAGTGGTAGGACCCTAGGAAGTACAGAGGGTCAGAGGGACCTTGGTGTACATGTACATAGATCCCTGAAGGCAGCGGAACAGGTAGATAAGGTGGTTAAAAAGGCATATGGGATACTTGCCTTCATTAGCCGAGGCATAGAATATAAGAGCAGGGAGGTTATGATGGAACTGTACAAAACGCTGGTGAGGCCACAGCTGGAGTACTGTGTGCAGTTCTGGTCGCCTCACTATAGGAAGGATGTGATTGCTTTGGAGAGGGTGCAGAGAAGATTCACCAGGATGTTACCTGGGATGGAGCGCCTCAGCTATGAAGAGCGGCTGGACAGGCTGGGGTTGTTTTCCTTGGAGCAAAGAAGGCTGAGGGGGGACCTGATTGAGGTGTACAAAATGATGAGGGGCATAGATAGGGTAGACAAAGAGGAACTTTTCCCCTTAGTAGGGGGGGTCAATAACAAGGGGGCATAGATTCAGGGTAAGGGGCAGGAGATTTAGAGGGGATTTGAGGAGGAACTTTTTCACCCAGAGGGTGGTTGGAATGTGGAACTCAATGCCTGAAAGGGTGGTAGAGGCAGGAACCCTCACAACATTCAAGAAGCATTTGGATGAGCACTTGAAATGCCATTGCATACAAGGCTATGGACCAAATGCTGGAAAATGGGATTAGACTGGACAGGGATGGATGGGCGGCGCAGACACGATGGGCCGAAGGGCCTCTTTCTGTGCTGTAAAACTCTATGACTCTAGTCCCCCGCCCTTTCTCCATAGCCCTGCAATTTTTTTTCTTTCAGGTACTTGTCTAATGCCCTTTTGAAAGCCACGATTGAGTCTGCCTCCACCACCCTTTCAGGCAGTGCATCCCAGATCATAACCACTCGCTGCGTTTTAAAAAAAAAAAATCAAAGTTTTTCCTCCTGTCGCTTTTGGACCTTCTGCCAATCACCTTAAATCTGTCCCCTCTGGTTCTGGACCCTTCCACCAATGGGAACAGTTTCTCCCTCTACTCTGGTCCAGACCCCTCATTATTTTAAACACTTATCAAATCTCCTCTCAATCTTCTCTGCTCTAAGGAGAGCAACCCCAGTTTCTCCAGTCTATCCATGTAAGTGAAGTCCCTCATTCCTGGAATCATTCTTGTAAATCTTTTCTGCACCCTCTCAATTCTTCACATCCTTCCTAAAGTGTGGTGCCCAGAATTGGACACAATACTCCAGTTGTGGCCGAACCAGTGATTTATCAAGGTTCATCATAACTTCCTTGCTTTTGTACTCTATGCCTCTATTTATGAAGCCCAGGATCCTGCATGCTTTTTAATTGCTTTCTTAACCTATCCTGCCACCTTCAACGATTTGTGCACATGTATTTTTGCTTAGCATGTTGAATGTTCCAATATATTTGCATAGTCAAGCCAAGTCTTTATGCCCCCTGCTTCTTGGATGAAGATTGAAAGCACGAACATTTTCTCCACTATTGACATTATGCTTGTTGGTCTGAGATTCCTGGGTTTGTAGCTTCTTCAGTTGAAAGCTTTTAAATATGCTGCTGAATCTTGCTGGAATGTGTTCTGTCGGAGTCATTTCAGCATTCTTGTAATCGATTTCATCCCCGTCTATCTTCAGAGGCTTTGTCCAGTTTTTAAAATCTTCCTTTTCCCTTCTGATTGACATGTACAGAACTTGCGCTGTGTACTTAATGTTTTGGTCAAGGTCAAGTGAGTTCCTAATCTAGGCCTTGGGCTTTTGACTACCCTTCCTCCTTGTAGCCAGTATTTTCTATCTAATGCAGTCAGGAATATTAGTGTTCCTTTTCATGTACAGGAAACTTTGGTTTATCCGGAAGGTTAACTGTCTGGAATGCTCGAGCCACCAGCAAAATTCAGGAGTCGGTTCAGTAAGTTTTTTTTCTTTTCGTTGCTTTTTTTTCACCAGTCAGGCTCTGCAAGGTCTAGCTAAAGCTGTTGCTTAGCTAGAGAGACGCTTGCAAGCTACGGCCGACTGTTTAGAAGCTGTTGCTAAGCAACAGGGTTTGTTGCTAGATACGGAGCTCAAAAAGCTCCGTATGTTTTAACATTAGCGCTGGTTTGTCCGGCTGTTTTGATGGGACGGCAACAGCTCGGTCCCGTCGGTGCCGGATATCACAAAGTTTCCTGTATTAGTTGAATGTCTTAATTTGGCAAGCTGGAAAAGATACAAACATATTGGTCATGGTGGTAACCAAGTGGACCCATTTATCATGGAGATTGAATATTCCAGCAGTATTTGTGTATTAATCCTGTTTTAGCATTTCATACTATCAGAGTATAAACCAGGTTATAAACATTGGGGGTAAAGGCAAATGCAACATTCCATCTTTTATATTTCCATTTTATGTAGGCAAAAGGACAAGATCTAGTACAACGGAGTGTCCTGGGACACATTCTTCCTGAAGCAATGGTCTGTTACCTGGAAAATTATGAACCAGAAAAATTTTCGGAGATTTTCCTAGGTGAATTTGACACGCCAGAAGCAATTTGGAGCAATGAAATGAGGTAGTGGCTTAACTTTCCTGTGGGTTCTGCATTGCTGTCTAATCTGCATTTTCCTAATCAATCCATTATAAATATATTGAACTTGTAAATGTTGTTGCAGAATTTAACCTTTGGAAATGAATTCTAGAAACTAGTGCTTGGGACGCGAGGGCATATTTCCAGACATTTTACAAATAAGGATAGCCAGGTATCAATGTGTCTCGGATGCAGTCTCATCAGATGGCACAAACTCATTGGTAACTTGTCAGATTTTGGCCACTCTTATTAATATTAATTAATAGGTTTAAGATTCTAGTATCCGCACCTTCCAATACTTTATTAAGAAATACGATTTAGCTTCTGCCTTCTATTAATCTGTCAATCGTAGTAAACGCACGCACACACCACGTGTCCACAATAACTTGTATTAGGTCAGCTCGCTGGATAGGACCGTAGACACAGAGATTGATCTCGTGTCGAGTCCAAGCTGCACACTTACACCTAGATGCTCTCACTCTTTATACCCTGTAGTGATCCATCCATGTCACCCGACTGTCTTCTGCCTGCTTCTGGTGGAAGGCTAGCAAAAGTCAGCTGGAACCGTTCTAATGTGATTTACAAGGACGGATTTCTTGGTGCCGAGTAGCATTCACTTGCTTTTCTTCAATTTTCTTTTTATTCCCTATACTAACTTGCCTACTGTTAATTATTATTTCTTCTTGTTTTATAATCATAGATTTACACATCCCACGTTATAATCTAATCTCTTTCTCTTGCGCGGGCAGGCGGTTCATTCTGACAATCTTGCCGAACCCGACAAATGGGCAGTCGTGTCCATCACCCCAGAAGCGAGCGCGATCGGTCAGACATTGAGAAACGACTATTACTCACTCTAGCTTAAACCTATATTCTGGTTAATGATGGACTCAGCCCTGTTTTACTATGTTAAACTATATAAATGCAAATTATTGTTCTTCCTCCTTATCTCATTGAAGGTTTCAGTTAACCAACAGGCATGTCCTGTTACTGTTGCCACGGCCACTTGTCTGAGTATCTAACTTAAACTAACTCCACTTTCCTGTAATGTATGTTGTATCTGACATTTTGTTTGTTAGCCATTTTATGGTTATCTCTAAAACCTGTTACTTGTTTCCTGACGCACATTTTTCAAAATGTGAGTGTACTTGAAATGAGCATAGTTGAGGTTGAGGAATGCAATGCTGTTCACACACCCAGCATCTTGAGCACTTCTGGCTATTTATCAGGTCACTTTTTTAAAGTCTTAAACCTGCTCCTTGCTCCTCTTCAGTTTATAAAAAAAAAAAAAAAAAAAAAAATTTTAATTCTCGGTGGTTTTATGAAAGAGGAAACAATTCAGGACTGGTGCAAGAGGAGCAGTAAACTCAAAGTACTTGGAGGGCTGGGTAGTGCAATGTAATTGGACTCTGGTCTTTCACCTCCTGGGGCTTGAATTCAGATAGCCGACACTGATCAGATGGTACTCCGGTGTCGGCTGATTTATAAGGGTTCAATGTGAAATCTGTTTAGGCAGCTTTACACTGTTCCGAGTGGCACCAATCTACAGTATAAAACTGCCTCTAATTTAGTACTAATCTTTTACAAAATTTGTAATCTGTGGCCACATGACTGCTGAAATGAGAATAATATCGCACTGGTACAATTGAGGTGCTCTTCTAAGCTTGAGGCTCAGCAGAGTAGAGGGCGTTTCACTGTGCAAGTAGCTATGCCAAGCCTGACCTGGAAGTGTTTGACGTTGCCTCTGGCTACCTAAAATGGGATGTGTCGCATTACCCAGTACAGTACTAACATCTCAAATTGAGCCCAAAATGTGTGAAACTCTGTGAAAGTACGCTAAAAGCTTATGAAATGTAAAACAAAAAAAAAATGCTAAGCAAGTCGGGCAGCAACTCTAATGGAAGGACAAATCTTAACCTTTCAGGCATAACCCTTCGGCTCCCATTTTTCCTTTCTTTACCGATGCTGCCTGACCCGTGTGTTTTCAGCATTTCCTATTTTCAGGTTTCTAGCATGGGCAGTATTGTGTGTTTTAGAATATAGATTTAACTGGACATCAGTGCTGTGTATGAAAAGTCAGATGCCCGAGATGTAACCAGTCGAATTTCTTTTTTTTTCTTTTTTTTTACAGGCGTCTAACGATTGAGAAGATTGCTGCCCATTTAGCAGATTTTACCCCACGCCTGCAAAGTAACACAAGAGCATTGTACCAATATTGCCCTAACCCTGCCATCAGCTATCCCCAACTAGAGAATGAGCTTTTCTGTAACATCTACTATCTTAAACATCTCTGTGATGCAACACGTTTCCCTGACTGGCCTGTTAAAGATCCAGTAAGTTTTTCAGATATTAATAACTTGTATCATTTATTATGTAATAGCTTACAGGATCAATTTTCTTTATGCACAATTGTTCAAGACAGTGAATGAAAATCTTTGGAATATATTTCTCCATTTATTTTTATTTTTTTTAATTCACAATTGGGAAATATTTTCCAGCTATGTTGGACTTGATGTAGCTGATCCTTTTTTTTTCATTCTTGGGATGTGGGCATCGCTGACAGGGCTGGAATTTATTGTCTATCCCTATTTGTCCTTGAGAATGTGGTGGGGAGCTGCTGCTGCCTTTTGGCTCGGCAACAGTGAAGGAATAGCGATGTGCGTTCAAGTCAGGATGGTGTGTGACTTGGTGGTGATGGTGTTCCCATGCACCTGGTGCCCTTGCCCTTTAAAGTGTTGGAGCTTGTGGGTTTGGGAGGTGCTGAAATATCCTTGGCGAGTTACCACAGCGCATGTTGTAGATGGTACGCACTGCATCCATGGTACACCAGTGTGGAGAGAGGGATGTTTAGGCTAATGGATGAAGTGCCGATCAAGCAGACTGATTTATTCTGGATGGCGTCACGCTTCTTTATTTTTGCAGCTGCACCCATCCAGGCAAGTGGCGAGTATTCCATCACACTCCTCACCTGTGCCTTGTAGGTGGTGGCAAGGCTTTGGGAAGTCATAGTGTGAGCCACTTGCCACAGAAGAGACAGTCTCTGACCTCTGGTATTTATGTGGCTGGTCCAGTTGAGTTACTGATCCTCCAGGATGTTGCTGGTGAGAGACTCAGCGATGGTAATGTCATTGATGTCGAGGAAAGGTGATTGGGCTCTGTCTTGTCTTGGAGATGATCATTGCCTGGTTTTGTGTGGTGCGAATGTTACTTGCCATTTATCAGACGAAGCCTGATGTTGTCCAGGTCTTATGAGGAGAGATTGGGACGATTGGGCTTGTACTCGCTGGAGTTTAGAAGAATGAAAGGGGATCTCATTGAAACTTATAAAATTCTGACAGGATTGGACAGACTAGATGCAGGAAGGATGTTCCTGATGGTCGGGGAGTCCAGAACCAGGGGTCACAGTCTAAGGATAAGGGGTAAGCCATTTAGGACAGAAATGAGGAATTTCTTCACCCAGAGAGTGGTGAACCTGTGGAATTCTCTACCACAGAGGGTGGTGGAGGCCAGTTCATTAAATATATTCAAGAAGGAGTTGGATATATTTCTTAAGGCTAAAGGGATCCAGGGGTATGGGAAGAAAGCAGGGACCGGGTACTGAATTTGGATGATCAGCCGTGATCGCATTGAATGGCGGAGCAGGCTCGAAGGGCCGAATGGCCTAGTCCTGCTCCTATCTTCTATGTTTCTATGTTTACTGCATGCGGGCATGGACTGCTTCATGTAGTAAACTATGGATTTACATTCTGCAAACAGCCAAATATTTTCAATTGAATAATTTGATCAAACAGGGGACTAGCAACTCTGAGGTTAAGAGTTCAAATCCCAGTATGGCAAGTTGTGAACTGGACTCTATGAATAATCAATTTTATTGTCATTTAGTGCACAAGTGCAGTACAACGAAATGTAGGCTTGCGGCTCTCGAGAGTGTACATTTAGATTAAGACATTTAAACATTCAACATTCATTTGGCTTGTAATACATTAACATAACCATAACCATAATAAAGTGCATTGGCAGATGTGCAGGCTTTAGAGTTTATTTGTGGAGTTCAGTAGGATGACAGCCCTGGGAAAGAAGCTGTTCCTAAATCTGGTCGTACGGGTGCGAATGCATCTGTAGCGCCTCCCAGATGGCAGGAGGGCGAACAGACTGTGGCTGGGGTGGGTAGGGTCTTTGATGATGGTCCGTAAACAGCGTTTCTGGTATATGTGCTCTATGGTCAGTAGCCGGGTGCCGGCAATGCGTTGGGCAGTTTTGACTACCCGCTGCAGGGCTTTCCGGTCATAGTAGCTACAGCTGCCATACCATACTGTGATACAGTTTGTCAGGATGCTCTCTATTGTGCAGCGGTAAAAGTTAGAGAGGATCAGGGGTGACAGGTTACATCCCTTCAGCCTCCTTAGGAAATATAGGCGCTGCTGGGCCTTCTTCACCAGAGAGGAGGTATTGAGGGACCAGGAGAGGCCTTCCGTGATGTGGACTCCGAGGAACTTAAAGCTGCCCACCCTTTCCACCACAGCCCCATGGATGTGGATGGGGGTGTGATCTGGTCATTTGTGGGATAGCACTAGAAAGATAACAACGAAAAGCCCAAACGGTTCATTAATCCCCTTCAGGAAGAGGAAACTGCCATCCCAGCCCAGTCTGACCTACATGTGACTGACTGACTCCAGTCCGATGCCTATTGGTCAACTCTTCATATTCTCTGATGTAGCCCAGCAAACTACTCCGTTGCACAAACAATCATTACTTGAAGGCCCATCACCATCTCCGGGCAGCTGGGGATGGGCAGTAAATGTGCACATGTCCCAAGAATTTTTTTTAAACATTTTCAAAAAGCTACAGTGGAGTCTTAATATGTTGAAGTTACCAAGGAAAGAACATCTATGTACCAAATATTGGAAGAATCAATTGCTTATCAAAATGTATTGAATTATTGATGTCTTAACAAGCTTTGATCGATCAGCCAGCTTGTAATATCCGAACTTGCAAACTCTGTGGATTCATGAGACCAAGAAACTAACGGGTCGTATTTTAAATTTAAAAAAAACTCCCCCATTAATAAGTGATTTATTTAAGCTGTATATAATAAATGGCAACTTAATTATCGCAACCAGTTTAAGCAGTGTATAACTGCATACAGTAACAGATTAAATGGGATAAAATATTTGCAAACTATCCCTGTATTTACAGTATGAGGCTCAAATTGAATTTATCTTTACCTCCAGCAGTAATTCATTGCTACTTGCATAGTCTGGAGTGTGCCAAGACATGTTTGCACGCTGACATGAATGCTGGAGAACACCCTGGCCAGCTCTTTGCTCGAGTTGAGTTCATGCACACTGTTCCTTCTCCGTTTCACCTTTGTTTAGTATTGGAGAGATTTCCTCCAAGCTCAACACAGGTTTTGACATCGTGCATGTTTTGTACAAGTCTCGACATTTGCATTTAGGGCAATTTTTGTTTACATTCTCATCTGCAGGAGATGGCTCTTCCATTTTTGTTTCATTCCTGAACCATAATGGCAGTAACAACTTCTGATGGTCTGCTCATTTGCCTTTTTCATGCATGGCAACTAATGTGCATGGCCTGAAGGACACCTGTTGCCTTGTCATAGTCATAACTGCACAGAAGGAGGCCATTCGGCCCATCGAATCCGTGCCGGCTCTCTGTACAGCAATCCAGTCAGTCCCATTCCCCCGCTCTATCCCCGTAGCCCTGCAGGTTTATTCCCCTCAAGTGCCTATTCCAGTCTTCTCTTGAAAACATTGAGTGTCTCCGCTTCCACCACTTCTGTCTGCAGCGAATTCCAGGTCATCACCACTCGCTGCGTTAAAAAAGTTTTTCCTCACATGCCCCCCTGTATCTCTTGCCCAAAACCTTAAATCTGTGTCCCCTAGTCCTTGTACCATCAACTAGTGGGACCAGCCTTTCCCCGTCTAGCCTATCCAAACCCTTCATAATCTTGTACACCTCTATCAAATCACCCCTCGTGTGTCTCTATGCATGCAGTTACTTTCATACATGATGCTTTAGATGGCCTCAATTTATTTTTATGCCTGGGTTTGTCGTATTTGGGTGCAGATATGCAATTCTGGTCGCTCTGAAACACCAAATGCTTTTCAGGCAACCAAGACAATTATCTTTAACTGGAGCTTCGGTCTTGCTATGACTCATCGGATTCCCAGAACCACTGAAATGTTATTCTTTTACCCAAGCCTTTTAATTGCTTTTATATGCTAGTGGAAACATTCTCGAAACAGCACAGATTTGCCAAATAACATTTAAAGGACTTTTCTCATCCTAACCACTGATGCTGGCACAAAAGGACTGCAAGGTCTTGTTACAAATTTCGAATCTGCTTTAGATATTCCCCGTTTCTTGTATTCAGTACTGCCTAATTTTAATCATACAATTGCATAACCTAGGGAGCGCAACAATCGTAACCCCCCCCCCCCCCCCTTATAGTCTGAATCCTAATCCACATTTTCCAGCTCCTCTGTTTTGTGAACCCATTGAGAGCTACATTTAACTGAATTTTAACAAAGTGCGGCAAGATCCTCCCATGGTGGCAGATTTAAAAATCCCAAAATATGCTTGTGCCGTTTATCCTGCCTGAATTTTCTCCCCTTTTTGAAGCTTTGTTTTTCGAACAGAGTTGGAAAAAATAGACAAACCCCCAACAGTAAATTGCCCAATAACGTGGGTGCTCTTATGTGCTGGCAATCCTCAGTGTGCAGGTTGACCCCTCTGATCATTTGCAGGTCAGTCCCATGCCTCGTCCAAAAATTGTGACGGCAGCCAGTACTAGCTCTGAATTGTTTGCAGTAACTCCAAGGATTGGGCAATTTATCTTGCCTTTTTCCACCAGTAAACTCCCTCCCTAACAGCACTGGGAGTACCTTCACCATACAGACTGCAGCAGGTCAAGAAGGTGGCTCACCACCACCTTAGCAAGGGCAATTAGGGATGGGCAATAAATGCTGACGCCCACATCCCAGGAATGAATAAAAAAGTAGCTGATGAGGGTGAAGGTCCTCATTGAGTAAACCACTTTAATGGTGCTTCTTCCAGAGGAAATTGACTACTTTCCATTCATTTCCAATGACTCTACACCCCGTCACTGTTTAGTCATTCTTTATCCACAATGCTTCGGAGCCACTCTTCTTCTGAGCCATTTACCTTTTTTTTCCAGTTATCAATATGAACCTCTACGATCCCAGATAACGGTTAAAATTTCAAGGTGCTTTTACACCTCGTTTCTTATGCTCCCTGCAGTGTTGAAACAAATTTAAATTTGATTTGAATGTGACCAGCCACCTGCTTACTACAGCCTGGCATCAGATCCAGTAAAACAAGTCATGTGCACTCTTTAGTCAGGCATCTGGTTTGGTTCTGATGATTCACACTGTAGCCCATTAACTGCTGTCTGAGGTTAGCAGTGGTATCTATCTATTCAGTGTACTATGCCTCCAATTAAACTATTCATCGTTGGCTTGGCTTTGTGACTCATCAGTAAGCTATGGAATAGGTAGTGCAATCAAAGTGAACTTGGATATCTCCAAGTTATTTAATATACCTAGGTTAAATCCAATGCAACTTGCATGGGCAGGTGGTTCATTCCAAACGTCTCACTGAACCTGAGGAATAGGCAGTCATGTCTGTCTGACTGGTATAGCGAGTAAGATCGGTCGAAGAGCGATTGAGACACACGACACTTGTGTTAAATTTTGGTACAGTTTTGCTCCAACAGTTTGATATATGGAAACTCCACTCCATTGGGGGGGGGGGGAACCTGAATTTTTACACTGGATGGATTGGCAAATCCAGGTTTTTGCCATTTAATATTTGCAGTGCAGGTATCTTTACTGAAATTGTTAAATACCTAAAATCATGGTCCTGCATGTTTGATTTTAATAATGCATTATGTACGTTAATGCAGAATGAAACTGCACAATAAAAATAAAGATGTAGCAGGAGATTTTCTACTTTGATGATTAGTATTTAAATCTTCTAAATTTAATCATGCAATTTTTAACTAATCAAAGTCAGATAATTTTAACACGACAGTAGCAGGTTAGTACCGAGCAAATCTTGATTCGGTGAGTATGTGGATTTGAATTGAAATACTCGTATATTGCAATTGTCAACATTTGTGTTTGCATCCGTATGTAGGTAAGATTGCTTAAAGACACTCTCGATGCTTGGAAAAAAGAAGTGGAAAAGAAGCCTCCTTCAATGTCAATCGATGAAGCGTATGAGGTTTTGAACCTTCCAAAGGGGCAAGGAATGTGAGTATTTATGGTTGGTAGCTGATGGAAGTTTCATTAGAACAGAAAAGATACAGTTGTAGTTAGAAAGACGTTCCAGATAGAATGACCATTGGTTGAGCAAACAGTCAAACCACACAAATGGCTTCTTTTTCATGAATCTAAAATATTTTAATGCACAAACACAGCTTCAATTTGTTAAATGTGCTTCAGTTGTAAATCTGTTTCTATATGGAGCACACACTACTGTAGGCCACTGACTACAGGAATTATTCCACATGAGGCAAACCAAACAACTAGTGAACAGTGCAGGTATTAAAGGAATTGTGTCATTCCCTGCTTTGCGGGCTAAATTCCATACCAGCAACTCCAAGTAGATGTTTTATTCACCCAGTATTCAGTTTCTACCAGAAGTGTGATTTGGTATTTTTACTATATATTAATCTTAAAAAATGCATGCAGATTAGATTTTTTAATATGTGAAAACCTGACTTCCTGTTGTCACGTGACTGGCTGCACGTCTGTCAACTTTTTCTATTGCAAATTCCTATGTCCACATTTTGCATTCAGTTTTCTTCATGGCATGTTTATGAACCAATTGAATCACTCAATGGTTTTCAATCTCCACCATTGAAATTTCTAATGTCAATAAAATTTTAAGCAATTTAAAATTTTTTTAAAAAAATGCATAATGCACATGATTAAATTCGCCCATTCTGTTTTAATATCTTCATTAAATTTTCCACTTTTAAGGTTTCAGCCTGTCTCAAAAGCCTGGGATTTAACTAGTTGCTTTTACCTCTCTCAAGTTAAGAGCTTTCAATCACTTCTGTGCATTTGGAGTATGTGTAGTTTGTAGAATTTCCCAGTATGCAAGCTATACATTAACATAATTGAAATCCTGTCAAGATTTGCGTTTCTTTGCTTCTAAAGAAACTACGTAGACTGTACAGCACAGAAACAGGCCATTTGACCCAACTGGTCCATGCCGATGTTTATGCTCCACCTCCCACCCCTCTTCATCTCACCCCATCAACATGACCTTCTATTCCATTCTACCTCATGTTCGTTTAGCTTTCCCATAAATCCATCTGTGCTCTTCGCCTCAACTACTCTTTGTGGTAGCGAGTTCCACACTCTAACCACTCTCTGGGTAAAGAAGTTTCTCTTTAATTCCCTATTGGATTTATTAGTGACTATCTTGCATTTATGGCCCCTAGTTTTGGTCTCCCCCTGCCACAAGTAGAAACATCTTCATCTTATCAAACCCTTTCATAATCTTTATACTTCCTATCCAGTCACCCCTTAGCCTTTTCTTTTCTAGAGGAGAGTCCTAGCCTATTCAATCTTTCCTGATGGGTATAACCCCCCTCATCCAGTATCAACTGTGTAAATCTTTTTTACACCTTCAGTGCCTATACGTCAGTTTTGTAATATGGATATCTGAACTGTGCACAGTACTCCCAAGTGTGGTCTAACCAAAGTTCTATGCATTTAATATAACTTCATTGCTTTTCAATTCTATCCCTCTAGAAATGAACCCCACTGCTTTGTTTGCATTTTTTATGGCCTTATTAACCTGCGTTGCTAGTTTTAGTCATTAGTGTATCTATACCCCTAGATCCTTTGCTCCTGTACCCCATTTAGACTTAGTTTCCGAGGAGTATGTGGCCTCTTCTTCCCACCAAAATGCACCACCTTGCACGTATTTATATTAGAATTAATTTCTCAATTACACACCCATTCTGTAAGTTTATTAATGTTGTCTTGTATTTTCAGTCCTCCTCAGTATTAACTACCCCCAATTTGATGTCATTGGCAAATTTTGAAATTGTACATCCGATTCCCAAGTCCAAATAGTTTGTAAATAGTGAAGTGGTCCCAGCACCATTTCTTGTGGAACACCATTTCCAACCTTTTTGCCAGTCTAAGTAACTAACCTTAACTCCTGCTGTGTTTTCTGTTTTGTAGCCAGCTTGCTATCTATTCTGCTACTTGTCCTGACTCCACATGCTCTTACCTTAGTCATGAGTCTACTATGTGGTACCATATCGAAGGCCTTTTGAAAATCCAAATATATTATATCTACTACATTGCCCTTGTCTACTCTTTCTGTTACTGCTTCCAAGAATTCAATAAGGTTGGTCAAGTATGACCTTCCCTTTTAGAAATCCATGCTAAATACTCTATTATATTTGAGGTCTCGGCTTTTATTTGAGGCATGATGAATTTATATAAAGATATTAGTGCTTTTCTCTTATGAACTCCTCACTCCATTAGGGGCAGCACATGGGAATGGCTTTTATTTGTTTTCTTTTCTAATTAGCAAAGAATGTTGATGTCTACTGAACCATTTGAGGCTTGAGGAATTTTGTATACTTAAACTTGGAAACTGCATAAATAATGACATTTTGAATGTTTTGAGGTAGTTTTTGTTTATGGAAATTTTTACTCGCTCACTCACTTATGACCTCGAGTTAAACTATGGGGTCAAAACCAGATGCATCACTTTTACTCCCTTAACTTCGCGGCCTTTTAACTGAACTACACATTCAGATAAAAAGTGACACATTTACAGTCTCCTAACGCACTATTTCTGAACTGTTGAGGTTAGGCTTACCAGTTCTTGAGCAATGCTTTGTTTCACACAAGCATCTATGATTCTTTTTAACACGAGCACTGTTTCCCACAAATTTTGAGGACACAAGGGACACTTTTTGGGGCATTTTCACCAATAGTGTAATTGAAAGAAATGTCAAGTAGCCAAAACGGGTAATTTTCAATTATCAATGAAAAGCTTCTCTTGGAAGGTCAGATCCTCCCCTGTAAGTGTACTATAATTGAATATACCTTCTAAAATTACATTTTTTTGCAATAATCAGTAATTACTGTATTGATTCAAATATTAATAATCATGATTTGCATAGGATATACAGGAAAACCAGTCCATGCTGGTGTTTATGCTCCACTCGAGCCTCCTCCCATCTTTCCTCAACTAACTCTATCAGCATAACCCTCTATTCCCTTCTCCCACATGCTTATCTAGCCTCCCCTTAAATGCATCTATATCATTCGCTTCAACCACTCTGTGGTAGTGAGTTCCACATTCTTGCCACCCTCTGGGTAAAGTTTCTTAATTCCCTATTTGATTTCTTGGTGACTATCTTATATTGATGGCCTCTAGTTTTGCTCTTCCCCCACAAGTGGAAACACTCTCTCTCTCTGTCTACACTATCAAAACATTTCATAATTTTGAAGACTTCTATTAGGCCACCCCTCCACCTTCTCTTTTCAAGAGAAGAGACCCAGCCTGTTCATCCTGCTTGTAAACATAAGTTGAATCATCGCCTGCATTAGTTTTTAAGGTGAGCTATTCAGTAAAATATTCTGGGAGCGTTGAGTTTTCATGTTCCACCGACACTCCATGCAAGCCTTGAAATTACTATTGCCCATATTAGCAGGCCAGTGTTTAATGTTCCTCTAGCTATTTTAACATGGGAGTTCATCCACAAAACCACTTAATTCCTCTAGGTCATACAAGCATGTTAGCACGAATATCTGCAAGAGTTATTTTTGGGCTGCAGTAAGCCTGATCTTTCTGTACAATTTAAAGGATGTGATGCCATTTTCAGATCCCAGGCTTTAATGTGGAAGCTGCACCTATTGATGAGCTTCCTTAATTACTTCAATTCTTTGATGAATTTCAGGACCAAGAAGCAGTTTCAATACAGTTCCTAATCTATGCTGCAGTGCATTATGTACTTTAAACTCTTAAAGCACTTAATTTAATGTCTGGCATTTTGCCATTTATGTGCAATCCTGGGAGAGCTTTGTGCAGCAATGCTAGTAGGAAGCTGCATTACGCCACCTGCTCATCACTCTGGGACAAGAGGGTGGCACATCTCCACATGCACTAAATTGCATTGCTTCCTGATCATGTTAAAATTGCTACACACAAGCCTAGGAATTTCTATGGGTGATATTGGCAAGTGAGTGTTTGTGCAACTGGTGCCATTTATACCACTTAAGTTGAAGACACATAGTTGAGTTCAGTTAGTATTTCACGGAAAGAGCAGACCTTTTTAAAGCAAGACTGCTCTTAAGTTTTGAAGCTTGTTCTTTTCAGGACACATTTTAAAAAGTAGTATCTCACAATATGAATGTAAGAAGTCACACAACACCGGGTTATAGTCCAACAGCTTTATTTGAAATCGCAAGCTTTCGGAGCGCTGCTCCTTCATCAGGTGAAGTCAAGCAGCGCTCCGAAAGCTTGTGATTTCAAATAAAGCTGTTGGACTATGACCTGGTGTTGTGTGCCGACTTACATTTGTCCACCCCAGTCCAACACCGGCATCTCCACATCATTACAATATGAATGTGAACAAAAATGACTGGAAAGTAGTGCCAGGTGATACTGTCCAGCTGCCCTTCTGAAGCTGAATAGGATTCTGTTTGATGAAGTTGCATTTCTGTAGCACCTTTTATGACCTCAGGATATCCCAAAGCGCTTTACAGCCAATGAAGTACTTTTGAAGTGCAGTCACTGCTTTACTGTGGGGAAACACGACAGCCAATTTGCACACAAGAAGGTCTCATAATCGGCAATGAGATGCATTCCCAGATAATCCATTGTTTTTATTGATGGTTGAAGGATTAATATTAGCCTGCTCCTCTTCGAAAAGTACCATGAGATTTTGTACATCCACCTGAGGGGACAAATGGGGCCTTGATATAATGTCTCATCCGAAAGATGGCACCTTCGACAGTGCAGCACTCTCTCCGGAAGTTTCAGCCTGGATTATGTGCTCTAGTCTCTGGAATAGCGCATTTAACCCACGACCTTCTCGCTCAAAGGCAAGCGTGTTACCACAGAGTCCAGGCTGACACTTAAGCTGACACCAAACACTCTTCTAGAGCGCAGTTATGGTTTCTATCCACCAGAAGGGGGATCCTAATGAGCCTAAAAACTGACCGTGAATCTGACACTTAAGATGGTTCTTCAGGGTGTTGTAGCAGATGTATTAGATGTTTTGGAGACCCAAGGAAATAATCCCAAAGGTACAGGTTAATTTTAGTCTTGAGGGATCTGTTGGATAAGCTATCACTGAGGTAGATTTTTGACGAGCAGAAGCAGATGGTGGGCTCCTGCCTACACTGACTGTTAGGTGTATCTTGAAGTACTAAACTTTATAGTGCGCAAGGCTCTGCCAAAATGTGTGGATCTGGATTAAACAGCTGATTAAGCCTAGTCAGGGTCTGATCAAGGATCTACCATATTAGATGTCCCAGCAGGAGGGGCAAGCAATACTGCTGAGAGTGGGTATCGTGTAGTGAATTCCCCTGAGCCAACTGACCGATCAGCTGTTTCTGCAGGTAGATTTTTCCACTGAGCATTTTTCCATTAATAGCACTCACTCGCTTATCTGTGGCTCTTGTGTTGGGAATCTATTGGATGTAGTTCCATGGAATGCAGACCAGAAGTTGCTTATCCCTGCCCTAACCGGGTGGTCCTGACTGATCCAAGCAGTGGGAAATTTACTCGGGTTCTATGCTGCTAAGGTGCATGATTTTTAATTGGTTAAACTCCAGCAGTACCATTCTGCGTACTTGGGCTCTGCCAACCTCCACCTCAACTGTCTGGACTTGGCTAAGTGGACTGTGTTCTACAAGAACAAAATGTGTACTCTACCTATCTGGCAAACATGCACTCCAGCTGTGCGGACTTTTCTGTAGCTTGGCTTGGAGACTCTTGGACTTGGAGAAATGGTGGGGACCCAAAAACAAGGAACTATTTTAGAAGACTGAATAGAGATTCTTGATGATTTTCTGAATGAATATTAGCCATAAGTAATCTGTTGTGCCATGAATTTTCTTGATAGGCATGATGAGAGCAAGATAAGGAAAGCCTACTTCAGACTTGCACAGAAGTATCATCCTGACAAGAATCCTGAAGGCAGGGTATGTTGTGTGAACAAAACGATTGAAGAATAGAAGTACGTTTTATGCACTGACTACCTTGGCAAGAATGTTAGAACAGCAGCTGTGCTTTACTTTGTTGCATGCAGTGTTGAAAATATAGTAGAAGTCCGAAGTTGGTAAGTGAGTTTTGGCATACTGACTAGGAGTAGTGCACAGCCTAGATTTGATTGCGGGTGGGCCTGCACTCTTGTTTCATTGGCAATTTTTTTTTTTTTTTTTTTAAAAAGGACTTTCGATAAAGGTAAACTACATTGTAGAATTTGGTCTGTTCTTTCCACCTGTAATATTAAATATCTTCTCCATTGATCATTTTTCAAGGACATTTTTGAAAAGGTGAATAAAGCTTACGAATACTTGTGCACAAAGTCAGTCAAAGTGGTGGATGGGCCTGATCCAGAGAATATTATTCTCATCCTGAAAACACAGAGCATCCTCTTCAACAGATACAAGAAGGGTAAGATCATCATCTATATAAGTAATGTTGACACATTTTGTTTAACTTGCCAAACATGAGAATCTTGCTACATTGGAAATACTTCTGGGGGGTTAATTTCAAATAGTCGAAAAATGCTTTCATTGTACTCAAAAATCGCATCAGTTTGGAAGTACATTCAATAACTGACTAATTGGAATCAATTGGAGGAGCTGGTAAAGAAAATAAAAAATTTATTCATTGATGGGATGTGGGCGTCGCTGGCTAGGCCTGCATTTAGTGCCCATCCCTAATTGCCCTTGAGAAGATGGTGGTGAGCCGCCTTGAACCGCTGCAGTCCATATGGTGTAGGTACACCCACAATGCTGTTAGGAAGGGAGTTCCAGGATTTTGGCCCAGCGACAGTGAAGGATCGGCGATACAGGTCCAAGTCAGGATGGTGTGTGGCTTGGAGGGGAACTTGTAGGTGGTGATGTACCCATGCATCTGCTGCCCTTGTCCTTCTAAGTGGTAGAGGTCGCGGGTTTGGAAGGTGCTGTTGAAGGAGCTTTGGCGAGTTGCTGCAGTGCATCTTGTAGATGGTACACACTGCAGCCACAGTGCGCCGGTGGTGGAGGGAGTGAATGTTGAAGGTGGTGGATGGAGTGCCAATCAAGCGGGCTGCTTTATCCTGAATGGTGTCGAGCTTCTTGAGTGTTGTTGGAGCTGCACTCGTCCAGGCAAGTGGAGAGTATTCCATCACACTCCTGACTTGTGCCTTGTAGATGGTGGAAAGGCTTTGGGGAGTCAGGAGGTGAGAGAGATGAAGAGGAGGTACTTAAAAGGTTGGCAGCACTTAAAGTAGAAAGGTCACCCATTCTGGATGGGGTGCATCCTAAATTTTTGAGGGAAGCAAGGTTGGATATAATGGAGGCTCTGGCCACAATCTTCCAGTCGTCCTTCGATATGGGAGCGGTGCCAAAGGACTGGAGGATTCCGAATGTTAGCCCCCCCTGTTCAAAAAAGGAAGGATAAATCTGGCAACTACAGGCCAGTCAGTCCAATGTTGGTGGTGGGGGAAACTGAGACAATAATCCAAGACAAAATTAATTGTCACTTCGACAGTATGGGTTGATAAATGAAATTCAGCAAGGATTTGTTAAAGGCAAATCATGTTTGACTAACTTGATTGTGTTCTTTGCTGAAATGGCGAGGGTTGATGAAGGTAGTGTCGGACTTCAGTTATGTGGAGAGATTAGAGAAGCTGGAGTTGTTCTCTGGGCAGAGAAGATTAAAGGAGATTTAATGGAGGTGTTCAAAATCATGAAGGGTTTTGATAGAGTAAATAAGAAGAAACTATTTCTAGTGATAGAAGGGTCAGTAACCAATGGACACAGATTTAGGGTAATTGGCAAAAGAACCAGAGTCAAGATGAGAATTTTTTTACCCAGCGAGTTGGAATGCACTGCCTGAAAGGGTGGTGGAAGCAGATTCAATAATAACTTTCAAAAGGCAATTGGATAAATACTTAAAGGGGAAAATTTTGCAGGGCTACGGGGAAAGAACAGGGGAGTGGGACTAATTTGCTCTTTCAAATAACGGGCGCAGGCATGATGGGCCGAATGGCGGCCTCCTGTGCTGTATCATTCTATAATTCTATGCTGTGGTTAAGTTGCTGTGCTGATCTGTCGTTTCTGTTTGGTCTTTAACAACGTGTAATTTAGCCATCCCTTGAATATTTTTCCTTCAGCCTGTTGGAGCCGATTTTTACATCAAACTCTTGTTTTAGATGTATTTTTACTACATTTCTGAGGTTTTTCAATATGGAAGAGAAGGATGCAAGGAAGGATATGAGGCAGATTTTCTTGCCCCTGAACTGGACTATGCTCTGGGCATCGCTCCATGTCAGTTGACACTATCTCTGTCTCCCTCCTTTATTACTGAATAATAGTACATTTCAAAATGGTGGAACATGTGGCAAAAGAGTCAAAATGCAAACATTCCTGTGGAGGCATGCCCCCCCTCCCCCCAATCCCCCGGCACCAAAAAAGGAAGTTGAGCATCGTCTGAGCTCGCATGCCTGATTCAACATTTTCTTAATCTACTGTTACAAAAGTCATACTTTGCAGACTTTAGGTACCCTCTTCTTTCTCCCTCTTCCCCCCCCCCCCCCCCCCCCCCCCCCCCCCAATCCTCTACCTTCATACAGCTGATGGAACACTGGTTAGCTGCAGTTTATGTCATGACAAGTTAATATATCACTACTTTCATTATAAATATTTTTTATTGCTCATTAGGTCTCCGTTTTCATGGAAAACCAACCTGCATTGAGCAGTGATCCCAAAACACACACTCCTGAAGTCCAATGTAATAACACTTTGTCTAATTCAGTCACTTTGAAGTAGTAACCTGCTCAAAGGACTGTTTTTCAGTTGTGCCTTTTTGTGTTGTCGGGTTTTATGAGGAGCTGTCAGCTTTTTTGAAGCTGTTTGTTAGCTTTTCTGAGTTTTGTAGGTTGGCATGTACACATTTTAAGTTAAGTAAACATTGCATAGAGTAAATGTTAATTGTTTGTAATTTGATGAATATTTTAGAAATAGTTTAAAGTCCTGGTTTAGCTATCGCCTATAAATGTCATTTTTCTTGTAGATCTAGAGCCCTATAAATATGCAGGATACCCGATGTTAATCAAGACCATTACCATGGAAACATCAGATGATCAACTATTTTGCAAGATGTCCTTGTTACCAGCTTCCACTGAATTGGCTTTTCATACTGTCAATTGCTCAGCACTGAATGCAGAGGAGCTTCGCCGAGAGAATGGAATCGAGGTAACTTGCACACAGCAACAGTGCGTGCTGTTCAGGAAAATGTACAAAAATAACCATTGTTTAAAAGTTACTCTAGTCGTCTTGTACGCCAGTAAATTTGGAAAGCGCAGAAACCTTGTCAGTGGAGAGGATTTAGTTTGTAAACATATGCTGGAAATGTTTCATTAAATCCATTTACACAGTAATGTTCATATTGACGTAATGTAATTTGGACTCTGCAGCCTATATTTCCATCACGGTCTAGGTACACTCATTTTAATGTGCTGTGTGATGACTAAAATGCATTTTTACGGCACAAGTAAACTTGCAGTAATTCTATAGATAGTTAGTTATTATAATTCATTTTTCAGGTGCTACAAGATGGCTTTGCACGTTGCGTGGCAGTGTTAACCAACTCTAGCAAAAAGGGTGACATGGCTGTGCAGGTATAAAATGATTACAATTTTGAATGTGGCTTGAAATTCTCCACCAAGTTGATGTCGTAGAATTAATATGGTGCCTCTCTTTGCTTTTAGGTGTGTGGCCATATCTGTAAATGTTACAGCGTCGCAGCTCAGTTTGAGGAATGCAGGGAAAAAATAACAGAAATGCCCAATATCATAAGAGACCTCTGCAGATTGCTGTATTATGGCAAAGTAGGTACTTTTACAGTGAGCATGATTATAAAAGAAAATGTCTGATCATTGTTGCAGATTTTTTTAAATTATACATTAACTGTCTTTTTATATTTAAATACCTTCCACCGATTGAAAAATGAAAAGTATTTGTTCCTAAAGTACAGTATGGCATAGTGCTATGACTAATACATAGAAACATAGAAGATAGGAGCAGGAGTAGGCCATTCGGCCCCTCGAGCCTACTCCGCCATTCAATGAGATCATCCAAACTCGGCACCCTATCCCTGCCTTCTCCCCATATCCCTTGACCCCTTTAGCCTTAAGAAATATATCTAACTCCTTCTTGAATATAGTTAATGAATTGGCCTCAACTGCCTTCTTTGGCAGAGAATTCCACAGGTTCACCACTCTCTGGGTGAAGAAATTCCTCCTCATCTCAGTCCTAAATGGCTTACCCCTTATCATTAGACTGTGACCCCTGGTTCTGGACTCCCCCACCATCGGGAACATCCTTCCTGCATCTAATCTGTCTAGTCCTGTTACAGTTTTATAAGTTTTAATGAGATCCCCTCTCATTCATCTAAACTCCAGCGAGTATAAGCCCAATCGACCCAATCTCTCCTCGTACGTCATTCCTGCCATTCTAGGTATCAGTCTGGTGAATCTTTGCTGAACTCCCTCCATGGCAAGAACATCCTTCCTCAGATAAGGTGACCAAAACTGCACACAATACTCAAGGTGTGGTCTCACCAAGGCCCTGTACAACTGCAGCAAGACATCCTTGTTCTTGTACTCGAACCCTCTCGCTACGAAGTCAACATACCATCTGCCTCCTTAACCGTCTGCACCTGCCTGCTTACCTTCAGCGACTGGTGCACAAGGACACCCAGGTCTCGTTGCACTTCCCCTTCTCCCAATCTATTGCCGTTCAGATAATCTGCTTTCCTGTTTTTGCCACAAGTGGATAACCTCGCATTTATCCACATTGGACAGATGCATGGCAAATGCAGTATAATCACCCAACCTGTCCAAATCATACTGGAGTTTCTCTGCATCCTCCTCACAGCACACACGCCCACCCAGCTTTGTGTCGTCTGTAAACTTGATTTGATTGCTCTTCAGTGCACCTAGTTAAATGACAATCTTTAAGCTTGCATTCTAAGTGCATGTCTTTTGTACACAGAGCCTACCACGGACGGCCATGCTGGCAGTTGAATGTGTTGCTTCCTTTGCTGTGGATTACTGGTTACAGACACACTTGTTTCAAGCTGGTATTCTGTGGCACCTTCTCGTCTATCTCTTCGGCTATGATTACACACTGGAAGAAAGTGGGATTCAAAAGTCTGAAGAAACCAACCAGCAGGTATTCACTAGAATTGATTTATACTGCCATCAGACTTTAGCATCTAAAATCGGAAAAAAATTAATTTGTTCTTGATGAGCGTTTCACTTCATTTCAGTCTAGCTCAATATTTGGACAAGAGCAAGAAGTAGACTTGTAAATGGTCTATGTTTGTGAAATCAGTTGCTATGTCCTGTTTCTTTCTTTAAACAGGAAGTTTCTAACAGTCTTGCAAAGCTCTGTGTAATGGCCCTGAGTCGGTTAGGTGGCTATTTGCCAGAAGAAAAGGCAACACCTGAAAACCCTACAATAAGGAAATGTTTGGCAGCTTTGTTATCGCCTTTTGTCTCGCGAAGGCTTTCTCAAGATAGTCCTGCAGAGGTAATGTTATACTTATTTTCCTCCTTCATTGTATTTTTCTCAGCGCATTCAAATGTACACTCTCGGGAGCCGCAAGCCTACATTTCGTTGTACTGCACTTGTGCACTAACTGGCAATAAAGTTGATTATGATTATGATTTGTCAGGAACTATACAATCAATCCAGTATCCCTAAAAGAACAAGGCTTTCTGACATTTCGTGGTTTTATTTCAAAGAATTTCATACAAATACAGGAAACTCTTTTTTATCCGGCACCGACTAGACCGGCGTGGTGCCGGTTGATCAAAAAGTCCGGATTACAGAGAGGTATACTTACCAAGGTACGAGAGCCCCGTACACGGCCGCAGGTGCAGGAGTCCCTGTTGCACAGCCACAGATCCAGGAACCCCGGTTACACGGCCACTAATATATGGTAAAACTTACCTGAACCTGCTCCTGAATATTGCCGGTTAAGAGAGAGTTTCCTGTAACATGCTTCAGTTGTATGAGTGACACCTTACCAAGACCTGCGTGGTAACCTGCTTATGTAATGGCTGGCTAATGTGAAGTTTTTTTTTTTGAAAAAAAAGCTAAAACTGGAATGCTTTCATTTATGGCATATCTTTGGGGCGGGAGGGGCCAAAGGTAGCTGTGTGCCATTTTGTTTGTCATTTCAGAGTGACGTGACCTGTTCTGATGTGACTTGTGTGGCAACCTGGATTTGCTTTTAAAAATGTTTGCCAAACATTTTCATGTAGACAGTGTCCTTTCAAATAACTGCATGCCCTGCTTTTGGAGTTGGGTGGTGATTTGGCTGGGATGGTGTCAACTGGGGTTGGGTTCTTGCAATAAAGGCTGAAGCGGGATGTTTGCGTGTCATGGCTGGGTTTATCCATGAATATGCTGGTCCAACCAAAGATTGATTTTTTGTTTTGGGTTAAATGGAAAGTATTTTCCGGTTTTCTGAAATGTTGGTGTTCATTACGGAAATCATCTAACATGGAAGCTATTTGTTTTACGTGTGGTTCAGTTTGTGTGGCTCCTGTTATAAGTATATAGTAGTGTACGGTGTAATGGTAGCTGTAGAAATTGTTTTGGTGAATGTAATACGGCAGTGTGGTGTTTAAATTGCTGCATCAGGTAATATTCTGCGAAGCCTGGTGAGATGCCAGTGCAGGGAATGGTAGTTTTCCACTTTGTGTGCTCCGTTAATATTGAGCAGTCGTTGGTCATAGAAACATAGAAGATAGGAGCAGGAGTAGGCCATTCGGCCCCTCGAGCCTGCACCGCCATTTAATGCGATCATGGCTGATCATCCAAATTCAGTACCCTGTCCCTGCCTTCTCCCCATATCCCTTGATCCCTTTAGCCTTAAGAAATATATCTAACTCCTTCTTGAATATATTTAATGAATTGGCCTCTACTGCCTTCTGTGGTAGAGAATTCCACAGGTTCACCACTCTCTGGGTGATGAAATTCCTCCTCATTTCTGTCCTAAATGGCTTACCCCTTATCCTTAGACTGTGACCCCTGGTTCTGGACTCCCCGACCATCGGGAACATCCTGCATCTAGTCTGTCTAGTCCTGTTAGAATTTTATAAGTTTCAATGAGATCCCCTCTCATTCTTCTAAACTCCAGTGAGTATAAGCCCAATCGACCCAATCTCTCCTCATATGTCATTCCTGCCATCCCAGGTATCAGCCTGGTGAATCTTCACTGCACTCCTTCCATGGCAAGAACATCCTTCCTCAGATAAGGTGACCAAAACTGCACACAATACTCAAGATGTGGTCTCCCCAAGGCCCTGTACAACTGCAGCAAGACATCCTTGTTCCTGTACTCAAACCCTCTCGCTATGAAGGCCAACATTTGCCGCCTTAACCGCCTGCTGCACCTGCATGCTTACCTTCAGCGACTGGTGCACAAGGACACCCAGGTCTCGTTGCACTTCCCCTTCTCCCAATCTATTGCCATTCAGATAATCTGCCGCCTTGTTTTTGATACCAAAGTGGATAACCTCGCATTTATCCACGTTATATTGCATCTGCCATGCTTCTGCCCAATCACCTAACCTGTCCAAATCATACTGGAGTTTCTCGGCATCCTCCTCACAGCACACACGCCCACCCAGCTTTGTGTCGTCTGCAAACTTGGAGATATTACATCTAGTTCCCTTGTCCAGATCATTAATATATATTGTGAATAGCTGGGGTCCAAGGACCGATCCCTGCGGTACCCCACTAGTCACTGCCTGCCACTCGGCAAAAGAGCCGTTTATTCCAACTCTTTGCTTTCTGTCTGCCAACCAGTTCTCTATCCAAGTCAATACCTTGCCCCCAATCCCATGTGCCTTAACTTTACACGCTAATTTCTTATGCGGGACCTCATCGAAAGCCTTCTGAAAGTCCAAATACACCACATCCACTGGTTCTCCCTTATCTATTTTATCAGTTACATCCTCAAAAAATTCCAGTAGATTAGTCGAGCACGATTTACCTTTTGTAAATCCATGTTGACTTTGTCCGATCCGGTCACTGTTTTCCAAGTGCTCTGCTATTACATCTTTTAGAATGGACTCTAGCATTTTCCCCACTACTGATGTCAGGCTTACCGGTCTGTAATTCCCTGTTTTCTCTCTACCACCTTTTTTGAACAGTGGGGTAACATTGGCTACCTGCCAATCCATGGGTACTGTTAAGAGTCTATCGAATTTTGGAAGATGACCAGCAATGCATCTACTATTTCTAGGGCCGCTTCCTTAAGTACCCTAGGATGTAGATTATCAGGCCCTGGGGATTTATCTGCCTTCAATCCCGTCAATTTCTCTAACACCATTTCCCTACAAATACTGATTTCTATCAGTTCCTCCCTTTCATTAGACCCTATGTTCCCTGACATCTCTGGGAGGTTATTTGTGTCCTCCTTTGTGACGACAGAACCAAAGTATGCATTTAATTGGTCTGCCATTTCTTTGTTCCCCATTATAAATTCGCCTGATTCTGACTGCAAGGGACCTGCGCTTGACTTCACCAATCTTTTTCTCTTCACATATCTATAAAAGCTTTTACAGTCAGTTTTTATGTTCCCTGCAAGCTTGCTTGGTCAGTTCAACTTCCCTCTATATAATTTGGCCCAACAATTTGCTTTGATCTAAACCTCCGAAATCCCCCTGCTGTGATGAAATAGTGCCTAGTGTTGAGTTCCCAGAATTTGAATTGTAGGTGGGACATTCCTATTACTTGGTTTTCATGGAGGTATTTTTGACATCCTTTTATATGCTGATGAAGTGAGGTCATACCTCCATAACAACTTGCATTTATATAGCACCTTCAACGTAGTAAAATGTCCCAGTGCGCTTCACAGGAGCGTTATCAAACAAAGTTTGACACTGAGCTGCATGAGAGATTAGGACAGGTGACAAAATATGGTCAGAGATAGGTTTTAAGTTGTGTCTTAAAGGAGTAGAAAGGCTGAGATTTAGGGTGTTCATTCCAGGGCTTGGGGCCTAGACAGCTGAAGGCACGGCCGGCAATTGTGGGGCGATGAAAATCAGGGATTTTCTTAATTCGCTCATGGGATGTGGGCATCGCTGGCAAAGCCAGCATTTATTTCCCATGCGCAAGGGTCCAGAATTGGAAGGTTGTGGATATCTTGAAGGGTTGTAGGGCTGGAGGAGGTTTGTGATGGAGAGGGGTGAGGCAATAGAGGGATTTGAAAACCAGGAGAAATTTTTTTGAATCGCAGCATTGCTGGACTGAGAGCCAATGTAGGTCAGCGAGCACTGGGGTGATGGTTGAACGGGACTTGGTGCAAGTTAGGATACGGGCAGCAGAGTTTTGGATGAGCACAAGTTTACGGAGGGTGCAAGGTCAGAGACCAACCACAGTTTGCACCATTCAGCAGGGAAAAGTTCCAGGACAGTGGCCCTTGTTACTAATTTGGATTTGCCACAGATAACATGTGGGAGACAGTGATGTCCGTCGCTCTCAAGCGGTCGGATTGCTTGCTTGCTTAAGAAAGTTGACCGGACCTGGGAGTGCAACAATTAAACTCGCTTGCGTTCTGAACCAGATCGCCATGCCTTGCTTGTGTGTTCTCCAATCTTTCCGATGGTGGACTGAATTAACATTGGACGCGACTGTGTTCAGTTCAGTTTACAAGCTGCTTTATTCCACAATAGCCAAAAATATACAGATCGTGGACACTTGGTACCAGCATTATAACTTCTGTATTCGTACTGTTACAAAAATTCAGAGTATGCATATGGCAGCCCACTCAGTATGCAGCTTAAAACCACTAACTCGCTGTACTCTGTCCTACCGCTCAAGGCAACAGTTCACTCCCTTTGTATCTTCTGTCTCTTGACTGACTGACTTAATGTCTGTGTTCTAATTTTTAAAAGCCTCTCTCAGCCTGCACAGAGATCAAAAAAAGTTCCAACATCGAGATGCAACGTGTCCTTCTGAATAACCAGACATGGCTAGTCAATTGTATGGGTCTCCGAACTGCCCATCTCCCATTGCAAATACCATTCGTCCGCCTACTGATCCACAGTTTGGCATGGAGCTGTCGGGAAGCTAATCCCTTTTCAGGCAAGCTTTTGGTGAAGAAAATCCCATCTTAACATAGAATCATACAGGGCGGAAGGAGGCCATTCGACTCATCGTGCCTGTACCAGCTCTTTGAAAGAGCGATCCAATTAGGCCCGTTCCCCGGCTCTTTCCCCATAGTCCTGCAAATTTTCCCACTTCAAGCATGTATCCAGTTCCCCATTGAAAGTTGCATCGAATCTGCTTCCACCATCCTTTCAGGCAGTGCATTCCAGATCATCATAAAACGCTGCCTTAAAAAAAAAAAAAAAAAAAAAAAAAATTAAAAATTCTCATCTCGCCTCTGGTTCTTTTGCCAATTACTTTAAATCTGTGTCCTCTGGTTGTAGACTCACCTGCCAGTGGAAACAGTTTCTCCCTACGCATTCAAAATACCTCATAATTTTAAACACCTCTAAATCTCCCCTTAACCTTCTCTGCTGTAAGGAGAACAGTCCCAGCTTCTCCAATCTCTCTACATAACTGAAGTGTCATCCTTCTGTGCTCTGGGAAAGAGCAGGGGAGTGGCACTAATTGGACAGCTCTTTCAAAGAGCCGGTACAGGCATGATGGGCCGAATGGCGGCCTCTTGTGCTGTATTATTCTATGATACACTACCCCTCCCAAGTTTTATGCTAACTGTGTCGCATGCTAGAGCACCAAGTGGTTTGCTTAGATGAGCCTGATTTTGTTCTCGTCCGATCGGTAGCAGTTGGAAGTGGAATCCCACCTTGCTTATTTAGAGACACTGAAACTGTTTCTCCGACTGATCCCCTGGCTGGTGGTTGTTTCAGGAAAGCGGTCTGGAAGTTTGAAGTGTTGTTTACTTGTAATCGGCTTCTGTGTTTGCTCTGGTAAGTCTAAAGGCACCAAGTCACAAGATACAGGAAACACTCATTTAAACGGCACCTAAATATCCAGAATTCTCTATTAACCGGCAAAATTCTCGTTCCGAAAACACCTCAATAACCGGCAATGTTGCCAAGTCCGAGTCTCTCGCGGTGGCTGAGTTAGTCAGTGGGGGCAGTTCTCCAAACTGCCACTACTCTGCCTCTTGGCGCTATTGGAAGTTAGAGCACCTCAAAAACCCTGTATTAGGAGTCTGACTCTCCCGCGCTGCTGGTAGTCTCTTCTGATCCGCCATTTTACAGGGGTACTGTGTGTCTCCCACGCTGCTGGTAGTCATTGGACTGCATTATGGAAATCCCAAAAGTTGGTCCAAGCAAAAGAAAGAGCGTGGTGTTAACTTTAAAACAGAAAATCGAGATATGCCAACAACTGGAAAGGGGAGAGAAGTGTATCAACATTATGAATGAATTCAAAATCGGTTCGTCAACAATCTACGACATCAAATCGCAGAAGGATAAGCTGCTCAAGTTTTATTTAAGCTCGGAGACATCTAAGTGTAGAGAAACGGCGTACACTTCGTAAGCTTGAAGAGCTCGATACTGTGCTTTGAGTGGTTTTCTCTTAAGCGTTCAGAGGGTGTTCCGATTTCCGGACCCATGCTAATCGAAAAAGCGAAGGATTTCTACGCAAAGATGGAGCTCACTGACAGGTGTGCTTTCTCTGAGGGATGGTTAACGTGCTTCAAGGTACGGCACGGGATACGACGACTCGATATTTCTGGGGAGAAGAAATCAGCTGATCACGACGCCGCAGAAGAATACTGCGATTATTTCAATCGGATTGTGCAGCATGATTTGTCGCCAGCACAGCTATACAATGCCGATGAAACTGGCTTATTTTGGAGGTTTTTGCCAGAATCAATGCTTGCTGGAGTTAGTGAGGCTAATGCTTCAGGTTACAAGAAAAATAAAGATCATGTAACCGTGCTAACATGTGCGAACGCTGCTGGATCACACCGGGTTAAACTTCTAGTCATTGGGAAGTATAAAAATCCCCGTGCATTTAAAAATGTGAGGCACTTACCTGTTGAGTACAAAGCTCAAAGAAATGCTTGGATGGATAAGGAAATCTTTTCGAATTGGTTCCATCATATTTTTGTTCCATATGTGAGGGAACATTTCCGTAGAATAGGGAAACCTGAAGATAGCAAATGCATTTTATTGCTTGATAATTGTAGAGCCCATCTGCATGAATCAGAGTTGGTTTCGGGAAATATTTTCACCATTTATTTGCCACCAAATGTAACTTCTCTCATACAACCCATGGACCAGGGCGTTATCCAAAATCTCAAGTGTCATTATAAGAAAGACTTCCTACGTAAACTGATAAGCCAAGATGACACTATTCACGCATTTCAGAAGGAATACAATCTTAAAGATGCCATCTCTGATGCTGCATGTTCCTGGAACTTGGTGAAAGGTCACACTTTGAGACAAGCCTGGTGCAAATTGTGGCCTTCTGTAATGTTTGCCGAAGGTGGTTCTTCAGAGGAGGAATTTCATGGGTTCAATGTTCGTCCCAAGAGGAGTACAATAATGGAAATGGCTGGCATGGTGAAAAATGTAGGCCCAGCAAACCCTCTACGTAACCTCAGTGAAAGTGATATTGAGCAGTGGGTTGATGCAGATAGGGAAGTTGCTGTTGTGCATATGCTAAGTGATGATGAAATAATGGAGAATGTTTTGAATCCAAAGAAAGAAAAGGAAAGTGAGATGGAAAGCGAAGAGGATGAGATTTCTGAAGAGAAGATGATTTCTTGGGCTGAAGCTGCAGAAGGATTTGCTTCATTCCTCAAATTTGCTGAAAGGCATCCTTGCTATTGTGCCCAAGAAGTTATGCACCTCCATATTCTGCATTCCACCTTTCTACAAAAAAGGCAAGAGTCCACTAAGCAAGCAGACATCCGGGACATGTTTAGGAAAGCTTCCAAAAGAGTTGGAGCAGTGGAAGTGCCTGAAGAATCTGTTGAAGTGTGTGATCCTGATGGCCCAGCTGACATGGATATTCCTGATGAACCAGCTGACTTGGAATAAGTGTACAGTCAACCACAGTACTTTATACTATACTATACTGTACAGTCGTTTATAAGTTTTGTTTTACTGTTAAGTAATTAGTTATGGATTACCCTAAACTGGCAGTACTGTACTTAATCAAGCATCTTGCACCATCCATTTAACACAACATTCTTTGGATGAATACCCAATTACTGTATACTGCACATTTCTTGATTTTTTTATTTTTCTTTGTTTAAAAATAGCCTCGGTAGATAACCCTCTGTCATCCGGCAATGTTGATAAACTGGCAACCCGTCGGTGCCGGATAAAAGAGTTTCCTGTATGTGATTCTGGGGATTACAGATAAGTGAAATTAATGTCAGAGAATTTTTGATCAGCTTTTGTTTGTCATTTTAAGTTTCCATGTATTCGTGTTTCTCGATGCAGTGCACAGTGGATTTTAAATAAACGAGTAAAAGCAGTAGTGTGGACCCAACCATGGATATCCTGCAGTGATAGAAAATATAATAGCGAAATAAATACTCCATTGATCTTTGATACAACTATATTGTGCAAAAGTTCTTCAGTCAATCCTTGGTATATTAGAAGCTTCATTTGTGCATAGATCAAAATGTCCGATTATATTCATAGATACAAGAACACACTTTGTTTCAGATTCTCAAGATGCTCAACAGTAACACTGAGAATCCATATTTGATCTGGAGCAATGGAACTAGGGCTGAGCTGCTGGAGTTCCTTGAAGGACAGCAGGAAAGTATGATCAAAAGGGTAAGCCTTTAACTTGCATTAAGTATGGTTCAAACAGCAACAACTAGCATTTATATAGTGTCTTTAATGTTGTAAAACATCCCACAGTGCTTACAGTATATAATATAAGAAATGCCAATTATCCTTTCAGTGGGAAATTAACATTGCACAAAACATTGTTTTATATTGGCTAATACTAGTACTAAATTCCCATTGGTCAACTCAGCAGTGACATTTGGGCAGATATATTGGATAACGTACAGCATCTTTTCTGTACAACCAGTCAAGAGACTTGGTGCCACCTTTTTGAAGTGACTTAAAAAGGCCAGCAGGTAGCTCTGAAAAACAACAACTACTTGCATTTATATAGAGCCTTTAATATCGTAGAATGTCCCAAGGTGTTTCACAAGAACATAGTCAAACAGAATTTGACACCGAGCCACGTAAGATGATTTTGGGACAGGTGATCAAAAGCTTGGTCAAAGAGGTAGGTTTTAAGAAGTGCCTTAAAGGAGGAGGGCGGGACAGAGTGGTTTAGGGAAGGAATGCCAGAGCCTGGGGCCTAGGCAGCTGAAGGCATGGCCACCAATGGTGGATTAATGAAAATCGGAGATGTGCAATAGGCCAGAATTAGAGGAGCACAAAGATCACAGAGTTGTGGGGCTGGAGGAGGTTGCAGATAAGGAGCGGTGAAGCTGGAGGTGGTTAAACATAGGGAGCGGCGAGGTTGCAGATAGGGAGCGGCGAGGCTGGAGGAGGTTAAACATAGGGAGCGGCGAGGCTGGAGGAGGTTAAACATAGGGAGTGGCGAGGCTGGAGGAGGTTGCAGATAGGGAGCGGCGAGGCTGGAGGAGGTTAAACATAGGGAGCAGCGAGGCTGGAGGAGGTTGCAGATGGGGAGCGGCGAGGCTGGAGGAGGTTAAACATAGGGAGCGGTGAGCCTGGAGGAGGTTGCAGATAGGGAGCGGCGAGGCTGGAGGAGGTTAAACATAGGGAGCGGCGAGGCTGGAGGAGGTTGTAGATAGGGAGTGGCGCGGCTGGAGGAGGTTGCAGATAGGGAGCGGCGAGGCTGGAGGAGGTTAAACATAGGGAGCGGTGAGGCTGGAGGAGGTTAAAGATGGGGAGTGATGACGCCATGAGATTTGAAAATGATGAGAATTTTAAAATCGAAGTGTTGCCTAACTGGGAGCCAATGTAGGCCAGCGAGCACAGGAGTGATGGGTGAGCGGGACTTGGTGCGAGTTCGATGTGGGCAGCGGAGTTTTGGATGAGTTCAAGTTTACAGAAGGTGGCAGGCCGGTCAGGAGAGCATTGGAATAGTCGAGTCTGGAGGTAACCAAGGCATAGATAAGGATTTAAGCAGCAGATGAGCCGAGGTGGATTTAAGCAGCAGATGAGCTGAGGTGGAGACGGGCGATGTTACGGAGGTGGAAGTAGGCGATCTTGGTGATGGAGAGGATATGTGGGTTGGAAGCTCCGCTCTGTCAAATAGGGTGCCGAGGCTGCAAACGGTCTGGTTCAGCCTCAGACAATGGAAAGAGATGGAGTCAGTGGCTAGGGAATGGAGTTTGTGGCGGGGATGGAAGACCATGGCTACAGTCAGTCTCCCCAATATTTTAATTAGAGGAAATGTCTGCTCCTCCAATACTGGATGTCAGACAAGCAGTGTGACTAATCCGAGACAGTGAAGCAGTCGAGAGGTGGTGGTGAGGTATAGTTGATATTTTAAAAACTGCAACTGTTTGAAAGAACATTTGTGTTTTTATAAAAACAGAGGCACAAATCTGGAAAGGTACCTATTTTGTGGTTCCTATACCAAATTAATACTAGGCTGAAGAAATTGATCCACATTGAAGGACCGTGATTCTGCTGCTATCTTATTAAATACCAAAGTCGCCTTCCACTGGAGCCGCCTCTCTGCTGCAATTAAATTCAAACTGACTAGATCCACACATTAGATTTAAAGCATGCTTGTTGCTTTGTAAATTGATTGTGTAAGATGCTGTATCTATTCTGGTACTGTATATGGCATATTTGAGAATATCTGATACTATTGATGAAGGATCTTCAGTAGCTGAGTATTATCTTCAGTTTTGTTGCTTTACCAATTGTCCAAATCTTAACTAATTTCAAAACCAGTTCTGCCTAATAACAGAAAATCCTACCTTTACTGAGCTTTGTTTACCTCTCACGGAAGTCCAATTGCATTAGTTAGCACTTCAAGTAATTGTCAATACTTTACCTTTTTTCAAGGGGGATTGTGATAAACATTATGGTGCTGAGTTTGTTTTCAGTGAACATGCTAAAGAGCTCATTGTTGGCGAAGTTTTTGTCAGAGTCTACAATGAACAACCAGCATTCCCATTAGAGGTAAGATTACAAGAACACCGAGTTCTGTCTCTAGAAATGTGATTGTTATTTTAGTTGAGTTTCAAAGCTGTCGTGTGCAAATAACGGGCTGAGATATAAATCTGGATGAAATTATTTTTAAAAATCCATAGTTTCTGTTCTGTGTTCCAAAATTTACAACTGTGCCCAAGCAAACATCAGGGGTTCCTCACTTCCCTCCATAACCTAGGATCTATCCCATCTGGACCGGGTGACTTTTCTACTTTGAGCAGTGCCAACTCTGTTGGTGCTTCCTCTATCTTTTTATCCCATCCCATCCAATTTCTATACCTCCCTCCCCCTCCTTTACTCATTGGCAGCATCCTCCTCTTTAGTGAAAACAGGTGCAAAGTACTCATTTGGGCCCTCTGCCTCCGCAAGAAGATTTCCTTTTGGTCCCTAATTGGCCCCAGCTTTCCTTTGGCTATCCTTTTACTCTGTTTATAAAAGACTTTAGTGTTCCCTTTTATGTTACCTGCTAATCTTTTCTCATGCATTCTCTTTTCCCCCTCTTACTTCCTTTTTCAGTTTTCCTCTGCACTCTGTTCAGCTTGATTCTCTACTGTATTATGAACCTGACATTTTGTTAACTTTTGCAGAACCATACCCTCACCAGGATTCGGGGGATATTTTTAAGATGCCAGACTTTTCTGGAGACTGGCAAGAGGGAAATCGCACTGTCCGGTGGGATAGTTTAGGGTCTTCTGCAATCCAATTCAATTCAAATGGGACTGTTCAACATTGAAATAAGGCAAATAAGAGGGGGAACCGTCATAGAGCTGTTTTTCAGGTATTAAGTGGGATAGAAAAAAAAATTCTGAGCGCTATCTATTAAACCATGTCTGCAGAACAAAGTACAAACTGGTAAAAGGCAAGTTCAAGGCTGATGTCAGGAAGCACTTCACAGAATGGTCAATACCTGAAATGGTCTCTGGTTAGGAAAATGGAGACACAAACTCTGGATTCATTCAAAAGGAAGTTAGAAACTGTGAAGGAGGAACTGCAGGTTTCTTGGGAGCCCTCCAATTCAGCTCTTTCTACTCTTTTGGCTCTAGCTCTTTCGCTTGCTGGCTCTTGGCTTTAACTGCTCCCTTTCTCTCACCTCTGCCTTCTCTGCTCTTGCTATCTCTTCTGTGTCTTTTACTCTTGTTTTTAACCCCTCCTTTTTGTCTCTGGTGTGGGTGGGGAGAATCAGCAGCACCTGGACCCACTAGAGACTTGGGAACCAGCTCAGATGAGTTAGGCACACCAGCATTAGCCACAGTGCCCAGGGCTTGGTGGGAATAAATACGTAGGCACTGGTTATACTTGGGATAGAGGGGGAGAGTGTGCATTTTCTGGTTGGCCTTTGGTGGGTGTGCAGTCTGAGGGGCAGTTATACTGAAGATTAGCAGCCTTATAGGAGCTTTTTTTTCAAGATCCCATTTGGTTGTGTCAGAGGCTCTAAGGTGGGCTACCCAAGCCCTGACAACCCACCATTCTGCTCCCAGGACAGGCCTACATATAAAACGAAGGAAATGCGCTGACGACCTCAGCTGTCTGCAAGCGGGTTTCTAATCAGTGGGTGAAGAATAAATCGGACAGCTTTTGCAGTAGGAATGGGCACTTGACCTGTGTCTTCTGCCAGTGCTCTCTGGAAGTGCAGTGTGCTGACCTATGCTCTCTGCTGCTTAGCGGTGCTAGCTGTCTGGGAGTGCAAAGGGCTAACCTGTGCCCTTTTTTTTTTTTTACTAGCAGTGCTGCCCTTGTATTCCATTTGGGACCTGCTTCATGATTTTATAGCCAAATAATTATGGATGAGTGAGGCCGTTTGTCCATCTTGATTCATGCATCTAGAAAATCACTCGATTGCTGCATTCAATTGCTTCTTAAATGATTGCAGGCTTTTCATCTCTACGGCTCAAAGTCCATTTCATGTATTGATCACTTTGTCTGAAGATACCAGTTCTAAATTTGCCTTCAATCTGTGTTTCCCTTCTATTTATGTAATTTACTTTGAAGTCATTTTCCACATTTACTTTTTACAGTATATACTGTTAACTAACTTTATATTCTATTGGATCACCAAGTCTCCTTTAAAGGCTGAAAAAATATTTTTTAAATTCTGTCCTCAACTCAGTTCTTCTGACATTTGGGGTCGTCCTTGTGGCTTTTCTCTGTGCTGCCTCAAATGCTTGAACTTGTCTGTCTGCTGAGAGCTAGTAGATGTTTCTGCTGGTAGGTATGAGTTGAGCAATTTTTGTAGTGTTTACCTCATTCCAGCTGTGGATGTATGCTGGTTTGAGGGATCAATTAGGGGCATTTAACATTTGGAACTGGGTTGGGGATTAGACATTTCCTGGGCTAAAAAATGATGATCTTTAAACTGATTTTTAGTCCCTTAAAAGGCAGGTTTAGGAATTGCACTGCAGAAACAAACAAATAGAACTTAAGACCACTTGTGTTAATATTTCTTTCAAGACAAGTTCCATAGCTTCAACTTGATTTTTCTATCCTAGCTTCCAAAGGTTTTTGCAGCTAGCCTGCTTGATTACGTAGGGTCACAAGCACAATATCTGCACACTCTGATGGCCATCACCCAGACTGGGAAAGTGGAATCCGATCAACATGAAGAGAGGTTAAGGCGAGCTGAAATGGCTCTAGAGGCACTGCGTAATGTCATCAAAAACAATCCAGGTTAGTGCAGCTTGAGCACATCATAATAATATGACACTCCAGCTCAGCATTGTGGGAGTGCTGCATTGTTGGGGATGCTGTCCTTTGAATGAAATGTCAAACGGAGGCCCCATTTGCCTGTTCAGGTGGATGTAAAACACCCCATGGTACTTTTCGAAGAAGAGCAGGGAATTCTTGTGCTGTGGCCAACATTCCTCCTGCAGCCAATACCATCATAAACAGATTAACTAGCTATTACTTGTGGGACCTTGAGCGCCTGCATTTCAAAAGTAATGGACGTGATGCAAGACATTTGATCGTGGCCTCAAAAAAAATTCAACTTGGTTAGTTAGACATGACTTGCCTTTTAACAATCCATGTGAGCTCTCTGATCAGTGCATATGCTCTTTAAAGCCTCCCTTTGACGGTATGATTCTTAGGAGCACCAGCCCAATCTTTCTGCAGTGGTGAGTACTTTGCTGGACCCTTATGGCTTCCATTTTAAAACCCTTCACTAGAAAAATGCATTGGTATTTGGAACATATTGGCTATTACTGACTTGGAGTGCATCAGACTCATTGAATATATGTAGTTGTGAGTGGCTATTGCACCCTATTGCTCACTTTTGGAAAAATTTCACTTAAAAATCCTAATTGTATCATGTTCATGAAATATGTCCATCTTTGTACAGGTATTGCCTACTTGAAAACAAACTTATTTTGTACACACTTTTATCTCTAGCTCAAATACTGAAAAATCTACGACTTGTTCTGAGCTTACAAGTTAGAGACCTTCAATTTGTTGTGTTTGAATGAAAGAGAATGTTTATTTGATTAGTTACCATAGGTATAACCTTCCTCATTGTTTGCTGTTTGAAGTCCACATTACAACATTTTCTAACTTGGTGCACATTGGAGTCTGCTTTTTTTCCCCCCTTTCTTGCTCTCCGCTGCTTTAAAACTAAGCTCCTGTGTACATAAGGTAGGGATGTCCTCTGTACTGTCCAGATGGTTTCCCATTTTGATGGAGCATTCATTTGTATGTAGTGGTTGAATAGGAGTAGTTAGGCAAACCGCAGAGAAAACGCTTCTGTTCTTGGACTCAACCATGTCAAATTCTTGTACTAGTCATTGCAGGGTCTGTTCCATATTTTTATATTGGGTCCAGTTTACATCTGCTGGTCTTCATTTTGGGTTTTGTTGCAGGTGCTGAGACGGAATGCATCGGGCATTTTAAACTGATCTTTTCTCTCTTGCGAGTGCATGGAGCTGGTCAGGTTCAACAACTTGCATTGGAGGTAAGTTATGGATTTGTTGGTGGTAGTGCTGCAAGTTACCTTCCCAGTTTTATTTTTCCTTTGGTCCTCCTAGGCTACATACAATCCGTACCATGAAACAGTCAAGCAACGTGACCCCAAGTCACCTTGAGTGTTGCTCTGAACTGGCCACGAGGTGTTCAATAGCAGCCTAGAGCCTCCATCCCATCACTGCCGTTTGCGAATAGCTTTGGTGGCAGCAATTCAGCTTTGAGAGTCTGAAGCAATCTAGTTATAGTGAGGGTATGTCCAGAGTTATTTAACTGGGCTGCTTTAAGCCTTGCATTTATATAGTGCCTTGAATGTACAAAAACATCCCATGGCGCTTCACGAGCATTTAAATTTAGTACTGACTGCAACTAGGACTTTCCTTGATCTGAGGAAGTAGCCCTAGCAAGTAGATCTGCTTCTGTAGAATTCAAATTTTTGATGTGTAACCTTAATTGTCTGTGGCAACATTAATGGAATGAGCTTTTCTGTAATAGTGCTTTCTGAGAAAATAGCAGCTCTGAATCTGGAGGAAAGGACTGAAATAAACAGTGATGGTGGTGTCTTGTAGGTGTCCTTCACCTCACTATCTATCTGACATGAGGCCCATTTGTCTGTAAATCATTGGAGGCTATTACGCCTCCCCCTCCTTCCGTTAGTATTTTCATCAGTGTTGGGGCAGCAGTGGTGTTGTGCCAATGCAGCAATGTGGAAGAAGGCTACATGTTGTCCTGGGCCAATGCTTTCATCTAGCTGAAGGTTACATGTGCTGCACCAGAGGTGGTAGTTTCAGTAATGGCAAAAATAGCTTTTAATCCTTGGTGCTTTTATAAAGTCTTGCAAAGGGACTCCTGCTTGGTTGCTCAAAAATAACTTCCCAGTGAATAGGAAAACCTGATGTCCTGTATTTCTGTTAAGCAGCAGATCTGATCTCGAAGACTTGATTTTCGAAGCATTGGTCTTCAGTTTGGATAATGTTGGCTCGCCAGCTAGAATAAATAGGTGATCAATGCAAAAAGGCACAAGGTGTCATTTGGACAGGTTACTTGTGAATGAACTTTAATTGATGGGCCTGATGCAATAGCAGCTTTATTTAAAGAGTTCACCCTGTATATTTACCGAAGATTATCTCATTTGCAATTCTGTAAAGAACAATGTGATAAAACTCTAATATTGTAACTTCTTTTTGGATTAGTTTTGTAGACGGGTGGTGACTAGAAATATTAATTTACGTTTCTGAATATGTCTGTGTGGAATCACGGGAAATCTATTTGAATATTTTACTATTGTGCCACAGGTAGTGAACATAGTGACGGCTAACCAAGAATGTGTAAATAACATTGCTGAATCACTGGTCCTTTCTAACCTCCTAGTTCTGCTGCATTCATTGCCATCCAGTAAGTACCCCTTCAATAACTGTCAGAAATGAACTTAAATTTGATTCATTTTGGGATTACATGATCGCCTTTGTTTAGCAAGTAAATTGTATGAATTTTTTTAGCTAGGGGCGGTAAATATTTAAAGAACCGTCAGTTCACCTGATGGCTCAATTGATGAGTGCACTTTATAAATGGAGCCACCTAGACCAGGTAAGACCCAGGTTCAGCCTGTGTTGAGTTGGCTGATCTCAGTTGGGGCAGCAAAAAGAGTGCCACTCGGCTTGGGAGGTGAAAAGTCAGCTAGCGTCCTTGCTCCAGCAGGTCAGACAGCATCTGTGGAGAGTCTGTACGCATGACCCCGAGCTTTCGGGTGCCTGTCACTTTAATTCTCCGCTCCACTCCCCCTCTGTCCTCTTCCTCTTGCACTGTTCCAGTGAAGCTCGAGGAAGTGCATCTCTTTCGATCAGGCACATTGCAGCCTTCCGGACTCGACAGAGTTCAACAATTTCAGATCATAACCTCTGCCCCAATTTTTTCCAGCCAGCAGCTGTTGATGTTTCTCTTATACCCATTTACATCTCTTCTAGATCCATCTTTTTGTTTCTTTACTTGTCCCATTACCACCACCTTTTGTCTTGCACCATCATCCCTTTTGTCATTCACCTCTCCTGCCTTCCACCCTATCACAGGCCTTCCTTTTTGTTACATAGGATATAGGACACAGAAACAGGCCATTCGGCCCAACCAGTCCATGCCGGCCTTTATGCGCCACACGAGCCTCCTCCAGTCTTTCCTCATCTAAATCTATCAGCATAACCCTCTATTCCCTTCTCCCTCATATATGCTTGTCTAGCCTCCCCTTAAATGCATCCATATTATTCGCCTCAATCACTCCCTGTGGTAGCGAGATCCACATTCTCACCACTCTCTGGGTAAAGAAGTTTCTTCTGAATTCCCTATTGGATTTCTTGGTGACTATCTTATATTGATGGCCTCTAGTTATGCTCTTCCCCACAAGTGGAAACATGCTCTCTGTATCCACTCTCTCAAATATTTTCATAATTTTAAAGACCTCTATTAGGTCACACCTCACCCTTTTTTCAAGAGAAAAGAGACCCAGCCTGTTTGTCCTTTCCTGATATGTATACCCTCACATTTCTGGTATCATCCTTGTAAATCTTCTCTGCACCCTCTCCAATGCCTCTATATTCTTTTTATGATATGGCGACCAGAACTGCACACAGTACTCCAAGTGTGGTCTAACCAAGGTTCTTTCCTCCCCTCCTACCTTTCTCTGCCTCTGCACTTGTTTAAAACCAGTTATATCTCTAACTTTTGCTAGTTCTGACATAAGGTCATTGACCTGAAACATTAACTCTGTTTCTCTCTCCACAGATGCTATCTGATCTGCGTATTTAGAGCATTTTCTGTTTTTATTACTATCCAATACCTCCTGCTGTGAATAACTGAAAATGCTGGACACTCCGAAGGTCAAGCAGCATCTGTGGACAGGGGAGGATGGGGTTAATATTTCAGGTCTTGTGCCCCTTTGTTATAAGACCGGGTTCTGACAAAGGCTCGTGAGCCTGGAAACATTACTTGTTCATCCTCTCTCCACAGATGCTGCCTGACCTGCCTAATGTTTCCAGCATTTTCTGTTTTTATTTCAGATTTCCAGCATCCACAGTATTTTGCTTTTTGTTCCCTGTGGAATTTACTGCAGCCACAATGTGTGCCTTCAAAAAAAAAAAAGAGAGAAAGTTGGAGAGGATTGGGCAGTCAAGTGTGTGTCTTCAATCTTTACCTGTAGAAAAACCTGAATATATATACTTTTTTTTTGTCCACTTGTGAGTTTAATTATTTTAGGTGAATAAATCTTAAATTCACCCCTGGACGCTTGTATGCACCTGATTGCTGCATCAGTATTCAGGCACTTTTAGCTGTGTTTGTATATAAACGAGCTTTCTGACTGCACTAATGCCAGTTTGGTAAATTTTAAAGAACGTAATTTAAATAATTCTGCATAACATGCTTATTATTCATGTACTCATCTACATGGTGGAATAAATCACCCCACTCCCATACCTCTAAATTATTTTCTGATAGGCCTAATCCTGCTTGGCACCTGCCCCTCCATTACTATCCTGGACTTTCCATCATTCAATTTACTGCCCATTCCGCCTTACTCAATGTCACCAGGAACTCCAGTCAGAAGGCTGTGGTTTCAAGTACCACTCCGCAGACTTGAGCACCAATCCAGGCTGACACCCCAGTGCAGTACTGAGGGAGTGCTGCACTGTCTTTTGAATGAGACGTTAAACCGAGGCCCTGTCTGCACACTCGGGTGGACGTAAAAGATCCCATGGTACTATTTTCGAAGAGGAGCAGGGGAGTTATCCCCAGGATTCTGGCCAATATTTATCCCTCAATCAATATCGCTATTATCTGGTTATTATCACGTTGCTGTTTGTGGGAGCTTGCTGTGTGCAAATGACTGTACATTATAACAGTGACTTCAAAAAAAAAAAGTACTTCATTGGCTGTAAAGTGCTTTGGGATGTCCTGAGTTTGTGAAAGCTGCTATATAAATGCAAGTCTTTTTTATAATTCTCCACATAAACCACAGTATCTTCTGTACCACAGAAGAGCCATGAGTGTTAATGTTCATCACATTGCATTATTCCTGTCCCCTCCCTCTGGCACTTCTCTGTCTCTTCCTTCCATTCGCACTCTTCTCCTCTCATCCCCATGCTTCGAGGCAAATTAATTTTAGGCACACTTGTTGCAGCTGATCCACTTGTGCAAATTTCTTCCCACAGTTATTTTTTTTAAATGGAATGTAGAGAAACTCGCAAGGAACATAAAAGATCTTGACATATCAGGATGTCTATAGCCTATGGCTTTGGAGAGAAAAAACACAACAATCGTACTTTAAAAAAAAAACACTTCATCTTGTGTTCTGACTTGCAGCCTTAAGAGATGTTGAACTTTGGCCTTGCTTGTAACTTCCTTTCCCCCCACCACCCCAACCAACTTCTGCCTTGAGTCTCCATTTACTTATTTTCACAAAAAAAGTAATTTCTTGCTTTCTTTTGACCTCAAACTGCCTAAGAACCTCTAATTGGCCACAGACATACACAGCAAAATAGCGCTGTGGCCTGAAAGGGGGTGGCACATTGTAGCAGCAGAATAGTACACGATGCATTCTATAATATAACACTCCTGTCCTTTCTATTAAACCACAAATCTGACTTGCCTTGAGCAACACCAGAGTTAGTTAATACTAAATTTATAGGTGCCTTTGTCATGTTGTATTTGCGCTTGCTCGGAGCGGAGTTCAGAGAACTTGGGCTCCCTTTGCATAGCGCCTGTAAAATTCGAGTGAAGTGATTCATATCAGTAAAAGTTGCAATCGAACTTGGGCTTCGGAAGTGAAACAATAGTATGTTCAGGTAGTTTGCAGGTGATGCCCCCATAATGGAAGTGGAGCAAAAGTCCTGGAGTTTTGATCCTTGAACTGAGCATCTACTGTCAATATTTTTTTAAATTATCCTGGGCCTGGGGTGCCAATTCCAAGGCATCTTCAGGCAGCCTGCACAGCATTACAATGCGGGTCCTCGGCAGAATGCTTGCCTGCTCACTGTCTTGCCATTTCCTGCCATCTCCTCCTTGGATCAGCTGCATGCTGCGTCTTCTCCAAATGGAACCAGACTCCAGCCGCCTCCTTCCTCATGCCCCCTTTGAATGCAGTAAATTCCCAACTTTTATTTCTCAATTCCATCCTAAGCCCAAGCTGCCCACTCTCTCATGGCCTCCCTCCTCCATGCTCTTGCCCAAATCCCAAGCCCCAGTTTATGTCATCTGCACATGTTGGCTAGCCTATCACTACTCAATCCCGCTTCCTAGCTCTAACCTAGTTTGCTGCCATCTTGCTGAACACACTGGGGCTTGGAAGTAAGACCTAAAAATTGAGAATCTCTGCAGAGGGACCACAAGAAGCAACTGGGCTATTGAGAGATATAGACGAGAGGGGAGAGACTAACCAGGCGAGGAAAAGGCACTAACACTGATGCAGAATGATGTGAAAACCATAGAGAGTGGAACATAGACTTGGGGAGTGGGAAAGGAACAAACCGTTACCGGATGCGATTCTGGAGTGAACGGACAAGACATTCTGGGTGTAGACTCGATCAGAATTTGAAAATATTGCAGATGAGCAGCATTTAAATAGGAATTGAACAAGGGGAAGGAGTAGGAAAAGCAACACAACACAAAATGAAGCTCCGCACAACCCAATGTACCATGCTCGCCATTCGCGATGCAGTCAGGGAGATCAAATGCAGATATGCTGCCTTTAATTGCTGCTGTAATAGTGTTCTTTACCATACAGGTTTTCAAATCCATGATTTTTAAAATTTGTATATTTTATTACTGTCCCTCAGGTCGCCAGCTTGTCCTTGAAACCCTTTATGCTTTGACATCAAATACAAAGATCATAAAAGAAGCCATGGGGAAAGGTAAAGCAATATGTTTGTTTCTTTTTGACTTGCTTGTATCTGTGTATATTGGAAATGGCTGGATCAGACTCCAGTATGTGAATGTATATTCCAGTACTTCGTTACACTTGAAGATGAGCAGAGCCAATTACCTGTGTTGTAATTTCTGAACCCTTTGTAATCACTCTGAAATACACGTCTCCAATTTTCCGCAGCAAGATGTGAATCTTGTATGTAATGTGATGGAAACACATGAGTTTGTGAATAATTTTGCAAAGGTAATTGTAGATGGCTGACGGTGACAATCAGGTTGGTGAAAAGCCTAGAGGCTTGGAATAAAAGAGATGACCGTTGAGGCCACAGTATAGTAAATAACTGCTGCAGTGTCCTGGGCACTTTGGTTTTGAGAGTAAGATGGGTATTTTCAATGGGATTACTTTCCAGACATCATGCTGCAACACAGTTTCTGCCCAGCACATACTGCTCTTTGTGCATTAAGTTTAAATTTAGCAAACTGTAATTCTCAGGATTACAGGGACATGATACTAAATTGTAATGCCTACTGTTTAGAAAATGGTATAACGTTGCATTATCCCATTTTTATCTCTAGTTCCTTGATCTTTATTCTGGAACTTCGCAGTTTATTTTGATTTAAGGACGTATATTTGAAGGAGTGTGGCTGGATTGCCAGCAAAGAAAATGCCAAAATGTCTTTTGTGAATGTAGGGGGTGCTCTTCTAAACCCGAGGCAGAATAGAGGGAGCTTTACTCTGCATTTAATTGTACACTTCAGATATTGGCACTAAAGTCCCTGATTTTGAGTGCCAAATCTACAACACAATAGACCAGTCAAACTTTTAACAGCAGCCTTGGTTGGTCTGTGTCTACATCAGAGTGTGAATGTCAAATGCTCATTGGAGTCATCTGTTCGACCTCCATTTTAATCTTGTCTTAAAATGTTATTGGATTGAGAGGTAACATGGTCCTGAAGTTGCTAGTTCATTTTTTCCCCCCATTTTGCAATTTTCTTGTGTATTTTGTTTGAGACCGTTTATTTTTGAACAGCAAATTGAAGCTATTTACTCCTCTGCTTCTGTGCAGGTGCCCTTGTATATCTACTAGACATGTTTTGTAATTCAACTCATCCTCAGGTTCGAGCACAAACTGCAGAGCTCTTTGCCAAAATGATTACAGACAAACTCGTTGGACCAAAGGTGTGTAATTGTTGGAGCTTACAGTTGACTTTGTAAATACCCAAAACATTTGGACCAAATGTTTCTTAATTGCAATGAGAACAGAAATTTATCCCAAATTATTTAAAATTTAACATTACTGACAGTTTTTTGTAGTATGCAAAGTTTTGAAATTGGGATTGTTGCAAAAAACATTAGCCCTATAAAGGGGCCTATATATTTGAGGTGAAATGAGCTGCTTCATTCCGTATCAGTAACAGTGGATTAGCTTGATCAATCGAAGAAGTTGAGGGGTCTCTGGCCCTTTTGCAATTTTGTGAGTGTTAAGTGATCTCTCATTCCAGAAAGTCAAAGTACTTTTGCTTGTTATCTGTGCAAGTGGAGCCAGTGTAGCTTTGAAGACTTTGTCTTGCTTGGATAGGGTTTTTTTTTAGTTAGACTTCATTCAGTTTTTTGCTACTGTTGATGTATTGGACTTGGAGGGCGTGCTGCATAGATTTACCAGAATAATACCTGGACTTCAAGGGTTAAATTACGAGGAGAGATTACACAAACTAGGGTTTTATTCCCTGGAATTTAGAAGGTGGCTTGATCCAAAATGAGGGTGACTTGATCCAAGTTTTCAAGATCTTATGGGGAACAGATAGGTTAGATAGAGATAAACTATTTCCGCTGGTTGGGGATCCTAGGATGAGGGGCCATAGTCTAAAAATTAGAGCCAGACCTTACAGGAGTGAAATAAAGAGAGAAAATGCTGGAGATACTCAGCAGGTCAGGCAGCATCTGTGAAGAGAGAAACAGTTAACATTTCAAGTCATTGACCTTTCGTCTGAACTTGCAGGAGTGAACTTGGGAAACACTTCGACACACCGAGGGTGGTAGAAGTTTGGAACTCTCTTCCGCAAATGGCAATTGATGCTGGATCAATTATTAATTTTAAATCTGAGATTGATAGATTTTTGTTAACCAAAGGTATTAAGGGATATGGGGCAAAGGCAGGAAATGGAGTTAGGTCGCAGATTGACCATGATCTCATTGAATGGCGGAACGGCTCGAGGGGGCTGAATGGCCTACTCCCAAGTTCCTATGTTTCCACCTTTTTGTTAGCACACACCTAATCTTTATTTTTGACCTTGTCATCAAGGCAATTGTTAGCCTGCTCTCTCGTACCCAAAGAGGCCAGCCTGTTTTCACATTCTCCCATAGCTCTGGTACATTTCTCCAACGCTGCCTTACTGTTTACTCTTCCAACTGATTGCAAATTCCTCTTGTTTCTATTGGATTCAGACTGAGAGCAAAGAGACTTTATTCTGAGGCAACGTTGTCCAAACACACCGCCATCAAAATACAATTGTTTCATATAGTTTCCCTGCAAAAGTTCGCTATCGGTACACTTATGGGGAACAGCTAATCTGATTTAGGATTTATGAAGAAAAAACAATTTCAATTGGGGAAAGGTTATACAAAAATGAGGGGCGGTGAAAATCAAGGCAAATGTTCAAGGGCGTGAGGTGAAGAGCAGTACAGGTGAGCAGTTCAAATTTCAATGAGGCTCTTCTAGTGCAGTGGAGGAATGGAGTTTTAATCGGATGAATTTGGATAAAGATGGGGCTGCTAATTTAATATGCTCATGGGATTTAGAGTTTGGGGGTGAAAACAAAACAATTAAAGACACCCTAGTCCACTCCTCTATCACCCCAAACAGCCCTTCCTCTTCGCCTGGCACCTTCCCGTGCAAGCGGAGGAGATGTAACACCTGCCCCTATACCTCCCCCCTTCCCACTGTCCAGGGCCCCAAACACCCCTTCCAGGTGAAACAGCGATTTACTTGTACTTCTCGCAATCTAGTATACTGTATTCGCTGCTCACGATGCGGTCTCCTCTACATTGGGGAGACCAAACGCAGATTGGGTGACCGCTTTGCGGAACACCTCCGTTCAGTCCGTAAGGGTGACCCCCGAGCTTCCGGTCGCCTGTCATTTTAATTCACCGCTCCATTCCCACTCGGACCTCACCGTCCTTGGCCTCTTGTATTGTTCCACGGAAGCTCAACGTAAACTCGAGGAACAGCACCTCATCTTCCGATTAGGCAGTCTGCAGCCTTCTGGACTCAATATCGAGTTCAACAATTTCAGATCATAAGCTCGGCCCCCATTTCATTTTCTCTTGTAATTGTTCCACTCCTTTCCCCCCCCCCCCCCCCCCCCTTTTTGTTTCTCTCTCACCTGGCAGCTATCTCTTGCCCTGCCAGTACACTTTACACCTAATCCCAGCCTATTACCATCTCGTCTAGCTTCTAATCTCTTTTACTTCTTTTGTTTCTTTTATTCTTTTGTCCGATCGCAGCCCTGCCTCCGATCTAGTTTCTTTCCAGTTTTGAAGAAGGGTCCAACCCGAAACGTCAACTCAAATTTCTCTCCACGGATGTTGCCTGACCTGAGTTTTTCCAGCATTTTCTGTTATTTCAAATCTAAACAAAATGTGGATAAAAGAAATGCATTGCCTAACTTCTAAGCCTCACTAATTGTTTACAGATGCTACCACTGCAAAAAAAAAAAAAAAACTGCTCTGGAAAGATGAAAGTTGTTGGCTGTAAATGTATCTTGTGGTATGCAGTAGGCTGAGCACCTGAGCAAAAGGAATGCAAGAGGCTGAGCATTAAGATAATCACCCCAAGACACACCCCATCTTTATCCAAATTCATCCGATTAAAACTCCATTCCTCCACTGCACTAGAAGAGCCTCATTGAAATTTGAACTGCTCACCTGTACTGCTCTTCACCTCACACCCTTGAACATTTGCCTTGATTTTCACCGCCCCTCATTTTTGTATAACCTTTCCCCAATTGAAATTGTTTTTTCTTCATAAATCCTAAATCAGATTAGCTGTTCCCCATAAGTGTACCTATAGTGAACTTTTGCAGGGAAACTATATGAAACAATTGTATTTTGATATATCACTGTTAGAGACAAACGCAGCAGTTGTTTTGGTGGTGGTTGAAGGATGATTTCTAGATTAATAGAACATGAAAGATTATCTACAAATTAGGATCAGAGGTGGAATGTGGCTTTTTGTAAATAAAATGACTCCTATAGTATCTGCATGGCTGCTATCTGAAGTATTCCGCATACCTCTTTTTTTTTTTCCTCAAATATCTGCCAAGGAGGAAATGCTGTTTCACAGAATACTGTTGGGAATCTGGTATGCTGTGAAGTTCTTATCAGTTCTCAGTGGTTGCGATTTTAATGCTTTGATTATGAAGCGCTCTTAAACTATTTCAATAACAATACCACTCCCAATTTAGGTGAGAATCACATTGACCAAATTTCTACCTGGTGTCTTCATGGACGCCATGAGGGACAATCCTGAAGCATCGGTGCACATATTCGAGGGGACTCATGAAAATCCAGAGCTGATATGGAATGACAACTCCAGGGAGAAGGTGTCTTCAACCGTCCGTGAAATGATGCTCAAGTACGTAAGCTAATGGTGGCATTAATTTCCAAAATTATAGAATGATCTTAACTGTTTCTGCTCTTATTTAATGGAGTTTGTGTGCAGACATCCAGGATCCTTCATGGAGGACAATTTCTGTTCATAATTTTGGAAACTTGACTTGTATCATAAAATTTCTGTCCCAAGAAAATAAATCTACCTTTCATGTTCACTTAAATTTCTGGAAATCATATTTGCTCACAAGGCAATAGTATCCTTTCTGTGACTAGGTAATCACTGCACACAGTATTCCAGATTGGCTCTGACCAACATCTTGTACAACAATGCAACCACTTCAGACTTGCACTCTTCCTTTGTAAGTGCAATGCATTACTTTATTTTCCCTTTTTTTTTAACTATAGTCGAATGTTGTGCTGCTGGCTTTATAAATATTGCATCATAACTCCTTAACCCCCCTCGATCACGTTGCACAACTATTTCAATTTGTGCACTTGATTGATTTCTCTGGTGCTAAGGTTGTATTTGTCTGCTATAAATTGCACCTGCTACCTGTTGGTCTAGTTTAATCCTTCAGAATCTGGCTGAATTGCTGATCATTTGCTCTGCCTCTAATGTGGTATAATCTACAAGTTTGGGAATTCTGCTTACAACGCCCTCCTCCAAGTCAATATTTAAAAATACAGGAGTCCAAATACCAACCAGATATACAAGGAAACCATACAATCTGCAATTTCTAAACTTTTCAAAAGACCATTCGTAAATTACGAGGCCCCTGTACAAACTATGGTCAGTGGGTATTCGGGGTAAGACATTGGCGTGGATAGTAGTGAGGCCAAGACTATCAATAGATGAAAAGTTACTAAAAGTAGATCCATTAAATATAAAAGGTGGAAGCTGTTTAGACGCGAGACATGAAAGTATTTTTGAAGAATTGAAAGAAATTTTCATAGTCCAAAGCTTCCTGTCATTTCCAGTTCTTTCCCCTGCTACTGAGAAACCATGTTATTGCATGTGATCTTTCTGCCTGGTCAATATCCCATTTTGCCACAAAAGCAGAAGTGTTCTTGTTAGTTGCACCTGATGCCCTGAGTGCTTTCCTCTTGGCCATGACTTTTGGGGAAGGTAAGAGAACACTATCTTTGGCTGGTTGAGCGGAGTCTGCTCATGAAAAGCAGCAAAACGAGCCATTGTAGAAGGAACGATCTGCACCTAGTCCTTAAATCTTCCATAGCTGTTTGCACTGGTTAGAAAGTATTTTTGAAGAATTGAAAGAAATAGATTTTCATAGTCCAAAGCTTCCCATCATTTCCAGTTCTTTTCCCTGCTTCAACATTTGGTTGTGGGTTCCACTTATGTGTGATGGTCTTTCCAAAATACAGGAAACTTTCGATTAACCAGCCCCTAAATAACCGGAACGCTCTATCCACCGGCAAAATTCAGGAGTCGGTTCAGATAACTTAATTTTTTTTACTCCATTTGTTGCTGTGCAAGGGTGTAGCTGAAGCTGTTGCTAAGCCACAGCGACGCTTGCAACTTGTGCCGATTGTTTTGAAGCTAAGCAACAGGGTTTGTTGCTTTATACGGAGCTCTGAGCTCCGTATCTTTTACTATAGCGCTTGGTTATCCGGAATTGTTGATGAACCGGCAACATGTCGGTCCTGTCCGTGCCGGATACCAGAAAGTTTCCTGTATCCTTTACCAGCCTCTGAAAGTTTCTATTCTGAAATAAGATACCTTCTCCAGTAAAGTCCACCATTAGCTGGCCTAACCTGGGTGCTGACAGTGTCTAGCATTGGCTCTAGGGCAGGTGCATTTTGCAAAGCAATTGTCTATCTGACACCTTTTAAGGTAGAATAGTTTGGTGTTCCAAGTTGGCTTTAAAACTAGTTTCCAATTTGTTTTGTGTATTCTTGCTGTACATTTTGATATGGAAATCAAACAAATAGCTTCTGGTATATTCCTTTTTGGAATGTAGTTTGACTTCCATGTATAAAGCTCCCTTCTGCCTTCCCTTGATTCCTTACTGACTTGAAGTAACTGGAGTTTATCTTTCCCCCTCTGAATTACTGCTGAAGTCTCCTTCAGAAGAGCAGCGAGGTGATAACAGAGCAAGATATATAAATTGGAGGGGGAGGGATGAAGTCACGTGGTACAGTACTGAGGTGGTGGGCACAATGTGCTGGGTTTCTTTGATTTTTGCTGGCCCATTCCTTTTGTTTTTGGGAATTGATTTACATTTGTGCAAAGGCTGAACAATAAAGAATGAAGAACATTGTGTCAAAAGTAGGCAATTTAACACAGTTTCCTGCTCCAGCGTGCCATGATGTGGGGAGACAGAACTAGTATTTTCTTTGTCTTAAATATCTTGGTACCAGAGAAAATGTGGAAAATTGAGTTGTGGAGAGGGTAGTTAAACTAGCTTCTTGGCCAAACTATTTAGTGTCTCAAAATAGATGGATTGCATAAAATTTGACTTGAGAAGTAAGGACAGTATTTTTGATTTGTTTTAGATGCATTAAGATGTTGCTTAATTCCAAGAACAAGTGTTGTCCAATAGGGTTCAATTTTGTGGGCTTGGTTGATGCAGTGGGTCAGACATTGGCCTTTCACCTCTAGGGCCCGGGTTCAAATCCAGTTAAGAGTGATGGGATGGAAGTCTTGCACCGTCTGGACCCTGTGTGAAATGAATTTGGGTAGTCCCATCTGGTACTCCCAACGCACAATTATTTCTTCTTTGCACTAAATTGACAATCTCGCTCAGGCCACAAGATGGCTGGTGGGAAATGGAAAAAATGTCCATTGCTGTACCGTCTTGTTGAAGTGCAGGTAGGACACTAGCTTCACTGTACGTCTGAATGAGCTGGGATTACTGGGACAGACTGTTCAAATTTGGAAGCATTCCATTCCCCAGCACCAGCATCCACCTATAAATCTCTCTAATTCACACATGCCAAGTAAGAGTGCAGCACTGCTTTACTGAAACTGTGATTCTTTAATGAAACTAGGTTTGTTTTTTTCTTTTAAAGCCACTTCAAGCAACAGCGTGACGATCCAGATGTGAATTGGAAGGTATGCAGAGATTGTATAAAATAATCCCGATTTTTAAAGTGGCAGTAGATAAATGTGATGTATTCTCCTGTAACTTTACAATATTGACTTGAAGGGGGCATGTGATCAATGTGCCTGGGGATGAATTAGTGTTCCCTGCCACATGTCAAGGGAGTGGCCGTTATAAAGCCTTTGTATTTGTATAAAAACTTTATTTGTGAAAATTTGAAATAAGATGGAAGTGACATTACACGATATGGTGCATTTTTTGCGTACAAAAATATTCCAGGAAATAATCCATGCTGTCAGTTTGTTAGGTTGCAAGCTTCTTCTTCTTCATAAATAGTCTATATTTCTGTAATTTTTGTTTGTCAATTTATGAATTTTGGCAAAATAATAGTTTTCCAAGAGATTATAATTTGTTGCGATTATTCATGATGACCTCCAAAATTTCTTGCAAGTAAATCAGTCTTTGAGGCAACAGTGGCATAGAGGGATGAGTGAACCCGCGTGCAACAAATGGATGTAAAATGGGCTATGGATGAATGCTGCTTGGGTTTATGTTAGTGTAAATACTGAATGTTGGAAATTCAAACTGAATTTTAACTGGTTCAATGTGGAATCGATATGAACATTATGTTCTTATTGCTCAAAATATTCGTAGTTATCCACATGACTCAGTGCATTTCAACATGGAAAATGATCACAATGTAATAGAATTTCCAGTACAGAGGAGGACCATTTGACCCACGATGACTGCTAATACAGGTTGACTATCCCTTATCCGAAAACCTTGGGACCAGCTGTGTTTCGGTTTTCGGAAATTTTCGGATTTCAGACTGGGGAAACTCTGAACATTAAATTAATTTGGTAATTAGTATTTGTATTTAATATAAATTTTAAAAGTTCAGGCTACCTCTTGCGACTGTTGCGTGTCTCATTCCCCTTCCTGCTGCTCTATGCTGCCGCTCACAGTCTGTTTACAGCTCCCCCTGCTCCGTATCTGAATACCTTGACTTAGCGGGGGTCTGGGGCTCGACTGCTGCCGCCAGTTGTGGGAAAGCCGGATATCGGCTGACTCCTACGCTAAGCAGGCCCGCAAATCAGGTCAGAAAAGCATCGGCTGCGTCGGGTCATGATTGGCGCCACTCTGGTTATGTCGTGCGCATGACTTGCGCGCCACAAAAAAACTTTCGGTTTTCAGAAGTGCGGATAAAGGATAGTCTACCTGTACTAGTGCTGGTACCATGTCAGTTATGTGCTTAAAATTATATGATTTTAGAGCACAGCAGTCGACTATTTAGCCCATCATTCCTGTGCTTGTTCTCTGAAAGAACAATCCAATTAGTCAATTTTTCTCAAACACTCTTTTTCTCATATTTCCCCCCCCCCCCCATACACATGTCTCTCTTCCCTTTCTTTCCCCCCCCCCCCCCCCCCCCCCACATACACACAATCTTTTTCTTTCCAATAATTATTCACTTCAAGCTATAAAAAATTCTGCTTCCACTACAGCTTCTACCAGGGGCTTTTCATGTCCTAACCAGCCTCTGCATAATTAAAAATCAACTCTCCTAAACTCCTCTTTTGGTACTGATCTTAAATTTATGCTCTCCAATTACTGACTCAATGACCAATGGAAATAATTTTTGTAACTTACTTTATCAAGACCTCTCAATTTTTAACACCTCTGTTAGACTGCTTCTTAACCTCCTTTATTCAAATGATGAATAGAGCCCCGGTTTTGCTAGTTTTTCCTTATGACTATAGCATCCCTGCTATCATAGTACATCTCTTGTATGCAGTTTATATGGCCTTGACGTATTTCCCAAAGTAAGGCACCCATATATTCTAACTGCAACCTACCCAATGATTTGTAGTCTACTTTTATTTCCTGCACTCTTGAATATTTTCTTCAAGGGGTTTAATTCCCTCTTCAATGTTGGGATTGACTCGATTTGAATAACCACTTGTGGTAAAATGTTCGGTGCCTTACTAACCTTTTGTGTGGAGGGAAAGTCCTTTCAACCTTCCTATTATACGTTGGGTACCAATCCTGAGCTTATGTAAAAATTGGTGAATAAGATGCGTGGAATATCAGTTCATGCGAGGATGTACTTTTTTAATAATTAATTAAATAAATGACGAGCCACATTTTGCAGGACATCACCGAAGTTGAAAAGAAAAATGAGGTAAATTAAAGTCACAACATCACGCTAGCTGTATGGTCTGCACCATTGGTGTTGGCCATGTTGATTGCTGATGAGAGGGGCATTGTCTTATACAAATATTCTCTTGTATCCTGACGCAAGCATTGGCCTCCCCAGCTGCGAGAGCTATATTTGTTTTGGACAGACTTGTGCTTTGGAGAAAGTTGCAGTTGTATTGAGGGAAAAGTGCTTGATATGAAAGAGAAAACTCAGCTGAATTTGCAAATGGATGAAATATTTGAAAGTTAGCAGCTTGCACGCTATTGGAAAGTATACATGCAAGGGCGGTGTGTAGGAGAGCTCTATCCTCTTTGTGAACAAAAGGCATACTGGGGATAAAGGTCGATGGCATAGGATGATGCAGTGACCAAAGGTTGTCTTGAAGTCCAGAGAGTAGAGAATTCAATGTGCTGGGCAGGGAGTGAAATTTATGCTGATAATGCTAGAACAAAATGGAGGAAGGCTTGTTACTAATATCATTGATCTTAAAGTTTCTAAAGGAAAGTGAGCCCAAAGTCCCCCTTCTGTAGAGTTAGCTCCTGCACCATCCATGTGGTGGTGGGGGGGGGGGGGGGGGTCCCAGAAATTACAAGTGAAAACTTCGTCATGGGGCAGGAGATGTTTCTTTCAATAAATATTTACCCTAACGAGTGAAATTCACAGTAATGGTAAAGATGACTGAATCTATTCACTTGCAAGTTGAACCACAGACTTGCCAAACCTCTCTCCAGTTTCCTCCTTATGAGCAGAGGGGGGATAAAAAGACCAAGGTTGCGGATGCCAGCATATCGTTGGTTGAATATAACTGTTTTCCCTCTTGCCAGTGTATTTAATGAAGTTTGACGCGGGTTCTGCAGGTGCCACCGAAGACCCATTTCAGCCTCTTTCTGTTGTCAAGCTGATATTTGAGCAACTTGTACTGTGTGGTGAATTCCCACCCATCTTGGTCATATGTCCTTTTACCAAGGGTGTCCAACGCATACACCTGCTATCGCACATCCAGAAAAAGTTACTTTCGGAGAGCTGGTGGTGGGAATGCTTGAACTCAAAGAAAAGCAAATAGAAATTGGAATATGCTCCCTGCGGTAGTTTGCACATTGATTTTCCGGATTAGTCCCGCTTAGTTCCTGGATCGCGACAGCTCTTGTAACCACAGGGATCTGATATTTGAATCCTGTGGTTGCTAAAGTTCATTATTATTTGGTTTGGATTTGCCTTTGCTCATTCCGAACAGATATGTGTTAAACTTGCAATTGTGGAATTAGAGAATATTTTGAAGCAAAGTCTGTAAACACCCATTAGCAAATATTTTGTCATAATTTGTTTCTTCAGAGAAAACCCTAATTTTGATATCAAACTTTAGTGGTTTGCTCAGCAAAACAATCTTCTGTGAGCAGAATAGTTGTATAACACAATTACCCTAAAGTTCTATGTCACAGTGGTAGGTCATGAGTTTACAATCAAGATTTCAATGTTGGCTGTGGTATCGGAGACAAGTGCAGATGGAGGCCAGATGATTCCCCACAGAAAAGTAGAGGAAATGGCCTAGCTGACTGCAAACCAAGTACATGATCATGAGTAGGGATAAGTTGTGAAGTAGATTTCCTGCTCTCAATCATGGGCTATGGAATAGAGTATGGCTTGTTTGGGTGGGAAGGGGGGCAGGGGAGGAGGCTGCAAAGGAGAGAAAATGCTCTTGTTAGTGTAAAACTGATGTTCTCCACTCTCTTCAGTTGCCTGAGGACTTTACGATCTGTGGTGAAGTCGGAGGTGAATTATCAGTAGGCGGAGTCTTCTTGAGAATCTTTATTGCACAACCTGGTTGGGTTCTTCGAAAACCTCGGGAATTTCTTGTTGCACTGCTGGAGAAGCTCACAGAGCTGTTGGAAACAAATAATCCTCATGTAAGTAATGAAAATACCGTTTAATGTCAAAGTAGTAGTGACTGTGGAAAAATTACCTATTTTGTGTAATTTAAAGCAACTTTTGAACAGATAGGAATTGTTCACGTATGAATAAGGTAACTACACTAGTAATTAAACTATCAATTTGCAGATGACCCCAAATTGTGGGGTATAGTTAATACTGAGGAAGACATTTTTTTAAATGATTCACTCCAGGGATGTGGGTGTTGCTGACAAGGCCAGCATTTATTGCCCATCCCTAATTGCCCTTGAGAAAGTGGTGGTGAGCCGCCGCCTACAAGAAGATGATAAACTTGCAGAATGGGCATGTAAATGGCAAATGAATTTCACCAATATAGATAAGTGTGAGGTGGTGCAGTTTAGTAGGAGGAAAAAGGAGGCCACCTACTCAGAAAATAAAAGTCTAAATAGGGTAGAGGCCCAAAGGGATCTATGAGCACAGATTCACATCATTAAAAGTAGAAACGCAGGTAAACAAATCCATAAAAAGTGCAAATAAAGCGCTGGGGTTCATTTCTGTAGGAATTAACTTCTCTGCTTTGGAATTCATGTTAAACTTGTATAGAACCTTGTTTACACCACACTTGGCGCACTGTGCACAGTTCTGATCTCCATATTACAAAAAGGATATAGAAGCACTGGAGAAAAGGAAAAAAAAATTACAATGATACCAAAACTGAGAGGGTATAACTACCAGGAAAGACTGAACAGGCTGGGTCTTATTAGAAGACTGAAAGGTGACCTGATAGAGATCTTTAAAATTATGATGGGGTTCGATAGGGTAGACCTAGAGAGGATGCTCCCAGTTGTGGGGGGGGGTCCAAAACTAGGGGGTATAAATGCGATCGTCACTAATATATCCAATAGGGAATTCGGGAGAAACCTCTTTACCTGGAGATTGGTGAAAATGTGGAACTCGCTACCACGAGTGGTTGAGGCGAATAGCATAGATGCATTTAATGGGAAGCTAGGAAAATGAGGGAGAAAGGAATAGAAGGATATTTTAATGAGGTGGGAGGAGGCTCGCGTAGCGAATGAACACCATAAACCTGTTGGGCTGAATGGCCTGTTTCTGTGCTATAAAATTCAATGCAATACACTGACCATTCCTAACCATAGGTTCACAGCAAAGTAGAAATGGATTTTGAGCAGATTGACTTTACCATGTTTCTGATATTAAGAACTCTAAGATTTCCCTTGGGAGATTGCATGGAAAGAAGCAGTCTTGTTGGATTGAATGGTTTTTTGTTCTATCCTTTTGGATTTTTTTGTGTAGATTTTTGTCTCTACAGCTTACATTTTATATAAACTAGTGAGAAATGACAGCACATGTTTGTAATTGGCCTTTTTTTTGTGCACAGGGTGAAACTTTAGAGACGGTTACCACAGCAGCTGTCTGCCTCTTTTATTCCCAGCCTCAGCTCGCAGACCAGGTACCTCCATTAGGTCACCTTCCTAAAGTTATTCAGGCTCTGAACCACGAAAACAATGCCATCCCCAAGTCATCAATCCGGGTCATTCATGCTCTTTCTGACAATGAGGTAAAGATTTATTTTATTTCACTGCTAAATATCAACTTTGTTTTTCTTATTCTACAGCTTTCAATGTTTTTATCATTGGAGTCTGAGAATGATGACACAATTTCAGAAACTTTCATCGCATATTAGATTTGTTTTCGCTCCATTCAAGTAACTAGTGCTTATTCACCCTCACTTGTCTATTATGATTTGGGTTTGCTCCTAATACACTTTCTCATTTGTGCTACAAAAGATGGCTTCTGCCATTGAGCCCGTGCTCCCTATGATCCAAAACTTGTGTGTATTCAGTATATGGGATATGGCATGCCAGAGTAAACAATCCTTAGTACAGTATATGGTGTAGAGCGTATAGCCGGGCAAATAATCCCTCTTCTGTAACCTTATACTGGATGAGTTCAACATTTCACATCACTGCAGAAGGTGAATAATATCTGCCCTGCTAGACAGCTTTTGTAAGACTAAGCCATTAAACAGGCTTCTTCATGTAATTATTTACAAAAGTAAGCAGTATAGGCAAGAATACTCCACAGTTGAATATAGTCCCCAGAATTTGAGACGGTGTATTTTTCAAAGAAATTGACAGTCTTGTTTCACTGCAAGAACAGAATAGTCTCTGTACAAATTACACAAGCATAAGCTTACGGAGCCCAATTTTATCATGGTGTGCCTCGCCAAGACACAAACGCAATTACTTATGTGGAATGTGCTGAATTTTATGCTGGTGTAATTGTTTTGAGAAGCGGGCATGTTTTGAAGGCCTGTCTGTCAAATCAAGGTAATTGGCTACAATGCCAACAACATTTATTATAACCTATAAACACACAGGCCTGGAGATGACCATCTGAGGGCGTTGATGGGTACATTGATTGGGTTGGGCAGTTTGACGCAATTTGAAGTCTTATTTAATCTTTGGCCACATTTTATTCGAAGCAACTTTAAACAATAATGAGCCATCTTCCTCCCACAGCCGGTCCTAATGGAATACAGGAAGTTTTCGTTCAGTACATTAATCAAGATATTAGTATGTCTAAAAGACATCCCCTACAAAGAGGTATCTTGATAGTAAAGTAGAAATCATTTTTCTGAGCAAATCTGCTAACTTTTATAATGAAAGTGATCTGGACAGTAGGAATCCAGACAAACTGGATAATACATCCCTATGCTATGCTTGTATCTCCAATCCCTGCCTGCCTATAGTGATGCAGGATGCAACCTTGCATCTTGATCATCTATTAAAGGGAATGAACTTTTTAAGTATTCTGTTTTCTTGTCACGAATATTCATTTCTTGGTAAATGAAATGGCCGCATTTAGGAAAGCTTGAACTGTTGGAACTTGATATCCTTCGGCCTCCTTCATAGAATTAGATCCATTGTTGATTATGAAGTTGATAAAATATTAATTTTTCTTGGTCAGACCCTCTGACCTGGCTACATTAATGTTCATTTAGCAACTGTTGCAATCCTCCATCCCTTTTGTGGGTTGGTTGTACAGTATCCTTTGCTATTAGTTTATAAAGATGGCCTTTCTCTTCAATCCTCTATGCCATCAGCAAATCTTTAGTCTTCATAAAGTTTTGTGCTTTCCCTTCAAGCTAAAGCAGTTAGTGAGATGCAAGCACCAGTCACAATGTAATGAGAGCCATTAGATTATCATTTTGAAGGTTTGGGATAATGTTGGGGCCGTATATAGGATTTTTTGCAGCAAATTGTTCTGTTTTCGCCAGGTTTTACTTTTTCACTTAATTGATGATCCGTTCCAATGCTTCAAAGTGTTTAAATTTCACGTGAAAATTTCACACTCATCATTTAACTATCAGTAAAGATTGAACAGGCTGGGTCTCTTTTCTCCAGAAAAGAGATGGCTGAGCGGTGACCTAATAGAGGTCTTTAAATTTATGAAGGGGTTCATAACTGATGGGATAGACATAGAAAAGATATTTCCACTTGTGGAGAAGTCCAAAACTAGGGGCCATAAATATAATAAATCCAATACGGAATTCAGGAGAAACATCTTTACTCAGAGTGGTTAGAATGTGGAGCTTGCTACCAGAAGGAATAGTTGAGATGAATTGCATAGATGCCTTAAAGGGAAGCCAGAAAGGAATAGAAGGATATGTAGATGGGGTTAGATGAAGTAGGGTGGTAGAAGACTCGTGTGGAGCATAAACCAGATGGGCCGAATGGCCTGTTTCAATGCTGTAAATACTATGTAATTCAATGTAACTAGTTATTTGCTGAATGAAGATTCTCCACTTTGGTAGTGGATTGCAATTTCAGTTCAATAGGACTAAGGTGGTTTGCATAGAGAAAGTGGGGCAAAATTATATTAATCCGGCCCAGCTGCATGCAATTCCCACACTTTATTTTTCACCAAAGAAACTCCAAAAGGTAAGCAAGAAGAACTTTAATAATCAAAACCATTATACAGGAAACTCTTTATTATCCGGCACTGACTGTACCGGCGTGGTGCCGGTTTATCAAAGTCTGGATTACAGAGAGTTATAGTTAAAAGATACGAGAGCTCCGTACACAGCAACAAATCCAGGCTTCCCTGTTGCTTAGCAACAGTTGCAAGAACCCCGGCCACAGACCAAGCGTCCCTGTTGCTTAGCAACAAGTGCAGAAACCCCCGATTACACAGCCAAGAATCAAGAAACGGCCACTAATATGAAGAAAATCTTAACTGAACCTACTCCTGAATTTTGCCGGTTAACCGAGATTTCTGGTTGTTTGGGTGCCGGTAAATCGAGAGTTTCCTGTACCACTATATACAGCGAGTCACTGAGGATGCAGCATAGGAACAGGAGTAGGCCATTCAGCCCCTTGAGCCTGCTCTGCCATTCAATTAGATTATGGATGATCCATATCTTAGTTCCATTTACCTGCCTTGGTTTCATACCCCTTAATACCCTTGCCTAACAAAACATCTATCAATCTCAGTTTTGAAATTTTCAATTGACTTAGCCTCAATAGCTACCATTTATGTGAAGTGCTTCCTGGCATCACCCCTGAATAGCCTAGCTCTAATTTTAAGATTATGCCCCCTTGTTCTGGACACCCCACCAGAGGAAATAGTTTTCCTTTAAAAGGATTTGATAGGGTAGTTAAACACCTCAATTAATCACCCCTTAATCTTTTATTCTTGAGTGAATGCCAAGACTAGTCTATGCAACCTGTCCTCCTAATTCAACCCTTCTAGCTTCAGTGTTATTCTGGTGAATCTGTGCCCCCCAAAGCCAATATATTTTTCCTGAGGTGCGGTTCCCAGAATGGAACACGATACTCCAGATGCGATCTAACCAGAGCTTTATAGATCTACAGCTTCCACTTCTTTGTATTCCAACCGTCTTGAGATGAAGGTTAACATTCCATTAGCCTTGTTAATTTTTTTTGTGCCTGTCCATTAGCTTTGTGATTTTATGTGCATGGATCTCTAAATCTCTCCACTCCTCCACAGTTTCGAGCTTCTCATCATTTCGAAACTAATTTCATCCATCTGTCTTGGATCCAAAGTGGATGCCCTTGCATTTTCCCACTTTGAACTCCATCTGCCACAGTTTTACCCACCCACTCACTTAATCTATCAATGTCCCTTTGCAACTTTTTGATCCCACCTAACTTAGTGTTGTCAGCACACTTGGATATACGGCTCTATTCTTTCATCCAAGTCATTAATAAATATAGTGAAAAGCTGAGGCCCCGGTACAGATCACTGGGGAACACCACTAATCACATCCTGCCTATTGGAGAGCACCCCCATTATCCCTACTGTCTCCCATCCCCTAACCAATTCCCTGTCCATGTCAAAAGATTGTCTCCAATTCCATGTGCTTCCATTTTTCCTAAGTCTCTTGTGTTCAAATGTCTTCTGGAAGTCCATATAACTAACATCCATAAACACCCCCTTACCTACCACATTGGTGACCTTAAAAAAAAAAAAAAAAAAAAAAAAAAAAAAATTCAACTAGGTTAGTCAGACATGACTTACCCTTCACAGATCTATGCTGGCTCTCTGATTACTTCATATTTGTTCAAGTGCTCAGCCGCTCTGCCCTAATAGATTCTAGAACATTTTTATTTTTCCTTGTATCTCTGGAACTTTATCCTCTTCCACTACTGTGAAGACTGACGCAAAGTAATTATTTAGCAAGTCTGCCATTTCCTTATTGTCAATTACAATGCCACCAGCATCTGTCTTTAAGGGGCCCACATTACTCTTAGCCACCCTTTTAATATATTTGTAAAAAAAAACTTGTGTTGTCCTGGATGTCCCTCGCAGGTTTTCTCTTGTATTCCCTTTTTGCAGTTCTTGTGTTCTGTGTCCCTTTGCTGTTCTTTATATCTCTGTCTGTGGGATCTCCATTATTGTTTATTTGTATAAAACCCTTTTAGTTTTATACTATCTCAACCCTTTTAATTACACAAGTAGAGCTCTTGTCCTTCAGGGTTATGTACAGGCCTTGTATTGTACCAAATACTTCTTTGAACACCTCCCACTGTTCATCTGTAGCTTTATCTATTAATAGTTCTGCCCAGTCGACTGGTCAATTTCTGCCTCATCACTTCAAAGTCTGCTGTCTCTAAATTTAAAACCTTGGTCTGTGACTCGCCTTTCTCCCTCGCAAACCTAATGTTGCATTCAATCATGTTACAGTCACTGTTAGCTAGGTGTTCCCTTACCGTTCGATTGTTAACTAATTCTGGCTCATTACTCATCACTAAATCTAGTATGGCCTGTCCTCGTATTGGTTCAAGAAGATATTGTTCCAGAAAACAGTCTTGAATACACAAATTTGCTGCCTTTGGGGCTCGAGCTATTCTGGTTCTCCGAGTCTATGAAAGTCTCCTATTATAACCATTCTACTTTTGCAACAAGCTTCGCTGATCTCCGTATTTGTGCATCCTGCTACTTTATCAGTGCTATCAGGAGGTCTGTAGACAACTCCTGCCAAAGCCTTCTATCTTTTCTATTCATCAATTCTACCAAGAGCGTTTCGACTTCCTTCTCGCCTTTACTAATAGCCCCTCTTTCTAATGCCCCAATAGTGTATTTTGTCAACATTGCTACTCTTTCTTTTCCCCCCCCCCCCCAACCTTTTTCTTTGTGTCCCTGACCTTTCTAAAGACCTTTTATAACCTGGAATATTTATCTCCAGTCATACCCAGCTTGTAGCCAGGTCCCTCTGATGACCACTACGTCAGACCCTTTAAGCGGAATTTGTGCTTCAAATTTGCTTGTTTTATTCATGATGCTATGTGCATTTGCGTATAGAACTCTTATTTGGGCAACATCCTACCCAACCTTTTGCCCTGATGCTGTTTTTCTCGCACCTTTTAACTTATCACACTTCTTGTTCTTCACTCCTGTTGCATTTTTATCAGTTATTTTGTTAATTTCCTATTTTTTTTCTGAACCTGAAGTATTTTTAATATTTTTAACACCATTTATGATCTGGACTTTGCTCTCATCCTGTTTGAAATTAGCCTAAAGATGAGACACTTATTTTTATTTCTGTCTGTCTGAGCGCCCCCTTACCCGTTTACAGTCCTTTCTACAGCCTTGTTTGTCCTTTCAGCTAGTACTTGTGATCCCAGCCTGTCCCAGACACACATTTGCTTCCCTGATCTGTTTGTTGCTAAGCCAGTTAGCACGTGGCTCGGATGAGATTATTGCCCTCGAGGTCCTGCTTTTTAATTTGCCTCCTAGCTGCTGATGCTCCTGTAGCAAGACCTCCTTCTCTTTCCTATATCGTTGGTCCTGGACCATGACAACTGGTTCTTCACCCTCCCTTTCCAGTTTCCTTTCCAGCCGCTTTACGATATCACTTACCCTGTCACCAGGTAGGCAACATACCCTTCAAGACTCTTGTTCATGACTGTAGAGGATGCTATCTATCCTGATTATCGAATCCCCAATTACTACAACTGTGCTATTCTCCTTTTCCCCCCCCACCCCAAAAAAAAAAACCAGACTGCCTCCTGCTCAGTGGTGCTTTGGTCAGCATTGTCACAGCCTTTCTCCTTATCCTCATAGGAAGCAAGTATATCATACCTGTTGGGGAAGAGCAGATTCTGCGATCTGATGGCATTTCACGGCAAGGAGGGGGAAAATGGAAAAGTTACACCTAGGCAGTGCCTAGTGACTCTTGGCAATTGATTTGTGATGTAGACTGTAGAGCCACCTTCTGGATAATATGCATTAAATCAGACAGATGAAGAAGGGGGATAATGTACTTAAAGTTGCATAAAATATCCCAGTGACACTGAGACGTTCAATATCTGTTATTTAGTAATGAGTTCCCCTGTGACCTTTTGTTTTTGATGTACCAGAAAAATAATGACATGGTGATTGTTTTGCAATTGACTAAAAAATTTTAACTTTTTTTTCCTTCAGTTGTGTGTCCGGGCTATGGCAATGCTAGAAACTATCGGGCCTTTGATGAATGGAATGAAGGCCCGATCGGATATGGTAGGCCTTGCCTCTGAATCTCTGAATCGAATGTTCCAGAAGGAGCAGACTGACTTGGTGGCACAGGTGGGTAACCCTTTGTTAGAGATTCATGAATCTGAGCTGCCATCTTTTGGACTGGTTATTGTACATTTCCTAGATGTCGGCTGCTAATTCATTTATGTAAATATTAGCACTGCTAAGAGAAGGCCTCATGGGTATAATCACTCCATTTTTGGGTTTGTCTTGCATCAGCTATTACTATAACGCCTGGCTCAGTTGATGGATCAGATTACTAACGCATCTTGCAGCAAATTGATTTTACTCGCACTTCAATATTTTCCCCAACCCCCCTCATTGAGGACCTCTACTGCTGACCTCGTTCCCTGGCACCAATATCCCTCTGGTTCTTAGACCAGATGTCTGTCCCTGAGGCATATGCCTGATGCAAATCAATAACAACTTGCATTATGTAGCACCTTTTTTAATGTGGAAAAATGTTCCAAGGTACTTCAGACACATAATCGGACAAAAATGGATGCTGAGCCATAGAAGCAGATATTAGGCGGGTGAACAAAAGCTTGGTCCAAGAGATGCATTTTAAAAAGGGTGTTAAAGGGAAGGTGGAGAGGCGTAGGGGTTTGTGGAGGAAATTCCAGTGTGGGCCTAAAAGGCTTAATTAAGGCATGGTTGCCAATGATGGGGCAAGACGAGGGACGCACAAAAGGCATCAGAACTGACATTTCAGTGGGGTGGGTGTGGTGTAGAACTGGAGGTTACAGAGCTGGGGAGGGACAAGGCCATGAAGGGATTTAAACACAAGGATGAGAATTTTAATGTTGGAAGCATTGGATCAGGAGCCAGTGAAGGTCAGCAGGGACAGGGGTGATCGGTGAGCGGGGCCTGGTGCGGGATAGGATGTAGCCGAGAGTTTTGGATGACCTGAAGTTCAGATGGTGGAGTATGCGAGGCCAGCCAGGAGCATTGGAAGTGATGATCGCATGGAAGAGGGTTTCAGTGGTGGATGAGGGTGTTGGTGGCAGATAAGCAGAGGCGGGCGATGTTACGGAAGTGGAAGTACAAGTCTTTTTTGTGATGGAGAAAATAGTGGGTCGGAGGTTCCGCTCAGGGTCTCGTAGGATGCTGAGGTTGCAAACTGTCTGGTTCAACCTAGGATGATGTCCATGGAGATGGATGGAATCAGTAGCAAAGGCACAGATTTTGTTGTTGGGGCCGAGGACAATAGCTTCAATCTTCCCAGTGTTAACTGGAGGAAATTGAGGCTCATCCATGACTGGCTATCACAGAAACAGTTTCACAGCACAAATTATACTTAATGGTACATCCTACCTTTTTCTACACGTATGCAGTATCTGAATGAAGTGTAATACAAATTATATTTCACAGCAGTGAACTCTAATCATTGAGGTAGCATTTAGTAAATTTATTCTGCAAATATAAAATGGCTCAAGTCCATGTTTTTAAGAAGTTTACAACTAGATCTTTATCTCCACCTTTCATTGCTTTTAATTGCTGTATAATGGAATGCAGCACAGCAGCGGGTTCATTTCAATTGTAATAGACTTCATTTGTAATGAAACGCTTGCAAATTATAGGCCTTTTACACTTATTGTTTGTGCAACAAATTCTTATTTTGCTATCTAGTTTGACCTGTGACTGCTGTGTGTGAAATTAGAACTTTTTCATGTTTGCTCAAGGGTCTGAAAGCTGAGTTGGTGCCCTATCTCTTGCGGCTCTTGGAAGGAATAGGACTTGAGAACGTTGAAAACCCAGCTGCCACAAAAGCTCAGATTGTAAATGCACTTAAATCAATGACACGGAGTCTGCAGTATGGTGAACAGGTGCGATTTCTTCAAATTAATTCATAGGCACCCAGAGTATGATCTAGTGTTGAGTAATCAGGGTGATTTAAGATGGGGCCCCCATTGCTTGGATAATCTATAAGTTTGGATGTCCGGTGATCTAGAAAAGCCAAAGCAAATGAGAAGAGCTGTGGAAATGCCACCATTCTAATAGAAAAGAAAAGAATTATTCTAAACTTTTCTTCACATCTTGGCCTCTTATTTTTCATTCCTATGATCCCAAAGTAACAGATGGAAGAATGGCCAGATTTTTAAAAAGAACTGAAGAAAACATGTACAGTAGAATAAATTTGAAGAACAGTAAAAACGTTGTAATGGACATGTGTTTAAATGCTGAAACCGCATTACATTGAAGGTGATACGTACTTTCCCAGCTGCTTGTCGTGATCAGTGCAGTCAGTTGTACTGATCACGTTCCAGAAAGGAGCCTGCTAAACTGTTAATCTCTGGAAATGTTTGGGAAGGTGCCAGAGAACCCAAACCTGATTTCCCACGTGTTCCGCTACTTAGCACGGAGTAGCATTTTAAACACCCGCGTATTTCCCTTGGACTCTACCCATGTCGTTTTACTGACTATCCTTTTTATTCTCAAAGGATGAATCTGACCATTTTCTCTCTTTACCATCAGCTGTTTAAATTGCGGCTGCTCAGCTATTCAATAAACAGCCGAGTGTATTCTACTCCGGCTGCTCTGCGACTCGATGAGGGACTGATCAGTAAATCATGGTTTTTGAAAGTTAGAGGACGGTCGTACTGTAGCACTAAGCAGCAGCATATATATGGGCTCAATTGGTTATCGTGATCAGTGGGGCAGCTGGCCAAATTGATCACTGTAATCAGATTCTACCTTCATTCCTTTCTGTATCATTCTATGTCGGTCACAAGAGCATAAGACTTGGGAGCCTCTAACTGACTATCGTGGACCCCTTGCAAGTCCTTCTGGCTCAGTGGTTCAATCTGACAGCAGTGCCCATATCTTCCAGCTGATGGCATGGCTCTTGAAGAGTACAGCATAGATGAGCTGTGTTACGAGCAGCATGGTTAGTGATGCTGTTCGTATCTAGAAGATAGCAAATTGTTTCTGCATGTATAATAGAAATGTAATGTACATAAGGAACCATGATGAGGCATGTTTCCCCTAAGGTGTGCGGCCGCACATCAATCGGGAGGTCCCGCACAGGCCACTCACAGGCTGTTGCCGCTGGAAGATCCTGCAAAGCAAATTTTAAAGGGACCGTGCAGAGAAAAAAATTAAGAGGCCACATTGATGATGACCCATCGCCACGTACAGCTAAACCACTGGATATCTGAAATAAAAACATAAGCTGCTGGAAATGCACAGCCGGTCACATCAGATGCAATCCTTAATCCGAACTGACGAGACCCTGATTGACTTGTACATTTTCCAGCATTTTTTGTTGTGATCGCTAACCAGGAGTGGGTAATTGCAAAAGGTTTCAAGGAGCTGAGGATCAGATGGAAAAATCTTGCTGATCTAATTGGTCATGCAGTGGCTTACTCTGTGGTGTATGAAAAGCGATTACTCCAGTTCTCTTTGATAAATTCAAAATGATAAATTCACTTTATTATGGCTCTTGATCTAGTAACAGCAGGTTTGAATGTTAACTAGACTGTTGCAACTTAAACTTCCTTTTAAAGGTTCCATTTCAGTATTTCTGGCATAGTTCAATTTAGAGAAATGGCATTGATTTTATGTGTCCCACTCTGGGGAGATGGTTACAATGTCTTTAAGCAACTGTTTTCTTTAGGTGATTGAAATCCTGTCTCATTCTTCTGTGTGGAGTGCCTTTAAAGACCAGAAGCATGATTTGTTCATTTCTGAGTCGCAAACGGCGGGATATCTTACAGGTGAGTAACTCTCTTGCTAGTCTTGTTATTGTACTGTGAGTGCAAGACAGCTAGTAATTATGAAATCTGATTTCTGACTGCAAATGCAAGTAAGCAACTTATTCAAAGAAGTATTTAATGAAATGCTCCCTATTTTTCTGTAATATTTAAAGTCTACTTGGTGATGACATTTGAAATTCAGTGTCATAAATATTGTTTAGGGAAAAGTTCTGAGAAAAAAAACACCTTTCTGCCCTTTAAATGTTGGCTGATTCAAATTAAATGCATAATTGAGACCGCTGAGTCCTATTTTGTGGCTCGTTTTAGTTTCTTTTTCGATGCTTAAGTAACTTGGTTTTGGAGAAGGCGAAAGAATTTTTCATTTCTGAGCAACAACTTTAAAAGAATGAATATGTAACTGTTATAGTTGGCTCTCCTTCCATGACAATGCGGATACAGAAGTGGAAAATATAAAATATCTCCGCCACAATTAACAATCTCAACTCTGGAAAGTCCAGAACCAGGGTCAGACTGAATACTGTTTCAGCTGGAGCAAATCTTTCTGTTCTCTTTCCTCCCCCTCCCCCCTCAGAAAAAACCGCAAAGCGCAAGTGTGGAAAGAGAATCAGTAATAAGATTACAAAAGCCTCAGATTTACAGCCGGGAGCGAAGGTGGTAAATTTTAGAATCTTATACTTCAGTACCAAAGGAGGCCACTTGGCACATTGTACCTGTGCTATTCCTCTGACCCCATTTTCGCTGCCCTTTCCCTCTCTCCTTTAATATTGTTCTGTTTAGTTCCACCTTAAATGTTGTGATTGAACAAGTGCTTGTGGCAGTATATTCCATATTCCAAGAATCCTTTGCATGAGAACATTTCTTCTAACTTCTGCATTGTCTTTAGCACTAATCCAAAATGTATGCACCTTGTTACTTATTCACTGATCAGTAGAAATTATGTTTTGCTACTTTCCCCCTCAAACCCTTTTAAAGGAAAGTGGAAATAATAGTAACCTAAAGATAAGAGAAAGGGGGATAATAGCAAATGTCAGAGTACAAAAAGTGATGGATAACGCAAGTGCTCCAGGAACAAAGTTTTGGGAGACGATAAAACACCCAACAAAAATGAAGCGGGAGTGATGAAAAATGAGAACGTATGAATGCCACACCATTATTTAAGAAGGGAGGGAGGAAGAGATGCTAGACTTGGCAGTTTAACAGTTGTGGGCAGTTACTGGAATCTGTCATCAGGGACAAAGTGACTGAGCACTTGGACAAGTAAGAGCTGATCAGAGAGAGTCATCGAGGATTGTTGAAGGGCAGGCCATGTCTGACTAACCTAGTTGGATTTTTTGAGGCAGTCACTAAAATAGTGGTTAGGGATATATAGGGTCTATGGATGTTGTCTATATGGACTTCCAGAAGAAGGCATTTGTTCAAGTTCCACGCAAGAGATTATTGGCAAAAATAAAAGCGCACAAAATTAGAGGTATCCTTGTGACACGGGTTGATTGGGTAGGAGACAGTGTTGGGATAAAGGAAATGTACTCTGATTGGTGGGGTGTGACACAGGGTGTTTCTCCAGGGATCTGTACTGAGACCCCAGCTTTTCATATCAATGACTTGATGAAGGAATAGAGAGTTGTGTACCTGTTTGCAGATAACACCAAGTTAGGAGGCACAGTAAGTTGCCTGGATGGGAGCAGGTTGTGAGAACAAAGGGACATAGATGGGTTAACTGAGTGGTATGATCATCGCATTCGGATCTGAGAAAGACAAATCGGAATATTTTCTAAATGACGAGAGACTAGGAACTGTGGCGGAGCCAAGGGATTTGGGTGTACATGTGTTGATATCACTAAACACTAGTGCACAGGTAGGAAAAGTAATCAAAGGCTGCTGGAATGTTGGCCTTTATCTTGGAATACAAAGGGGAGGAAATGATGCTACAATTGTATGGTCAGACCCCATCTGGAGTACTGCATCAGTTTTGGGCACCCCACCAAGGTGGATATACTGGCTTTGGAGGGGTTTAGTGCAAATTCCCCAGAATTGTATCGAGAGTTAAGGGTGAAATTGAGGACAGGTTACATAATGTATTTCCCCCTGCCCCTCTTGTGTTTCGACTGTTGAGGGATGATCTAATTGAGGTGTTTGAACATAAAAGGATTCGATGGGCTAGATGAAGAGAAACTATTTCCTCTGGTGGGGAATCCAGAACCAGGTGCACAATCTTAAAATTAGAGCTTGGCTATTTAGGAATGAAACCAGGAAGCACTTTCTCCACACACAGGGTAGTGGAAATCTGGAATTCTTTCTCCCAAAAGGTTGTCAATTGAAATTTTCAAGACTGAAATTGATGGGCAAGGGTGTCGAGGGATATGGATTAATGGTGGGTAAATGGAGTTGAGATGCAGATCAGCCATGATCTGATTGAATAGTGAAACAGACTCTGGGAGCTGAATGGCCAGCTCCTGTTCCCATGTTCCTTGAGCACTTGTATTGAATCCCCACTTAACCTTCTCTGCTCTCGTGACTACTTTCCAGGTGGTATCCCAGTGAACCTACATTGCATGGTTTCCATGGTATCCTTTCTATAATGGGATGCCCAACCCATAACTGCACAATATTCCAACTGTGACTTAACTAGCATCTTGTGCAGATTGATTCATTTCTTCAGTTTTGTATTCAATGCCCTTGTGCATAAGACCACACCAAAATGACAGGGTTTTTCTGTCATTTTGAGAAGCTGCTCAAGAGGTTTGAGGTGTAGCTGAAATTTATGGAAATCACACTTCTGTGGCGAGAACCTAGTTCTTTTGAATAGGACACCAAATGTCAGTGCCACGGAACAGGTTTCTGGTATAGGGTGGTGCAGGTGCAGTAATGAACCTGACAGTCCAGTTGTCTTCAGAAGAATCCTTTCTTTGTCCAACTTCTTGCAGGCTGCAATATTTGAGCAGTGAACTTTGAAGTGCAAACTAGGCTTTGGTTTTGTGTTGTAATTCAGGTCTTGCTGGGGACCTGCGACCCCCAACATTTTTGAAATGCCCTTCATCGGGACCCTGTATAGAGAACCAGTACCCAAAGACTGGAGTTTTGCAATCTGAACTCCAAAGGTGCAGATCATCTGATCAATATCAACTTAACTGGTTTTGTGACCACAAAATGTCACAGTAAGAATATAGTTGTGCTAAACCTAGGAATAACTGGGGTGCCCATGAGCCACCAGTAATTCTTCCAGATCTGGTACTTTTCGTGTCCAAAAGCTCTGAGGTTGCGACACCTTGATGTCCACAGATCAGTGGAAATACATCAAATAATTGCAGAAGTACCATGAGTGTTAAAGGGTGCCTGAATTGTATTGTATTTCTCTGCCCCAGAGTCAAAGGCCTCATCAATATGCCAACAATTTATTCCTGTCTCATTGTCAGAAGTCACTGATCTGCAGCATTCTCATGGAATAGAGGTTTCAGGGAATTGTGCTGTAAAATGACTTGTACACTACGTGCAAGGATTAGCTTTTGAGCAAGTGTTGACTGCTCCCGGGAAGCTCTTTATACAGTGCGAGGTGGATAGGCTCACATCATTATGGCATTTGCACGAGGAGCATCTTAAAAGCATGTCGTCAATGGAATTCACTCATTGGTAGCTGTAGATGTACACGGGGATCCTTCCATCCAAAGAAAGAAAACCTGAGGTGGGTGATCAATCTCCATGTATGTGGAATCAACCACAAAAAATACATTTTGAATTCATTTGTTTTTAAACCCTTGTGCATTTGTATGAGGCAACAATTTGACAAGTTAAATTTACACCGACTGACTATTCAGTACAGAACTGAAACACTTCTCGATTTCCACAATAGTGAATTCTTGACTTTGGCCAGAATCAGCACTGCCCTTGATGATAATTTACTAATTATGATGAGTTTTATTGATCAAGTCCTTCACAGTTGAGGAATTTTGCATGAATATATATTATAGTAAAAGGTAAACAGCTATCCAAGATATTAACCATGTTATTGTGTGCTTTACTGCTTTTATTTACTTATCTAACATAGCTTTATGCCTTTCTCTCTGCTTTCCTCTGTCATTTCCTGTGTATCTTTTCTTTTCCCTAGGTGCCTCACCTTCCCTCCTTACTGGTACTAGTCCCCTTCATCTCAGAAGTGGGCTTTAGGGCTTCTCTGGCAGGCACAATGCTCAATTCTTAAGTGTGAAGCAGGTAGATAACATTCTTCCTCAATGCATGTTTTTGAGGTTTGAAAAGTCAATTGTATAGTGAGCCAAAATCTTCTCAGAGTCCAGACTTTTTATGTGTGGATTCATAACATAAGAAATAGGGGCAGGAGTTGGCCATTTGGCACTTTGAGCCTGCTCCGCCATTCAATAAGATCATGGCTGATCTTCTACCTCATCTCTGCTGATCTTCTACCTCATCTCCACTTTCCTGCACTATCCCCATATCCCTTGATTCCCATAATATTCAAATGTCATTGTAAAACATCAAGCTGCTTTGAAGTGTTGAAAAATGAAGATGGTAACAATGCACTCTTCAACAAAATTTAGATCATGTTCCAAAAATGATCTGTTCTTTAGAATACTTCCACTGTGGTCAGACCTCTTCCCCACCCCACTCTCATCCAGTTTACTTTGGTATATGAGGTAATATTATTTCCAAATGCTATAATCAATATCCAGACCACTTAACTCCGAATATTGTCTGTTCTCTAGATAACTGGGCTTTAAATTTTTTTTTTATTTATTCATTCTCTGGGTGTGGGCATTGCTGCCAAGGCCAGCATTTGTTACCCATCCCTAGTTGCCCTCAAGGTGGCGGTGAGCTGCTGCTTTGAACCGCTGCAGGTGAAGGTACTCCCACCGTGCTGTTAGGGAGGGAGTTTCCGGCTATTGATGCAGTGATGATGAAGGAATGGCGATATATTTCCAAGTCCGGTTGGTGTGTGACTTGGAGGGGAACTTGGAGATGGTGGTGTTCCCTTGCGCCTGCTACCCTTGTCTTTCTAGGTGGTCGGAGCACAGCTTTGGGAGGTGCTGTCAAAGAAGCCTTGGTATACCTTGAGATTGGTATATTTCACGTAGGTCAAGAAATATTAAATTAGGGTCCTGACCTTTTTAAAAATACATTTTTTTAAATGATGGCAATGGGATGAAACAAGAATTAATAAAGTGGGAGAGAATTCAGGGGTAGTGACACAGTTGATGGGTTAATGGAATGTCCTCTGGACTGTAAACTTGGGTTAGTGCTTTTAATCTCAATTAAATTGTCTTTAGTGGTGTAAATTTGGAGTTCCCAGTTATCAATCTGTGCCTGTAACAGTAGCTTGCCTTGTGTGTTTTGTAATGCTAAGTCAAAGAGCAGTTTGAAACTTGTATTCTTTTGTCTTTTTATCCAGGCCCTGGAATTGCTGGCTATCTTACTTCAGGGGCAATGTCACCAGTAATTCCAAGTGGACCACCCCCTGTAGATAATGAAGTGGTTGACTTGGCCAGATGAAACATGATCTACACTCCATGCCTTGAAGATTGAACAATATCATAGTCATGAACCGTTCTTACTATGACCCTCTGAATAAAGTGTTGTACACAATTACAAAGAAATGAACACTCTTCCCACTTGTTGCATTCAGAATGCAATGCTCTCTCTTTTTTTATTTGTAAAATGGTAATTTTTACAGCTGATCCAACTTGTTCATTTAAAAATGGTATAGATCAGAGATGGAAAGCTCAAGGTTTTTCATGCACCCAAGTATTTTCTTTCTTTGCACTTGGTATAGCTGACTGTGAATCTGAATACTGGATTGTTTTTCTTAATTTTGCAATTGGTGTTTTACAGTTGTGTTTATAGGATAGCAGAGGAGAGAAATCTCTATCCAACTACCCAACTTCCTGGCTGCCATTTTAAAGGCATGGTAGCAGGAAAGATTTTCTGGAAAGCAACATTGGCATTAACTAAACCAGTTTCCTAGATCAGGCCATGGACCACTGCTGATCCTGCTTCTTGCTAACCTTTTAATGAGCCTGCTTAATCCACCATCATTGTAAAGCATTTGTATAACTGCCTTCTATTTCTGATTGAGAGAGAGCTTCAGAAAAATGCTAACCTGGACATTTGCATATTATAAATACTTAGTGTAATTGTGACCTGTGCTATACAATACCAATGTGTAAACTTTCTATATTTGAATGTACATTAGTAAATCAGTCCTACTTGTACATAAAATTTTAAGAATAAAGTACAAAGGGAATTAGCATCCTTAATTGTGTAATATTGTAGCAACTATGGTCTGGTTTTGCTACTTATTTCAGTTTGATGTTTTGAAGCCTTTGTATGAGACGCCCTTCAATGTAATATCTTTTGCGATAACAAGATCTCCTCCATTTCAGCTCCTTTTGAATTTAAAAAATAATAGATTAATCCCAAATTCTGTGTGAGCTACAGAAAGGGCTTTCACAATGAGGCTGGTAAAGATGATGAAAGCTTGTGGCATTAATACCGAAGTATTCCAGAAGAATTCAACTGGATTAGGAGTAGAAAGGAAAAGGTAATGAGTAACGAGCTGTATCTTGAGCAGTAATTACTACAACTTGCATTGATATAGCACCTCTAATGTAGTAAAATGTCCCAAAAATGCTATTAGGACAGCTGTCCAAAAGCTTGGTCAAAGAGGTAGGTTTTAAGGAGTGTCTTGGAGGAGAGCGGTCAAGAGGTTTAGGGAGGGAATTCCAGAGCCTAGGGGCCCAGTCAGCTGAAGGCATGGCTGCCAATAGTGGAGCGATTTTAAAATTGGGGATGCTCAAGAAGCCAGAATTGGAGGAGCACAGAGATCTTGGAGGGGTGTGTGGTGAAAACGGGTGAGAATTTTAAAATTGAGACATTGCTTAACCAGGAGACAATGGGGCAGAAATTCCTCCCCAATCGCGTGAGTACGGAAGGGGTACTCGTGCGTCTGGCCGGAGGAAATGCCGGTTTTCAGCATGCACAGCGCATGTGCTGAAAACCGGCATTTCCCCTCCAACTGAAGAGGCTAGCGCGTGCGTCTTGGATTTCCTCTGTTTTGGGGGATTTGTGCATGTCTAAAGGCCTCCGGTCTTTACGCTTGTAAAAAGCACACGTATTTATTTTTACAGGTAAGTGGCGTTTTAGTGTAATTTAGATTTTTTTTTTCCCCACAGGTTTATTATTTTAAAGAATCTACAATAAGGTAAGTTTAGTTTTAGACCCTTTTTTATTAAAAATTTATTTTTTTCAAAAATTATTGTTTAAATTTTTTAAAACTTATTTATACTTAATTTAATGATTGGGATGTTTTTTAAAATTTTATTTAAAGTTTAAGTAGTGTTTTGGGGTGCAGTACTTCTCATGAGTTTGACAGTTCTTACACTCAAACTTATGAATGAAGTTTCCCCTCCCCTGATTGGCTGAACAGTGCTCACCTGATCCCAGCCAGCACATCGCACTAACTACACCGCTGGGTCAGGTTAGCACAGTGTGCCGACATCAGAACTGGGCCACTGAAAGGAAATCCACTGCGGGCCAGGTTTCAGATGTCGGCGCGCAGGGTGAGCGCACATCGGGGGCTTGCACGCGCGGCAAGCCCCCGACACCAAGTTCTGGGCCATTAAGTTGGCGAGCAGAGGAGTGATGGGGATTTGGTGCAAGTTAGGATGCGGGTAGCAGAATTTGGATGACCTCAAGTTTGCATAAGGTAGAACGTGGGAGATCAGCCAGGTGTCAAGTCTAGAGGTAACAAAGGCATGGATGAGGGTTTCAGCAGCAGATGAGCTGAGACTGGCGATGTTATGGAAGTGGAAATAGACTTGGTTATGGTGCAGATATGTGGTCAGAAGCTGATTTCGGGGTCAAATATGACACCAAGGTTGCAAACAGTCTGGTGCAGCCTCAGACAGATGCTAGGGAGAGGAATGGAGTCGGTGGCTAGGGAACAGAGTTTGACGGGGACCAAAGACAATGGCTTCAGTCTTCCCAGTATTGGAGGAAATTTCTGCTCATCCAGAATTGCATGTTGGACAAGCAATCTTGACAATTTAGAGGCAGTGGAGGGGTGGTAAGTGCTGGTGAGGTAGAGCTGAGTGTCGTCAGCGTACATGTGGAACCTGTTTTCAGATGATGTAGGTAACTATGCAGGAGCGGGAAGAGAAGCCATTGCAGATGATTCTCTTGACTACAATTCGATAGGTAAGAATGGAACCAAGAGTGCGGTCCCCTCTAGCTGGACGACGGTGGAGAGGGGATGGAGGAGAATGGGGTAGTCGACCATGTCAAAGACTGCAGGCAGGTTGAGGAGGGATAGTTTACTTTTGTCAAGTCACATAGGATGTCATTTGTGACTGATCAGAGCCATTTCAGTATTGTGGCAGGGATTCAAACATGGAGTTCTGGGATAGATGGGCACAGATTTGGAAGATGACAACACATTCAACGACTGGAGAGGAAACGGAGGTTGGAGATGGGCCGGTAGTTTGCAAGGATGGAGGGGTGAAGGTTTTTTTTTTTTTTTTTTGGGAAGAGGTGTGATGATGGCAGATTTCAAGGAGTGGGGGACAATACCAGAGGGGAGAGAAGTTAACAATATCCGCTAACATGGGAGCCAGAAAAGGAAGTTGGGTGGTCAGCAGTTTAGTGGGAATAGGGTCGAGGGAGTAGGAAGTGGGGCTCGTGGACAAGGTGAGCTCGGAGAGGGCATGAGGCGAGTTCGCGGAGAAAGATGAGTTCAGGGCTCGGGCAGCGGGGGACCTTGAAGGAAGCTTGGCCCGGTGGGCCTGGGGAAGGAAGGGAAGTGTCGGGCAGCTGGTTGGATGGTCTCAAGACAAATTGTGAGCTCCTCGCACATGTTGGAGGAGAGGGTTTAAGAAGACGGTTTGCAGTAGAGAAAAGAAGCTATGGTTTATCTTTGCTCTATTCCAGGATCATTCTGGAATGTAGTTTTGGCAGACCTGATGGTGCTCTGTGGTCCAGCCAGATCTGGCGGTGAATGGCTAAGCCAGTTGTCTGCCATATCTGTTCAAGTTTGTGTCCCTTGGAGCGGAGATGAGGGCCGTACCAGTGGGAATGGCCAGGGTGAGAGTGTAATGGTTTTAATAGAGACTAGGGCATCAGAGGTGAGAGTGTGGTTGAGCAGATCGGTAGCTGCAGGAATGTGATGAACGGAGGGCTAAAGGCTAGACAGTTGGGATTTTGTAAGTGAATTAATGGAAATTGTGTTTTTTCATGACGTCCCAAAGTACTTTGTGTATAGTTACTGTTGTAATGTAGGCAGACATAGAAGCCAATTTGCACACAGCAAGGTTCCCACAAGCAGAAATTAGATTAATGGCCAGACGGTCTGTTTTTGGTGGTGTTGGTTGAGGCCTGACACGGGAACTCCACTGCGGTTCTTGAAATTGTCCAATAGGATCTTTTTATGTTCACCTGAGAGGGTGGTCGTCTCGTGGTTTAACATCTCAACCGAGAGATGGCAGCTCCAACAGTACGGTGCACTCTCAGTAATTCAGTGAAGTGTCAGCCTAAATTATGTGCTCACATCTCTGGAGTGGGGCTTGAACCCATAACCTAACTCAGACAGGAGTGTTGACACCTCAAATTGGTCAAGTAACGCCTTTACACTGGTTATTGTATTTCCCTAATTCACTTAGGTCAATTATACACAAAAGTGACAAGTGAAGTCTGGGTATCATTCTGGTAAACCTACGCTGCACTCCCTCTAAGGCCAATATAGCCTTCCTAAGGTGTGGTGCCCAGAACTGCGCTCAGTACTCCAGGTGTGGTCTAACCAGGGTTTTGTATAGCTGCAGCATAACGTCTACCCCCTTATACTCTAGTCCTCTAGATATAAAGGCCAGCATCCCATTAGCCTTGATTTATTTTCTGTACCTGTTCATGGCATTTTAATGATCTATGTACCTGGACACCCCCCCCCCCCCCCCCCCCCCCAAAAGTCTCTGGACCACCACAGTTTTTAGCCTTTCACCATTTAGAAAGTGCCCTGGTCTATCCTTTTTCGGTCCAAAGTCGATGACCTCACGTTTGCCTACATTGAAATCCATTTGCCAAGTTTTGCCCATTCACGTAATTTGTTGATATCACCTTGTAATTTTATGCTTCCATCTACACCACCTACACTTCCACCTATCTTGTGTCATTGGCAAATTTGGATATGACTTTCTATGCCATCATCTAAGCTGTTAATAAATACTGTGAATAGTTGAGGCCCCAACACGGATCCCTGCGGGGGGGGATATTAGTCACATCCTGCCAATTTGAACACTTGCCCATTATCCCTACTGCCTGTCTCCTGCCACTCAGCCAATTTCCTAACCGGGTCAATAATTTGCCCTCAATTCTGTGGACTTCTACCCTAGTTGACCGTCTCTTATTTGGGACTTTACCAAATGACAGTACGACTTGGAATGAAACTTGGTTGGTGATACCTTGCCTCCCCACCTAGCTATACTTTCCACCACACGGTGGCAGTGTGGCCCTTATCACCAAATCACACTTTGGTCTCTTCCACTAATGCTCTGGTACCTTCTTCAAGCACCTCGCCTTATTCCTGCTCACCTCTCTAAAATACTTGATCTATTCCGCTCCTCCCAATCACCACCCTGAGTTTCTCACTGATATCAGCCCTTTTTTTCCCTCAACCTCTGCACTGAGTGACTCCACAGCCTCTGTGATTTCAATCTCCATTTTTCCTTGTCCTCTCCTCTGATTTCACTACCCTCCTGTCCTGTCTTAACCTTTCCCTCCATATAAACTCTCCTACCCATAATTACGGTCAGACCTACTTTCACTGTCTTGATCACAGGTAAGGCCATCTCCAACCATTTCCTTGTATCCCAAACCACCCACATCATTCTACCCCCTTCCAACTCCAGTTCATTCTGCATTAACCTCTGGAAATACCTCTCAAGTTACTCACAACTGCACTTTAAAACTTGGCCCTGCAGATGGCCCTCCGTTCATCACAATACTTCTGCAGCTGTCGATTTGCTCAACCATTCCCTTTTCTCCACCTTTAATGCCTTTGTCCTCAGTAAAACCCTTACTCCCATTTTGGTCCTGTGCCCTGGAATGGCCCTCATCTTGGCTCTCTCCAATCCAAGAGGTGGAGACTTAAGCATATCTAGTGCACCACTGGCTTAGCCTTTCATCATCAGCTCTGGTTGGACCACATCACGAACTATCGGGCCTCGCTTTCCTCTGCCAAAACTGCTTACTTGAAGATGATCTTGGAGAGAACAGATAACCCTCCACTTCTTTTCTCCACTACCAACCGTTTCCTTAAACCTCTCGTCCCTCCCCCTCCACCTCACCTACAACTCCAACAAGTGTGAGGAAGCTCATAGACTTCATTATCACCGAGATTGAGACCACCCATTAAACTGCATCTGCTACATCTCCCCTTGCCCAGCAAACCAAACCTCCCCCAAGGCTCCTCCTGATCTAGCCCTTAACCCGTATCATTTCCTAATTTCTTCTCTATTTCCCCTCCGCAAAGCTCAGCTTGTCCTTGAAACCTACCTCCTGCTCCCTTGACCCCATGCCCACTAAACTGCTGACTGACCAACCAACTTCACCTCCCAGCACCCATACTAGCTGACATTGCAAATGGCTCTCCTCAAATGCTGTCCTCTTCCCTTTCAAAGCTGTTGGCATCGCCCATTAAGAACATAACAAATAGGAGCAGGAATAGGCCACTTGGCCCCTCGAGCCTGCTCTGCCATTCAATAAGATCATGGCTGATCTTGGGCTCAAAGCCACTTCCCTGCCCGCTCCCCATAACCCTTCACTCCCTTATCTTGCAAAAATCTCTCTACCTTAAATATATTTAGTGACCCAGCCTCCATGGCTCTCTGGGGCAGAGAATTCCACAGATTTACAACCCTCAAAAGAAATTTCTCATCTCAATTCTAAAAGGGCAACCCTTTATTCTGAAACTATGCCCCCGAGTTCTAGATTTCCCCACGAGGGGAAACATCCTCTCTGCATCTACCTTGTCGAGCCCCCTCAGTATCTTATGTTTCAATAAGATCCCCTCTCATTCTTCTAAATTCCAACGAGTATAGGCTCAACCTTTCCTTATAAGTCAACCTCCTCATCTCTGGAATTAACCTAGTGAATTGTCTCTGAACTGCCTCCAATGCAAGTACAGTATATCCTTCCTTAAATAAGGAGACCAAAACTGTACACAGTACTCCAGCTGTGGTCTCACCAATACCCTGTACAATTGTAGCAGGACTTCCCTGCTTTTATACGCCAACTCCTTTGAAATAAAGGCCAACATTCCATTTCCCTTTTTGTTTACTTGCTGTACCTGCATGCTAACTTTTTGTGTTTCATGCACAAGGACCCCTAGGTCCCTCTGAACTGTAGCATTTTTTTAAAATCTCCATTTAAATAATTGCTTTTTTATTTTTCCTGCCAAAGTGGATAACCTTGCACTTTCCCACATTATACTCCATCTGCCAAATGTTTGCCTCAAAGAAAGGTTTGGAGCTGTTGTCTCTGTGCCAGGAATTAAAGTTCTAAACGTAGTCTTTGTTTTATAGATTTTATTAGAGAGAATGATACAGACCACACACACACAATGATGCAAAGGCTGCGGGAGACCACACGTTACAGTTGCCGAGTTCCATCGCAGGGAGATGAGCCCCTGGGTCTTCCCTAATTCTTTTACAAGGGTCTCGCTTTTATCCTAACATAGAAGATAGGAGCAGGAGTAGGCCATTCGGCCCTACGAGCCTGTTCTGCCATTTAATGAGATCATGGCTGATCATCCAAATTCAGTACCCTGTCCCTGCTTTCTCCCCATATCCCTTGATCCCTTTAGCCTTAAGAAATATATCTAACTCCTTGAATATATTTCATGAATTGGCCTCAACTGCCTTCTGGGGTAGAGAATTCCCCAGGTTCACCACTCTGGGTGCAGAAATTCCTCCTCATCTCAGTCCTAACTGGCTTACCCCTTATCCTTAGACTGTGACCCCTGGTTCTGGACTCCCCCGCCATCTCGAACATCCTTCCTGCATCTAGTCTGTCTAGTCCTGTTAGAATTTTATAAGTTTCAATGAGATCCCCTCTCATTCTTCTAAACTCTAGCGAATACAAGCCCAATCGACCCAATCATAATGAAGTGTTTCGAGAGACTGGTCCTAGCTCACATCAAAGCCAGTGTTCCCGCCTCTCTTGACCAACACCAGTTTGCCTATCGTGCAAACAGATCAACGGAGGATGCAATCACAACTGCTCTACACTCTGCACTGAATCACTTCGATGGTAAAGAGACCTACATCAGAATGCTGTTCATAGGCTACAGCTCAGCATTCAACACTATCATCCCCAACAAGCTGGCCACCAAACTCCACACTCTTGGCCTGAACACTTCCCTCTGCAACTGGACCCTGGACTTCCTAACAAACAGACCCCAGTCTGTCAAATTAGGTAACCACACCTTCCCCCCCCCCCCCCCCCCCCAAAAACCCTGAACACGGGGGCCCCACAAGGATGTGTGCTGTGCCCCCTCCTCTACTCCCTCTTCACCCCCGACTGTGTGGCTGTTCATGGTTCCAACACCATCAAGTTTGCGGATGATACCACGGTAGTAGGCCAGATCACCAACAACGATGAGTCAGCCTACAGGGAGGAGGTCCAGCATCTCGTGAAGTGGTGCGCCGATAACAACCTGGCCCTTAACATCAAGAAAACCAAAGAAATCATTGTGGACTTCAGGAAGTCTAAAGGCGGAAGTCACACCCCCATCCACATCCATGGGGCTATGGTGGAAAGGGTGGACAGCTTTAAGTTCCTCAGAGTCCACATCACGGAAGACCTCTCCTGGTCCCTCAATACCTCCTCTCTGGTGAAGGCCCAGCAGCGCCTATATTTCCTAAGGAGGCTGAAGGGATGTAACCTGTCACCCCTGATCCTCTCTAACTTTTACCACTGCACAATAGAGAGCATCCTGACGAACTGTATCACAGTATGGTATGGCAGCTGTAGCTACTATGACTGGAAAGCCCTGCAGCGGGTAGTCAAAACTGCCCAACGCATTACCGGCACTGTTGCAGATCTTGCCAAATCCAACAACAAGGCGCAAAAATGTGTCCAGTTCTGGCTGGGCTATGTATAGACTGTCCGTGGACACGATAAGAAGAAGATCACACAGCTAGATATATCTAACAGAAGGTCAGAATTACAAGGCTATCTTATATGACGAAAGTCGATACAACCTTGCAAAGGAGCCTTGGTGATTTGAGCTGCTGAGTGACATTCTACAGATATTCAATAAACCTCTGGTAACAGCTTCACCCCAGCAGTTATTTCTGGAGCTCCGCTGGAATCTATTGTCTCCCTTTCCTTCCTCTCGGCGACATCATCCGTACACATGGGGACAGCATCCACATGTATGTTGATAATACCTAGCTCCACCTCTCCTCCACCTCTCTTGACCCATCCACTGCCTATGTTGTCAGACTGCTTGTCCAACATCCTGTCTTGGATCAACCGCAAATTCCTCCTGTTAACAACAACTTGCATTTATATGGAGCGATTAAAATCAGGGGATGTGCAAGAGACCAGAATTGGAGGAACGCAGAGATCTCGGAAGGGCTGGAGGAGGTTACAGAGATAAGGAGGGGCTAGGCCATGGAGAGATTTGCAAACAAGAATGAGAATTAACCCTGAGTCAGTGTCACTGGTAGATTGAAGGCATTGTCTTCAGCCCCCACCATGAACTCCGTACACTCACCACCAATTCCAACCCCAATGCCACTGTTTCAGACAGAACCAGACTGTTCCCAATCTCAGCATTCTACTTCACCTTAGCTTCCAACCCCACATCCTCTCCATCATAAACACCACCCACTTCCACCTCCGTAATACCACTCACCTCCACTCCTGCCTTAGCCATCAGCCACTGAAACGCTCATCCACACCTTTGTCACCTGCAGACTCAACTATTCCAATGCTTTACTGGTTGACCTCCCATCCTTCAGCACATCCAAAAGTCTGCTGTCTGTATACTATCTCATACCAAATCCCACTCACCATCTCTGTGCTTGTTGGTCTACATTGGCTCCCAGTATCCAACACCTCCAATTTAAAATTCTCGTCTTCATGTTTAAATCCCCTCATGGCCTTGCCCCGCCATCTCTCTGTAACCTCCTCCAGCCCTACAACCAGAACTCCGCGTTCCTCTGATTCTGGCCTCTTGTGCACCCGCCCTTCAGCCACCTAGGCCCCACCCTTTGGATAGTCTGGAATAACCATCTTTGTAATTGTCATCATAGTGTATTTTCTCTCCTCCTCCTTTCCAGTGTTCAAATTGGGTTTTCATGGTTATTTTTCTGGTGCTAGCTCAAGGGGGGCAATGTTCCCATTCATGTGCAGTATTCCCTATTTCAAAGCTGGTGAGCCAGCTGCACGGGAACTGCAGAGTGCTGCATGGCCGTGCAGCTTAAAGGGAACATTGATGGTGGGATTTGAACACACAATCTCTGGGCTCCTAGTCATGTTAGTACCTGTATAACCAAACAGACTCATTAAGTTGTTGTCCTGTAACTAGAGTTGCCAACTCGACTTGGATGTATTTCTGGAGGTTTCATGGACAACCTTGTCGTAGAACTCGCATAATTCTTCCTGCCATGAACCATTACAAATAATCTGGTTTAGTTTCAAGCCTATTGTTTCCAGTGGCAGGAGGGTTGGTAACCAGAGGACACAGATTTAAGGTGATTGGCAAAAGAACCAGAGGTGACATGAGGAAACATTTTTTTTAACACAGCAAGTTGTTGCGATCTGCAATGCGCTGCCTGAAAGGGCGGTGGAAGCAGATTCAATAGTAACATTCAAGAGAATTGAATAAATGCTTGAAGTGAAAAAAACAATAGGGCTATGGGGAAAGAGTAGGGGAGTGGGATTAATTGGATAGATCTTTCAAAGAGCCGGCACAGGCACGATGGGTTGAAAGGCCTCCTTCTGTGCTGTAGCATTCCAGTATTGCCAACTCTCGCGATTTCAGAGTGAAATAAAGCATCACTCCTGATCTCACACCTAAAACTTGGGATATGCCGATTTGCGCACGCACGAAAAAAATACCAGGTTCGGAGGGCAATTGGTTAGTGACAGCCGCAGGCGCTTCTGTCTGGGAGAAAAGTTCAGAGAGGGCTGGGGTGGGGTCGCGAAGGGAAAAAAATAGCAACTCATGATTTCTATACCAAATCTCATGATTGTATTAAAAGTTTGTCTCCTGATTAATGAGACGGTGGGGTTGGCAATACTGTCATTCCAGGATTCCTACTGCTGTAGCGGTTAGTGTAGATCGCCACTAAATAAGAGAGTTTGACTTCGACGAACTATTAACAAGTTATTTATTTACAAGAACAGACTAATTACATCAGGTAAGATGGCAGGTAAGATGGCTGACTGTAGGAGCACGGTGGTGTAGGTCTTGTCCCAGCGGGGACTCCACGAGGAATGAGTTCGCAGTCCTGTGGGGAGCGTGATGACGTCATCACGCTCTGCTGTGTGTTCCCGCGCTTTGGACGTCACGTGATCACGTCACTGCGTTTGCCCGCGCTTGTGGCGTCGCGTGACCGCGTTGTTGCGTCAGCGCGTCTCCCGGTACGGAGGCTGGCCGTTGAGGCCGAGGTCGCGAGGCCGGGCTGTGCCGGTGCTTGCCGCGGGGGCGGAAGATCGCGTCGCTCCCGTCGGCTGGCCGATGCGGCCGAAGTCGCAGTAGGCCGGGCTGTGCCGGCGGCCGTCTTGGAAGACCGAGTCGGGCCGGTGGCCGGCGCGCATGTGTCACGTGATGCATGACGTCAGAGTACAGGAGAGAAGCCTGAGTATAGTAACAGACACATACAGTAAGGTAAGTTAAAGGGAATTATGTATCTCAATGTAAGGGACAACCGGTGGTACCGCCACACTGCACCTTTATTTGGTTGCATTCACAGTGCGGTCAGTAGCCCCGCCCATTGCGGTCAGTAGTCCCGACCTTGCGGTCAGAAGCCACGCCCATTGCGGTCAGTAGTCCCGCCCCTTGCGGTCAGAAGCCCCGCCCATTACGGTCAGTAGCCCCGCCCATTGCGGTCTGTAGTCCCGCCTATTGCTGCCACACGACCACGTGCTTCCAGCCCGGGTTTTTTTTAAAATCAGCCCGCCTTTTCTTCAGGACCCCAAACCATTTCAGTCCACCAACATGCCTGAGGGTCCTCAAATTGATTTATTCTGGAATCATATCGCGCTGTTAGTTATAACCAGTCATTTAAAAAAAAATTAAAATAATAACACGAGACATGTCGGAGAATGTGCAGATCCAGACATGCTTATTGAGGCCGCCCAGGCGGTGTGGCCTGTTTCCGGGGTAACCGGGCCCGGTGCTGCTCCTCCCACCCTCCGCTCCGCTTCGGCCCAGCTTGATGTTGATGCCGGCTTCTGAAGAGCGACTTCCGCGGGCTCAGGCAGCGCCCCCCGTCCGCCGCAGGTGGGAAGGCCGCTTGGCTGCAGCGCTTTGTACACCGGGCTAACATGAACCTTAAAGCGGGGTGGGCTCGGCTCGGCTCGGGCCTCAAGGCTCGGCCAGTGCGGGAGCTGGAGGCCAGGCCGGAGTTGAGTTGAGATGGGATGGGTTGAGTTGAAGAGCCCCCAGTTCTTCTTTTGTAATGTGGGCGATGGAAAATGAGCTTGAGCTAACACAGTTGTAGCCAGCCATCAATGAATATGGAAAGAAAGACTTGCATTTATATAGCGCCTTTCACGACCTCAGGATGTCCCAAAGTGCTTTACAGCCAATTCAAGGGGTATGGGGAGAAAGCAGGGACAGGGTACTGAATTTGGATGATCAGCCATGATCGCATTGAATGGCGGAGCAAGCTCGAGGGGCCGAATGGCCTACTCCTGCTCCTATCTTCTATGTGTCTATTTGAAGTGGAATCACCGTTGTAATGTAGGAAATGCTGCGGCCAATTTTTGCACAGGAAGCTCCCATTAACAGCAACGTGATAATGACCAGATAATCTGTTTTTAGTGATCTTGGTTGAGGGATAATTATTGGCCAGGGCACTGGGGATAACTCCCCAGCTCTTAAAAATAGTGCGTGGGGATCTTTTATATCCACCTGAGAGCGGACGGGGCCTCAGTTTAATGTCTCATCTGAAAGACAGCACCTCTGACAGTGCAGCACTCCCTCAGCACTGTAGTGGAGTGTCAGCCTAGATTTTTGTGCCCAGGTCACTGGAGTGGGACTTGAACCCACAACCTTCTGACTCAGAGGTGAGAGTGCTACCCACTGAGCCACTGATTAATATGTTGATGAATTCAGTTTATTTAGACTCCCATTGGTGTGAGAAGAAATAATATCCAGTCCAGCAGAGGCTTTACTTGTTCCAGTACGTTGTATTCCTTTATATCAGACTCACGCATTGCATCTGCAGTAGTTTGCATTCAATCGCAATTAAATCATAAGGCAGACCACCTCCTTTAAGACACTTTGCAATATTAGGAAGCTAGGAAAGGGTAGGCTATTCAGCCACTGGAGCCTGTTCCAACATTCAGTGCTGATCTACTGTATTGCCAACCTTACCATCTCATAAATCAGGAGACAAGCTCTCAAAATCATGAGATTTTTATGAAATCACGAGTTGCTATTTTTTTCAAACATAAACCAATATACATTGACAGTTGGTCTATAAACCTCGTTAGTGGTTTTATTTAATCTCTACAGGTCACAGCTCTTTGCAAAAACTATTTACTGCATCTGAAAATGTTTTACAAAAAACTTTAAGAAATACTACCTGTTATCACCAAGTTGTTCTGTTTGGGTACTGCTCTTGAGTTTCGGGCGAGTGATTTTTCAGTATCAGGAAATTATTGTATTCTAAGCAAAAATTAAGACTTTGTAATGCTCGTTTTTGCAAAGACTCAGCAAGGCATCTGAAAATGCTAATGACATTGATGTGGGGGTCTGACGGTGATATTTGGGATCAGGCTGCTGTGGGCTCGGTACACGGGTCTGCCCCTGGAGTGATTGCCACAGTCCTGCTCTGCAGCTCACTGTTTGCCCTGTAGGCTGTTTCCCATTCCCATCACGGCACCAGCAGCTGCCTGTGCTGTCTTCAATGAACAAAGTAATACTATGTAAGATGCTCACTCACCTTTGTGTGAAGAAGTGCTGCTTGACATCACTCTTGAACGGCCTAGCTCTAATTTTAAGGTTATACTCCCTTGTTCTGGACTTCCCCCACCAGAGGAAATAGTTTCTCTCCTATCTACCCAATCCAATCCTTTAATCAGAAATTCCTCAATTAGATCACCCCTTAATCTTATACTCAAGGGAGTACAAGCCTAGTCTTCACAACTTGTTCCCATAATTTAAACTTCTAAGCTCCTGTATCATTCTGGTGAATCTGCACTGCACCCTCTCCAAGGCCAGTATATCCTTCCTAAGGTGCGGTGTCCAGACTGAACGCAGTACTCTTAAATTGGGTCTAACCAGAGCTTTGTATGACTGTAACATAACTTCTATCACTTTGTATTCCAGCTCCCTTGAGATAAAGACCAACATTCCATTAGTCTTTTAAATTATTTTTGTGCCTATTTTTTGTACTAGCCTTTCATGATTTCTGTACATGGACCCCTAAATCTCTCTGCTCCTACACAGTTCCCAACTTCTCGCCATTTAGAAAATACTCTGATCTATCTTTCTTGAGTCTAAAGTTGATGATCTCACACTTCCCCACATTGAACTCCATCAGTCACAGTTTTGCTCACTCACTCAATCTATCGATGTCCCTTTGCAACTTTCTGCTCCCATCTACACTACTTACTGTGCCGCCTAGCTTAGTGTTGTCAGCACACTTCGAGCCCTGGGGGATACCACTAGTCACATCGTGCCAATTTGAGTATGTACCCATTATCCCTACTCTGTCTCCTACCTCCTAACCAATACCCTACCCATGTCAATAGGTTGCCTCCAATTCCATGTGCTCTCATTTTTGTTCCTGTCTGGGACCTTATCGAATGCTTTCTGGAAGTCCATATAAATAACATCCATAGACATTCCCTTATCTACCATGTTAGTTACCTCCTCAAAGAATTAAATTGGGTTTGTTAGACATGACTTACCCTTTACAAGTCCATGCTGTCCAACTGCTCAATCAATCTGTCCCTAATAGCAGCATTGTGGCTGTTGGACAGGACCAGATTCTGTGGTTCCTCCTTCCTTGCCTCCATAAAATTCCCCATACCCCGTTGACTGTCAGTCACACACACTGCTTTCTGAACCTGTACATTTTGACATGGTGTGACTGAGTTCTGGAGTAAATTATCCAGTTATTTATCCCCCTCCCTTATGTGTCGGAGTGTCTCTAACTTGCACTGCAGCTCAACGACTCTGAGCCGGAGTGACTAAGGGCAGAGACATTTCCTGAAGATGTGGTCCTTCGGGACAGTCTCGCTGTCCACAATATGTTATGTGGTTGCAAGCACCCCCAAGCAACTAATCCCATTCCCAGCCAATTCATTTTTGGTGCCTCCATAAAACGTGCCGCAGGTTCATGTGACATCTGCCTGAACTTCTCGTCTCATCTGCACCGCGCGAGATCATCAAGCTATTATCGAGTTGAAGACTCAAAGGAGGTCGTGAATCATGTAACCACCTTTCCTGGTCCAATCTCGCCGACAGGCTTCATTCTCTTTTGCCACTGCTGCAGCAGCCAACACTGACTGCTGCCACTTACTGGCAACACCTCCTTCGAAGTAGCCTTTGGCATCTTTAAACGCTAATTGTTTTGCCTTTTAGCACTACCTAACCACTTTAGTAGGCACACGAGTGGCCTCCTTCTGTGCCTCTATGACTCACTGACTCAATCTCAGGCACTTGTATCCCTCAATTTGATCAGCAAAATCATAGAATAGTACAGCACAGAAGGAGGCTATTCGGCCCATCGAGTCTGCGCCTGCTCTTTCGAAGAGCAATCCAGTTAGTCCCACTCCCCCGCTCTCTCCCCATATCCCTGCAATTATTTCTCCTTCAAGTATTTATCCAATTCCCTTTTGAAGGCTACTATTTTTTTATTTTTTTATTCATTGATGGGATGTGGGCGTCGCTGGCTGGCTAGGCCTGCATTCAGTGCCCATCCCTAATTGCCCTTGAGAAGATGGTGGTGAGCTGCCTTCTTGAACCGCTGCAGTCCATATGGTGTAGGTACACCCACAATGCTGTTAGGAAGGGAGTTCCAGGATTTTGGCCCAGCGACAGTGAAGGAACGGTGATACAGGTCCAAGTCAGGATGGTGTGTGGCTTGGAGGGCAACTTGTAGGTGGTGATGTTCCCATGCATCTGCTGCCCTTGTCCTTCTAAGTGGTAGAGGTCGCGGGTTTGGAAGGTGCTGTTGAAGGAGCTTTGGCTAGTTGCTGCAGTGCATCTTGTAGACGGTACACACTGCAGCCACAGTGCGCCGGTGGTGGAGGGAGTGAATGTTGAAGGTGGTGGATGGAGTGCCAATCAAGCGGGCTGCTTTATCCTGAATGGTGTCGAGCTTCTTGAGTGTTGTTGGAGCTGCACTCATCCAGGCAAGTGGAGAGTATTCCATCACACTCCTGACTTGTGCCTTGTAGATGGTGGAAAGGCTTTGGGGAGTCAGGAGGTGAGACACTCGCCGCAGAATTCCCAGCCTCTGGCTTGCTCTTGTAGCCACAGTATTTATATGGCTGGTCCAGTTCAGTTTCTGATCAATGGTAACCCCCAGGATGTTGATAGTGGGGGATTCAGCGATGGTAATGCCATTGAATGTCAAGGGGAGATGGTTAGAGTCTCGCTTGTTGGAGATGGGCATTGCCTGGCACTTGTGTGGTGCGAATGTTACTTGCCACTTGTCAGCCCAAGTCTGAATGTTGTCCAGGTCTTGCTGCATATGGACACGGACTGCGTCAGTATCTGACGAGTCTCGAATGGTGCTGAACAGTGTGCAATCATCAGCGAACATCCCCACTTCTGACCTTATGATGGAGGGAAGGTCATTGATGAAACAGCTGAAGATGGTTGGGCCTAGGACACTGCCCTGAGGAACTCCTGCAGTGATGTCATGTGATTGAGATGAATGACCTCCAACAACCACAGCCAACTTCCTTTGTGCTAGGTATGATTCCAACCAATGGAGAGTTTTCCCCTTGATTCCCATTGACTTCAGTTTTGGTAGGGCTCCTTGATGCCACACTCGATCAAATGCTGCCTTGATGTCAAGGGCAGTCACTCTCACCTCACCTCTTGAGTTCAGCTCTTTTGTCCATGTTTGGACCAAGGCTGTAATGAGGTCAGGAGCTGAGTGGCCCTGGCGGAACCCAAACTGGGCGTCAGTTAGCAGGTTATTGCTGAGTAAGTGCCGCTTGATAGCACTGTCGACGACACCTTCCATCACTTTGCTGATGATTGAGAGTAGACTGATGGGACGGTAATTGGCCGGGTCGGATTTGTCCTGCTTTTTATAGACAGGACATACTTGGGCAATTTTCCACATTGCCGGGTAGATGCCGGTGTTGTAGCTGTACTGGAACAGCTTGGCTAGGGGCGCAGCTAGTTCTGGAGCACAAGTCTTCAGTACTATTGCCGGAATGTTGTCAGGGCCCATAGCCTTTGCAGTATCCAGTGTCTTCAGCCGTTTCTTGACATCATGTGGAGTGAATTGAATGGGCTGAAGACTGGCATCTGTGATGCTGGGGACCTCGGGAGGAGGCCGAGATGGATCATCCACTCGGCACTTCTGGCTGAAGATAGTTGCAAATGCTTCAGCCTTGTCTTTTGCACTCGCGTGCTGGGCTCCACCATCATTGAGGATGGGGATATTTTTGGAGCCTCCTCCTCCTGTTAACTGTTTAATTGTCCACCACCACTCACGACTGGATGTGGCAGGACTGCAGAGCTTTGATTTGATCCGATGGTTGTGAGATCGCTTAGCTCTGTCTATCGCATGTTGCTTCCGTTGTTTGGCATGCAAGTAGTCCTGTGTTGTAGCCTCACCAGGTTGACACCTCATTTTTCGGTATGCCTGGTGCTGTTCCCTGCATGCTCTCCTGCACTCTTCGTTAAACCAGGGTTGATCTCCCGGCTTGATGGTAATGATAGAGTGAGGGATATGCCAGGCCATGAGGTTACAGATTGTGGTTGAATACAATTCTGCTGCTGCTGATGGCCCACAGCGCCTCATGGATGCCCAGTTTTGAGTTGCCAGATCTGTTCGAAATCTGTCCCATTTAGCATGGTGGTAGTGCCACACAACACGGTGGAGGGTATCCTCAACATGAAGACGGGACTTCGTCTCCACCACCGTATCAGGCAGTGCCTTCCAAATCCGAACCACTCGTTGTGTAAAAGATGTTTTTCCTCCTGTCGCCTCTGGTTCTTTTGCCAATCACCTTAAATCTGTGGTCCCTGGTTATCGATCCTTCAGCCATTGGAAACAGTTTCTCTTTATTTACTCTATCTAAACCGTTCGCCAAAGATTGATGGAATAATTGTTTCTATAAAGAAACTCGTAAAGCCTAACTAAACTACAGACCTCTGACTGCAGTGTGTGAAGATCTCCAGATAAACTTGTTGGAAGACCTGAGGTGCTTTCTTCCTCCACTGCATTGCCTACTTGTGACTGAAGGATTCATCCTTCCCCAATTCCTTGAAGTCTGAATCAGTGTGATATGTAGATACAATGGTGACTGATTGCCTTCCTTTGTACTATTGACTACTACTGATTGGTCTCAATTTTCAGTGTGCCGTGAGGCGGGCTTTTAGGCGTGCGGGGGGCTAAAATCCCGAATTTGGGGGTCCCGACACCATCCCGCCCAAAACCCGCCTCCACGTAAGTTTCACAGGAGGCGGGTACCCGCCCTGCACTGGGACCCGCCGACCCGAGGCGGGAAGGGATTAGTGCCAATTAACTGCCTGTTAACAGGTAGTTTTTAGCCTAATCCCTATTTTGAGGGGTGCCGTGTGGGGTTCCCGACGGCTCCAAACCACGCCAGGTTAGAGCAGGCGGGCCGTCGGGTTGAAGGACTTGGAGGGGTCGCAATGTCGGTGTTCAGGTGAGTGATGGGTGCATGAGTGCAAAGGTAAGTGTGTGGTGTGTCTAAAGTGTGTAAAGAAGTTTAAATTACCTGTACTTACCTTTACAGCCTTTCTTCCTCTAGGTTTCGGGAGTCCATCATTCAGCCGGCACTGAAAGCAAAATGGCTGCGAACTGTCAAAAGTGACAGCCTTCAGCTTTCAGTGCCGGAGAGATTTCTAACTGAGTGCGTAGAAGGACTCAGGTTAGAAGTAAGACTGTCAGTGTTTGACAGCTTCAAACAGCTGTGAAACACTGATATTTCATCTGTCAACACGTCTTGACAGATGAAATTTCAGTCTGTGACATCACCTGTTGCCGGGTGGCCTTTAATTGGCCTGCTGAGCCCGCTGGGCGGGCTCAACAAGGTCAATCAAGGGAAAATCGCGTGGATTGGCCGGACGTCGATGTAGGCGGGACTAAAACCCGAAAGTTGTAGTCCTGCCTCCTTCCCGACTGCTGAATGAAAATCGACCCCATTGTGTCTGTTCTGTTTAGGTCCTTTAGTCAATTATAGCAGAGAGATGAATGAGTGATTTTGTTTTTGGTAAAGTATTCTGCACTGTTTATAGACAAAGCTTTTATAGGCAGTGCCTTTACATAGATAGGTATATATGCTTGATGAAATTCAGTTGGGAGGCAGTACCATACAAAGTGGCTACACCAAGGTCTGGAATTTGCAGTGGGTAATAACAGCGAATGAACAGCGTTCGCTGTTATTACCCCTTTGAAGCTGCATCTAAATGCGGAAATCCCGACGTTGCGGTTAGTCATTCACGGCTCCAACACTGGCTACAAATGCAGGGTATTTAAGCAAGACAGCTGTATTCAGAAGGGTGCGTCACACACACCTTTTTATACTGGGTCTTATAAAGGCTACTTATTAAGTGGTTTTAGTGTCATAAGCTAATTGGTAACACAGCAATAGACTAAACCCTGCCACTTCAGTAGAAGGATAAACCAAAATCTGATGTACAGCATGTTTCTTTAAAGCTGTAAAAATTGCATGCCAGACATTTTAGGAACAAGTAAAAGATTGTTCGGCTGCACACACCTGATTCTTTTTGTTATGTAAGTTGCATCTGCATGAATAGTTTTATGTTCTGTAAATACAAGGGAATAAGTTAAACAGAAAATGTTGGAACTACTCAGCAGGTCAGGCAGCATCTGTGGAGTGAAGTGGGTAGGGATAACGTTTCACAGATGCTCCTTGACCTGAATGTCTCCAGCATTTTTCAGATTTCCAGCAGCTGCAGTATTTAGTTTTTTTATTTTAATGAGCAACACAGGTCTGGTTTACTGGAGTGTTGCCAAAGTGCCAAATATTAAGACTTGTGTCCCATTTACACTGGCAGTCTTAGGCAGAGTGTTCTAAATTTCCTGCACAATCTGGTCTGAAATTTCTGGTCTGAAAGCCATTTGCCAGGCTTTGCATCAAGAAGCTGCGATGGAATCTAGCAGTTCTGCAATCATTGATTGCCGGACAGAATTTGCTTCACACAGAACTAGAGGAAAATACAGGAAACTTTTGATTTACCGGCACCTAAATAACCGGAAATCTCGGTTAACCGGCAAAATTCAGGAGTAGGTTCAGGTAAGTTTTACTTCATATTGTACTTGCCTTCCTCGATCTGTTGCTGTGCAAGGGTGTGGCTGCAGCTGTTGCTAAGCTACAGAGACGCTTGGAACTTGTGGCCATTGTTCTGCACTTGTTGCTCAGCAACAGGGTTTGTTGCTTTATACGGAGCTGTCAGCTCTCCGTATCTTTTACTATAGCTTTCGGTTATCCGGAATTTTTGATGAACCGGCACCACGTCGGTCCCGTCGGTGCCAGATAAAAAAAAGTTTCCTGTACTGGCTTGCAAGCAGGACATAATGCCGGAGATTTCATGGGTCCTTCTACAGCCACTCTGAATTCCCATGTTTATGCTTTCATATCCTGCAATGATATCCAAAGGACAAATCTCTCTCCAAATTGCATGGCAGATTCCAAAAATGCTTTCTGTCCCAGTAATTGAGAGACTTTTAAGTATATTTGACATGTTCTTTTTGTCTCCAAATTTAGATTGTGAAAATGCCGAACTCTGCAAACCCGGAGCCTTTTCTTGTAAAATTTATAAAAACAAAAGGGAAAGATTCTGAACATTTCACAAGAGCTTATGAGGTTGGTTTAAAAAAAAACATTTGAACCTTTCTTACTTTTAACTTAATTAATTTCAAACAAACTTGAATCTTTTTTTCTGATTTGCAGGCTATTAAAGAATTTAAATCAGAGGAATTCCTGCAGACCGTACATGAAGATGAAGCATGTAGTTTAAAAGTAAAAGACAACTCACTTTATATCTGTGACCCCTTTGAGGGAGATGCTTACAGTCATCTGAAAAAGGTGCTTGTTTTTGTGTTTTACTCTTGCGGAATGGAGTGTTGTTTTGACTTTGTTTTAATTTTTTTTTTCCTTTTCTCTCAATCCTAATATTCCCACTGTAGTTGGGACATCTGTTATGATGCTTCTCTTATGATTGCACAGTCCTGGGTGCCTCAAGGTTCCATCCTTGACTCCCTCCTGTTCTTCATACAGGAAACTTTGTGATATCCGGCACCGACGGGACCGGCGTGTTGCCGATCTATCAAAACTGCCGGACATACAAAGTTAATGTTGAAGCATACGGAGGTTTTCATCTCCGTATCTGACAACAAACACTGGCTTAGCAACAGCTTCTAAAGAGTCAGCTGCAGCTGCAAGCGTCTCTAGCTGAAGCTGTTGCTATAGCTACAGACCTTGCAGTGCCTGACTGGGGAAAAAAAAAAGAACGAGAACTAAAAAAACTTATAGAAAACGGCTCCTGATTTTTGCCGTTAGATCGAGTATTCCGGACATACAACCTCCGGATAAACCAAAGTTTCCTGTAGCTTTGCTTTTTGGTGACGAATATAAGCGTTGGGTCAGGTTCTATATGTATGCTGATGACTTTGAGCTTTACCTCGCGACCACCGCCCTTGATTCCACAACCGTTACTGTGCTGTTCGATTACATGTCCCACGTGAAAGTGGATGCTCCAGAACTACTTCAGCTTAACATACAGAAGCTACTGTATTTTACTAAAGTCAGTAAATCTACCCCTTCACCCCTCCCCCAGTTCCATACCTCCAGCCACTCGCAGGCTTACCATGATGCACAATTTTGGTGACCCATTTGACTCCGACCAGAACTTGAAACCTCAATCTATCCATCACTAAAACTGCTATTTCCATCTCTAACATTGCCTGCCTTCCTCTCAATCTCACCAACAACAACATCCATACCTTCATTGTCACCAGGCTCAAAATGTCCTTGTTGGCCTCCAAAGTTTACCCTACACAAATTCTAAGTTGTGCAACCGCCCCTCCCCCGTTTACACCCTACCCACCCCCCCTATCCTAAAACCAAGTCCCATTTACCTATCATCTTTGTTGGCCTCTACTCGTTCACCAAATCAACCCCAAAGGATCAATTTCAAAATTATTGTCTAATTTACAAATTCCTCCATTACTTTTTCCCATCCTAATACTGCAACCTTCTCCAGTCATCCGTCCTTCAGCCTCTGGCCTATTGTGCATTTCACCACTGTCGGTGATTGGATTTTCAGCTATAATAGCCCTGCATTCGCATTCTCTTCTTCAGCTCCTCCACCTTGCTACGTCTGTGCCCACCTTCAAATGTTTCCTCAAACCATATCTCCTTGGCCGTATGTTTGATCACTTCTCTCAACTCTAATTTCTGTTTGGTGTCTGACCCCACCCCCCCCCCCCCCCCCCCCCCAAACTTTGTGAAGAGCCTTTGGCTGTTTTGCTGTGTTAAATGTGCTCTGTTCAAATGGAAGTGATGGTTGTAGTTGTCATACCCTACAGTATCACTTTAAACACTTTGGGCAGGATTTTCATTGGGCCGTGGAGGCAGGATTGGAGGCGTGTGGGGGGTTAAAATCTCGAAATCAGGGGGCACGAACCCATCCCGCCCCCCAACCCGCTTCCATGCCAATTTCAAAGGAGGTGGGTACCCGACCTGCACTGGGACCCGCCTCCCTGAGGCGGGAAGGGGATTAGTGCCAGTTAACTGCCTGTTAACAGATAGTTAACAGGCAGTTTTTAGCCTAATCCCTATTTTTATCCCTGAAGTGTGGGATTCCCGACGGTTCCAAACCACGCCAAGTTAGCGAGGCGGACCGTCGGGCTGAAGGGCTTGGAGGGTTCGAGATGTCCGGTGTTCAGGTGAGTGATGGCTGCATGAGTGCAGAGGTAAGTGTGTGTGAAGTGTTTAAAGAAGTTTTACTTACCTTTACAGCCTTCCTTCCTTCCTTCAGGTCTCGGGAGTCCCTCATCTCACCGGCACAGAAAGCAGAATGGCCGCGAGCTGTCAAAAGTTGCAGCATTCAGCTTTCTGTTCTGGAGAGATCTCTAAATCATTCTGAGAGGAAGGAATTAACTTGGAGTACAGATCGTCAGTGTTTGACAGCTTCAAACAGCTGTCAAACGCTGATATTTCATCTGTCAAAAGGTCTTGACAGATGAAATATCAATCTGTGATGTCACCTGTTGCCGGGTGGCCCTTAATTGGCCTGCTGAGCCCGCTGGGCGGGCTCAACAAGGTCAATCAAGTCAAAATCGCGTGGGTTGGCTACAACTCGATGGAGGCGGGACTACAACCTCCTCAATGAAAATCCAGCCCTTTGTCTAACACAGAAACTAGGAGCAGGAGTAGGCCATTCGGCCCTTCGAGCCTGCTCCGCCATTCAACGAGATCATGGCTGATCATCCAAACCCTAGCACCCGGTCCCTACACCGACAGCCATCCCACCCAAGCCCTAACCCCGTAACCCCACGTATTTAATCCCCCTAACACTAAGGGCCAATTTTTATCATGGCCAATCAACCTAACCCGCACATCTTTGGACTGTGGGAGGAAACCGGAGCACCCGGAGGAAACCCACGCAAACACGGGGAGCATGTGCAAACTCCACACAGACAGTCACCCGAGGCCGGATTTGAACCCGGGTCCCTGGCGCTGTGAGGCAACAGTGCTAACCACTATGCCACCGTGCTGCTAGGAAGAATCCATCATGAGAATGGAGAAGGAAAATAGTTATGTCTATCAGAAAACATTTTCCTTGATGTAATTAATATTTGATTTTTAGCAGAATTTGATTTTTTTCTTTCATTATGAAAGGGACTCCTTTTTCTAGGTATACTATACCAGACAAGCGGTGGCAGGAAGCTAGCGGGAAGGACCAGCGGTGGTATGAAGCTGCACTGGGAGATGATAATCCAGTAATAGTTTATCTCCATGGGAATGGAGGCAGTAGGTGATGCCATTTTAAAAATGCACAAATGATTACTTAATAATTAGAGTATCACCAGAATCTGTATTAGACTGATACCTGGGGTGGCAGGAATGACGTATGAGGAGAGGTTGGGTCGATTAGGCTTATATTCGCTGGAGTTTAGAAGAATGAGAGGGGATCTCATTGAAACTTATAAAATTCTAAGGACTGGACAGACTAGATGCAGAAAGGATGTTCCCGATGGCGGGGGGAGTCCAGAACCAGGGGTTATAGTCTAAGGATAAGGGATAAGCCATTTAGGACAGAGATGAGGAGGAATTTCTTCACCCAGAGAGTGGTGAACCTGTGGAATTCTCTACCACAGAAGGCAGTTGAGGCCAATTCATTAAATATATTCAAGAAGGAGTTGGATATATTTTTTAAGGCTAAGGAGAGAGCAGGGACAGGGTACTGAATTTGGATGATCAGCCATGATCTCATTAAATGGCGGGGCAGGCTCGAGGGGCCGAATGGCCTACTCCTGCTCCTATCATCTATGTTTCTATGTATCACATTAACTAGTGTTTAGCAGACTCTCATATTGGTGTTTTCAGTTATATTTCTGTGTAGTACTTAAACATTTTGTTAATTATATTTAGAGCTGAAGGATGCAGAGTTGAATTAGTAAAGGTAATGAATACTTTGCTTTCATCAGTGCATATTTTCTTAGGCTCTGTACCAACTCTTTTTTTAAAAAAAAAACAACTTTGTCGCCTCTTTTCCCCATCCAATGCATATTTATAACCTTTATAGTTGTCTCATTTAAAGTTAAATAAATATAGCTATAAATAACTATATAAATAAATATAAATAGCTATATAAATAAATATCAGTATTTTGTAGATGTGTTCATCTTACATAAAATGTTGAGATATTTATCAAGAATATTTAACAAGAATTTGTTTAACCTAAACAAGCCACAACATCTGGCTCACTCCCTTCCCCCTGTAGCTGGAGTCACTGCGGAGCATCAGGGAGGCTGAGAGTTTCCTGGATCGTACGTTCCAGGAGGTGGCCACCCCACAGGCAGAGTGTGTTCAGGACAGTAAATGGGTGGCCCATTAGGAAGAGGCAGGAAGTGCAGGAGTCTTCGGGGTGTGTGTCACTCTCAAGCCGGTACACAGCATTGGAGACTGCTGGGAGTGAGGACATCTTGAAGGAGACCATGGTACCAATGGGCAAGGGACAGCACAGGGGGGGAACAGCAAGGTGTAGAAATGCAGTCGTTATAGGAGATTCCATAGTTAGGGGGACAGACAGGCGTTTCTATAACCGGCACTGTGAGTCCCGCATGGTGTGTTGCCGCCCTGGTGCCAGGGTAAAGGACATCACGGAGAGGGTGCAGAATATTCTGCAGGGGGGAGGGAGTGAGCCAGAAGCTGTGGTACACGTCAGTACCAACGACAGAGAGAGGGCGGGTATTGAGGTCCTACAGTCAGACTTTCAGGAGCTAGGGAGGAAGTTAAAAGGTAGGACCTCAAAGGTAGTAATCTCTGGATTACTCCCAGTGCCACGCGCCAGCGAGAGTGGAAACAGGAAGGTAGGGAGGATCAATGCGTGGCTTGAGGCATGGTGCAGGAGGGAAGGCTTCAGATTCTTGGGGCATTGGGACCAGTTCTGGGGCAGGAGGCACCTATTCAAAAGGGGACGGGTTGCACCTCAACAGGACTGGGACCAATGTCCTCGCGGGGAGGTTCACTGGTGTGGTTGGGGAGGGTTTAAACTAAATTGGCAGGGGGGTGGGCACCAGCATTCAGAAGTAGAAAAGGGGAATAAGGTGCATAAAGGAGGGAGAGTGTTGGATAGTACTAGAGAAGGAAGTAGTACCATACGAGGTAGGAGCAGACTAAGAGGAATACAAAGACAGGCTTGGAATGCATGTATGTAAACGCACAAAGTGTAGTGAATAAGGTTGGTGAGCTACAAGCACAATTAGCTGTGTGGAAATATGATATAGTGGCAATAACGGAAACGTGGCTTAAAAATGGTGAGGACTGGGTGCTTAATATTCACGGATACAAGGTGTTCAGAAAAGATAGGGAAGGAAAAAAGGGAGGTGGGGTGGCAGTACTGAATAGGGAAGACATTGTAGTGTTGGAAAGAGAGGATGTCCTGGAGGGGGCAAGGACAGAATCCATTTGGTTAGAGTTGAGAAGCAAAAAGGGTATGATCACGCTATTGGGGGTATTCTATAGGCCTCCAAATAGTGAGAGGGAGGTAGAGGAGCGAATCTGCAGGGAAATCACCGAGATGTGCAAGAACTATAGAGTGGTGATATTGGAGGATTTTAATTACTCAAATATCGATTGGGATAATGTTAGAGTGAAGGGGGAAGAATTTCTGAAATGTGTTCAGGAGAACTTCCTTGACCAGTATGTTCTTGGCCCAGCTAGGAAGGAGGCATTGCTGGATCTGGTGTTGGGGAATGCGGTGGACCAAGTGTCTATGGGAGAACACTTTGGTAAGAGTGATCATCATATCATAAGGTTTAGATTAGTAATGGAGAAGAGCAAGGAACAATCTAAATAGAACTTCTAAATTGGAAGAGGGCTAACTTCAATGGGATGAGAGGGGACCTAGCCAGTGTAAAATGGAACCAAAGATTGACAGGAAAAACTGTAACAGAACAATGGGTGATCTTTAAGGAGGAGATGTTTCAGGCACATTCCAACAAGAAGGAAAGGTAGGGGAACTAAAGCCAGGGCTCCTTGGATGACGAGGGAGATTGAGAAGATGATGAAACAAAAAAGAGGGTGTTTGATGCATGTCAAGTGAATTCTTCAAGTGAGAACCAGGCCAAATACAATAAGTTGAGAGAGGAAGTGAAGAGGAAAATAAGACTGGCAAAGAGAGAATATGAGAATAGAATGGCAGTTAACATAAAAGGGAACCCAAAAATCTTCTACCAGCATGTAAATAGTAAGAGGTGGGGTGGGGCCTATTGGGTACAAAGAAGGTGATGTATGCTTAGAGGAGCAGGGCAAGGCTAGAATACTTAATGAGTACTTTGTATCGGTGTTTACTAAGGAAGAGGATGCTGACAAAATATCAATAGTAGGGGAAATGGTAGATGTAATGGATGGGGTGAAAATTGATGGGCAGGATGTACTGGAAAGGCTGGATATGCTTAGATTGGATAAGTCACCTGGTCCGGGTGGTTTGCATCCCATGTTGCTAAGGGATGTGGGGGTGGAGATAGCGGAAAGGCTTGCCATAATCTTCCAATTTTCCCCAGATATGGGGGAGGTGCCAGAGGATTGGAAAGTGGCAAATGTGACACCCTTGTTCAAGAAAGGGTGCAAGGACAATCCTAGTACAGTAACTACAGGCTGGTCAGTTTAACATCAGTGGTGGGTAAGGTTTTAGCTGATGGTACAAGGACTAGGGGACACAGATTTACGGTTTTGAGCAAGAGATATAGGGGGAACGTGAGGAAGAACTTTTTTACGCAGCGAGTGGTGAGGATCTGGAACTCGCTGCCGACGAGGGTGGTGGAAGCGGAAACGATCAATGATTGCAAAAGGAAATTGGACAGGCACTTGAGGGAAATAAACGTGCAGGGCTACGGGGATAGAGCGGGGGAATGGGACTGACTGGATTGCTCTACGGAGAGCCGGCACGACTCGATGGGCCGAATGTCCTCCTTCTGTGCCTCTGACTCTATGACTAATAGCTGCAATGCTAGAAAGAGAGACTCTTGATACTTCAGGTAACTTACAACTGTACTTTCAAACTCTCAATTGCCTAGCCTTTGGCCTTTCATTCTTCACAACTCCTCAATTACCCCCATCTTTGATGCCCTGGTCCCCATTAAAACCTGTACTCTATCCCATTCTGGTTGTTCCCCCAGTAGAGTTCCCATCTTTGCTCCTTCAAATCCAAGGTGTGCAGACTTGAGCGTATCTGGCGCATAACTGGCTTAGCCATCCATCACCAGATCTGGCTGGATCACATCAAGCACTATCAGGCCTCATTCTCCTCTACCAAACCTGCCCACTACTTTAGGATCATCTTGGAGAGTAAAGATAACCCCTGGCTTCTTTTGTGCGCCATCAACCATCTTCTTAAACCCTTCACCTCTGCTTCCTCCACCCATACTTCCAACAAGTGCAAGGAGCTCATGGACTTTATTGTCATGAAGATTGAGACCATCTGCTCAGCTGCTTCTCCTTCCTTCCCCTTGCCCAACTAACAAAACCTCCTCCCAGGCTCCTTCTGGCCCTGGCCCTTGTAATATTCGTGCTAATGCCTTGTCTTATTCATCAATAGGTTCGAGAGCCTAGTGTCAGCAACTTTATTAAAAAGTACAAGATTAGCAGATTTTCTGTCCTCTACCATATCTTATATTGATACATCAAGTCTTGCTCGCCCATCAAACCTGTGCTCGCTAGTTCCTGATCCTCCAGTGCCTCTGATTTCCAATTTTCACCCTCATGCTACAATCCCTTCATGGCTTCATCCCTTCCCATTTCTACTTTCTACCTTCTTCCAGCGATACAATTTCTCCAGAACTCCCTGTTCCTTCGACTCTGGGCTCTTGAGTATTACTTCTTTCCTTCACTGAATCATTTGCGGCTATGCCTTTAGCCGCCTAGGTGCCATGCTCTGGAGTTCTCTTCCTTTGCCTCTCCATCTCCCTCTCTTTAATGCCCTCCTTAAAATCCACCTCGTTGACTAAGCTTTTGGTCATCCTTTTTAACGTCTCTTTTTTGGCGTGGCATCCATTTTTGTTTGATTTACGTGTCTGTGACGCACCGAGTACCTTTATTTTGACACTAATGCTACATTAATGCCTTTGTTACCTCGAGACTTGACTATTCTAACGCACTCCTGGCTGGCCTCCCACGTTCTACCCTACGTAAACTTGAGGTCATCCAAAACTCGGCTGCTGTGTCCTAACTCACACCAAGTCCCGTTCACCCGGCACCCCTGTGCTCGCTGACCTACATTGGCTCCCGGTTAAGCAACAGCTCGATTTCAAAATTCTCATCCTTGTTTTCAAATCCCTCCATGGCCTTTCCCCTCCCTATCTCTGTAATCTCCTCCAGCCTCACAACCTCGAGATATCTGCGCTCCTCAAATTCTGCCCCCTTGAGCATCCCTGATTATAATTGCTCTGCCATTGGTGGCCGTGCCTTCAGCTGCCTAGGCCCCAAGCTCTGAAACTCCCTCCCTAACCCTCTCCGCCTCTCTACCTCTCATCTGCCCACATTTCTTCTTATGTGGCTCGGTGTCAAATTTTTGTCTTTAACACTCCTGTGACGCGTCTTGGGACGTTTTACTACGTTAAAGACGCTATATAAATACAAGTTGTTGTTGTTACAAGAAGTATAAACCGAACCCAAATGTAAAGCCCACAGCCACTGTTTGATTTGGCAAATGGCACTCAGATACACACACACTGGGGAATGTAGAACTGATTAAACTGTTTGGAAAAAGCAGTTCCACACTGTTAGCATCACAGATCTCCTCCAGTATAACTGCAGAAAGTTCTTTAAATTTATGCGTCGAATGTTTCAGTAGGAATTGACTGCTTTTGGTAATTTGTAATGTTTTGTGTATATCTAGTGTCTATATAACTCCGCCTTCTCACGGTTTTAGTCTTTTACAACAACATGTTGAAATTCGTAGTGTCTGGCGCAATTCCCCTCCAGTTTAAATGCATCAGCTTCTTTTGTTTATTTGGTCTGCTCCTGGAATTGGTTTCAATTGCATAGTCTCCATTTCATCTATATCAGCGTTATCTTCTAATTGACTCCCTTGTAGTTCACTGTCAGTAAATCACTGTCATAGCTACCCTTCCATTATCACTTTACTTCCCAAGATGGTGTTATGCTTTGTGTTTTTACATTAGATAGTCCCTTGAGTTTAACATCACTGCCCACTCTTATAAGTGGACTTCATGTCCCTTTGGACCAGAGTGCATTTTTAACTGCTCAATATAAGATTTAGCCTCTGCCAATCTTATTAATGAATAGGTTTGAGAGTCTAGTTTCAGCAACACTAATACTTTATCAAGAATTATGAGTATAATCAATCATAGTGAGCAAGCAATAATATCGTCTATATAGTTAGAAGCAGACAACCTGTTGGGGGTTTGCGCACAGCAAGCTCCCACAAACAGCAATGTGATGATGACCAATCATCTGTTATTAGGTGTTGGTTGAAGGATAAGTATTGGCCAGGGCACCAGGAGAATGCCCCTGCTCTTCTTTGTATAGTGCCATGAGATCGTTTTACATCCACCTGAGACATCTCATCCGAAAGACAGCACCTCCGACAATGCAGCACTCCCTCAGTACTGCAGTGGATTGTTAGCCTGGACTGCGTTCTCAAGTCTCTGGGAGTGGGACTTGAACCCACAATCTCCTGACTCAGAAGTGAGAGTGCTACCCACTGAGCCACGGCTGACACCTAACTTTGACGTGCTTACTTTGTATAGGTTTTCACAGTAGAGGATGAGGATAGTACCAAAGACATGAGGAAAACTAAAAATAAATCAAGGGGAGGAATTTACTGGATGTAATAGAAGTAAAAATATGGCAATACAAGTAAAAATATGGTAATAGAGAAAATAATGAGACTAAAGATGAACAAATCTCCCAAGACCTGATGGTTTCCAATACAGGGTATTCTAGATGCTCTAGTCATGATCTTCCAAACCCCTCTTGTTTAAGGAATTGTCCCCTTGCATTGGAAAATTGCCAATGTCACTCCATTGTTTAAAAAACTAGGAAATTTTAGGCCTATCAGTCTAATGTCTGTTGTGGGGATGTTACTAGAATCTGTTATTAGGGACAGAGTGACTGAGCACTTGGACTATATGAACTGATCAGAGAGAAACAGACAACATGGATTTGTAAAGGGCAAGTCATGTCTAACGAACCTAATGTTTAATTCTTTGAGGAGGTAACTAACATGGTAGATAAGGGAGTGTCGATGGATGTTATTTATATGGACTTCCAGAGAGCATTCGATAAAGTTCCACACAGGAGACTGTTAACAAAAATGAGAGTACATGGAATTGGAGGCAACTTATTGATGTGGGTAGGGCATTGGTTAGGAGGGATAATGGGTATGTACTCAAATTGGCAGGATGTGACCAGTGGTGCCCCCCCATGGACCTGTACTGGTGCCTCAGCTTTTCACTATATTTATCAATGACTTTGTTGAAGGAATAGAGCGCTGTATGTCCAAGTTTGCTGATGGCACCAAGTTAGCTGGCACAGTAAATAGTGTAGATGGGAGCAGAAAGTTGCACAGGGACAATGATAGATTAAGTGAGTGGGCAAAACTGGCAGGTCGAGTTCAGCGTGGGGAAAGTGTGAGGTCATCCACTTTGGAGCTAAGAAAGATAGATCAGAGTATTTTCTAGATGGTGAGAAGCTGGGAACTGTGGAGGAGCAGAGAGAGTTAGGGGTCTAAGTACAGAAATCACTAAAAGCTAGAGGACAGGTACAAAAATAATGGAATGTTGGCCTCTTTCTCGAGGGGGCCGGAGTACAAAGGGGTGGAAGTTATAAAGCTCTGGTTAGACCCGATTTAGTGGTTCAGTTCTGGGCACCGCACCTCAGGAAGAATATATTGGCCTTGGAGGGGCTACAGTGTAGATTCACCAGAATGATACCAGGGCTAAAAGAGTTCATTTATGAGGACAAGTTGTATAGACTAGGCTGGTATTCCCTTGTGTATAAAAGATTTGGGGTGATCTAAATGAGGTTTAAAATTATTACAGGATTTGACAGGGTAGCTAGAGAGAAACTATTTACTTTGGTGGGGGAGCGCAGAACAAGAGGGCACAACCTTAAGATTAGAGCTAGGCTGTTCAGAGGTGATGTCACAAAGCACCACTTCACACAAAGATTAATGGAAATCTGGAACTCTCTTCCCCCAAAAAGCTGTTGAGGCTGGGTCAATTTAAAATTTCAAAACTAAGATTGATAGATTTTTGTTAGGCAAGGATATTAAGGTTACAGAACCAAGGCAGGTAGATGGAGTTAAGATACAGATCAGCCGTGATCTAATTGAATGGTGGAACAGGTTCGAGGGGCTGAATGGCCTATGTATATACACGTTTGGAATTTCCCCCTACCTAAATGAATCAAACTGCATTTGTCTATATTAAAAGACATCTGCCAAACATCCAGATCTGCCTGTTTCCAATCTCTTAGCTAGGCACTCGCATGAATCTTGGTATCATCTGCAAACTTGCGTATTTTTTGCCTTCACCATAAGAACATGGTGCTTAAAAACAAGAAGGGGGCAAGCACTTTGCTGGGAGTGTACTATAGGCCTCCAAACAGTCAGGGGGAGATAGAGGAACAGATATGTAGGCAAATCTCAGAGAAATGTGCAAATAATAGGGTAATAATAATGGGGGATTTCAACTTCCCCAATATTAACTGGGATAGTCAGAGTGTGAAAGGCACAGAGGGTGTAGAATTCTTAAAGTGCATCCAGGAGAGCTTTTTGAGCCAGCATGTAGAAGGTCCTACAAGAGAGGGGGTGGTACTGGACCTAATTCTAGGGAATGTGGCCGGCCAAGTGGAAGAAGTGCTAGTAGGTGAGCACTTTGGTGACAGTGACCATAATATGGTGAGATTTAAGGTGGTCATGGAAAAGGACAGGTATGGGCCGGAAATAAAGGTTCTAAATTGGGGGAAGGCCGATTTTAATAGGATAAGGCAGGATCTGGCCAAAATGGACTGGGATCAGCTACTTGTAGGAAAATCCGCATCGGAGCAATGGGAGGCTTTCAGAAGGGAGATTGAGATCATACAATGGCAACATGTTCCCGTAAAGGTCAAGGGTGGTTCCAAAAACCACAGGGAACCTTGGATGTCAGGGGATATACGAGAATGGATTAGAAAAAAAAGGAGGGCTTTTGGCAGATACAAAAGGCTAAAGACGGAGGAAGCCCTAGAGGAGTACAAAAAGTGCAGGGGGATACTTAAAAAAGAAATTAGGAGATCAAGGAGGGGCCATGAAATAACACTGGCGAGCAAAATAAAGGAAAATCCTAAGATGTTTTATAAGTATATTAAGGGTAAGAGGATAACTAGGGAAAAAATAGGGCCCATTAGGGACAAAAGTGGCAATCTGTGTGTGGAGCCGGAAGATGTAGGAGGGGTTCTAAATGAATTTTTTGCATCTGTTTTCACTATGGAGAGGGACGATGTAGACATAGAAATAGGGCGGGGGGACTGTGATATGCTCGAACACATTAACATCGAGAGGGAGGAGGTATTGGCGGTTTTAGCAGGCCTAAAAATGGATAAATCCCCAGGCCCGGACGAAATGTATCCCAGGCTGCTGTGTGAGGCAAAGGAAGAGATTGCGGGGGCTCTAACACACATATTCAGAACCTCTCTGGCCACAGGGGATGTGCCAGAGGACTGGAGAACCGCTAATGTAGTTCCATTATTCAAGAAGGGGAGTAGGGAAAAACCGGGGAACTACAGGCCAGTGAGCCTAACATCAGTGGTGGGAAAATTATTGGAAAAAATTCTGAGGGACAAAATCAGTCTCCACTTGGAGAGGCAAGGATTAATCAGGGATAGTCAACATGGCTTTGTCAAGGGAAGATCATGTCTGACTAATTTGATTGAATTTTTTGAGGGAGTGACTAGGTGTGTGGATGAGGGTAATGCAGTGGATGTGGTATACGTGGATTTCAGTAAGGCCTTCGATAAAGTCCCGCACAGGAGACTGGTCAAGAAGGTAAGAGCCCATGGAATCCAGGGTGCCTTGGCACATTGGATACAAAACTGGCTTAGTGGCAGAAGGCAGAGGGTGATGGTCGAAGGTTGTTTTTGTGACTGGAAGCCTGTGGCCAGTGGGGTACCACAGGGATCGGTGCTGGGTCCCTTGCTGTTTGTGGTCTACATTAATGACTTGGATATGAATGTAAAAGGTATGATCAGTAAGTTCGCGGATGATACAAAAATTGGTAGGGTGGTAAATAGCGAGGAGGGTAGTCTCAGTCTGCAGGACGATATCGATGGGTTGGTCAGATGGGCGGAACAGTGGCAAATGGAATTTAACCCGGAAAAGTGCGAGGTGATGCACTTTGGGGGGACTAACAAGGCAAGGGAATACACAATGAATGGTAAGACCCTAGGCAAGACGGAGGGTCAGAGGGATCTGGGTGTGCAAGTACACAGATCCCTGAAGGCGGCGGAACAGGTGGATAAGGTGGTAAAAAAGGCATATGGGATACTTGCCTTCATTAGCCGAGGCATAGAATATAAGAGCAAGGAGGTTATGATGGAGCTGTATAAAACACTGGTTAGGCCACAGCTGGAATACTGTGTGCAGTTCTGGTCGCCACACTACAGGAAGGATGTGATAGCTTTGGAGAGGGTGCAGAGGAGATTCACCAGGATGCTACCAGGGCTGGAACGCTTCAGCTATGAAGAGAGACTGGGCAGATTGGGTTTGTTTTCCTTGGAGCAGAGGAGGCTGAGGGGGGACATGATTGAGGTGTACAAAATTATGAGGGGCATAGATAGGATGGATACTAAGGAGCTTTTTCCCTTAGTAGAAGGGTCAATAACTAGGGGGCATAGATTCAAGGTAAAGGGCGGGAGGTTTAGAGGGGATTTGAGAAAGAACTTTTTCACCCAGAGGGTGGTTGGAGTGTGGAACTCACTGCCCGAAAGGGTTGTGGAGGCTGGAACCCTCACAACATTCAAGAAGCATTTGGATGAGCACTTGAAATGCCATAGCATACAAGGCTACGGACCAAATGCTGGAATATGGGATTAGATTAGACAGGGCGTGATGGCCGGCGCGGACACGATGGGCCGAAGGGCCTCTATCCGTGCTGGATAACTCTATGACTCTATAAGAAATAGGAGCAGGAGTAGGCCATTCGGCCCTTCGAGCCTGCTCCGCCATTCAATGAGATCATGGCTGATCATCTGCCTCCACTCCTTTCACCGGCCCTACCGCCATATCCCTTGATGTCCTTACTAGTCAGAAATCTATGGACTTCTGTTATGAATATACCCAATGACTGAGCCTCCACAGCCCTCTGGGGTAGAGAATTCCAAAGATTCACCGCCCTCTGTGTGAAGAAATTTCTTCTCATCTCAGTCATGAATGGCCTACCCTTTATCCTGAGGCTGTGGCCCCTGGTTCTAGACTCCCCAGCCAAGGGAAACATTCTCCCAGCATCCACCCTATCAAGCCCTGTAATAATTTTGTATGCTTCAATGAGATCTCCTCTCATTCTTCTGAATTCAAGAGAATACAGGCCTAGTTTACTCAATCTCTTATACGACAGTCCCGCCATCCCAGGAATCAATCTCGTGAACCTTCGTTGCACTCCCTCTATGGCAAGTATATCCTTCCTTGGGTAAGGAGACCAAAATTGTACACAGTACTCCAGGTGTGGTCTCACCAAGGCCCTATATAATTGGAGTAAGACTTCTTTACAAGAGGATTTGAGTACAGGAATAATGAAGACCAGTATACTATTTGCCTTCCTAATGGCTTGCTGCACCTGCACATTCACTTTCAGTGACTCATGTACAAGGACACCCAGGTCCCTTTGAGCATCTGCATTCCCCAATCTTTCACCATTTAGGAAATACTCTGCCTTTGTTTTTTCTACCAAAGTGGATAACTTCACATTTATCCACATTATATTCCATCTGCCATGTTCTCGCCCACTCACTGAGCCTATTGAGATCCCCTTGAAGCCTCTTCATATCCTCCTCACAACTGACACTGTCACCTAGCTTTGTATCATTAGCATATTTGGAAATGTTACATTTCATCCCTCATCCAAATCATTGATATAGATTGTGAATAGCTGGGGCCCAAGCACCGATCCTTGTGGTGCCCCACTAGTCACAGCCTGCCATCCTGAAAAAGACCCGGTTATTCCTACTCTTTTTGTTTTCTGTCTGTTAACCAATTCTCAATCCATGCTAGTATATTACCCCCAATTCCATGTGCCCTAATTTTGTTCAACCTCTTGTGTGGGACCTTATCGAAGGCCTTCTGAAAATCCAAATACACCACATCTACCGGTTCCCCTTTGTTTGCTCCACTAGCTACATCCCCAAAGAACTCCAATAGGTTTGTCAAACAGGATTTCCCTTTCATAAATCCACGTTGACTCTGCCCAATCTTACTATTAGCTTCTAAGTGCCCAGTTATTGCATCCTTTATAATAGATTCCAGCATTTTCCCAACTACTGATGTGAGGCTAGCAGGTCTGTAGTTCCCCGTTTTCTCTCTTCCCTCCTTTCTTAAATAGCGGGGTTACATTTGCTATCCTCCAATCTGCAGGAACCGTTCCAGAATCTATAGAATTTTGGAAGATGACAACAATGCATCCACTATCCCAATGGCCACCTCTTTCAAAACCCTAGGATGTAGGTCATCCGGTCCTTGGGATTTATCGACTTTTAGTCCCATCAATTTTGCTAGTGCTGTTTTTTTACTAATAATAATCTCTAAGTTCCTCATTCTTGCCACACCCTTGGTTTTCTCGTATTTCTGGGAGGTTTTTGTGTCTTCCTCCGTGAAGGCAGAAACAAAGTATTTAATTTCTCTGCCATTTCCTCATTCCCCATTATAAATTCTCCCGTCTCTGACTGTAAAGGACCTACATTTACCTTCGCCAGTCTTTTCCTTTTCACATACCTATAGAAGCTTTTACAATCCGTTTTTATATTTTTCACTAGTTTGTGCTCATATTCCATTTTCCCTTTCTTTATCAATTTCTTGGTCCCCCTTTGCTGATTTCTAAAAAGATCCCAATCCTCAGGCTGACCGCTTTTTCTGGCAACTTTATAAGCTTCCTCCTTTGACTTGATACTAGCTCTAATTTCTTTTGTTAGTCATGGTTGGATCACTTTTACTTTGGGGCTTTTATGCCCTAGAGGAATATGTTTGTTGCAAATTATGCAATATTTCCTTGAATGTTAGCCATTGTATGTCCACCTTCATTCCTTTTAACGTAGTCTCACAATCTACCATGGCCAACTTGTCCCTCATACCCTTGTAGTTTCCTCTGTTTAGATTGAAGACCTTAGTTTCAGATTGGACTACATCACTCTCAAATTTAATGTAAAATTCAATCATATTATGGTCACTTGTCCCTAAAGGCCCCTTTACCGCAAGGTTATTGATTAGCCCTTTCTCATTACACAGTACCAGATCCAGAATAGCCTGTTCCCTGGTTGGTTCCTCCACATACTGATCCAGGAAACCATCTCACATGCATTCCAAGAATTCGTCCTCCACACCATTAGTGGTAATTTGATTTGCCCAACGTCGATGCATGTAGGGCTCCACTAGTGACTGATACCCAGGCAGAATCACTACCATTAATAACTATCTTCTGCCTACACAAATGCAACCAATTCTTTATCCAGCCAAATATCTGCCCACCTTCATGAGCAGCCTTTGATATAGTAGCTCATCCAAGGTTTTTTGAAACTAAATCATCCCATTTTTTTCCTGTTCCCAGTACTTTGCTATCTATGTAACGTGGCAGAAAGTCAGATCAGTTATCTGGCTAATGTTTTCCTCATTCTTTAACTCGTGTAGGCATCATGTTTTGAACCCCAGTCTCCCTCACGTTTGCTGCAGGGTGACTCTCTGTTATTAAACCCAGCAAAACACGAATTCTTTGAAAAGAAGTAATAAAGATAACAGATTTAGTCATTTGTGTATTGCATAAGTGATGACATCTGCTTCATTAATAAAAAAAATACAGAAGCCATGCTGAGAATGACCAACAATCTTGCATACACAGCCAGAAAGGTTGGGGTATAAATCAGTGGTGCAAGAATCCGTCCTCAAAGTTAATGTTCACTCTGACAAAGAAATACATCTGGAAGGCCGCGACTGCAAACTGCATTTTTTCCCACTTACTTCGACAACGGGGTGGAAGTCGATGAGTACTACACGTCAGATGTCAAAGCTCGCATTAGAAAAGTTAGTGCAGCTTTTCAAACACTTCACACAATTTGAAATGTGATTGGAGAAAAAAAACAAAACTGAACCTTTTTAAGCTAGTCCAACAAAGCCTTCCAAAAGAAGCTCAAAAGCTTCCAGTGTAAAGGCCGAAAGTGAAGACGGACCTACATTGGTCACATTCTGAGAATGCTTGTTGCAAGGATCCCGCAGCAAACGCGGGAATGGAAGCCACGAGGGAAAAGAGCTAGAGGTCGACCAAGAGGAACTCTACACACACAATAACAGCAGTTGCAGCTGAAGTGCACTTGCACTTGCAACTACGAAAGTTGGTGGCAGAAACCCAAGACAGAATTGGATAGTGTCGACTGGTTACTGCCTTATGAGCCTCAATCCCACAAGAATAATGATAACAACTTGCATTTATATAGCACCTTTAACATAGCAAAATGTCCCAAGGTGTTTCACAGGAGCGTTATCGAACAAAATTTGACACCAAGCCACATTGGGGCAAATGACCAAAAGCTTGGGCAAATAGGTAGATTTTAAGGAACATCTTAAAGGAGGAAAGAGAGGCGGAGCGATTTAGGGAGGGAATTCCAGAGCTTCGGGCCTCAGCAGATTAAGGCACGGCCACCAATGCTGGAGCAATTAAAATCGGGGATGCGCATGAAGCCAGAATTGGAGGGGCGCAGATACCTCGGAGGCTTGTGGGGCTGGAGGAGGTTACAAAGATAGGGAGGGGCGAGGCCATGGAGGGATTTGAAAATGAGAATGCAAATGTTTAAATCGAGATGTTGCTTACCCGGGAGCCAATGTAAGCCAGCAAGCACAGGGATGATGGGTGAACGGGGCTTGGTGTGATTTAGGGTATGGGCAGCAGAGCTTTAGATGTGTTCAAGTTTATGGTGGGTGGAAGATGGGAGGCCGGCCAAGAAAGCATTGGCATAGTCAAGTCTAGAGGTAACAAAGGCATGGATGAGGGTTTCAGCAGCAGAAATGCTGAAGTAGGGGCGTGGTCGGACGATGTTACAGAGGAGGAAGTAGGAGGTCTTAGTGATGGAGCGAATATGTGGTTGGAAGCTCATCTCCGGGTCAACTATGACACCAAGGTTGCGAACAGTCTGGTTCTGCCTCAGACAGTTGCCAGGGAGAGGGATGATGTTGGTGGCTAGGGAACCGAGTTTGTGGCGGGGACCGAAGACTCGTCTTCCCAATATTTAGTTGGAAGAACTTTCTGCTCATCCAGTACTGGATGTCGGACAAGCAGTCTGACAATTTAGAGACAGTGGAGGGGTCAGTAGAGGTGGTGGTGAAGTAGAGCTGGGTGTCATCGGCGTACATGTGGCACCTGACGTGTTTTTGGATGATGTCACCGAGGGGATGTATGTAGATGAGAAATAGGAGAGGGGGCCAAAGATAGATCCTTGGGGGACTCCAGAGGTAATAGTGTGGGAGCGGGAAGAGAAGCCATTGCAGGTGATACTGCACTTGCACGACATTTGCAAAGGTAGGCAGTGGTATGCTTAGAGGATAGTGGGAGTACATGTTGGGTAGCAGTCCATTTTAAAGGTGGGGACCATTTGCTGACCTCAAGGGACAGTCAGGCAAGATTCTTATTTTAAAACTAACTTATTTGGGTTCTCAGTTGGTACACAGAACATGCAACTTTGTGAGGTTGTAGTAGGAGTATTCCAGCCCCCCTGCAGGGATAGTAATTGCTGTTTTAATCTTTCACGTGTCTTTTTTTTTGTGCAGCTTGGCTGTAGGATTGTTGGCCCACAAGTGGTTATATTTTGTCTTCAGCAACAACAGAGTGTACCTGAAGCTGTACATCCTGTCTACAGTATGGTCATGGCTGATGTGGTGGTCTCGTGCACCAGCCTGGAGAAGAAAACCAGGGTAAGTATTTCAGTGCAGTGGTTACATCTTTGGATTCAGATAGGTTCTTCAGAGACTGTTATTAAGAATATTATTGTATAACGTGTTGCAATTCAGTATTCTTCCAGCATTTTTATTCATGATCACAACAAGGCAGTTTCCACAAGTATACCTGCGCCTCTTATGAACTGAAACTTATTGACCTCCAGCATGGAGTGAACAGTTTAGTGCCGAGTTTCCCAAACTGGGGGCGTGTCCATCTGGGTTATTGGGGGGCGCAAGGAGGACACAGGTTGTAACGCACCAACAGGTAATGTCTGCAATATGTATTGTCTCCATTGGTGGCAGTGTAGCACTCCTCTTAAACGCTCAGGCTGATTCCCAACTCTGCTCTCCAAAACTCAGGCATCCCCTGCAAACAGTTCCAGCTTACAGCTATTTTCAATACTCCTCAGTTTAAACATGTTTTATGCAGTGTTAGAAAAAAAGTTGTTTGCCTTCTGATCTTCACCTCTCTGCAGAATAAATTTCTTTTTGGAAGTGCCATGGAGAAATAAATAACAGCAAAAAAGCCCCCGGACTCTGCTTCAAAAATCGCTTAAAAGGTTTTTTGCCCTGAGTTCTGCAGCTCTATGAAACATCCAATTTCTTTTGTCCCTGCATCAAAATCCTCGTGCGCCGTCGGGTTCCTGCAATGTTTAAAGGGCGTAGATAAACAACCCTCCTTTTAAAACAGGTCGCTGCCTCAATATTCCTTTATTGCCCAGTGCTCCCTGCACCTTTCTGGAAAGTTTGTTTATTTTCCCAGCTTAGATTTTATGTTGCTGCCTGCTTGGCGTTATCTTAAATTGAGAAATAAATTAAGAATACCATCCACACTTGTGGGTTCTCAAATGTTTGTACAAAAAAAAATTAAACTTGTATTTTACCTCCTCCAACCATTCATTACTCCCTGTTCCACCCATAAACAAGCTGACCAGAGAGCCATTCTAGTTCTGTCTGCGGAGGATTGTGCATTGTGCACCTGCCGTCCCCAACCCGAAGGGCCTGCAGTTTTTGTTTCAGTGCAGTTGCTTGCACTGTCTTGGTGGGCGGGAATTTCCTCAGATCTGCTTACGCTTCTGTGGTGTTACTTCGCTGGATGTGCGGTGGAATTTCCCCGCCAGTGAGGTCTAATGATATAATTGGACTTCATGTTAAAACCCAAAAGTGTAAGAGAGCAGAATTAAAACAACTAAAGTGACAAAACTGCTGTTTGTATTCTAGGTTACCAGCAATGTCTAAACTACCTCTGGTTTAGCTCGTTACGTAGCTAACAGTGACTCTTTTCTTGAGCTATACTCGGGAAGGATTACAGTGCAGATTCCCGGCACAGACACGATGGGCCAAATAGCCTCCTTCTGTGCCGTAAACTTCTATGATTCTGTGATTAACTTTCTTATATGTAATTCAGGAAAAGTATTCTCCTGATTCCTTTGATTGTTGGCAAAACACTAGTTTAGGCCAATATCGGATTTATTTCATGATACAAATTTATGTAGAAGCATAATACATTTGTAGGCGAAGAACAGTAAGACTAAAAAAATAAAAGTGTTTCAAAGTTCTTGGTGTCCGCTAACTTAAATTTGGGTGACCGTTAAATGGATGCTCAGCTCGATGGAATTCCCTTTCACTGCTGCTACTGAAGCTAAATCATTGAAACGGGCGAACTAAAGATATGGCCAAGTCCCTGCTGTATTTCTCCCAGTGGAAAGGCCCCTGAATACTGAACGTCAATCACACCAGATCCAAGCACACAATATGGAGAGATTCTCACATTCCATGTTAATAAGCACTGATGCCCAGCACAGAATAGTAATGGTGCAGAAACAGGCCATCAGACATTCAAACCGCTGTGTTGGTGTTTTTCTCCACCTGAGCCACCCACTCTCCTGTTCCCCATGCCCTTTAATATTCCTCTTTTTCAAGCAACTGTCTAGTTCCTTTCTAAAAGAATTAGTGAACCCTGCTTAAACAATGCCTCGTGGCTGAGACCTCCATATTCTAACCACCCTCTGTGCAAAGAAATGTATTTCTCACCTACCCTTCAATTCCTTAAGTTTGGGCTGCCTTGTTACCATCTCATCGACCAGTGGAAATAATTTATAACTTTATATCAGGTCACCCTGTTACCATCTTAGCTCTAGTTAAAAAAAAAAAAAATCTAAATTTTCAAGAGCATTTGCTATTCCCAGTCTTTGCTTATGCTGGCACAATATGCGCCCAGTCAACTTTTGTAAAACAAAACTTATTTTGCTGGCTCAGCTTTATTAGCGATGATGACTATGCCTTTAAGCTCGCATTGCATGATACGTGTCTGACGGGAATCTACAAATCAAATTACCATCAAAGGCTCTGTAATTTGATTACCTGTAGCTCAAAAGCTGAGGGCTCATACAAAGTTTCACAGCCAGGAGAGAACTTCCGTTGCAATTTAATTTTTAAACTCGAGGATAAAAAGGCCTCCTGTCAACAATTTTAGTGAAAATCAATGCCATTTCAATTAATTTACTGTGTGAAGTGCTTTGAGATGTTTGTGTGATGAGAAGCTATGTAAGTGTAAGTATTTTGTTACTTAAACTATATTTTTTCCTCAGTTTCCATTTTATCATCTGACCTACATTAAGTTAAATTAATTTGTATTCGAGCATTTTTTTTTTTGTTTTCGGTCCTACTATCTACACCACACAGCCACACCAATTATAAATTCATTATTAAACACTCTGCTCACCAGCATTGGTGGTAATCTGAACACAAGTCCAAAGTTTAGAAATAACATTTGCAAGTTCAGAAAGGCTCATGGCACTACATTTTAATTATTGATTTCCTGGAGACGGAATAATTGGTATTTAATCTCCGAAGGATGAAGTGCATAAACAAGTACAACTGATGGGTGGTCGGATCCTCCGTGACTTCAACATTTCTGTAACTCATCTGATAGCCGGAGAGGTTGGAAGCAAGAAGTATTTAGTGGCTGCCAGTCTGAAAAGAACTATTTTACTTCCATCCTGGGTTAAGGCATGCTGGGAGAAAGCTCAACAGAGGTACGTAGTCGTGCTTCCTTTCAAGTTTTTAAAAATCGAGGTGACTTCCTGATAGGTTGTTGCCTTTATAATAAATGTGACAAATACATAACATCAGGAAGTCGCAAAGTGCTTCACAGCCAATGAAGTACTTTTGAAGTGCAGTCCTTACCTGGTCTGGCCTATATGTGACTCCAGACCCACAGCAATGTGGTTGACTCTTAACTGCCCTCTGAAATGGCCTAGCAAGCCGCTCAGTTGTAACAAACCGCTATGAAAAACTAAGAAGAATAAAACCGGACGGACCACCCGGCATCGACCTAGGCATTGGCTAATGGACACGACAACGGCACACCCAGCCCCATCGACCCTGCACAGTCCGCTTCACTAACATCTGGGGACTTGTGCTAAAATTGGGAGAGCTGTCCCACAGACTACTCGAGCAACAGCCTGACATAGTCATACTCACAGAATCATACCTTTCAGCCAATGTCCCAGACTCCTCCATCACCATCCCTGGGTATGTCCTGTCCCACCAGCAGGATAGACCCACCAGGGGTGGCGGCACAGTAGTATACAGTCGGGAGGGAGTGACCCAGGGAGTACTCAACATTGACTCCAGACCCCATGAAGTCTCATGGCTTCAGGTCAAGCATGGGCAAGGAAACCTCCTGCTGATTACTACCTACCGCCCTCCCTCAGCTGATGAATCAGTACTCCTCCATGTTGAACACCACTTGGAAGAAGCACTGAGGGTAGCAAGGGCACAGAATGTACTCTGGGTGGGAGAGTTCAATGTCCATCACCAAGAGTGGCTCGGTAGCACCACTACTGACCGAGCTGGCCAAGTTCTGAAGACATAGCTGCTAGACTGGGCCTGCGGCTGGTGGTGAGAGAACCAACACGAGGGAAAAACCTACTTGACCACGTCCTCACCAATCTACCTGTCGCAGATGCATCTGTCCATGACAGCATTGGTAGCAGCGACCAACGCAGTCATTGTGGAGACGAAGTCCCATCTTCACACTGAGGACACCCTCCATCGTGTTGTGTGGCACTACCACCGTGCTAAATGGGATAGATTCAGAACAGATCTAGCAGCTCAAAACTGGGCATCCATATGATGTGGGCCATCAGCAGCAGCAGAATTGTATTCCACCACAATCTGTAACCTCCTGGACCGGCATATCCCTCACTCCACCATTACCATCAAGCCATGCGACCAACCCTGATTCAATAAGGAGTGTAGAAGAGCATACTAGGAGCAGCACCAGGCATACCTAAAAATGCGGTGCCAATCTGGGGAAGCTGCACCAAAGGACTAGATGCATACTAAACAGTGGAAGAAGCATGCTGTAGATAGGGCTAAGCGATCCCACAATCAACGGATCAGATCAAAGCTCTGCAGTCCTGCCACATCCAGTCGTGAATGGTGGTGGACCCTTAAACAACTAATGGGAGGAGAAGGCTCCATGAATATCCCCATCCTCAATGATGGTGGAGCCCAGCACGAGTGCAAAAGACAAGGCTGAAGCGTTTACAACCATCTTCAGCCAGAAGTGCCGAGTGGATGATCCATATCGGCCTCCTCCTGAGGTCCTCACCATCCCAGAAGCCAGTCTTCAACCAATTCGATTCATTCCACATGACATCAAGAAACTGCTGAGCGCACTGGATACAACAAAGGCTATGGGCCCAGACAATATCCTGGCTGTTGTACTGAAGACTTGTGCTCCAGAACTAGCTGCGCCTCTAGCCAAGCTGTTCCAGTACAGCTACAACACTGGCATCTATCCGACAATGTCAAAAGCTGCCCAGGTATGTCCTGTCCACAAAGCAGGACAAATCCAATCCGCCCCATCAGTCTACTGACAATCATCAGCAAAGTGATAGAAGGTGTTGTCGATAGTGCTGTCAAGCGGCACTTACTCACCAATAACCTGTTCATGATGCTCAGTTTGGATTCCGCCAAGACCACTCGGCTCCAGACCTCATTTACAGCCTTGGTCCAAACATGGAGAAAAGAGCTGAATTCCAGAGGTGAGTTGAGAGTGACTGCCCTTGACATCAAGGCAGCATTTGACAGAGTGTGGCATCAAGGAGCCCTAGTAAAACTGAAGTCAATGGGAATCGGGGGGAAAACTCTCCACTGGCTGGAGTTATACTTAGCGCAGAGCAAAATGGTTGTGGTTGTTGGAGGTCAAACATCACAGCCCCAGGACATCGTTGCAGGAGTTCCTCAGGGCAGTGTCCTAGACCTGACCATCTTTCAGTTGCTTCATCAATGACCTTCCCTCCATCATAAGGTCAGAAGTGGCTATAACAACAGAAAATGCTGGAAAAACTCAGCAGGTCAGGCAACATCCGTGGAGAGAAATTTGAGTTGACGTTTCGGGTCGAACCCTTCTTCTCCTCCACCATCGGCATACCATGGCTGCAGTGTGTACCATCTACAAGATGCACTGCAGCAACTCCTCACCAAGGCTTCTTCGGCAGCATCTCCCAAACCTACGACCTCTTCCACCTAGAAGGACAAGGGCAGCAGGCGCATGGGAACACCACCACCTGCAAGTTCCCCTCCAAGTCACACACCATCCTGACTTGGAAAATATCGCCATTCCTTCATCGTCGCTCCTTCGCTAACAGCACTGTGGGAGTACCTTCACCACACGGACTGCAGCGGTTCAAGAAGGCGGCTCACCACCACCTTTTCAAGGGCAATTAGGGATGGGCAATAAATGCTGGCCTTGCCAGCGACGCCCACATCCCATGAACGAATTTTTAAAAAGTTATAATATAGGCAAACGTAGAAGCCAATTTGAGCCCAGCAACATCCCACAAACAGCAAGGAGCTAAGTGTCCAGATAATCTGTTTTTGGTGGTGTTGGTTGAACGGATAAATGTTGCCTGGGAACTGGAATTAACCCATCTGCTCATCTTCAAATAGTGGCTACCGCTTGGGATGCGGAAGGCTGCAGCGCTTCCATTGAGGACACTTCAGATGGCTGTGGTAGGTGACCTCGAGCAGCTGTGGATCTTGAGGGCCCGGCTGCAGAATCTCAGCGTGGGCTGCAACTGGCTGTGTGGCACTAACGAGGGCACTGGTGGAGTGGGTGGCAGGGGAAGCAGACAATGCTGTCCTCCTGAGAGAGGACAGCAGATGCCTCTGCCATGAAGCCAAATCTACTATCTTGAGACCGCACTTCACCACTTCTACAGTGACACTCTGGAAGTCCCTGTCAACATTGGCCCCCAGAGCCAAGATGGAAGCTAACTTTAAAAAAAAAAAGTAGAAAGAAACTCTCCAGGAACACTGTACCAAAGTCAAAATGTCTACAAAAGCAAAATACAGGAAACTCTTTGGTATCCGGCGCCGACGGGACTGGGATGGTGCCGGTCGATTAAAAATTCCGGATGACGGAGAGGGTTATCTACCGAGGCTATTTTTAACAAACAAAAATAAAAAAAATCAAGAAATGTGCAGTATACAGTAATTGGACTTCCGACAGCGCCAAGAAGCCGAGTAGTGGCAGTTTGGAGAACTACCCCCACTGACTAACTCGGCCACCGCGGGAGACTCGGACTCGGCAACATTGCCGGTTATTGAGGTGTTTTCGGAGCATGAATTTTGCCGGTATATAGAGAATTCCGGATATTTAGGTGCCGTTTAAACAAGAGTTTCCTGTACTGCGGATGCTGGAAATCTGAAATAAAAACACAAAATACTGGAAATACTCAGCAGGTCAGGCAGCATCTGTGGAGTGAGAAACAGAGTTAACGTTTCAGGTCGATGACCTTTCGTCAGAACTGGAAAAAGTTAGAGATGTAACAGGTTTTAAGCAATTACAGAGGCTGGGAGGAAAGAACAAAAGGGAAGGCCTGTGATAGGGTGGAAGGCAGGAGAGATTAAACGAACTCTGTTTGTTCGCTGTTATTATCCACTGCAAATTCCGGGCCATTGTGTAAATGCATTTTTGTTCTTTCTAAAACACATTTCATTTATTGGTGTCTTGAGAAACCCAATATGGAATAACTGTCATACTATGTTTATTTATATAGATGCCACTCACTCTTGCTTTCTTTCAAATAGCATGATTAACCTTACAGATGTGACTATGGAGGAACACTTCTGTCCTCCGTTCCTTGGCTGCACAATCTGTGTGACTGGTCTGAGTAGCCTGGATAGGCAGGAAGTGCAGCGACTTACCTTGGAGAATGGGGGTCAGTACACAGGGCAGCTGAAGATGAACGATTGCACACATCTTATTGTGCAAGAAGCTAAAGGTAAATGTGACGTGGTTCAATTTTCAGACCTTGCAAATACAGTAAAGTGAAACCTCCGTTATCTACACTGCAGTTATCCTCCAAAATATTTATAGCACCTCATAGCTTTTGTTTGTATTTCATCTCTCTTTCTTGGTGAGTAAAACTGCATCATATTTCTTTTCTACTTGGCATCCAGTTGTTAAATCATTCAGGGTTTTTGCCTCTGATACTCTACCTGGAAGTCTATTCCAAAGAGTTGTTCACTCTGGCAGTACTAAATTTTGCCTTTTGTTGTTTTGAATCTGTGTCCAAATCGGTGTCCCCTTGTCCTTTTGTGGTTTAGATTGAAGCAGTGTTCTGGGTTTACCTTTTCTTTACCATTTACTATCTTGTATTATCGTGTATTAGTGCATCACCTCTCAGCTGCCTCCTTTTGCAGGCTGAAAATCCCAAGTGTCTCCAGTATTTCCTCATAACAGTCCCTCTGACACTAGAGAGCGGGCTCGTGCATCTTCTTTGAACTGCTTCTAGGACTTGCATGTCTCCCTTGTGTCTCCGTAATCATAACTAGACACCATGATCATGGTGTAGCCTGACTGGAGTACTGTAAGGTTTGAGCTTGACTTCCTCTGACTAGTTTTTGGCTTTAGTTCAGCATTTTCTTTGCTTTGTTGATTGCTGAGCTACGGGGTTTGGACATGTTGAGCGTCAAGTCTACTAAATTCCCTAGATTTCTTTGAATTTCATCCATTGTTATTTCAACAATTCCTATGCAACAGCTTGGACATTTAACAGCACAAACAAGTGAAATTCATAAAATTCAGCCAACAAAGTGAGAGATCAATAGAACTACTGTGGGTTGGATATAAATCTCATTGCCCATTGATGCTTTTCATTTGTGGAAATACTGATTCGGTATGTAATTGTACAAAACTTACTCTCTACTCCAGTTTGCAGGATTAAGGCTATTTATTCTCGGGCAAGTATATCCCCTTCTTCAGGGTCCTTTATGCTTCTGAAGCTTGTTTCCTAAGTGAGCAAAGAAATGAAACACACTGCCACGTGCTCACTGCTGTTCTCTGCCTGCATGGCTTTTAGGTGAAATTGAAATTGCTGCTTCCACCCGTTGCTAGTTTTTAGACAAAATTTCTTTTGAATTTATAGGGTCCTCCCAGTGAATTCCTCATAATTCCTTTTACAACTTTATCTATATTTTGACACATCTTTCTGCAGAATTACTTTCACTTCAGCACGGTGGCATAGTGGTTAGCACTGTTGCCTCACAGCGCCAGGGACCCGGGTTCGAATCCGGCCTCGGGTGACTGTCTGTGTGGAGTTTGCACATTCTCCCCGTGTTTGTGTGGGTTTTCTCCGGGTGCTCCGGTTTCCTCCCACAGTCCAAAGATGTGCGGGTTAGGTTGATTGGCTATGATAAATTGACCCTTAGTGTTAGGGGGATTAAATACATGGGGTTACGGGGATAGGGTGGGATATGTGTTGGTGTAGGGGTTACGGGGATCGGGTGGGATATGTGTCGGTGCAGGCTCGATGGGCCGAAATGGCCTCTATCTGCACTGTGGTGATTCTGTGATTCTGTGAGGGGGGTGGGGGCGGGCAGATCTCCTTGGTAGTATTTTGTCAGACATTCTAAATCACCTCCACATAATGGCTCTGAATTTGCGATCGGAGGCGTACCGCCAGAGTACGCCTCCGACCCCCAAAACATCTATGAACTTACCTCCGGGCTCTAAAGCTATGGAGAGTTTGGGCCCTGGGCCTCCATGCGACGCCTGCGTAAAGGCCCACGGATCCCAAGGAGGCAGGCGGTTCGGAAGCGTACCTGGGATCACGTGGGCCAGATCCTCCAGTGGGAAAGGAGGATTCCATTGCAGTCATTTCCGAATGGAATACCCTGCTGACATGCAATGGAATCCCCAAATTAAACAATTTAGACAACTCTAATAAATATATATGTTCTGATTTTCAAAGTTAATTAAAAGTCCCTTCATTACACCAAATACAATAAAAAATTAATTTTTTGAAAAATAATTTTAAACATTTTAATCCGGGTCAATATTTGCATAAACTCATTTTAAGTGTTTATGCATCATTTTTAATTAATGTTTTATAATAACCCTTACGCTGGTGAAAGCAGGCCCTAAGCCTGCTTTTACTAGCCACAAGAGTTTCGTGGGCAATTGCTGGGCAGCATTTGGGCAAATAGCCCCAACTCTGTGCCAGTGAAAGTGATTTTCCCGTCACTTCGTATGATCTGTCAAGGCGTACCTTGCCATGTTGTAAGTTCCAGTTTTTCAGCAACACATGCATAAACCCAGACCTTGCGGGGCCTTTCTGAAGGATTACGACGGCGTACGCCAAAGACACCGTAAATTCTGTCCCAATAACACCATGTAGAATTCTCCCTATACTGTAGTTCCATAGTTTAACTCTTGGGTTAACTGTCCCCACTTTAGGTTAATCGGTATAGCTCTTGAGCAACTAGTTAACTGAGCTGTCTGTTCAGTTGATATATGTTCACTTAACCAGCTAACCTTACATGGTAGGTAATGGAATCATCATTTTTATTCTACCTAATATGAACTATTTATTGATTGCTTTGTTTTTGATATCCAGGCCAGAAGTATGAATGTGCACAAAAGTGGAATGTATATTGTGTGTCTATCCAATGGTTCTTTGACTCCATCAAGCATGGTGCTTGCCAAGATGAAGGCATTTACAAAGTTGAATCTGAAACAAAATCTAAAGAGATGGCTCCAAGCACTTCAACTCCTACAAACATTGGGAATGCACTGAACTGTAAGTAGGACATTGATGATTCTGTTGCCTTTTCTTAAATTTTACAATGGCATTTTAGAATTTAGTATATGTGCATTAAATTTAATATTCTCATTTTCAAATCTTGCACATTCTTGCTGCAGTGTATCTCTGTAATCTGCTCCAGCCTTCTTATCCATCCTGCAAACTTTGGTCCTCTGATTCTGGTCTGTTGCGCATCCTTTTTCTGCTTCCCCGACCGCATCCTGATAGCAGAGCCTTCACTTAACTCAGCCTTTGCCTCTAGAAGTCCTTCCCTAAACCCTTCCACCTCTCCAATTCTTCCTTCATCTTTAAAAACCTTTTCAAAACCAATCTTTTCAACCAACCTATCAGTCACATCTCTAACTCTCCCTCTATGATGTGGCATCCCCTCCCTTATCCCACTGTAAGGCACCTTGAGACATTTTCTTACACAAAAAGCCCCATATAACTGCAAGTTGTGAGAACTTTTTTTTCTAATTTTTGTCTGAGCAATGCCACAGGAATCAACTATATTTCATGGTATAACACTTCTGTTATAAAACCGCTTAGCTTGTGACTTACCTTCAGCAACACCACTAGTACTTAAACTGATTTGATAATTATTTTATGTTGGGTATTTGGTGGTTGAATTGCATTATTAGCTTTGGACTTGCAGCTCTTTTAAAGGAAAGGTTATTTTACCTATTGTGTTATGAAGAGGGATAGTTGTAGACTTAATGCTGTCTCTCGGTTTTCGCTTAGTACTGTGCTTTATACTTTAAAACTGCTGATTGGAGGCAGCTTTGAGATTGTGATGTTGTGCTGCAGTGACATAATAAGCTCCCTTATAAATAACATTTTGGATATTATACAGTTCCTTAGAGTGCAGTTTGCCTTTGAAGAGTGTACTACAGGAAACTTCGCGATATCCGGCACTGACGGGACCGGCGTGATGCCGATCTATGAAAACTTCCGGACAGACCAGCGCTAATGTTGAAGGATACGGAGGTTTTCATCTCCGTATCTGACAACAAACACTGTTGCTTAGCAACAGCTTCTAAACAGTCGGCCCGTACCTTGGAAGCATCTCTGTAGCTTAGCAACAGCTTCAGAGAGGCTTGCCAGAGACTGACTGTTTAAAAAAAAATGCTAGAAGAAAAAAAAAGAAAAAAAACCTAACAAAACGGCTGCTGATTTCTGCCGTTAGATCGAGGTTTCCGGACATACAACCTCCAGATAAACCAAAGTTTCCTGTATTGAGAAACATGGATTAAGATATTTTTAAAATTTAGCATATTATGTAGATGACAATGAGCCAATACTGGACATGTGCCAAGAAATGTATAAGATGTAATTTGCCCTTTTCTCTTCCTCTGCCTATTCTTAGCTCGATCTCTATCAGATGTGAGCCATATTTCCAATATTAGCATGAGTTGCATCAATGAATCTGCGTTCAACTCTGCCATGACTGCTAAGCTTGACGTCGCTGATGGCTACCTCGATGCACTAGATCTCAGTCTTGTTGAGGTTTCTGAGGATTTGTTGGATGGATGTAAAGTAAGACCATGTTTTAAGTTGTCTCTCGAGAATTGTTGCACTCGTGAAATTTTGTACCACTGTGGATAATTGCATAGATATGAACTACGAGAATAAACTTGTAATATTCCATGTTTGACTGCACAAACACATTTAAAAAGAAAATAACAGTATTTTTATTTTTCTCAACTATTTTGTCGATTAACCTTTTTTAATTACAAAAAATGTCTGTGAATTCCTAATCTGGTGAATAAATATTGTAAATGAGTTGCTGTTTTTTTTTAAGAAAGTGTGATATGTAGATGTATATGTATCTTTGTCAGATCTATTTGTCTGGATTTGGTGGCAAGAAGTTGGATAAATTAAGACGGATGATTAACTTTGGAGGTGGTGTTCGGTTTAATCAAATTTGTGAAGATGTTACTCATGTCATCGTGGGAGAAGAGGATAAGGAGCTAAAACAATGTTTAAACAAAATATCACACAGGTATAGTCACTGCATGTTCTATACTAAATGACAACAGGGAATGAAATTCATATAATTAAAACTCTTGCATATAACATGTCACATAAGAGTGGCGCATCAAACATGTCCGTAGGAAAACAAAATTCTGTTGCACATTTCTTGTTATTTTAGACAAGCGACTTATGCATACTGATTTGCTAAAATATGATCAGGAAATATTTCTTGTAGCATTGTTCAAAGGCTGGGTCTGGTAAATACAGGTAGAGGGTGGAGGCTATCAGCTAATGGTTAAGGTGGGTGCTGAGTTGAGATTTTCGATGTATGGGTAGTCGGTTGATTTACCACGGAAAATTGAATAAGAAAGAACTTGCACTTAGGAATGCCTTCCACGTCATCAGGACATCCCACAGAGCTTCACGGCCAATGATTTACTTTTTTTTTGAAGTGTAGTCAAACTGTTGCTATGCAGGAACACAGGAACAGGAATAGAGCCATTCAGTCCCTCGAGCATGTTCTGCCATTCAGTCAGATCATCTGTACCTTAGCTCCATTTACGTGCCTTTGATCCATTTCCCTTGATAGCCTTACTTAACACCTATCTAACAAAAATCTATCAATCTCCGTGTTGAATATTTACATTGACCCAGCATCCACAGCCTTTTGGGAGGGAGAGTCCCCGATTTCCACTACTGTTTGTGTGGGAAAAAAAGTGCTTCCTAATTTCACTCTTAAATGGCCTAGCTCTCATTTTATAATTGTGTCCCCTTGTGGATTCCCCCTCCAGTGGAAATAGTTTCTCTACATCTATCCTATCAAATCCCTTTATCATTTTATGACCTCGGTTTTTTAAAATCACCCCTCAACCTTCTGTACTCAAGAAAATACAAGCAACCTGTCCTCAAAATGTAACCCTTTACACTCTGGTATCATTCTGGTGAATCTGTGCTGTACCCCCTCCAATGATATATCTTCCTTGATGGTGGTGCCCAAAACTACGTGCAGTATTCCAGATGGGGCCTGACCAAGGCTCTGTACAACAGAAGCATTTGTATTTCAGCCCCCTTAACACAAAGGCCAACATTTCGCTAGCTTTTTGATTACTTTTTGTATCTGTGTACTAGTTTTTAGTGACTCGTGTACATGGATACCCAACTCCCTTTGCTCCTTCACAGCTTCTAGTCTCTCGCCATTTAGAATATATTCCAATTTTTATTTCTTGAATTCAAAGTGGATGACCTCACACTTCCCCCACATTGAACTCCATCTACCACAGTTTTTGCCCACTCACTTTATCTGTCTTTGTCCCTTTGTAACTTCCTGCTCCCATCTACACAACTTACTGTGCCTCCTAACTTGGCTGCAAACTTACAATATATATATATAATATATATATATAAGCTGAGGCCCCAGTACAGATCCCTGGGGAACAATACTTGTCACATCTCACCAATCAAAGTGCATTTCTGTTATCCCTACTCTGTCTCCTAATTCCCAACCAATTAAAACATTAAGACTGGATTGAGGGAAAGAAGCACTGGCAAGCCCTTTGATAGGGTGCAAAGATAAGTGTGGGCTCCTTTAGTTAAGTCTAAGGTTTGTAGAGGCTGGATTGTGTCTATATTAACATCCTGGAAATGGGATAACAGGTTTAGTTTTGTTCCTAAAAGTATATAATTTCCTCACCTCATGATTCACAATATTCAGAGCCACATTATCATTAGAGGTTTTTATTTTGCTCTGAGCCTGGATATCATGGGGCAGTGTCAGAGAATGCTCTTTGCTGCACTGTGATTTAGTAGAATTTTTTTTGTGTAATGTGATCGGAGAGAGGTTTTACATAATCTGGTGACTAACAAAGTAGAAAATTACCAATTAGAAAGCAGAAATACACAATTGGTTCAGTGTCTTCTTCAATGAAGGTGAAATTGACAGATTCAATGGTGGACACAAAGAACTTTATTCTAAAGATACTTGTGGGTTGTGATCTAGAATGTACTTTGGTTCTAAGAATAATGCTGGAAAATTTGAATTAAAGGATTTTTTCGGCTTTTCTATGAATGTTGTAGTTGGGGGAATGTATCTATTTATTTGGCTATCTAGAAGACCCCCTGTTGCTCACAGTGAATCGGATGCTCTCTTTCTTTTACCTCTCTGTCGAGGCTTGTTGCGGGGAGTGGGTTGCATTCATGTGTAGGTGTTCCTTCTGTCTGTTTCTGTGATATGTATCTCTCTTCCCTCCCCCTTTTGCTGTTTTTTTTTGCCCGTGTGCTGTTCTGCCTCACTCCCTTTGTCTCTGCTTATGGTTATGTCTCTCTCTCCTTTTTCCACTTTTGCTTCCTACTGTCCTGTTATGCTCATGTCTTTTTCTGTTTATTTCTGTCTCTTTTTCTTCCCATTTTCCCCCTAATTTTAAATCTGGGTGCGTGGTCACTTTAACAGGCTGCGCACCCCATTCAAAGTTTCGCACATGCGTGAAATTTCACATTGGAAAAGCTGGTCCAGGGCTGTGCGGGACCCGCAGACAGCTGCGCGGCCAAGCAGCTTAGCGGGAATGTTGCTCCCCACCTCTTTCCTCCCTCTCTGTTTTCTGTCTCTTCTGTACTTTTCAGTAGGAGTGGCAGGTCATGGAATGAGGAGGCCAGGACCATAGGTTGGCCTTTGGGTGGTACATCATGGGAGGGATCCTGCTAGGGCCATAGGCCTGCTTGTGGGTCACAAGAGGTATCTGCCAGTGGATGCTGATTAGCTTTTGGGTAGGTGAGTGGCACGATACAACATCGCACCATCTGCCTTTTAAGATACAAATTGGGAGCAAATTGTAGCATTGATGGCGAGGTTGATTCCCGAGGAGGGGTAGTCACTGAGCAAGGCAGGTGCCGCTGCCTGGATGCCCCTTTGGATTTGGCCAGCGGTGTGTGCTGCGCGGACATGGCAGAGGATGCCCAGGTTGGAATAGAAGGAGATCACGAACCTGGCTAGGGGAAATAGTATATCAGTGAAGACATGATGCTTTGGATGGGGAAGGGGGTTTATTCACAGACTGGGGAGAGGAGGTGAAGATGCAAGATGTAGGGGAACAGAGCAGCACAGAGAGGTACAGGAGCTTGGATCTGGATAAGACACTCTAGTAGCATTAAACCAAGAAATAAAATCACATAGCTCAGGCAGGGTTCTTGTTCCACATTCTGATTCAGTAACTCTTACTGAGATGTTTCCCATGGTTGAATACCTGCTGCCACTTGTCATCTAGGCTTGCATAAATTAGGTTAGCCACGAGCAGGCTGCTAGCGTTTGTGGAACCATAACTCATAGTAGGGCAGATGCTCATAGACTACCTGTTAGCCTAGTAGATTCCCCTGCACTAGAAACTTAGGATATTCTGGGCGATGTAGTTATGCTTCTCCCCTTTGTTTCTTCCCTCCTCCCCTTTTCCTCTCTTGCGCTCTCTCTCTGAATTTCTCTCACACGCTCTCTCTATACGAAAGTAATAATCGTGAAGAGTTGTTTTAATTTGAATGTTCATTGCAGCTTTTCAAAGGAATAATATTTACTGGATTACTATTTGTAATAGGCCATATGTGGTTACAGCAAAATGGTTAGTAGACTGCTTTTCCAAGAACTGCCTTCTTCCTGCGGAGCGGTATTTCCATCCAAATTGTCAGCCTGATCCGGTACCAGAACATTCCAGCAGCAGCCAAGCTCATTCGGCTCTAAATGGCAGTAAGACGTTCAGAGCCACCACAGTCAGTCCCAGCAGACAGCAGCAAGCAGATGATGATCTCCTTTTACAGTACCTGGAGAGCGACAAAACTGTAGGTTAGAGATTAATCTTTTATCTTTTCAATTGACAAATTTCAAAAGATGTTATGATGACTTCGTGATTAACAGTTTCTTTTCCTCAGGGGCCTGGATATTATGGGGAGTTTGCACACCGCCTGTCCATCTCTGCTTGAGTTTGATTTCCGATGCGACTTAAAAGATGTGAAAGCTTTTTGTCTCTGGTTGTAAGCAAGCCTATCAACTCTCCTGAATTTGTGTACATGGATACCCAAATCACATCGCCCTTCCACAGTGCCAAGTCTCTTGCCATTTAGAAAATATTCCAGTTTGTCCATCTTGGATCCAAAGTGGATGACCTCCCACTTCCCCACATTGAACTCCCATCTGCCAGGTTTTCCTATTCACTTAATCTGTCTACGTCCCTATGTAACTTCCTGCTCACATCCACACAACTTACTGTGTCTCCTAACTTGGCGTCATCCGCAAATTTAGATATACAGCTCTCTCTTCCTTCATCCAAGTCATTGATACATATGTTGAAAAGCTGAGGTCCCAGTACAGATCCCTGGGGAATATCACTTGTCCGATTCCACCAATCGAGTACATACCCTTTATCCATACTCTGTCTCCTATTTCCCAACCAATTACCAACCCATGTAACAAGTTTACCTCCAATTCTTTTATTTTTGCTAATAACCTCTTGTGCGGAACCTCATCAAATGCCTTCTGGAAGTCCATATAGACCACATCCATAGATCTGCCCTATCCACCACGTTGGGGACCTGCTTAGAAAAATTGAACTAAATTAGTCAGACATGACTTGTCCTATACAAATCCAAGGCAATGCTCTTCGATCAGCTCATACTTGTCCGAGTGCTTAGCCACTCTCCCTGAACTACCATAGGGTAGAAACCATCAGGTCCTGGTGCTTTGTCTATCTTAACTCCCATTTACTCCATTACCATTTTTGTTCCTTGTATTAAGTCTAATAAGTTCCTCCACTTGACTTATTTTGAAGATTCTTTGTACTGCTGGTATTTTGTCCTCTTCTCTACTGTAAAAACAGATATAAAGTATTAATTTAACAAGTCTGCCGTTTCCTTATTGTCCATTATAGTCTTCACCTGCATCTGTCTTTAATAGGCCCACACGCCCCTTTACTACTCTTTCTTTTAATATGTTTATAAAAACTTTTACTGTTGTCTTCGATATTTCTTGCAAGGTTTTTTTCATATTTTCTTTTTGCACCTCTTACTACAGTACATTCTTTGTAACCTTTTGTAGCTTCTCAAAGCTCTGCTAGTCTGCTGGATTTCCACTTTTTTTTTTTGCATTTGTGTTCGCCTTTTCTTTTAGATTAACGCTGTCTCTTACCTCGTTTGTTGACCGTGGCTATTTAATTGCACAAGTGAAACTTTTGCCTTTTTAGGGGTATGTACTGGTTTGGTATCGTACCAAATACTTTGAACACTTCCCACTGTTTGTCTGTAGGTTTACCCATTAACAGTTCAGCCAGTTTAATGTGGTCAATTTAGTTCTCATCCCTTCAACATTTGCCTTACTTAAATCTAAAACCTTGGTTTGTGACTTTCCCTTCTCAAATTAATGTCAAATTCAATCATATTATGGTCACTATTCGCAAGATGTTTCTTTACTGTTAAATTGTTTAGTAATTTTGCTTTGTTACTCGTCACTGTATCAGTCAGGTCTCTGTAATGGCTACTGCATCATAGCCTTTAAACTGAATTTGTGCTTCTAACTCATCTGTTTTATTTCTTGTGCTACATGCATTCTCTTATTGGGTAACTGTCCCCACCCTGCCCATCTGGTGTTTTTTGTGCACTTATTGACTTATCACACTTTTCTTTTGCTGATTCTCTACATTGTTATACAGGCAATTTAATGTGTTACTTTTCATTGTGATGTTTTTGAGGCTGATGCATTGGGTAATACTAACCCACATGAACCTTCCTCTTTTGTGCTCTTTAAGAGGCCTGTGCACCCATTAAGTGGCAGTCTGTTGCTCCCCAGCCAGCAACAACTTTCTCCACTCCTCACATGACTTATTTAACGTTGATCGTTGTAGTAACCCGCTTGATCTTGTTAGTAACTTTCTTTCTGATTACTCGTTTTATTCTTCAGTCTTGTTAATTATTTGCGTTTAAAGTTAAAACTGTTAATGTTGACTGGCTCAGTTTTAAATCAGCATCTCTTCATACCAGCAGTTTTAGAGTTTACATTTTTTGATCAATTGAAACCTTGAATTGACTGGTACTGTTTGAACGCTTCATGATGTCAATCGTAAGTCAGCTAGAGGGATTTAAGCACTTCATTAAGTGCAACAAGGCCTGATGGATAATCTAAGGCTTACACCACCACTTATCAAACTTGCCTGGTTTTCTGCCTACACCTGCCAGTACTGTCTTGTCAGGATGTGCCACTGATATTCGGGAGAAAATCTAACAAAAGCGAAGTTGCAAGTATAAAACAACTTGTCCCTTCACATCTCAATCAGGCTCCACCCGCTGTTTTCCACAGGCCAGTACAGTGCACTGTTCTGGTCCCAAGTCAAGTACAGTCCTTGCAAAAAAGAAATCCAAATTGCTTTCAACAAGCGCCACTTTTGATGGCTGAGGAAACAGGCCAACAATGTATGGGATTAACTTGTTGATTCCAGAGATGCCATGGGCTGAGTTGGAGTTGACGGGCAGTATCACCAAGTAGGAATACTGCCTATTAGTGCTTTGGCACTAACTGACACCACACTTCTCAATTCACCAACATTTGGAGGATGCTCCACCATTGACTGATCCTGATTCCTCCAATTGCAAGACTGTCAGTGTATGCCAGTGCTGTGGTGTTTTTTGTCAGCTGGTGCTGATCAAAGGAGGTGCCCAGAAGGTGCAGCCTGGTTTCAGTTAGCCCTTTGTTACCTCAGTCTGTTATCTCGTGGCACTAAACGATGTGCAGGATATTGGTCCACTTGGCACCCTTTAATTTGGTGACGCCTTTCTTGGGGTCCTACCTTCACGGTGGGTGTTGGAGGAAATCAATGATTTTTGCTAGTTAATTAGAGGTCTGGATCTCCCTGCACCTCATTGGGTCCACGTGCAACTCCTCGGGGTTGTCTTGGGCCTTTAGAATGTTAACTCCAGCAACCTCCACTTGCACGGTTACAGGCCATTGATAAGAGTATTTAACATCCTCAGTTAATCAATCTGGGACCTTTGCAGCTACCTTGGTTCCCTCATTCCCACCACCAGGACTGAATTGGCACCTTCACTAACGGTTCCACCATAAGGTACTAACTCGGAATGGCTCAGTCTCTAGTGAGTGGATAGCAGGATGCCTTTCCCAAAGAAGAAGAGGAACTAATGATGATCTGCCATCGGCCACTGGCTTGATCAGAGAGCAAAATGTTTTGACACTTTCAGTACTATGGAAACCTGCAGTTTAACTTTTGTAGACCTGGAAATCTCTATGCTGGGGGTTGAACCATTGCTCTAAAGTTCCTAAAGGCCGGAGCCTACAGCATTTGTGGTATTTGCCATGCCCATTTCCCATGGGACTGTTATCAAGATAATCTGGGCAGATATTCAAAAGAAGCCCAGTGTAGACGAGACCTACTGGGTCTATCGTGCCTCTATCAATGTGAGATACACCATTCCCATTGCCAATTCAGTGGTTGTATTCCAGGTGCTATCCCAACCTGGAAAGGAAGCAGTCCACACATTTTCAGAATCTATGGTTATCCAATCATTGCTTGCTGTGCTTCACTGGATAATCAGTACTTTTTCAAACTTTTTTTTAACTCGTTCACGGGGTGTGGGCTTCCAGCACTTATTGTCCATTCTTAATTGCCCTGAGAAGCTGGTAGTGAGCCACCTTCTTGAACCGCTGCAGTTCATATGGTGAATATACTTTGTAGCGGTTTGTTATAACTGGGCCATTTCAGAGGGCAGTTAAGAGTCAACCACATTGCTGTGGGTCTGGAGTCACATATAGGCCAGACCAGGTAAGGACGGCAGATTTCCCAGTGAACCAGATTTAAAAAAAAAAAAAATAATCCGGTAGTGTCATGGACACCATTAGCTTTTTATTCCAGATTTATTTAATTAACTGAATTTCAATTCACCAGCTAGGGATTTGAACTCCAGGCCTCTGGGCCACTAGTCCAGTAACATAACCACTATACGACAGTATCCCACAACGAGTGGTATGTATAAGTTAGCACAGAAGCTGGACAGTATTCCCTTCTTTTGGAGGCAAATGTTTGGCCTGAACACTAGGATGCTGTAGGAAATCGGAACAGAGGAAATGATGCTGATTCTGGTTACTCCCATTGTCCTCTCAAACCATGGTTCTCCGACATCCCAGCATTGAATAGTGCCTGTCCTATCTTGCTACCGCATAGGAGACCTCCTTTTTTCAACTGGCGTAGCAGATCATACACCAGGATCCATACATATCTAGTTGATGGCATGGCTGTTAAGAGAGGGTGATTATTACATCAAGCTCTACTGTTGTTATGTCGTGGACACCCTACATGTCTTGTGCAAACCATCTATAACCTCAAATGGAAGACATTTGTTCAGTGGCATTCAAATAAATCTTAACAGTCCTGTCTCTTGTGATGCATTCCATATATCTACAATATCCTTTTGATTTCCAGCATGTTCATCTTGCGGCAATTTCAAACTTCCATGACCCTCTTGCAAAAGATACACAAGTTAGATCTTGATTTAATGAAGGCCATTTGGAAACAAAGTACTTCCACCACTGGCCCTAAATTGGGGTTTCAGTCTGATACTTTCAAACCTCTTGGTACATGTAATCTTAAATATCTGTCCTGGAAGACTGCACTTTTGTTGGCTCTCATTTCAGGTTGCCATGTTGATGTTATCAAAGGGCTGATTGTCAATCAGCCCTATTCTATTTGGCACGCTGATTGAACTTTCTTACCAAGTAACGGTTTGGGACAAAAGATTGTAATCTCTTCATTCTACCATCCTCTGATAGAAACCAGAATTGGAATAATGCTTTCACTGTAAGTGTACCCATAGAGCTCTGGCTTTTTATTTGAATTCTACCAAATCACTTTAATAGATCAAAAACTGTCCCTCACAGATGGTCTCCAAAAGAAGACTTGCAAAATGGATGGTGGAGTGCGATCACCATGATTACTGACGGGAATGACCGAGTAACAGGGCATTCCATGTATTCCAAGTTACTACTTGGGTATCTTTGAAATCACTATCCCATCTACCATGTGGAGTAGCCCCCATACATTTACCAAACATTACTGCTTGAACTTAGCAGTTGTGCCAATAATGGATTTGGTGGATCTGCCATGACTATTCTTTCTCTCTGGTTCAGTCTCTACCCGCTTATCTGCAGGACTCTTCCAATACCCTCTGCTGCTTGTTCTGGCCCCACATGTCTCCTGTTTGCCATAGATGTACAGTCCCAATACACCGCCATGTCTCCATTTTTCAACAGGATGGTCTCCAGGCCTCCTGTTTCTTTCTTAAACAGTAGCCAAACCAGCCCCCATCCCCCACTACCCTCCATCTGGACAAACTTGTTTTCATCTTGGATAACTGCTAAGTCTGCACACTTGCTTGAGACAGAAAGTGTTGCTCTGAGAACCCACAAGTCCCTGCTATGCATATCTTTTTGTAAGATACTTGGAACACGCTTCCTCCATTACATTGATGATCATGTTGCTTCCTGCTCTCATGCTGATTTTGAGAATTTCATTCACTATGCTTCCAATTTTTAACTATCCTTCACTTTTACATGGCATGTCTATGACTTTTCCCATCCTGGATTTTCTGTCTCTGGTGTGCTTTCCAAAGACATTATTACAAGCCCATTAACTCTCTCAACTTCTTGGTTGATGCTACTTCCCACCTCCATCTCTCTGTCCAATTTTCTCCGTCTCTATCGCATCCGATCTAATGACTCCAATTTCGCATCAGAACTTCTAAAATGTCCCCCATTTTCCTGCACTGCTGTTTCCTCTTGATTGTTGACAGGGCCTTTTCCTTGCTCTCATAACAAGAATTCCCATTGTCCTCACATTCTCCGTCGATCAGCCTCTGCATTCCCCAGATTATCTACCACTATTTATGGCATCTTAAAACATGATGCTACCACCAAGCACATCTTCCCTTTTTCTCTCTGCTTTTAGAGGCATTGTTCTCTCCATGGCATTGTTATTTGTTCTTCCACTATCCCACTTCCAGCTCTTCTTTCCCTAGCATCACCCTGTGGAAACACAGCAGATGCAATGCTTGTCCATTCACCTCTACATACGCCACTATCTAGACAGCAATTCACATGTACCGCCAATCCAGTATAATGTTTTTGCTGATCATAGTTGGGTCTCTTCTACATTTGGGAGACCAAACGCAGGCTAGTTGACTGCTTTGCCAAACACCTCCATTCTGTCTGCAAGTGTGACCCTTACCTTCCTGTGGCTCACCATTACAGGAAACTCTTTTTTTTATCCGGGACCGGCGTGGTGCCGGTTTATCAAAAAGTCCGGATTACAGAGAGTTATAGTTAAAAGGTGCGAGAGCTCCGTACACAGCAACGAATCCAGGCTTCCCTGTTGCATAGCAACAGGTGCAAGAAGCCCGGCCACAGACCAAGCGTCCCTGTTGCTTGGCAACAAGTGCAGAAACCCCCGATTACACAGCCAAGAATCAAGAAACGGCCACTAATATGAAGAAAAACTTAACTGAACCTACTCCTGAATTTTGCCGGTTAACCGAGATTTTCGGTTGTTTAGGTGCTGGTAAATCGAGAGTTTCCTGTATATTCCCCTAGTGACCCCCACTCTGACGTTTCTGTATCTTAACTATATTCCCATTCTGTATTTAGCTGGGGATGTGGGATGTGTCCTTTGGTGTCAAGAGGAAGGGAGATGGGTTGACACTTTTGGGTATTGTCCCTTTTTCAGAACATGGCAGACTGGCAGAATCGCTGTGTTGTATTTGCTGTTTTCACTTCAGAGCTTCTTCATCTATCTCTTTCCCCATCATCTCCATCTTGCCTTTTTATCTTGTATGGGCTTCTATCATGCTATTTGCACATTCTTTTATTTTTCTAATGTGTTTTTATGTTACAGGTTGAGTTTCTTGCATTTTTCTCAGCCAATAGAAGCTGGGGTGTGTCGAGATGGACATGGCCATGACATAGAGTTGACCAGGTCAACATTTGATGTGATTTTATAGCTTCACGAAGGAAGTGCTACTGCTCGAATGATCTCATCAGCTGCCCTGGCAGCACAGCAATGCTTGAAGTGGAGTTTTGTTGCAATTTGAATGGTTCTTTTGTGATTTTGTTTGATTGGTAAAACTTTCTACTTTCCCTCAGTCTCTTGTCTATCAATAAAACTAAATGTTAATCAAATGATTTTCTGTTCATATAGTTGGACCCGAAAATCAAGAAAAAGCAGAAAGTAATTTCAATGAAACTCTCCAGAAAACTGTACTGGAACAAAATCAGTCAGCAGACACGTCCACATACCAAGAAAAATCATCTGCTGAGGAGGGAATGTTTTGGAAAAAGCGGTTTCTAATATTTGGCTTTACGAATGAAGATGAAACGTATATGGCTGAATTAATTAGGGGCAGTGGTGGGAAAGTGCTGCGGCCCCACAGCCGGGCTGTCGCAGACTATGCTGTTGTGCCTTTATTGGGCACCTATGTGGATGCAACTGTGGCAGAAGTGGTTACAAACACGTGGCTGGTAAGGAAATTGTTATTAGTGACATTTTGGGGCTTCATACCAAGTATTTGATACTGGTAACTGCTTTATCAATCAAATGAAAGTTAAGAGGCAAAGTGGTTATGTTCACTGGCTAAAGTGGCTAAAACACTCCAGGATGGTGTTCCAGCTTTTAAACAACCTCACCCTCCTGCCTCCACTGGCAATACAAGAGAAATGAGGGACGAGAAAAGGTCATCCAGTCCATCATAGCTGATCCCTGTAGCACCCTAACTCCCCTACCAACTGCATTTTGAATAATCCCAAGGATTTTGCCTTGGCTACTCCGCCTGGCAGGTTGTGCCAAACATTTATAATTAAATGAAGAAGTTCTTCATGATCGAGCATGTGATTCAAATTTACTTTTCACTAAATTCTAGGGATCATTGGTAGTACTTTCCTAGGTTCATTTTGCAATAACCTGCGTTTGATTTAGCTCTGCGTTCAATTAATATTTAGATGAGATTCCTGTCAAATCAAATGTTGACAATCTAGTTCAGAAAGGAGTTAAACAGGTTACCAATGGTGATTACACATTGCTTGTCAGTTTATGATTTGATACTTTGGAAATCTGTCTGCAAATATATATTATAATATATATATTTTACTTTGGGAGTGGCCATGATCAAATGGTAGGTACCTTTTACTTACTGAAATCTGTCTTGATGACTATGATTTGATTGTGTGTCTCTTTTTTTAATTAAAGGAATATCCTTCTGCTAATCCAGTCTTTCTCCTGTTTTCTTGCAGGCGCTGTGCATAGATCAGCAGTGTATACTGGCTTCACAGTCCAATGCCTTATTTACTCCTATATCCATTGTGGAAGGAAGCACTCCACTGACTAACTGCGTACTTTCTGTTAGCCAGTTTACTGGGGTAGAAAGGGATGCACTATTTAACATAGCAGAACTACTTGGAGCAAGGTAACTGCCAATGATTACATAAACCCACAGACTTTGTACTGTGTAAGAAAGAAAGAAAGACTTGCAATTATATAGCGTCTTTCACAACCACCGGACGTCCCAAAGCGCTTTACAGCCAATGAAGTACTTTTGAAGTAGAGTCACCTATATCGCTATTAGGTTTTTATATATATATTTTTTTAATGATCCTACTCATCATTGTCGGAATAGGCAAATCATACAACTGGAGAAAAAATCATTCTGGTTGCCCGTTTGAGAATTTCTTGGCAGGCACCGGACATCACGGGCACCTGGTGTAGCCCTGGACTAGTAGTTGTTGTTGAATTCAACACAGCACTCTGGGGCTAGTGGTGACTTCCTCTTTAAGGCCACTACAACTCAAAAAGCCAAGGCCTCTGCTACTCTAATCAAAATGTGAGCACTTGATGCCATCTGACTCTTGCCTCAGACGGTGCAAGAGATCTCTTGTGCCACACACACCCGAGTGTGAGGTGAATCCAGGGCGACTGCTTCCAGGACAAGATCAAATATAGACAACAATCTAAAACTCAAACTGTATGACTGGCATTGTAACATTTTCAGCTCCGGCTTTATTTACTAGCTTACAGATGGATATCCCCCCCACTATTGTACATAAATAAATGGTCAGCACAAAGTTTGTACCCTCCATTGGATTTCTTGGAGACAGGGATACCTTGTGGCTTTTGCTCCGATGCTTCAAACAGCTTAGAACTTGATTATCATTGGTGGCCGTGCTTTCAGCTGCTGAGGCCCTAAGCTCTGGCATTCCCTCCATAAACCTCTCTGCCTCCCTACCTGTCTCTCCACCTTTAAGATGCTCCTTAAAACCTACCTCTTTGACCAAGCTTTTGATCACCTGTCCGAATATCTCTTTATGTGGATCGATGTCAAATTTTGTCTGATAACGTTCCTGTGAAGCGCCTTGGGACACTTTACTACATTGAAGGCGCTATATAGTTGTTGTTGTCTAAGATCAGATTATGTAAAATAATAAAGGGATATGGGAACACAGCAGGCATATGGGTTTAGGAAAATTGATTGTGTGGAAGATAAACACCAACAGTGGGTGGTTGGGCTGAATGGACTGTTTCCTTGTTACAATGCTATGTAAACTACTATTCTTAATTTCCAATATACTTCACACACTACGAGCTTGATCGAGGGGAAAAAAGTCATCTGTACAGGGTAAACCAGGAGGGACAACGTGCTTTTCATTCATTTTTGGCATTGAGGCATTAACTATTTGCAGGGAGAAAAGTGGGAGAAGGAAGAGAACCTTAGACAGCGTATCGTTTGCCAAAACACGTTAAAAGCTACTTTAGAAATACAAAGAGTGGGGAAAGGGTTGTTTACTGATCTTGCATCCCTGGCATGTGGGCTTAAATCCACATGGAGGTGAAAATTATAGGGTAAATCACTGCGGGCACCTTCCTGAACCTCTTAGCTATCAGAACGGCATTGGTGGAAAGCTGTGCCTTCCCTCTTGACCTGGGTATGATGTGGGTATAGGATAAAAATAATGGATTTTATGTTTTAAACCAAGTACTTAATCAGAGGATGTGTGTGCACATAGCAGAGCTTTGTGACATCTCTTGTTTTGTTTAAAGAGTGCAGGAATTTTTTGTTCGAAAAGCAAATTTGAGGAAAGGCATGCTTGCCAGCACCCACCTGGTCCTGCAGGAACCGCAAGGCTCCAAGTACGAAGCTGCGAAAAAGTGGGATTTACCAGCTGTGACTACCGCTTGGCTATTTGAATCTGCTCGATCAGGGAAAAGGGCCGATGAAAATAAATTCCTGGTAGAAAATGCTACTAGTGCTGGTAAGTGTTGTAACAACAAGTGTTGTATGAGCTATTGTATTTTAGCCCATTTGTAGCTGTTGAAGATGGAGATGATGAAATTATGCAAGTCAGTTGAAAATAAGCAGGCCCTTCAAATTAAATTTTACATTTTTTATCCCACTATCAATGAATTGATCTTGCCCATTGATCTTGATGGTGTGACGAGAAGTTTGAGAGCAGTGCTTCACCAAAGTCATGCAATGCCCCTGTTTCTATGTCATCTGAATACCACACATGTAGGTTACTCCCCAGCATTCTTTTTCTGTTGTCTGCAGGAATGTCTCCTTCTGGGTATCATTTTGTTTCTGCCGATGGACCGTTGCAGCCTCTGCCTTTGTTCCTTTTTGCCAGACATATCATTAAGGCGTTTGAAGGCAAAGTCTTTCCCTTTTGCAAACTTTCAGGGGGAAAAATTCGGTTGATTAGCACCTCCCGTTAGCGCCCTAAGAAGGCAACTAGCGCCCGGGCGCGGCGATGTTTGCGCCGCTCGCAAAATTGACCAGACATTTTGCGGCAGCGCTAAACACTACCGCCACGATCTCCTGCGCCGGCAGATCGTGATGTCAGTCGAGCGTGCAATGCCCCGGACCGGATATAGAGTGGTGCCCCCTGCCTTTCCGCCTGCCGCTAGCAACGACAGGTAGAGGGGAACGTTTTGCTGTTGGGAAGGGACTGGGGAAGCGCTATTTAAAGGCGGCTGCGTCCTGCCTTTTTTGTTGGTGACATTTTTGCACCACGCATTCTGAGAGAGAGGGACTTCTAGAGAGATTCAATGCTGTGTGAAGGAGTTTTGGGTACTGAGCAGCACTTTGCAGGTTCATTTTGATTTGACCTTCCTTGCATCGATTTAGAAGACACAATGGGGGCTGCACTCTGAGCTCTTTCCCTGGGCGCCTCCATTGTTCTTTCCAACAGAATTGATGTGCAGGTCTCTCCAAGCTGAGATTCAAGGCTGCAACGAGCAGGGTGTGGCTGGAGAGCAAGATCGACCCTCCCCTTTAAGAATTGGCCGGCGCCAGTGTGTCTGTGTTCCATTGCTGACTGACATCACATGAGCTTCACCAGCGCTCTGAGGTCGCGTCTCGCTCCTTGGCGTTAGCGCCTTAAGAGAGGTGTATAGCGCTTGATTTAGTGCTCAAATCACCTCCAGGGGCGATAGAGGCCAAGTTTGCAGTCGGAGGCGATAATTAGTGCCAGGCGCTAAACTTTGCGCCCGGCCGATAATTGCGCCCCTATTGGGGCGATACTGAATTTCTCCCCCCTAGTATAAATACTGCATATTTACTCAGTCCATAATATCACATAACAGGCGTGAGTGTCTTGAGTTGGTTTCCAGATACAAATGAATGAGCGCATGCGAATCAGCAGGTAACAGAGAATGAAAACTGCCAATCATGAAGTTCAAAAAACTAGGAATGAAAATGGAGTAGTGAGCAACAGCTACTCAAACTTTCCAAATTCCTCCACTGGAGATGACTGCGCCTTCCTACCCAGTTCCAAATATTGCCTGCTCCTGCAACAGCATAATCACAGACTAACCATGAGCAGGTTAACTGGAGATCTCATTGGTACATCTATCACATTTAAGGAGTTACACTCCCACACGTTCAAGTTTCTGTGTAAAAAAAAAAAGGGTGCTGGAGAGAGTACCATCATTTCTGATGTATTTCGGAACTTCCCTGCTGGAAGAAAATAGCTCCTAATTGACTTTGAGCATCACATTTAAAGAACACGTAAAAACACGTAATTGACCTGGGATCTGTTTAAGAACAATTAGTTGCGAATTGACCCAGAGGGGGGTACATCACTCATGTCTTGTGGCCTTAAGGGAACACACCTTCACATTTAAAAGCAGTAATGTTGGGAAGAATCTCCAAATGCAGCACGTAAAGAGTCACAATGTACTGAGTAGAGCTAAGGATGTGAATGATCATGCTCGCTGTTTTCGGTGGCTTTTTGTTGTATTATTGAGATTTTGCTGTGTTGCCTTGTGAAACTTCGTTTAATATATGCTGGAATCTGACCATGTACAAACATTTTTAAATACTTTTTTTTTTATATGATTTTTTTTTCATGAATAAAGTTGCTGAAGTGAATCAGACCGGCAAGTTTGCAGATTTGTACAAAGTGCCGGAACGGACACCTGAGCATCCCTCATCCAGGCTAAAAAATATGCAGAACACTACTGTGACCCCGCTGGATATAAATAGGTTCCAGAGTAAAGCCTTCCAGTTGGTCTTATCTCAGCAAAATAGAATGGATACAGCAGGAGCAGGGGCACCCAGTCAGCAGAAAGAAGCCAATTTGCCTCTTGACACGCCTTCAAAATTCCTGTGCAAGGACAAACTCTTCAAGCCATCATTTGATGTTCAGGTAATAGCATATTCTTCTAATGCAGGACAGATTAAAAAGGGTTGCATGTAAGCAGGGTTGAATACAAGGAGACAGTGCAATTGTTAACTTTGTAATGAGCACAGTTAGGATGGATAACAATTTATACACAGCGGGCGAACATTGGAGTTAACATTTCAGGTGTGGAACCTTCATCACAACAAGAGACATTAGGATGCATAAAGTGAGAAATAAAGGACATATACAGGAAACTCTCGTTTAAACGGCACCTAAATATCCGGAATTCTCTATTAACCGGCAAAATTCATACTCCGAAAACACCTCAATAACTGGAAATAACAACAGAAAATGCTGGAAAAACTCAGCAGGTCAGGCAACATCCATGGACAGAAATTTGAGTTGACGTTTCGACAGCGCCAACTGGAAATGTTGCCGAGTCCGAATCTCCCGCGGTGGCCGAGTTAGTCAGTGGGGGTAGTTCTACAAACTGCCACTACTCGGCTTCTTGGCGCTGTCGGAAGTATAATTACTGTATACTGCACATTACTTGATTTTTTTAAAAATTTTTGCCTGTTAAAAATAGCCTCGGTAGATAACCCTCTCCATCATCCGGAATTTTTAATCAACCGGCAACACACCGGTCCCGTCGGTGCCGGATACCAAAGAGTTTCCTGTAGAATGCGAATAGCTTAAAGAGGTAGGGGTTAGGCAAGTAGATAGGGAAGCATGAAAAACTGACAAAGTGGCGCACCACTTCTGCCACTACATGGGAACTCTGGCCCTAGTTCTGTTTTTAAATGATTCAGTTCTGACCAAGAGTCCACATCTGAAACGTTAACTACTCATTCTCTCCACTGATGTTGCCCAACCTATCGAGTGTTTCCAATATTTTCTGTTTCTGCTTCAGATTTCCAGCATCCGTAATATTTAGTTTTTTGCGCATGAGGTTATTGCTAACATTTTATCTAATGACATGCACATATTTGAACAATTTTTAATGCACCATTTTTGTTCTCCGTGTGCTAAAATGTTTAAATTTTTCAGGTGGGTACAAATCACGTTTAACCACATGCCCTTGTGTAGAAATATACGGGTAAATGTTCTGCCCATTTGTAGTCAACAGGGAGCAAAATTTAGTCTCTGGTTTTTATACAAGGATGGTGAACTTTGGACTGTACACATTTTCCTTTGAGAATGCCTTGCAGATGGTTTTGTTACTCTTGTCAAGCCTCAATAGTCTGGACATTTGGAATGGTGTACATTTCATGTTGGTATTTTGCCTGATAACACTAGCCAAATAAGATAACAGAAGTTTGCTTAATTGGGAGAAATCAGCTACCTTGATTGGAAGACGAGTGTCACATTTCCGGACCTTTGACCATTTTTCCACAGAGAGGATTCACTAAAAAAAGTTACTTCAAACATGATTTGAAATGTCGTATATTCATGCAAGTTTTTTTTTAAAGGGCGGGGTCTGGGGATAATGGGTAGTTAAGCTACTAATGCTAAGCTTTAGTGCTGCTTCCTCATAGGCTGTAAATAATCGATCTGTTAGTTTGTTTCAGTAATTGATAAACACCTCACATCTGTTGTGTTGAGGAGTCGCTGGTCCTGGGCTCTCAGCTAGAGGTCCAGCAGGCTGCCTTTTTCTGGCTGAGAGGGAGGCAACACAGAAACCTACATAGCCAGGCAGGTTTTTGAAACTGAAAACTGCAAAGCAGTAAGGCCCAGTAAAAGGCTACGGAAAGGAAACCATGCAGGGAGTGTTAGAAATTAGGTTGTTTAAGTCAAGAAAAACAATCCACTGATTTAAGGACGTGAATCTGATCATGACTGCTGCTCTGTATATTTACTCGCTGTGAAATAAAGTAGCTTAACGGTTCATGTAAAGCCTCATCTCACCAAATGAACCACCTTTGGAGAGATTGAAGAAGTGCACATGCGAAAGGCAAATATCTGGTTCAGGTCATAAGGCAGTAATATTGTTGCAGCCCTGGGTTATGCTAAAGTGCAAGTAGATGTACAGCAGTGTGAGACAATGCCCATAAAAGTAAGATGCTCAGACTGATTACAGGAGTGATGACGCCACTGAACCCGAGAAGGTATTAGTAGCGGCGAGTTTAAGAAAGGTAGGCCACTTTTTGGTTGGAACCCCAAAAGTCCATTGGTTTTGCCACCCTTTCAAAGAATTAAAATAAGTTCTTCAAAAGAACTGCTGCAGTTATGAGGAACTTACGGAGATTTTAGATCAGGGCCTCAGTTGTTCAAGAAGATGGGTTGTACATTTGGACTTATTCCAATTTAATGTGGTTAATAATTCTTTGAAACTCGCTTAACAGCAGTGCTGAGTTTAAAAATAACCTTAGCATGACACTAATTTTGTTAGATATGCTGCTAGAGTGACAAGCATGGAGCTGTTGTCTCTATGCCAGGAATGAGATTTCTAGATCTTTTGCTTATAGATTTAATTAGAGGAAATTATACTTACAGACAACAGCAACAACTTGCATTTATATAACGCCTTTAATGTAATTAAACGTCTCAAGGCACTTCACAAGTGTGTTAATAGACAAAATTTGACACCGAGCTACATAAGGAGATATTAGAACAGGTCAAAGAGGTAAGTTTTAAGGAGTGTCTTAAAGGCGATAGAGAGGCAGAGAGGCTTAGGGAGAGAATTCCAGAGCTTATGCCCTCGGCAGCTGAAGGCACAGCTGTCAGTGAAAGGACGAATGAAATCAGGGATGCACAAGAGGCCAGAATTGGAGGAAGGCAGAGTTCTTGGAGGGCTGGAGGAGGTTACAGAGATGGGGAGGAGCGAAGCCATGGAGGGATTTGAACACAAGGATGAGAATTTTAAAATTGACACATTGCTGGACCAGGAGCAAATATAGTTCACTGAGCACAAGGGTCATGGGTGAACAGGAAATGGTACAAGTCAGGATACGGGCAACAGAACTTTGAAGAAGCTCAGAGGGTTCTTCCATAAGCTCTTTCATGACCTTTAGCCATTGTTTTCAATAACTTGCATCAGCTCAGCATAGGGATATAGGAACAGAAGTAGGCTATTCAGCCCTAGAGTCTATTCCGCCATTCAGTTAGTTCACGGCTGATCTGTATCTTAACTCCATCTACCTGTCTTGGTTCCATACCCAACTAGGAAGGGGGCATTGCTGGATCTAGTCCTGGGGAATGAAGTGGGTCAGGCGGTGAATGTCACAGTTGGAGAGCATCTCGGGAATAATGTTCATAGTATCGTATGCTTTAGATTAGTTATGGAGAAGGACAAGGAGCAATCTAGAATTTAAAAAAATACTTAGCAGGAGGCGGGCTAATTTCAGCGAATTGAGGAGGGATCTGGCCCGGATAAATTGGAATCAAAGACTGGCAGGCAGAAATGTAATGGAGCAATGGGCGGCCTTTAAAAAGGAGATGGTTTGGGTACATTCCCACAAGGGGGAAAGGGAGGGCAACCATTACATAATGTATTTCAGGCATAGAGTACAAAAGCCAGGAAGTTATGCTAAACCTATATAAAAGACTAGTTCAACAACAACTTGTATTTATATAGCGCCTTTAACATAGTAAAACGTCCCAAGGCGCTGCACAGGATTATTTTAAGACAAAAAATTTGACACTGATCCACATAAGGATAAATTAGGGCAAGTGACCAAAAAAGGGGTGGGGGGAGGGTTGTGGGGCTGAAGGAGATTATAGAGATAGGAAGGGGCGAGGCCATGGAGGGATTTGAAAACAAGGATGAGAATTTTGAAATCGCGATGCTGCTTAACCGGGAGCCAATGTAGGTCAGCGAGCTCAGGGGTGATGGGTGAGTGGAACTTGGTGCGAGTTAGGACACGGGCAGCTGACTTTTGGATGACCTCAAGTTTACGTAGGGTGGAATGTGGGAGGCCAGCCAGGAGTGCGTTGGAATAGTCAAGTCTAGAGGTAACAAAGGCATGGATGAGGGTTTCAGCAGCGGATGAGCTGAGGCAAGGGCGGAGACGGGCGATGTTACTGAGGTGGAAGTAGGCAGTCTTTGTTATGCTGCGGATATGTGGTCGGAAGCTCATTTCAGGGTCAAATAATAGTGTGGTTCAGCCTCAGATGTTAGGGAGAGGGATGGAGTCAGTGGCGGGGACCGAAAACAATGGCTTCGATTTTCCCAATATTGAATTTGAGAAAATTGTATCTCATCCAGAACTGTATGTTGGACAAGCAGTCTGACAATTTAGACACCGTGGAGGGGTTGAGAGAAGAAGTAGTGAGGTAGAGCTGGTGTCGTCAGCGTACATGTGGAAACTGACGCTGTGTTTTCGGATCATGTCGCCAAGTGGCTGACCCGTGAGAGGGAGAAGCAGGCCCCGGGCCGTGGAGCCGGCGACGGTGAGGAGGAGGCCGCGGCGATTGGAGCATTCACATCCCGACGATGTGTTCGGCGAGTCGGGCGGTGGAGCGCAGCGCAACGAGCAGCAGCAGCAGACACGTCGACACGCTGCAGCACGTCGGCCGGCAGCTCCATTTCGGGTAACTCGCAGTCCGGATGGGAGGAGGGGAGCTGGGCATGGTGGCCAGAGCAGGAGAAGCAGGCCACCACACGTGGAGCCGGCAACAGTGAGGAGGAGACCGCGGTGAAGAGGAGGACGGAGCGGCTGAGGGACATCGTGCTCCCACTGCCACGGGAAGCCATTGTATTGACTCTGAACGTGGTGCTGTATGTATAGCTGACGTGTCCCTATGGGGAACAAGCATTCCATTGTACTTGTACTGGTTACATATGGCAAATAAAGCTGAACTGAACTGAACTGATTTAGATGAGAAATAGGAAGGGGCCAAGGATAGATCCTTGGGGGACACCAGAGCTAACGATGCGGGAGCGGGAAGAGAAGCCGTTGCAGGTGATTCTCTGGCTATGATTAGATAGATAAGAATGGAACCAGACGAGTGCAGTCCCACCCAGCTGGACGACGGTGGAGAGGCGTTGGAGAAGGATGGAGTGGTCAACCGTGTCAAAGGCTGCAGACAACTCAATAAGGATGAGGAGGGATAGTTTACCTTTGTCACAGTCACAAATGAGTTTGGCCCCAGCTGGAGTATTGTGTCCAATTCTGGGCACCACACTTGAGGAAGGACATGAAGGCTTTGGAGAGGGTACAGAAGAAATTTACTAAAATGGCTCCAGGGATGAGGGATTACAGTTATGTGGATAGACCATTATGGAGAAGCTGGGGTTGTTCTCCTTAGAGCAGAGAAGGCCAAGAGGAGATTTGATAGAGATATTTAAAATCATGAAGGGTTTAGATAGAGTAAATAAAGAGAAACTGTTTCCAATGGCTGAAGGGTCGATAACCAGAGGGCACAGATTTAAGGTGATTGGGAAAAGAACCAGAGGCGACAAGTGGAAAACTTTTTAACGCAACGAGCGGTTAGGGTGTGGAATGTACTGCCTGATAGGGTGGTGGCAGCAGATTCAATCAAAGATTCAAAGTAGCTTTCAAAGGCGAATTGGATAAATACTTGAAGGAGAAAAAATTGCAGGGATATTGGGAGAGAGCGGGGGAGTGGGACTAACTGGATTGCTCTTCAAAAGAGCTGACAGAGACTTGGTGGGCCGAATGGCTGCATTCTGCGCTGTACTGTACTATTCTTTGATTCTATAAGGGAATACAAGCCTAGCCTATGCAACCTGACCTCATAATTTAACCCTTTTAGCCCTGGTATCATTCTGGTGAATTTAAGCTGAACCTCCTCCAAGGTCCGGTCGCCTGTCACTTTAATTCTCCGCTCTACTCCCACTCTGATCTCTCCGTCCTCCGCCTCTTACACTGTTCCAATGAAGCTCAACGTAAGCTCAAGGAACAGCACCTCATCTTTCTATTAGGCACTTTACAGCCTTCACAGAATCACAGAAACCCCACAGTGCAGACAGAGGCCATTTCGGCCCATCGAGCCTGCACCGACACATATCCCACCCGATCCCCGTAACCCCTACACCAACACCAACACATATCCCACCCTATCCCCGTAACCCCACGTATTTAATCCCCCTAACACTAAGGGACAATTTATCATAGCCAATCAACCTAACCCGCACATCTTTGGACTTGTGGGAGGAAACCGGAGCACCCGGAGGAAACCCACGCAAACACGGGGAGAATGTGCAAACTCCACACAGGCAGTCACCCGAGGCCGGATTCGAACCCGGGTCCCTGGCGCTGTGAGGCAACAGTGCTAATCACTATGCCTTCTGGACTTAACATCGAGTTCAACAATTTCAGACTATAACCTTGGCCCCTATATTTTAAATTTTTTTCCCCATTGTCTTCTCACATGGCAGCTGTTGATGATTCTGCCATCGCGATTCACATAGAAACATAGAAGATAGGAGCAGGAATAGGCCATTCGGCCCCTCGAGCCTGCTCCGCCATTCAATGCAATCATGGCTGATCATCCAAATTCAGTACCCTGTCCCTGCTTTCTCCCCATACCCCTTGATCCCTTTAGCCTTAAGAAATATGTCCAACTCCTTCTTGAATATATTTAATGAATTGGCCTCTACTGCCTTCTGTGGTAAGAGAATTCCACAGGTTCACCACTCTCTGGGTGAAGAAATTCCTCCTCATTTCTGTCCTAAATGGCTTACCCCTTCTCCTTAGACTGTGACCCCTGGTTCTGGATTCCCCGACCATCGGGAACATCCTTCCTGCATCTAGTCTGTCCAGTCCTGTCAGAATTTTATAAGTTTCAATGAGATCCTCTCTCATTCTTCTAAACTCCAGCGAGTACAAGCCCAATCGACCCAATCTCTCCTCATACGTCATTCCTGCCATCCCAGGTATCAGCCTGGTGAATCTTCGCTGAACTCCCTCCATGACAAGAACATCCTTCCTCAGATAAGGCGACCAAAACTGCACACAATACTCAAGATGTGGTCTCACCAAGGCCCTGTACAACTGCAGCAAGACATCCTTGTTCCTGTACTCAAACCCTCTCGCTATGAAGGCCAACATACCATTTGCCTTCTTAACCGCCTGCTGCACCTGCATGCTTACCTTCAGCGACTGGTGCACAAGGACACCCAGGTCTCGTTGCACTTCCCCTTCTCCCAATCTATTGCCATTCAGATAATAATCTGCCTTCCTGTTTTTTACACCAAAGTGGATAACCTTACATTTATCCACGTTATATTGCATCTGCCATGCTTCTGCCCAATCACCCAACCTGTCCAAATCATCCTGGAGTTTCTCGGCATTCTCCTCACAGCACACACGTCCACCCAGCTTTGTGTCATCTGCAAACTTGGAGATATTACATCTAGTTCCCTTGTCTAGATCATTAATATATATTGTGACTAGCTGGGGTCCAAGGACCAATCCCTGCGGTACCCCACTAGTCACTGCCTGCCACTCTGAATAAGACCCGTTTATTCCAACTCTTTGCTTTCTATCTGCCAACCAGTTTTCTATCCAAGTCAATACCTTGCCCCCAATCCCATGTGCCTTAACTTTACACGCTAATCTCTTATGCGGGACCTTATCGAAAGCCTTTTGAAAGTCCAAATACACCACATCCACTGGTTCTCCCTTATCTATTTTACCAGTTACATCCTCAAAAATTCCAGTAGATTAGTCAAGCACGATTTACCTTTTGTAAATCCATGTTGACTTTGTCCGATCCTGTCACTGTTTTCCAAGTGCTCTGCTATTACATCTTTTATAATGGACTCTAGCATTTTCCCCACTACCGATGTCAGGCTTACCGGTCTGTAATTCCCCGTTTTCTCTCTACCACCTTTTTTGAATAGTGGGGTAACATTAGCTACCCTCCAATCCATGGGTACTGTTCCAGATTCCATCGAATGTTGGAAGATGATCAGCAATGCATCTACTATTTCTAGGGTCACTTCCTTAAGTACCCTAGGATGTAGATTATCAGGCCTTGGGGATTTATCGGCCTTCAATCCCATCAATTTCCCTAACACCATTTCCCTACAAATACTGATTTCTTTCAGTTCCTCCCTTTCATCAGACCGTATGTTCCCCGACATCTCTGGGAGGTTATTTGTGTCCTCCTTTGTGAAGCCAGAACCAAAATATGTATTTAATTGGTCTGCCATTTCTTTGTTCCCCATTATAAATTCCCCTGATTATGACTCAAGGAACCTACGCTTGACTTCACCAATCTTTTTCTCTTCACATATCTATAAAAGCTTTTACAGTCAGTTTTTATGTTCCCTGCAAGCTTACTCTCATACTCTATTTTCCCCTTCTTAATTAATCCCTTTGTCCTCCTTTGTTGAATCCTAAACTGCTCCCAATCCTCAGGTTTACTGCTTTTTCTGGCCAATTTATATGTCTTCTCCTTGGATCTTATGCTGTTCCTAATTTCCCTTGTTAGCCACGGTTGAGTCACCTCTTTTGTTTTATTTTTATGCCAAACTGGGATGAACAAATTCTGTAGTTCATCCATGCGGTCTTTGAATGTTTGCCATTGCCTATCCACCGTCAACTCTTTGAGTGACATTCCCCAATCAATCCTACCCAACTCGCGCCTCATACCATCGTAGTTTCCTTTATTTAAATTCAGGAACCTAGTCTCTGAGTCAACTACTTCACTCTCCATCTTTATGAAGAATTCTATCATATTATGATCGCTCCGACCCAAGGGGCCTCGTACAACAGGATTGCTAATTAATCCTTTCTCATTACATAATATCCAGTCTAAGATGGCCTGATCTCTAGTTGGTTCCTCGACATATTGGTCCAGGAAACCATCCCGTAAACACTCCAGGAATTCCTCCTCCACAGTATTGTTACTAATTTGGTTAGCCCAATCTATATGTAGATTAAAGTCACCCATGATGACTGCTGTGCCCTTATTGCACGCTTCTCTAATTTCCCTTTTAATGCCATCCCCAACCTCCGCATTACTGTTTGGAGGTCTATATACCACTCCTGCTAACATTTTCTGCCCCTTGGTATTTCTCAGTTCTACCCGTACAGCTTCCACATCATCAGAGCTAATATCCTTCCTTACAATTGTGTTAATCCCCTCTTTAAGCAGCAATGCTACCCCACCTCTCCTTTTTGCCTATCTTTCCTGAATATTGAATACCCCTGGATGTTGAATTCCCAGCCTTGGCCACCCTGGAGCCATGTTTCCGTAATCCCAATCAAATCATATTCTTTTACCTCTATTTGTGCAGCTAATTCATCCACCTTATTATGAATGCTCCTCACATCAAGACACAAAGCCTTCAGGCTTGTTTTTATAACACTCTTAGACCTATTAGAATTATTATTTACTGTGGCCATGTTTGATTTAAACCGTTGATTTCTCTGACTGCCACTTTTGTTTTTCTCCTTCCTATCTTTTGCTTTTATCCTTGTTTCCCTTTCCTCTGTCTCCTTGCTCAGGTTCCCATCCCCCTGCCATTTTAGTTTAAACCCTCCCCCAGAGCACTAGCAAACACTCCCCCTAGGACATCGGTCCCAGCCCTGCCCAGGTGCAAACCGTCCGGTTTGTACTGGTCCCACCTCCCTCAGAACCGGTTCCAATGTCCCAGGAATTTGAATCCCTCCCCCTTGCACCATTCCTCTAGCCACGTATTCATCTGAAATATCCTTCTATTTCTACTCTGACTAGCACGTGGCACTGGTAGCAATCCTGAGATTACTACCTTTGAGGTCCTATTTTTAAATTTACCTCCTAACTCCCTATATTCAGCTTTTAGGACCTCATCCCGTTTTTTACCTATATCGTTAGTACCTATATGCACCACGACAACTGGCTGTTCACCCTCCCCTTCCAAAATGTTCTGCAGCCGCTCTGAGACATCCTTGACCCTTGCACCAGGGAGGCAACACACCATCCTGGAGTCTCGTTTGCGGCTGCAGAAACGCCTGTCTATTCCCCTTACAATAGAATCCCCTATTACTATAGCTCTCCCGCTCTTTTTCCTCCCGTCCTGTGCAGCAGAACCACCCCTGGTGCCAGGAAGTTGGCTGCTGTTGCTTTCCCCTGATAAGCCATCCCCCTCAACAGTATTCAAAGTTGTATATCTGTTTGAGAAGGGGATGTCCACAGGGGACTCCTGCACTACCTGCCTGCGCCTACACACCTCGTCTAGAGTCATGTTTTGTTTCTTAACTTGTCCCATTACCTCTCTTTATGCCTTGCACCATCATCCCTTTTGTCAGTCAATCTCTCCTGCCTTCCAGCCTGTCACAGACCTTCCCTTTTTTTTTTTCCCCCCCCCTCCTCCCGGTCCCTGCTTAAAAATCTCTCTTCTCTTTAACCTTTTCCAGTTCTGACGAAGGGTCCTCGACCCAAAACGTTGACTCTGTTTCTCTCTCCTCGATGCTGCCTTCCCTGCTGAGTGTTTTCAGCATTTTCTGTCGTTATTATAGCTTATTTATCTTATTTCCAAAAGATTATAGATAAAGGCAGCTCCCAGGCAGACCGCTCCCTACTGAGCTCCTCTCCTTTCTAACTCTGTCTATGACCCTCCATTGCCATTCTTTGCCCTCTTCCTCCCAGTCTTGTTGCTTAAGATCCTGTTAAGAAACAACAGCCTAGAAATTGGGTTGGTAGCGCCGGTGCTGAGCGCCTAAAGAGACCTAGAATTAGGATGAAGCCCTATGTTGGGGCGGACGCTATGAGGATAGCGCCGACTCAGAAATTGACTATACATTTAGCGCCTGTGCTAAGTGTTTGCGCGCGCCCGCGAGCGCAAGCAGCTCATGACGTCATTTCAATGTGCAACGCCTTTTAGGAGCGCCTGAGCGCATATTGGGTGGCGCCCGGAGCCTTGGCGCCCAGCGCTATTAGTGACAGTTCGAGGGAGGGCTAACAGGCCCTTCTCGGAGTAGGGGGGCGCTATTTAAAGGGGACAGCTTCAGTGCAGAATCTTCTGCCACTTGGCCTGCTTATTGCGCTCGCTGCTAGAGAGAGTTGGCGAGCTAATGTGGAGCGGAGTTCTGGGATTTTAGTTTTACAGTACTTGGGACCTTCAACCCTGTCCGAAGCACTTGCAGCACTACACCTAAAAGCCTTTTGACCAACTGGCATCGGAATGGGAGCTTGTTTGGAGGGCGACGGCCTCATCGCCCAACACTGTGAAGGGGCAGAGACAGCGGGAGAGAGGGCCGGGATTGGCCAGAAGGAGGAGGGGCAATGGAGGTCGGCCAATCCGACGGGATGCTGCGAGGGTCTTTAGGCAGCAGGTGACAAGCCTTGACATGTCGGAGGAGCAGTGTTTGGGAAGGCTCCGAATCTGGAGGGACATTGTTACTGATCTGTGCCACCTGCTTGGTCAGGATCTGCAGCCGCGTGAACGCTGCAGAACCTCTCTGTCCGTGATGGCTACACTGACTGATGGCCTCCATTTTTATGGCAACGGATCCTTTCAGTCAGCCATTGGGGACAATGCGACTGTCGCTCAGGCTGCAGTCCGCTGTTGCATCCGGCAAGTGACAGATGCCCTTTATAGGCGAACGCGTCCATTCATTACCTTCCCTCGGACCCTGCACAAGCAGGCGGAGGAGGAGGAGGAAGAGCAGGCGGAGGAGGAGGAAGATGGAAGGGCTGCTGAAAGTGGAAGGTCCATACGTCAGAGGCTCCTCTGGACTCGTCTCGACACCCCTGTGGCGGAATGATGAGAGTCTTAACTCATGCGCACTTTGGATGTTTGAGGGCCTCTGAATGCCAGCATCACTGAAAGTAGTCACATGCACCATGCAACATTGAAACTTCTGTTTATTGACACAAAAGTCTTTCATTACAGCTAAACAACGTAATGTGAGCAGAAACCATAACTTTCAAAATAAGTGTGAACTGTTCGGCAAAGCCGCAAAACTCAACAAACCTTCTGCAAATATAACAGCAGCTGAGGGTGTCCTTGAATTTGGACAAACAAACGTCTCAGCACCTCCCTCTACAACTGGCCCCTTGAGGGAGAACGACTTCTCTTTCGCGCCCGGCCCCTTCCCTCCCTGCTGCTCCTACGTAATTGGATCCCAGTGGCGGGCTCAAGGCTGGGGGACGCTTGCTGACTGTCTGGAAGCGCAGAAGCCCCTGAGGTACGGCCTGGCCGACCTCTGGGCTTGGAGGGTGCGGACGCAGGATGCTTGCTGTGACCATGGCTGGAAGCAGTGTGGCCTGCAGGTGGTGGCAGCTGCAATGCAGGCGTCCCAGCGCTGGCATGTGCAATGGTCTCCTGCCGAGAGAGGACACCTGCACCATGGTCGGACGACACACTGGCTATCTGAGGGGAGCGGCTCGGCTCATCCGCCGCAATCGCAGGCTCCACGGATTCCTGGCCTTGTACGGGAGTGGAAGGGCCCGGGGTGATCCTATCTGATGCAGAGAGGGTGGCTGCAGTGAGAGATCGCGTTGCGTCAATCTGGCTGTGGAGGAGCCCAGCAAGTGACTGCGTGGCAACAGTGAGGACCTGTGTGCCAGGTGCCAGTGCTTCGGAGAAGGCCTGGACAGTTCTTCCCATGGCTTCGGACAAGGCAGGAGCCGACCGCTCCACTGCCTCGGACAAGCCCTGCACAGACCTTTCCAGGGATTGTCCGAAGCCCTGAACAGTCCTTTCCATTGCCGACTCAAAGCCGTGGACACTCCTCTCCATTGTTGGGCCGAAGCCCTGAATAGTCCTGTCCGTTGTGGCCCCGAAGCCCTGGATAGACCTGTCCATTGTTTCCCCGAACACCTGGAGAGTTCTCTCCATTGTTGCCCCAAAGCCCTGCAGAGTCCTCTCCATTGTTGCCCTGAAGTCCAACATACTCCTAGCCAATGAATCTATTGACTCAGGCATCTTCTCCACTGCAGCCATCAGCTCCGTGTGTCTGACCCGGGCCTGTTTGCTCATCTCTGCCAGGCGACGGACCTCATCTGCACTCTGTGCAGCAGTCATGACGACCTGCCTTGCCCTGCGGGGAGACGGTGGCCGAACTTGCCTATCCCCCCTGCGTTGCTCCATGCCGCTTGGTCCGGCAACTGGTTCATCCTCAGAGCCACCCCCCCTCCCCTCCAGGGGACTACTATCCCCAGTCTGCAGATGTCTCAGCTCCCGGGATTCTGCAACGGCTGGTCCGGATTCCTCCTGGTCCTCTCCTCCGGTGGCACTGGCACTGGCAGCTTCAGCGCGTTGAGCCCGAGTTGGTGCTGCTTCATCTGAAAGTGGGAGGTGGAAGAGTGGCTTTAGCAAAAGGACAGGTTTGCTGAAAGGCATGCCAGATTGCGGCAAGGCTCTGACATGGCTGCACCCTGAGGATGCATGCTGGCGGGGGGACCAAGTGGAAGGCAACAGGTGAAAAAGGTGAGAGTCTTACCCTCGCTGTCGGAAATGGGGTTGGCAGATGCAGTGGTCACAGGACCAGACAGACGTCCTCCAAGTATCTGGTGCACTCTCTCCTCCAGATCCGTGAGAGTGACCACTTGTGCAGGTCCGCCACCGGTTCGACGCTGCTCTTTTCTAATCATCGCCATCTTGGACTGCAGGGGAAAGAAGGGGAGGTTCTGTTACACGATGCCTTGAGACCTCATCGCATGCCCCCCATGGTGCAAGAGCCCTTACATGAGGCCTTGAGACCTCATCGCATGCCCCCCATGGTGCAAGAGCCCTTACATGAGGCCTTGAGACCGCATCGCATGCCCCCCATGGTGCAAGAGCCCTTACATGAGGCCTTGAGACATCTGTCCATGTGTGTGGCCAGAAAGGGCCATGGGTGCATACTGACAGATGGCCATTGGCGCATCATTGCAGCAGGGTGCCCGAAGTCAGCTGCAGATGGAGGGAAGCACAAGTTTGGTAAACCATCACTCACCCTAACGATCCATGTGAGGTCGTTGAATTTCTTCCTGCACTGAACAGGGGTCCTGGTCGCCATGCTGCTGGAGTTCACCCTCACAGCAACCTCCCTCCAAGATCGTCGATAAGCCTTCTGATTTGGCCTCTTGCCATTATCCGGGTACAGGACCTCCCGACGGTCTTCAACTGCAGCCACCAAGTGGTCCAGAGCCTCAGTGCTGAAGCTCTCTGCCTAACCTTCTCCATAATGAACAAGTTTGTACCGCCAGACAAGGGCGAGCGCCGAATCTGAGGCCTACAGGGCGTTGGGTGTTGAAGCTCAGTCTGACTGACCCACCCCTTTAAGAGCCGGCCGGCGCCTGTAGGTCTCGTGCTTTCCCATAATTGAGTTCACCTGCGCTGCGCCCGTCCGCGTCGAAATTGAGTAGCGCCTGACCTTTTGCGCCTTAAGAGCACCGTGCAACGGCTGATTTAGCGCCTCAATCCCCTTTGGGGGCGATGCAACCCAATATCGCGCCAGGCGGTGATAAGTTTCGTCTGGCTATAAACTTTGCGCATCGCTAGTTCTAACGCCTCAAGCGGGGCTATACCCAATTTCTAGGCCAACGAGTTTCCACAAACAATCTGTTTTAGTGACGTTGCTTGAGGGAGGAATTATTAGTCAGGACACCTGGAGAATTCCCCAGCTCCATAATATTAGCATGACATGCTACAGTCATAGGTTACCACAAAACCATTTAATAACCACAATTAGGTTCAATAACTTAAAATGGCAGTCCCCAAGCTGTATTCTCTATTTAAATGCTTTATAATAACTCGTGGAATGTAGAATCCATGACAATTTTTCTCTAAATCTGAATAAATTATGTTATGGGCACTTACTACTGACAGAAAAACTAGTTAGTAACAAAACTCAGGTTAAAATTGAAGCTGATTATATGTTACGAAGCACATCTAATATTGAATAACTTAAAGGCTTACTAATCCCTGAATGCTTAGAAGCTAAGTAGGTTTTGCTCTTGCAGTTGATGTCATCTGAATCCTTTGAGATTTTATTGTATTGTAATCATTCCTAGGTATCTGTCCTAAGTTGATGTTTTCCCAATTATATTCTGTTCCATGCAGGATGCCTTGGCAGCTCTGGAAACTCCAAAGAATCCACAACAACATAGCAGAAAGTTGAGTACTCCCCTATCTGAAGTCATTGGCAGGAATCTGAAGGTAGCTCTGGCAAATAGTAGACGGAATGTGGTAGCGCCATCTGCAGCCAGCCCACAACTTCATGTGCCTGAACCAGCGAAGGTAAAATAGGAGTGACGCTCTTCAGCACCAGGAGCTAATGCATTGTTCCTTAGTGGGCATTTCATTTCTAGATAAAAACGATAGCTTGGGGGAAAAAACACTTTCATATTTCTAATTGTAACACTCTACGTTTTAAGTATTGTATTTTTGTATCCATTTCCTTTTCCTGTTCTCAATCTTCATTTGTGTCCTTCACGTGTCGCTATAAACTCAGGTTATCAGTCGGGAACAGTGAAGCAATGTCACTCTGAGCTATTTTGAGTAATGGGTTGTCAATATTGTGACTCTGTGCTAGTTCAGACAACACTTCGCTTCCTGTGTTGATTGAAATAGGTCATGCTTACTTACTTTGACGAAGAATCTTCAAATCACAGAATGTTGCAGCATAGAAACAGAATATCTGGCCCATCAAGTCTCTGCTGGTGTTTTTCTCCATTGAGCTATCTAGTCTAGTCCCACTCACCTGCTTGCTCCCCATATTCTTTAATAGTCCTCTTTTTCAAACAACTATGTATCTCCCTTTACAATAAGTAATCAGTCATTGTTCTGTCTGATGACTTCTGTCTTCAATATAGTATTTGCAAAGTGCGGGTATAGACATTTATTTTAGGGTTTCAATCAAATTAAATAATTTGCCAAGTATATTAAACCTTTAGTTGGGGCAGCAGTGAGCGAAGAGACTTGAAATGACTCTGTAACCTGTTTTGTATACAACTATTCCAATGGACTCCCGGCCAGCCTCCCATCTTCAACCCCCAATAAACTTGTCATCCAAAACTCTACCCGTGTCCTAACTCGCACCAAATCCTGTTCACCCATCACCCCTGTGCTCGCTGACCTACATTGGCTCCTGGTTAAACAACGCCTCGATTTTCAAAATTCTCATCCTTGTTTTCCAATCCCTCCAAGAAATTGCCCCACCCTATCTCTGTAATCTCCTCCAGCTCTGCAACCCTCCGAGGTATCTGCGCTCCTCCAACTCTGGCTCTTGAGCATCCCCGATTTTAACCGTTCCACCATTGGTGGCCGTGCCTTCAGCTGCCAAGGCCCTAAGCTCTGGAATTCCCTCCCAAAACCTCTCTGCCTCTCTACCTCTGCTTCCTCCTTTAAGATGCTCCTTAAAACCTACCTCTGACCAAGCTTTTGGTCATCCTAATATCTCCTTATGTGGCTCGGTGTCAGATTTTGTTTGATAACGCTCCTGTAAAGCGCCGTGGGACATTTTACTACGTTAAATGCGCTATATAAGTTGTTCCTTTGTTTATTGATGCTGAAATGTTACAAATCTGTATCAATGCAGTACATTGATATATTGGAACTTAAATGAGCTTGTTTTAACCAAGTGAATTTTCTACAAATTGGAACACTTTTTCTCTTGTGTTTCATAATTCCCTCCTGTAAAACCTACCCACACGATATACAAGTACATTTACTGCAGCTTTACATTGTTTTCTATTTTCAACCTTTGACAGGAAGAACCTAAAATCCTGGCAGATGTAGTAATTTGTGTCAGTAAGAAGCTTGGTAAGAAACAGGGCGATTTGAATGCGATTGCAGCCTCCCTTGGAGCAGATTACAGGTATTCGTTTACAGCTGCTAAGCAGCCACTTCTCGATATGGATTATTCCTCCTTCAGTCAGGTTAAAATGAACTTTACACTGCAACTTGCGCTTTGCATTTGTGTTTTTAGGTGGAGTTATGATGAAACGGTAACCCATTTCATCTACCAGGGGCGGCAGAATGACGGCAGTCGGGAATACAAGTCTGTCAAAGAGAAGGGCATACACATTGTCTCTGAATACTGGCTGTTTGCAGTAAGAGAAATATTTCCCATTCGATGTAACTTTCAGTCTGGGGCCCAGTAAAAAGACACTTTTAAGAAGTGCACTCAAGGCCTGCAAACTGCTATTTATTGAAGTTAACTATTGACCACACATTACTGATCTTCCATACACACTTTTTCATATCTGTTTCACTGCAGTTTTATGTAAACTAGACATTACGTGTATATGTTTGCAATCAGTGATGGTCTCATTATTATGTTAATAGAGACAGTACTTTCTACTTCTTGCTGTTAGAAAGATAAGCTATAGCTCTAAAATCATAGAATTTTACAGCCGGCACTAGTTCTTAGTCCCATTCCTCTACCTGTTCCCTACACCCTTTTATATTTTTCTATCTCTTTTTTAAAAGCTGTTAATGATTTGGCTTCTACCACTGTTTCTGATGAGGGAAATCCATCTCCTAACAACCTTATGTGTGAAAAAAATTCTCTTAATTCCCTTCATTCTTTTGATCTTACATTTATGCCCTCAACTTACCGACTCACCAACTAGTGGAAATAGTTTGCATTTGAGTCGCTGATCTCAATTTTTTTTTAACAAATTTGGTTTTATTTCTCAAAGGTGATTGTTGCTCCTGTTTAAACTCGGGTTGTAGACCATTACTAGTGTACTTTGTTTATACAAATGCTTGATGCTTTTCTCAATTAAAATGACATCATAAATGTTGCTGTTAGACATGAGTGAAACCCATAATAGTCCCCTGTTTTAAACTGTACTACAAGAAGTAGCGACTTCTAGACAGATTTATTGTGCACATCATTGACTTGGAATTCTAAACCTGGTGATAGTGGTTAGAAATTGGCTAATTAAAGATTTGCTGGTATTAGTACTGCTCCTTGTAGGGAATTATGCCCCAGGTGTGTTACTCGGCAACTTTCAGGTATTTTGCAATTGCTGCTTTAACCAAACTTTTATCTGTTGGCATCTTTGGGTCACTTTTTGTGCTTTTCAAGTGGAAAAATTGAACACTTGAGGCACCCAGTTTTGACATCAAATACTGCAAGTCAGGGATAACATGGGGTATAGTAAGGCTCTATTTACTTCGTAACCCCAACACAAAGGAGCACCCTGCACACCGCGTGAGTTTTTCCATGGCCTGCCTAAGCGACATTGCTAATTTAATGACGGTTTGTACCATATTTCTGGGCAGTATTTTGCTGTTGGCATGCATCCACTATGATTTGAGTTGCAACTGCCCAAAAGTGTTTCATGTGGGACCATTACACTAGAAAGATAGATATGTTCATCTCTGGAACTTGGATTTGAAAACAACCCAGACTAATGGGATGAAAGGACAGTCTGCTAATTCGCTGCATCACTCGGTCCTCACCATGGTACTGACAAAATTCCTTCACTGTGACCTTTGGTTAATATTTTGAATTGGTTTGCTCTGTATTTAGTTTACATATTTAAAAAAAAAACTCGGAGAGTTGTGTTTTTTTTTAACAACTATTATTGTGGCTTTAATAAAGATACTCCTGCTTGATCTAAATTGAGGAAAACATACTACATAATGTAACATACTAAATTCTGCTTTTAGAATTTGTGCTACATGCATCTCTGCCCAAGCTCTGATTGTTTCATGTACTGTCTGTTATCTCTTCCCTAACTTCTTTTAATACGTGCGGATGCAATCCCTCTGGACCAGGGGTTTCATCCTCTCTAAGTTTGATTAGTTTATTAATTATTTCCCCCTTTTTTATCTTAAATGTCTTTATATCTTTTTTGATCTCTTCTGATGACATGTCCACCTCGTTCATCTCCCTGGTAAATACTAAGACAAAGTAATTATTCAATATTTCTGTCATTTTTCTGTCATTACCTGTGAGCTTATATTGTGCATCCCTTAGTGGCCTGATCCCTATCCTGATTTTTCTTTTGTTAGTTATGTGCCTGTAGAATACCTCTTTGCTATTCTAATTGTTTTTTTGACTTCTATCCTAACTTCTTCATATTTCCTTTTGTTATCCTCTCCTTTATTGTGTATGCCTTTTTCATTAGTTTCAATTTTATCCTTGCTCTTTATTCATCCATGGTGTTTCATTATTGGCTAGTTTGTTCTTGTTTAGTAGTGGAATTTATTTCTCCTAAACTCTCTTGATCACCTTTTTAAATATTTCCTATTGCCGTTCTATATCTTTGTCATTTTTTTCTAGTTTACCTTCTCTAGTTCCATTCTCATCCCATGAAAATTAGCTTTTTTCCAAACTATTACTTTGTTCTTATTTATGTCTTTTTCAATCTTTATCTTGAACCTTATTATGTTGTGATCGCTATTGCCTAGATGTTCTCCTATCTTATTTCTCTTATCTGTTCTGATTCATTTCCCATTACTAGATCCAGCAGTGATTCCTCTCTTGTTAGGCTTCTTGCTTACTGAGTAAGAAAGGGGTCCTGAACACAATGTAAAAACTCCATTCCCTTTTCCCCTTTCCCTACCTCTACTTGCCAGTTTATTTGGGGGTAGTTGAAATCTTCCGTGATTATTATTCTATGTCTTTATTTGATAGATTTGCTTACATATTGCTTCCTCCACTTCCCTTCCACTATTGGGTGGTTTGTAGAATACCCCTAGTAGCGTGATCAATCCTTTCTTATCCTTTATCTCAATCCATATGGATTTTGTTTCTATCCTAATGTTGGGTATGTCCCTTTTTTATACTGCCATTGTTATCTCTAATTTGTACAGCTACCCCACCCCTTTTCTTCTTTCTCTATCCTTTTTAAATGTTATATCTTGCAATATTTAACTGCCACTCTTGTTCATTATGTAGCTATATTTCAGTTATCCTACTACATCGGGCTCCTCACTATGAATTATTCATGGCATTATAGAATCTTACAGCACAGAAGGTGGCCATTTGGCCCATCGTGCCTGTGCCGGCTCTTGGAAAGAACTATCTAATTAGTCCCACTCCCCGCTCTTTCCCCACAGCCCTGCAATTTTCTCACATTAAAACATTTATTCAATTCCCTTTTGAAAGTTACTATTGAGTCTGCTTCCACCATTTCATGCAGTGCTTTCCAGATCATAATAACTTGCTGCATAAAATAATTTCTCTTCATCTCACCTCTGGCTCTTTTGTCAATTACCTTCAATCTGTGCCCTCTGGTTATGATCCTTCTGCCAGTGGAAACAGTTTCTCCTTATTTACTCTATCAAAACCCTTCCTGATTATGAACGCCTCTATTAAATCTCCCCTTCACCTTCTCTGCTCTAAGCAGAACAATCCCAGCTTCTCCAGTCTCTCCACGTAACGGAAGTCCCAGGTACCGTTCTATTAAATCTTTGCACTCTATCTAAAACCTTGACATCCTTCCTAAAGTGTGGTGCCCAGAATTGGACACAATACTCCAGCTAACCAGTGATTTATTGCCTCCAGTTCCCTCGTTTTGCATGGTCGTATTGTGGAGAAAATAGTGAAATATGCCAACAACCCAGTGGATCTTAAATTCCGTGAAAATTCAATGGCTACAGAAATATGAAGTTCCACAGAGAGTGCTTAGTACCAATATTTATTTTGATTCAAATAAAACTGCAGTGATGTATGCTCTCCCTGTTGAAGTTTTTATACTTTATGAATAATATGTCAATTAGATCACTAAATCTGGAACTCTTTGATACAGTGTGCTGATGAGCAGAAAAAAGTGCCTGAATATCTCTATCCTCATACGTACAATCCTAATATGAGCCTGGATATGAGTGCAGTTCAAGAAACCAAAGTCTCCACTCGCATGTGCTCTTCACAAGCGAGACACAGAGATGAGCAGGTATTGTAGGAATGTATAGTTGTAGTATAATTTGTGTGTCAGTGCTCCAAACCAGTACTGATTTCACAGAAACCCCACACTGCAGATAGAGGCCGTTTCGGCCCATCGAGCCTGCACCGACACATATCCCACCCGATCCCTGTAACCCTTACACCAACACATATCCCACCCTATTCCCGTAACCCCACGTATTTAATCCCCCTAACACTAAGGGTCAATTTATCATAGCCAATCAACCTAACCCGCACATCTTTGGACTGTGGGAGGAAACCGGAGCACCCGGAGGAAACCCACGCAAACACGGGGAGAATGTGCAAACTCCACACAGACAGTCACCCAAGGCCGGATTCGAACCCGGGTCTCTGGCGCTGTGAGGCAACAGTGCTAACCACTATGCCACCGTGCTGCCCATTCCACAATGAGAACAATGTGAATTCAGCTGTGAATTGTCCAGAAATTATTTAACTTTCAAAAATGTTTACTAGCAGATTTCCCACGTCTTTGCTCGCGAGTTGTTTGGGACCTGGAGTGCAGTTTCTGATGTTTACCATGGTTTCACAAAAACCTAAGCACATGTGGTTTGTTTGTCTATCATTGTAATAGTGTAGACGTATTGAAGCAATATATCACTGACGAGGTAAAATATTGCACAGCTTATTGATACTAAAATATATAGGCTGCATATATATCTCACAAACCCGCCACCTAAACAAAACTTGCTTAAGATACAAGGAGCTTTGTCCTTTGTTCTCTAAACCTCTTATTCTCAGTTATTTACATTATAAAATATGCTCTGCACTTTCTCCCACAGTGGATTTACAGTATTTACTTAAGATGCACATGTTTTCTTCTCGCCACCCCCCACCCCTTGCCAAAATATTTGTTTTACCCTCAGTTATTTCAATGATGAGATATTTTTCCTCCCCTTTATTTCACACGAGAAGGATTTGGCAAGGCTTGAGCCAGCAGCCACCTGTGCCAGTAAAGTAGACTGCCCATGCCAGATTTGCAGCCCCTGTATACATCCTATTAGCTGTGCAGTTGCTACAACGTGAATCCCAAACTTGGCAAATATCCTTTCCCCCCCCCCGCCCCACCCGCAGGTGTTCGACAAGGAGTGGTCCACAATGAGAATAGTCTGCCGCACTGTACACTGAGCTGAATTTGCACTCCTGTAGGTTTTCCCAGATGCTGTCTGTTGCCAGGATCACACCAGAACCTTTCCAGCTCTTGGTTCATGACCACCCTTGGATTGACTCCGGTGTAAGACACTCTTGAGTGTAGATGCAGAGACCTACTAAACTCTCGGAGGAGCCTTTTGATGGCAAAGTGGTGTATGGCAAGTAAATGTGTGTTTTGTTTGAGGGATGGAACAAAAAATAATAAAACTTCAAAGCTAACCTGGCATAAGGACCAACCTAACTTCTCCAGGACAGTTTGTCCTATATAAGGGCTATACCAATCATCATTTTAGCAATTGAAGGTGTTGTACTGGGGTTTTGTCCTCCACTTGGTGCATAATTTGGGTGCTGCACCCAATGCAATAGCCAACTCTCAAACCTCATTTTTTGGCACACCTGGATAGGCAGATGAGTTAGTCACGGGTGACTTGATTACTTTTACTTGAAAGCAGATCAATTTGTACTAGCAAAGAACAGTACGTTCTTTGTGTCCCTCAAGAACCAGAAATAGGTCCCTGGATAGCTCATTTTCATACAAGCAGATCTTTCTAGGCATCTCTATTCTCTCTGATTCTGAGAGTTTTACAAAAAATATAGACGGGGAACTTGTGCATGATTGTAGTAATCATGCCTTGGAAGTCACAATTCTCAAACGTTCTGGCTCTAACTAGTACTGACCCAATTTCTTTGCTGCACAAGAAGATCCTTTATCACAATTATTGGGTTAAATGATACTTCGGGACCAATTGGGCTTCTTTTTGTTAGCCTGTTTGAAGCGAATGGCTGCTAGCCAAGGGGTTACTCCCATAGAGAATTTTTCATTAGCTTCATGGAAACTTCCAATGAATAAAGTATATAATGTCAAATAGAAGATCGTTTTCTGATCATCTAGACCGTTCTTAGAGTCGGAATTCTGCAACCGCTCAGTCTGATTGGGAGCCGTTTTCCTCTAGTGGGTATCCCAGGGACGGGAAGGGCTCTGGAGCCAGGTCTCACTCATGGCAATTCAGCGCTGTCAGAGGGAATTACCCAGTGCCTTGAAAAAGCAGAAGGATGCTGCTACAGCAGTCAGAATATGCTGTGGGATCTGTCAGAGGCTAGTGGTCACTGGCTGAAAACAGAAATGCAGGTTCCTGCAGATGCAGAAACCTTCAGCCGCTAAGGCACGGTTTATTTTTCTTCCTTCAGCAGTAATTGGGAGTGAGAGGGCATCCTCTGGTGTAGCGATGCATGAGCACGGGTTGGAAATTAAATCTGGTCAGATATCCTTGTGTATCAAACTGGGGCAATAGTTGGAACTTTCATAAATTGATGTGCCCTTCTTGTGAATCTCTTGGCATTTGTGAATTGTCGCATCTGCTATGGCAAAGAACGCTGTTGCTGGCAAAGGTTGTAGCACATAGGATTAGGTTGTTCCAACCATTGAGAGTTGATCAATCTTAGTTAGCATACTGTTCATGCAGTACTTACTGGCTGTTCCACCAAATGTTGCATCCCCTTTTCGTTTAAATAGAAAAAGCTGTCATTCCTAAATTTTACTGCCTGCTCTCATAAATTAGTTTAAAAAAGGGATTTTGCAGTGTGAATGTTTGCAGACTGTTGTCCTAATGTGTTGACTGTACCAAATCCCTTCACTGATCACATCAGTTATTTGTGTCATTTGACCCCAAGGTACTTAGTAAGGTGATCAAGATGTAACTTGCCAGATGGTTGGCCAGTTGTGTGTTGCATTGAAACAATCTGGATGTTGAGAAGCCCTTGGGGTAAGGGAAGGGTTTGCCCCCTTGACATCCATGAATTAGGTGGCAGCAGACAGTGTCTGTGATGAAGCTGTGTAAAGTAACCCAAGCATCATCGTTTTGCCTTGACCCTTGAAGATACTACATTGACAGGTTTGACATGGTGCCTTAAATCTCTGTGCACTTCCATTATATTCCTTCCCTTCATCCTAGTTACCAGTTTAGCAGTCTCCAGTGATGTCCGAGGATATAATCTATAGGGGAATAAACAATTAGTTATTTTGTACGCTAATCTTTTCAGGCGCATATGCTACAACGCACACTTTCATCAGGCATCTCCTTGGGCATTGCAGGGGATGCATTTTATTTTCAAAGGTGCCTTTGGGTAAAACAAATTGACACTCCAGTAGGGAGCAGATCCTTGTATATAGGAACGGGATTGGTAACGTAAAGTTGTGACATTATGATGTCTGAAACATCTTAAAGACCATCTCTTATCTGATTTTTCCCGGTATAATTTGGCCCAGTACATATGCTAGTGTGAAAAGGTTGATAGAGAGAAACTATTTCCTCTGGTGGGGGTGTCCAGAACAAGTGAGCATAACCTTAAAATTCGAGCTCGGCAGTTCAGGGGTGATGTCAGAAAGCACTTCTTCACACAAAGGGTAGTGGAAATCTGGAACTTCCCCCCCCCCCCCCCCCAAAAGCTGTTGAGGCTGGGGGTCAATTGAAAATTTGAAAACTGAGACTGATAAGATATTTTATTAGGCAAAGGTATTAAGGGTTACGGAACCAAAGCGGGTAGATGGAGTTAAGATACAGATCAGCTATGATCTAATTGAATGGTGGAACAGGCTCGAGGGGCTGGATGACCTACTCCTATGATAGTAAGCACATCAGCTTGCCTATTGGTGAGTTTGAAAGTGTGGCCCTCAAAGGATGTTGCTTCTTCGGATTGTGGTTCTCCATCAAAAGTTAGCGAATACCTGTGACTTGGACCGAAAGGCCAACCCTCCTTCTCCGTGTACTAGTTAGTAAGATTACTTTGAATGGAAATGTTTTTTTTTACCAGCTGCAATCTGATTTAACCAATCCTTTTCCTGGGAAATGTTGTGAACAGCTCTTGTTTTATGTTATGTTGTATTTTTATTGGTTAGTTGTACTCTACCTTTCTGGACTCATCACCCTAATGGAAACACCCTTGTCCTGACATCCAAAACTTCATATTGTATCACAAATATCAGATCAATCTATCATCAGACCACTATTTTAAAACTTGATATATATGAGTTGCTTCACTCTGGGATTTGCACACATTGTGACACTTCAAACTAACAAACTTGCATTTTTGTGCATACTCTTGATTTTCTACCATTTATTATAAAAGATGCAAGCAGTGAGATGTAAATTAAATATGATTTTGTTCATGGCTGTTTTCCAATGCACAAAAATGATTACTGCTGGTGAATTTTTGACAGACTTATTCTGTACCAGCGAATGAGGAACTGGAAAGTGAAAACGATGAACAGTCAAAGGATGAAAAAACTCTCCAGGAGGAACAGTATGCTCAAAATGAAGGATGTGGAGGTAAATATGAATTAGTTGATTATCAGCCAGCAAATTCATTCATCTCCATATTTGTTCCCTCTTTCTAGCACTCATTTAAAGGCGAAACAATATTTTTCATTATTTAGGTGCTCTGTGGCTTTTGGCATTGTATCCTTGAAATTGCTGTTGCCAGTAATAGCAGATGTAGCCTTAACATGTTTGATTAATATCCCTCATTCTGCTATTTGAACAGGGCTAACACGCTTGCTAAAATAGGGTGTAGAAAATGCCATATTAATGCATTAAAACTTCATGTACTAATACTCTAAATAGTACTTCAAAGCAGGGACTCAAGTAATTCTGGGCAATTATTTGTTATGGCATTTGTGCACTAGGTTTGACAGTTTCAAAACGGGACTTGCTGAATGGCTTATGGAGTCTGTGCGTTATAAGCAATTTTTTGAGAGATCTGACCCTGATGTTTAGATATTGTCTGATGGACCAAACTCCTCGGCTGGAAATGGCACCATAGAAGTTTACAGCACAGAAAGGCCATTTGGCCCATCATGTCTGCACCAGCTCTTTGCTGGAGCAATTCAAAACTAATCCAACTGTCCTCGTCTCTCCCCAGGGCCCTGTATTTTCCTCTGCCTCAAATATTTATCTGCTTTTCCCTTTTTTAAGGACACTGTTTTCAAAGGTTTTGAATGATTTAAAAAAAATTTTTTACTAAGGATTGTACCCCAATCTAACTAGAAAATAGTTTTGTATATTTTTGAAATTTATTTTCAGTGATTTAAAATTGGGTTACTCACAGGTGGTGGATTGACACTGATTTAAAATGCTTATTTTTTGTGATGAACCTGTATTAATTAAACTTTACCACTCTTAAATATATCAAGGAATATTTTTTAAAGCAAATTAAAAAAAAAAAAAAATTACGTTTTAAATCGCTGTCTGATTGCGCTAGTTCAAGGCAGATTTTGCGTTCGGCGATATACAAATGAGTTTGAACGGAAACTCCAGGGTGGGGGGTGTTGGGAGAGAGAGAATGCTTTTCAAAACAGCCAGAATTGCTGATTGCGTCCAAAGCAAAAACTCTACTGCTAAGTAAGAGACCGCTGCAGTAGAATGGGTTCACGCCAGGCAGGTCCATCGCTGACCAAATATCAGGGCATAACATCATAGCGCAGACCACTCTGGGAACACCAAAAAACCACTATTGGTAGTTTACATTGACTTCAAGGCAGTATTTCACACAGTGGACCGGAACTCAATTTGGTTACGTCTAAAGCAAGTGGGTGCTCCAGATAAATTGGTCCGACCCATTTGACTCCTATACGAAGGTACAACCAGTTGCATACACATAGAGGATGATCCCAGTGCCGCATTCGAAACTGGATCAGTACTTCAACAAGGATGCATCTTCAGCCCTGTTTCTGCTACCCATGGATTGGACATTGGAGTGCATTGCTGGTGGAAGCAAGAACGCCGATGAACTGGGTTTGGAAGCATTCCCTGACTTCGACTGTGTGACATTGCCTTACAGTAATGCTACAGATAGTAAGTGATTTTCCTCAAAGATGAGGCTGAACCATTAGGCCTTGAGCTCAACTGGCAGAAAACCAAAGTGCAGCACCTCGGAATCGCAAATCGCCCACTTTCTACCATTGTGAACAACAAAATCATAGAGGTAGTTGACAATTTAAACTACCTTGGGAGTTCGATAAACTGCTCAGGTGCCTCTGAAAGAGAGATACACCAGCGAGTAGAAATCGCTCGAGGTTTTATGCGATCTCTTGACAAGAATGTGTGAAGTCATGAATCCAACTAGCAACCATGTCAGCCGTGGCATAGTGGGAGCACTCTCGCCTCTGAATCAGAAGAAGGTGGGTTCAAGCCCCACTCCAGGGACTTGAGCACAAAATCTGGGCCGTCACTTCAGTGCAGAACTGAGGGAGTACTGCAAGGTGCAGAGGTACCGTCTTTCGGATGAGATATTAACCGTCTGCCCTCTCAGGTGGACATAAAAGATCCTGCAGCACTACTTGAAGAGCAGGGGAGCTCGCTTGGTGTCCTGGCCAATGTTTATCCCTCAACTAACACCTAAAACAGATGACCTGGTCATTTATTTCATTGCTGTTCGAGCTTGCTGTGTGCTATTTGGCTGCTGCATTTCCTACATTACAACAGTGACTACACTTCAACCAAGGTCAGATTATACAGCTGTCTTGTTATCCCAGTCTTGACATATGGAACAGATACATGGGCTTCTAAAGTTTGTGACCAATCAAGACTGGATGCCTTTGACCAATGGTGCCTTCGATGAATACTTGGAGTCCACTGGTACAACTACATCAGGAATGCGAAGATCAGAAGGTGCACAGCACAACCGTCTATCTCCGAAGCCATCAATCTCCAACGACAATAACAACTTGCATTTATGTAGCGTCTAATGTAGTAAAATGTCCCAAAGCGTTATCAAACAAAATTTTACACTGAGCCAAATAAGGAGATATTAGGACAGGTGAATGTGATTTTAAGGAGCATCTTAAAGGGGGAGAGAGAGGAGAATGGGTTTAGGGAGGGAATTCCAGAGCTTACAGCCTAGGCAACTGAAAGCACAGCCGCCCGTGGTTGAGCGATGAAATTCAGCAACGCGCAATAGGCCAGAATTGGAGGAGCGCAGATATTTCGGAGGGTAGTATTGCTCGAGGAGGTTACCTCGGAGGAGCGAGACCATGGAGGGATTTGAACACAAAGATGAAAATGTTAAAGTCAAGGTGTTGATGGATCGGGAGCCAATGTAGCCACTGTTTCTGCTCATCGACCCTGTCCACACTGCACTGTGTCCCTGGGAAGGTCACATATGCAGATCTTCTGTAGTGTAGCTCGTTGCCATGGATACGCTGTTTTATAATGTGTTATTATGTCATATAACGCACCCTCTTAGAACCACTGATTTGATATGCCTGAATACGTCAAATGATCTTATTTGCATGGTATTCTGAATTGTTACTGCTGTTTTGAATATTGAATCCCACACATCTGTTCAATTGTCCATGCACACTGTAAATCTGCGAAGCCCAGTACACACAACAAAAACACTGGGAAGGGATGGCAGAATATCAAGTTTGGCTCACTAGCAGTGTTCCCTGTGATTTATTTTTTTCGGGCCAAGGGGCTGTGCATGCGCAGTTTAAGAATTTTAAAGTCAAAGCATTGATGGATCGGGAGCCAATGTAGCCACTATTCCCACGCGCACGGTTTTTCTATTTAAAAGCCGGCTGCGCAGGACCCCTGGAGTGTGCGGCCGCACAGCTTACAGGGAACATTGCTCACCAGGAATTCCAGGAGTCTGGCAGTACTAGCGGGGTCGCAATGCGGGGGGATTCTTCTGTTCTGGCGACACTGGTGCCCAATGATCTGAGGATCTGACTGCACTGGGGTGTGGCTGGCAGCATGCAGGGAGTTGGAAACCCTGAAGGCTCTTTGCAAATATCTAAATATTAGCTAGTATTTGGACTCTGGAGTACATATTTTATAGACATCGGGAGATGTAGGTAAAGATATAGACCCATAATTTGATGCCCTGTTATCAGCTCGCACTTCCAGCAACTTACAGGGCAAAAAAATTTCGGATTGATAGGTGAGGGAAAAACGACTGACTAGTGGGGACGCTGCGAGATGCCCCTGCTCCAGCAAACTCTGAGCCATAGAATCTAAATAAAATGCCAACTCTTGGAGGTGATTTTGCCAATGGGGACGTGATGGAGGCGGGACTGCCGCTTGTCGGGTTTTAGCCCCGCCTCCATCCATGTCCGGCCAACCCACGCTATTTTCCCTTGATTGACCTCGTTAAGCCCGCCCAGCGGGTTTAGCAGGCAAATTACGGGAAAGCCGGTGACGGGGAATGTCAGCGTATGACGTTTCATCTGTCAAACAGCTTTGAGAAGCTGTCAAACACTGACATTCTCTGTTGTTTGGTGAGTTCTTGTACTCAAGACTCACCAAACGTCTTTCCTGAGCAGAAAGCAGATGGCGGTTGCATCGGAGAATGCAGCAGCCATTCTGTCATCTCTGCCGTGGAGATGCCGGAGCCTCCGGATCCCCAACGATTGAAACCTGCAGGAAGAAACAAAGGTAAGGAAACTTTTTCCAACACTTTTCACTCACCTCACATACTTACCTCTCCACACTTGCACCCATCACTCACCTCCACAGCGCACTTTTCGACCCCTCTCACCCCCGCAGATCCACTGCTCGCCTCGCTGACCCTGGCGGGGTTTCCCGACATCGGGAAGCCCACACTTCTGTTGGAAAAATGGGGATAAGCTTCTTAACTGCCAGTTAATTACCTGTTAACAGGCAGTTAAGTGGCTGTAATCCCCTTCCCGCCTCGAGGAGACGGGACCTGGCGCGGGTCGGGTACCCACCTCCTGGGAAGATAGCACGGAGGCGGGATGGGTACAGGATGGGTACCCGCCCCCAGTTTCTGCCATTTTCCAGCAGTCCTGCCTCCCCAGAGCTGGCAAAATCGCCCCCTTGGAGTCCTGATTCCGATATATTATAGTGCTTTTGGAAGAGGGAAAAAAAAAATTCCTCTACAGAGTTCATCAGATTTGTTTTTTTTACATATTCATCCCTTATGTACCTTGTTGCAGATTTGACAGAAACTTCTGAAATGAGAGAGAATTTTCAACGTCAGTTACAGGAAATAATGTCTGCTACAAGAGTGGAGAAGTCAGTCGGGCACCGTGGAGCCATGTCGAGAGGAGCTCTGGAATACTCCCCTTCATCAGCTGATAGCGCTGTTCGTTCAGGGCGTAGCAGAGCACTGGAATCCCTCAGGTGCTCGGAGATTATTTTTTGTTGACTTTATGGCCATTTTGCTATCGTTATCGTTATTTAAGCTTATGGGGTTAACCTTTTTTAATAAAATTACAATTTAGAGTGGTTTTTACAAATAGCTATGGAATGATTTGGTGCAATTTTGATAAACACATCACAAGAAATTCAGATCTGCCATTTTACAAACTAGTGTGAGGTGGGATCTGCCTACAGCTTGTTAAATCCAGTTTTGCTGATTGTTCCTGTTCGGTCATTGTGTTTCCTTGTAGTTGCAACTCAGCTAGATTTTGGAACACTAGTTTTATTTCTTGGTCGAGTGAGAATTCAAAAAGTGCATTATTAAAACTGAGGATTAAGTGCTTGCATTAAAACATATATAATGGGTGGCTATTATAAAAACAGTAATAGGGACAGATGTTTTGTGCTAAACTTTTTCTACAGATTCCTGAAATTCAGAAAACTCTAACAATTTTTTCAAAATACGTTACTTGGATGAAAAATATTTTGTTTAGTTTTGTAAGTGATATCCGCAGGTCATTTTCAGTACCAGTAAAGGCATTTTAAGTAGAGCCATCACACATCAAGTTATGAAAGCACAAATATTCCACCTTGCATTTGTACTTGTTAATTTTCAAATGATTCTGTCTTTAGGCACTCACATTCAACAGCCCTAGACATCAATACAGAGCCATCGCAAAATGAGCAGATTATTTGGGATGATCCAACAGCCAGGGAAGAGAGAGCCAAGCTGGCCAACAACATGCAGTGGCCAGGCAGCCCCTCTCAGTACTCTGAGCAGTTTCAGAAAAGCACAGAGCAAGTGGAGGAAAAAACTGCCAAACACAAAGAGTCTTTAACTGATTCAGAACTGGCTGCGATAGGTATGCTAAATTAATCTCACGTGTACTTTAAACACTTTTGTGCTACAACTTTAACATTTTTTTCCCCAGAGTATAGATTTCTCGATGAAGTGTAATGCATTTTGAAATTAACTTGTTCTTACTTGTGCTCATGTTATTCAATAACTCTCTTATTCTCCTACTGTTTAAACATGCCAATGAATAGAAAATCCATAGAGCTGCTTGGCTTTGTAAGACTTTTCAGCCAGTTTTTAGTTTAAGTGGCCTCCCCTTCTATTTAATGCTTTCATAAATATTTGATTCATGCCAAGTATTGAATTCAGGAATTTCGATTCAAGTACAGGAAGGTCTTTTATAAGTAAAGGAAAGGAAAAGCATTAGCCAGTGACTCTGCATTGTACTTATTTCCTGGGGAAGGTTCCAAGATTTTTACCATGTCGAGTCGAATGAATGATCCCAAACAGTGCTGGTTAAACAAAGGAGAAATTCCAAGTAGTTCTTCTGCCTCAAGTTATACAAGCAGTCTGCCTATGGGATTATGTTTACTTCTGTGCAACAATTTGATCTTCACCAAACATGAAACCTCAGGAACTTTCAATCAGAAGAAGTGCAAATAGCAGGTTCTACCCTTTGACCTAATATCTGCTCAGGGCATCCGTGAAATCCCTTTTCATTATTGCAGCTCATTTGTGCTTCAGCACCTTGAGGTATATCGTTATTATTCATGTATACCTCTCATGGCAATGTGCACTGAGAGTCAGGACCAAGTGCCGTATTTAGGCCAAGCAGGGTTAGAGTGCAAGGTGGAGGAGGAAGCGAGGAGAGGGGAGGGGGCAGGGTGACAAAATGTTGGGGAGAATGGAAGGGGGAGAGATGGGGAACAACAGCAACTTGCATTTATATAGCACCTTTAATGTAGTAAAACGTTCCAAGGTGTTTCACAGTAGTGGAAGCAAACAAATATTGACACCTAGCTATAGGAGGAGACATTAGGACAGGTGACCAAACGCTTGGTCAAAGAGGTATGTTTTAAACCGAGGCTTAAAAGAGGAGAGAGAGGTGGAGAGACAAAGCGGTTTGGGGAGGGAATTCCAGAGCTTAGGGCCTAGAAGGCTGAAGGCACGGCCATCAATGGTGGAGCAAAGGAAGTGGGGAACGCATAAGAGGCCAGCGTTGGAGGACAGTAGAGTTCTGGGAGGGTTATAGGGCTGGAGAAGGTTACAGAGATAGGGAGGGGCAAGGCCATGGAGGGATTTGAACACGAGGATGAGAATTTTAAAGTCAAGGCGTTGGTGGATCGGGAGCCAATGTAGGCCAGCGATCACAGGGGTGATGGGTGAACGGGACTTGGTCAGAGTTAGGACATGGGCAGCAGAGTTTTGGGTGAGCTCTGGTGTATGGAGGGTGGAAGATGGGAAGCCATCCAAGAGAGCATTGGAATAGTCGAGCCCAGAGGTAACAAAAGTATGAATAAGTGTTTCAGTGGAAGATTTACTGAGGAAGGGGCTGAGATGGGCGACTTTACGGAAGTGGAAGTAGGCGGTCTTTGTGATTGAGAGGCAATGGGAGTCAGAAACTCAGTTCAGGTTCAAATAATGCGCCGAGATCGCGAACAGTCTGGTTCAGCCTCAGCCAGGGAGCGGGATGTTATCGGTGGCTAGGGAACGGAGTTCGGGGGATGCGGGGGTGGGGGGCTGGTGTACCAGGGCAGTTTTTGGTGCGCAATAGGGAGGGGGGAGGACTGGTATTCTAGGATATTGCTATCGGGTCTTATTTTGTTACTCTGTCCTTGGGCCGCTTTGGCTGTTTCCGGGGGTGTGGGGAGGGAGGGGGGAGAACGGTCCCGGCAGGTAAATGTCAAAGTTCGGCTTTGTTCGCACGATGTAACAGAGCCACATCACGACTGCCAGCAGGTGCTAGACTGTGCTGTGTCTTTCTGTGCCTGCTGAGGCAGCATTGGAAGTATGAACATTTGATTAGAGTTGGGTAGCAAGATTATGAATGATGAAGCTTGGATCTCCAGGCACACTTCGTAAAAATATTGTCACAGTCTTCAGTACTACTACATTCAAAGGGACCACAATGTGAGTAGTGTGTTAATGGCTCAAGGACAGTAAAAAAAAAAAGCATTTTGCAAGAAGAGGAAAATTTCAAGGGAGGGGTTTTGGGTTGCCGAGTTGACAAGGTGGGTTTTTGTGAATGGGGGAGGGAAGCCAGAATGTTCATCTAAGCTTATTTTTAGGTGCATTTAAGGGGAAGCTAGATAAACACATGAGGGAGAAAGCAATAGAAGGTTATGCTGATGAGGTTAGATGAAGAGGGGTGGGAGGAGGCTCGTGTGGAGCGCAAACACTGGCACTGACCAGTTGGGCGGAATGACCTATTTCTTTGCTGTACGTTCTATGTACTTATGTCAGGAATGGAAAGGTTGTCTCCTGTTCCACTTCTCAGGAGACATTGGTGGCAAGTGACTGCAAATGCAGTTAAATTATTTTTCTTTGTGATGTACTGATCTTTGAGTCTGCTTCCACCACCTCTTCAGGTAGTGCATTCCAGATCGTGACAACTCACTGGGTAAAAATGTATTCTCTTCATTTCGCCGCCCCCCCCCCCCCCCCCGGTTCTTTTGCCAATTATTTTAAATCTGTGTCCTCTAGTTACCAGAATCAGATTCAATAGTAACTTTCAAAAGGGAACTGGATCTCTACTTAAAGAGGTAAAATTTGCAGGGATATGAGGACAGCGCAGGGGAGTGGGACTAATTGGATAGCTCTTTCAGAGAGCCGGCATAGGCACTATGGGCCGAATAGCCTCCTTCTGTGCTGTATGATTATTGGAGGTCATTGAAGCAGGCTGTATAATCGAAACATAGAAACGGAAGTAGGCCATTCCGCCCCTCTAGCCTGTTCGGCCATTCATTTTAGATCATGGCTGGTCTGTACCTCAACTCCATTTACCTGCCTTTGTTCCAATATCCCTCAATACCCTTGCCCAACAAAAATCTATTGATTTTCACCTTCCATACCAGTGCTTCCGACATGTCTTCCTTTTTTCTCAACCGAGGATTCCCCTCTACTGTGGTTGAAACGGCCCTTGACCGTGTCCGTTCTATTTCCCGCACTTCTGCTCTCACCCCTTCCCCTCCCTCCCAGAACCATGATAGGGTTCCCCTTGTCCTCACCTTTCACCCCACCAGCCTCCACATTCAACGGCTCATCCTCCGCCATTTCCGCCACCTCCAACATGATCCCACCACCAAACACATCTTCCCCTCACCTCCCCTTTCAGCACTCCGAAGGGACCGCTCCCTCCGCGACACCCTGGTCCACTCCTCAATCACCCCCAACAGCCCTGCTCCTTCACCTGGCACCTTCCCGTGCAAGCGCAGGAGATGCAACACATGCCCTTTTACCTCCTCCCTTCCCACTGTCCGGGACCCCAAACACCCCTTCCAGGTGAAACAGCGATTTACTTGTACTTCTTGCAATTTAATATACAGGAAACTTTTTTAAATCCGGGACCGACGTGGTGCCGGTTCATCAAAAATTCCGGATAACCGAGCGCTATAGTAAAAGATACGGAGAGCTGAGAGCTCCGTATAAAGCAACAAACCCTGTTGCTTAGCAACAGGTTCAGAACAATGGCCACAAGTTCCAAGTGTCTCTGTAGCTTAGCAACAGCTGCAGCCACACCCTTGCAAAGCAACAGATCGAGGAAGGCAAGTAATATGAAGTATGAATCTACTCCTGAATTTTGCCGGTTAACCGAGATTTCCAGTTATTTAGGTGCCGGTAAATCGAAAGTTTCCTGTATTGTATTTGCTGCTCACGATGCGGTCTCCTCTACATTGGGGAGACCAAACGCAGATTAGGCGACCGCTTTGCGGAACACCTCCGTTCAGTCCGTAAGGGTGACCCTGAGCTTCCGGTCGCCTGTCACTTTAATTCTCCGCTTCACTCCCTCTCTGATCTCTCTGTCCTCGGCCTAATACATTGTTCTAATGAAGCTCAACGTAAGCTCGAGGAACAGCACCTCATCTTTCGATTAGGCACTTTACAGCCTGCTGGAGTCAACATGGAGTTCAACAATTTCAGATAATAATCCCTGCCCCCATTTTTCATGCAGTATGATTTTGCCATTCCCATTTGCAACATTTTCACAGCATGTTCTTTCAATTCCTTCCTCTCCTCCTAAACCCCTCCCCCGCTGTCTCTGCACCTGCTTAATATCTGCTACATCTCCAGCTTTTTCCAGTTCTGATGAAGGGTCCCAGACCTGAAACATTAACTCTGTTTCTCTCTCCACGGATGCTGCCTGGCCTGCTGAGTATTTCCAGCATTTTCTGTTGTTATTTCAGATTTCCAGCATCCGCAGTATTTTGCCATTATAAAAATCTGTTGATCTCAGTCTTAAAAATTTAAATTAACCCAGCATCCATAGCCTTTCAGGGAGCAAATTCCATATTTCCAAAACTTTTTTGTGTGGGGGGTAAAAAGTGTTTCCTGATTTCAGTTAAATGGCCGAAATTTAACTTTAAGATTATGCCCTCTTGTTCTGGATTCCCCCACCAGAGGAAATAGTTTTGCTCTCCCCTATCAGATCCCTTTATTATTGTAAACACCTCGATTAGCTCACCCCTCAAACATCTAAACTCAAGGGAATACAAGCCAAGTTTACACTTCATAATTTAAGCCTTTAAGGCCTGGTATAATTCTGGTGAATCTGCCCTGTACCCTACCAAGACCAATATACAGGAAACTCTTTGGTATCCGGCACCGACGGGACTGGGATGGTGCCGGTTGATTAAAAATTCTGGATAACGGAGAGATATCTACCGAGGCTATTTTTAACAAACAAAAATAAAAAAAATCAAGAAATGTGCAGTATAATTGGGTACTCACCTACAGAATGTTGTGTTAAGTGGATGTTGGAAGATGCTTGATTAAGTACAGTAATGCCAGTTGAGGGTAATCCATAACTCTTTAATTACTTAACAGTAGAACAAAACTTATAAACAACTGTATACTTGTAGTTTTCAGAGTGAGAATTTTGCCGGTTATTAGAGAATTCTGGATATTTAGGTGCCGTTTAAACGAGAGTTTCCTGTATCTTCCCTGAAGTTCGATGCCCAAAATCGAATGTACTAGTCTAGATGGAGTCCAACCAAGCATAAACTGAAGCATCACTGCCTCACGTTTGAATTGCAACCCCCTTGCAAAATAAAGGCCAACGTGCCATTAGTTTTTTTTTGAGTGCTTTGGATTGAAAAGACACATGGATAAATCATTGGGGTTGATCTATGAAAAAGGGATGGGCTTATTTTTTGGGGCTTTTTCCTCTTGATTAAAAATTCTTGTATTCTCTTTCTGAAATATTCAAGCTCATTTGCTAGGCCATCTGATCCGGGACGGGGAAGTTTCTTTCCACCTTCTGTCTGCTTTACCTCTTGTATTCAGGCTGAGGGTTTCTTTGGAGCTGCCCCTGCTCCCCCGTCATAACTTAGTTGGAAGTTTCCATAAGTTCAGCTAGAGGAGACTGCAATAATCTTGGTGATTCCATCAAGCGTTTATCAGCCATTCTGATTCCTATACTTGTTTCATATTAAGATTACATAGGTCACTGTGCTCCTCAAACAAATTAGCTGTGCTGAGCATTTATTTTTAATTGTAAATGTCTTAACATCATAAGGCTGGGTAGAGAAAAAAAGACTTGCATTTATACAGCGCCTTTCACGACCACTGGCCGTCCCAAAGTGCTTTACAGCCAATTAAGTACTTTTGAAATATAGTCACTGTTTTAAGGTAGAGTCAGGATAATTAACATAATCAATGTATCCTTATGCATTTACAATCTACTTACTCAGGGTCTAAAGTGTAAATTCAGCAAAGCCATGCTCTTGGCGCAGAGCTTTACTCGCTGGGAAAGTGAATCAGAGAATCGGGCGTGGGGATTATCGTGCTTCATCCCAGATTTTTTTGATGACGGATTTTAATAACTGAATGATCAGGCATGCTGACCTCTGTGGCCAATTCTTCAGTCCGCACTCCTGACGATCAAAGCTTCACACCTGGAGCATGGCCTCACTTATTCGCTCTCTCAGAGTTCCATGTGGCCTTTGTTGCAGTCTGGTCAATGGTGCCACCACTGTGACTGAAATCAGCTAACTCGGCATAGGCCACAGACCCAAACCTTTTAGTTTTCTAAGACTCAAGACACTCACTGGTTAAATTTGCTGAGCAGTCGAGGAGCCAGGTAAACTCATTTACAAGAATTGTTGTAACTGAGTACTGGAATGTATCTCATATATTCTTCAGTAAATTTCAATCTACCAGAAAAAATTGAAGACCCATTCTAGCGGTGCTATTGGTACATCATTGTCCAGTATGTAACAGTCTGCGGGCCAGCTGTGTGAAGCAATTTTCAGGTTTCATGTTGTAGTCACAATTTATAGTCATAAACACTTTAGCTTTCCAAGTTAGCCTCAGTATACAGGTCAACTATCCCTTATCCGCAATTCCGAAAATCGAAAAGCTCTGAAAACCGAAAGTTCTTTCGTGGAGCGTCTCTCGGTATTTCCAGTGTAAAAGCTTGAGCAGCTTGCACGGGAGTTTGCAGATTACTGCGTGGCCGTGTGCAACTTTGAGGAAACATTGCTGTTAACTATTTCTTTATAGTAATCTGGTTACCTAGCCAGGTTTGCATCCATCACTAGTGGTGTAGTTGTAGGGTAAACCCGACGGCCGCCTCTTGTCCATTTATAAGCATTATTATCCGTTCTGAAATCTGAAAAATTCCGAATTCCGAAAAACATCTGGCCCCAAGGGTTTCAGATAAGGGATAGTGCACCTATATTAGTCTTGAGCTCAATTTTCTGTACTGCTGTACTTCATAATGCATTTATGTGTGGCAGTTAAATGAGGCCATTTTACCCCATTCCTACTCCCAGCTCACTCGATTATATGTGTCTGCTTCCTCATTATTGAATTTTTGTCTCTTTTGAAAAGAACTGAAGCACAGTTTCAGAACAAGGTCCTGTATACAATGGGGGTTGAGGGAGGTCCACATGATCACAATGGGTCCCTTGTTCTTAATAATATTTATAAGCGTTGTGAAACTTGAACTGTATTCAAAAACTGAGGAAGGTTATATATACAAACTGTAAACTAACACTGAAAAGATTGTGTGTAACATGCACTTTTTTTAGTACGGTAACACACAACAACCTCTGATATTAATTCTACTTGTGTAATAGAAATTCCGCAGTGTCTCACCGTAACGAACCATGACGTTCCAGTAAAGGATGATCACCTCACGCCTACACCTCAAGCTCCCAGTATAGCATTTCCACTGGCAAAACCTCCTGTGGCACCACAGCCCAAAGAACAGGTTTGGAAAACATTTTTGATTTATTGTAACAGGGTCCCAGACCTGAAACGTTAACTCTGTTTCTCTCTCCACGGATGCTGCCTGGCCTGCTGAGTATTTCCAGCATTTTCTGTTGTTATTTAAGAAAATGTATGTATGTGTTATATTGAGGGCGGGGAGGTGGTGCAGTGTGTCAGGGTACAGATGAGTGAGGGAGGAAAAACCCAGGAGGATTAGGCTGAGGTTCATGTAAATCATCCAACCGCAAGAATATTACTGTATCTGAAATAAATTACTGTATTTGAAATTGAATCTAAACCAATTATAAATTGTTTTTAATTTTAAACCTTTGTTGAAGTTCCTCTTTCATTTATCCTTGACATAGCATTCAATCCCCACATTTCAACAGATTTAAAGTATCATTAGAAGCCCTTTCATGTACCATTTCGCAGGACTTTTCTCCTCTTGTCTGCAAACAGTAACCCTTGTTTTTTTTTCTTTGCTCGGTTGTGGCGAAAGGTTCGTCGAGGTTTTGTGTTTGAATTTGGTATTTCCGTTCACCTTTCCTGCTTTTTAACCTTTAGTCTTCAAATGTATTTTTTAAATTTGTCTCAACGTAAAGGAATAAAGAAAATGATTTTAAAGCTACTCAGATAGAGAAACTTTCCCCAAGCCATTGAGATGTATTCCAGTCCTATTAAATTATGGAAATGTCATTTACTGAAATCAGGGTTAAATAATAATGTTGATCTAAATGATTTGACGAATTGAGTAGTGTAGATTGTGGAATCTAATGTTAAATTGATATCTTGGAATTCATGCTCAATTACCTACCCTTCTCCTTCCCCCAAAGGAGGTTTAACTTGAGCAAATAAAAGTAGCTAGGGGAAGAACACATGATTCCTTCTCTCAAATCTCTTTGACATGTGCATTCTTCTGATTTTTGTCATTAATGTGCCTTGCCACCATGGCACTTGAAACCAAATCTTCATTTGAACAATGACCTCTACTATATCTGAAGTTGTGTAATCTATCTTTTTTTTTTCAAAAAGGAAAAACAACATTTTGCATGGTATTTTCTTCCTCCTCCCTGGGCATTTCCTCTGCCCTTTCATTTTCTGTGACTGCTGTTCTGGTGCAGGGAGGCATGTGAGAGTGGCTAAGGTTGACCTGTCCATCCTCTCAACTGCGTTTTCTTTTCCCCACTCTCCTGTATGATTCTGCTAATCTTAACAACTGCAGCACCACCAGAGGTTGAAAACAGAGGCTGAACCTCAAATCAGTCCAAAGCCATGAGACCTGTTCTGACGTCTCAGTCCAAAGATTCCTAAATCCCATGGAAGATGAAAAGCAAAGTATGTCTTGCTGTGTTTCTGTTTAAGTTATCTACAGTAACTGAATGTGGTGATGTTTTGCTGTGACTTCCAGGTTGCTGTTGGTAAGAGTAATACTAAAGAAGCCCAGATTCAGCGCAGATTCCAGCTATCCTCACTGAACCCTCAGGAGCGGATCGACTACTGCCATCTTATTGAGGAGTTAGGTGTGGTGTTTTTATTGGAATGTGTTGGCTGTCATTTATTAACCCATGTCCTTCCAAGTGACGATGAATTTTGTCCTGGATAATGGTCTCTAGAAATTTCCAAACCACCATCTTTGGGCTGACTGGCCTATAGTTACCAGGTTTATCCCAATTCCCCCTTTTTTGAACAGGGGTGTAATATTTGCAACCCTGCAATCCACTGGCAGCACTCCCATATTCAAGGTGGATTGAAAGACTGTGGCCAGAGCCTCTGCTATTTTCAGCAACCTAGGATGCATCCAATCCAGACTGGGTGACTTTTCTACTTTGAGCGCTGACAACCTTCTATGTACCTCATCTTTATCTATTTTTATCCTATCCAATTTCTCTATCCCCTCCTTTACCATGTCATTGGCAGCATCCTCTTCTTTTGTGAAGGCAGATGCAAAGTATTCATCTCCAGGCCTCACCTAAGCATATCCCTGTACTTCTCCAGCATTTCTCCACGTTTGAACATCTTGTTTGCTATCCCTTCTTTCCTTCAAAATCCTCATGAGTCCTCACTGAGTCAACATTAACCGACTTCTTAATCTCTTCTTGGCCCAGCTCCTGGTTACCCAACCTCCTCCTCTTGGCTGATTCTACGATATTGTCCCTCTCTCGTCCCCCTCTCTATCTTATGGTGCTGTCCTGACCTGTTTCAAAACTTCCATTATCAACCTCCTTAAACAGCCCACCCTTGATTTCCTCTAGCTACCACTTTATCTCCAACTCACCCTTTCGTTCCAAGGTCCTCGAATGAATCATTGCCACCCATCAACAGCCACATCTCTTTCACAGCTCTTATTCAGATCCCTCTAATCCAATTTCTGACCCATTATAAGCTACATCCTGTTATGGCTTGCTTTCCATTCTCCTACTCTTTGACCTCTCTACTGCCTTCGACTCTGTTGGCATTTACATTCTCCTCCAACACCTCTCCTCCGCAGACTAGCTGCAGCAAGGTTCCACCTCCTTTGTGGTGTCCCAGATCTTCATTCCCACCTATTAACCTTTGCATATGATCCCTTAGCAATGCCACCTATAAACATGGTATCAACTTGCACATGATCACTGATAACACCCAACTCTCCCTCTCTGCAGCTGCCATTGACTCCGAGACTTTTACTATACTTTATAGCTGCCTACCTACCATCAAGCCCAGAATTAGTTGAAATCCAGTTTGATATCTGCAAAACTGGAGCCATCCTTTTCACTCTCTGCCAGCACCAACAAGTGCTAGCTTGGCGTGCTGTTCAACCCTGAGCTGTATTTTTCCACCTCCAGTATTGACTGCTTCTACCATTTTTATGCCTCACAGCTACCAAAACTCTAATCCAAATCTTTATTATGTCAAGGATTGACTTCCCAAATGGACGCCTCACTTGCCTTCCCACCTCCACAAACCAACTAATCCAACATTTTGTGACCTCTCTCCTGCCTTATATATCCAACACCCCTTTCCTTCCCAAGTTCCTCTGGTTCCCTGTGCCCCAGTAAATTGACCTCGGGATCCTCATCTTCACATTCCTCCACAGCCTTGCTGAACCCTATCTGAGTGATGTTCTCCAACTCTAACTTGACCCTCCACTCCTTAGACTTCAGATTACTACTTGATCCTTCTGCTCCACCAGAGAAGGGTGGTCATTCAGTCATTGCACCCTTGTCCTTCAGAGTTCGCTCCTAGAATCACTTTGCCTTGCTACCTAATTCCCTGCTATCAGAAGCCTCCAAAAACCATCTCTTCCTCTTTTTCTGATTAAAATCCATCTCGGCCATGAAAAAAGAAAAGAAAGTCTTGCATTTATATAGCGCCTTTCACAACCTCAGGACGTCTCAATGCGCCTTACAGCCATTGAAGTACTTTTTGAAGTGTAGATGCTTTTGTAATGTAGGAAACGCAGCAGCCAATCTGTGCACAGCAAAGTCCCACAAACAGCAATGTGATAATGACCAGATAATCTGTTTTTAGTGATGCTGGTTGAGGGATAAACATTTTTCAGGACACTGGGGAGAGCACCCCTGCTCTTCTTTGAATAGTGCCATAGGACCTTTTACGTCCACCTGAGAGAGCAGACGGGGGCCTCGGTTTAACATTTCATCTGAAAGACGGCACCCCCGACAGTGCAGCTCTCCCTCAGTACTGCACTGGCGTGTCCGCCTAGATTTTGTGCTCAAATGTTTGGAGTGGGGCTTGAACCCACAACCTTCTGACTCAAGAGGCGAGAGTGCTACCCACTGAGTCACTGCTGACGTACCATGACATGAGCACTATAAAGTGTTACTGACTAAAGCTGGGGTGCCGGCAGCCCTGCAGTACCTCTCCAAAGTGGTCATTCTTCATATCACGACAGTGAGTGTTAGCAGGCCTCTGGACCTTAGGGGACATCACAACCGAGACCATTCCTGTACACGCATGAGCATGTTCTAGTACAGGACATTGAATATTGATCAGGCACTGAAGGCAGGACCACTGTAGCCAGTTGTAGTTCCTCTAATGAGATCTGTTAATTCAGCACAGACCAGGGATGGATGCTGGGATCCTGCTGCTATGACTTAGTACCGTACTGGGTGGTGCGATATATAATGGTGTGTGGTATTTATGCACTAAGTCATTAACAGAGGCAATTCTATACTGTTTGTTTCATTTTAAGAAAGGCTCCAAAATCCACAGGCTATGATCCTGATGTAACCTTTGGGATCGTGCCCGTATGCGCTCTAGCATTGTCCCTACTGGAGTTTGCGGGGCCAGCAGGAGGACACTTCATTCACATGGGGCCAGTGGGCACACATGCCATTACAGGCACATCTCTGGTGCCAGCCTGCAGCCATAAAATCTGCAGCCTGGCTACCACTAGGGGTTGGGTAGATTGTCCAAGCAATGTCCCTGAGACTCTATCTATCTCCCCTTTCGTCCCCTGTGCAAAGGGGCCGATGCAATGAATATTTTTTTTAATGCATTACTTTGGGGGTCGACGTTGTTGACCCCTAGGTGGGGCCTACTTCTGCCCATCAGGTAGCCGGTATGCCTCATAACACATTGTATACTGGCCACCCGTCCTGTTGCCAATCATGACATAGACAGGGAAGCAGGAACTCCCAGCGTAGGGAGGGGCCACCTCTTGATGTTATTGACGTTGTAAGGGACGGGCAGAGGTTCTGTCCCTTATAAGGCTGACTGGGAAATCCCAATACCAGTGGGGAGTCAGGACCTGGCGCAATGATAGTCCAGCGGAACCAGCTGAGGAAATTCAAATTTAAACCCAAACTCTCTTGCATCCAGCGCAGGTTCATTTATGGAAGTAAGTTGATCAAGTTTGAGTTAACCGATTCGTAATTATCTCCTGTTTGAGATAATTGGTTAGAATTAGAAACCGGGGATAGATGGGTATTGTGTGGGCATTACTGATCAGGGCTCTGGCTATGTTACAATCTCTGACTATATGGAGTCCAAAGATGGTTCAGATCAAAGATTAACGTGGGCTTAATTAGAAATTAGACTACCAGCATTTAGACTAAAAGTCAGCGGGGGAGAAATTCAGTTGTTAGCGCCTTAAGAGGGCGATAAGTGGGGCGCAAAGCGGCTAGCGCCCGGGCGCGGCAAGACCTGCGCCTCTCGTGACATTGAGAGGCCATTTAGCGGCAGCGCAAAACCGCAACGCCCGCTCAGCTGCGCGCGCAGATCCTGACGTCATTTCATGGTGCAACGCCCTGGGGGCGCCCCGAACCGGAAATTCAGTGGCGCCCCCCTTTCCACCTGGCGCTCCCAGCAACTGGTTGACTGGAACGGTTCCCAGTCGCTGTGGGGCTGGGGGGGCGCTATTTAAAGGGGGCTCTTCCTGGCTTCTTAGTGGTAGCCATTTTTGCACCACTCCTTCTGTGAGAGAGGGAGAGAGAGCTTCACCCTCCTCAGACCCTTCCCCCCTGCTCCCTTCCAGGGAAGACGTGTCCCCATTATGGTCATGGGCTGCCTCGGCTGAGGGTGGCACTGATGGTTCGGCTTCCTCTTCCTCCTCGCCTTCAGAATCACTCACAGTGGCAGCTTGAGGGCCCGCCTCCTCACCTGGCGAATCAGCATCTGAAAGCAGGGAGGTACAAGAGTTGCTTTAGCGTGAGGACAGGGCAGCAGCGAGGGAGGCATGAGTGCTGCGATGCACTCTATTGGTTCGATAGTGGCAAAGGATGCTGGTGTGAGGCACAAGTGGAAGGAGAGAGGTCAAAAAGGTGATGACCTTACCATTGCTGTCCAGAACGGGGTTGGCATCTCCAGTGGCGACGGGGCCAATCATCCGGACTGCCATAATCCGCTCCTCTCGCTGCTCCAGATCACTGAGGTCTTTAAGGTCAGGCCGGCCTCCCCCGGTCCGTTGCTGCTGCCTCCTATTGTGGGCCAGCTTGCCCTGCAAGAGAAAGGACGGGCTCTGAGTACAGTGTGAAGCCCTGATCTTGGCTGCACTGCCTCCCATGGTCGAATAGCTCTTAGTGTGTAAAGTGGTGAATGTGCATGTGAGTTTCATGAAAGGCCCATAGGTGTTGGATGAGGGCTGGGCATTGGGGCTTTCAGGACCCTTTGGCCATAAAGTGAGGTGCACATGTAGGGATGAAGAGGATACTGAAAAGGGTACTCGCCCTGACAACCCGAGTAAGGTCGTTGAACTTCTTCCTGCATTGCACAGGGGTCCTAGGTACCATGCTGCTGGAGGTCACTCTGTGCCACCTCCCTCCAAGCTTTTCGATATTCGTTGGGCAGCAGCCTCCTGCCATTGTCTGGAAACAGAATAAATCGCCTGCGCTCCACTGCGCCAACCAGAACCTTCAGGGCCCCCTCACTGAACCGCTGCGCTCGCTCCCTGGCCCTCGCCATGGTCGTAGGCGTTACAATGTCGCAGCAGCTCTGTCCAGGCCAAGAATCGGGGCTCCAATGTGCAGGACGTGGCTGCAGTCCAAATCGACCCTCCCCCTTTAAGAGCTGACCGGCGCCAGCGTGTCTGCCTGCAATCACTAACTGGCCGCACCTGCGCTGCGCCCGCCCTCGGTGGTAGCGCCTCGCTTCTCCGGCTTAGCGCCTTAGGACAGTCGTGCAGCGCCTGCTTTAGCGCTCCAAGCACCTCTTGGGGCGAAGCAGGTCAATTTCGCTGAAGGTGGCGATAATTTGCGCCGCTCGACTATAACGCCCCAAACGTGGCGATACTGAATTTCTAGGCCAGCATTTCTTAGATTCATAAACATCAGATTAATTTAAATCATCTGTTTATTCAGATTTAAGTCTGAAATAACATTCGTGTAAATGAGGTTGAATAATTGTCTTGGAAGCAAACAATAGGAAGCCCGTGCAAATTGGTGACATTGATGTGGAGTTGAGTGTAGGCCGACCAAATGAGTATTTAAAGAGGACATCAAGATAACACAAATTTTGTTTGCATGCTTTATAAAACATTGGACTAGTAAACCTTTGGTACAGGAAACCCAATCCAGACAGAACATTTATGTGCTGTAACTGTGGAAATTCTATGGTGTTAAAAAGATGAACTTATCATTGTCATTAGCAGTACATATGTCTTCAAAGTCAATGATTTGACCATTTATCGAGAAAAGTGTGGAATTTGATTTTTTTTTTAGGTGCAGTGGTACTAGACAGACAGTGCTTTGACCCTTCCTGTACACACATCATTGTTGGGCAGCCATTGCGTAATGAAAAGTACTTGGCCTCTATGGCAGCTGGAAAGTGGGTTCTTCATCGGTCCTATTTGGAGGCATGCAGAGCTGCTGACAAATTTATCCAGGTTATGTATTCTCAGCAAACTATCTCCACTAAAAGCAATGCATAAGAACTGCTTTTGTGTTATTCAGATATAAACTGTTATTTGCAAAATGCATTCATGAAATAAAATCTGCATTCTGTTTCATTTGCATTCCTTCATATGCCACTAGCCTAATCTATACGAGAGATGTGTGAAAACTGATGTTCCTGTAAGATATATTTTTGTCCATAAAGTTATGATGTTGAGACCTCTTTCCTACTATGTTCCCTCTCTGTACAATTTTTTGTACTTTTTGGCCAGTGTCAGTTCTACTTGTTGCCAGCTCAGATTACAGCCTCAGTAAAATAGTCATGTTAAATCGAATTGATTTTTTATTTTTATTTTGGGAGAAAGATCTCTCGAGCCAAGAAAGCAAAAGGTTTAAATTCTGCTTCTTGCTCCCTGCCTGTTATTCAGGTAGTATATCCAGGACACTGGTCTGTGACCACGGACCTATGAACCATGTTTCCATATGGCCGTAACATATTCTCCTCAAACCTGCTTAAGCGTACAGGATTCACGGAATAAATTACCAGTTGTGGTAAACCACTGTTTGTATTCCTGTTTGTCCTGTTTGTATTCCACTGTGTACATGCCTGGACATGCCTCGGCTGACTCCTCCCACAGGTCCTAGTATAAAGGTGACTGCTCCCCAGCCCTTAGTATCATGGACCGGTCGACCACGCGAGGCAGACCTCCATTCTGTTGTTAATAAAAGCCTTTAGTTACTCTTCTAACTCTCAGTCTTTTATGAGTAATTGATAGCGCATCACCAGTGTACTGGCTCAGATTCTTGACCGATGTTTCCAGTCTTACGTTTGCAGCACCCTTTGTGTGTTCCCTTTTTATCAGCCTGATTTCCAAGAATATAGCAAAACAAATCCAGGTAGACAAACTGGTTAGCTCTTAGCAGCAGAAACATTCTCCATCCTCCTCCAGATTTTCCTTGTAGATTGGCACCCTACATGGAGAAACCTCCACGTGAAGGCCAAGCTCTAGAAAGGGTCAGATGAATGATTCTTGCATGTGCGCATGATTCCCAGAAAATACTCTGTTCTTGAAGTTCAAGATGCAAAAATGGAAAATCTTGCCGCACGTTGTTTAGTTTTACTCTGTGATAGCCATTCTTTCAACCTTTTTTAGTTCTCCCGAGTCTGCCCCTATTGGCATGCGGCCTGCTAGCACAGTGGGAGGACATAAACATACTGTGCTTAGTATCAAGCCTTCTAAATTGAATCATTAAAATCCACCTTATTTACTGCTTGGAATCTTAATCTTAAATTCCACAAAACAGCGTGCTGCCTTTCCAGCTGATTTTGTTTGCTTGTAACATTTTCTGTTTGGTGCTGAGGAATGGAACAAAATTTCTACATTTTGGGCATCCGATGTCAGAAATAAACACCGCCAGATGAGGATTAGCAAAGTTAAGTGGAATATAAAGCTCCCTTTACTCGGAACTGTGAACACTTATGCAAATGTTATCACTTGCTGAATTGTAACCAGTTTTGTGTGGTGAGCTCATACTCAGGTAACCAGGCTCATTTCATATAATAGCTGGCAAGGAGAGAGGGCAGCATCAGTCTTGGCTGGGCTGGATTAAAACTAAGCTCAAGAAGTGAAAGGACAGTGCCTTAACTCACTGCACCATCCAGTCCCCACCCTTAAAGTTCCTTAATCTCATAAAGGTCATACTGCAAGATGTCGTTTCATTGTGAGCAGTGAGCTCTTGGTATACAAAGCCTCTTTTATATGGCATGAGAATGTTCTATTCTTGGGCCTGACTTATAATTACTCCTAGATTGCCTTTGAATTTCAAATCTCCCAATCTCTCACTAGTCTTAGAATAAAAGGTTTCTTGGTTCCAAAAAATCATTTATTTCTTACAGTAATAAAATGTCAGGTAAAGCTTACAGAGGTCCCTTGTTAACAACGCTGTATAATGTATTTTACTTTGATGTCATTTGGCAGCGGAAGAATTGCTGGGTAAAGACAGAACTCATTGCATCAGACCTCTCCTTATTAAAAGTCTTTATTTGTCTCTGTTCAGTGCTGTGCCTCAGTAACCTTCCTCATGGGAGGAGCTGGCTATTGTTTTCAGAACAGTGCCCAATCTCTCTTACAGTATTGAGATTTTGATACTGTCAAGGGGCGCTTTCCAACTATGGATGGTCACCGCCTGAGTCTTCGTTGTTTTTCCACCAAGTGTAATGTCGAGGTTTGCAAGGACCGTCTCAAACTTTTTAAATAACTGCCATATAACACCCAAAAACATCAATGATAAGATCACTCTGCTTAACCCCAGGTGTGAATCATGAGAGTCTGGGTTACACTAGGAAAATTTGTAAGCAGAAGTACTTTGTGGGATCTTGTTTTCATTTTCATTATTTTTGAATATGTTCTAATTCGGTTATTTTCATTCCTGCTCTACTATATGCGTAAAGCAGCTGTTGGCCAGGACCCTAGCTTCCTCACCTTCCTAATCATCTGCTCCTGCCACCCCTTGTCCTTTCCCCACTTCTCCTACCCCGAACCTTCACTTTAGCCCTTCCTGCTGTTCTCTACTTCTGAATTCATCTGCATAGCCCCTGGCTCCTGTTGCTCAGAGACAGGCCCACTGCTTCCCTTTGTTTCAGCCTAGGTATCCTTTAACATGTCTGTCAAAGTACATCACTGGTCTTGCCCTACCAACCAATAATATTGTCCTCTCCCAGCAGTTTCTCTGCCTGCCTCACTCCTCTGGTTCACCACTTTCCTTTCCATTTCCCCCCTCTCTTCCTTCTACCCTTTCTCCAAAGTTTATTCAAGTCTCCCTCATCTTGCTCTGTCCCATCAATTAAATCCCATTTGACCCACCCTCCTCCCTTAGCATTGCCCTTCACTAATAGGACCCTTATTATTCACGACCTTATTGCAGAGGAGTGTGTTGATACGCTCAGCCTCGGAAAGACTTGGCATTGAGTGTGATCCCCAAACACGCCCAAGTTTCTTGTTCCACTGCATCACCCATTCAAACTGCTGATGTGATGGCGTGACTATCATCTCCAAATCCCATCTTGGCTTTTTAGGCTACACTTCCAGCCCTTTCTTTACTTTTAAATACTTTGCCCTTTGCTCAAACACTCCTTTTAAAATCCCCCTCTGCTCCCACATCCATTCCGTGCTGCCATTTCCTCCCTCCTGTCAGCCCTCAGTCTTTGCATCAAGTGACTTATTTTCAATGATTTCAACATCTAAACCAGGGGTTATCAAACTCAGCTTACACGATGGGCCTGATATGACATCCTGGGTCTTGGCGTGGGCCACATTTAGCAAAAGTTATTTGGATATACTGGCTTAGAAATTGGTACCCGCTTCTCCTAGTTTTTTTTTGAGGCGTAAAATGGGTGTAATGTATAATAATTTCTGGGTGCGAGGTCTTGCACCTACTGGCATATTAGTCCTCACTGTTTTTAGGCATCCCTGGCGGTCGCCAGAAATCAACATTGGATCAATTTAAATCTGCAAAGAAGGGTCCTGTGCCTGTTTTAGGAGCCTTCTGCAAAATGCGTAAAAACTCGGTGGAGCATGTGCCACGGAAGCTCCATCTTGTTTTCCCAGTTCTACAGTGGTCCTTAAAGGGACTGCTGGAGGGTGCTAAAGAAATGGTCGGGACAGTTTTTTTTACTTCCCTTTCTGTGGAGCATGGAGGAACAGGAGTGCTCATCCCAACTCCACAGCACAACTATGGATCACTGCCAGCCGGACTCGGCGCTCCTGCATCTCCTCCATGTAGTGGAGCTTGTGAGGCTCCCTGAGCGCACCGAGAATCCTCAGTCTCTGTCCCCTTGTTCCCCACCAGTGGGAACAATCTTTCACATTTTATCACAGTATGGTCCCCAGGTTTCACTCGCCCCTGCCTGGACTGGCTACTCCTCTCAGCGCCACTCACCGCATTGCTGCTGCTCCCGGCTCGGCAGGAAATCCATACCACCTTCAAAACAGCTATTGCCCTCGGCCAAAAAACTACTTTAAATCCCTTCACTCTTATTGCCCTACCTCAACTCTTCCCCTTCCTCTTCAAAGTACTGGGGTATCATGTTGCCTCACACGCTACCTCTTTGACTCCCTGCAATCTGGTTTTTATTCAGACCAGAGACTGCTCTGCTCAAAGTCACAAATAACTTTGTGAATGTGACTGACTGGTTGTCCGTTCTCATCCTTCTCGATCTCTCTGCTGCCTTTGACACTATTAGCCATCCTGTCGTCCACCAACATCACTCTGGCAGTCCACCACACTTGTCTCAACAACAGTGTTGTATATCTTGCGAACATACAAATTAGCAGCAGGAGTAGGCCACTCGGCCCCTCGAGCCTGCCCCGCCATTCAATAAGATCATGGCTGATCTGATTACTCCACATTCCCGCCTACCCCCAATAACTTTTCACCCCCTTGCTTACCAAGAATCTATCTACCTCTGCCTTAAAAATATTCAAAGACTCTGCTTCCACCGCCCTCTGAGGAAGAGAGTTCCAAAGACTCACGACCCTCTGAGAAAAAATTTCTCCTTATCTCTGTCTTAAATGGGCGACCCCTTATTTTTAAACAGTGACCCCTAGTTCTAGATTCTCCCACAAGAGGAAACATCCTCTCCACATCCACCCTGTCCAGACCCCTCAGGATCAAGGGATATGGGGAGAAGGCAGGGATATGGGGAGAAAGCAGGGACAGGGTACTGAGTTTGGATGATCAGCCATGATCTCATTGAATGGCAGAGCAGGCTCGAGGGGCCGAATGGCCTACTCCTGCTCCTATCTTCTATGTTTCTTATATGTTTCAATCAAGTCACCACTTATTCTTCTAAACACCAGCGGATACAAGCCTAGCCTGTCCAACCTTTCCTCATAAGACAACCTGCCCATTCCAGGTATTAGTCTAGTAAACCTTCTCTGAACTGCTTCCAACGCATTTACATCCTTCCTTAAATAAGGAGACCAATACTATACACAGTACTCCAAATGTGGTCTCACCAATGCCCTGTATAACTGAAGCATAACCTCCCTACTTTTGTATTCAATTCCCCTTGCAATAAACGATAACATTCTATTAGCTTTCCTAATTACTTGCTGTACCTGCATAGTAACCTTTTGTGATTCATGCACTAGGACACCCAGATCCCTCTGCATCTCCGAGCTCTGCAATCTCTCGCCATTTAGATAATATGCTTCTTTTTTATTCTTCCTGCCAAAATGGACAACTTCACATTTTCCCACATTATACTCCAATGGTTTCTGCTCCCTAGCTGCATTGTCACAATCGGTGTACCCAGGGTTCCATCTAAGGTCCCCTCCTTTTCATTGCACTTTGGTGACATTAACTGGAAGCTTGCATTATATCCTATATGCACCTGTATCTTTCTGCCTTCTCTTTTGATTCCAGTATAATGTTAGGTAGTGTCTCACGATGTATCACAGCATTAGAATTAGTTTAAGTATAGCAGTGTTAGTTACCATATTATAGTTAGTGTCACAGTATTAGTTAGTGTCACTGTAGTAGTGGTACAGTATTGTGCTTGGTGTTATAGGGCTACATCCACACAGACAAAACTTTTAGTACAGGTAAATATTCAGAACATTTAATCTTCCATTTTATAATTGCAGTGAGATGCCAGGTTCCACTTTATAACAAAGCAAGGTGTGCAACTATTCTCCATTAATCCACAGAAAAACAGTGTAACATTTGAAACACAAATCCCAGTACAAGCAGTTCAATAAACTTGTACCTGGACCAAGACAAAGAGTTGGAAAATAAACCGTTTCATACTTTGATTTATAGTTAAGTGAAATCTCGAACCTCACCGTGATGACTATGTACACGAGCCAGATGGTAAATTGGAATTAGAGCACCACACAATATTACGGTGCTGATCTTCAAAAGAAGAATCTGTGCTGTGCATACTCATAATTCCTTTCTTTTTCAGGAGGAAAACTATGAATGGGGCAGCAGTTTCATCCTGGATGCGCTGCCTGGAATTAGTGTACAACAGAAGAAACTTGCAGTGGCAGCCATGAGATGGAGAAAAAACCTGGGGGTGATGAGACAAAGGGATGCAAGTGCCGAGGTACTGACGTGATGAACTGTGCTCAATTTTGCAGAAATCTAGGTAGATTTGCGTGGTCCTTTGCCTGGGCATACGGGATCATTTGGGGGGCACTGAATGCAAGAAAATCTGGTGGGCTATTACCAGGAATGTGGACAACATTGCCTAGGCAGATAGACAGCTACAGGAGGAGTTGGCATTAGATTCCCAGACACATGGACCAGCCTAGGCATTATATGGTGTTACTTTGTGGGGTTAGGAATTTCGGGCTTTCTGCGTGATTTGGCAAGGAAGTCGATGGAATTGCCCTTTTCAATGAACACCAAGTCAAAGCAACTCTTCAAAGATGAAAAGTTCCAGCAAAGCTTGTAAGTGATTTTGGAGACATGTAAGCACAGCATCAGATCATGTCCAAGAAGAAATTAACCTTTTAAAAGAGAGAACAAACTTACATCTATATAGCACCATGCCTCAAGGTAAAACACTTCACATACAATGAATCACTTTTTGCAGTACAGTCACTGTTTTGTAAGCAAACACGGCAACCATTTTGTGCACAGCAAGGTGCTACAAACAGCAAATAAGATAAGTGGCTATTTAATCTGTTTTTGTGGTGTTGGTTGAGAGGTGAATGTTGGCTTATTATACTAGGAGAACTCCCTGCTTTTTGAATAGTGCGATGGGATTTTTAATGTCCACTGGAACCAGCGGACAGAGCTTCAGTTTAACATTTCATATGCAATGCGGTACTCCCTTAGCACTGCACTGAAGTGTCAGTCTAGAATATGTGCTGAAATCATGGAGTGGGGCTTCTGACTCGGGCCAGGCTGATACTAACTGAGCGAAACTCAGTTGACAGGTGGATGTTAATGAATTCTTATGATAATCTGCTACTGTCCCACCGCATCTCCTAATACTACTTAGCAGGAACACTGCAGGAGTCCACTTGGAAAAAAAAAAGCATGTCTTCTCTTTTCTGAACCCAAAGCTATTGAGTGAACCTGGGAAGACTCGGGCAGAACGATTTTAACTTTCCCATACAGTATTGAACTTGCAAACAATGGTTCTTAAATCTCCACTCTTCCCTGAAGACTCATCCGTTGGTCTGCCATATGAGGAGGCTACTCTCCCAAAAGGAGAACTTTGGCACCGTGCACTTTTGGTCTTAGTGACATCTGGTAATGTCGAAAGAGATAGAGTCTGCACAATTAAATTATAGTTAAGAGTTTGCAACTCCAAGAGTTCAAGAAGGGGCATTCAGCTAGTGCAGTGTAAAAAATACAATCGGGAAATACAATCAGCCCAAAAGATCATGTTATTTTTATCTCAATGAAGCAATGCATTGCAAAGGCAATAAATGTCATTTACATCTATTATTAAAAAGCCTTTCCATGTAACCTTTTGGAGCAACAATGACTTGTTCAAGTGAACTTGCAGAAGGAGAAATACTACACCTTTTATTTTTTTAATTTAAGGACAAGGAATTCAGAATGTCCATAGTATTTGACTAAATTAACATCTGTTTTGTCTCTGCAGATTGGTGCATTTAATGGCTGGAAAGTTATTTTAAATTTTGACCATGCCAAGGAGGCAGGTTTCAGGCGACTTCTGCTTTCAGGTGGCGCCAAGGCAAGTTATTTGATAATGATTCCGATAGTTTCCAAATGTCTTGCATCGCGTGTGTGTATAATCTGTCTGTATATTTAAAAGGCTTGCATCCGACACATGTCCCTGATGTTGAACATTTCATAAATGTTGCATTTGAAATCCTCATGCATCCGTAGGGCCAAAAATCTAGATTAGCTGAGATAACCACTTAATGGTTACACGTCAAATATCTCCTTGACTAAATGTGAGCGAATTTACTCCAGTTTGCACAAGAATTAAGGAACTAAAAGCACAAACCAAGCAATAAAATAGCTCCCATTCACAACCAGCAAGTACAAAAAAAATCAGCTCACTCAAAAGATTTTTAGTGTAATGTTGTTCTGGGACCATATTGCTATGCGAGCCACTGAGCATCTCAAAGTTACATTTTATGACAGAATACATGTAAAAAATAAATAATTCCCAAAGAAATCACTGAACTTAGCCATAAATATTTTAGCTTCCTAACTTTTTTGACCTTTCCATGCAACATGCTTGCAGTAGGCTTTCCTGCTGATATCTCCTGGGTTCTGCACCATTTCCACCTTTTGCACTTGTGCCGTTTTTATGTCTGACAAAATCTTACTCCGAGCAAAACCTCATTCTCCACTGTCGCAATAAACAAAATAAAGTTTGGAGACTTTGTGTATCTTGGCTTTAGGGGGAATTTTGACTTCCTCCGTCTGGCGGAAACCGGATGAAACGGAAGTTAAAATCCAAGCTCTACATTTAGCACTCATTTTTCACCCTGCAGCTATTGTAACGCTGTTGTCTTCTTGGGTGGCTGAAGCGCCTGCCTGACTCGGGTGAGAGCCTCATGAATTGGGGTCCTATCACTTAGCACACTGATGCTATTTAAACTGCCTAGGAAGGTAATTGTAAAACTTACTTTTGTGGGGCCAGGAGGAGCAGGAATGCTCCTCCGGACATCACAAATAAATTTTGGGCTGCTGTCTCCCCGGGCTCCTAATCACCTGCAAAACCATTCGGCACCCACCCCCCACCTCTGTGACGGAGTGAATACATAATACATAACTATAAACGTCATTTAACGAATGCGGTAAGTCATCTAAAATTAGTGTGGGCCAACTTGTGTTTAATATAACCTGTATTAATAACTGATACTGTAACCATGCTAGATTGAGTAGACTGGGTCTATACTCTGTGGAGTTTAGAAGAATGCGCGGTGATCTCATTGAAACATATAAGATTCTGAGGGGGATTGACGGGGTAGATTTTGAAAGGTAGTTTCCCCTGGCTGGAGAGTCTAGAACTAGGGGTCACAGTCTCAGGATAAGGGGTCGGCCATTAAGACTGAGATGAGGAGGAATTTCTTCACTCAGAGGGTTGTGAATCTTTGGAATTCTCTGCCCCAGAGGGCTGTGGATGCTGAGTCTTTGAGTATATTCAAGGCTGAGATAGATGGATTTTTGGACTCTCGGAGAATCAAGGGATATGGGGATCGGGCAGGAAAGTGCAGATGAGGTCGAAGATCAGCCATGGTCTTATTGAATGGCGGAGCAGGCTCGAAGGGCCGTATGGCCTAATCCTGCTCCTAATTCTTATGTTCTTATGTTCGTACTTCAGGTACTTCCCAGTCATTTGCTACTCGAATACAAAGACGCCTCTCATCTGTTTGCTGACTTCAGTAAACTAAAACCAGAGGACCCAAGAGTGAATGTGACTGAGGCTGTTGAACAAAATGTGCTGTGCCTCAAACCAGAATATATCGCAGACTATCTCATACAGGTTTGTCCCACATTCTAAACCTTCTAAAAATGTCGAAGTTATGATTTGTGGCATAGGCTCTTATAGGAGTTTAGACTAATCTATTTGAAGGGTTCAAATGTGCAATCACTAAAAGGGCCTATATTTGTAACTTTTCTCATTAACCTGTTGCTGTAGTGAAAAATCCTATATATATATATATATATATATATATTTTCATGCGTAACAGACACATAAAACAGTTAGGACAACCTTCAGATCCAAGACTGGTTAATGCTTTGAGCGTGGACCAATGTTCCCTCTAAGCCAATGGGAAAGGTCCCGCGCAGGCCACTCACCAGCTTTTACATTGTGAATACCGTGCATGTGTGGAAATTTAAAGGGACCACGCACTAAAAGAAACAGGCCGCTCAGAACAAAGCGCAGCTTCCAGGGAACATTAGTGCAGACCCTTTGTCAAAACTTGGTCTACACCCAAAACTTTAGCCAAACTTTACTCTTTACAGATTCTGAAATAACAACAGAAAATGCTGGAAATACTCAGCAGGCCAGGCAGCATCCGTGGAGAGAGAAACAGAGTTAACGTTTCAGGTCTGGGACCCTTCATCATGAAGGGCCATCGACCTGAAACGTTAACTCTCTTTCTCTCTCCACGGATGCTGCTTGGCCTGCTGAGTATTTCTAGCATTTTCTGTTGTTATTTCAGATTTCCAGCATCCACAGTATTTTGCTATTATCTTTACAGATTCTGACTGATCTACGGTCTATTTTCTAAAATTTCTATTTTAATATCTGATTTTCAGCAATTGCAGTTAATTGTTTTTTTTTAATAGTTACAGTACTTCTATTTGTTGTCTTCCATAACAAGAGGAAAGTTTCACTTGTTTTTCTCCAATCAGTTTCGGTTTGTTCTCAAGTTGCTTCAAGAATAATTTTCTGTGACTTATTTTTCAAAGTTTTAAAATTTGTATACCCACATGACGATTCGTTCAGAAACGACTCAAATGCATCTCGGAGCCAGGGATATCTAGAAGTGGCTTTTTTCACAAACGCTGTAACAGTCAGCTTCCATGTTATAGAATCATAGAATGTTATAATAAAGAGCAGTCAGCATGGATTTCAAAAGGGAAGGTCGTGCTTGGCCAACCTTATTGAATTCTTTGAAGGAGTAACAGAAAGATTAGATAAGGGCCATGCAGTAGGTATAATATATTTGGATTTTCAAAAGGCCTTCGATAAGGTATTGCACGGTAGACTCATGACTACGGTCAGAGCATGTGGAGTCAGGGGACAAGTCGCAGAATGGATAGCGAGCTGGCTACAGAACAGAAAACAGAGAGTAGGGGTTAAAGATGGTTTCTCAGACTGGCAGAAGGTGGGAAGTGGTGTTCCACAGGATCGGTGCTGGGACCACTATTGTTCACCATTTACGTAAACGATTTGGACTAGGGGATCGGAAGTACAATTTTAAAATTTGCGGACGACACCAAATTGGGTTTATAGTTAATACTGAAGAAGACTGCGACAAAGCTAGAGGCCATAAATATAAGATAGTCACCAATAAATCCACTAGGGAATTCAGGAGAAACGTCTTTACCCAAAGAGTGGTATAAATGTGGAACTTGCTACCGCAAGGAGTAGTGTCCTATATTACAACAGTGATTGCACTTTAAAAGTACTCCATTGTCTAAAAAGCACTTTGAGGTCACGACAGGGGCTATATAAATGCAAGTCTTTCAACTATTCTCCATAGCAACCCATTCCACCTGTTGATCACCCTCTTTATAAGGAAAAACTTTCTGATTTCTCCTCTAAAGTTGTCCTTCATAATCCTGACCAATGTTCCCTCTTTTTTTTCGTGCATGGTCCCTTTAAATTCGCTGTGCAGCCGTGCATGCGCGGTATCTTCCAGCAGCAACAACTTGTGAGCGGCTTGTGCGGGACCTTCCAATTGATGTGTGTCCACGGACCTTAGGGGGAAGATTGATCCTGACCCCGTGCACTCTTGTGCTGTGGCTCTGGTCATGGGTTTAATTTATCTATCCCATCAAGTATCTTGTGTACCTCTATTAAGTCCCCCTCTGGGATGTCGCTTTTAATAAAAGCATTCCTCATAGCTCTCTCCTATAATAGTGCGGATCAGCCAACCTCATTGCTCTGGGGCCTGAATGGCCCACCTCGGGGGCCGGAACTGTATGCAGTGTTTCTGTTGTGGCCTGATCAGGACATTGTACAGCTAGGGGTTTGAACTCAATTGATTAAGCAATATAAGCCAACATCATAGTGTTTTGTTTATTGCCAGGGTCACACTGTTTAAACATGTTGGGCAATGAGTCAACTAACACTCCACCACATGTGCCTCTTATTTTTACTTCCAATAAATTATATTTATCAGTATTGAACATAATTTGACATGATCAGCCCAGGTGCAAACTCTTTTGAGGTCTCTCTTGTAAAATTTTGAAGCAACAGACTTTGTTTTGACTGTCTCGTTGTTGAAAAGCACAGGCTGTCAGCTAAAGGGCTTTTTCTCTTTGTGGTGAGTGGCAAACATCAGTTCTGTAGGCTCTTTCAGTTCACGGTTAAAACTCTCCCTGCCTATCCCACATCTTGTGCTTCTCTCCAGAACGCCTGGGCTTTATCTCCCCCTCTTGTCCCGAGCACACGATGTGCTGTTGTAATTATCTGTTCCTTGGCTGGAAGCAACTGTTCTTTTCAGGAGGTAAATCATTAAGTGTAACTTTATTCTCTCTCTCATCTGCTGCAGGGAGCAGTTTCGAAGTTATTGTTCTTATTAGAGGCACTTGTACAGAGTATAAAATACATTATTAAATAACTCGGGGTTTCGGACTTTACTGAAGACATGGTGGGTGAATTTTATTTGTCATGGAGAAAGCTAAGTAGAGAGAGAGGGAGATTGGAAGAGAAAAAGTTAACATATTCATGCTTCAGAAGATAGCAGTATTCATGTGTCTCAGATCATAGAGGATTTCTCAATTGGGGAAAATCTGGTACAGGAAACTCTTTGGTATCCGGCACTGACGGGGCCGGCGTGTTGCTGGTTGATCAAAAATTCCGGATGACGGAGAGGGTTATCTACCAAGGCTATTTTTAACAAAGAAAAATTAAAAAATCAAGAAATGTGCAGTATACAGTAATTGGATACTCACCTACAGAATGTTGTGTTAAATGGATGGTGGAAGATGCTTGATTAAGTACAGTACTGCCAGTTGAGGGTAATGCAATGCAATGACTACCAGCAGCGTGGGAGAGACACAGTACCCCTGTAAAATGGCAGATCAGAAGAGACTGCCGGCAACGCGGGAGAGTCAGACTCCTGTTATTGAGGTGTTCGGACTTCCGATAGCGCCAAGAAGCAGAGTAGTGGCAGTTTGGAGAACTACCCCCACTGACTAACTCGGCCACCACGGGAGACTCGGACTCGGCAACATTGCCGGTTATTGAGGTGTTGTTTTCGGAGTGAGAATTTTGCTGGTTAATAGAGAATTCTGGATATTTAGGTGGCGTTTAAACGAGAGTTTCCTGTACTTCTGTTTATCCGATACCAGCACCTGGATTTCCCTGTTTTTTTAAATTATTGGCCTGGACTTTCCATACATTTTCCACCCAGATATCACCGCAATCTGGGCGGAATCGACCGAAATAGCGCCAAAGTTTGCAGAATTTAAAATGTAAGTGAGTTACACCCATAACTACTTTGCACTTGCGTAGCTGTGATCTTTTGCGCTAGTTCAAAAGTCAGTTCACCTGAAGCAGTCCCCGCCCACAAAACTGGCTATGCCGCCAGGTCAGAATGGCCGTTTGCGCCTGTTTGGGAAGGTTCGTCACATTGCGCCCATTCTCTTGGGCACACAGGCACCCATAGTCATGTGATTCTAGCCTTCCTGCAGTGACCACCAATCAATTCAAGCTACTTACTGGCCTGTGGCAAATACTTGAAGAAAATGATTACGGGGGACGATGCCGTATCAGTCAAGGGGCAGTGAGGGACAGCATCCGGCAGGTGACTAACTCCCTGGTCCGCAGGGCCGCGGACTGCATTCCATTTGAAAGATCACTGGCGGAGCAAAGGCAGAGGTCACTTCTCTTCTACCATCTAGCTGGCTTCCCCAGGGTGCTTGTGACAATTGATGGGACTCACTTAAGGTTCCCTGTGCACACTCTGAGTTTCATGAACAGGCAGTGATTGCACTCCCTTCATGTGCAGATAGTGTATGTTGCCCGTCAGTGCTACACACTCGGGTTCACGCCATGACACCTTCACCATGAGGAATTTTGTTATTGCCCACATGCTTGGGGAAGGGTGATTAAGCTGATGGTTTGCTCGTTGGAGACAAAGCAATACCCCCTGCTGCCATGGTTTATGACGCCATTTCGGATGGCACAGACCGAGGGCTAGGGTCAGGTACAATGATGCACTTGTCTCCACCAGACAGCTTGTGGAGAGAGTCATTGGGGTGCTGAAGAGCTGCATCAGGCGTTTGGACAGATCTGGGGGCGTACTTCAGTATTCCCCAGAGAGAGTGGCCAGGATTGTGGGGGTTTGCTGCTCCCTGCACAGCGAACAAGGTCTTGGCCTGGACATCCCGGGAGGGCAGCCGGTCGAGATGAAGGTAGTGCCACAGGAACCAGAGCCGAGGGGTGCTGAGTACCTGCGCAGGAGGCAATTGCTCGACAGGGCCGGGCTGTCAAAGCAATGAGACCCCCCCATAACCCTCCCCTAAGCTGAGAGCAGAAGTAGTCTTGGACACTGATTATTTCAAAAGCAACAGATTTATTACAATAATTAAAATTTCCAACTGTTAATGTTAAATAGAATAGAAATTTAAACTTTTTTCGCAGCTCCAAAATATAACCAAATGTTTCTTGTTCCATTTGTAACAGCAAACGCTGAATTTTTTTTGATAATACAGTAGTAAAACTTTAACAATTTAACATCGAGTGAGGAAGATTTATTCAAAAATTTAAACATGGGAATAGTACAAAAATGTTCAACAGTTATTCAAAAATGTAAACCAAAAAATGCAAGATGAAACTTGAACAATTATTTAAATATCTAAACATGTTCAAAATTGTCCAAAAAAACACTCTGGCAACTCTCTTGCGATGTTGCAACAGATCTGCCCTGCAGATTCTAACACTAGGCTAGCAAGGTTATCGCCACGCTGTCCTTGATGGAGCTCGGGGACCTCCTCCCTGCCTGGTGCTCCAGCAGCAGGCACATCTTCACGCCTGCAGCCGACAAGCCAGGCTCTGCTGTCCTATCGCTCCGTGCTCGCCTTCTGGCCGGTCTCGCCAGAGAGGCAGATATGCTTCTTCCACTGGCACAGTGCTGCTGGAGTCAGACGCCTGACATGTATCGCAGCACAGAATCATTCTCCGAGCACGGTCATGTGTGTCCATGCTGGTGCCAGACTGAGGAGGGTCGACTGGCCCCGTCTCTGCTTGAGGGTGGGGTTGAGGGTTCACTCCCAGAAAGGAGCATTGGTGAGGAGCCCTGGCTTCATCGTAGGGCACGAGCTGCCTTCAGAAGCCTGGGCCCTCTCGCCCACCATCTCCTGTTGGAGCTGCTCTGCCTCACTTTCCCACACACTTGCCCCGTCCTCCTCCTCCTCCACCGTGTGGCCTCACTCTAGCTCCTCCAGTACAGTCGCCTTTGATAGAATCATAGAAATTTATGGCACAGAAGGAGGCCATTTGGCCCATCGTGTTTGTGCCAGCCGAAAGAGCTCTCCAGCCTAATCCCACTTTCTCGTTCTTGGTCCGTAGCCCTGTAGGTTACGGCACTTCAAGTGCATATCCAAGTACTTTTTAAATGCAATGAGGGTTTCTGCCTCTGCCACCCTTTCAGTGAGTTCCAGACCCCCACCACCCTCTGGGTGAAAACATTTCTCCTCAAATCCCCTCTAATCCTGCTACCAATTACTTTAAATCTATGCCCCCTGGTTATTGACCTCTCTGCTAAGGGAAATAGGTCCTTCCTATCCACTCTATTTGGGTTTCTCATAATTTTATACACCTCAATTAAGTCTCCCTCAGCCTCCTCTGTTCAAGAGAAAACAACCCCAGCCTATCCAATCCTTCCTCATAGCTAAAATTCCCCAGTCCTGGCAACATCCTCGTAAATCTCCTCTGTACCCTCGCTAGTGCAATCGCATCTTTCCTGTAGTGAGGTGACCAGAACTGTATGCAATACTCTAGCTGTGACCTAACTAGTGTTTTATACAGTGGGAAAAGGGGGTGGAAAACCTTTGCCACTGTCCTATGCAGAAGCGTTGAATGTACAAAGGGTTGGTGGACTCTCCCAGTCCAGCTCAGTCCTTGCCACGTCCACGATAGTGCAGCTCCCCACCAACTCCACTGCCTTCTGCTTGTGTGGGTCGATGGCCCGAGGCTCGGAATACCCCACCACTCTTCACCCTCTACCAGGCATTGTGCACATTCTTGACCTGCAAAGACAAAGGAAAAGATTTAAAAATGTTACGAGCATTTGCAACGAGCTACTGCTGCCCATCTATCTGTCCTCTTTGATAGGTTGCTGGTCCGGTTGCTTTACCTGAGTCTTACAGATTGGGCATAGCAGAAAGTATTGGAAATAAATTTCTCACCACCTCTGATCTTGTCAGGTCATTGAACTTCTTGCGGCACTGGTCCGCTGTCCTGGGGACCATGGACGGCCCACTAAGTGCCTCTGCCATCTCCCTCCAGCCACACCTAACTGCTCGGGAGGACTGGAACCCTAAAGAGGCAACCAGCCTCCCCCACCGTGCCTCGATCTCATTGAGAAGGTCCTCCTCCACAAAGTTGAAAGCTGTCTTGCGGGCATCCTTATCTTTCGTGTCTGTCACCGGCAGGGAGGGAAACATTACAAACACTTTCAGACTGCTTTGCATACTGCTCAGGAGAGTGATTAAAACTATTCGCTGAACAATGTTGAGAGTGTTAAATCAATTTGCACACTGCTGGGATTACTCGCTGCAATAATTGCATTGGAAAATTAATTTAAATCAATTTGCACACTGCTCAGATTAAAATTACTCACTGTTCTTAAAACTATAATGGCAGGGCACATGGCCGCAAAAAAGTTTGCAGAGAGAGAGAGAGAGAGAGAAGTGTCTTGCCTTGTGATCTTCAGGCTCAATCAGAAGGAATTTTTTTTCATAACCTTTTATAGGACCCACTCCAGCTACTTGAGGCCCCATTGGCCCTGTTCCAGACACAAATCAAACGCTGCTTTACTGTGCTGATTAATGGGGGATTTTATGTTCGGGCTTTTGCTCATGAGTTTGCACGGAAACCTCAGCGTAATTTCATCTCGGCAAAACCGGCGCCGTGTCCAGCGCATTTTCCCGATTGCACCCCCAGTGGAAACTCCAGGCCATTTTGTGTACCAAAGGATTGAGGGGCTGTGATTTGGATCACATCTGTCTCTTATATATAAATCCAGAACTAATGCCTATTTTCCTGTTGATCATAGGTGCAGCACACTTCACATATGCTGCACATGCCTAGCACTTCATAGAATCATGCAGCACAGAAGACGACCATTCGGCCCATCGTGATTGTGCTGGCTCTATGAAACAGCTATCCAATTAGTCCCACTCTCCTGCTCTTTCCCCATAGCCCTGCAAATGTCTCTTTTTCAAGTATATATCCAAATTCCCTTTTGAAAGTTACTATTGAATCTGCTTCCCCCAGCCTTTCAGGCAGTGCATTCCAGATCGCAACAACTCGCTGTGTTAAAAAAAAATCTCTCCATCCACTGCCCCCACCGCCCCGCTAGATGTTTTTGCCAGAGGAGAGGAAAATCAGCTGGCAGCAATATTGGGGATAATGCACTGGAGAGGTACCACCAACGCTGCCTCCGCAAGATCCTGCAAATCCATTGGCAGGATAGGCGCATCAACGTCAGTGTTCTCGCTCAGGTCAACATCCCCAGCATCAAAGCTTTGACCACGCTCGATCAGCTCCGATGGACAGGTCACATCGTCCACATGCCCGATATGAGACTCCCAAAACAAGCGCTCTACTCGGAGCTCCGACATGGCAAGAGAACCCCAGGTGGGCAGAGGAAACGCTTCAAGGACACCCTCAAAGCCTCCTTGAAAAAGTGTAACATCCACACCAACACCTGGGAATCCCTGGCCCAAGACTGCACAAAGTGGAGGAGAAGCATCCGGGAAGGCGCCGAACACCTCGAGTCTCTTCGCCGGGAGCAAGCGGAAGCCAAGCGCAAGCAACGCACGTCAACCCACCCACCCGCCCCTTCAACCACCGTCTGCCCCACCTGTGACAGAGACTGTAGGCCCTGCATTGGACTCATCAGTCACCTGCAAACTCATTTTTAGTATGGAAGCAAGTCATCCTCGGTTCCGAGGGAGTGCCTAAGAAGGAATGTTTATGGTTGTGTTTTTAAACCAAAATGGTTGTTCCAGATAAATTGCACTTGGCAGGTCGGTTTACATAGATTATTCATAGCACTGTACAGAAACTGCCAGGGAAATAGCTATCTGAAGGCCCCAGTAAAGCAGCACTCGGTTAAAACGTTGTGGATCATTTAAATTTCTTCTGTGACCTCATTTTTATTGATATCTGATGGCATTATGCTAATTAGAGGTAAATAACATAACTTTTTACGCTTTATTGGGTGATTTAATCATACAACACTGTTGTAAATAAATATATAAAAGATATAAAATTTGAATATTAATAACTGTAGAATGACATTTTATTTGAAATCCAGTTGCACAGGTTGGATAACTCGGAAAAGTTTCACACCAGCTGGATGGAAGTTATAACTATTGGGAGATTTTTTTGGATCATTAATGTTTTGTTGGGACACGGTCTAAATTGTCCAGTTATTATACTTTTTGTTTCCTTTTTCAGGAGCATCCTCCTCCGATTGAGAATTACTATCTTACCGACGAGTCTGGAATGGGAACTCGCAAACGGAAATCATCTGGAGATCATTCTGATCCGAAAAAGTGTAGAAAAAAATGAGGTTTCTCGAAGTTTATATTTCCCTTTTTTTGATGAATTTCACCAGAGATTACCATCTGAGAGATGAGTTTTCCTGCCACCACGCCTCGGCGCTATGGTCAGTGCAATACCTGTGTCAACGGGGGATTCAGGTGCTAAACAGCATCGAACTGATTTGTAATATCAGGCATCTTAATTCCAGCACCATAAGGTGAATGCTGGCCAATTAAACATAAAACACAAGACCCTTCTTTAAATATATTGTCCAAGGCCGCCTCTTGTGTTTGTCATAAAAGTAGAAGATAAATATTTGACTACATTTTTTTGATTGTATTTTAAATAAATATATTTGCCTAGAAAATCTTGGTCTCAGACTGAACTAGTTTTACGGGAGCTATTTTCCCTTAATTGTTGTACATTTTATCTCCTCTTCTGAAGGTGGTGCCTTCTGTTCATTTGCGCCACCACCAAGCATGATTTTCTCTCTCCTGCTCTTCACTTTCTGGAGAAGACCTTTCCCTCCTGGATACCCATATATCACAACCTACAAAACTCAGAAATGCTGGCAAACAGCTGACACAGCCCCAAAAAGCCAACGCCTCAAAAAAAAAAAAAAACGTACAGCTGAAAAACAGCCGTTGTTTGTGATCACTATGCTACTATTTCAAGGGAATTGAATAAGTTAAATTCCTCTTCCTTATATTGGATGCCATGATTTTTATTCCTATTTTGGGACCGCATTTTGCAATTCAGTTTTTCCTGTGCAAACTGAAGCCTTTACATATATTCTCGTTCGCTAACAACTGGTGTTTTGAAGTTCCTGAAGGTGGCTCAACAAGTCTTTGATGTGGATGCATCTCCACTGAGCATAAGAAATAGGAGCCGGAGTTGGCCCCTCGAGCCTGCTCTGCCATTCAATAAGATCATGGCTGATCTTCAACCTCAACTCCACTTTGCACTCATCCACCCTGGAGAGTGGCAACACAAGCCAGTCACCCACAACAACAAAAGTGCACTGAACATGCGGCTTTTAAAATGCCACTCGTTGCTCCAAAAAACCAAACTCGAAACAAGTATTACCCTGAAGTCAGTATGGAGCGTTTACATGTATAATTAAACTGTACATTTATGTCACCACTGTTACAACTTACTGAGAGGCTTCTCGGTAACTTGTATGCTAGCTCCATAAAGAGACACTATAAACTATGTATGTACCTGATATCAAAATTCAGCTCACAGATGTTGCTTCACATGTGATGCACCTATTGATGAAAGATGCTTGTCCACCTTGATCATGTACTACTGCATAGAGAACACCACACCCAGCTCGCCCTTCAATAAATGTTTGTTTTTGAGTTTCAGATAAAGAGAAATGCAGTTCGCTGACCAATTCTGTAGGAACCTGAGGTCTTCCACCACGCATTCCCATTGGAACGTTGCTGTGGGTTCCATCTCTTCCAAGCAGCGCATCTTGCGTAGGTGCTATAAGATAAAACACTTTTTTTTCCCCCCACTCCTTTTCTTGTGACATACCGAGATCTAAATTTAACATTGTTGCGCCCATTTTCCAGGTCTAGGATGGCTCATGCTTTCTCTTTCTGTAGTGTATTTTAAGGATTTGGTTGCAATGTTCAGCGTCTATAATCAGGGTTCTTGTTGGGAGGACCTACTAAGATATCAAAAGATAGTCCTGCTGTTTTCCCCCATTTCATCACTCTTACCACAAGAACATTTGTATATTGACCTTATCCGTTTACTCACTCGGGGACCATTTGTTTAAACATTTCCTTGCACACAGCTAGGCACTGATTAGCTATTTTAAGGCAGTGTGTCTTAAGGATCATATCATGTTTGACCAATGAAAGTTACAGTTTACACTTACATAAAACATAGCAATGCTAAAGTCCTTACTTATAAATTTATACGTTATACCACAAGGTAATGGTGTTCAAAGGCATTTATTGGCTTTCGTAGGAATTAAGTAAACAATGATAACTAGTACTATTAATAATTACACATGTACAATAACTTAATAATTACACACATACTTAAGGACACACTTACAGTAAAATGAATTATCGGATAATTCACACACTACAGTTCTCGAGCTTGACGGATTCGGCTATACAGGCCTTGTCGAATTCTGAAGAATCTGTTCTAACTCTCCTCTTTAAATATTTTTTCTCCAGTGCAGATTAATTTATCAAAGGATTACCTCATCCCATTATTCACTTAATGAATTTCCGTTTTAACAAGAAGGCCTCCCATACACCTCTAATCCAGGCTTTATCTTGACTGTGTTGTGATTGAAATCTTTTAACTGGACACAGTTACAGGCAATGTTCCCTTGTCTGAAGCTCCTGCGCAGGCCGCTTACTGAATGGAAAAACCGTGCCTGTGCGGAAGTTTGAATGGGCCACGCAGCCCCTTAAAGGAGCCACGCACCCAGAAAAAAATTACAGGGAACATTGGTTACAGGGGCCCAATACTTTAGTTATTACTTGACCAAATTCCACCACCATGTTCTCGAAGCAGTTGGCCACCCTAGCTCGCCAATGGATGGCACCATTAACCTGTCCACCATCTCGCAGCTGCACCAATTATGCAGGTTGATGCAGCCACCTAACAAAGAGAGGCTGTTTTTGCCTATCAGCTAAAACACTCTCCTTTTCATTTCACTGGAAATGAAGCTCTTGTCCTTCTGTATGCTGGTGGAAATAGGCTCAGCATCTCCAGTCTCTCCTTCTAACTATAGTTTCCAATCCCTATAGGCTATAGGGCTGATGTTTTGCCCCAACTATGGATGCACTTTGTTTTAATGCAAATGATGTATTGGGAAAGGTCAGTGTGGAAGCGTGTACCTCACAGGCCAGCTGAGGCACACTCTATGCTTTATGAAATTCTAATTTATGCCATACATCTTGTGCGGGTTGTTTTACCTGCGCTATACAATACATTACAACAGTGATTACACTTCAAAAGTACTTCATTGGCTGTGAAGCGCTTTGGGACATCCTGAGGTCATGAAAGGTACTATATAAATGCAAGTCTTTCTGTGTTTGCTTGGGAGTGTAGGATCGGTTGCACATACCTAAAAGGCACAGTTTCTTCCTTTTGTTTGAGCTATTTTGTGCTATGGACCTTTGCTTACTGCTTATTGGGAAACTCATTTCACAAAGGATTATACAGCCATTCTAGAGATAAGACGTGCAGCCCAACTGTAGAAGCCAGGTCCCAGAGTGAAAGGAAATTGGACTCCTAAGTCGGTATCTTAAAAGGTAATTGCAGAAATCCAGGTAATCCTGACTTGGAAATATGTCGCCGTTCCTTCATCGTCGCTGGATCAAAATCCTGGAACTCCCTACCTAACAGCACTGTGGGAGTACCTTCACCAGATGGACTGCAGCGGTTCAAGAAAGCGGCTCACCACCACCTTCTCCAGGGCAATTAGGGATGGGCAATAAATGCTGGCCTTGCCAGCAATGCCCACATCCCATGAATGAATAATTTTTAAAAAGTCTTTCTACTTAAAGGAATTTTCTGACTTTGCCAGATACAAGGGTATTTTTTTCCAGCTGGCAGGATGGGTCCCACCAATGTAGAACTTACAGTTAAGGTTTTGAGAAATCAGAAATCTCTCCATGACAGAACTATCCATCTCCAGCTATAGAACTATCCCTCATTACTTCACTATCCCCATTATTTTTTATATATGAGAAATTTCTTCACTCAGAGGGTGGTGAATCTTTGGAATTCTCTACCTCAGAGGGCTGTGGAGGCTCAGTCATTGCGTATATTCAAGACAGGGATCGATAGATTTTTGAATATTAAGAAAATCAAGGGATATGGGGATAGTTCAGGAAAGTGGAGATGAGGTAGAAGATCAGCCATGATCTTATTGAATGGCGGAGCAGGCTTGAAGGGCCAAATGGCCGACTCCTGCTCCTATTTCTTATGTTCTTATTGAACTGTCCTTTTCCCACTACTGAACAATTACTTACCTACTATAATTTATGCCCCACTTATTACTGAACTATCCACTTGCACTATTGAAATATCCCACTCCCACTACTGACTATTCACCTCATAACTTGGCTTTCCCACTTCTCTTACTGAACTTTCCCCAGCTCCTCCCCGAACAACTAACCCTTTGCAATTAATGAACTATCCCATTCCCATTATGAACTATCTGCCTCTTATTTGCTGTAGCTCTCCATCTCAATAACTGAACTATACCTCCATTACTGAACTATTCCCCTCAATAACTGAACTATACCTCCATTACTGAACTATTCCCCTCTCAATAACTGAACTATACCTCCATTACTGAACTATTCCCCTCTCTAACTGAACTATACCTCCATTACTGAACTATTCTCAATAACTGAACTATACCTCCATTACTGAACTATTCTCCTCAATAACTGAACTATACCTCCATTACTGAACTATTCCCCTCTCAATAACTGAACTATACTTCCATTACTGAACTATTCCCCTCTCAATAACTGAACTATACCTCCATTACTGAACTATTCTCAATAACTGAACTATACCTCCATTACTGAACTATTCCCCTCTCAATAACTGAACTATACTTCCATTACTGAACTATTCTCCTCAATAACTGAACTATACCTCCATTACTGAACTATTCTCCTCAATAACTGAACTATACCTCCATTACTGAACTATTCCCCTCTCAATAACTGAACTATTCCCCTCCTCAGTGATGGAAGTACCACCTGCCCATTACTGAACTGTCCCTGCACTACTACTAAGGAATACACCACCCATTGCTGCATTAATTAGTGGGTAGCAATCTCGCCTCGAGTCAGAAGGTTGTGGGTTCAAATCTCACTCTAGATCACATAATCGGCGGGGTGGGGGGGGACATTTCAGTGCAGTAGAGGAAGTGCTGTACTGTCAGATGTCCTTCGGATGAGACGTTAAGCTGAGACCCGTCTGCCGTATCAGGTGGATGTAAAAGATCCCACAGCTATTGGAAGAAGAGCAGGCCTGTTTTAGTTCTCCCGGTGTCCTGGCCAATATTTATCCCTCAACCAACACCAAAAACAGATGATCTGGTCATTTGCTTCATTGCTGTTTGTGGGAGCTTGCTGTGCGCAAATTGGCTGCCGCATTTCCTACTTCACAACAGTGACTACACTTCAAATGTACTTAATTGGCTGTAAAGCATTTTTTGACATCCCGAGGTCGTGAAAGGCGCTACATAAATGAAAGTTTGTTCTTTATATGTCCCTCTCATTACTGAGCAATGCTCCTCCCAATTACTGACTTACACCCCTTCCGCTCGAGAACTATTCCCCTCTCTAATTCTCAAATATCTCCATTACTGAACTGTTCCCTTCTCCATTACTGATCTACGCTCCTCCTCATTACTGATTTACACCCCTTCCACTAGAGAAATAATCCCCTCACTAAAATTTAAATATCCCCATTACTGAACTATTGCCCTCTCCATTACTGGAACTGCCCCTCTATCATTGAAGTATCGCGATCAATGCAATATTCCCCCTCTGCGCTACTAAACTATGCCCCTCCTTCTAAGGCCCTCGCCAGAAATGAGCTGTCCTCCTGCCATCTTCCTTAACTGAACTATCCCCCATCCCACGACTGAACCAACTACATTTCCAGTATCAAACAATCCCCCCTCAGCATTACTGAACTTGCCCTCTCCCACAACTAAACCATCCATTACTGAACAAATGCCCTTACACATTTCTGAAGTGTGTCCCTCCCATTATTGAACTATCCTCCTCTCCATTACTGAACTATCCCTCTCCCACTATTACCCCTCTCCTTGCTGAACTATCTCCCCATTGAAATAGACATTTTAACCCTTTATTGCTTTTTATTAGCATTACTTCCATTATTTTTTAGCCCCTACCTTTACTTCAGTCTTTTTGGGTTCATTTTATTTTTTTCCTCCACCATTCACTTACTAAATTGTTTTCTGCATGAATATCCCCATCATCTATTTGTCCTTTCACTATTGTTCCTGGTTGGTTTTATTTTCCCAGCCCCCCACCCCTCCTTCCTAGTTTAAATACCTCATCACTTCCCCATTTAACCAGTACATTAGCACCTTGCCTGTTCAGATTTAGCCCGTCCTTGCAGAATAGCTCCACTATCGAACTGAACTGTCCCCCTCCTCACTACCTAACTACATGCCTCCACGTTACTGCACTATACCCCTCCTCTTTACTGAGCTATGCCACTCCCATGACTGAGGCATCCCATCCTTCTCCAGAATTATTTCTCCTCATTCATGAACTATCTGTCCCCGGGCCTGAGCTATCCTTCTACCACTGCTGAACTAACTCGCCACTAACTCCCGTCCCACTTTACTTTCCCACAGAAGAGATTCAAGTTTCCAGAAAATAAATCACACAGAGAACAAGACTATGGAAGTGTAATTATTATAGAACTTTATTAATCATTTATACTGCATGTGAAATAGTTACAATTCAATACGTGAATGCATTAAGTGCTCTCACTACTCTTACAAAGATGGTAGCAGTATCATTCAACCCTCATCAGGTTCCCAGCACTGAGACACTGAGGAATGTTGTAGTGCACTGGATCCGGATGCACCTGTCCATAGTACCTAACAGTACCTGCAAATAAATAGAAACAGTCGTCACAGAAATGGAACATACACTGACTTCCTAAGTCATTATAAAAGCAAATTAAATCACGCACTGAAAAGGTGGAACAAGGAGATTACAATGATAAGAAAAGAGCACAGACAAGGGAAACCAAAACATTAAAACCAACAGAGGTCCGATAGCTGGGTGCCCATAATCTAAAAGTATAATCAAATTTTGCAATGAAGGGATCAGAGGAGAAAATCTCAATTAGAAACAGTTATAATGAACAGAAGAACAGAAGGCCCTTCGAGCCTGCTCCGCCATTCAATAAGATCATGATTGATCTTCAACCTCAACTCCACCTTCCCGCCCGATCCCCATATCCCTTAATATCCCCAAAAAATGGGTGGGTTTAAAGATACAAATAATGACAGACAATTGTAATTTTATCAGTATATATTTAAATATCTAAAAGGATAGTGGTGTCTGTCTGTCCATCTTTCTGTCCGCTATACACTCAAAAGTTATAGAGCGTACCTACACATATGTTATATCAAAAGAAAGCTGATGATCAGGGGAGTGTCATAGGCATATTTACTTTTTGGTCAGACAAAAATTGTTCGGACAGTATACAAAAAACGTTCAAAAATCCGCTCATTAGCAGTTGACCAATCCTACCGCTCATTAGCGTTGAGTGACGTGATGGTTGACCAATCCTACAGTTCAGTGACCTGATGGTTGACCAATCGGTGCGTCACGGGCGGGACCTAATCCTGCAGCCTCCCGAAACGTTGCCGCCATTTTTTCCCCTGCTTTTACCAGCTGCGGCGGCCCGCCGGAGCGGGAGGTGAGTTGGGGTTACTCGGGCCGGGCCTGACAACCGCTCGGCCCGAGACACAGAGCGGGGGAGCGGCAGCGGCCGGCCGTCAACCGCGCGGCCCTCTAAGCTGCCCTGGCAACGCCGGCCCCCCCCAGCTAGTTTAAATATAAATAAGATTTGTGCAAAAATTACTTTGTCTACTTTCAGTCATCACTTAGGCCATGCGATTTTTCACTGGCTCCTTAATGTGCAGCTGTTGTAGGAGTCAAACAGCTCAGATATCAAATTCCAGTGCAAGAAATCAGGGTTTCTATTCCACTGTTTTGTTGATCCTGACAGGCAGGCTTTTGTGCTATCATAATGTAAAGATGTTAAAACAGCTGTGTGGTCAGGATACTACCCCAGCCCGTTTTTAGTTAGTACTTTTGAGTATCATCTGCCCCCCCAAAATTTCCAAAGTGGCTTTTGGCGTTCCGTCTCCGAATACTGCCTGCCAAGCCATTATATTCCAAGTGAGTTCAGTGTTATAAGCAGGAAAATTAGGGCAACTTATTTAATGCTTTGGACCAGTCCTCAAAAGCTTTGCAACAAGACATCATGAAGTACCTCATCTGCAACTTGCCTTAAGTGTTTTTCACCTTTTCTCAGGACATTGTGTTCCTTTCCCCACCCCCACAACCCAAAACGTTATATACAGGCATCGAAAGCTACACATGTTATAGGATTAGTGAAGATCGGGTTTTATACACCGATGGCTTGCAGGGTCAAACAATTGGTTTCCCCTTTTTATCAATGGTATATCAAGGTGCCTTGACACAGTAGCTGCAGCACTGGTGCGAAGCTCTGAAGTTAGTGTAAATGCAGTTTGGATTCAGACTGAGGGACTGACCTGGCCAGAGTGAATAGGACCGAGGCTCCCTGGTGACGGCTCGGAGCCTCAGTCTGCTTTGCTGCAGAGTCAGTTCAGGTCTTGACAGCAAGTTTATATTCCCCAAGGTTAGCATTAGTGTGACGCCAAACCCCACCCCCTTCTCTAAGCAGACGTTTGCAGGCTAGCTGGAGGGTATTACAGCTTATGTGCCACGGAACCTGGCATCTATCTATATCTATATAAGACCTCTTCTGTCTGTCTGTCCGTTCTCTATACGTTTGAAAGTTATAGAACGTACCTACACGCGCATCACGTCAAAAGAAAGCTTACGATTACGGACCGGTCATAGGCGTATTTACGTTTCGGCCGGACAAAAATCATGCCCACGGTATCCCAAAAACGTTCAAAATTCCGCTCATTAAATGGTAAAAGTTCCGCTCATTTGCTCATTAGCATTGAGTGACGTGAAGGTTGACCAATCGTGCGGTCGAGTGACCTGACAGTTGACCGACGGTTGACCAATCGCTGCGTCTCGGGGGCGGGTTCATTACGCGTGCGGGCGGGCCATCCTACAGTTGAGTGTTGAGTGACAGGACGATTGACCAATCCTACAGTTCAGTGACCTGATGGTGTGTGGGCGGGCCTTATCATTCTGAACCGAAGTGAGTGTCCGCCATCTTGATTCTTCACGATTTTTTTCCCGCACTTTCTGTGTGTTAGGGAACTAAGGTAAATATTTGAATTATGTGTTAGGGAATTAAATAACAATTTATTTGAGTAGGAAATGAAGTGATCCCCTGCCCTTCGCCCGGAGGCTCGCCTACTTCGAACGGCCGTTTCGAGCGGCTGTGCCGGCGCCGGGCGTGGCCTAGCAGCCCGGGAAGCCTGAGCCTCGAGTTCAGTGCTCCGCTCTAACCGCCGCCGTCCCCCCCCTCCCCCTCTCCTCCTCACCCTCCCGCAGGGGGGACTCGGGGCTGCTCTCCGCCCGCTGCAGGCAGGCCTGAAGCTGAAAAAATTTCTCTCTCTCTCTCTCCTCTTCCCCCTCTCTCTCTCCTTCTCCTCTTCCCTCTCTCCCTCTCCTTCCCTCTCCTCTCTCTCTCTCCCCCTCTCTCTCTACTTCCCCCTCTCCTGCCGTGAGTGCGGGACCGGGCAAAACCGGCGCTTTTGAATCAGCTGTTCCCGATCGCAATCAGACACGGGAGTCTGCAGCCCGGCCAACCGGGTCCAAAGGCCCGCCGTGTTCACCAGCAGGAACCCTGGGCTCGCTTCGGAGCGCTGGGCACCCGGCCTCCCGTTGTCGGAGTGACTCCGTTCTGCTACTGAGGTGAGTCCGGCCGGGCCTGAGGCGCTAGTGAGGGAGAGGGGAGGCAGGGAGAGAAAGGAAAGGAGGGAGAGGAGAGAGTGTGTGAGGGAGAGTGTGAGCGAGAGGGGGGGAGTGTGAGGGAGAGGAGGGAGAGGGGAGTGTGAGTGGAGGGAGGGGGGGGGAAGTGTGAGGGAGAGGGGGGGGGAGTG